>NW_023276792.1:0-1272532 GCF_013357705.1 Chelonus insularis
TAAATAGATTTATTAAATAGGCATGAAATCATATTTTATCAAATAAGCATTGGCAATTAATTAATTTCTAATTCATTGTATTTTAATACGCAATTTATCGCTGATGTATATGTTCCTACGGTATTAAATTCCACATATGAAAATAGAAGATATTTATTAATATATTTCTGTACTAAAATTAAAAAAAAAAATTTTGGTCAAAGATTAGTAGGTCATCAATTTTTTAGAACTTATAATGGATCAACTATTGTTTCATGATATGATTTTAATTTGGTTGTAAGTTTTTAAAAGCTTGTGATTACCGGACTCCAGACTACTCATTAACTAATAATAGGAAGTTCTAAATCATTTTCAAGACAGTTTTATGACAGTTCCAGGGTAGATTTGGGCTTATTCTATAGAATAACTACTCTATAGAGTAGTATTATGAATTTACCCTAAAACTATTCTAGAGCTACTTAATAATAGTTAATGAGTAGCCTATTATAAGGTGATCATAAAAAACTTACAATTAAATACAAATAAACAGAATTTTATCATGAACCAATTAACCACAAGTTTTAGAAACTTAATCATTTATCATAAGTATCACTAATAATTCATCTGTTCATTTTATTTGGGTTATATAACAAACTATGCTACTAAATCAATGCTACAAGTAAGTATACAATAATGATTTAATTTTATTATTATTTATTGTAGCATAATAAAAACGATTATTCTTATTAGAGAAGATGTAATCGATTACATCTTCTCAAATACATATTGTGTGTATTATAGGTATACCTACAATTTTATTTGATTTAATAAAGGCTCCTGTAATATTATATACACAGAATTTACTGAAAATTTTATTAATTACTTCATCCAGTATCATTATCGAAGTCTAGAATCTTCTAAAAATTCTAATCAATGAAAAATTTGCACCTGGTGTTTAATTTTTCTCAACTCAATAAACATCGCATGAGGAAATCTATTTATTGTTAGTTTAATTCAAAAATTGATGTAAGCATTTATATAAATTATCAACTTATATTAGTTTTATGTTTTGACCCGAAGTCATAAAAAACCATGAAGCTTATAAATATGATACTAAAATTATAATTCGCTACAGAGATGAGATGAAAGCACAACGTTAAAGTCTAAAATTCAATTACGTAAGAACGCGTGTATGATCCTGACAGAAATACGGTTGTAAAGGAAGCTAAACTTATATTCTCTCGACCAAAAGATTAAACTTGTCGTCACAGCAATGGAAAGGATTTTGCAAAGCGTTAGTTGAAACTTGTATTTTTTTTTTTTATTTTTTATATTTCTCTTTGTATGTGTACTGTTGGCAGTTTAAATCTTTGCTTCGTTTTTCTCTCTCGCCCTTTTATGGTTTCACATTTGCTTGGTTTGTATTTGTCATATATGTTGTACAAATAAATGTATTCCGAAAGATGGACACTAGCTACGGTTGTTTCTTGTTAATAGTCTAAAACGATTTTGAAGATGACATTAATATATTCAATCAAAATGTTTCACAAGTATCGGAAAAATATTTGCCAACGCGGTTTCTTTCAAGTCCCGCCAAAATGCTTTATGGATTAGTACAACGATATTCGATACAACTAGTGCTGTGAAGGCGTTAAAGGGGGTGTATAGGGGGCTGAAATTAATCGCTAATATTTAAAAAATAATTATAAAAACGTTCCAAACACTTAATATCGGAATTAACGATAGAATGTGTACTACCCGGAAAAGGGTTAAAGTGAGAAGTTTAATATTCATTCTATTCAAATTGAGTAATTATTGAAAACTACTTTGATATAAAAATTTTATTTTTTAAGGAAATATGTTCACTGAATAGTTGTAATTTTTAATATAACTTTTTTCTATTTTAAGTTTATTATAAAATTACATTTAATGAATAAATAGTGTAAGTTACTTTCTTCTTGTTTACTTGAAGTTTATAAGACTTGAGATACTTAAATTAATCTTTTAGACAATAAAGTAAGCCCAAGTTTATAAATTACTTCAAAAAAGATGATGTCCATTTTTAATAACTTGTCGTTTAAATACTTTAGAAAATTATGCTACTTTGAATCTTTAGATAATTTTTTTAATCTTTTATTATTTCTGATATAATTGATCAGTCTATGAGTCAATTTTTTTATATCATTATTTTTCTCTTGATCAAAGGTAATGAAAAGAATAAAGTAATAAGTTTTCATTATTAACCATCATTAAAAAAAATATATATATATTACTACAGCAAAAATGATCTAAATTGAATTATAGCAATATTTTCAATAATTGTATACATTAATAACTAACAGACTATTATAGTGTTGTTAATGTGAAAAAAGTGTGTCATATAGTATAATTTTATCATGAACAACATCCATCTATCTCAAGATTATGCGCGCAAAAATTAACTTTTTTATACATACGTTGTGTACAAGGGCATTTATATGTGAGTGTAACATTTTCTAATACCTATAAATCTCTAGAAATATTACTCAAAAAAGAACCTTGAAAAACAACATTAATAAAATTTATTACAAAATATTATGGTTGCATGTAAAATAAAATTTTCAAACTACTAGAAACATCTTAAAATATTGAAATAAAACACTACCCATTAGCTTACAATATTTTTCTATTTTGTTCATTCATTTTCCAAGTTTTGCCATTTCTGCTGGAACAGAAAGTTCAGTTTGATCACAAAAATTTCAATCACGTTACTTTCTTTGTACAAACATATTTCCATAAAAAGCCTTGTGATTCGTATTCCTAGCAGTTTCACAAATTATTATCTTCTCAATTCCGAATCGTAAAATAGTTCCATCATCATTTGACGTTTTATCGCATAGGATTTTAAGAAGAACTTGGATTCAAACAGTTCATAATTGCTAGTCTGATTAGTTTAATTGGTTTGTTAAAAAATTATATAACATCAAGTGATTGGTTGCAATTTTTAGATAATTATACTTCCTATAAAATTATCCGATTTTTACGATAGTCTCAAAATCATGCACTACTTTTGCTAATAATCAATAAATTTAACAACCTATAATCAGACTTCCTGTGAGTTATCAATAAATATTATAATTCGTAGAATATAGTCAAGTATACGTGACTAAAACGATTCACCCAGCAAATATACTTTCAAATGTTATTTCAAAACAACAGAAAAATACAAGCTAAAAATAAATATTTTCACAGCGTGATATTACTTTTTTCACGATGAAAATAATCTAGTTTCACCTTGATAGGGGTAAAATGATAATGCTGTGCATGCGCATTCCTTTATGTCTTGCCCGTATCTAGTAACATTTTCTAGTGCCTTTATAACTCCCTAATGGTCCTTTTACTACGCTTAGAGATACAGAGAGCTGAATTTTGCTTTCAAGGAATACACACCAATGCATCGTTATTATAGTTACAGTTATAGACTGTAGTTATAATATTTGTTATGATAGCCATTTGTATTATTACGATCAAAGGACATAGGTATGTTATGTTTGCAGCTGCCATATATTCTGATCTACATAAATTTTCGTTTAACTGGACCTTACGATGTCTTATGAACACAAAAATATTCATAGTTTATCATATTCTACTTATTCTTTATGAAGTACTTTTGATAAATATATCCATCTATTAGCATAGAAATGAATAAAAACATATTTTTTAATTAAATTTATTCCGCTTAAACCATCTAAGTTTTAATATTCAGTTTCATTCAGTAAAAATAGATAAGAAGTAGTATAGTTGGAGTTCGGTCAGACATTGCGTAATTGTATGTTTTTTCAATGTAAATTTCTTTTAGAGGTTGATTACTTTCAAATATGCAACTGCACTCGAAGAATTTGGTCTTTAACAGTTGACAAATCCTGAGAATTTAAAGGTATGTAACCACAGATATTATAGGTCTCGAATATTTGTGGAACTTATGAAAGCGTTCCGTCGCTGTTATTCTACAAAATAAAAGTTTAAATATACTGTTTAAGGAAATAGAAAGAAATTTTCACCAAAACTTATTGTTTTTATGTTGCTTTCAAAAATTTCCATAATAAAAATTTTTCAGACTCACTGATAAGTACTAAAATGAACACAATTTACATGATAACAATTCATGTTGAAATGTTTTAAGCTAATATACAACGAGTTATCAATTTCTGTCTTTCTTCAGAAACATTGAACGTGTGTAAAGTTTTTCATTCTTCCTTTCTACTTTCTCCCACTGGAGATATACGAATTATTTCGCTGGAGTCGCGTCTGCAATTTTTCTCTTTTTCTATATCACTACTCTTCCCCAGCTTTTGTGCTCAACTTTTTCTATTTTCCAACGATACGCCGTGCCATCCAAATGGTCACGTACCTTCGTCGAGTGTAGGAAGAAGAGAAAATAGGTAAGAATAAAAAAGATATCGTATTATTACATAGTAAAGCTAAGAGAGAAAGCGAAAGAAGAGAAAAGAGGATGGAATAGAACGAGTTGAGAATCAACATAAAGTAAAAGTGTAAAAAAAATTTTTTCGTCAACGATGGTACGTGGCAAGTGCATAGTGCTCTTCTGTTATGTACTTTCAGTCAGTAGAAAGTCAATGGTAATGTCGATTTCTCTAGTAGAATAGAAAAAGTTTTGAGAACCCATCTGCTTGCGCGTTCACATTTCCGGATAGTGCTCAAAGTATTTTCATGAAAAATTGTATAATGGTTAACGAAATTTTTCAAGAAAATCTTCATAAAAACGTTTCGTATGCTGCATACAAATTTTTTAATGCTGATTAATTCAAACCACTTCAATACCAACACTTCAGTGTATAAAATTACTGACCTGTATATTTTCAATCACAATTTTATCAAGTTTTATCTTTCCTTTGCTTGGCCATTATCTATATTGGTTCATCATAACAGTTTTTATGGAATTACGCAGTTTATATATACAAATGAAGATCAGTTTTTAGGATCTACTGTAATCATATAATTTACTACGAATTAATATCTTTGAAGATAGTTTATTCTAAAACACTCGAGCATTTTATATTCTGTTTTTATCATTGCAGTAAATTTAAGAAATTCGTAAACGTTTTATAAGTCACTACAATGCTAAAGATAGGAAATAAAGTACTTGAGTGTTGTGAAATAAAATACTGAAATTTCCAGTATATGAAAACTATTGAATTATTCACTGAAGTAATAAATTATTTATTTGACATAATTTAATGTAGACACTTGAAATAAGGTAAAAAGTTAATGAAGTGTAAATAAATTGTTTATCATTTAATACATTATTTATCAACACTTAAATAATTTAATACTTTATCAAATGTTCCTATTTTTTAGAGAAAAATTCAAAAAATATAAGTTTTAAGTAGATTGTTGAAAAAAAATCCTAGATGTCAGGTAATTTTTATTTAATTCGTGTGGAAATATTATAGCATATTTTTTTTAAAACTCATTTTATTTTATTAGTCTACTTAACCTCAAGCTCTTTCATCCTTATGTTAGTAATAAAACACTGACAGTATCTTTTTTCTTTAAATTGCTCCGGTAAAATCCACAAACTTTTTTGTTACAATATTGTTTTAGTGTTTTTTTGTCATTAAAAAATTACGTGTTGTTGGTTGATAGAACATAAATACTATCGTAGCGATTTCCCCAAAACTGTAAAAGTTTTGAGTGCTTGTCCGTTCGTGTACACTTTCAGATAGTGTTCAAAGTATCTCTGCGGTAAATTACTACAAGACCTCTCGTCCTATCTTCTTGTATGAAAGCAATACGTGCACTTGAATCTTAGAGGATTTGAGAAAAGTGTAGAGACAGAAATGAAGATATAAGCAAAAGTAAAAATAAGATATAAATAAAAAAGACTTAGGAAATCAAAATGGATTAGAGAAAATGAAAGTTGATCTATTGATTTACTACGTCAACTTGGGGTAAGTTTTGGTGTAATGGTCTGCATTTAAGCTGTCATGGGTTACAATATAAGTAATTGTTGTGAGGTTGTTATTAGGCTACAAGGGCTTAGATGAAATATAAATAAATGTATTGGTGTTGAAATTAATATATTATAGTGATTAATAGTGAGAATGTAAGTTATTGCTGGTAATTTTGCTCTCTTCACATTAAATTTAATCAATCTTATCTTTCCATACGGACTTGAAGTTTCGATCGTGCAAGAAGACGATAACTAATAGAAATAAGCATGAAATTTGGATGAGTTATTAGTGGTATTAGAATTTTCGTAACATGATTTTAGATATCTTTGGAATGTTTGCCTTAAATTTAAGTTTATTCGAAAACTCTGAACTATTTTTCATGAGTTTTTTAATAGAAAGTAAAGGATAATTAATCCATTTGATTCATCTTCCATGATCTGAAAAATCATTGTTATGTGTCACAATTATAAGAAACTAAATAATTAAAATGCAATAAAATATTTATTAATTTTCAAAGCAAAGTCGGATTTATTTATCAAGAAATAGAGGTGCATATTCTAGTATATATTATAATTATAATCCTGGATAATAATTTATTCAAACATCAATAATAAATATTACATTTTAATTTATTTAATTTTTCCTTTGTGTCAATATTAATTTAATGAAAATGTAAAAAAACATTAATTAATTTAGAGTTTGGTCAAATTTATTTTCCTCATAGAGGAACGTCAAAAATTTTCATATTTGTTTCAAAGTATGATAATCACCCATCTAGCTAATTAGTGTAGCATAAGGATTACTTCTATCTGATATTTACAGAAAAAATATTGAAATTTTTTCATTACGGAGAAAAGTCGAGTATGCTTATATATGTGATTAATTTCTCAACTTGATGATAGAAAAATTCTCTGAATATCTCTATTCTTTGCGGAATTAATTGTTGCCGCATCGATAATAACCGATACGAATCATTTTAATTTATATTCTGCATATCTAATAAAGAGAGCCGATTATCATATTTTTATCTATTCATCGTATATTTTAATAGCCCTTATTAACTACTATGAGATTACTAAAGTAATATCATATGAGTGATATATCTGATATTATAAACGAAAAGAAATGTATAAAGTATTTTTACTCACTATTAACATAAGTATAAAATGCGTAACAACTATTTTCTCCTTTTTCTTTCTCATAAAATTCGTTTTAAGCTCATTTACTTTTAAGTGAAGAAAAATATTTAGAGTGCAAAGCATTTGCAAAAGTTCGACCAAACAATCTCCTCTTACTTTTTCTTTCGATTTTGTCTACTTTTATTCTATCCTCTTCACACTTTTATTAAATTGATCTGTGAAGAGATTGAATGAGCAATTGAAAATCCATCAACGATGTGTGCTAGAGGAGCTTTTTAAGCTTTATCAGTAATGCTTAAGGACTCAAAATTGAGGATATCACATCGATAAAATTCATAGTTTATTCGTATTACAATAGATGGATCACTGCATAATACTATAAAGAGCATAAAGGGTTCAAAGCTCCGCAGTGGGAACAACAGTGATCTGGACATGGTTCAATAATTGTATATGATTAATTCACTTGTATAGACACATAGGTTCTATATTTCAATTTATATCAGCAATTACTGTTTTAATTAACTTGATAATTAAATTAATTAATTACTCTTATTATTATAACTTGATGGTAATGGCTGTAAATAATCATTTCAATTGCAATTACCAAAACTAGTGGAGTGTACTAATCGATATGGTACGAACATATAACGAGAAGAAATCCATTTATCAGATCTTCGGAATTTTAACGAGAAAACTGAATCAAAAAAAATAATATTTCCTTTTTTCCTTTGTTTCCAGTGCATGTATTAAATGAATTGAATGATAAAATAATTTATGTTATTTTTAGGCAGTTATTAATTTACTTTTAAGATAGAATAGTATTTTAGCATAATAATTCCTCGCAATATCAATCTCAATGTGATAAATCGAAACCAGGATTGGACGTGAAATTGGTATTCAAGTATGTCATGACTAAATTAGATACACGTTACAAATATTGTCTTACTGGAGAAATCAGCTACATTTGTGAAACTCTAAAGATAAAATTTTAACTTAAAAATTGTATATGAATACTTTGAGATCAATAATGATTCGGTAATTGAATGGTAAGAATAAAACCTCCCAGCCAGGATAATTCATTTCTCAAAGACTATTATTTTTTTTACAAGTAGTTCAAATTTTTTAATGATCTACAATAACCACATAACAAATATTATTTTATGATTATTTTTTGGAAAGACTTTTTTTATTACTCAAGAACATCTTTTGTGTACATTGATTACTTCCTCATAAATATTTGATAAAAATTCTTAAAAACAATTCATCAATAAAGATCGATCTGGCTTCATGAAAGTCAATAATCTAATGTTTGCATAAAAGGTGCTTGATTGATTTATGAAGAAATTTTCCTTTAGAAGTAATTCCTTCTTTAGAGTGAACTTCAAAGTGAACTTAATTAAAGATGTAGAATCTTAGTAATTTTTGGTAAATTGCCAATTTCAAGTCTATTCATTTTATCTAATATTGCATGTGAGTGCTATTTAATTCAAGTGATTATTATAGTCAAGAACTAGAACTTTGATCTAGCTACAATGAAAGAAGCTTTTACGAAGGAAGATAATGAAAGTAATGTGGATTAAATTTAGACGTAAGTCCGGTTACACATTATCTACAGGTCGACCGTTTTATACAATGGTGGCATAGCAAACGGGTGACTTCCGGCGGACTTTCTGTTTCCGCATTTGTTTCCGGTTGTTGTTTCCGTTGCTAATACCTTGTTGGCTTGTTGCCTGGACACGGTGGCTGATGGAGATGAGATTTGGATAGAGGCTTTTCCTCATTTGGAGTGTTTATTATTTGTTTGTGTAAACAGAAGGTCTTTTTCAAACAGAAAAAATTTGATGTTGTCTGCAGAAACGTTATGATTTTGATAAGCTGCTTTTCTACCACAATTTAATAATGTTTACTTTCGTAAATGATATTTAATTTCTATAAAAGCTAATAAACATATTTTAGGAGCATTTAATTGCCTAAGGCAAATCATTATTTTGTGAAATTACTTGTTCATGATTATCCTGTCATAGAATTTAATAAAACTGTAATGAGTAAAAGGTTGTGAGTCGTTAATTATATTTGCGAGCCACTTTACAAGTACGCCAAAAGGGATGAGAAAGAAATTAAAAGAGAGATAAATAAAGTCACAAAAAATAGACCGGTGCTGAAAGTTAGTTTTTTTTTATTTATTTAATTTATTTTGGTTTGAAGAAATACTTTTTTTTATTAACTCTTTTCGTACTTTTTTAATTACAGACAGACGTGAAATGTAATAAAAATAAAATAAAATAGTTGATGAACTCTAGGTATGTTGGTTAGAATAAATAGTTAATTTTCTTTAATTGAATTGTTGAGGGGATTTTAATAACGCAACTTTAAAAAAATTTGAAAAGTTAATTCCTCAGCATTTTATTTCAACTAACTCACCATCAACTATCTATGTACGTATAGAAATTGCATATCCCTTTTTCACTTTGATCAGAAGGTCTAGAATACTCACAGATTCATGCTGACTGAGCAAAAAATTTTTAACAATCATGTTCAGACATTTTATTCGTCAATTTCGTAGACAATTACGCCTTTAAACTTAGACAGTTCCAATAGGAAATAATTGATATATTTTTTTTCATTCAATAGAAGAGCTATAAATAAATGCAGGCTATTTTTTTGCACAATATTGATTATGTCATCAAAAAAAGTTATTGTGTTGACTTTTTTTTCAATGAATTGGTAGAATTTTGATGCGTTATTATTATAGTTTTTTTATTTAATACAATATTTTTGAGCACAAATTTGATGCTACAAAAAATTAACTCAACCCAATTGGTAGAAAAAATTTCATCCAAATATTTTCGATGCAATTGAACGAAATTTACATGATATACATAGTATTGAAAAACTCCATCATCTAATAGTACTTTGAAAAATATATATATATATAAATATAATAAAGCATTATCAAACTCCTAAACATGGTTATAATTTTTTAAGTTAAGGCATAAATTTAAAATTTTTAATTATAACCGAATAACAACATTTTTATAGATTCTTCCATTAAAGATAAAATGTTTTTTTCCATAACTTTTGTGCATGATAAATTCATCGGATAAAGTTTAAAGTTTAATAATGTGATAAAACTTAAACTTAGGATTAAAGTAAAAGCTTAAACTTTTTACAAAATACACTTTCATTTTTTTTATCCAACTTGTTAATAATTTTTGTACATTTTCAATACGTCACAAAAGATACAATAGACTTTGGATTTCGAAAATTTAGATTAGAATCGAAAGAATGCTCAAGCGACCTCATTCTTATCATATTTCGCATTACTTGAAAATTCTCTGATGTTAGTACTCCACTCTAGGCATTCATAAAATTTTTATTTCCAGTGGTATTCTAAAAATTTTTCCTCTATTCGCTTGCAAATATAGTGTAGACAACAGAAAGATTAAAACATTGTCCAGATTTGTCTTTTTTTGTCACTTTTTATTTAAGATAATTTCTTCTATTAAAAGTCCTCAAAATAAAAGTATTGTTTGTAGAGCTCGCTCACTAACGGTAAAATTCATGTTAATCAAATCTAATGAATTAAAATATATTTTATGCATTGAAAATGGAATATTATCTGTAACTAAATATTTTATTTAGTATTTAATCAACCGCCTAAATAAAAATGAGGTAAAATATAAGCTTACATCGATCGATTTATTTTTATCATCGACTTGTTTCCTTTTACGCTGCTTTCGAGTCTAGAGAACAAGATAACGTTCATCGATCTTCATGGTGGGTCAAATCTTAGTAAAGCATAAGAATCTGTAGCTAAAAGATGTTTTCAGAATGTACAAAAAGCACGAAGGCTTCGTTACCTTTTAGTTTTTTCATCAGGAAAGCGTGATGTGCTGGTATAATGGAATCTACTGCATCAAGAAGACTTAGATATACAAGGAAACTTATGTTTCCATTGTGTAGTTCATCAAGCAATTTTATGGTTGATTAACATCATTGGGGCGTTAGTGCAACGTTCATTCGGTTAGAAGATTCGTTGAAGCGTGTTTGTATACAATATGTATTTTACGCAAGACCCTGTTCATATTATCGTTCCTTTTCTCATTTGATGTCCTCTATATTTTTTTATTTTTTATCACAAAAAATATTTATCAAAGGTTAGAAATTATTTATAAACTCTAAAAGGATAACATCAAAGTAAGTAAAAAAAATTTACTTTTTTTCATAGGATTTCGGCTCTTTTGAATGGTTTTTTATTTTTATTTTGATGAGGAGTTGGAGTAATGGCTCTTTGGGGATCAGTATCGAGTAAATGGCATAGCTATAGGGAACTGCAGGTTATTGCGAGAGATATTCAGTGGTAATTGGCGTTAATGCTGTTATTAATTTTATCGTCCAATGTTAGTTTGACACTAAGGAGTAGAAACTGCTCGGAAAATCGGCGATAGCTTTGAGTGAAGGTAGACAAAAAGGTTAGTACTTAAGAATTATTTGGATCCTCTATAAAATAGTGTTGGTCTGTGTCATATTTATCTTTAACATAAACTGAGTACTTTTTTCTTTTTTTATGGGCTTTCCACTTCGATGGTGTATCGAAGAAACTTGGTTATAAGTTTAAACCACGACGACATTTTAGGAGCTAAATTATCGTGTTCTGCTTCTCATGCTTCAGGAGCCAGGGTGAAAAATCTGTTAGAAAACTTTTTAACCGCCATTTTAACCACTCAATCTCTTTTCTTATCGTTCTTTACCTCTTATACAACAGTGAATAGCTGGGAAAATTTTTTCAAGCTGTTTTATGGTTATTTTTGAATAATTTTTTTTTTGTGAAAATTTTTTTAATATTTTATCATGTCATAAAGACAAGTTTAATGAACGAGAAAAAGATAGCTTGGGACTTATTAAAAGTATAATTTAATCTGATTTCGTCCTTAATTGATTCGATGAAAGGACTTGATTAACCCTTTCGATATATAAAATTTTTTATTTTTAGATACAAGATTTATTTTCATAGTTTTAATGGATAAAATTTCTGATTTATTGACTTTCATTTAAATCTGGTATTTGTGGTAGCATTTTACAATAGTTATTTGATAATTTAGTCGTCAGAGTAATTCAAATATTCAATCACGTTGTTAGAAGGTATTCAATATCCATAATAAAAGATGAAATATTACGGATAGAAGAAAATGGGTACTATGAAAAATATCCTCTGTATAAGGGGATGAAGAAAAAGAATGAGCTGTACATGGGGTGGATTCATATCAACCCTAGTTTCATTTTGTAACCCTAGTTTTGTTAGTTTCTGAGGTGATGCGTTAAGATAATCTATTGGAGTTTCATTCATATTTTTTCTCAAAACCAATTCTGTGTTAGAAATGAAACATTTTTCATATTTAACAAAGTTAACGAATTATCCATAATTATTGGTCATGACTTTTAGTATCCTATTTTTATCTCTACTCTAATATCATGTTGACAACTTGACAGATTGTGATGTTTAATTAAATTAAGTGTCGAGATTTTATATATGTAAAATATACATCCCAACTTTGCTCCAAGCTTTCACTATTAATAGGATGAAATATGTATTTTTGATATGAACATAAAACAATATTTTATTTTTATCCGAGTTGAATTTTAATTAACGATTGTTAGATTTCGCTAATAATTTTAAGTATAGAAAGTTTGATTATAAAAAAGGGATCAAAAAAATCACCACCAAGTATAATCTTACAAAATTAGTTCTCGACCATTCTGAAGTAGCTTCTTATAAATTACCAGCCTTTTTTGTAATTTTTCACCATCCATATCATTTTTTCCGTGATGACAGTAATAAAGATGTGTTTTAAAAAGTTTACTGCAATGTACGTAGAATGTATTTAGTATTGTTCATCACTTTAACAGAGTCTCTGAGCTTAACAATCGAATTATTATTAAACCACGATCGACGAGCAAATATTTTCTTTTGGGAATTAAATTAATTAATTTAGAAATCGAAATATATCAATTATATCTATTACTTGTATAGATTAAAGTTATGCTATTGGATTAAAAGTTTCGACAGCATAATAAATAAAATTTAATTACGATAATATTATCACCGTTTTATTCCGATAATACTTTTCTATTGTATAAAAATATACAAAAAAAGGCTTTTGATGAGCTCTTTGTTGATCTATGATTAATAATTTGAGACCTAATTTTTTTTTATATAACAACTCTGTATTATTGATTACTAACCCAAAATACATTAAAAAATTGGTAATAACAAAATGGAGTTCTCATAGGTTGATTCAGCTTCTTAAATATTTATTTTATAATTTAATCATGGATTGAAGTTAAATACTTAAAATTGTAATTTATTTTATTAAACAGTTCTAGATTAAAATTGCATAGTACAAGAGGTAAAAAATTATCAATTAAAAAATAAAGTAGATTAAAAAAAAAACCCTTTATTGAATGAAGTTCAAACGTATTAACATCACAAATATAATAGTCACTAATTACATTAATTAAAAAAAATATGATAACTGCTCTATGTTAGAGATATTTGAGTCTTATTAATACTCACAATTCACGAATGGGGAATACATTAATATATCACGTCGCTATACATAATTTTATTCTTATGGAAGCTTGAATCGATCTCAGTCACGTAAATGCTATAAGTTTTGGCAGAGGGTGATGGTAAAGGTAGTTCATTTAGTTCAAAAATTACCTTTAAAATGGAAACGATAAAAATGAATTCTGTTGTCAAAGATTCGAGATAGACCAAGCTTCATGATAAAAATTATTTAGTGTAAATTGAAACAATTAAAGATACATTCATTTCGTTGAAACCTCTGACAAATCAAACAACTGTTACAGAAAATAACGCATAGCGATTACTCCGTTTTCTTGTTAACTTATTTTTATATGACAGGAACGTTAATTTCTAGTCTTTGTTCTGAGTAAATGTCACTTGTTGTCAAGAAAAATAATCACTTACATTGTATGAATGCAGGTAGTCATTTTAACACTACTAAACGTTATTTTATACACGGAGAGAAGGTTAAAGTAAATTTTATTACGGAATTAAAATAATTTTTACTATGTTCTGTAGTAATTCTGGAACAGACGAAAACTCAAGTAAAATTTACTATGCACCATAGTAAATTTTACCACGGCTGGTAAAGTAAAAATTATATATTCAGAATTTAAAATTTCAATATCCCGACGTAAAAATTACAATGTTACATTATTTAATTTTAATATAATACCGCAAAAATTAAATTTCTATATATGTATGTTTATCAGTTTCATGTATGAATATATATCTGTATTCATGGGTGATTTAAATCAAAACCTAATCAGTTAAAAAAATAAAAACAATAAAAAATTATTTAAATCCAAAACTTTGGAATATATTCATTTTTAGCAACAATTATTTTCCATGATAGGAATGAATTAAAAAGAATAATTATTTAATTATTTCTTTATTAATTAAATAATCAATCGTTGTTACTAACTTAACGTGAACAAATAATCTTCTTAAATCTTCTCAAAATATTCCAAGTACGTCTTTAAGTTTTCACAAATGAAATAAAATTGACACATCTAATGAAATGAATAGCTCATCTATCCTCACTCCTTTGTAAACAAGTGAAAAGTGGGGATGACGGTTGGAATGTGAAGTACTTTTTAGTATGCATAATATAAAAATTACTATAGTTACAGTAAAAATTACAAGGTACCATGGTAAAATTTATTTGATTTGAATGTATTATTCATTTGTATTCATTTTTACCATGTTACATAGTAATTTTAGATAAAAAGTCAAATAAAAAATATAAGATGCTTTGTAAATATTTTAATTTATAAAGTACAATTATTCTTAAAACATGATAAAGTTTATTTTAATACTTTTTAATATACATTCGATAAAAAATTACTATGGGTTATGGTAAAAATTAGTACACATAATGTATAAATTAATACATCCTATGAGAATTTCTGAAGAAAATTCAGCCTGTTCCTTGTTTACTATGCACCCATGGTAATTTTTATTTTAACTCTCTCTCCGTGTATATAATAAAACTTTGTCTTTTTGTTGTATTGGATTTTTCGATATCTATTACCAAAATGAGACATTGTAAAAATCATTTGTTTGCTATAAATAATTTTTCCTAGAATGGTACTTCTTTATATGATCAATATTTACTTAGTCCGATATTACTTAAGCTCAATATTTACCTAAAATGGAATACCCAATATTTTGATTTAACGAAAATAAATATCAATACTAGAATAACTTTAAAAACTCTCAATTGTTTATATAACAAAAAGTTATTTTTGAAAAGTGAATGATGGTCAGTTTATATTCTATCTATTTTTAGATGCACTTAGATGTGACATTCCTTGTAATTGAATCGTTTACTTGGATTTTATTATTGTAAGAGATAGAGTCATGAAAAAATAAATATACATGTGAAAATGGGTTAGAAGGAAACATAAGTAGTTCAACATCCTACATTTACGATACAATACATAAAGTGGAGTCGCATCGTGCACAATCCAGTCTAGTTTTTTTAAATTCTGTTAATAAAGTTGTTGAAATACTACGTTATATAATGAGTTTAGGTAGTACTACCAGTTTTAGAATTCACGTTCAAAATTAACTAAAACTTGGCATATTGGTACATTATAACATGTTAATTGATCAGTTAAATTTTAGAAGGCCTGCAGAGAACTAAAAAAAAATTCCACAATCAAAATTCTGAAGTATTCTTGTAGTACAGTCATGATACCACTATCATAGAAATCTAAATGTCCAGTTTTGTGGAACAAAATAAAGTTTGTGATTTCCCGTAAGGATCAATGGTGAAGGTAAAAATTTTTAACTTTTTTCCCCCAGTTCTCTGTCGGTCTTCAAAAATTTAATTAATCAATTATGATGTTATAATATACCAATATGCCAAGTTTCATTAAATTCTGAACGTGAATTCTAAAACCGGTAGTACTACTTTAAATTAAACATAGTTAAAAGAAGGACCAAATATAAGATAGATATATTGTAAAAATCAAATCGATTTCAGAGAGCAAAATATTTTTAAAGCAACTATGTAAGGAAAAAATTAAAACTGAGAAAACTGAAGAAAGACAATGTTAAAAGAATCTAGCAAAGACGAGAATTTTCCTTTTTACTTAGTGTCCTTCTAGTGGGTAATTCTAGTATTTCCTACTTTTAAGGTTTTTATTGTTAACAGTATCAATACATTTAAGGATCTTTGATATTTGAGAACACACGAAAGAGAATATTTATACAAAAGGTCGAAGTTTGGCAAAAATATTTGTTTTAGTAGGACATTTTGCAATAATAGATTCCATACACACATACGTGCAGAGAGAAAAAAAAGAATTATCAAGACTAGTGATATATTTAGGTTCACGATAAATCCATGATCCGCGAGCTGACTAGTAAAGCCTCCAAACTCTCGAGCATCGATAAGCCGTGGGTCACCGTTTCTATTTCGAAGCTTCGTCCCGCGACTAGTATAAATGCAGGATGGCACGTTGGAGCTTGAATAAAAGGAAAGTGTGCAACCGACAGATAGATGATAAGTTGCTGAGAGTCCTTTGGGTTATGTTTTCCTACATAGATTGCAAATTTACTGTTGAAAGGACTTGGAAGGGTATAAGTTAAAATAGACAATGATAAAGCGTGATATAGCAGTAGTTATAAAGACCATATAGTAATAGAGTTGATGAAGTTCTATGCGGATCGTTTGATTAGAATTCAATGGCTGGGTCAAGCGGTGATGACCGATTGGAATGCTCTGGTAGTCTTCTCGATAATTCGCATATATCCTTGGAAACTAACCACACCCGATCCTTTAGGGCAGAGGAAGTCAAAGATGAGAGTGTGGTTGTGTCAGGAAAGCACGACTTGGTGATTCAAAGGTAATCTTGTTGACTGTGTAGATGTATTCAACTCATCCGTCAGTTTCTCGTTTGGCGTCATAGGCATAAGCTACGCGGGCGGAGGGAAAGCATCAGAATATGGCACACCTCGAATCGACTTGATTGCATGAACAAAGAGCAGCGACGTCGAATGTTCGAATCGATAATGCTGGTATTCGACGCCGGATAACAATCGACTTCGAGCAAGGAAATTAACCAAGATTCGCTAATTAAATTTTGGTTTGACGATCATATCTAGAGCCTGTATGAGATCTAGTAGAAATTCCTGGAATTAACGTGTGTCATAGATTCTTGCAATATTTGTTATTCGTAATTGATTACTTGCTGATTACTTAAGAAAATTTATCACTTCATGAAAAATTGTGGGTTTAAATTTGTATTTTAAGTTGAGTTGTTAATGAAATTCGTTTAAAAAATGGTTAAAATGGTGACTGTTATTTTTTATTAGAGTCAAGTATTTTAATTAAAATGTACGTATAAATTTTTTTTTAATCAAATTAGTTGTAAATGACGTCAAGAGGTAACGATTGATTGGCTAATGAACAATTTCATTGAGAAAAAAAAGAAAACCAATAAAATATCAATAAAACCTAAATCAAACTATGCTACTTTTGAGAAATTTATTTTTTGTAGAAGCAAAAAGTTTAAAAAATAGCTGTATTGAAAAGTTTGAATAAAAGTAATCAACTTCTTAACTTGATAAAAAAGAATTTTCATTATCAATAGAAAAAAATGAAATCAATATTTAATTTAGGAAAAATTAAGTTTACATTTACAAATAAAATATTTTTCTTAACAAAAATCTTAAAATAGATTTTTATACTTCATTTACTAAATGACTTTAAATTTGTTACAGATAACGATAATGAATTGAAGTAACTTTTTCCTTCATTATTCAACAATCGAAAATTCTATTTTTAACAATGACTATTCAATATAATTTAAATGTCACGTATACTGCAATGTTGAATGTAGGTAATGGAAAAAAAATATCTCTTGAATTCCTAGTATATTGAAAAGAATGTAATAACATTACTCTATCGAATGAAATCAGTACCAATCGTCAAACGAAAGTTAATTAATTGAAACTCTACTCGTTGTTAACTACATGACAATGAAATTCCTGCACAATTGAATTGCGTGCAGAAGAGAACCCAAAAGTTCTTGATCGAACAGGTTGAACGAGTTTATAAAGTCATTAGGATAATAATCAAAGCCACAATTGAAAACTTTACATCATTCATGAAAGTTTTTGGGGTATATCGTTGGCCACACAAAGTCAACTTATTTATTAGTAGACTTGCTAATCATATTGACATGCGGCGCAAAACATTTTATAAGAACAACTGGATGTTGAAAGTGATTTGTGAGATATGTTATGAGCTTACGCACAAGTTGATTGCGTGCAATCGTTTGTATAGATTACGTCCATTACGTACGCTATGCTATTCCGTTTTCCAATTACAGCTTTGATAGTATCGCTATGCAGAAAACTGAAACTCGTAGTCTAGCACGATTCGTACCAAATCCGAATGTCGCTCGGTACAATCAGAATTCTACAACGCGATCCTATAGAAGCTCTCATCCGTTTTAGTCTCATTTTCTGTTCCCTCTGAATGTTACAATGTGCGCATTAACTCTTTGTGACCTTTTCGAACTCCGGAAATTCTAAATAGAAAAGACATGACGAGAATTTTCATTAATAACCAAATGATTGTATTTCGCAAATATTCTCTTTAGGGATTAAAAGGATTAGCAATTAATCTAGTTGAATCGTTTCAAATAATCGAAAACAACTCAAAGAGAATATAAGTGCTGATTCATTACGTTAATGAAAGATAATAGATTGAATAAAAGAATTGTTAGATAAAAATGTGATTATTCCTTTTATTTTTTTTTAATGACTTGAGGATTATTTATTCCTTTTAAAAGACTTTGAATATTGTCTGCAAATTCTTTTAGAAATTTTTGTGATTTAATAATATGTTATGTTTTATTAACGTAAATAATATTATGATATTACTATTTTAGTTGATGCAATTATTTTTAAATAATCTTAAAATTATTATCCGAATGAAATATTTACAATGATTAATAATTTCCTCGGAAGAAAATCTTATTATTTTGAGAAAGAATATTTTTTACAAGTTCTTTAAAAGCACATTCTTATTTAATTTAAATTTTCATTTGCAATATCTTATTTTTGTTCGTTTGAAAAATGTATGATGTTTAATCTGCAAATGGAATCATCAAATTATCCTTTCTTTTTAAAAAAGAATTTTTTATTTTAACTCTAAAAAACTTAAAATGGCTAAGAGAATATTGTCTATCTTTCTTCACTTTCTTGCTATCATACATTGTATGAGAGAATTCTGAGTTATAAAGCTTGAGCTGTCACACAAGAATGAAAGTTGAAGGAAGTTTTAGTATTAGCACAAGTTTTTACAGCTAGTAAACACTCATTTACTTCATTTCAAAAAATCGTCAGTTTCAAAATGAAAAAAATATTCATTAAAAATAAAAAAAAATTATCACAAATTGTATGATATTAATAACGTGAAACTACACGCAGAGAAATGTATAGTAAAAATAACCCTGAATTTTATGGTAACTCGGTGACACTGCAGTGTGAGTGTAAAAACTACTACACACATTGTGAACTGCGTGTACTTTCAATAGTAAAATAGTAAATCTTTAAAGAAGAATATTAAATACTTGGATTTGTAGTGAAATAACACAAGAAAAAGGTATATTTTATTTCTTCATTTCTAACACACAAGCAGTAGAAACAAATAAAAACTTTTTTAAGATATGTGTTTATTACAATCAATTTGAGTAACTTTCTGCCACCAGGGGAGCATTGGATCAAAAAAGAAATTCAGAATTTTTCAAATAAATTTTTTCTCTAAATATAAATGTACATAAAACAGTCATACGTTCTCATGTAGTATTACATTTTATTTCGAAAATTCGTCTTGTTGTTCTGTCATAAAAACTTGATATAAACATTTCTCATATTTTTCATTTTGGTGAAATTACATTTTTCTACGAATTTGAATATCAATACACTCAATCATTGATAGTGCATTTTTAAAAACAAAAAATTTATGTAATGTTGGCACTATGAAAAAGTGACAACTAAGGTAATTATAAATCGAAAACATTCAGTCAATAGGATTGAAAAACAAATTGAAAAATTTTTATCTTCTAGAATTTTTTTATGATTCATGTATTTATAAAATTATTGATATTAAATATTAAAAGGATTAGTATACTAAAAATTAAAAAACAATAAAACAAATATTCAATTCTAATAGCATTTCGAAGATTTTAGTAATTTATTTTGAATTATTTCTTATTAGACGTAGAAATTATATTTGTTGAAAGTTAAAAATAATATCCTTGATTATATATAGAATAACTTGAAACACGAGTTGAATCGATAAATATTAATATTGTCACTAAAAAAAAATATGTGTACAGGTTTATTGAGATCATATCAAATATTTTTAACTTTGATTTGGCCTTTCAACCCCTATCATTTTCATATTACCCTTTTTTGTCTTTTATATTGTGACTATTTTTAAAACTTTTAAAATTGTGAAAATAATCAATAATTTTGTGGTTTATATAGTATTTGAAAGGGTTCTGTGCAAGCTAATAAAAATTATTGATGGTTGACGAATGTTTTATTCCAAGCAATGATATGGATTACATCATAGAGTAAAGTTGTCTTCTGAAAAAGTGAATAAATAACTTTTGATAAAACTTGTCAATCCGTATGAAATATTTATGTTACTTCATATATACTTACATTTATTTGTGTAAATAAACTTAAAGTGTATATATGGAATAATAAATACTTAAGCCTATGTGCATATTTTTTTAAAATTCAACCATCTGGTTATGTCTGAAATATTTAAGTGAGTATCTAATATAAAAATTTGAAAAAGTATGATTTAAAAAAAAATGGAACTATCCTAGATACACAAATCTACTTCGAATTTACCACAAATTTGTCTAACAATCGATCATGAGAATAATGATTAGCAAAAATAAAAATAATACATCATCACCCGACGCAAACTTTGTGTAAATGTGATGTAAATTGTATAATACATATGTTTCAAAAGAATTTTCCACAGATATTGTCTCAACATTGAGTATATCGTATAAGTGCAATGTATGTAACACAATATTTGGTAAATTTTTTTACATCTTATTGTAATTATAAATTTACACCATAGCTTGATAAAAAATTTTTTTCAATTTAAATTTCTGTAAATTTACTTAAGTTTGGAAATATGAATTCTATCATTCCGTAATTATCATCGTATTCTTTTGGGATATTAAGAGATTTCTTAAAATAATTTTTTATACAATTTTGCAGCTTTCAAATAGTCTTTTGTTTAGTCAGTAAAAGTTAAATTATTTTTGAAAGATTTCATTAAAAGCATTTTAATTCTCTAGAAAAGGCATAACGTTTTTTAAAAGAAATAATTATGACCAAAAATATAGTTTGATACATAGGACTATATGTAAACTATTGGTTAATTAATAATATTTTCAATGTAAAATAATAACGACTTTTAAAAAAAAATTAGGTCTCATAGGAGGATCACAGAAAATTGTAAATTTTGTTATGAGCACCCATGATGATGACTAGCTCCTGACAAACACTGAAATATAATATTGAAGATATATATTAACTTTTTAGTCTGGTTAAGTAAAAAAAAGTCGCTAGTGGATTTTCTTCGTTAAAAATAAAAACAAAAAAGTTTCAAATTATTTTACAACTAATTTTATAGTTACTTCGGGTGTACAATCATGTCTGAAAAACTTTAAATGTTGCTACTTGAAAAATAAAAAGTCAATTGGTAAATTATCCATGTCTTTAAGATAGAAATTTTCCTTCTTTCATAAAAATTTTACTCTAAAGGTGTCTCCGGGTGATTGCTCACCTAGTGAAGCCTCAAGAGAGCCAAGCATAAACGACTATTTTAGGATCTTTTATCTAGCTGTTGATTCAGCCTAATCTTGAAAATAGTTAAACTTATATCAATGAACATTCGATAAGCTTACAAAGGTCATCAATGGCTACGTAAATTGTATAAAAAGCTCTACACATCCTTAAAGCAACTAAAGGTCAATATTTCAACAATACAGCGGAAGTAGGCCGTTATGTAGGAAAGAGGCCAATCACAAATATTACCGCTATATACATCAGTTTAAAAATTGATTGATACTACATCAACGTTTATTGACATTTCTAATTTTTGCATAGATGGCTACGAGAACAGCTATTAGTCAATAATAGATTTGATTCAATTCAATTAATATGAAATAACAGTGGAAGAAAAATTGATTCCATTTGAATATTGGATAAATTTAATGGTTGAAGATTTTTTTGAAAGCTATGTATTTTTTATTACTTAGAAATTCGTCATCGTTGAATTGAACATAAAAAAAAATTTAATATTCAATTAATTACCAACAGCTATCGAAATGATCACTCAGCACATGACGTGAAAAAATGATAGTTACCTGGAACAGAAAAATACAAGAGAAATGTTAGTATGGGAAAATAGAAAAACTAGCCAATATGTTGTAAAAAGTATACTATCAAGCAGAGAAAAATATTTATGGAATAATAAAGGCTGATGAAATAATGTTACAGAGAAAATTGACTGGATGTCTGGCTCAACGAAAGCGGTAGTCACTTATTCAAAATGTAAAAATCAAAATAAAAGAAAATTCTGTAGAGAAGTCATTGGAATTAAATTTAGTGACCCGTCGATCTTGTCACAAAACAATTGAACAGAATAAAAGTTTCCCATTTCCTGAAATACAACGGTCCAAGGTAAGTTAAGGAATACAGAGAATATAGTAGGGCAAGTAGAACAAAAATCAACGCATTGTAGCAAAGACAGAGAAAAATCGTTCACAGAAAATTGTCGCTTTTGATGAACGAGTTTGACTCTAGAAGTGAGTTGAAAAAGAGCAAGAAATAGAATTTTCTTTAAAACATAGTATTTTATGTAGTACTCAAATTTTTACCGAAAAGAGTTTCAATAGACAGTGAAAAATCCATTCAAACTAGAAAAACTTGAAAGACCCAGTAGAAAATAATTGTTAATTCTTTATTCCGAGAAATCAATAAAGTAAACTGTTTTGGTATGAAATTGAATTTGATTTTGATTGTTTAATGTCATTGAATCAAAAAACAATATTATCGGACGAGAATATTTTTATTATTTTGTGAGGAATGAAATAAAGAAAATTATATTATTGAAATTGAATTGATTTCACTTATTCGATAATCGAAAATAAATATTCCTCCAAGTTAAATTTTCTATATGATGCAAAAGGTTTTTTTTGTTTATAGCAGAAAAGTATTTTTCAATAAATAATAATGTACACATGGCTAAAATTATTGATTTGTCAAGTATAACAACTCCTTATTTAATTCCATTAAATCAAGATCGAATTATTTTTCAATATATTTTTAGATAAAAATGGAGCAACATTTTTTAAAATGATATCTGAAGAATTTTCGTAAGCACAATGTTGAAAATAGCTATAAGAATATTTAATAATCTATTATACAATATATTTTGAACTACAACGATTTATGAATAGAGTAACGACTTCATTATTTAATAACAAAAATACGAAAAAACAAATTGGTCTTTGAAAAAAGCGTAAAAAATTTTTACAACAATATCAGATTAGAAAAATGACTACCGGTGAGCTTTTTCTGGTGGTATGAACACAGTGAAAATTTTATTTTTAAAAAATTTTTAATGTCAAAGAGATTCTTTATTCTAAAGAAATGGAGTAAAATTAAATACTTTTAAATTGAAAATTTATTGAAATTCCAAGCATTTTTCATCTAAAAGGTTATTAGTAATCTTCGGAATGTAAGAGAATTTAAAATTTCTATTAATATTTTCATCTGTACAACTACTTGTAACAAGCGATTAAAATTGTTGTAACATACAGGAATGCTTTATTTAAATATTAAAAAATTTTAAAAATGTGTCAAAAAGTAAATTTAATTGATACAATTGAAAATAAATTGAACTCAGTTATTATTTGAGAATCATATTAGATATTAATGTATTGATAATATGCAATTCTGCAAATGCAAACATGTAAGTACTTTCCACAATATAAGAAAGATTTTAAAAGGAACAAATTAATCAATGATCCTTGAAATAATGAAAACAAATCAATATGTAAATACGAATATTTTTATAGTTAGAAAATATATTTTCTCATATCCTAATTGTCTCTTTATTCAAAAATATTGGGAAAATATAAAATCGAAGAAAGACTCTTGAAATAGTTTTTTTTAGCTGTAAATACCAGATGGTCACAAAGACTTTCAAATATTGAATTTTTAGCATATTTATCACAAACATTTCATCTATATGTCCAGGATGAAGTGTTGTAGGCAATTTTTTGTGCAGTAGTTTTTATACGGAAAAATTTTTTTTCTGAAAATAGCCATTCAAAGAATAATTTCCTGATGTCGAAACAAGCTTAGCAACAAGAGATAAAAATGAAAAGTAGTAGACAAAGGCAGAAATTATGGTTACAATGATTGTCCAAATGTAACATTTTATAATTACAACGCCTCGGTTCTTGCGTTAGTTGACGGTTGAATCAAGGTGGTGGGCGGGCACTTTGCGAAGCAGTAGCGAGTGATAATAGTGGTACTAAGAATAGTATGAAAGAGCTGAGGAAGAGAAAGAGGAATAGTACCAGTGGCGGCAGACTGTCGTCAAGTAGGAAGGGATGTAGAGGAGTTATTGGTAATGCTATGTATACCGATAGTATTTGTAGTAGTCGTTGGTAGTAATCATAGTGGTAGTAGTAGTAGCAGCAGCAGCAGTAGAAGTGGTACTGCTAGATGATCGGTCGTTTCAGGAATGTCAGATATTAAAATACCGCAGACTCTTTAGGCCCTATGTACTCAGCAACGACATACTACCGTTCGTTCATTTTTCCTATTTTTCTCTCGTTCTCATCACTTTTTTATTTTCTTTCATTATGTAATTCTGTAGATTTCTACCCTTGACATCAATTGATTTTTTTTTCTGTATGTATACCGCAGCAAGAAAAAAAATGTACTGGTAGTATAACTGAAGTTTATGCAATTATTATAAGTTAATGAGTTAACACTCATGTGAATTGAGGTTTGTTGCTGGACGAATTATATACTACCACATATTCATAGAAAGAAACAGGCTAATATTGAGATGCTTTGAAGGTAAAAAGTAACTAGTAGGCTACTTCAAGATGTTGGTAAAATCATAGAAAAGTTAAAATTTTGTAAATAATATTTTTAAAAAAATTTCTCTTTTAGAGAGTACTTATTGGCTTAAATTCCCAAATAATATACTGAAAACAATCTTCGTTATTGAAACTTCTTTTAGAAAAATCATATAGATATGTTTTATAATTTTTTCCAATATTTTTTTTACAAAAGATTCATTTCTCACTATTACTCAAAAATAATTTGTTTCGGTTTTTTATTTTCAGGTAGAATGTTACGTTCTAGTTACTGTAATCACAACACCATCGACGATTAAAAAGATTTAAGTTTTTTGTAGAGGTCGAAGTGCAGAAATCACTTATGGAACTTATGTGGAGGTTTCAGAAACACAATCTCAGAGGTAACTATTGTGCTAAGACAATTTTTTTCAATTAAAAATAGAAACAGTCAATTAAATTTCCTGTACATTTTTTTAGAATAATATTAACAGATAATATCTTGAATATTAAATTAATAATTATAATAGAAGAGATTACTTAAAATTTAATTTAATCATAAAAGCTTTGATCATTACCAAGTACACTGAAAAAAATTAATTTAGCAATTACGTCAATAATATGCCCAAAAGTGAATTAAAATAAATAGAAAACTCAATTTAAATTAGATTATTTACTTGTTACAATAAATATTTATTAATAATGGAAAATAATTTTTAATTGATCAGTAATTTTATTAACAGTAACCGAAGCAATAATTACTAGAATTGAAAGTGTGGTTGTATTGCTCAGTAAACTGCAGGTACAAATTTCAATTTATGAAATTAACAGTGAAAGGCAATAAACTATTCGAATCTGTTAAACATTCAATCGATTAATGAAATTCGAAATGAAGAACATTTAATTCAGTATGAATTCGTATCCTAATATCTGTTTCCAGATTAAAGTTATCTACATAAAAATTAATTTTATTCCCTTTCTTGCAATTTATTTAACTTATTCTCAATATATTTAAGAAAATACAGAATTTTAGTATCATAGGGTAAAAGTTATGATGACCAAAAACAAATAGGAAGAGAAAATGATGAAGGAGACCTTACAGAATATTCACTAAAAGTATAAGGAGCACATAAGAGATATTTGCAAGAAATGTTTAAGTCCCAGAGATAAGTTATTGCTACAATTCTCTTCTCTATTATACCTAAAATACTATTTACATAGAAATAGGTAAATCATATCAGTGACCTTTTAGTAATGAAAAGGAACTCTTGAGACCTGCCAATATAATAAATTCATTTACCTCTCGTACTTTTCTCAGTATGTGCACTACGGTATATTACACTTTAAAAGTACTTTTTCATTGTAACTTACTCAAATTTCTGATTAACTTTCTATTCTTTATTTTAAATAGAAAAATATGTGAAGTTTTTACATTTTTTATCGATTGCGTTCCTAGAAACCACCAGTCGTTGCATTCTTAAATAGCTTTTCATTATATTTTCTGACGATAACTAAACGGAGAAAATATTTGTCAAAATAATTTGATGAAAATTTATTTGATAATTCGACGTAATAATTAATTTTATAGTAATGAAATTTTTAGAAAAATATTATTATTCTAATTTTCGTTATTAATCATCATATAACATTAATTTTTCATCAACATTTATCTTTTTAAATTAATATTTGGATAACCAAAAAATACTTCTACTCATGAATATAAGTATCTTCTTTATTTCAATACAGTAACTACAAAAAATGGAATATTTAGCAAAGATGAAAATATATATTCAATTATAAACTATTTAATAATATATATCTACTTCATTATCGTTATAATTAAACATTGTCCGTGAGTCTCTTAGTATCTTTTCATTTTTTTAACCTCATTCACAGCTCGCAGGTTATGAACAATTCCGTATATTATTCACCATACAGTGAAACATAGCCGAGGGCTCGAAAAAAAAGCTAAATAAAACAGTCCGTATGCAAAGTGCGAAGTTTGGAATACTCATAATTATTCACTTATATTGGCAAAAAAGGTCGAGTAAATATTCTATTTAAAATAGAATATCTTTTACTTTTTTATCCTTGTTAATCGATGTCTTATGTTTTCTGTAAGATTAGAACACATTTTCCAAAGGTGAATTCAATGGATAAAAGCCTTTTCATAGAGGGACAGAAATTCGGCAAGCGAAAGGGATAGTGAAGAAAATGGGTAGCAAGACCGTAAATACCAGGCATTTGACACACCCTGGTGACCGTGGTAGCACCTGGATCGAGCGAACATTAATATCCCATTTGCAGTTGAGAGTTTTGTGGTTTACCGGTACTGGCAGACCCTACTGAAGAGATGTATGGTAGTAAGAGAATTTGGGGGATAAGGAGAAATATAGATACAAAGAGAATAGGGACAAGTAACTCAGAAACCTTGGATCTTGAATAGTAACACATTCTTCTTACTTCCCTGAGTATTGTTCTTGATTTCGTGTTCTACAACTCGGAAAGATGATGATTGAAGATTCTCTTTAATGATAAATGATAATACCTTGACCTATCTTCTACTCAATATCATTCACTCATTTTTTGGATCGATATTAATGACGTAAGAGCTACTTTTTCGTGATCTTGTTGGCTTTTTATGCTATAGTACGACACGTAAAAAGGGAAGACGATGAAATATATTCTTGTTACCCTATCACATACATAATGCTATACAAATATAGATGAGCTCGATCATCATTAATAAATCTATCAGATACTTTGTTTGAGCATCAAAATGAATTGTTTACTTGGGGAGATTATGCTTGGGTTCGTGAATTACTTTTGATGCTAAATTACTATTTTCTTTCATAAGATTGGTAGAAGATGAAATATGAATTTCATAGAAAAATTTTTGAATGAAAATTTTATCTTTGTTACTATAATATTCAAATATTGACATTTCTTTATTACTAAAGAAATCGATATATTTAAATGAATATAAATACATATGGAATTGTATAAGAGAGAAAAATTCTATATGATATTGTAGTAAATCTTGATAATTTATTTCAGCTGAAACTTCATCTAACAGACTTGATTATATAAAGTAAAAATTGTAAACAGTTTCTTTAAGATTTTACTTTGTGACATTTGAATGTCTTGTAAGTTGTTAGACTGTTAAACTAAACACGTCACTTCTCTTTTTTTACACAAAAAAACTTGGAATTTTTTTCGGTTTTTGTTTTATTTCTTTAAATTTACTGAATAAAGAAAGATTCTCTCAGTTGAATTTGGAAGATCTACAACGGAGTTTCATTGTGGTTTTGTAGCTACAGGTTATAAGAAACTTATTATTACATAAGTACAAAAAATGCTTTCACTGCAAGCAAAAAATCTTCCTTAAGATGTGTTTCTGGTAGAATAAGTAAAATATTTAACAAATGAAAAGCTCGTCAGACAAAATAAGTTTTCAGCATATTCGTTCACTTTGTTAAGAATTTTTTTATGGCATAAACAATTATGCTAAGATCTTATGAAGTTTTTGAAAGTTTTGTCGGGCAAAAATTTTAACTCCAAACTTAAGTCTAAAATTATAATCACACAATTAGAATTGTTGAGTTTGAATATTTTTAAATATCAAACTACATGCATCAAGAAAAAATTCTTCCTCCCAAGTTTCTCAAATTTTTTAATTTCTCAATTAATTTTACTCAAGAATATTCAAGCTTATATCTCAAACAAAATCCATTTTAATAACTACATAAAATAATGTATGTAACTATAAATTTTCTGAAAATTTACATGTTTTGAAAATACTTCGATTTATTAAGTTTGTAATTGTGTATTTCATAACTAATAAAGCAAAAATCTGCAATTGACAATCCTCAGTTGTGAAGTTTTCTATTTCACAATTCTACATTTCATCACGTCAACAAGTAAAGTATTTTGCGAAAAGATTTGGCGGTGGCTTATCCGTTGGAAAGCAATGTCATTCCCAAGCACATTTAATCAAACTCGGCTTTCCACAATTTTTTTTCTTTTCTCCGCTAGTTTTATTTTATTTTTTTAAAAGAGTACATTTCTGTATGTCTGCCTCTTGAAAGTGGGAGCAGGAGATATCCCTACTTCTATTCAAAAGTCACGCGAGAAGAAAAAGAGAAATAAAATAAAAGTAAGTAGAATATAGCAAAACCACAGGGAAAATTAACGTCATTCGACATTGTGAACTCTAATGAAACACAGCTGTATGCTTGATATTTCTTCAAGTCTGTGAATTTTTTTAAAGCACTGCCATTTCCATGTGAATCACTTGAGGCTTTTAGATAGGATGCGGTTATACTATATATATTACAATATAAAAAGGAAAGCAATTTCGAAGTACTATCACAAAGTAGTGTGTCAGTAGGTAGTGATATCATGAGACTTAAAACTGCCACAACTCCATTTGGTATTGCGTCCAAACGGATATGAACATTTCTTTCATCTTTTTCTCTTCATGTGAACTTTACATCCGCTCATTAAAATTGCGGAAATTCAAATACATCGTGCCGTCATACAGAAAAAAATTAATTCCAAATGTCGTGATGTGCATTACAATTTGTTTTTATCAAAAAAAAAATGAAAAGACTGAGTAATTGAAATTCACTTTGATTTTTTTTCATCAAAATGAATAATAAAAATATTTTTTTTCTATTTGTTACTTTAAAAAAACTAGCATTTTATTCAATTTACGTTGAATCTATTGACTTATATAATTATTCTAAATCTTTTTTCATTGTATATATCAATGATATCATTTTGGAATATTCAAATTCCAATAAAATGGGAAAATTTCAATTCATTTACTCATCATTTATTTTAATGGAAAATATTTTATTCGTTTTTTATGTAAAATGAATCGAGAAGAATTTTTTATTCCGTAAATGTAGGTGATAGCTAGGAAGAAAGAAAAGCACAAAAACAAAAGGAACGGGGATTTTCGACAGGAAGCGATGAGAACACTGAAAAAATCGGCATTTCGTTTTTTTAATTTTCTTTTTTTTTATTTTTTCTCTCATTCTGCGGGTGTGGCTGAATCCAACAGCGTGCAGGCATCGATTTTTCTGTCCGTTTCCCAATAACGTGTCAGTCTGGAATCCACGAAGTAAAACCTGACTATTCCCATTTCCTTCTTCTTCTCACCCTTTTTATGCCACGTTGGTTTGACTTCTTGCAAGTACCGATCTCCGTCGACATTTCATCACTCTAAATTGTACTTCTCAATATGTACATCAATTTGTACACTCTTAGTTCGTTTCGGTTTTTTTTACCAAATTTTTTTCTGCTAATTTAATTTCCATTCCAACTTTTAACATCGTGATGAAATGTGAAGACAGCTAGAATGCATTTTTTAAGACTTTTGAAGTTCAAAAAACGTCTGAAATAACAGGAAACGTCAAATAAAAGGCAAAAAATGTGCTGCATAGAGAAGATTAAGCTTATACAGCTTCACATAGTTGAGGTAAAATTATCGCAAAAGACTCGACACTTTTCCGTCTTTAGTGAACAATTTCGTACCATTTTTTGATCATCTATTTCAGAATCTCTTGAGAACTGTATAATAGAGAGGTCCCTTGAGCAGTAGAGAACTATCTATACCTTTATTTCTCTTTATATTTTTCCATTCCATGAGTTTATCCTTTTTGAATATTGCAAACATGCCTATACATTTTTATGATACATACACGGAGAAAAAATTCCGTTAATTTTTATTTAAAAATCCATACAAAAATTACCGTGCTGCTCAAGAATGTGAGTTCAAACTTACTGAAAAGTAAAAAGTAATGATCAACATACAAAAATTATAAGTTACATAAGAAAATGTATCATTCAGTTTTTTGAAAATTACTTTGGCAGCACCAGAAAATTTAGTGTTCCACAGCACCTGAAAATTTAGTAACGTTAGCTGTGATAACTACGTAACCGACAAACAATTTTATTTAAGTTTAGTGATAATTTTTTTGGTTATATAAACAAATAAATAAATAAATTAGGTTCATTGATAATTAACTTTCTTAACTAATTAATTCGTTGGAATGAAATACGGCACACGTTTTACAATACTGCCCCCCCCCTATCCCTACGATCGGGATCTTACGCAGAAAACCTGTGTCGTCGATACAACCACCCGGCTCTCCGAAGAGATCTTCCTCTCCCGCTCACGGTGGCCCGAGAAAAATCATATAAATGACTTTTGTCTCGGCCGGGACTCGAACCCGCGACCCATCGTGTGTCAAGCTGACGCTTACCCATGAGTCCACCGCGTCAATCCGTTTAAGCTTATCATAAATTGTTAAGATATAACGTGTTGCCGCCAATATTGAATCGTAACGAAAAATATGAATGTCATCTTTGTTTACAATATGGAAAAAGTAACTATAGCACTGAGGGTGTTCACACAATCAAAAACAAAAGCCGTAAGATGTACGCATGCGTACAAACCAATTTTTAACTTATTATGATGTTAGTATGCACGCGTACGTCTTAAATTGTACGTTTTACGGCGTATGTTTTTGATTGTGTGAACGGTCTTACAATACAAAGAAAGATTGTGTTGGACCGATAATTCGAAGATTCCCGACCCAGCACGGAAACTCTCGAGAATAGAAAAAATTATAGGAGAGCACCCGAATTTTTCCTACCACACGGATCATAATAAATTATATACAGATTCTCATTTTTTTCTAGTCACTTACTAATTTTTGTTTAAAGTTTGAATAAAAATTAATATTTATCGAATATTACCGTGCTGCATAAGAATTTTTACTTTTACTCTTCTTAATAAATATTGAATCTATAATAAAAATTTTAAAAGGATTACTAATTTTTCTTTGAAGGTTGTCTTAATTTTTTAGGGAATTGACATTTGCGCGTGGATTGTTGTGCTGAGCACGGTAATTTTTATTGGAATTTTTTCTCCGTGTACTATCTCGCTAATATAGAAAATTCTTATATATGTTGAAACCAAGTATGAAATGGAACAATTGTAGCAAACTCTGAAGAATTTTCAATGAATAAGAATCTGTAATTTTGTAATGAGAATATTGTAAGAATATTCCAATTAATTAATAAAATCCCATGTCATCACTGCGTACTTCTTTGTACAGAAGAGTTTTAGCATTGAAAGATAATACTTCTAATTCAACAGAACAAGTAGTACAGGCAAATGCTTGAGGAGACACCACAAAAGTGTTGTGAGGAAAATTTTTTGAAGTTTTTGAGAAACGTTTATAATTAAATTTTAGGGTAGCGGTCCGATATGAAGACACCTCCAAAAAAAGATAATTCGTGCTGGATTACACCAAAATAGTGAATAAATTTATTTAGACCGTATGAGTGATGGTGGAGATTAAAGAGAGAGCCACATTTGACGAATATAGACACGATTTAAAGTGAATTATATTGACTGATGAGATAGCTTTACCAGAAGAGCGTTCTGCGTGTAACTAGAGGTCCGGAGTTCGCCTCTCCGTCTTGACAGAATATACTTTTTGCTGAGAATCGTCGTGGAATAATGTAGAGTCGTTGTAGTATATTATCTTTCTACGAAATTTAAGAGTAAAAATATTTCTGCTCAATACAGAATTTTGAGTTCTCATAAGTTAACTTGATACTTAAGAGGTATCTTATTAAAATAATTACTTAAGATAACTCAAAAATAATTTACGACAACCCAAAAATAAAGAAATATATTCACTTTTAAATTTCGGAACGTGTATTTGTCATTTTCGCACTTACATTTAGTGAAAACATTTCCTCCGTGTATAACATGTGCAAAACCTTAGCATTTTCAAGATGAAATCAAATACACTTGAGAGTAGCGGACGGGTTTGTAAATATTTTTTTTAATGTTTAGTTTCACTCATTTTACTAATCTTTATTCTCTTGAAGAGAGCTTCTGAGGCAACCGGTAGAATCTCCGGAAGCGAGGCAATTTCAGATGGAACTAGGACAACGTCTAAGGTTGATACTGGGGCCATCAGCTTCAAGAAGTCAGAGACTTTCACCACTGTCACGAGTAGCCCCAAAAGACAGAAGTTGGATGATTGTACCTCCTCTGACGTAAAATTTCGAACAAAGAAGGATTGTATGGTGCTTGGCTCCAGCAGTTTTGCTGAAACGGTGGTAATAAGTAAGACGGTGGCCACTGTGCCGAACTTTTATCTCTCTGCGGCCGTCAGTAGACAGCAAGGGTAGCTGATACTGGCGGCTCTTCTTTGGCCGTGCAAAAATGGTAACTGTCTGGGAATCGATGAACAGTTTCTTAACTCACGGAAACTGTTCCCTCAATAAAAGTCTTGAAAGGAGTAGACTTCAAGATTCTCGAAAGGGAGAAGGTTCCAAAATTCATCGCGACGTTTCCTAGGCCATTGGTGGATATAGCTGTGATTTTAAAAATACTTGGAGGTCAGAATATCGGATCGTGAACACTAGCCTCTGGAGGATACTAACTAGTTTAGTAATTGGTAGGGACGACGAATCACCAAAATTCGGTCCTCATCCTGGTCAAGAAGAATGCATCGATGTCAAGGAACTTCAAAGTGGTACCTCCTTCGAGAGGCAGGAGGAAGTAGGCGGAGACGCATGCAGCCTCTTCCTCGAACGGAAAGGTGTGCTAAGAGGATCCACGAACCCCCCACATCTAGGGCAGCCAACACAGGGGCTTGTAAAAGTGAATCACAAACCAGTGGATGAATTATGCCAACTTTATGGACTCGGGGAAGACTCACTAAGAACCAGGAGCTGGCTAGGGTCGAAAGAGTTCTATTCCAGATTAGGCTGACTAAAATGATCAGGACAAGGGGAGAACTTGGAGTCAATCCTTCTTCGACGGAGGGTATCGAAGAGAGGAGTTATGCAAAACCCACGACGTAGGTTTATCATCCCCTTTAATAACATTTTATCCTCTCCGCATGTAGGCTGGCAATGCCGAAATCACTATAATATCAAAGCAGCTGAAGTTCTCGCAGATCAACTTGCGCCATTGCTACATGGTTGTGGCATTACATTGTCGGAGCCTAGCGGTAAGGCACACACGTGCTTCCCCGATTTAAAAACCTCATTGCAGAGAGACGAAAATTTCAAAGAAAGACACCAAAGACGGACCCTTTGTAAGCTTTAAAAGCAATAGAGATCTTAAGGTGTGCATTTTCATGAAGCGTGAACTAAATTCTGTTAGGCTCAGCCAATATTGTACAAATGACTTTGTGGTAGGGTAAGTACACGGCTGTATACAGTCAATGTCATTGCTTAGCTCTGAGAACTATCTCAACCCGAGCTAAGTTATCCGCTTAAGAAGTAATAGACAGTGGTAGAGCTTTCGAAGCAAGGAATGGTTAACTCCTAAAAGTTTTGTCTAGTTCGCGGACGGGGCAAAGATCAGGGACGGAGGAATCCTACACTTTGGGTCCGGATGCATCCGTTTTTAGGCAGAAATTTACCCAATTCTGATCTGTCCGAACCATGTGGTTAAGAAACATGTTTGAAAACTTGTGGACATCTGCAAAAAGGTGCTAAACCAAATGGCATCCTGCAACAAATTAAAGCTGTTATGGGTACCGAGTCACTGTGAAATATGCGACAATACTGAAGCTCACAGGCTGGCCCGCAAGCTCTAGGAAGCTTGTTAAAGCGCTTAGGGACAGATGGATGAAAAGTTCACCAGCTCCTAGGCAGAGGTCTTAGAAATTAGGCACATCAGAGCGTTCGTCAAGGGACCCACGGCTTAAGTTAGTAGGGATCTGATCCGACTGAGTAAGGAGCAACTACGGATAGTCATTAGCACCGTGACGGAACACTAGCTTACGCGTCACTATATAAAGATGCTAGGACATGTAGAGGAGACCGTTTGTTGGTGGTGTGGGGAGGTGAAAGAAACCCCTCATGATAAGGAATTGTTCGGAGCTAAGGGGATCGAGGCAACGCCTTTTACGGAACCTGAAAACCGGGGGACCCATTCTCAGTGACGTCAAAACAATTAAGCTTCTGCAGTTTTACTATGAAACCAGGTTGAACCGACCGGAGAATGCTTAAGACGACTGCCTTTATTGCATAGCAGACCCAGCACAGTGGTCCAGGAAGCTCAGTTCTGCGGAGGAAGGGAGGCGTTAAAAATAATCTAAAATTATAAAGAAAAAGTATACTTTACGTATGACTACATTTTATAATTATTTCCTTAGTCTATTATATTTAATAATCGTGTGAATTAAAGGCAAAGTAAAAAGTAACATTTGATACAACTTCAATCAATATTTCACGATTATTTTTGATGACGTGGATCAATATTTCAATTTTGAATAGAAGCTTATAATGAAAAAAAGTGATACTTATTAAGTAAGATCGGTTGGAATGATTTATTATGAGAAAACTGTCATTTAAGCAAAGAATACAATTGCATTGTATGGAATGAAAATGACTTGTGAAGCCAGATAAGTTTAATAGCCAAAAAGTTCGTCACACATTTAATTATTCCAATTTAATTTCGAATTTTGTTCTTGCAAATGGCGTCTATTTTATTGAATAGTACATTCAATATAACAACATTTTTGAAAATAAAATTCAATCAGAGAATAATTTCATTGTTTCATAAAAAAGATATTTTTCAAAATTATTCTCAATTTTTCTGAAGAATGAATCATTTCAAATAATTTCATATTTCTTATCTCTTTCATTTCCACGTTCTTAAAAGAAATTCATTTGATTTTCGCTCTTATGATTAAATGAACTGTGAATAAACGATATTCCTTAAAAGACTGGAAAAGACGTAGTACTGAAAGAAGCTCATGAGAATAAAGTACGAAAAAAATAAAGTGAATAGAATATGAGAAAAAAAGCTTACTCAAGATTTCGAATATATGGTGAATAACATTAAAGCTCTGACTATGTAATTTGTAAGTAGACACATATTGGTATTAGAATTCTTCATTTGATAAAGTAGTTGAACATATAAGAAGTCTCAAATAGCCTTTTTTATTTATTCGTATGTTTTTTCTCTTTTTAGATCCATTTATGATAACTGGACATCATCTTGAATAATTTTGTTCTATTTTCCTGCTCTAAAATCATTTATGGATAATTAAATACAGATTATGAAAAGATGCGTTGAGGTCAGTTATATTAGAACCTACTTTTAAACGTTCAGTTATTTTTTTCAATCATTAAAAATAAATTTATGCATCCAATCAAATTCTAATGATTCTGTTGATTTGGAAATAAAAGATTAATTTCATTGATTTAATTATAGTCGGCCTATTTAATTATTGAAATGGATTACTTTAACTTGAAATGTTTCGGGTAAATCAATGAAATTTCCCAATAATGAGATATTTTACTAACACTAATAATGAAAATTGTAAAAGTTGAACTCTGAACTTTGAACTTTGCGTCATTTAAAATACTAGTAGCTCGTCTTTAAGCTTCAATTTTCCTGCATTTCTAAACTCAGTCTGAAATGAGGAAAATAAAGTAGGAGTTTAAGGATTATTCATGCAAAATTATTCTCAAACAGTACCACAAAATAAGTATATATTCTTTACATTTGTTTTCATTATCTTATTTTGTTGGCAATAATTTTTTTTTTTGAATTAATTTTACCAGGTCTACAGAGCAATTCGTGCATTGCTGTCTCACTTATTCAATACTTTTGACAGCTTGCATTCAGTAGAAGAAGAATGCGATGAGAGAAGACGACAAGCGATATCGCACAGCTAGCAATATAACTAGCGAACCACTCGACTCAACTCTACGTCAAATGCATAATAATATCGTGGTTGGGAAGACGAGGGTCTATTGGCGTTGGTGAAAAGTAGTACAAGTTCATACGTACATTTGCATGTAGGTAAGAGAATATTCTGTTTCATTTCATTCTATCGTTTTCAAATTCCTTTCTTTTTCTTCCACTCTTTTTCATATACACAATCTTTCTGCGCATCCTCTGGTTAGGTGTCTTCAAGTACATAATGGAAACCAAACCTGGCCTACTTTTCAGCTTCTTTTCACATGAACTCTTCTAAGATTTGCCATACATAGATAAAAAGAAAAAAAATTATATACGACAAAAATACAGTTGTATATATAAAAAGAAAGAGAGAGTGGAAAGTAAAATAAAAACAATTTTAAAAATAATCATAATAATTTTTCACTCATACTTGGTAATAATTTTTTTTAGATTTGCTTGTTGTTCAAACTTTTTTCATGAAAAAAATTTTATATCAGAGTGCCTTTTATTTCCTGTTATTTCATAAAACATATATTTAAGAAAATATACTCTACGCGACATAAATGCTATCCGGTTTTTTTGAAGTTATACATGCAATTTCCTCATACCAAACTAAGACATCATTCATGTCGCGTATAGTAGTGGAGACTGCTATGTTTTCGTGCATTTTTAGGTATTTTAAAGTTGAAATTATTAGTGATAAACGAGTGATGCTACAAATTGTTAATAGAAGTTATTCCTGTTGTTAAACATGTCTAGGATATTTTGTAATTCTACGATAATGAAATATTCACTGAATACATTGTTTTCACAAGGATTTAGTTACCGAGAGAAGTAACTTAGACGTCAGTAAGCCTGTAAATGTGATAGAGAGAATAAGTTAACAAAACGTATATTACATTATTGAAACAACTTCTTGTCAATGGTATTTAATACTGCTTAATTAATACATCATTGAATACTGTTTGATGATGAAATTATATCTAATAAACTTATTGTTACTTTATATTGTCAGTGTAGGAACTTAATTTTCTTCCATATCACATCAAAAATATTTATTATTCATCACTCAAATATTAATAAAAAAACTAATTTGAAGAGAAAATCAATTATCAATTAAACTTGATGTAGAAATAATTACGATTATTATAATGGTCTAGATAATTATATAAATATCGTATAATTTACTTTGTACGCTATTATGCAATAATTATTTTAGTAATTATTATAATGATTCGAGAAAATTTTATACAGATAAGATTTTTTTAAACAAAAACTGTTCCATTCAGTTCAGCGTTGGAAAAATCGAAAAATTTAAAAATTAGATCACCGTTTTTTACTCGAGACTCTAAAGAAAATTTCTTTTCGATAAAAAAATAACAAAACCAAAGAACGAAAAAGCTTAATTACCGTAAAAATTTTTTAATATAATTTCTACTGACATTGTAGAAACTACTTAAATTATTAAATTGATTATCTTATTAGATAATGTTTTCAATAATTAGATATTCAAAAATTTTGTTTCAAATTTTTGTAGCCACTTCTTAGGTACAAGAATAAAATAATGTATAAATTTAATGTAATAAAAAATTAACAGGAATTCTGTCGACCTTTAGATGTGAATTATTTTCTCATTTTTTAAAATTATAATATTATGTCTAATCCCTTGAGTAATGTATACCAAAAAATATGCAGTGCAAAATATTATTTACCTCAATACACTTTTTGGGTGGAATAATTTGTTTGACTGCCGGAAAAAGCAAAGCTTGTTATAAATTAATTAGTTACCACAAAGACTTTTGTTGCTTTATATCACAAATACCAGGAGAATGTATCCTGTCATTTAAAATAATGCAGAACATCAAACGTTTTTTATTTATTATATTCATTTTGTGAAATGAATGAAACTGGACAGGATTGACAATATATCTGTTGTAAGTCATGTAATTGAACCAATGATATATTAAATTTTCATCATTACGCTTAAGCTTAAAAAATTTGTGTAATAGTTTTTTATCTCTTTACTACAACTTTTATTTTATTTTTTTTCAAAAAAACTCATTAAGGTAAAAAGCATGTGTACAAAAACAAATTCTCGTTAATAAATGATTAAAAGTTGTTTTCAAAGTCATAAAAATAAATCCCATTAAGTATTTTATTTCACTTCTAATGACCTATTATTATTCTTATCAATTAAAAATATATATATATCCTAAGCACATTAATATCATCCGTTTCGTGTGAAGTAGTAAAGTCGTCTTTAAGTTCACCAGAACTATATTTTGATGTAAGTTTCCGTACGCAAAACTATATACCTACACATGAAACATGCAGTAATCCACTGATCGGCTTTTCTTCGGTTATTCTGTTGGACAAGAACTCCCGTCAACTTGCTTGTAAGCAAAGATTCAAGAAACTCTCCAGGCTCCTGAGTTTTTGGTTGAGTTTATAGAAGCACGAAAGCTCAAGATCGGTCGTGCGTGCAAACACCTCGACCATGTTGGCCTGCCAGGCGCAGAATGAAGGAGACTGGAGAAAGAGAAGGAAACCTTTCAGCATAGAGGGATAGAGAAAGACAGAGAGAAACTTACTAAGGGTAAAGCTCTGGTTGCTGTTGACGGCGTCTTGTTGCCGAGATTCACCATGCTTTTCATTTTATGTACAACCTTAATGCTAAGGTCTGCATGTGCTTAGGTCGCGTGATTTTCCGTACTCTAAGAACAGATAGAAATGAGAGCAAACCGTCTAGTTTAATGGTCGTATAAACGACATTAAGGTAATTCACATTTGGTTTGCTCAAATAAGTTTATGGAAATTCCGTTCCATCTTTTTGTAATATTACATAGTATTAGGAAATATTCTCTTGGAAATGATTTACATTACATGAGCTAGACGTTTTAGCACACTGGACAGTTCATGAATAGGAGGATGATGAAAATGAAAAGTAAAAGACGGAACATGTATGATTGAAGAGCGTGAGTAAACGTTACGTGTATATGGTGAAGTAATGATTGAAGTTGGAATTGTAGTATGTATAGAGAGAACTTGGCATAGATTGATGTCTCTTACTGAACTGCTCTAGGTACCCGAGTTTCCAACTTCCGTTAGTAGCACTGTTGTCGCAGTTTTCTGCGGTTTCTGCTTCGCCGTACGTCACATAGCTGTTGATGTATTACAGTACTGAGTTCATTACCGACTATTGATGTCTGGAAATTTCCACCAATTAAATTTATTTAAGCTTCTCGGACTTCTAGTTTGATTTTTAGAACTAGTTGTAATTTCACCAGCTGTGGTCAACTCAAGTCAAAACTCCAATTATTTCTTTCAGGATCGTTTGACTTTTTTTTTAAAATAGTTTATTATTGGTTTCAAATTGTAGAGGCAGTCAATTATAATTTATAGATTTGTTTGGTTAAAATGAAATCATTAATAAATTATAATGTGATTGACTAAAGTGATATTGTTTTGGCTTTAAATTTGTATCGATTTAAATTTTTATACATGTTTATATCGAATTTGTTTTTACATTTAGAAATAAAAAATGTAATGAATGGTAATAGAACACAAATCGCTCGATAAACAACAAACAACAATAAAATATTCAACTCAATTAGATCAGGTTAATAAATAGATTCTCGTGAAAGATAAATAAATTGTTGGAGATCGTAAAGTTGACATTTAAGTAAGATAAATTAATTATTAGGAAGGTAAAAAAGTTGTTCATTGAAAAAGGTGAATTTTTTGCATAACTTTATTATGAAAATACACGTTTTAATTTATAAATATTTTTATTTTTTCATTTATTTTGTGTAAAAGTTATTTTAAAAGCTTCAAATACAAATCAGGTAGAGTTTCAAAATACCTCAATTCATCAACTTTTAATTTTCTCAGACATAAATAAAGGTTCTTAAGAGTCAATAACATCTATAAATTACTTTCATATCATAATAAACATTTTAATTTTTTAATAATCAAAACAAAACATATGTTATTGAAATTCTGGAACGACTGTGGATGAAAGTAATTAGAAACATACATCAAGTTTATGTTGATCATTTATAATATTTATTATTATTAAAAGCATTTATTAGCAGAGCTATATTTTGCTTCATTAGTAGAAACAATAATTTCATTGGATAATTATCCAAAAATTTTTGCAATTTATATATATGTATATATATAATGAAAAATAATTTAATTCCTTATTAACAAATGAGTTTGATTAGTTTAAATAATTTTCCAATCGAACACAAAGTATTATTTGCAGCAACTATAATGAAGTAATCTATATGATAAAGCCAACTTTTTGCTAATTCAATATATCAAAAGTAATAAAGAAGAAAGTTTATTAAGGAAAGCGAGCGAATCGATAAACTTTATAATTTTTAATTTATTTCCAGATAAGACAGTATATTTTCCTGTCGGAAATGGTATCGATTTCTGATGTCGTTGAGTCTCAACTTGCGACATCATCACTGTGGAATCAACCGGTGGCCTTCACGGTAAGGAATGATATTACTGTAAAGGTAAGAAAAGAAGTTGAACGTTGAAATTGTATCCATATAACGTAAAGAAATATGGGAGTTCCGATTCGACGGTAAGGAAAATTGAAACGAACCTGCGGAACAGAGAATGTTTCTGGCCAGCCGGATGTGGCTAGCTAAGCGAAATCCAATAATCGTGTTTAAGAACGAAGATTGGATGATCTCATGCCATAGTAGAAAAAAAAGCAAGTTATATTACTCTTATCTTCTATCGCTTTTCTTTTGTACCTATTTCTGCTCAATCTCTTTACTATTCTTCCATTTTTTTTACGTCCTTCACTGCACATAAGCGTCATTGGCGCCAAAGTCGTGCAGAGAAATGTAGTTCAAGTTGTAGAAACGATTCAACAGGGAATTTGTGTATAAATTCACTTGCATTTTCCTCTTACTTGGACGTAAATATATTTTTTTTCCACTACTTCTTAGCTATCCCTTTACAGCCATTTCCGCGTAAACTGGAAAGCACGGGAACAATAAAGAAAACGAGAAAAATTCACAATTCTAACATTATAGCACTCCCTTGCTGGCATTCCTTTTATTCGTGTTTCAAAGAATTTCAAGAGAAACGAATTTGTCGCTCCCAATGTCGAAGCTTCAGGATTCGAAGAGTTGTATTTCTCTCTGCATACGTGGTCAGAATAACAATAGTCGTGTCAGTAGATGCGTCTTGTGTAGCTTTCATCCTTTTGTTATATGGAAAAAGCACAGGTTGTCGACTTTTTTCAAAGTCTCTTCACTTTATACTCAAAGTACTCCTTTTGAATGTTTCTATCTTCAGATTCACAGTTATAAATTTGATTGATAAAAAATTACAATTCATGCAAAATCGTATTAACATTTATTCATTCCACTGGCTATCGTTGTTAAACAAACAAAATTAATGGCAAACATGGAAGTAAGCAATAAAGAATATTTTTTTAAAAAACATGAGGAAACAAATTATACGTAGCTGTTATCTCTACGATGTTGTGAACGTGGACTAACGATAATAGAAAACAAACATCCCTTTACTCTTTCAGTCACTGTTTAGAAAAAAAATGCATACATTGTTGGAATTGTTTTGTTGTTATGTTTTCTTTCCTTTTCAAATGCATAAGTTTCTACCATAATGAAAGAATAAAACGATAAATGGAACGCTAAAAAGCAGTAAAAAAACTCTTTCTAATTCGTTTCTAAGTATTAAAAATTTTATTATTTTGAAATTTTATTATTCTTAAAATAGGGTTGAACTATTTTAATAGATAAAATTGCTTCATTACTACGATTTTGATAAAATCTTTTAGTTTAATGAAAAAGAAAATAAGAAAAAATTCGTATGAAATTTATGCAGGCTTACTTTAGAAAATGTTCTTTTTTATGATTCAAATTTTGAATCGAATCTATTGAAGTTTGAAATTTTATTATTCTATCCACACTTTCTTATACTAAGAGTAACTCTATTAAAAATTCAGGAAGTCTATTTCTTTAAGTAAATTTCATTTTTCTTTCTAAATTTATTTTTTATTACAGATTTTACTCTCGCAGATTTGTCGAGCTTAAGAAAGTTCTTTTTCTTCTAAAACATAATCTTTTTTTTTCTCGAAATAATTTTCATCGCCTAAGTATGAAAGATGTAGAAAATATAACTGTAAAATTCTCTAAGTACATAAGAAAGATTTTTTACCTAGTAAAATTTTAAAAAAAGTAAACAGTATCATCACAAAAGTGTAGCAATTACAGTTCCAGTACTAAGGCACTTAGAATTAACGCCATTTGTTTGTAAAAAAAATCAGCAAAAACAGTATGAATAAATTTCTTCAAAAATTTTTTTTATTCCTCACCTGAAAGAAAAAGTAACGATGAATTCTACCGAATAAAATCAATCGATAAATGGAATACGAACGAATAGAACAACATATTCTATTTTTATGTAAAAATTAAAATCTATTGGTGTATAAATTGTATTTATAATGCTAATGAATTGTAGAAAAATTAGCATTTGTTAATTTTCATTACAAGCTTAAAAAATTTTATTAAAAAAAAATTTTTCTAATAATATAGGGGAAAGGGGGATTAAAGTGGAAAGCATAAAGGCAAATGCATTAAAAAATATTAACAGTTGTTAATATATTGATTAATTAAAGTTTTTGTTTCGTGTTTCACTTTACCTCACCTTTTACTGACATAATCCACCAAACAAAACTTTAATATTAAAAAACAAAAATTTTTTGTGCAAAAAAATGAGATATTTAATTCTACTTTTAGTTGAAAATGTAACTGATTTTGCTTGCAAATAAAATCGTACCTATTAATAAAGTTAAGCAAATACTTTTCTCTGATAATATTTTTTGCATTTTTTTAACGATAAGTTTTTTCAAGAATTAATAAGCAGTAAAAAGTAAAGTATAAAAAAATCACTATAAATGTCGAACGCCATAAGTTGATTTGATGAGAGCGGAAAATAAATATATACTGGATCGTGTAGCCAATCGATACAATTCTAATGTAATTTCAAATCATTCTCGTGAAATGACAGTAATTATTACAGTAGTTGCAAAATTAAGTTATTTACTTTCACTGTGGAAAGTCGAGAGTACAGTTTAGTCTAATAATAGGTCAATATAATATTAGTTTCTTCAACGCACATATTTGTGCAGTAATGAATTTAAAATCACAAAACATTTAAATTAGCTCATCAGAATATAGAATATAAATATAAAACCACAAAAATGGTAAATTATTTTTATCCTAAAACTAGAATGCACCCAATACTTGACCTACATAATATAAATATAAGGTATAAAAAATAATCTATCGTGACAACACAAAATATGTTCAGAGTACTTTTTATGAGCTTATGAGGAGACTAACAGTTGAAAAAAAATCTGTATAAAGGCTTGCCTTAGAAAGTATTAACAAAAATTTTCAACTAGTCTTTTGTTCGAGTTTTGTAATAGCCCATTGAAAGCAATGGCCCAATGATGGCAGCTTTACTCTACAGAGTGAAAAAATTTTAGCTTTCTTTCACGATCAGCTTTTATGAGTCTTCGGAATCATTATTTTTGAAACTTTTTTTTTTATTTATTGTTATATGTGAAATCCAAAAAAGCTCTGTCAATAAAATTAATCAAACGAATCATTAAATTTGCAAAATATCTGCAAAATTAATATAAGACAACTTATTTTACTTCAAGGACCATTGTACATTCTTCTAGTTCTTCTTCAAGAAGTGGAATCAAAGAAAGATTGTTTGAGTGAAAAAAAAGAAAGAAGCTACAATAAGCTGAAAAGATAAGGTAAGAAGTGGAAAAGTGAACTCTAGTGTACAGTGGCTTCAAGCATCTTCAGTCATCAAACAAGCTAAGTGAGATTATAGAAAAAAGAATAGACCAAGTGTATGTGTGTCCATAACAGATATAATCCATATCTATTGTATGAGTATATAAAGTCCACAAAGTCTTTAAAAAATGTCAAGAGAAAATAGATGGAAAAAGAAGACGTGTGAAACGGAATTACTAGATCCTAACCCAAAAGATTGGCCGACATACCAGGGTCAGAGGGGTTATAGTGTCACAAATTCTGTTTGCTCTTCTTCTCCTTGAGTTTTTACAAAACTACTACTTGTCTTTTCGTTGTCTTGTGCGCTTGGAAAAGAAAACTGAGATCCTCCCAATCGCTCTAGTGATAACGGTTTATCGGTAAGAGCGCTGTCGGGGACAACTTGCCGCCAGATTTTTCATGATTCGAGGAAGCAAAGAAAATGAATCTACCAGTCGGGGTTGCTATTTTCCTCTCGCTATTTCTCTTTTATTTTCTTTTCTTTTACCATTCGCATCGAGCGTTACAAATGACTTTGGATTTATATCCTTCGGAAAGTTCGCTTGCTGCAGATCGAGAGCTTGCATGCTTGGCAAGGGAGTATTAATTTTTTATGATAAATATTCACTGTTAGTCTACGATTCTACTGAATCTCAGGCTGCTTCCGAAAGTACTCCATTTTATCTTATCATTCAGGAGATATTGTAGTTCCATGAGATGAAGAAAGAAGGAAGTACGACAAATATTTAGTCATTAATATAATGTATCCTTGAATACGTGAGAAATATCTAAGTTTCTAGCCAGACTTCTTAGTCATCACAATCTGTTGCCATATTTTCTTCTGTACTTTCTCACTCATTCTATACATCAAAAATATGCTATGATTTATATGCATACTCTGAAAATAGTTTACCGTGAATTTGTTTCAAAACAGACACTTAATGGTTGAAAATATTTCAATGCTTGCTTTAAATTTTGTCGAGAAGTAATGCCTTAGTTTACCCAAAATGTATTTTCAAGAAATCTTTGTCATTACATCTGTTATTACTTGGAGAATATTTTAATCTCTGTAAAGTCGACTTGTAATAATGTAGATTTGAAAGATTAAAATAATGTGAAAAAGTTTTTGCAAAGTATACAAAGAATAACCAATTATTGAACATTTTTATTTATTCAAAATGAGAAATCAATTTTTAAGAAACTTTAAAGTTTATTCAGTAACATGTAAATGAATAAGATAAAAATGTACTCAATATCTCTGTAGAGTTTCATTACCTTTCAAATTAGTAGTAAATAATACAAAGTAAGTTTAGAGAAAAAATATTTTGATACAACGTTGTTAATTAAAGAAGCTTAATTTAGATTTATTTTTAAAAAATGAACTTAAACAAAGATATTTTCATTACACAAATGAAACTAGAAAAAAACAGAAAAAATAGAGGTAAAGTACCCCAGGGTGATGCAATAATTTAAAGAGGATCCTCAGTGTGGGTAAATTCGTGTGGAGTAAATGAAGAAGAAGTGAAAGAAGAATAGGAAGGAAGCAAAAGATAGACAAATAGAAGTATACAAAAAAACGCAAAGAGATTTTGTCGTGGGCATGGAACCTCGATTTTGTATGCGAAGTGGATTCTACTAGGTTTCGAGCATTCAGTCGACATCGTTGAAGACAGAATGAGCTAGTTGGATGACTAGATACTTGGATAGATGTAGGTGACATGTACCGACAATCTGCTACAAACTCATACCGTCATCATCATCATCATCTATGAGTGTTTCTGGTTTTATAAGAAAAAACTCTATATACATCTTTATCTTGTGTATGTATTTCTACCAGTTCTTATAGTCTGATTTTCTATATTTCTCTTAAGCCATCAGCTTTCTATTGCTCTTCAGACCTGAATACCTTTTGTTTGAAAAATTTTAATAAAACGCTCGCTGTGGCGCTTTTCTGCCGTTCTCAGATTCGTGGTGATGTCTTTACTCTTTGATAGTCAAATTTTTTTTTTCATCATTGACGTAATATTAAAAAAAACTTCACATCTTATAAAATCTTAATCTTTAGCTTCTAATATAAAAGAAAAGTCTAATTAATGAAAATGGTCAAATTTTTTTTGCTATTTTTAAGTTTGTAAAAACTAGAGATAAAATGCCAAGTTAGTCAGAAAATTACTATGATTGTTTAAAAAGTTTAGCCATCAATGTTTCATGTATAATATCCTAGATTATTTTCACAATTTAGTTTTATATTGTAGACACCATCATGTTATTATATCAACTTTGTTACGATGAAAACACAATTGTACAGAAAATCAACAAAAGTATATATTTGTGATAAAAGCACAGATATATATGAAGAAAGAGACTGATTTGAGGATTTGAATACTGCGTCCTATAATCAATATCGACAAAGGAGACCTTACGAAGTATAGAAAAAAAGCTTTCAATACTGACCAATAAAAAAAAATATATCTTCGAAAAAGCACATATCAAGTCTATAAAAAAAGGGATTATCTAAGTTGATATACAATCTCAATTTCAAATGGCAAATATAATGTTTTTAATCCAAAACTAGAATAAAACTTTTTTCGAAAATGTTATTGTTTGATGTATTTATAATAAATTTATGTGAAAAATCCGCTCAATAGGTTATTCATTTATAAACTTCATAGACTCATTATTCAAAAAGATACTTCACTACTCTTTATAGAAGTCAATATGTTCAGAAGTTTTTTTTTAATCGTGTACAGCTTTACTTCATCATTTTAATTTTTAATGAAGAGAAGTGCAAAAAATCGTCATTGAAAATAGTTTTACATAGTTAATCAGAATGGCTACTTGATTAAAAAATAAATTTAATGAGACCAGTTTTTTTAAAAAGTGTTAATAAAATTCCCCATTAACTTTAGAAATTATTAATAATTGAATTGAGACAGTTTTATTTTAAGCGTTTCAAAAAATTTTAAAATACTTGAAAAGTTGTTTTATCTATTAATTTAATTTTATCATTTATATATTTAAATTAATGGATGAGATAAGTTAATTAATGAAGAATGAAAAGAAACAATTCTGATTAATCTAAATTATTGTATTTTTTATTAACGTAATTTCAAATAAATTCAATTTGAACTGAAGAACATTTCTAACGATGGAATATAAAGTAACATATTTTATAATAACGTTAAATAGGATTTTTATCTAATTGTATCACTATTTATGTGGTATTACAACGACACGTTCAAAGGAGCAAAAAAGATATAAAAAAATCTGGAATTATATTCCCTTGAAAATAATATTTCCACAAAAATGTCTCTAGGGTTTCTTTCAGCCTCGTACTTATAAAATATATAGGCTTAATATTTCATATAATGGTTGGTTTTGCTCGACATGAAATTATCCAATTATAAGTACCCGGAAGGTTTATTATAAGGGCGGCGAGATCTTAGATGACGACAATCGCCATCATAAATGCACACCCTTCATATCAGTCTCAGTGACTTTAATACGATGAAGTTATTGTCGGTTGAAGACGTGCGACGGAAACTACATCTTGACTTTCCTCTTTTCTCTCTCAATCTCCTATCTATTCGTTCTCTTTCTCTCTCACTTTGCTTTTACCCTGAAGGATTATAATGTCATTGCTTTTCTCAGGCTCTCAGCACCTTCGCTTCCGTGCTAAGACTTCTCTTGTTATGTAAGGTCTGGAAAGTTTAACCACACTCACTAAAAAAGTAAATCACGGGATAGTATAATTTTTAAAATCATTTTTCGCTTTATCATCTTTTCAATTTTATGAAATTACAACAACGACTCTCGTTATAACGTTAAAATAGCAGAAAATTTGTTTAATACTGAGACAAAGATTCTTTTTATTCAATTATATGTATATATATATATATATATGCATGAACACTTATTCATAAATATCATCAAATTTCTAGTATGCCATTATCAAGTATTTCTTAAAAATATGTGAGTGTACTATGCTTTGAAAAGAAACTAATAAGATCCTTTGACACTTTGAAAGACTCTTTACACGAGTAGTAAACAAAGCTTGAGATATTTCTCATTTCAGAACATTTTAATTGGCCTGATGAATTAAATTCACCTCATCTCGAATAATTTAACAGAGGTGAGATAGATAATTAAACACAATTGTGTCATGAGGTATAAAATTGAAGCAATGTAAGTCATTATAGTTTTTAATTTAATTTTAAACAGTTTAGATAACATTCTTCCATAAAAGTATTCAATTACTAGACGAGAAGGTAGGATTATGGATAACTTTTTGTTTTTATTCAATTACATTTTACTTTGTTTTAAATCATCATCAATTGTCACTTTTCAAAGTTTTTGTTTAGCACCAAGAAGTTATTTTTCAATATATTTGTGGGTTTGCTGATGGAAGACGCACCCAATTGGCATAATATTAAAGACTATACCATAATCCTACCTTCTCCTTTATAGATTTTCATATCCGTTGAATAAATGGCAAATAGCTATAACAAATAATAACTACTTTTATTGATCACTGTAAGCGATCTTGTTTTAAATTACTTATTCTGATTGTTTTGATAAGTCGTCATGAAGTTGTTCTTAGTGAAAAATAATTTTTTCTCCAAGTGAGTGAGATTATTTGACGATACTAATGTTTATGTATTTCTGTGATTAATTTTTTCTCAAGAAGAGTTTTTACAAGTGAAATATTTGAGTGTCAATTTAATCCTAATGAATTGGTACTTTTGGACATTTGATTCGATCAGTTCAACCCAATCAGATTTGATCGCTCCATTTGAGATGAAAAGTTAGGTCATATTAAATTTCATTAGATTAAACAAGATCGAAAATGAGATTTCATCTTATCTCATGATCAATTAAAGTTTTGTTTCTTAACTGTTAAGATGCTCAAATTACATCTGATGGATCATGATTAGTTTCATAATCAAAATTCTATCTTTACTTCAAGAAGATCAATACATTTTCTAAAGCAACAGTTTTTCATTTTTTCATTGATTATTATTCAACGAATATTTGTTCTGAAATTATTTTAATTTTAGAATTATTCATATTCTGTATTTGCAAGACAAAAAATTGAATTGAGTAGATATTTCGAGAAAGGTATATGTATATTTAACTTTTAAAAAAGTCACAAATTAGCATGAACTGTTCTTTCATTTACATCATTTAAATTTTTACATTAATGGAAACAATGAAGTATACAATGAGTTTATCAAAGAACCTGCGAGTAATAATTAATGGAAGTTTATTCAATTGATTTGTTATTGAAAAAATTACAATATGAATAAACGTTAAAGAAAATAATCATCTAATATTCGAGATAAATTCCAAGTGAAATTGAAAAATCTCAATAAAAAGTTAACATGTAACAGTTTTAAGTAATAAGTATTGATCGTAATGAATACCATCGAAAGCTGTAGCAATAACTCTTTGATCAATTTTTCAAAGGTCAAAGAGTACGTCCAAGTTGAAAGCATTTTCCAAGTCAAAAGCGTTAGCTTCTGTGTTACCTTTCTAGCGATAGATCACAGGAATTTTTCACAATATATATTTACTCTGAATTTTTTATAGAGCTAAAGAACTGGCTAGTAAGATAGAGAATAAGAAAATGAAGAAAAGAGTTTAAACATTCGAGAGAAAACTTTTTAAGAAAGGTAATTTCTGCGCAGCTGAGATATCTAACGAATGAAAAGAATGAAAAATAGAAGATAGTGAATATAAAGAAAAGGACATATTTGTATCTCTTAAGTCTCCTAGGAATAATTATGTACTTATGTAGATTATGATTTTTTATTTTCTTTTTTTTCATCTTTATTGATATCCCAACAGTATAACCATTAATAATATTAAAATCATTTCTCGTTGTTGGAAACTTTACGAATGCTAGTAAATCTTACACAAACACCTGAGCGAATATACAATATTATATCCACTCTTTTCTCGTCCACGAACATATAATCTCAAGTACATTCTGGGAATTCTGTGCTTACTGCTCATAATACCGGGTACAGGGTATTCTCTACGAAAATGTAGTCCTTGTGAGAGTAGCAACATAAATTTAACAACTCCCGCAGTCGGTTCTCCGTGCAAATGTCATATTTTCATTCTCCTTGTGTTTTCTCTTCTAAAATCATGAATTGTTTCAATGTTCAGGTTATAATTGGTTAAATGAGTCATAAAAAAAGAATGACTTACTAAAATATTTCTTAAACTTTCTTGCTACTTTATTTCAAAAATTTGTTAATAGGTTCATAAATTATTTATACAAAATATAAGAACGAATACATAACTATGTAAAAATAAATGTCGAAAACACCACAAATTATTGCATAAAGATTTCTGAAATATTAAATTTATTATGAATAATCAATTAAACGAATAGTTTGATGGACTTTAAAAATGTTTAATCGCAAAGAGCTTTTGTTAAAAATTGATGTTTTATTTGTTTTTTAAGAGTTACAACGGATAAATCGAAATCAATTGTTAAATAAATGAAACATAACCATTTTAATTGGTGACAATATAAACTAACAAAATATTTTAATTTTTTATAAATTTTAACTTTAATTTATCCAACTGAATTTATTTCATCCTTTTCAATTTTTCAGAAAGTAATTACATATGTGTTATTATGAAACTATTATTCAAGACTAATCATTCTCTATGACAAATACTTTTTTATTCAAAAAATGAATAATAGAAATAAAAAAAAATCCAACAATCAGAAGAAGAAAAATAACTTGGGTCAACTCTACAATAGACTTTCAATAACATTTTTTTTAAGAACAAAACGTCAAAGTAAGTTTCTTCACGAATCCAGTAAAACAGAGAGAAAAAAAAGTGCATAGAATGGAAAAATGGAATCCTAAAGGTGGATTACTTGGCTTCTAGTTTCTCATGTCCAGCTAATTCATGGCCTTGGGTGGTTCTTTTCTTTTCTTCTTTCATCTATTTTGCTATTGAGCTTTCACCATCAACGCCCTTTCTGCCCTTTATCAATATGAGTTTAGAACATCCTTTAGCCTTTCCAATAATTTACAAAGGCATATAGATCGTTTACTAGCCTCGGAAATTTATAAGGGCAACCATCGTTTACTTGGCCTCTCTCATAATATCAGCGTGAGAATAGATTTTATTTACCTTTTTTTTCAGCACAAAATGCATTTAGTATCAAGTATGCCGTAAAAAAACGTAGAAAATGATGTTAATTTTTTTGATTCATAAATTTAAAAAAACGTATTATTTATTCATACTTACAAACTTAAAAATGGAAAAAGTATGAAAAATATGAGGGTGTGTACTCCTAAAAAAAAATCATTAAAAAATATAGTTTAAAAAAAGCTTTTACTTCTCAATGCATTTTTAAGAAATATTTATTCATTTAGTCTATTGATTGATCAATTTTCTACTTATAAAATATTTCCTCTTGGCGAAAATAACTTAGTGACTTTTACCAGTTGCACAGAGATTCAAATAAATTCTCGGTCTCCACTGCGTGAAATCAATAATCTTCAACATGAGGTAGGATTTCGGTCGAGCTAAAAAGCGCACCCAACTTACTTGGAAAAAGGAGGATAGTTGGAGTAAAAATATATAGAGAAAAGCTGAATAAAGAGGTTGGTCGAAGGTAGTAAGTGAAATAGAGGGAGTAAGAGAGAAGTGGCGAGTAATTCGTTCCAATTCCCGAGAATTTCCAGAGCTGCCATCGTACGATAGTGCAGGTTAGATAATATCTAAAAAGCTACAGACGGTGATCGAATTTCCCTGTACTTTTTTCCTTTATCTTGCATACTCTTTGCCATTTTGTTAAATAATTAAAGAGCATTTTTTGGGGAAAATTGCTAAAAAAGCCATAATGTTACGATTATTATTATCGGTGTTCTCTGTTACTTTTTATCCAATATGATCATATTTCATGATCACGGGATATTAAAATTTGACAAAGTAATTTTTTAATTGACTTGAATTTTTAAAACGTAAGCATTAAGTGATGAAAATACTTGTTGTATGAGAACTATTATGATAACGGTAATCCTTATGGTCTCTTTAAATTTTACAACACTGGGACATTCTATTTTTTAAAAATTGATCTTAATCCTAAAATATATATATGCGAAAATGTTGCATGAATTTCTTTCAGTAATCTTGATTTAGTAGACTAAGCTTCATATTTTTAGAAAAAATATGTAAAAGGATACTTAGATATAATTGAAAGCCATTACACGATAATATTTTTTCTGAACTACTCATTCTTTAAAAGGCTCTAACTTATGAATAGAAATGCATTAAAAAACAAGATATTGCGAGATACCGTCCAATTATCGTTAAGTTACTATCAAATTTTATGATCAAACTCATAGAAAATATAAAAATAAAGTGAATAAATATAGGTCGCAATATTTTGAAAGGTTACGTCTTCTAAACAGATTGTTCAAAAAAGTGTAAAAATACTTCTTTCTTCATTCAATAGACTACGAAAAAAAATTGTAAAACATACTACTGAATTGTAGGGTAGTTTTTTCGAATTCACTATTTAGCAATGGGAAAAAAAACTGGCAATATAAATTGATAACAAAATAGTAACATTTTTTTGAATGTTTTAGATGATTGTTGTTCGCTAACAAATAAATTTTCGTGTAACAATGTAAAAAAAAACATTTAGTCCATTCCATTTTAAATTGATTATGATTGAATAATACTATAAATCTTTTAATAATTTTTCTTTTCTTTTTCAGACCTGAAAAAAATGCTTTTAATTATATTTGAAATTATCTCGGTAAAATTCATTTTGACAAACCATAGTAGTTACATGTGATTAATTTTTTCATAAATTTAAATTTAATAGTGGTCACTTTTTGTTAGAGCCATGTTGCAATTAATTTCGTTATTAATCGAATTAATTGAATTCATTGCAGTAGTAGAGTTAACATAACAAATTTTTGATAATTTATAAATTGATTAAGAAACTCCACTTTTGGGCTCTTCAATAATTTATGCATCTAACAGTTCTTTTATTTTTTATAATTTAAAACTGATGAAGTTCAAATCACAATTTTGAGTAATATACATAAAATATCAGCGCTCTCCAGTGGTCTGGGTGCGACTTAAAAGGCCCACGCTACTTACTTCTCAGTGAAAAGAATGATACAATTCAGCTAGAATACAATTTCTTTCAGTTTTTTGATATTGTATAAAAAAAGGCCCGACTGATTTTTCTGAAAAACTCATGAGCTCTAAGTTGCGTAATTATGTGTCAAATGCAACTGGTCCCATATTGATATCATTTTTTGTTCTCAAGATAATCAAGACGAAAGATAATTCCGAACGCACATGCGTACACATACACATGTCCATTTAAAAACTATTGTATTCGATGCTGGAGACTTTGAAACGTGGAGATTTGTCAAAATTTGTGATTCGCAAAATCGGACCCATCACAATAAGTTCCCACTGGGAAGTTAAAAATTGTGAGTACATTTATATTTCTTAATTGTACTGACAACACTATCGAAAGAAACTTTTTAATAAAATTTAGGGATATAGTTTCTTCCAGGGGGTACCTCTACTTTTAGCCAATTGAACATATATGTACAACTCCATAACTAGCCCAGCACGATTCTTGGTGAAAAGTATATTCTATCTAGACCGGGAGTCAAACCCGGACTTTCCAGTTACGCGCTGGCTGCTCTACCAGTTAAGCTATTTCACCAGTCAATATAATTCGCTTCAAATCGTACTTGTATTCGTCAAACGTGGCTTCCCTCCACATGCTCTACGCCGTTCCTCATATGGCCTAAATAAACTTATTCACTATTTAAATGTAACCCAGCACAAATAATTTATTTTTTGAGGCGTCTCCAGAACGCAACTCTACCCAAATTTATTAATTGGAAAAGTTTTTAGCATGTACATGTTAATGACAAGAAAAATCAATAGTATAGTTATTTTCATCACTCCGAATCTCTGAAAATGCTCGGTATTTCCAAAGATCCAATACGGTATCTTCACAGTGTAGAATTGAGTATCAATAAGTATTCATTGAATTGGAAATCATTCTAGCGAGAATACATGATAGAAAGTGTTACTCATGTGTATGAGTGTACGTTGCATAGAAAGAATTCACAAAATATCGTTAGAATGGAACATTCTTGGACGTGTCGTTCTAAAACTAGTAATATTGCATCAGTCAAAATGCTAATATTGGATATTGTACAGTATCTAGAAAATAAAAAATACACTTTACTGGCAAATATTAAATTTATATACACATAAAACAAGTGTAGAGAAAAAAAATACAATAGTGTCATTACGTTTCAGAATAAAGTTGCGAGCACTGAACCATAGCAAAAAACCAAACAAGGGCTGCTTGCTAATTTTTATCAATGTGTTTCAAGGCAATCCTTGAGGCCGGTTTTTTGTCAATCAATCTCTTTGCCAACTCATGAAAATACTTAGGGGAGAAACTTTTTTGGTATTATCATAAACTACTACTATTATTATGATGATGATTATTATTATTATTACTATTCCACTTATAATTACTATATATCTTTTATTATTTTGAAAAAAGATTTTTCTATTGTATTTTTTTCTTGCAATAATTTAATGAATGACGTTTCCAAGAGTTATTTTATTTAATATTCTAAATCTAAATCACTTTCCAAAAAGTGAAGTTATGTAATTGTATATACGGACCATATTAAAATTGATTACTCTATAAAAAGAATTACTTATGGTTAGAATAAAGCAATATTACATGAATAATGGAAGAGATTTATGCACAATAACATATGATTTTACATAAATGTGCAATTTATTAAAAAAATCTATGCATCAATAGATAGAAATAGTTATGTATGTTAAAAATAAAAACATTTTCAATTGAGTACATAAATTTTGTTTTGTTGTGAGTATAGAATAATCATGATTCTTTTTTTGCCATTCTTGTCATTTTAGCTGATATGAATAAATACATATATAAATTGAATTGTTAAATTTGAATAAAAATGTAGAGGAAGTTTATTGACTTTTGTGTAATTTACACTTTGACAGTTAATAGATAGTTAATAGATCAGTTGTAAAATTATACATAATTTGATTATAAACGAAAAAATTTTAGTAAAGATTAAAAATTCTTTTCTGTATGAATTTTTTAATGCAATAAAATTTATCTGTGATAATTAATATAACATAGCATTAAAGTATTGAAATAAAATCGGCACTTTATCCAACAAATTAATTGGATTAAATAATGAAATTCAAGGCAATTTTAATTTAGACACTCGAATGAAATAATTTTGTTTAAGAAAATACGATGCATGTACATTTATGCTGGTACGTACGAGGGTGAAAAACTTTGTTTTATGACACGATGTTATAGGCATGCACAATCGTGAGACAATAACATTAAAATACCATTACGTATATCTCACTCTCTTGGAAATATTACAAAAAAGTACTAAAATAAGTCAGAATTTAAAAAAACTTCCCTCCAACTTGGTTTTCGTATTTTGAATACATAAAATGCTTTAATAATATAAAAAGTGTATAGATTTCTAAAAATTATTTGTTAATTGCTTTTTTTAATAAAACTTGAAGCAGAATTTTTTTTTATTTTGCCATTAAACTCTTTGAAAAACAAGATTCTGTCACTAAAGTTGTTCACAAAACTCATTTTAAATATTATTGTCAACATTTATGATGCTTAATAATTATTTTTCATCATTATTATGAATAGTTTAATGGAATGTATGAATTATTCGATTTATGAAACAAAATTAAACATTATCAATAATAACTCAATATCATTATTAAATATCAAATAAGAGATCAAAATAGAAAAAAATAAAAATGAAAATTATTAATAATAACATGATCTTATTTTTTACAGTAAATATTATTAAAAACAACTGAATAGTGTTCACGATAATTTTTTATAATAATTTACATTTCATAGTAATGATATAATTATTCTTAAACATTTATGGTACATAAATGTCAGAAATAATTGAATATTATAAAAACTTGTTTCTCTTTAATAACTATTTAACACTATTACAAATTATTAAATATTATTTTTGAGCGGTAACTGATGGCTCATACTTGGATATATCCAAATGATCTACAGGTGACTAGTTTGGAAAACAACTCTTTTGTTGGGAATTTACTCTTATAATTAAAATAATAAACTTAACTGGATATTAGGAAAAACCTATAATCCTTTTTTATATAAAAAAAGAATATGTTTCAAAATTATTAACTTTTCTTCATTATTCATGAGGATAGCGTGACTCATTTAACTCAAAATTTGATCAATCTCAGGTTACTCTGAAATGTATTGAAGAAGAAGCTTCTAATTAGAATTGATTAAACTGTTTTCAAGATATCGCCGAAGAACAAAATTGGAGACAGAAAGTTTTAGGCCTTATTCAATTAGAGTTGAGAGATTTACGACAATCTTTATTCTAATGTACATAAATTGATAGATCCAATGTGTTCTTCAACCAAAGTTTACAACTTTTTTATAATATAGAAAAAAATATTTCTTTGACATATATTACATTCCATAATAATAATTGTTCTCGAGCTGTCAATACTTCACATAAGAAAGTTTTATTCAAAAATTTTTTAAATTTTTTAATAAAAATCATTTACAGCAGCCTCAGGATATTTTTACTATAAGTTTAATTTCTTTTATAAAGAGTATAATTCTACAATAAACTTTTCGTAAACTTAAAATTTAATGAAACTAATTAAGGCATCTCAATTAAGTAAAATAAGGAAAGTTAAGTTAATCTGTACTCGACGATAATTTAATAATTACTTTGAAGGTATTTTTCTCTTACATTTGGTGTAGTTAAAATTTTTGAAACATTATATTTTTCCAATGTAATTTTATTTTTGAAAGTTACTTGAGGAAAAATATCTTATTCAACGTACTTTAGATAGATAGATTACTTTACTACTGACTTAAAAAACTTTAAAAGTGAATAAATAACAATTTATTTTCATTGATAAAATTTTTCACTTTATTTTCATCAAATACTGATGGTTGAGTACTTACAAAATTTACTTTTTTCAACTTTAAGTGTAACTCAGAAGAGCAATTGGAAAAAGAGGATAGTCAACATTGGTCTCAGGAGGAAAAAAGAATTGTACGTGGAGAGTAAATTGAAAGTTCGATTGTAAAACTGTATCCAATAAAAATTGGTAGAGTACCCACTGTGAATCCTTTTCTATACACCATATTGAAAGGAAAATTAGCTCATCACTTTTTCACACAAGTCTATCAATTCTCCCATTTTTTTTAATGATCACTCGTCAATAATACATCGTTCATGTCTGGTCCGAAACCTTTAATGGTAACAGGGATTTTCTACATACATTGACCACGTTGACAATTGAAATGAACATCAATCGAAACCAAGAAGGTCTTGAAACCAAAATCATTTTATTTCTCCCTGTGGCTCAATGTACTTCAATGGCCGACTATAACACAGAAAAAGAATGAAGTAGCTGGGATTTATTACCTAAGATAGTACCTATTTGGTTTCATTCAACGTATGCTCGGTTTTTCAAAATGGGTCAACGATGTGTGTGTACCTTATTTGTACTGCTGCAGGGAATCCAATAAAATAAAAAATAATACATTTCATATCCACCAACAGCTTGGTCTCTATTTTCCTCGCTCTTACTTCCGGACAATAGAGCTACTAAAAGAAAACAGATGACAGAAAATACGAGGGAAAAGGATATTTGTAATAGATATAAAAATTGTTTTAAACTTTTCCTTTATTATAAATGTTGATGATTCCACAAGATAGACTCAGCTAGAGAACATACCGTAATTGCAATTTTCAGATACTCGAAAGAGTCCAGGAATTAAATTTCAATCTTCATTTGAATATGCTTTAGATTTGCATCTAATCTGTTGCGAAAGTATTTAATGATGAATACAAATAAATTGTACTTAAAAAATTTCAATTCCATGGGTGTATTGTATTTGAAAGAATTAAGATTATTGCAAGGAAAATTGATTTTAGGATTGAAATATTATAAATATGAAATTTATTATTTCACAGACAATGGAATTTTTTAGAGGATAATTTAGTTTTAAGCAAAAAGTAATAAAAAAATATATTTTACGTTTTTTAAAAGCTTCTGATTTACATAAACGTATTTTACAATTTTCATTTGATTCAAATTCAATTTTGTTCACATAATTTTCACCTTGTAAAATAAAAAATGTTCTTATCGTTTGAAAAATTTTACTTTGTAATCATTCATCATCAATAAAAGGTTTATTCTATTTTTTACAGTTCATTATATTTTTTACATAAAATAAGAGCTTCCTCGAAATTTAGAATTTATTTCACTAACCATTTTTTCGTTGCGTCAAACGATTATGTTGAAAAAATTTCGATCAAAGAGTTTTCAATAGTTTATTGAAAAATCAAATTGTAAAAAAAAATTTATACTCTTGAGAGAATTTTTATCTCTGCAAGCTCTAGCAATTTATAGTTACAAGAAATTTAACATTATTATTTTTTAATAAGTTATTCATTTAATATATTTGTTATTTACTCTGACTAAAATGATTAATTAATAATTCTCAGACCATTTTACTATCATAGGTATAGCAAAACGTTAATAATTGCAAGCCATTTATTAGCTACCAACAGAAATTTCGAGTGAGTAAACATTATGAATTAGGTCAATTTACAGATAAAGGTTCGATTAGAATATAAGAATATTATTCGATATAAATTTTAGTTCCGCAAAAAAGTACATTGAAAACTAGAATATCGTCCCTACACAAAAAAATTAGACAGCTTTTATTAAGAAATTTTGTTCAATTATCTTTTTCAAGTTATATCACTAAAATAAATTTATTTTTGTTTAGTTCTATAAAACAATATGAAATTAATTGTAAAAATCATATTAATCATTTGTTTTAAAGCAAAATATTGTATTTTAAATATTGACGACGTGTATGTGGCTATAATGAAGCATGTGTTACATGTTGATCTATGAGAGACTATCCAAGACAAGTAATTACTTAAAATCTGATATTAGACAACCAGTGTAACATCTACATGTTGTCGAGATATTCTTTTTAATTTTCAGATGATGATAGAATTATTCATAATGTTGTAGGAAACTAATGGAGCTGAAATACATTCTCATTGTTAGGCAAAAAAATTGTCATTAAGGAGAAAAATTTTAACTTTAAAAAAATTACTGAAAGATAAGTTTTAATTCAAATAAACTCTACATATTTTATGAAAAATATAGATACTTTTGTTGGCTCAAAATTATTCAATTTTAAAAAAGTACAAAAAAAGAATATTCTCAGTTATTCGTGTTCATTATTCGCAGGGAATATCTGTAAATACTCTTAAAAACTTGAAAGTATTTATAAATATATTTTAATGATCATTTTCTGCAAATACAAAGATTCATTTGAGATGATGATTAGAGTAAATGCATTTGAAAGTTTCACCGTGTACAAGTTCGTTAATTAAAAATAATTAGTAGAGTTTTCTGTTTAGTCATGCATAATTACACCTTTAATTTAGTATGGATCAGATTAAAGTGTAAACCATAAAATGACTTACCCTGCACTTGGGATATTCCTCTTCGGGAGTTGGCCTTTTCCAACCCAGCAAAGGTGGAATGCATACGAGGGCTGCCATCACCCACACAAGAGCTATCATAAGAACAGCACGAGCGGGTGTTCTCTTCTTTAGATATTCCACTGCCTGTGTAATGCTCCAGTACCTGTCAAGGCTTATCAGACACAAGTTCATTATACTCGCGGTACATAGAAGCACGTCCATTGCTGAATATATATCGCACCACCAGTAACCAAATATCCAATAACCCATGATTTCATTAGCAAGGGAGAAGGGCATGATAACAAGGCCAAGGAAAAAATCTGCCACTGCTAGACTAGCGATGAACCAATTCTGAATATTTTTCAATGCTTTTTCAGTAACAATAGCAATTATGACCAACATATTTCCGACGACGACGACAATCATTAAAATGGTCGCTGCTATCGAAGCTAAGATAATCTGAAGAAGACTGTAACCTGATGGATATAAGCTATCACCTAAGACAATGTAAGTTTCATTAGAGCACGTTGCATTGTATAAGCTTTCGTTAAATTGGCTAACATTAAGATCCTCCATTGTTCCCAGATCTTCGTCGAAGCTAAAAAGAAGACTAGAATCTTCAACGAGTTCACTACCAATATCAGATTCAAAAGTCCTTTCTTCAACAGTCTCGTCTCCAGACGCGTATCCTTCGTCTTCTTCTTCCTCACCGTCTCCTTGGCTTTCCTTTGCCACCACCCAGTCTGTCACGTTATGCTTGTTGATTAGTGCTTGCTCGTTGTGAGAATTGAGGGCTATCGAACAAGCACCACAAGTCTTTTGATGGGCTTTGTCATCTAAATGAGTCGTGATTGATGAAGGTGATGGTGTAGATTCGTATGACGACGTAATGATTGTATTTCCGCTGATACTGCTGCTTGATTGGGACCAGTCAACCGAGGTGCTCATATTTTCTTCGAAGATGCTCGTCGACGCCAGACTACTGGCGCTGATGACGTTCATGACCGCGCCTTCGTAGCTTGGCATGACTTGCACCTTCGATCCAAGCTCTTGCTATCGCATCCACGGCACTTGTGTCGTTATAGAGACCTCGAGATCTCGACTCTCTGGCGTCAATTGCCCCTCTTGCTTTGCCACACACGAGGCGGATGATAGCAACACCACCATCAGCACGTATACCAGCGACGACAAAGGCCCAATTTGATGATGGCTCGTGGTGACGACCCTGTCTACCTTTTTGTGACCACTTGGATACCTCTCGTCGCATCTCAGGGAGGCCAGGGCCAACATGCCCGATTCAAGATGGCGACATCGCCTACGTTTCGGTATTCCACTTTGTGTCGGCTCGCTTTGATTAAAACAAGCCCGTCTTCTTCTAACAAACACACTAATTGTTTCTAAACTACTTGGCAAAATATTCAATCTTGAAAAAATAATTTTTAGAATCACGAATGTCTTTCCACGTTGTCAGACAGTTCTTGATTTTTTAAATATTTTTATCTTGATTTATTGCTCCAGTTGTGCGTTATAAAACGGCCCAAATAATAAGGGGAGAGTTGGGAAATAAATATCGTAAGGTAGTGATAATATAGAAAGAAAACAATACCTTTCAGTGACAATTATATTGTACACAATTATTTATTTTATCTTATATTTATAATATTAATATTTTCTCTTATTCATATTTATTTATATATTTCAGCTAATTTTATGTTAATGTTATTATCGAGCAAATAAAACAGAACAATATTGAATATAAAATAATAAACTATGGTATGTGACGCGAGAGTGCGAGTAAATTGGTCCCCTTGCTCCCGTTTTTTCGTATATTAAAGTCCACTTTTATGGACTTGACGCGTTTAAGACGCGTGGAGGAAGGAGGAGAAGAAAAGGCGAGGAAAAATTGTCTTTAGGTTATTTTCTGATTGCCAACGTTAAAATAATGACGTGTTTTTTGACCCGTGAGGTCGACGAAGAGAAAAAGTAGAGAAGGAAGGAAGAATTGAAGACTCGACAACGAAAGGTACTTTTATTCGTCAGCTACGTAATGTAATTTAACGTTACTCGTACTTATTTCCCGTGACATTTCTCTTTCGTTATAATACGATATCCTCAATTCAATATTCGATCCATCCACTTCTATTCTTCGTTCCTCTTGTATTTTATTATCTTTACTCTATGTTCTTTATTACAATTATTATAATCAATCTCACCTATTTCCCTCTCCCTTTCTCTCTTAGTCTGATTCTGTCTTATAGCAATTGAGTGCCGTGCTAATTACGCCGATGATGATAATTAATTATCACTCAGGCTTTAAGAAGGCTATGTCACCCGTACTGCTCCGACCTGTTTTATTTATTCTATTAATTCTACAACAATATAACAATGAGGATAAAATTTTATGACGATTTTTTTTATTGTATTAATTGTTAGAATAATTTTTTTTTTTATTAATACTTTTAGTGAATTTATTTAATGTGTTATTTATTTTAATCTTGTTTCTCCACAAAGGAGTTTACTCCTAAGCCTGCTCTCGTTTATTTCTACTTACTACGTACTAAAAATTCTAGGATAGAGATTTATTTATATAATACAATATTATCTATGCTTTAAGCTAGATTTTAAAAAAGGAACTGTCCTTATAGAAAATAATAAGGATATGGAAAAGAGGAATTATAAGGGAGAGCCTTGAATGTCTTCGCACTTTTTTTTACAAGTGTATAGACGTATATATATTCTTTATTTCCATTCACTGTATGCTCAAACTTAGTCGTCAAATTATCAAATTATCTTGGTTTTTTTTTTCTTCTTTAACTCTTCCTACCTTACGTTGAAAAGAGATTGACGACTTGTACGTGTCGCTTTTTGATATTCTCATTGACGTTGGCATTCGTTTTGCCGCATCCTTGCTGCCATGGAACAACCGAAGACGATGAGATGGTGTGTGAAGATAAAATGTGAATCAAGTACGTTTACACTTCATCGAGCACGTTAAGACAAATTCAACGGAATTTTGTTTCAACTTTTGGCTTTTGAGTTTAGTAAAAAATAGCTGAAAGGTGACGACTTCAGCAATAAATGTGATTTTTTGATTTATCTGAGGAAATTCTTCGTCTTGTTGTTGTTTTCGTCGTCGTCGTCGTCGCCGTGGACGACGAGAGAGTAACAGCAGCTGATTTGCACGCGACCTTTTGTGCTACCTCTTGGAACGTGAAGACTCTCGTCTCTTTCGACTCTCTTCAGCCTCGAGCATCGCACGACGACGACGAGAGAACGGCACGCCGCACGTACTGTCCTCTGTTGCTTTTTCACTAACAATTTGTTAGCTTTTTTTGGTATATATTAACTTTACTCCTCTACCTTTTGTGTTTTGGTCGTCTGTTTCCTTGACAGAGAATCGTCACTGGCACGATTTTTTTTTTACAATATCGTTGAAAGTAAGTTTATCCACTGGCTTTCAACCCCCCCCACCCGATGGTTTTCCCTTTTGTTACCCGTATTTCTCGCGTGTTACGAGTGCACTCAACTCGCATCTGCCCCACTTTAAGTCACGGTAAAGCACTTCGCACACAGGTGGAATGCGTCGTCACTTGCACCGATTACTTTGGAAGACGAGATCTTGAGAATGCATTTAAAAGTCAATAATCCGACAGGTGATTGCAGAATATTGAAAAGCTGATAGAAAAAGATGGCAGAAGGAGAGAAAGATGAAATGTAGAAAAAGGAAGAAGAAACAGACCCACTAACACATTTCGATTTTTTTTTTAAAAACACTAATTAAATTGTTTATTTTGTTCTTAAGAGTCGCAAGTTCTGAAAGAAAAAAAACCGCAGAGATTCTGTTGAATATAAGAACTTTTGAGTAAAACTTTAAACAATGCACCAAGTCAAATTTAAGAAAACAAACTTAAAGGAAAACTTAAAAACAGCCTGCGAGTGGTTAAGTGATGCTTTCGTCTTTCAGTCACACAATAAAATATCAACTGACTCGTAGAGAGTAAGGGTGGGAAGCTGTGGCTCGCTGGAGGCTGACTGGAAGCAGCAATGTTCGTAGCTTGGTAGTCGTGCCGGTGACGGTAGGAGTGTTTGGGCGCCGTCTGACGATAATGTTGGAGCGCAAGCGTCGCGCATGGCGCGCTCCGTTGAGTGAAGAATAAAGAGGGATGAAAAGTGCGTATATCGTGACGAGTAGTCGACTTTTGACCATCGACCAAGTGGTTTCCATATGAAAGAAATGTAAAAAAGAAAAGGAAAATAGGTTGAAAGATATGAGGGGAAAGAATGATGTTAAGTATTATTTACAAGAACGCAATCATGAAGGTTCTATGCGTTTGCAAAATGTAGGAGGAGTGCCGAGAGTGACTTCGGATGAGGAATGGATTAGACAGGAGTATGAGGATAAGATATATATATATATATATAGAAGTGGCGGGAGGTTTTAGGACTGTAGGTCATGCCGATACTGCAAACGACGCCATCAGCTACCATCAGTTCTTGCTTTATTACGCACGAGAGAACCGTCCGATCGGATTCTGTGCTCATTCCAAAATGCACTGAATAGTCGTTGGAGATATTTGCGAGCCAAACATCCAGGAAGAAGGGTAGGTTACTCAAAATTCATGGAGAAGGCATCGTAAGATTATAGCAAATGATAGTCTTCCGACTTTATGCGACATTATTGTGGCCCCGGGTGTTGCGGAAGTGGGCACCGCTGCTTGAAAAAGAATAAGGGTGGATTTTAGATGACTCTTGGAAACTTGCCACTACTATAAGATCAGTCTATCTTTCTTAAAAGACCATCTCTTTTTTTATCTCAGTTTCTTCGTTGAGGCCTCTTTTCTCAGGTAATTTCTCTTCATCGAAGATTGTCGGCTTGGCAAACCCCTTATTTTCTTCCTTTTCTTCAAGACTTCATTTTTTCTTTTTATGCTCTCCATCACTGGATTCTTTTATTGAATACTTATATAAGTCAATGTTAGCTTGCAAACTTGAAAAAATGATCGCTCATGAAATAATTAAATATTCTACTTTCAATTGATCGACCACCTGTGCAATTTTATTTCCTTTCAGAGTTTTTTTTTATGCTTCGTGAGGTTTGAAAGAGCTAACTGAATAATTTTTTTGTTTTCTCAAATATTTACTAGAAATGGAAAAGTTTTTTGCAATCTTGAATTTGTACAATATGATTTAAAGATCAGTCAAGTAAATAAAACTAAATATTTGATTGTACATCATTCTAACTGATGTTATAAATATGTCAATTATTAAAATATGCTGTTTTAATATACTTGGATAAATTATTTTTTTCTCTTTAAACACATTTTATTGATTTTTCACTTTCTTCAATATTCTATTTCTGTATAATTTTACCAGAAATAACAATTTGTTTATATTGAGAGAAAATATTTTTAGTTAATTACTTATTTATTATAAAAACGTTTTAACATATATCAAATATAAAAATTTTTTTGTCAGTGAGCAACTACGAATACACAGTTGAAATAAAAAATAATTAAGTTCAATAACGATCTACGAATGTTTTTCTGTTCAAGTTTGCTGAATTATTTATTTGACAAAGTTTTATTTACATACTTAGAAGAATCGGCCCATTATTATAAATAACAATAGAAGAACAAACATACTTTCAAGTACAAATAAAGTGCTTCTCTAAAGTTTTTTATTGGCCGTAGAAGTAATCACTGGAATAATTAATTATTGAGTTAATCTTAATGTTATACTTATTGTTAATTGCAATAAAATCACATAATAGTTTTTATTTTACTTATACGTAAAAATAAAACTCTTTTGTTGGGAGTAATTGAAAAAATTATTGTTTTGTATCAAGATTTTTTCGTTCACTCACTTATAAATTCCATTAATGTGTGTCAATTGGATGACAAAATTCCAAACTGTATCATTGATAGGTGAAGTATAACTATATTTTTATTATTAATTTTTTTATTGAAAACTCTTGATTTACATAGAAATGTGAATAACTCAACATGGATCTAATTTGTAGAAGAAACTTCCAAGTTTTTTTAAGGATGTATTTGATGTAACTTCAAAATTTATGAGTAATAATAAATACAAAATATCTTTAACGATTAATGAAAATAACCGTTTTTAAAAATAATATTGTTCTTTATCGTCAGACATTTATGAATAGAAGAACTTCTTCAGTACAAAAAGTAATCTTTCATAATAAAAGGTAAATACTTTCAGTAAAAAGAAGTTTGCATCAATTTATTATATTATACTTGAACTTTGATGCTTATTTATGAATCCAATCGCAAACTAAGACATATCTAAAGGGATACGAGTAACATAGTTTGCATGAAAACCATCTGATGTAGTCGTAAAGGCACATTATAAGTATATGCAGACATGTAGTGCATTGGAAGTGAAACGGGAGCGTAACAAGTCCGTCGGTTGGAGGAACTAGTTAGGAAACTTCTTATAACTGCTAAGCTGTTCTATGTATGTTGTGATAGAGAACAACCCATTGTGTAACCTCATGGCAAAACGTCTCAACTTTCGAAATCACTCATGCGTTCGGTATGGATAGATGGAAAACTTACAACTGAGCGAATAAACTGTAGAAACATAGACAGAGATGAATGTGAAATTGATGAAAGTTTTCATTGATTGAAATTGCGTTTTTATTGAACCCAAAATTTGCTCCGACTATTTTTTTTTATTTCCAACTTTTATAATAATTTATAGATAGAAACTTTGAAATCAATTTTTTGTTTGTGGTTATTCATATCATTGCTGAATATTTCAGTTAGGACCGAAGTTAACAAACACATGCAGATGGTGCGGACATATGCCTGGGGTTTAATGTCACAGGTTGCCAATTTCCGAGACTAAAATTCAGAACTGATCAACGTATATGACCACTTCAAATGCAGTTTACAAAATATATATTTTTATGTCACTCTCTTTATGATGGTTATTTTTTTTTTTATTAGTGTACTCTAAGTTTAAAAAAGTATATCATTGCGTATTTTTGCTACTGCGTTTATTTCTTTTTTTTTAGAAAAATTTATTTGCAATCCAAATCACAGTACTAAAAAAAGTTGTTTTATTGAATACTGCTCGTGAGTTTTTTAATAAAAAAAAATTTACTTTTCCCGTTAAAGTAGAATTTATTAAAATCGTCACAAACTCCCAAAATGGGTAAGTATTTTTTCATTAACAAAAATTTTTTTAATCCTCATAAATGTCAGTTACTATAGTAATTATAATCCAGTAAAATAAAGATGAAAACTCAAGTTCAAAAAATATTGAAAAGTTTCCAGCAATTTCTTCAACCAAAGTTTTTTTTTGTTTTACAAAATAATTTTCTCTTGTAGTTTGTAAAAAATTTCATGCTCGAATGATGCATAATTAAAATCATAATTGCAAGTTGAAAGCAAAATATGTGTATAAAGTTGAAAGACTAGGATATCTGCATTGCTTAGAGGCTGATATAGAGTATATCAAGTTTAGGCTAGAATGTGAGAGGAACGTGGCAAAAATGCAGCATTACTCTATGCAAATATGGGTGATGAATCGTTGGCAAAAGGGCTGAGTGCAGGAAAATATAAAGCTCTTTTATATCTAAAAGCGAATACATTGTCATGTGCATGAATTTAAATTTGTATGTGAACTCATTATATGTAGTGAGAACGAATATTATTATGTAGAATTTAAAACAATCGTTAATATAAATAAACTTAAATAAAAAAAAGGTTTACTACTCAGTTTAATGTTCGTACAGTTGTATAGAGTAACGTTTAAATGTTTGCTTAAATAGAAACTAGTAAAGAATGGGATGGTTGCTAAACTTAAAAATAAATTTCATAAAAAAATACCCCAGCTGGGATTTGCTAGCAATAATGCGATAATGATGAAATTGATATTTTTTAAACTTTACAGATATTTGAAGTAAGAAATAATGTGTAATTTAAATAGAAATGAACTAATTATCCATAATATTAACAAATTCGAATAATTTTTTAAGCATTAATAAATTAAAAATTTGATAAACAAATAGTGCAATAAGCGTTTTCAAACTTATTTTAATAAATTAATACATTTTCTCGAGTGTTTCACTTTGCTCCTACGTTCCACTTTATCCACCCTTCCTCTACTTTTATTTTTGCTAAACATTATTCTTCTTATGATCGATGGTGAGACAAATTTGTGATGAATTTCAAGTAGAATTGTTTAGCTGTGACCACTGAATGTTTTTTAGATTGAAAATTAAACGTAACATGAGAATATGTCATATTAAAAAAAAACTGCAAATATTAAAATAAAACTTTTTCATCATGATTCATCCCTTAACCGCTACTTGTTGGTTTAATCTTTTATACATTTTGAGAAACAGTCGGTGTATTATTATGCCTCATGTATCAACTTACTCCAACTTCTTTCAACTCTTAAAATTTGATTTATCGATAGTACTACCAGTGCTGTTGATAATAAACGTGCATGAGTGTTTATTTATGCGTAATAAATTTTCCAATTAATAAATCAGAACTGCGATAAAATTCATACAGAAAATATTCACGTCATTTTCTAAATGGAATAGTTCACTGGTGATTCATTTACAAGAATTATTTTCCAAATAATTTTAATCCTCTTGTAAAATACAAATCATCCAAATCATTTAAAACCGAGATTGATTTATTATCATTATTGTCAAGTACAAACAACCAATTAAATAATTTATCAAAATGATGGTTGTTTTAAATTAGAATAAATGTAATTCGTAATTTAAAAGCTATCGTATATATTGGTAGTGAAAAACGATTTAAAATAGTTTTTTGACTTCTAGAGAACGTTGGAAATTAAAATTGCATTCATTAATGTGATTATGATAAAAAAATAAATACCCAAAAAACCCCTTTAATCATTAATTCCTTCCATGATTACACGAAATATATTTTGTATAATACATCTATAGATGTATTGATTTTCAAGTTAATCATAGTTCGTTAAAGTTTTACTTATGACTCAATTAATAAACCAAGTGATTGAAAAATGGATGAAAATTAATTAATTAATTACATTCCAGGATTTTTGGGTATTTAGTAATAATTCTAGTATTTAATTTCCATCACATTGATTTCGTAAAGTTCATTATGATAGATGTTGCGTGCTCATCTCATAATTTATGAAATATCTTACATAAAGTCGATGATTCCACTTTAATTGACAGTCTCATATCAGATCAGTGATGAACATACATACTTAGACCTTAATATCAACTCTAATTAACTATCGAAAAATAAATTTACATGCGTAATATATTTATTTTTAACAACAAGATAGTCAAGTGTTGAAAATAAATGTTAAAAATATCATTTTGTTATACAGTATTCTACAAATATTAAAATTATTTATTCTCTATTCTTTATTCTTACTTTTTTTTTATTTACTTCTCATCATTGAGGAAGTACTTTTTCTATCTGTTCGTAATAAAAGATACAGTATAGCATGAAAGAATAAAAATTTCTTTAATTTTTTATTTATTGAATGTTTTAAGCTTCCTCAGATTGATGATTTACTTATCATCCTGTTAAATTATTAATAAAAAAAAATTATTATGAAGAATATCTTAAAATCCATCAACCATTTTTTATTTTATTTATAAACTATTATTTGGGAATTTGCAGGGGGAAATATAGAGATGTTATCTAGGATGATAGGTGCCTTTCAATTTAACGTCAAGCTTGAACGAGAATTGATGTAAAAATAATAAGGCCATTTATCATTAAAAATAATAACAAAAAAATTCAGTGTAAAATAAGCTAGAATGGGTTAAAATTCTCCCTTCAATTTGCTGTCAGGCGGTGTTAGTTTCATCTTAATTTTTACAGTCGACAGGATAGTATACCCGTTCAAACGTCGACTCTTTCCACGTGTTGCTCGACTAGCGAAGCGCACAATATGGAGGCATGTCGAGAGAGAGAGAGAGGAGTAAGAGGAGAAGAGTTTTATAGAACACAAGAGAGTGATGCTAACGAGAACCCCGCCCTTGTGACGTCATATCGTTGGAGGGTAAGTTTGTGGACGCACGCGCTTATGTTCAAGTGAAATTGCATGAATGTGCACTAGAGGTTATGATTTCAACAACTTTTTAACAAAATAAACACGTGAAAAATAAGTTAATTTTTTTCTTTTCAACAAAAGCCCATGGTTTTTTTTTCCACAGAGTTTATTCATTTTTACGGTTCTTTTCATTTACATATACCGTTAATACTTGTACGTTTTTTGGAAAATATTTCATCATTTTGTGTTTTTAATATTCTCCATGTAAATAACGAGGTAAGAATATTTAAAACTATGTGCATACAGTAGTTTAGTGTTTATTTCAAGGATGGTTCTCACTTTCAGCGGACGACGTGAGAATAGGTAGTGAAAAAGGGTTAGGAAAAGAGAGAAAATAGGGACGCTTGCGCACGTGAGTGTTAAATAGAGAGGGAGTGTATCGACCTCTGCAATTCTTCAGCTATGAGCGAAATATTGAAAGAGAAAGAGAGAGGTGAATCGTACTCAGGCGATGTAAATGTAGCAAATAGGCTATATGAAAGTGAGGATTTTAGAGGGCAAGTATGACGTCATGACTAGCTAATGTAAGAGACAGCATCGTATCAAACTAAGAGAGAGAAATGAACTTCCGATATTTATTTCTCTATCTCACTTGAATTTGAGTTTACTAGTGGTATAAACGCAAGTCGAAATAACTCTGTTTGCCTCTTTATCCTTCCTTATGTCTTGCTCTGCTCCTTGTTCGTGTGTTGGTCGGTCGATTAAACTCAAGATTGACGAGCCAATTGCTCGCTGAAGACCGAGTGCGAATTTCGAGAGAGAGAGTTGCAATTCGATTATTAGCCAGTGAAGTGAAGTTGGCCGGGACATGAAGTTTGTAGGATTAAATTCGGTAAAACCGAAGAACCTGACAGCAAGCTTCGAGTTGTGCAGCAGTCGAGCTTGACTTTTTTGTGATGAAAGCGTAGTATATCTGTAAAAAAAAAAAAAAGAAAACTTTTCGCTATCTTCGATGAAGTAAGCGAAGAAAAGTGCTTGGGCACCACGTTCCCCTCTAATTTATACTCTCAGTGGAAGAATGAAAGTAACGAGGCGGGACGTCGATCTCTTTTCTTGTGGCGCCACGTTCTGTCGACATTATTCTGTTGAAAAGCCAGTTGCTGTTGATTTCAAGGAAGGGAGTCTTTAGAGCATAATTTCTAGCATTCGTTTACTCAGTTTATTTCCTTGAACGGGTAAAGCAAATCTTAATTAAAATATATACGGAATTTTATATTGAGTTTAAGGGGACTTTTAAGAAGGAAAACGGAGGTATTATGATTTTAATTTGATCGCTCGCTGCTATTGGAATATCTGTGGGTATAATTTTCGAGATAGAAGGAAAATTGCTAGGTGAGAGAATGAGACAGATTTCGTTTATCGAAGCTGCAGTTAATCGAGATTGTCGATAGTCAGTGAGAAGGGATTTCAACCGTCGGTTACTGCACACCGATTCATTCATTCTATCCGTTCGTCTGCCATCCGAATCTTTTGCGATAGCTTGAGCTTTCCCGATCGATCCTACACTCAGATCGAAGAGCTCTGCACGTTTTCTTCAGGATTTCCGCGATGCGCTTCTCTCCCATTTCCACTATATCCTTGTCTCTTTTACTTCTAGCACAATCTTCTCATCCTCACCGACTATAAATAATCGTACTCGACGAGCAGTGTGAATTAATAGTCCGACGAATAAGACTTCGTTGCCCTCAACTTTCTCATCTAAGTCGTAATCCCCACGTTCTCGCGTTCGATTGGCTTCATCTCCAATTCCTAACTCGATTCCATCGTTTTATGCTTCTACATTTTTCCTTTTTTTTTTTTTGTAACTATATATTTCTCGTTATTTTTTATTCCATAAAATTCTAAATGCATGAATTCTCAATAAAATGATGTGACATATATTTTTCGATTGAAGAATTTATTGCTACGATAAAAATATATTTTTTATAATTTAATATCGCTTTTATGGCTTTTATTCTTCATTTTCTCGCTTGTGTTTCCTTTCTTTTTTTTTTTTTTTATTTGTGGATTTTAATACAAATATTGTTGGAAATAACAATTATTGTAAACTACTTTTATTTGTTGAAAATATAATAGTCTTTACTATCGTCACTCAATTACCATAGAATGAAGTTTATGGAAGAGTTTAGCCATCAATATTCTAATATTTTTAAATCACTGAACAATATACAGGCGTAGGACAAACATTTCACTTACTCTACCCCCAACCCTTTACAAAAAAATAACTTTTCATACAACCATAAATTGGTAGGTTGCCAGAGAAGTAATAATGGACATTGAAATTGATACTAACAGTTACAAAAACTCAAAACTCGGTGTTATTGTGGACAGAAAGTGGTATACTTCATTTACTGTATTTACATTTACATTTACATATACTGTATTTGTGATGAAAACTAATTACTCATCAATTTCTTTTTTTATTGTGATTTTTCATTTAAATAATCTGTGATAAATACATCTAGTGTCTCATGGTAAATTACTTAATTTTTATACTTGTTACGCGAGTGGATTATAATTCAAGTGAGGAGCTTTCGTACATATTAGCATGCAGTAGAGAGGTGCCACTAAAAGAACATTTGTCTCTGTCAGATGTTCTAGAATTACTATGGTTGAAAAAAAATTGTTTTCAATTTTTAGAGAAAAATATGTTCATTTTCAAGTAAATTAACATTATAATCACACCAAAATATTTTTTATATAATTTATTACAATGAAATTTGATTTCAAGCAAAAAAAATATAGACTTTGGGTGCAACTTGGTCTGCCCACATCATCAATTTCCCTTTTGTTCCGTTTTGAGATTTTTTGTGAATATTTGTGCCAGGAATGAATAAATGTTTTGGAGCTGGTAGAGAACTGGAAGTACATTTGCATACTTTCATATATCTTTTAAATACTCAGCTAAACTTTCAGTTCAGTCTAAAGATTGAAGGTATTTTTTCAATTATTAAATAATTTCTTTCATAGAAATGACACGTCTGTCAGTTTTACTTTTTGAATTAAATAGTTAAGATAATAAATTTATGGGAATTACTTAGATTCTGAAATTCAAGCAACTCGTTACATTTTTTCTTAATTGGAATACGTAAAATGAAAACTTAAGCAAAAATAGAATGACCAGAGTTGCAAGCATTGTATAACCCAACGACCTCAAGTTTGGGAGTGAGACGAGCAACATGTTATCGTGAAATTTTTACACATTATAGTCCCACATGAGATAAAACAAAGTTCATTCTTGGGCTGTTATACTTTTTTTCTTTTTTTATTATAATAGCATTGTCCCATTTACATTATATTTTGTGCCCTCTACATATCAAAACTAAATTTAACTGTCAAATGTACATTATTCCAAAGTCATTAAATATATTGAATGATGCATCAAATTTTTTTTTCATCTACTTTTTTTCTGTTTGCTATATTATCTCATGCACAAAAAAAATATTGATAGAACTTTAATTATAAAGCCTTGAAGTTATTATTATAATGTATGTTCTATCGTCCAATGCCGCATAATAGTGTCTGACTAATGACAGCCACATCTCCTAACAACTGTCAACATGAAACTTATTATTTTACTCGGAGTACATGAATCATCATAATAAAATTAAATATTTTTACGATTCTACTCATCTGATGGAACGTCTATCTAAAGATTTATAACGTAAGTGTTACGAACGATTAAGAACAGCTAATTAAAATTTGTCGTTTTTCCTTATTCAAAAAAAATCAAGCGATAGACGACCCTTGGCGCCAGATAGTAGCTGGTATCTTGTTTGTTAACTATTGAGCCAATTTGCCTCGAAAAAGCCACCCGTAGTCATAGAAAACATTTGTTCAAACAATAGAAGCTCTAATAAAAACCGCCTAAACGCGGAAGCTAATCAGTAAGTCGTAATCGAGGTAACTGCTGATACTAGGTTGCTGCTGTTCTGTTAACTCCGACTGCGTTGGACATACAATATGGTACTCACACTTATATAAGTGTGAGTACCTGAAGAAATTTGCCGAGTCTAGGTTTATTATTTAACACTGGGGTCGAATGATACAGTGAGTCAAAAGTTTAAGTATTTTATTAAAAGAATCTTGAACTATTCGAAATATCTCTCTCCATACAACATCTTAAATAATAACCGTAGAGGTAAGCATATTTATATTATATTACATTTACTGAACAAAATATTTTTGCGTTATTTGCAATATACGTATGTGTTAATCATACATAATTGTTTCACTGATTGTGTATCAAAATATCAACTCGTATCCTTCAAAATTAATAAGAGCGTCCAGGTTTCTCGAGACCATAAAAATTATCCTATCCTCGCTTTCTTGTCTGACAGAGGAAGTCACGGGAGGTGTCAACTCGCCTTTGATATTATTCATCGAAGCACGGTAGACTCTGCTGAGGTTGTATCAGTTGTTGCAATACCGCCTCTAAGTGAGCAAATGTAACGCAGTTGTTCATCATTAAACCTCGCGCGTTACCAAAGGAAGTAAAAAGGAAGATATTCGATATATCTAAAGTAATAATTAAGCAATTAAAATAATATTGAATCAAATGTCACAAAAGAATAATACATAAAACTACGTAACTTGATAGTAGTGTGAATTTTTTCGATAGTAATAATTTTGTATTTCACAATAGACGTATGATAACTGATATAATTTTAATTTCCAATGCATATACATACAAAGAAATGATTTAATTAAAAAATGAGTTGTTGATTTTTTAAATACAGTTAATAAACGAAAATGATTGCTTTTAGAAAAAACTGTTTTTTCATGAGTAAATATTACATATCAATCAACTGAGTGCAAATTAAACTTTATATATTTAATTAGATAATAATTTTACTCAGAAAACTTTTGCTTCTATGCATAGCTGTTGTTCCAATGCTTCATAAATAACAAACATTTCATCAAAATTTATAAATTAATATATATTTAAAATTTCCCTAACTTTTAATCTATGTTTGTAAATTTTGTAACTTAATTTTGTTTTAATAGTTTTCAAATTCATTAACTTTACATCGTTGATTAACAGAATTTTTAAAATGTTTCGCTACTTTACTCTGATAAAATGGTAAACGAATATAATAAAGAATCATTAAACTGTTAAAATCAACGAGAAAATACAAAAAATCATTGGCAAAATTAATTATTTCAATAGATGTAATTAAACAAATTCTAAAACATGAGAACTGCAAATAGTCTCAGTAGTTCTCTTCCTTTCGTCATTCATTCCAGAACTGACAGTCAGTCAATTACTCATTCTGTACAACTCATCAACTGAACCCATTTCTCAAACTCATCTCTCCGAAATCTTTTATTTAACCAATCATGAACATTGATCCTATATTTATTGCCTCCTGGAAACGGTCATCCATGTTCAAAATGACAGTATACTTTATCGCTATTTCTCATTTTCTTGTTTTTCATTTTCCCACCACTATTATCAACAATGATTCTAAACTTTTATCAAGATAATTATTTTCAATCATTTATTTAAAAAAAATAGCTTAAATCAGTAAAGTTGTTTCAAGAATTATTCACATAAAACTCCTTTGATTTAAAAAATGTTGAAGATATAATTTCCTAAATTTAATAAGTAGTGATAAATCGTCATTCTTATTATAGAAATCAAGTGAATAAAGAAAGATAGAATTTTTATATTAATTCACGAATGATCATCAATTTGAATATTTAATGGTTGGATAAGAACTGAGGTATAATAAAATAGGTGATAGTAGAATGAGATCATTTTTTTATATAGCACGTAAAAAAGACATAAAAATGGCAACCCTAATAACAGTCGACAATGAATGATGAATTAATCATATTGATGCTGTCTAATGTAAATAATTATCCTTATTGTTATCTATCAATTACAATAATGCTTTATTCGTAGATTAATTTTTTTTTCAAACCCTCATTCGTGTAATAATATTAAAAATCTGTCTATTGATTTTTTAACATTGATTTTTCATAGTTTTTAATCAAATATTATTTGTGCAATTCCGTTTTATTTCCATCGAATTTTATTATATTTTGAATATAAAATAATAAACATTTTCTGACAAGTTAAAAATAAAACATTTAATTAAATAACTTTTCTACATGTCCACATATGTCCCTCGATTGAAATCTTTATTTGGTTTTATTTTGTAACAAATCACAGAATTTTCAGAGTTTTTTTCATTAAGTTTAATAAAAAAGGAATAAAAATCATTAAAAATAATAAAAAATAATTGTTAAACAATCAAGTAGAATTGTTAAAACTATTGATGCAAGTAATTACATAGTTAAACATGCATTGTACAATGCCATGAATGTTGATTATTTATTTACTCAGTTATCATTCTCACAACACAATGATAATTATCATTAACTCCCTGAATTCTCAACATCAATTGAATTTCTGAACATCTGTTAGTGTCGATCTTTGTCACAGCAATCAAGCGATTATTACAGTCCATAGTCTGTTATTAATTTACTTCTTTTCCCTCCTCTAACTTTTATACAAGCACATACATATACACACACACACCATTTTTTCTCTCGATTTTTTTATGGCTCATTCATCTTTTTTAACCAAACTGTCTGCTTGCAAATCTACATTCTATATATTTCTTTTTTTTTCTCACCCCACACTTTAATACTTTCACGTCATCACAATCTTTGTCCAGAGGGAATGACGAATAGATTTCACTCAATATTAGTCATTGTGCTTGTGAAATTTATTATCTTGTGCAATCACAAACTTCCTAGAGATAAATAGTTGCACTTCTTGTCACTATTGTTTCTATGCTGCACCATGTCTACGTCTCTCTTCTGTCAGTTCTCTCTCAATCAGCATGAGACTATTTAGTGCAAGTACACAATACAAACTAACGTGAATATACACAGAGTTGAACATTCTCTCTCGCTTGATTTATCCCACTCACTCCTACTTTTGTTTTTCTTACCCAAAACAAACTTTTGTTACCAATGTATTTACGCCAAGTATAAATTCAATCCTGATTTCACTTGGTGTCCATTCGAAATATTCTGAGTTTGCTATTGTTATATATGTTTGTGAATAACAATTTTACATTATATGGATAAGTTTATTAATAATTTATTGCCTTAAAGTGATAGTAAATTGAGATGAGTGTGATCATAATGAAAAGTGATATTTTAAAAATGTATTGTCTGTATGTAATCGCTATGAGAGGCCTTCAAGTTTTTTTATCTGGAATAAATGGAATTGTTGAAATTTTTTTTGTTCATGACCAATGTTTCATTTATTCTATTTTCTCTTTATTACATTTTTTTAACTCATTCTTTTGTACTTTTAGAATACTCCTAAAGTTGCTAGTGCACTTTTTATAGTCAATATTAATTAAGGTTGTTATTTTTCGAGTTTTTATATCTTATTCGCGCTCTTTTTTCTACTGTTCACCCTCACTCTCATTGCCTTTTTTCCATCTAACTAACTTCTTTTTTTTTGTTTTAACAACCATCAAGTACTTAATTTTTAATCGATAAATGTCACGATATTTGAGTTTTTTTGACGTATAAATTTCATTATTTTAAATTCTTTTTTCTTACATCAATGAAATAATTAAACCCTTGAAAATTTATTTTCAGTTTCTTAAAAAAATGAAAAGTGTTAAAACATTCCTTCTTGAAGTAATTGATGAAATATGATGTTTGAATGCTTGAATATCAATTTAGCGAGTTATCTTAGCTTCCCAGTAGAAAATTATTGTCATGAGTCCGATTTTGCAAATTCCGAATTTTAACAAATCTCTACGTTTCAAGGTTCATGGATTTGAATACAACAGTTTTTAAGGGAACGTCTGTGTGTGTATGTACGCATGTGAGCTCGGAATTATTTATTGTCCTGATTATCTCGAGAACATGACATCGACATGGAACCAATTGTATTCGATGCATAATTACGCAATTTAAAACTGATCAGGTTTTTCAGCAAAATTGGTCCAGCCATTTTTTGTACAGAATAAAAAAACAAACAAAAATGGTAAACTAGCTGCATTTTACAATTTAGACAAAATTTTCACGCCTGATTTCCTAATAATGATAAAAATAATAATTAATACAATTATAATAAAAGTAAATTTAGTTGTATTTATAATAATAAAAATTAATTTTAAAAACAAAAAAAATTTTTTCAATTACTTATTATTGTCAAAACTTGATGGAATTTTTATTAGAAAATAATAAAAAATATAGCCGATAACAAAGCACAAAGAAGAAGCTTTGAAACTTTTGATGATCTGAAGTCGCCTCGATAACTTTCATAAAAGATATTGAAAAGAAATAAAATTATGTTCATGATCTAAAAAGTAGTAAAAAAAACAATAAATAAATAAAATTAATAACGTTGATCTAAACTTTGAATTTTGATTTATGTATATTTTTTAGAATATAAAATCAAAAAACTTGATGAATAATTCAAGTATTTTTGTCAATATTTACATATTTTTTCACAAAGCAGAAGAAACATTTAGAATTGCAAGATTGTTTCCTCTTACAAAAACTGAAGGTTATACTTCATAATCATTCATACTTCTATTGACATTGAAGTTACATTGGAATTCGAGAAATTCAATGTATTCTCTGTGCTATAAAAATCCTTGCGTCCAATGCTATCTGAGAAGTAAATAAAATGTTTCATTTACCAAACAACATACTAAATTGTTAAAAAACACTCAAATATATAACCGGAAGACAGCAAAACGTCCATTAGTTTCCCTCAGTGGTAATATTTGAGCACTCAAGGCAGACCCCAAAATAAATAAAGTTAAGGGAAGAAAATGTTGATATCTTAACAGCTCCATATTAAATAAGTAAGTTAAATCTGAAATACGGACTTTTTTTTACAATTAACTTTATCATCAAATATTTTTCTATTGATAAATAAAAATCGGCACATTTTTATGACGTCACAAGCAAAGCAATTGAGTTCTGATCTTGAAATCGCTCTAACCTACATCCGATCTGTCGGGTCGTTAAATACAAGAAGGTTGGGTTAACATACCAGTCATGGGGTTGGATTCCAATATATCTATCCCGAGTTACATGTCGGGCCGCAAATAAATTGTGAAATAGGATATTGGAACACTTTTTCTTTTTCTTGCAAGTAAAAGAAAAGGTGGCACGATTCCTATGGATATGACCCCTATTCTATTATTTGTGGGGGTGGTATGTGAATCGTAAATCAGGCACGTGAGGGAGAACACTCGAGGTGTGCGGTCAGTTCTCTATCGCAGCAATGACGTAGTCTAGGGTAAGGGTACGGTTCACACGACACATTGATGGGTTATATATAGGACATGGATGTGGGATGGATATAGAGAGAATGCTAGAGGCAACAGTGTGTACTCACATGCTGCGATAACACCCTACTAGGAGCATTGCTAGTCCTGATTGATTTACAGTCAGTTGCACAGGTGAGAATCGTTGCGGCTTGGTCAATTCCGTGGCAAGGACATTGAGACTAAAGTATGTATATGTGGTTCCTGTGCTTGAAGATAAAGAGAAGAAGATGAGAGCAATAAGACTCCAGTTAAAATTGGTTATAGATAAACAAGTGGTAAGGGAATGAGAATTCAAGCTCAATGGATGTTCAAACTTGACTACATAGTTATGTATATATAGAGTATATCGACTGTTCTCGGTTTACATTTTCACAAATTACTCCATCGAGGGTTAGTTGATACAATGTTAATTACAACGTGCCACTGCTTCTGGAATTGTGTGGCGTACAGTGGAATTTTGGTAGATGCATAGCATCCTTCCTCTTGGAAATTATGTGCTGAGAATCTTCTTTATAGGTTTACGAACAAGAGAAAACTTGAGCCGACGCTTGAGTCTATTTTATAGAAGAACTCTTTTTTTTATTACTTTTCTAAGTATTTGAAATTAAATTTCCTGACCTTCGAGGTTAAAATTAAAACAGTAAAGTTGAACGAGTTATTTTCACGTCTCAGTGAAGTAATTTATTGAAAATTGTTTTCAACAATTGCCAGTTAATTTTCTATGTACCTTACTATATACACGCCTATGTACTTTTCATATAATCATACTTTACATATTCAATTATTATCAAGTCTTTCCGTAATTCTCATAATAGAAATTGTACTAAAAAAAATTTATTGTACTTGTCAATTTTATTCTCAATTGAAAATAATTGATATATTTCTCAATTATTCTTCGTGAAATGAAGTAAACGATGGGCTAATGTTGAAATAAAAGAATATAGTTCATTTATTTTTGATAAAAATAAGAAAAAAACTCGAGATATTTAGAGTATTAAGAAGAAAGCGTAACAAATTTATTACCTTATTTTATTTTATCCCATAAAAACTATTTTATTCTATTTTATAGCACGTTATTGTAAATGAGCCATTCGCTCAAGATATTTTTTCATAAAAGTTGAACTTAATTTTTATTAAAGAAGTCGTTCGAGAGTACTATCCTACGTCATTTACTCTGAAAATAAGTTCAAGGGTCTAAGAGAAGGCGTTAAAAGAAATATTGATCTTCAATTGGTGTCATTAGAAAATCGTTATTATGTGGGTTGTAAATTATGTCATTAACAGGGGTGTATTCGATACACTTGCCCTCACAGAGACATGGTCGAACGCCAGCTGATTCTGGCAGGAAGGTAACATGCTTAGTGTAGCCTATAACCCACCTCCGAAGCATCAGAGATTGTAATACACCACCTAATTACAAAGAGCTTTGAGAATAATTGCGTGGTTGTGACGAATTCAAGAAGACATTCGGGAATTGAGAGCTTAAAGTCATTGTTTGGATGAGTACTTTGGGAACAGTGAAATCCATAGTGGCAGGAAACACAAAGAGATTTAGTTTGACTCCCTTGGGTGTTAAATACACAGATGTGACTATGCAATGGAGTTCCAAAAGGGATGAGAGAAAGAGGTGTATAGGCAAGAAACGTATATTCTCTACGCACTCTCACTCACTTTACTCTTCACTCGTACAACCAGAATACATTCGGGTACGATCTGCATGTCAAAATAAATGCATTTGAGCTGAATGGGAAACATAGTCACAAGAGATGAAGAGGCTTGTAAGAGTCTACACATTCCAAAGCTGATTTGTATATATGTATATTTTGTGAAATAATTTTGTATATTTCGTAAAATATATTGTATACCTTTGGGGCGAAAATTCTATGTGCTTATTTAATGATCTCAGGAGTTTTACCCCTTTACTTTAATGTGAAATTGTTAATGAGTTTTTTCTATTATTTCTGGGTAGAATTTTTGTATGATAATTTTTGTTTTAATTTCTATCACTAATTTTAAAGTAATCTATTTAAAAACAAATTTTTAATATTTTGTTCAACAATTTTATTTATTGATAATAACTTTTATAATATATATATATAAATAATTTTCCTATTATGTATTAAAGGTGCGTTATTATCTTTTAAAGAAAAGACAAATTACATTATAACTTGCAAAGCACAAGCAATGTGACTAACATGGTAGATCAGTGAATAAAGCATAGAATAACTTCCGTTCTATTCATCTGAAGTAAAAAAAGCATGAAAAATGATTTTATAGATGAAAAGGCTTTTTATAAAATTAACTTACATTTGAAAAAAAATGATGAAACAAATATGTTTGCCAAACAAAGTTTTTCAAAACCTTTAGAAGTAGAGAAATAGCTTTATACAGTTTAAAATAAACCAAAAAACTACTTGAATAATGCTGCATTCTTTCTACCATAATCCTCTGAATAATCTACCAAAAATAAAATTACTATCATGATCAATATTATCAGAGTGTACACTTGTCCAATTTAAAATTGCTAACACGTTATTATTTATTCATTACTGAAAAACCGATAAATTATTCTCCTTGAGAATAATATTGAGAAAATAATAAATAAAAGTACACGCCAGTTAAAAGAAAACTTGGTTAAATTTTTGGCTATTTTAAGCTGATGTCAATTATCAATTGAATATACTATCAAAAATTTTCTTTTTCCTTTCTAGCTTTGAAAAATGAAATGCGCACATTCCTACAAAAAATAATGCAAAATAAAATTTTACTCAGTATAATCTATTCATTAAATTCGCCGTTTATTTAGTAAGTTAATAAAGCATTCAAAAAAATTAACTTTATGTAAAAAATAAGAGACTATGCTGAGGCTGTTAATCACTGCCTAGAAAAACTTAAATTTTAGTTGTAAAATTTGTGTTTATATTTCTTTGAAAAACAACTTAAAAGTTTGACGTTAATGTAAAACCACTTTTGTAAATATGGCAAGTTCATATTATTTTTATGTTAAAGCCTTAGAAAAAGGTCCCCAGCAAAATATAATGAAATATGCAAAAGCACGAAGGGAATGATATTGTGGGATTGCTGTATTGCACTCTAGACGTGAGAAAGATGAGTAGAACATTTACTGGCGAATAAATTTCAAATCTTCTATACTATATACTACACGTGACGAAAAAGGTGAGGAAGATCGTTGAATTTCTTAACGGTAGGTTACATAGAAAAGGAAATTGCAAGAGTAAAATAAAGTATCTCACTTACATTTCATTCCTGTTTGATACTTCTTTTTTTATATACTGTTTCACGCGAATTTATTTCACCACACGCAACGTACAATTGTAGGGACGATGAGCCATTATCTAAAGAGAATCTAACATTTCGTAAAAGTTACAGTTGCACTTTGCAAACATCGTATCCATTTGTTTTAACGAAGGAAAAATTAAACACTTGACCTGGAATGATCTTTTTTGTAAATAAAACTTATTTTAATCATATCCTCTCCCAGTATAGTTCTCTATTTTGTAAAAAAAAATTAGATTGAATTATTTTTTACTGAAAATTTTACACAATAATTTATTATATGTCATAGTAATGATTATTTGTTTGTACATTTATATTATAAATAGTTTCGTTAAGTTTTTTATCGCAATTATATTAAAGTATTCCTAATAAATAAGCTGGCCAACCACGCATTTACCACTATCTAATGATAATTTATTAGTATCAAGGAAATAAATCAAAATAAGATCACTTCTTAAAAAATACTTTCTGTTAAATTGGACCACTATTTTTTCGATAGTGACTCTCCGTCGTCCTGGGTCAGATAATTAGAACGTATTTTGCCCGTAAATTCACTTCTTGGACTCATTTGGTCCTCATCCAACTGTATTTTTCTTTGAAATGTTATTGAAAATTTTTGAAGAATCTTACAGATTATTCTAAAAAGTTCTCAAATTGAAAGCTTTCGTCATTTATTCTACATATCATTCACACTTTCCAAGAAACATATTAGCGTTTTAAAAAACTTTTTAGGATAAAATATGTATCTTTTTGATTTATATTTAAAAAAAAGTTATTCTAATTTTACTTTTATTTTTATTAAAAAAAAAGATTTGAACATAACTAAATTAATTCGATTATTTAATAAGGTAACTGAATAAATTATCAAATAGAATTTCTTTCATTCCGCCAATTATCAATGAAAATAACATCAAACATATTTATGAAAAAGTTCTCACAACGAATGAAAAGCTTTTAGTTCAAGTGACATCTATCCTTAATACAAGCTATTGATGATTAGTGGTACTTTTAATTTCATTTCGTAATTAAGTAAATGAATACCACAAATAATGACCTGTCCAGATTATGACTTACAACAGAGAGCAGTTTAAAAGATTAGTGAATGATTGTCGAAAAGCAAAAAAAAAATGGAAATAACATGATTCAAGATAGAGAAAAATATCAGAAAAGTATCTCGCCAACTTCGTGGTGAAAGAGTCAACTTGAGTATAGTAGTAAAGAGAATAAAGAGTGGATAGATGAAAAAAAAAATGAAAGATAATCAGGGTAATGCAAAAGCTAAACTTCATGAGCGACAGACGCTCGTTAACTGTGGCCGACGCTTTTCGTTATGTTTTTTACACGCGCGTTTGCGTGTCACTTTGTATCACGTTAAAGGCTCTTGTTGGTTTGCCAATTCACTATGGAGCTGGATAGATAGTAGGGAAGGTTCTCTGACGTGTGGACGTCACGGTTGACGTCATATGACACATACATTGATGCTAAAAAGCTTTTTCGACGGATTATTGTAGTGAAGCTAATTGGAAGAGCATACACAAATTAGAGAATATAAATGGATACTTTACGAATTTATATCTAATGGCAATTTTTTTTATATCTAATTTATAGAGCAATGAAAGATGATTGGATGTTAAATGATATGTCGGGTAATTTTATTTATTTGTTTTTATATGGATTTTTTAACGTAAAAAATAGTTGAGTGTAAAAAGCGAATGAGAAGGAAAATGTAGGCGAAGAGTAATGAAGTTGGTCGTATATCCAAGCGGGTAAGCTTTTGCGCTTGTTAGGTAACTCCCAATTCATATCAATCTCTATTAAAGAAAGTGTGACGTCAAGCACCTTTAAGCTTCTTTCCAGTGCAATGCAACACCACCTGGAGCCCTTTGCCTTTTCTATTTTCTTCCTTCGTCTGTGCCAGGAAACTTCATAGCATTTTCTACTTAAGTTAAAGTGCAACCTCCTATCTTCCTATTCATTTTATTTGCTTCGTTAATAACTCCTAGTGTCTGCTTTCTTGTTTCCATGTCACTATAGAAATAATTTAATTATTATTGTTGCTCTAACTTTATACGTTGTTTTACATTCTTCTTTGAACAATTTATTCGTTTTTATTTACAATGTGTGTTGCTAAAAATTTTGATAACAACTTTAATTATTACTATAAAACTTGCTTTCCTTCGGGTTGAATATTTATACAAGAGTATTCTAGTTGGAATAATATTATAATCCCTAGGATACTTAATTCTAAAATCTTGTTGAGTACTGAATTTAAGAATAACAACGAAATAATTTTGCATAATAGTTGCTTTTTAGATTCAAATGTACACAAAAATTGCTTTACTAGTAATATTAGTTTAGTTTTGATAAGGTCAAAATTATTTTGATTTATAGAGATTGAAAATTGTAGTAAAATATTGTATTATGTCATGATAAATTGATTTTTTCTCTAGATTTCTACTGATTGTATCTTGACTTTTCAAGCGAAAAAATTCAATATGAAAGTATATCAGAGACTTAATAAATGCCAAAGGTTTAGTGCTTATAATTCTTATGAAAAAAGAATTCAATAATGTCTCTCAATTTCTGTTGAAATTGTTTATTAAAATTATAGGGGAATATTTAATATATTAAAATATGTTTACTACTAAACCATCAGATATAAATTTTTTAGTAGTTCTTTCGTGGTAAAATGGATTTAGAAAAATTGATATGTTTTTAGTCCAGTAAGTCATGAATAATTTCCTGATATTTTTTAAAATACCAGTTCCGGTTTTTCTTATATAAATGTTTACCTCAAATAATAGTAATTAACATAAAGATTTTTTACCTTCTCTGAAACCAGTTTCATTCAAAAAATAATGCCATTCACCTTGGCCTTTTTGTGAGGATTATGCTGGTTACTTGGATGATAAATTGCTCCATTGATGATAATTTTATGGTGTTCAGAGGTAAAAACATGGCAGCAAACAAGGAAAAAAAATTTATTGAACAATAAATTTCTACCTAAGCGTGCTGATATTCGAACATATAAATTTATTATCAAACACCAATTAGTTTTGTATCTCCAGACTGTAGGGTCTAGAGAGAATATTAAAGACGACTATCATTATTTACGTATTCTCTCAATCGAAATAATAAATTCATTGTTAGATTAAAACTTCATATAAATATATTTTTGAATCTCGTAGGAATACAAAACTGAAAATATAATAACATGATGACATTAAGAAGTAAAAACAAGAGAAAAATATTGTCATTGCATTCATCTCTGTTCTGAAAATCTGACTAAATTACTAGCTATCAATGTCAAATATGTCACTGATACAAATAGTAATGGACTTGACATTTCGAGTTGGTGAATTATAACTAATTCTCAACAATTTCCATTGATTTACTTCGTGAAAAACTCGATGAAATGAAGTTCAAGCCATTTGAAGTATTAGCTAGAGTCATGAGAATCAATAATGCTAATTGAAAAGTACCCGAGTCAAAATATAACACCTAAATTTATTCTTTTCATACTATTCCCATCCTTCATATCCGAGAATCAATCTTTTTATCCTAATATTATTTTATTTCATTTTTTAAGTAGATAAAAATTAGGATGATAAAGCCTATTAATTTTAACTCTTGAATTATAATATTATTTTTATCCTTCTGAATTTAGTAAAAATTAGAATATAGACAGAATAGCCTAATTTTAACTTCATAAATTTATTTATTTATACCTAGTAGTACTTCTGAAAATAGTTAAAATAAGGTCACATTTCATATAAGTTGATTAATTTTCCAAAAATTTTATTTATTCAAAATTAAATTGCTACAAATAATTTGTTAAAACCCAATAAATTATGACATGAAAATGCTCCTTCAAATATAAACATAGTCAATATTATAATAACTCCGATTATAGTCAGACTATTTTTAACAATATATATAACGTTAATGCTAATAATAATAATGCAAATGGACAGCCCAATGAGAATTAAAATAAAATTAGATAGAAACCCGGAAAAATATGAAATAAAAGTAGGATGAAGCTAAGGCAAAAAAAGTAAAATTAAGATTGAGGTAGGATAAAATTGAAAAAATTTTGTACTGCAGAAACGCTGATTTGTTGCACATTCTTACTTTAATTAGGATTTTTTCATATTAAGTTAAACCTTAAGAAAGGATAATCTTAGGATAAAAATAGGATGAAAATAGATATAGTCTACTAGATTAATTATGTCAAGTCGATTATTGATTACTTCCACCAAAGTTATAGTGGAAAAAAATGATTCAAAATTGCCTAAAGTCCACTAAATATTTTCTATCAAGTTGTAATCGAAGAAAATGTCCAAATGTCATCTAGAGTGACTATTGAGCACCTCCTCCGAGTCTAAGGAATGGGAAATACTTCAAGATCGCCTGGCAGTATTATGGAGCACTTTCCTTGTATTATATTTCTTATTATTGGAATTGAAGGAAAAAAAGTATCCATTTTTCCTAAAAATAAAAATTACACGTGAACAAATACAAATCATACATAAGTTTTATATTGGAAAAAAGATTGCCAGAAATAAGTAAAAAATTAATTTTTATAGAAAGAAATAATGAATAAAATATTTATTTGTTTATTTATTTATTTATTTATGTATTTACATTGTACTTTGTGTATTTGAAAAATTCTTGAGCTTCCTTTTTTTTATTTGAAAGAATACATTTTTCCATAATTGTAGACATGAAATTTTTACATATATCAGGATATTTACATTGAATTTTTGATTATACCTTTAAATAAAAATTTTCGAAAACATTTGTTTTTAAAGAAAACAAATAACCAAATTCTTCTAGAACATTCGTTTAAAAAAAAACTTGTAGCGATTATTGTCGATCTTCAAATACTGCTAGTCCACACAATCTGTTAAGATTTAATTAACAAAATCTAGTGAATAAAGATTCTTTTTTCAGTATCTAATTCTTGCATTTGTTAATTACTAAATATAGGCTCACTGAATGCTTCAATATTTTTGAATCCGTTTAAAATAATAAAAATTCTTTACATACATTACTTTATCTAAAATATATTTAAAAAATAATTAATTAAAATTAGATTATGTTGAAACCAAGGAAAGTTTTTTTTTAATGCTGGAGGTATTACACTTTTCTTGATTCGACAATAGAATCTGTACATGTTTTTCTGTAGGGTAAGTGAATTAAAACATTACTTCTCGGTAATTACCTAAAATTCTACTCCAGGACAAAACGCAGCTTTATTTCAACTTTCAAAAAGTAAGATAAAAAAGAGCATTCGATTTTTTCGAAGCTTTTTCAAATCTTTACTAAAAATGTACCAGAGTTTTATTTTACCAAAAAATTAATGGAACACTCATAGAATGGAACTTATTGTTGAAGTGAACAGCATTAAATTTATGAAGATTTCTATGAAATTACATACACATCTCTCTCCCACTAGACGTCGGTAATTTAGACATGAATTTTTCAAATGAAATATCGCAACGATTTCAGTAGTAACTTCTGACACAAAAATCGTCTGTTAAATTTGTCAGTGAATTTATTCATCTTGGATTATATCGAAAATAAAATAAGATACAGTAAAATGTCAAAAAAATGTCGTCGGAAAAATAAAAAAAGGAAGTTGATCATTGTCACAAAGAAAATTGGAAATCGTGGATAGAAAGATTATGATATGTATTAAATTTCTTTCATCATTTTGATATTTTCATGCATGTGAATTCTACAAAAATGAAGTAGGCATTGCATTGATGTCAAATTGTGTGATGGAAGCGTAACATAATACATGTGGCTGTAAGTAATCTCGTGATCAAATCCATTAAAAACTAACAAGCGTGGTAATGCGATGGATAGAGAATTTATCTTGCTTGATCTTGCGCACGCGATTGAAAAAGAAATGAGAAGAAAGTTAAAACTAAAAGATTTAAAGTAATGAAATAAAATCTTATTTCAAGCGAATAATTTTATTGATCATTTTCACCTAAAATTAACCGAAAAGAAAACTTATCAAATTAGAGATAAAGATATATTTTAGTAATGATACCAAGTAAATCTCATCTATTCATCACTTTTACTTTAATTTAAATCGTTGAAAGTAATTATAAGTTTCTTTCTCACACAAAAAAAACCTCGTTATGTAAGTTTTCATGTTAAAAATGAATTTGCTGTTTTAAAACGAGCTGCTCCATCCGCAATGATAAATTACAACACCTCGTACGATAATTTGTATTGAAACAATGAAATTATTGAGAAAAATTATCCAAATGATTAAAAGAAACAAGAATTATCTGCCTTTGATTTCACGAAACTCATTTGCACTGGAAAAAATAATTGTTCATGACTAAGAGTAAAGAAAATAAACCTACAAACTATGGATAAAAAAATAAAGCTTTGGTATATACATATTAACCTTCTCAATAATTGGAAAAAAATGATAGACTCGCATGTTTCTTGTAGTAAATTGCACAAGACAATAATAGCAGAAGACAACAATTCGTAGAAAAAAAAATGCTTAGCTCACAAAGTATTCAAAAACAAACTTAATTCGTTTTCCATCCAGATTGTTTAAATTGTTCGAATCGATATCAGCAATTCCTCATTTATCAATAAAAAATAAAAATAAATATTAATATATGCATATTTTCAGATTATAAGGCTGAAGTGTTTGAATTTACTCTGTGTGTCCAATGCAAACATTCATTATGTCTATTCCTGGTGAACTCATGAAAACACTTTGGGCTTTTTACGATCAACATTTATTTACGGTTAAATTTTATTAATCCATCTAGTTACTGAAATCATTTATCCATAGAAAATTCATACCTTTTGAATTCATTATTTGGTGCAAAATTGATTCCATTATAGTTAAAAGTATTTATTACTTCATTTTAACATATTTTCAATGTCTTTGATTATCAGCTAAAACCAGTTGTAATGTTTTTTTTACGCGGCTATTGTGTTTTTTATTTGCTGGTTTTATAAAGCAATGATTTCGAGAAAAATGTGAAATGATAAAGAGAAAAAACGATTAAACAATTTCTATTCTTCAACATATTTTTTAATTAACTCTACTTTAGTATTTAAATTTCTGTGTACGTGACCTGTAACGATTTATTTTTAAGTCGACTCATCCCCACCTTGTTCATCGTTACTTAACAGTTCGAAGCAATTTTAACATCGATTATTATCAGTTGTTGACTATTCTTCATTGAGTTAATGATAAAAGTGTTGTATCGAAAAAATATTACCTGTTTGTTTGATTGTGATGCAACTATAGGAATGGTTAATAGTTTGAATATAGTAATTCGTGGATATCGATAAAATTTTCAAGTAAGTCATAACTTCTCCAGAATATACATCATTAAAACCTTGATAGTTTTCTTATCAACCAAGTAATTTCCAAGCCATAAAAATAATCTCTCTTTTACGAGATTAAAAGACAATTAACTATCTGAGTATTTTGTATGTAACTTTGCATTACTTGTTTTATCAAATTATTTTGACTTCAAATTTTTAGCCATACATTTAGTCCAATTCATTTCAGTTTAAATGATTTTACAGAAAAAATCTAAAAATACATTTTGGGCAAAGAATAAATGACAACTATTAGAATTCCTAGTGGATTTTTATCTCAGTATTAAAAACATCAAATTTATTTATTAAAATGTATTTTCATAAAAATTTAACTTATAATTTTTTATAGGCATTCAAATTTGCTAAATTTTTAAATTGAATTCAGCTATAACATCAAATAACTGAAGTATTTATATCAATTTAAAATTTGATGCTGTTTTCATTTATTTATTTTCAATTTCTTTGAAATATTTAACACTCGGTATTAAAAAAATGCTCATTGCAGTTGTTAAATGAATTCATTAAATTTTATGTTCAAATAAAAGAATAGCATTCAAATAAAAGTCAAGTATTATTTGACATTTTTTAGAAAACAAAATGACAAAAAAAATTCAAGATAACAATCAACTTCATTGAATTTAATGATTGTTTAGTTTTTCCAGCAGCAAAAAATTGATCATTTATCACTGTTAATCAAAGTAAAGCTAATTACAAAATAAAATCATCAAAAAAATTAGCGATAAGTAATAAGAATGGCAGACAATATATCAAAAGAATCGCGTCATCTTAATTAGCAGGATGTTTTTTTTTCATTGTGGATAGTGCGAAAACGAAGAGTGTGGTCAATAAATCGACCGTGTGGCTCTCTCATTCGCGTTATAAGATTCGTCGTGACCTTGCAAGCGCCAAGTCGTGTCGTGTACCTTACGCGCGTTTCTTACTTGATTCCAACCAGTTCTATATGTCGCTTTGTTCGTCGTTTTTAAATAAATCGGTGACAAAACCACGAGTTGCTCAGTGTTTCAATGTGAAGTGACCGCGGTGCAATCGATTGAAGCTTGAACCATCTTGTTTGGTTTCCGTCACGTTCCGTATACGCTTATATTACGTGTATCATCAATAATTGAATCGTAAATACAACTGCCACCTTCAGAGCGAAGCTTTTCTGTGGATTTAGAGTATATCGCTTATTTGATGTTGCTGAATATATAAACTTGTATTGATTTTAGTCTCAGAAATGCTGTAGCAGTAATCCATCAGGTTTGTCAATTATTTAATTATTTATATTTTGAATTATTATCTTTGTTTGTAGGATCCAATATCACTAAAATATTTATTAGACAGTTGTACGACATCATCTGTCATCATTTTTGCAGAAATCTCTCTTCAAAATTCTTTTCATTAGTCAACTTTTTTCTGCAACAAAAAAAATGAATTGCAATTCAGTGTTTCTTTGATGTTTTTTTTTTGTATAAAATTATTGCTCTTATAGTTAAAAATGAGAATCCTGTTTATAATTGATTTTCAAACAATAAAATATATTGAAATAAGTTTTTTTCGGAATGAATACGATCCTCTTTATATTTATCATCGAAAATAAATAATAAAATGAATTCATTTTCTACTCTAGTAATTTATATGAGTTTTTTGTTAGGAGGATGAAATTTTCAATGAATCATTGAAGATATTACAAAAAAGCTAGATGAACGTGAAATGAAATATGTAAATTCTTTCATTTATCTTGTTTATCAAAGTGATAAGTGGTGAGGAAGCAACAAATGATTGGATTACTACTAATGTCATTAATATATTCCCCCTATTTATGTTAATGCTTTTAATCCATGTGCGAGTTGGTATTAATGCTAACGAATTCGACTAAATTAAACTGTCGAAAGTTCTAGATTATTCATGCAAGACCAACAAATTTTATTAGTAACTATGATTTCATTCAAACGATATTACTTTTTCCAAAGAACGACAACATCGAAGATTAAGCAGAATATTTATGAATATTAAATAAATAAAGTAAATTTTTAATTAAATATTTAATATTCGTAGTCGTATTTTGCTCACGACAGTACAACTAATATTAAAGTGCATTTGTAACTTTACATTTGTTTTCTTCCTTATCCCTCCTCATTCTCTTCTCTTGGGATAAATATAAAGAGCAATAAGATCCGGAGGTCGACATCATGGTCGAAGATCGAGGTTTGTCACTAGAAAAACTAACTGTCTGGCCTCAAGTAATACTCTCATCTATTTATATATCCGCTTACTCGTTTACTAACTTCTAACTCTACTCAACTACTGTACTATAATGAGCGTGCATTTACCTAGCACATGATAACCACACGTACGACTATCCATGTTGCCAAATATTCCGACCTTTTTTTTTTACTATTTTTTAGCATAAATATACTCTCGACAAATAAATTCACATACGGGAATATTTTATCAAGTATTTTCTAGTGGCTCTAAATAAATTAAGTTAAATATTCTTTTATAATAAAACATTCCGACGATGCGTGTGTTAATTTTCAATTATAAATTTGTTTAAAAAAATGACTTTTCGCGCGAATGATTTTATATAAATAAATCACATACTGATAAAACTTTTGCAATAATCTATTACAGAATGTATAGATGAATTGCTAATAATTTATTATGAAGAGTAAAAATTGAAATAGATTTCAATTTCTTTTTAAACCAAGTGAATCCGTTCAAATTGAACACACGTATTAATTTACGAGGTCCAGTCCATGCGGATATCGGCCATTAGTATCGGAAATTCAATTGGGATATCGCGTTTATTTCGAAATACTCTCATTCCTCTTGGTCAATTCATAAAAGCTTGAAACTACGCGTCAGAGGCACTGACATAAAGCTCAGATTGTTTTATTTTTCTTTTTTCTTTCTATTCCTCTTTTTCCTTTACTAATTTCCATTAGAATGATTTTTTTTTTATACTCTATTATAATCAATAATTTCCTTTTGATGTTGTGGCATCTGGAAAATTTTTTGCCATCACATAACATTCCCATTTCAATCTCATTTACATAAAGTAATTATCGTAGTACAGTGACGAATATCTTCAGTAATGTTTGTTATGCTTTTTCTTTTGTTTTTTAATTAATGAATATTATTTACGTAGATTAATTGACAAAATTAAATGTTTCTTTGTTCATTTTCAATGATACGATAAAAAGGTAAACGTGAGTCCACTGAATATAATTGCCACAGTGGAATGAAGAATGAAGCATACCTTTTAAATATCTGCTAATTATATACTAAATGAACAGTAACTTATTAAAAGGAAAAATAGTAGTGATGTGAAAAGAATCATTTTTTAGAATACTTTTATTATAACTGTGTCAGTTTTTATGAATTCTATTTGTAGAAGAATTTTCCTTACTCAAAAAAAAATACTAACTGTATTCATTTGCTGTTATGATAGAGAGTTACTTTTTTCATACTAGAAACGTTTTATTTTTGTTAGAAAAGCTCAACATGCATACCATATAACAATCGATTAATAATATCCCGAGAAAAATTTATTCTTGGGAAAGAGTTCGCACCCAATTCGAATTTCCTAAATTCAAGTTAGACGCGAAGTAAGATACCACATTAGGCCTACATTGAGAAAGTATCGCTTGTCTCACTATTGGGACCAAGTCGGGAAAGCACAATTAAGGCAAGGTAAATATGATAACTAAGTAGCTTAACTATCTAATTTTTTATGATTTTATATTATTGAAATATTAAAATTATTTAATGTATTTAAATTCAATTTCCGCGAAAAATCATATACTGAAATTTGATCCTTGGCCGATTTGAGAACCTACGTTCACGAGCATGCACGCATCCTAGAGCAGTGACTTTACCCGCTCGACTATTCATTCGATTAAAAAATTATTACTATTTTACTGATATGAACAGATCAATATGTATAATTTTCTAAAAAATTGTTTTTAATTACTATTTACTATTATATAATGTACTTCATTTGGGTTTAGTTTAAGTAATTTTAAGTTGGCTTGAATAAGTAATTCCAAATTAATAGCTAACTTTGACATAAAATTCGGAAAGTTAATAAAGTTATCATTAGGACGTTTTTGGGCAAATCTTGGGCTATTTCTATAACAGCTAAATAACAAATTCATAAGGCATAAGTTAGGAATGCCTAATTTAGGCTGATCTAAACAACTCCCAATAGGGGCCTAATGAAACTTTAGGCATGCCCAAGATAAATTCTATTTGGGTAACAAATAAATCTATCCAAAGATTAAAATTTTTTTTAGTTTAAACAAAAACACATTTGTTGAAAAAACATTCTGACATGAAATATTAATAAACAGAAATAAATAAATAAAGTTAACTAGAAAAGTATACAAAAATCTCGGAATCGTAGACAAAATGAATATATTTATAAATTTTTACATTTTCGAGTAGAAGAGTTGACTTTCATAGGACATTCAAATGTTTCATGTATTTCGAAATAAACATTTCAAATAAAAACACTCAAATTAAATTCAACGATAGTATTAAGTAAATTAAGTAGCAGAGAACTTGAATTAACTTTAATTTTTAACTTAATGCATTATCAAAATGGAGATTGTGTTCAGAGAAAAATAAATAGCAAAAATTGTAGTTCGTTCTTGTAAAATCATAGTATTTGACATGCTAGAATGACGTCGACACCTATTTATATATAATTTGTATAAATTACTTTGTCACAACTTTAGGTGGTTTATAAATGTGGAAAAAAAACTAAAGTCAAATTTATTTTTGATTTTAAACGAAAAAATATACATTTGATATATTTTTATATCAATAGCTAAAGATTACACGAATTTAACTATACCATTTTCAAGTTATTCATTAGTGAATATATCACATAATTGTTGTAATTAGAGGTAAAATCAATTCAAACGTATTCGGTTTTAAATATAAAAAACTTCAAAGGCATCATTAAAAATACAATCAATAGCAAAATGTTCAGGTTAGATAAACGCAAAATTTTTTTCAATTTATTATATATATTTTTTTAAATACTATACACAAAAACGAACTCTTAAAATTCATAAATTTTTGTACGAATTACAATAAACGAATAAAAAAAAATGTACACTCGAATAAATATTTTTTGTATATTTACTATGTAAAATAATGTAAAGGTTAGAGATAAATGGATTATTTTCAATTCCAAGCTAACGATTTGGTGAAAATTAATTTTCACCAAATAAGTTAACTTATATGTCAAACTAACAATTAAGTTGTCTTCATTAAAAATTCTCTTTGACACTTGACTTATCATGATTTAATTTCGTCAAATCAACTCTAAATTAAAATTCACTGCTAGAAATTCATATAAAATTAGACAGTTTTAACGCTAGTATCTTTTAAAATGTTAATCTAAAGTACAAAATAAAGTTAGTAAACTGTATTTATACGTACTGAAAATTGAAACGGGACCCATAATAACACTTCCTACTCTGTAGCTCCTTACATTCGATTCTCGTCGAACCTGTTCTCTATCTAACAACCCAGTCGTATCATCATCAGCTTTTTTTATCATTCTTTGCTTTTTCTTACCATTCTTATTTTAGGTTCTTTTTTTTATTTTTACCTCTATATTATCGTCAGCACGATATCAAGCAGCCAGACTGTATCGGTTAAAGGAACGAGTTTTGGTAAAACAAAATGATATGTACAAGCTAATATTAAAGACAAGGGTCTCAGACATTCTACAAAGAATTCCCGTGGGGATTTGTTGAGTAGAGGCTCACAGGGGTTGCCGATTCGATCATCACAACGTTATTTGCCTTCCCCAAAATGTCCTTCCTTGCCAGACCAGTTTCTTCAAGCTCGTCTCCTACATTTCCTTCGACTTTCCATCGCATCAGTTGGTGTGACTAAACATCAGAGATTGTCACGTCCATAACCATCTGTGGTAATTATATTTGTTTACAAGTTATTTATTCAATTCAAACTTCACTATCCTACTTATTTTGATTTGTTTTTTCCCTGTCATTTATCATATCGTGATTGATTTAATTTTTATTGAAATTGCATTGTGAAAATAGCAGTGATAGAAAAATGTCTTATTCAATGATCCAATAATTAATTGCTTGAAACTTTATCCAAAAATCTCATGAAGAACAAAAGTAAAAAGATAGAATATGTGTTAGATTAGAGGGGAGAAATGAAAGCATGAGGGCGGAGAAAAGATTTATTTTGGTTGTGATCATTTGGAGAGAGAGTTGAAAAAATTTATCCAAATATTTCATCTGCAATATTTTTCTATATTTCATTATAAAAATATTATTTTTAACCTCTGATTAGGAAGTTATTGTAATGGGGACGATTTTTGAAATTCGTAATTTTATTATATCTTTACGTTTAGAGACATTTGAAAGCATATTAGAAGGTTTAAACATTGATTTATGTATATACGTATGTGCGAACGTATATCAGGTTTTTTTCGTTTTCGATATCTCGAGAATCACTGAAAATATTGATTCCGAACAAATTTCATTTTAAAGATAATACCATAAAAAAGATCTGAAAGAAATTCGGTAAAATTCGGTCCAGCCGTAATCGTAAAAAGAGTGTAATAAGTTGAGCAAAGAAGACATTTGAAATAGATTGTATTCATTAGATGATTAACATTATTGACAATTAAGATCAATAAAATATGCTTGTTAATAATTTTATATGATTTTGAATCAATTATTTATTTTTTATAAAAAATTCAATTTGCGATAAAGAATTAAAAATGGTTTTAATTTATTGAATGATCATCATTATGATTGTATTTAATAAATGTCAGTTACATATTATTATAAATCACTTGATGTGATTAAAAAATTGTATATTGTTTATAACAGTAGCCATTGTTTTTAACAATAGCAATTTTTTATAAACAAAAACACTATAAGATGACAAAATTACGGATTCCAATTACTGGGGAGTTCATCATCAGGGCACAAACTAAGCCCAGATCCATTTTGAATAATATTCTTCATACAGAATACTTGTAGTTTTTGGTGCAACATAAGATTTATTTCACTTTTTATTCTTTACTTTGACAATGTGCATCATGAATGTTCAGAAAATCTGAGTTTCAAGGAGCTCAGCTGTTGTTTAAGCTACAATAAAACTTTTTGATGAAGATATAAAAATTATGTAGGAAATTTCTGAATAACTTTGTGGAGAAAAATTAAATAAATAAAATTACATGCAAATTGGCTTTCAGAATTGATTGAAATGCCATTTTTTCTATGTCAAGTTTTTTTTTATGTATCTATACTTGATAATAAAAATTTGTGAAAAACTGACAGCATCTGGTCTTATAAACATATAAAAAATTCGATTATACAGAGAACTTCAGCATAATATGAACGCGAAAGATGTTTTATAGATCTTTTTTTTTGAAACCCTCTTCTTCATCGTTTTGCTTGCCCATCCTTCTCTCATTCTCTTGCTATATCTTTTATGCTGTACCACATGCCACTCGATAACGACATGAGAACGATTTGCAATGTAAAGTCAGACTCGCGTTCGTCCTACGTACAATTTCCGTCGATTACTGCGAAAATTGAGTTCAGACGTTAATATTACATCTTCTAGAACATACGTCATAGTTATTTTGTGTATTAAAAGTTGAAGTGATCAAAAAAAAAATATTTTAATTGGTTATCTTTCAAAAGCAATAAAAAGACTGATCAACAAAACAAAAGAAGCCTGAAATTCAAGAAAGGTACATGTATTTATTTTTAATATTAGAAAATCGTTATTGTTTTGGTATAATTTAATGAATAAATATGACGTATTTGTACTTACGTACACTTTGGAATTCTATTTCCGTTCCACATTTCGGCGCTTCTCACCAACTCAATCTCTTGCGGCTTACGAATGTTCTCAAACAAGCAACTGATCTGAGATGGTTCATGCAGACCACGCTATTTGCCCCTTTCTCTTGTTTCTCGTCATCAGATGTATATTCCAATGCAATACATAGCCACTACATGGATCTATAGTTTGTTGTAGAAAGTAATAAAAGTATCTCCAGACTAGCTAAAAGCTTCTATACCATCCTTTAACCAGTTCGCTTAACCAACAATTTGTTGAGGAACATATTGACAGCTTGAGAAATAGAATCAAGACAAAATAGTTATTGTTCAGTTTACTATTTCCTAGCTTTGTAATTTTTTGTAGCGTCAACGAAAATAAAGAAAAAGGACTTAACTGCATTTGCTTCAATTTCCTTTTTACTCGATATGCCTTCTGGCTTAAAATTACCAAGATCCGATTATATCATGCATATAATTTCATTCCATTTTATTTCCGGTTTTTTCAAGGATTCAGAAGCAATGATCTAATTATTGAAAATTGTAGGAGAAACAAAAGTTGGAAATTGCATTTTAATTTGCAAAAGGACGTCTGGCTGCTTTTTGAAAAAATTGAAGAGTAATATCAAATGAATAGAGAAAAATATAGGTTCACATCAGTGTAGCAGAAGATGGTTAGTCCAACGGGAACAAGTTGGTAATTAATTAAATTGTTCCTCTTAAAGTCATATGCTATATAGTATCATGCACATTTATTTTTCAAATTGCCCGTTGGCGCACCACCGTTCACATTTTCCGTTTAAACTTCGCCAATCTCTCTACGTTTATTCTACCTTTCGGAAAACTTCAGACATCGGACGGAAATCCTATGTTATAGTTTCACAAAATTTTCTCTTATTTTCTTACTTTTATCATCATTTCATTCGAGCATTCAGTAGAGTTTGACACATACAGACTCATTTGTTCCATTCTCAAGTTATAAGTAATTGTGCTATTCTTATTTTACTGTCAAGGTATGAAATAATTTAGATTCGAATTTTATACTTCAGGAAGATGAGTAATTGTCAGGTGTGAGAACGGATGTGCGAATAGTGAACAAGCGTTTATTTAGGCATGAAAAATTGAAATACACACATTAGAAGAATAATTATTTGCAAATTACTTAGGATATAATTATTTCTTTCCGGATGCTTGTTAATTACCGGATGGGGCGACAATTCTTTTTTCGTATTTAACGACAATTGTATCATCTATATTATCAACACAATGCTATGAGTAAAAATTTTTTATCATCAACTATTATATATTTATTAATTATTCAATGTAGTCACATGCATTTGTCGCTACACTTTATTATTAATATTCGTTATTATATAACTGTATTTTAAACAAAAATTCAATCTAGGTCGAGCAAATATTTAGTCATTTTAATCTACATTTGTTACTAACAGACTTTAAATATTAATAATGAAATATTTAGAATGAAGAAGTGTTTTTACTCAATTTTTATTCAGAGTTACTTATTATACTGGACGTATTGTAATTGGATGACTGTCAAAGCTACAGAATGTACATCCTGCTTTAAAAAAATGTGCTTTTGAAATTTTTCATCTGATAAGTCTGAAATACAAAAATTTTAAATTGACTACTCTAATTACTTAATCATTAGAATATCATTAAATTTATTTATCTATTTTTTTTAATTATTATTATCAACAATTTAAAAAATTAATTTTTAATGGTTATCATTTTAAATTTTGTTGTCTTCTTCGATTACAAATAAATGTTCCGATTAAAAACTAATATTTTATTCCTATAAATGTTGATTATATCATTTTTATTATGTATTTTGGAATTAATTCTCGATTTTCTGGATCTCAAAACGAAATGTACATAAAAATCTAAACATTTAATTATATCTTCACTGTGATAATATCTTCTCATACATTGGTCGGCGAGTTAAAAAAAAATATCTACATAAAAACTATGTACATCAGTTACTTTGACATAAACATATGTTTCATATCATAAAGTGAGTCGAGGCTCAAATACCGTAATGAAATTACAAAAAATACAAGTTTATTCACATTATTTATGATTTGAATAATAGTATCTATAAAAAGGACGCATATGTCATCTCATGTTTTTTAAGATATTTAAAATTTCATAAATCTGAGTTAAAAATCTGGTCAAATACGTAAAGTCATAATATTTAGAAAAAGGTTTAAGAGAGGCCTTTTTTTGTCAATATACATATACATCTATATAAGTGGCATGTAAATTGAAATTCCAAGTCTAAGAAAAAAGTAAAAATATTTTTAATAAAAAGAGCATAGCTGTATTTGACTGCATATGATAATTTTTATATTCAGCATTTCTTTTGAAAGTCAATCTGTATTTACTCTGAAATTGTAATTAAAAACTTATTTGCATTTATACTGGAATCCCAATAAAAACATTACAAGATATAGTACAGTCATGACATCATTCTTGTTTGTTTTATGAAATAAAATGTTTTTTATTTAGTTCAATAATGATTTTAGTTCCCTCTTTATGACTTACTATTATTTTTAATTTATCAAACCTTCTTTTAGATTCTGTCACATGCTCTCTTATCACCACAAAACGTGATTATTAATTATCAAATTATTAATAAATTACAAATAAATTACATTTGACGTGAAATAAATAAAACTAACTATAAAAAAAAACAAATATGTAATCATGAACAACAAACATTTATCAATGTTTATAAAACTAGTCAGAAATAAATATTACTCTTCATTAAATTCATATAAAAAATCTAAAAAAATATACTTTAGTTAATGGTTTAACGCATGTAAGTGTCTAAATAAATTCATGAATACAACGAGAGCATTAAGTTTTACACTATAATCCCTCTAATGTTGCTCCCGTTAATGTTAACAGGATACTCTCGTTACTGTAACTCGTATTTTCCCCCACTTAGATTCTTATTGATTTTTAATGGTCCAATAGAATTTCATCTTCGTGGTACGTAGTTCAAATGTATCTTTTTCTCAATTTTCTATTCTGTGCATTCTCATACGCATAAGAAAAAATGGGTATTATGAAAAGTAGAGATGAAAGGAAATGTTAACATTACCAAATGATTCTATCTCGATGTGTCAACATCAGAAAGATTGTACTGTATTTAATATTGGGTCAATTATGACTAATATAACTTTGATATCAAACCAATCCTGACTTTTTTTGTTTATTCTTAAGTACATTTATGATTAATTATTAAATTAAATCTTTCAGACATAATGTAAGAGAATTGTTGATTGTGTAAAATTAGAAAGAGTTTAAAAATAAATTATTCCATTTAGCTTTTCTTAATGGTATTCTTAAGAAAAATAAATTTTATTTATAATTAAGAACTACATTGGTTTGCTAAAATAGTATCGTAATATTTATTCATGAATATTAAGACAATTCAATTCAAACTACAGACAAAGCATTTGCAACAATTAAATATTTATTTCTCTATGTTTAAATATGCAATTTATTAAGATTAAGGAAGCTCTTTGTAACTGTTTGTCTATCTTTGTCCTTTTTCTACTTATCTCAAAGTCTCATTTCTTCTACCTAATTTACAGTATTAATTATAAAATAAAAAACATCAGCTATTGTATTAAAAACGAATAAATAAAATTACTGTTGGTTATTTAATCTAAATAATGTTTTAGATTATTCTTGAGTTATCAAACTTCACGGTCATGTTATCTCGAACTTGGTCACTTAGTTTTTCTTATCAACTATAGACTTTATCAAGACCATCACTATTGACTTTTTGTGACCTGACAAAACTCTCAGTACATCTTTGACTTCGAGAAGAGTATTTGTGTTACTTTGGAGAAAGAAAAAAAGATCTGTAAAGTTTAATCAATGATTTACTATTATATAGAGAAACTTTGAAAATAAAAAATAGAGAGTCAGAGTTTCGTATAAAATATTTATTCAGACATTTATCACATATATGCATCGGAGACAGTCAAGTCGTATTTAAAATGTGTGCTACTTGTGGCTGAAGTGTTTGTAGCATTTTTAGTGAGTTTGCAATTAATGAAAAAAGAATATAGAGAGAGTGTTACACATACCTCACACATATCCATTGTTAAGTAGTTCCCTTTAGCTCATGTATGCACGTGACAGAAACGCACGTGACTTGTATGAGCTGTCGTTGAGAGACGACACTACTTAAGAAGTAGAAAAAGACATCGCATCCAGACGTCAACGCATAATTTGGTAGTATGTGTTTATGTCCTTCATAATGTACACAGCTGTTTCTAGATATTATAACACTTTATCAACGATATTATTTGTCATTATCACATGTTAAGTTTTCGTAAATTAAACGAGCTGTGAATTATTTTATGTCTAAAGTTTAGATCTAAAATTTTTAAAAATAATATACGCTTAATATAGTTGACATACGTTGTAATTAATTTAAGAATGACTTGATGTATTTCGTTTGAAATTACGTTATAGAGGAATTACCTTAAGATATATCGATTGATTACGTAGTGACTGAAATTGATCTAATCGTTCACGCTGTCGGACAGTATAATGATATAATCTACGTGTTATAGTACACTAACTTTTCATCGATAATATCTCGAAAGTAAATTGACCGGTGTTGATTGCCAGTTCGCTTTTCAGTCAAGTCTCGAGTGACTGGTATTAGATTTTGAACCAAGTTTGTAAAGCTAGAATATCCATTCAATCGGTCAGACTTTACATAACTGAAATGCGTGAGATAAATCATTAATTCTAGGCTTTAGATTTTTTGGGAAAGTGTCATTAGTGTGTTTGACTGATAAAACTTCGTTTAACGTTGTGATTCATATAGATGTAATTTTTGGAGTTATATTAATTACTCGGCAAGTTTATAAAATTTTAATATTTGTTACGCTATGTATGTAAGAAGAAATGATAAAAATATCACTTTTAAATTTAATAACTTGTTCTTCTACTAAATGACAGTTCAAAAGATTCCATTCAAATTGAATGTGTATTGTTCTCAAAAATTGTGCCTTATTTTTCAAATTCAAATTTTTTACGAATTAATTTTAACAGTTTAATATCTGTATTTCTCTTCATATAAATGAACTGTTAAGCGTATGAGTACATTGCGTTATTTCGAACTATAAAATTAACTAATAGTTCTACGAAAAGTACTATTAGAAAAGAATTTCTCTCTTTACACAGTGGGATTTGAACCTACGACCATTGAATTTAGAAAGTAATGCTGTCACTCAGGTAGCTATCCGGATATCTCCAATATTCGTTAAAAAATAGTATATTACATACGTACGTTCACTCCCACATTCTTGTGGGATAACTGGAGTTTATTTTAAAAATGTTTATTTATACGTTAATATTACAAGAATTGATACATTTGTCGTCATAATTAAGTGAAGGTGCTCAGGTTATCTTGCATTGAACCCCGAAAAACTTCTGCTCTTTTTTTCCGAATTCACCTCTGAGGAAAGCTCGTATCCCTCCCCTTGGGACACGTCATTACGGCCCAACCCCGTCGCCTGGGTCCCAGATGTCTGAGAAATCTCCGTGTTCACATGGTCCCTAATCACCAGGAAAATTCCCTTATAAACCTTATCTAATCCCAGTCTTCCCAAGCACGTTCTTTACATTTTTTTTTATTTCTACCATATTCTTAAAATTAATCAGTATTCTCGCAAATATTTCGAAACGTTGAGATATCATGAAAATTCAAATTTCATCAATCGACCCAATTACAATAACTTCCTAATAGGAAGTTAATAAAGCTCACTTTATTCCTGAGATGAGTACACTCTTTTTTGTCAGAACGTCCCTAAAACCTAAAGTTTCTTTCCAGTTTCGAGATTAGAAAAGTGACTCTATCTCTCCCTGAGAGAAAGATGGCACGTGCAGACAATTTTTCTGTCTTTCGCTGGAGAGGAGATTGGTCGCTTTCGGATCTCAGAATCGAGACAAAATTTTGGAGGGAGGAGGGGGTGAATGTCATGACAAAAATGTATTTCTAATAAATTTTTATTCGTTATTGAAATTAAGTCTAAAGCAGATCCTGCAATATAATAAAGAATTGTCAGAGAACGTCAAAACCAAATTCAAATCATCTGAATCAGGTAACTTAGAGTGAAGACCTAGTTTTTACTTAAGAATTTAAATAATAATAATTTTATTTTAAAAAGCTAAATCAAAATAAAGTCCAAATTTACCAAATTAGGTCTTATTCTATCGGAACATCCCGACATCAATGAAAAAGAATCTAAATCAGATCTCATTTTTGACTTAGGTTTCTTTGAATACCAATTTATTGAAATTAAAAAAAAACCATATTCAGAGACTTTTAATCTGTTACAAGGTAGGGTACTATTTCTGTTTTTTGAAAATTCAATAATTATTTAGAGTAAGGAAACGAATTGATAATTGTGAAAAATTTTATCCATCTTTAAAATACAGTTTTAAATATTTAAATGATCTACATTTTACTGTGAAATGTACTGATTTATGATTTTGGAAGATAGTTAATAATTTCTATTACTACATACATAGCAATAATTAATAATGATTCAAGACTATTGAAGTACATAATTCAACACTTGTACAATAAGATATCAGATTTAGGAATGAATTGTAAAAATTACAGTAATTGACCGATGAGATAGTTTGTGAATGGTGGCATTGAATGAAGAAAATTCTTTGTAAATTATACGTAATCAATTTTTTGAGAACGTAAATAAATGATCTTATGAGCTAAAGTTGAAAATAATCATGGAAAAGTACAGGGTCATCAGAGTATGATGTTATATGTAATCTTCTTTGAATTTTTCTGTTATCAACGATTTTTAAATTTGCAATGAAAAATGAGTCCAAATTTTAGCTTCAGTTGCAATTTTTTGCACAGTGCAAATAAAATTTATGACAAGAATGTACATTAATACTTGTCATTTGAAAAAATAAAATTATTTTGAAAGAAATTATTAAATTCAATCATAAACACAATTTCAATAAGGTTATTGTTTCGAGCTCACCACTTTAATTCTGTTCAATGAAAATTTAATTTCCAAGTTATAAATACATCACGATGATTCTTTTTTCTCTGTTTTTTAAGTAATTATTAGTAACAAGTAGAAATAAAAAAATTTTTTTAATGGAAAAATAAGTGAAATGACAGCCATCTGATTGTATCATTTTTCCAATAAATTCTAGACAATAACTACTAATTGAGTTAGAGATGCATCAATTATACGTTACCAGCGTAATTGTAATTATCTCACCAAACAGTTAATAAGAGTGTTATTTATTTCATACATTTCATAAATTAATAACAGGTTTTTAATTATTTTTTGCTCCAAACTCAATTTTATCTTTTGTAATATTTTAATAACATTGTTCATACCGATTTTAAGTATTTTACAAGGTTTTTTTCAACTATGAAGAATGGCCAATAATGTTATAGATAGATATATTACAAAAAAGTTTGGAAAGTTTCAGGGAAATAAATATATAATGTAAAGTGAAATATATATTGTAAAAATAATAATTCCATTAAAACTTCTCATTTTTTATCAGAATCGTTTTTTCTTTGTTTCTATTAAATTATGATCATCACATTTTTTTCATTTTTTATTTCACTGAATTTAAACAAATGATAACTAGGGTTATCAGAAAAAGATTTTCAATTCTTAATGAAGTTTTTTATGCAATGCAATAAAATTTTATGGTTGTAATTTTTCTATGATAGAAATAAATAAAATCGTTGAATTAAAAAAAAAAACAAAATCATTTTTTATCTTAGTTTATATTAAATATTCTCTTTTTTTATAAACAAAATATAATTTTCATTAAAGTTGTCATTTTTAATATAACTTACATAATTTTCTAAACATTTATGTTTATATACATTTTAATCTTTATTTTGATTCTTCATATTTCTGCCGTTTTTAATAAAAATAGTAATCTTATGTAAATGTACTTAGATAAATAAATACACATAAAATGTTATCTTATTTACTCTGAGATATTAAACAGAGCATACATCGTAAATTCTTTTTTATTTGAGGTAATTTGTCTAAACAATTAATATGCTTAAAATTTAGTTTGAACTTAGATACTTTTCTTGTCTATCCCGAGTCATATCTCTATGTTTTAATTAATTTATTGCTCACCATACCATAAATGAGAGAACCTCGAACCCAGAAAGTGCCGGTAATAAAGTATAAATGATGATATAAAAAATCATATCAAGATCAAGGTCCATTCTTTTGTAAAATAATTGATTAATTATTACAACATACGTTATATAACATGACATAACTTTTTTTGCGTTTCACTATTTACTTTCATAATCGAAGATTAAAATTATTAACAAGTTTTTGTTTTATTGCATCATTATTGCGACTCTAGGACAAATAGAATTGTTTGAGTGAGTTTTATTTAACGTTGATGTTCACAATGTTCAATAAATTGTATTTTTGAGATGCATAAATTATCACTAGTCCAACACTTTATACTTCTAACGTTAAAAGATTTAGAATTAATTAATTTTTTATCGAAAAGTTTTTATTATTTTTCACCACTTTATGAAAAAAGTGAAAATGATAAGGAAATGATCCATTAACTTTTTTTTAAACTTCAAAAAGTTTTCAGTCATATTTTTTTCATCTTAGAGACGAAGAAAATATCTTGGCCAAAATCCAAGCAAAGTATTCTGAAAATCATTCCCGTCTTCTCGCAAATGAAAAGTGTAAAATTCTTTTAAACGATGTTATTAATTATAAGAAAAAAATCTCCTCGCTTTCGGCTTTTGACTTCAATAACTTTCATAAAAACATTGCAGTTTAGCGAATCATTAATCTTTGTATAAAAAAAAGGAAAAATAGTTCAAAATGAATAAAAATTATCATTTAAATTGAACGCGTCTTGAAAATTCTTACTAAATGACACTTTACAAAAATGTCAATGTTTATATGTTATTAAAATATGTTTTGCATATTTTACATATCACTGTGTTTTCGATAATCAATGGTGCTTTACAAAAAAAAAACAAATAATATACATCATAAATTTAAGCTATATATTCAGTATATATAATTTTCTGCATGAGTGACTATTCACAGTGATTAATAAACCAACAATTTATTTTAAATGAATTTTTCCTACATCATATTCAGTTCTGACCAATATGATGAGCATTAAAATTAAAGATAAATACATTTCACGATATTGAATTAAATGATGCAATTGAACAAACAACAATTCACTCATTCTACACGAGAATGTGATAATAATTAATGGCTGATTAGTTTCACTCTGTCAACTCGGATTTTAACAAATATTTGTTGAGTGATTCGCAATCATTGCCAGAACACCCGGATTTTCTCGTCTGGAATTTTTGTTTAATTATGGAAAACTTTCAAAGCCATTAAGTATATTGCAAGGATTTCACCTATGAACATATTTGTTTTTAAGTGATAAAGAAAATGTCAAATATCATTTCAATAATTAGTCAAACACCTTAATTCTTGTTTATTTTTTGATAAAATTTTATTTTTTTTCTTGGTTGTCATTTGCATACTTTATGTCGACTCTAAAAAGCTTCGCAAATTTCGTAGAAAGTCAATTTGAAGTAGTGGAAAATTAATTTGTTGTATTAGGAATTATAGTGTGCGAATTTTAGCACACTAAGGTGGCAACTTAAATTAAAAAGTTTATCCCAGTTAATTGTGTGGGTTCTAGAAACCGTAAGATATTTTCTTTCTTTAATTCTTCTTTTTTCTCGATTCTTTTCTTTAGGAATTCAGTCACCACAAGAGTATTCGCTAGTTGAAACACTCTGCAACTTAGAAGAACCTCTTCTTACGGAAAGTTTCAACTACTCGAAGTCACGAGGATGCATTTAAAGTTATCTCTATTCCCGTGCTCATTGAGCTTATTATAAGGAATAAACTGTTACTCCTAGAACTAAGAGAATTAATTGCATTGTTGATCATGAATTCAATAATTCCTGATTTATTGTACTGAAGGTTATAAGCTTCAAAGATTAAATAATAAAAATTCAATTATTACTTTGGCATTGTAGAAATAAATATACTTCCATTTGCTATCTCATTGATTTGCTATAACTGTCTCTGAAAGGTCCAATTGCAATGCTTGCTGATTTATTATGTTGAATATTTGAAGTTTCAAAGTCCTCTGTACGGCGTTATTAAACTAGTCATTTATAAGCTGCATGATATAAAAAATTATTATTATAACAATTACAGTTTAATTCATTTAATTAAATTTTTTTCAAACTATTTATTACCTTTCAACAGAATATTTTGTTAAATTACAACTGTAAAAAAAATTATACATAATTTTATACAAAGAGTTGGAATATAAATTACGTTGTTGATAATAGATTTATTTCGGATATTATTTGATACATTGGATAAAATATTGCAACTTTCTGTTTAATTATGGAAATAATTATGTAAATGAAAAAATTAATAAACAGCGCATTCTGCACAGAATAGATGGAGTAAAAAGTACTCTTGAATTTAGGGCAACCCGAGTATCTTACAAGAAAGGAATTTTTATAAAGCAGAAAGTAAAATTTTACCATTTTGCAGGCTAAATTTTACTAATTTTTCTTTTCGTATACACATAAGATATGTAATTATTTCAATATTTCTGGTTAATTTCATGACATGATGAATACATACCGAAATGATTTCGTTAAATTAACTCATACTAGTAATAAAGTTATTAAAAGCTATCCCTGAGGCACTGATTCTATTTTTCGCGTATAAACTTTGCCCCTGGCTCATATACTAATTGAATTTCGAATACATGAACAGCAGTCACCTAATAATTATTTCTATTCCATGGAGAGTCAAGTAACAATAGAAAAATAATACATTCGCGTTATCTGCAATCGCTAATTTTCAATAATGAAATTGATTACTCAGTAATTCCATCAGGATCCTCAGTATTTATAGAACTCAGCAGGTATTATAATGAGCAAAAAAATAACTTCCATCAAAAGAAAAGATGAACTTTTTTTCACATACATTTTTCCACAACAACTGTCGAGAGAACTATTATTATTTTCTTTTATGATCTGTTTCACATCATTAGAACAAAATATCGATGTAAGATTCATTACAGAAATGGATACAATTTAAAATACATTCTCATTAATGTTAAACAACATTAAAGATAGATATGACATTGTTTTAAAGATTTTATCTATATATTTATTGTAAAAAAAATAAAAAATGTTATCTTTATACACGAACGTTATAATTATTATGATGAAAATCGATTTTGAATATGCTTTTATAATAATAAGTTAAGGTGATGAAGTAAATCAATGTTATAATAAATTTCACGAAATATCATAGAGAGACATTGAGTATTTTATAATGAATTATTTTCCATAGTTAATATTGTAATATTTATGATCAAAAATACTTTTACATGATTAATAACTAATGAAAGCATATAAATTTTTAACGTATTTACATAAAAAAGTCATGAATAATATTGAATGAACTTATTACTGTAAACAAGATACCAATTTTGATTAATTCGTCATAATTCTGTCACTAAATTTTGGACAAATTATTTTTATTTATCATTTTTTTAGATATTTAATAAAGTAATTGTGGACCACAATGATCCACTATAGCATGATACAACATATTCATTAAATTCTAATTATTATATTATAAATAAATCATGATAAAATGTTTTTCAAAAGTTTACAAATGACAATATTACATGAATCATAATAAATATTTTTATATCTTAGTAATTTAATATTCATTTCAATACCATATGTATAATAATAAAAAAGATAAAAATTATATACACATAGCATAATAATCATTATCATTAGCTGGAATGTATTTTCCAGTTGACTTAATCAAAAATTGACGTGGCAAATTACTTCACATTTTCTGTCTTCTTCTTCATCATCCACTTACCACGTGATATGGCACGCGACTCTCATATTCTCGCTGATATATTGTTCAAGCTTGGCTTCAATAGCATGCACTTGATGCCAATTTGATTCTGTATACTTTTACACTACAACTCATCGTCTTTATCGTTGAGTTCTGCTGGTCTTGATGTTCTTTGAAGTTCTATAGTCACGTGCACCAGTCTCTCGCGTCATGCCCCGAATCCGTCCGATCATTAAAATTCCAAGTAAACAAGTTTATCGAGTTGAGGGTGAAAAGACGAATAAGTAAGCAAAGTAAATGTAAAAGAGACACAGGAAGAACTGTTTTGCTCTCGTATCGTTGCTATCTCTAATAAATTCTTCAACTTTTAAGTTAAACTAAAGTTTCTACTACTTTTTCCAGCAAGTTTTCTCAAGAATAGGGTCGTTTTCTATTAAGCCCAAATTACTGCAATAATTTTCTTTCGTATCATTTATTTCACTCATATCAACGACATTGAGTCATTTGGACTAGTCATTGACCTGTTATGACGCCGTTTACATTGAAATTGTCGAGTGGCGAAACAAAACTTGACAGAGAATAAAAAAATTTTCAATTCCAATATCTGTGATATTAGTTACGAGATCAAATTATCATGATATTCCAACAGCTTTTATTCTTGTATGAATTAGACTATGTGACTAGCTAAGTAGACATGTAAATAAAGTCTTCAGACAACTATTAGTGATATGATTTATTTGATAAATCATCATCGTTTATCAAATAATTAGAGTAATAAAAAGACGACTTATCAATCGTGAGAGTCAAAAAAGAAGAACAAATGTATTCGTGGCAAATGAAGAAGGGATATATAAAAGCTGAAAAAAATAAAGAGGAGGGAGATGACGAACTCTATTTCCGACGAATCAACGCTCTCGTTTCCTTCTCATCGTAATTCTCTTTCTCTCTTACTCTAGTGTAAGTTGACATAAACAATGTGAACAAGATAAGCAAGCCCTGATGTCAGTTAACATAAGAACGCCTAGTAACTAGTGTTCAGTAAATTATACATAGTCAGTTCGTGTTGACGTCTCGATCTTTTTGCACTCATCTAATATTAAAGCCTATCAATTGAATTGCTTGTAATATAACAAGCCACGCGTATGTATTTCTACTCTTCGAACAAACAGCAATCAAGTTCAGTACAAGAGTTATCTATTCACAAAACGGTAACTAGAACATCTAACAATAAGTGAAAAATGTGCACAAAAGCTGCATTGAAATTTTTTTTTAAATAGAAAAATAAAAAAGCTTTTTTTCTCATTCAATAGACGGACTAAAGTAAAAGACTCAAAATGGTCATGGAAGCATCAGCAATGGTGGTGGATTATTTGGTGTTTATTGCTGTAATCGTCGCTTCATTTGTCATCCCACTTTGGGGAAAGTTTCGTGCAAAGAAAAAAGAAACAAAAGCAAGTTATGTATTTGCTACGGGAAGTGTATCAATGGGAGCGATGATGTTATCAATAGCCCGTGGCACGCTTGGTGTGAGATCTTTCCTTGGATATCCTTCCGAACTCTATTATCATGGAAGTGCAATGTGGGAAACTCTCTACGGTATGCTTCTGGCCTACCCGATTGTCTGTTTCATCTTCGTTCCTGTATATTACAGTCTAGGAATTACGTCGGTTTATCAGTATTTAGACATGAGGTAATATACATTATCTATACATATGCATGTTGATTATTGATTTAGAAGACTATTAGGGAACAGATTAAAAAATTATGTGTTTGTAGAATAGTTTTTTATTAATAATAATAATATTTGTATTCAATTATAATCTTATCAGCTTGTTTTGAATGAAATTAGCTGGGTTTGGTGTTGATACACGTCTGCAATAATCTTAATGATTTGCCAACTAATTATACTTGATAATAATTTTACAAATCTGGTTATGAACTTTAGTTATAACTTGTTATATTTAAATTTAAACTATACAACTGCTTTTAAGTTGATAATGAATTAAACAAATAAATGTAACTATTTATTGCAAAAAAGTTTTCAGATAAAAGAAATTATTAAATAATTAGTCATCAGAGAGCATTACATCCATGAAATCTTTTATTACCACCAATATAAGAAATTTATGAAAAAAATAATAAGAAACTAAAATAATATTTTTGTTAATTATTAGAATTTATTCTGGTAAATAAGATAAGTAATACCAGATAAAAAGGAATATTCCATTGTTTGATGAAAGTTAAAATATAATTTTAAGTGTTTCAACAAAAACGCTATACTTTTTCATATTAATCTAGTAAAAACTTCCAAGTTATTCCATTTTTATTAACTCAGAATAACTTTAAAATTATATTACTCCTCTACTTAATCAAATTTAATATGCTTTACGCTGAAAGATAAGTTAATAAATCAGAGTACTATTAATATGAAAAAACAGAAGCTTTCAATGATTCTAATTTGCATGCTAAAAGAAACAAGTGCATCAAAAAAAGCAATTAAAAAGCATGAACTCAAATGATATTTTGAGTTGTAACATCTCTCACAATTATTAATTATGTAGACTTGTATCATTATCACAACTAAAGTTCTTTTTGTATCCTGAAAAAAGTTTTTCTTTCAATGTGATGTAATGAACAAATAACAGTAAATTATTTTTTTTCATCAGGTTTAACTCCAAATTAGTAAGATGCTTAGCAAGTTTCTCATATGTTCTTCGAAGTCTCCTGAACTTGGCAGTTGTTATTTTTACGCCATGTGTAGCATTAAATACAGTAATTGGTTTACCTTATTGGGCTTCTATAATTGGAATGACAATGATATCAGTTGTTTTTTCGTCTTTGGTAAGTATTAAGCTAATTTCACTGAAACATAAGTGTCCTCAAGCATTACAATTACTTAGAAAGATAATGATATCATTATAGGGTGGTCTTAAGGCAGCTATTTTGTCCGATGTAATTCAAGGAGTCACCATGATTGGCGTTTCTTTCGTTATTATCGTTCAAGGAGTCATTGATGTAGGAGGACCCGCTACAGTCTTAAACGTGACTCAATCACGTGGAAGACTTGACTTTTTTGAGTAAGCACTTTTATCTCCTTGCATATATAATGTTAGAAACGATTAGTCACTGATGATATTTATCTATGTATAAATATTTAATTCATGCAGCTTTAACATGGATCCAACTCTACGTGTCACCACCATATCTGCTACACTTGGTCAATTATTTATGAGTCTATCAGTCTTCGGATGCCAACAAAACTTTGTACAACGATATTGCAGTATGAGTAGTCGAAACAAAGTTGTTAAGTAAGTGAAAAAAATATTTCAACTATATGTGATAGATTAGAATTGCAAATTTTCTTTTCATAGAGGCGAATGAATAATATTATTTTCTTTTTTTTTTACGTCTATTGATGATCATGATCAGTTTTATTTTATGCTAAAAAAATCTGTACTGTGGATAAAAATGAGTCATCAATTGGTACGTTAAGATTATCTTGTAATCATCGCACATTTGTTTTCATTTTTCTGGTAGTTTAAAGATAATCAATTATAAATGGCTGATTAGAAACTTCTCATTGTCTATTAAATTTATATGTTCCAAGAATCTTACATATTGAAGTCAGAGTTATTAAATTAAATAGATGTGATCAATTAAAGATTACTAATTCAAATTCTAATTTATAACACATCATTTAATGGACAAATGAAATGTTCTAAATTTTCGAATTCAATTTCATCAGTATTATTTTAAATTATTCATTTTTTAAATAACTAATCAGTTTTTTTTTGACGGGAAAATCATCGGGCTAATTCATTGAAATTAAATGAATAATGAAATTTTCAAATTAGTTACAGTATAATTGATAAATAGAGCTAAAATTTCTTAACAAATAATTTGAATGAAATAATTGATGAATCCCAAAATATTTTCAGGACGATGATGGCCAACATGCCAATCATTACTATCCTCTTCTCCCTCTCATGGGTAGTAGGGATGGTGATATTTGCAACATACGCCGACTGTGACCCTTACACCCTAGGGTACATCTCTAAATTCGACGAAATTATAGCTTTCTATGTAGAAGACAAACTCACATACCTTCCTGGACTACTTGGCTTGGTAATGGCAACCCTCTTTAACGGTGCTCTGACAATCGCTGTCTCCAATCTCAACTCTCTTGCCACGGTAACCTTCGAAGACTTTCTCAGCCAGATACCAGCCCTGAGTAATCTCAAAGACCGCCAGCAACTCCGGCTCATCAAACTCATCGGGGTGATTTACGGCATACTGATAATAGGTGCTAGTTTCCTCGTTGGAATGCTTTCGGGTGTTATAGAGTCTTCGATGCTGATGACTTCCGCTACTTCGGGACCTCTTTTGGGAGTTTTTGTGCTTGCAATGCTCATACCATGTGCTAACTGGAAAGGAGCTGCTTCTGGAATAATTGTAAGTCATTTGTTGTCCTTATGGTTGACATTTGGACACCTGACAGTTACCGATGAACGCGCTGCTTTGCCTCTTTCAATTGATGGCTGTCAGAATGACACTTTTTCTTCACACTTAATGAAACCTAATTCTATTATTGGAGATCAAAGTCTATTCACGACGACTCCGGCTCCCTTAATCGAGAATTCACACAAAGGAGTTCTCGAGCAAATATACAGTATTACTTATATGTATTATGCTCTTATTGGTAGCATGACAACAATAATAGTTGGAACAATTGTCAGTTTAATTACTGCGAACGAAAAAGAAGATGCATATGAAGAACATTTACTACATCCTATCGCTCTTAAACTTTCCAAGTGTTTCCCGGGTAAACCACGACTCTTTGCTGAATCGCGACGACTAGGGGATGACAATGATGGTACCAATCCTGCCTTCAATGCATCTATGTCATCTGTAGATGATGGAATGACCAAACTTAGTCCTCCTACTGACCCCGAGATAAATGGTAAGCTCGAGCCAAATAGTATGGCTTACATAAGAAAGCTTAATGCGCTTAAAGAGGCTTCTCTTGAAGTTACCAATGAAGTTGGCAAAGGCACGAAACTTTAAGGAAGTATCTTATGGATTACACTGGATTACTGTAGTGCTTACAGGACAGACTGACAATCGGATTCAAGTCCGGTTGAAGCTTGTGATTACAATTAATATTTGAGATAGTTTTCGAATTATTAATCACTTGTCATTATTTTCAATTCATTTTTGTAAATATCTACTGAAAGTGATTGTTAAGCCTAGTATTATGTAATATTGACACTCATAATATGTTATAACAAATATCTAGCGTGAAGCATTTTATAACGTTTATTAATCTTTATTTTGATATTTCAATGTGCAATTATTTTCTTTTATATTTGACTTTCATTATTTATCAGTTAAAGTTAGAGTTAGAATTCACGTTAGACTTATTTCTCAAGTACTGTAAATTGTGTACGTATTCCATAGTGTTAGAAAATTTGTTGAGATAGTTTGTAGATAAATTGTTGAAATATTGTACTTCTGTTAAGAAAAAAATCCTTAATAGAATTATTTTTTTAAGAATTAGATATTTTTCTTTTGAAAAATAGTTTTTCTCCTTGTTATAATAACTGATAGTTAAGTAAATACTCAACTTCATTGATCTTGTTGAAGATTGTATACTATATAACCATTTAATAAAACAAATTTTTAATAGGGATAATTTTTATGAGTATGAACAATGATATTGATGATAATGTTGATAATATATTGCGTTGGATGCATGTATGTATGTCGGAAGGATCGTTAGGTGTTATAAATAAAAGTGATTAATTATCTGTATTTGCGCTGTAAGAGAATTTGTTCATTCGAATCGAATTTATTATATTTAGTTTTGTTGAGTTTTTGAAGAATTGATATATGCAATACGTAAATAAATTTTTATATATATGCTTTTCACAATAGAAGCATAAATATGACCATGTAAAATTCACAAATGTAAATTTGTTTTGTTATTTGTGCTTAATTTTTATTTCAATTTTCATTTTTTTAATTACACGTCTTTCTTTGTACTATATTTTTTATGTTAATTAGCATACATAAAATACAAAAGACAAGTGTTATACATGAAATACAAAAAGTAAAACAGACGAAAGCATGATCATTATGCACAACTGGGTGAGAGGTCATATAACATTTCATCCACTTTGTGTAATTTATTGTGGCTGGAATACCAAATACACAAGTTCTTGTGGATGTGAATATGCAATTAATAGACTACGTATAATCATGATTTTCGAAAACCTTTTACAATCATTGTACGAGATAACACTAGAGTTAAATGTCCATTAATTTAATTAGCAATGAAAATGATAATGATAATGCTAATTATCTTGCACAGAAAATTATGACAATAATAAAGTTCTAAGAAGTCGTATTAAGTGTAAAACTTTTCTAAGAACTTGGATTCCAAGTTCTAGATATACTCAAGAACATGCAAAAAATTCAATCTGAAAGTAATAAGTACGTGTAGATAGTGATTATGAAACAATTATGTTATTTTTTATTTGAAAAATGAAGTTAAATATGCAGAGTTATGAAAATACAAAAATTGTTATTATCACCTTTTATTTTATGAATTGAAAAAAATTGTTTCTAAGATAAAGAAAAATATTTAAGCTAGAAAATATTTTACTTACAATTTCCAATGAATTTTTTTTTATAGACGTGTTGATAAATATATTGAATTTTATAAATTCAATATCTGATCTATGTAAAGTAAGATTGTTATTATTATATAATATAGAATAATTAATAATTCAATAAGTTAAACTGTAGCTAGGAAATTTAATTCAAATTGTTTAGAATTTAAAAGAGTCAATTATTGTCAAATAACAAACCAAAATTTTTATGAATCACAAGAGTTCTTTTTATTTAAAACTATGAATCTGTTAATTTCAGAACAGTCATCATGATTTAAAATACAATTTATCTTAAACATAGGTGCTGAATATGATGAAAATTTCTCATGACTGAATTAAAAAATTTAATAGTATAATAATAATATTATTAAAATTGTTATACTAATAAGCTTTTACAATTCAACGAAAAAAAACAGAGCATTCAATTGATCTAGAATTAGTGATGAATATTTGAGCTTTTTCAGGAGTAAAATAATATCCAGAAAGATTATATCAATGTAAGTACTTAATTTCCATTCGCATAGAGTCGCATTGAGGAAAAAGGAAAGGCAAATCAAGATGACTTTCCGGCTGGTTGAACGACAAGGTCGAACTCTCGCTTATCGTCTCTGTAGAACCAACGACAAGAGATTAGGGGGTTGTTATCTTCTTCGTTGAGTTTGCCTGGGGTAACGGTACGAGACGAACGTTTATTTCCTAGCGATTTCAAATGTGCCTCGATTTGCTACTCGATGCAATCGTCTGAAATTTCAAATTTGCACTGCCAGCGCTCTAATACATATGCTACGAAGGGTTGTTCATGGTCTGATTTGCGGTCATGCTCGTTATTATTCGGTTCACCCAGCAGGAAATTGAATGAAGATCATTTTACAGTTTGTACTTTCTCATAACTATTATTTTTGTGAACTAAAATATTGTAATAAAAATATCAGTCACAATTAAATATTCCAAATCACAAATGTATGACATAAATGAATAATCTTCAAATGAATAATAATAAATATTTCATATACATGTTGAAATTTTGACAAGCGAGAATAATTTATTTATCGAGTAAAAATGGTAAATTTTTATATTGTATTTAAATCATCTTGATGTATTTTTATCTTATTGAAATCGTCTGTAAAAGAACTGGTTTTATATAGTAAGGAAGATAGAGCTGAAAAAAGACGAAATATTAATTGGAGAAAAAAAAATTGTAGACATAAATGGAAATTTTATTTATGTTTTTTTATATTTCTCAACGTTGTCACCTTTTGTGGACAAATGTGTTAGAAATTCTGGCAAAATAACTGAGGCAAAAATGAAACACAAGTATAAAAAAAACTGAAAATAAAAGAGTGTTTAAGAAAAGAAAAATGAGGAGAAGTTGAAAAAGAAAGGATCTCTTGGAGTAAATCCAACTTTCAGTCTGTTCGAAACACCCCAACCGGCCAAATCGAATCTTTCTTCATTATTTAAATGAAATTCTTGGAGAATTGCCGGATCTTTTTTTGTATCGCGAAGTCAATTTACTTGGGTTGAATAAGTTTCATATGATAAAAGAAAATATATCTTTGAATTAATATCAATTTTATGCACACCCCTGACGAGGATTAATTTATGATTTTCACTTGCCAAATGCTTTAAAATAAATATAATAACAACATTCTTATCTATTTATTGTTTATCATCAAGTATCATAGTAACCAAAACAAACAAAAAATAAACAATTTTATAATTAGCTTAACCTCTTACTGGTTATAACGATTATTTTTTTTACTAAAAATTCTTAAATTATCCAACAGAATTAATCATTATTTTCAAGATGTTAATAGACTTGAGGTAAGTATTTGAGAGAGATTATTGTTCTAAAAATAAAATTTAAAATTATATTGATGTGATGAGAACCTAGATATTCAGAAGAGTAAGTACGACACTTTTTTTCGTCTTTCATGTTTTTTTTAAGGAGAATAAAGAAAGTTGGAAAAGCTCTCAAGGCGAATCTCTGACTTTTACGATTGACACAACGAGTGTTTCAACTCGGCTGTCTTGACATTAACGCGACCAACGACCTTTTCTTTTTCATACGATCTCATCAATTCTTAATCTAAGTTGAAACACATATGAAATATCTCCAGGCGATAAAATATATATTTACGGTCATTTAGTAGATAAAATAAGACTAAAAAGAGCTCTAAAAAAACCCATTTTTCTCCAAATATTGTTCAGGATCATTTTATTATAATTAATCTTTCCCTTCTTTATAAGCTAAAATCCATTTCTTGTTATTTATTTCTTATTTGATTCTATTTTTTACAGACAAAATGATACTCAAAAATAAGATTAACCGTCAATTAATTTTTTTAACCCATTTAGTTAATTTAGAAATGCTCAAATTGTAATTCTATATTTAACACAAATTACTCCAATTCCAGTTTCATTGATTCTCGATTTAATTGAATATAAAAAAAACTTTTAAATGGTACCTGGTATGTTACAATAGCTTGTGTAATTATTTTCACACTGTCATTTATCATTTTTTTGTTTTGTTTGTATTTGTGTATGTATCAGCATGGTCTCCTTTTTTGCATGCACACTAGAGTATTTGTAAACACACAGACTACGAGGCTTTTCCTTGATAACAATCTACACTGAAATTGAAAATCATTTTTGTCTCATCAGAGGTGCACATAAAAATGGTGGTAAAACGTGCGTTTTCAAAAGGAAATGATATAGGGGTAATAGTAGTAGAAAGCGATTTCGAGCCGTGGACATGCGAGTGATCGATTATATTAAAAGTATACGATAGTATTTCGTTTATTCAAGATTCATCAATCACTTGGATTGATTCCAGATGGATGCCATGTAGGGTGAAGATTGAAACGAGTATTTGTGCTCCTAACTACGATGGTATAATCCTTGTGTCCAGTTGTCCACCAGGAGTCGATGAGCCCGAGCCCTTTAAGACCGTTCTTTATGCCGCAGCTCAAATTGATAGCGCACTTGGTAAAGTCGGTGCAGTATTGCCCATCAATCTGCCAGCAAGACGATTCGTTTACAGCCCGACTGGTCCGCTCAATGCAGACTATCACGATGTACGGAGTTTCAGTGAAGCAGCCAGCAGAGGAATCCAAAGGTAATCACGTCGAGATCAATCTCTAGGGATTCAACGAATATACTGCGAGAAAAAAAATTCGGACACGAAAAAAATGCAATTTACTGCGGCTTATCTGCTTGAGACAGTCCCTATATTGTTCTTTATCTTTTCATTTATTTTACAAAAATATAACTCCATACATTCATTGCATTTTAACCAATTTCTTGACTGTAAACTTACGCATGGAAAAAATAAGAATAAAGTTTTTTTGGTGTTTGTAATAAATTTATCAAAAGGCCATGTTTCAAATAACTAATTAGATTTATAAAGCGTTGAAAGTTCGATAAATGATTTCTCACTCTCATAAAAATGTTCTATAAATGCATAAAATATCGAAAAAACAAAAAAGCATAATAGAGTAAATAGGAATTAATAAACCGTTGAAATTCAATCGAATTTATATAAATATTTATTTTTTTATTTTTTATGGGAAAGAATTACGTATAGTCGATCTGTAGCAAATGTTTTAAAAATGAATTTTAAAATTCCGTGATGGTTTGATCGTATTTGAACCAACATATTTATTTACGTGCTCTTGTATTTAATAACGTAAACAATCATGACAGTTCAAAAATTATTATAGACCGTTAGAAAATTTCAAATAATTTATTTAAAAATTTTTGTGACAGACAACGCGATCCTAAGTGATTTCATTACACCAATAGAGGAATTTTATATAACTTCCATTATTATAAAATTAATTGCAATGATTGCTATAGAATTCGTTTAGTCTGTATTTGACCTCATATCGTTTATAAATTTTTCGTCAAACAAAAAAACTATTCATTTAAGTAGCTTAAAACATACACTAAGCTGTAGCTTATTATTAAAAGCACTTAACTTTTATTGGAAAAAACGTGATTTTCGTAAAAGCGCAGTAAAGATGTCAATGAGAAAATTTCTTTTCAATTGATCGTTGATTTCATTATCGGTATCCAATATATATCTTTTATTTTTCTTTATTATTTTGCTTCGACTAGTGCCCTGTAAATAACGTTTTGGTACTCTTACTTCACGCCTCAACAGTGGTAATTTCGCACACGCGGTACCTCGGCAAGAGAGTGCGAATACAAGCAAAACGGAGAATGAAAGAATACAGTAAAGCATATCGCGCTTTCTCATTCAATTACGAAAATTGTTTTTCCAATTTTAAATACATCTCAGCTCACTATTTCTATACATTTTCTATATTACAAGTGTTTATTGTGATGTTGAATATTTTAATACTTTCATACTTTATTTTTTTATATTTTATCTCTTTCTAATTCTTTTAGATCAGTCTGCAGTTACAGCAAAGTGATGATCTGTAAATAAAAGAAATTTGAAAAATAATATAAAAAAAGAATTATCAATTATTGTTGATACATATTTTTTGCTATTAAACGCCGATAAAATATTTTTTTTTTTGTAATATATCATTTATAACGTAAAAAAAAGAATTAATTTTTGATTCTTAAATTTGAAATTAATCTACTATATATTTCATAACGAATAGTTATTACTCTGTAATCCAAAAATTTAAATCTACTGAAAAAATCGATACAATACGTTCAATCTTAAGAATAATGAAAAAAGTTTGAAAACTGTTAAAAAATACATAAAAATGGTAAATTTTAACTAAATGTCTATTCATGCTATATTTTTCCATTTTTATCGTCAATATTTCACTTCAGTGATCTCATTCAATTAATTTTCACGTCTATTGAAATTCATTCCGCTAAATAAATTGTAACTAAAACTAATTTATTTTCAGAAATGATACTTCATATAGCTCCAGTTGTAACGTTGATTCTATTTAACTTAATTTTCATTGAGACTTCTAACTAAAGATAATGGAGTGTAAAATACATATGTATACTCAGTAATTTCTTTGACGAACATTCGTAATTAGTTATATACAGAATCTTGTCGATATTTTTATTGCTCTCCAACTTGGAAGCGAGAGAATGTGGGTAATTACTAGAAACACTAATAAAACATAAGTTTAGTATAACTCTAGCAGTTATAACAAAGAGCTTGCGTTTGTTATCTAAAATATGAATAAGTGTGGTATAATTTATCTAATTATTTGTTTAGCTGTTTTCTTTCGCTATTATAATCAATTTAATTACTTACCTTGAATAGTTTGATAACAATTTTTTTAAAATCTAAAATGTGCAAGTTATTAGATTCATAACCATGCTTTTATGATAACAGAGCCTTCGAAGCAGGCATAAGATGTCCCATGATAGTTCTTCTACCTCATTCCCACTTTGAAAACGTGGAGTTGGTCACTCTGCTTGGCGCCCTGGAAGGTCTCTATGTTGTAAGTACTACTTAAGTTCCCACTTCTTACTTACTCTCCCTTTCGATTACCTTGACTTCTTTGCTGAATCGTCACGTTACTTTTAGTTCGATTTGAAACTCATTTTCTACAAGTGCGTTTTAACTTTTAGTAATCCCCTACTCTCACATGCTTAAGGTATAATAAAATTTTTTATCGAATTATCGACTGGCTGCATTATTTTAACGAAGAAAAACTTGTTTCATCCACTTTTAACTTTTTTATATTTATTTCACTATTGTCGATGGAGTGAAATTTTTAAATTAATACTTGGTCTTTTGATAAAAATCAATGAATTTCTTTTCTATAGAATGGATTAAATAAAGTAGCTATTTTCTTATTACAACCATTGTTGAAAGGATTTAATAAATTAATTAATAATAATTAAACTTAGGGTTTTAATATTTAGACCGCGGTGAAGACATTTACCCTAAGTACTTAATAAAATTAAATTTATCTCAGGGCTGTTTCACTACTCAAGTATTCTTTAAGCATTTTGAGGTCGATGAATTGATCTTAATATTTTTCATCATCACAAGAAGACTCTCTAACTTTATCTTAAGAATCTTCTTCTATACATACTAGCCAAGCAGCTTCTTTTGTTCTAGAAAACTAACTACTTTATAGGTATCTTTTCTTTCATGTGTTCTATTTCATGTATTATATATACTGAATATATGAGAAGAAACATACATGTAGCAGCTGTGTTAAGTTAGTTTTGTAAGGTAACTTTCAACCCTAAGGGTTAAAATCACTTGAGTATCAGGAAGTAACGTAAGTTTTGTTCACTCCTGGATGAAGCCAGAGGCAACAAATGCCATGCGTTCTTCAATCATAGTATGGCTATCAAGCGACCTAATTAGTAAAATACCTTTACTTTCCTCAGAGAACTCAATTTAACTTTGATCAACTTATTCAATAAAACTTTTTCATTTGATAGAGTAAAAAATTGATTGAAAATGAGAAAAATGTTTTATTGATGACATTCTTCACTATTTGAATTAATTATTGTGAATATAACAGGAATTTTTTATTTATCTGTCCAATTATTTGAATATACAAGATCAAGCATATATATACTAGAATGTATACATTCAAATGTTCACTTTTGTCAAAAAATAAATAATAGTATTCATTGTTTATTACTGGTATGATTGCTCCATTTTTCAATATTATTTTTGTAAAAATTTTCCTTATTTCGATGAGCCAAAAAGTATTCTTAACTGAGTATCTTCAGTTTTAAAGTGATTTCTCGGTGATCATTATGTACTTATTTCTTCAAAGAGTTAAAAGTAAAGGATAAGTTTCTTACTCTAATAGCTCATATCTTCGTTATAAATTATCAAAGAATGATTTCTCTTCTCTTTAAAGTTTCTTCTTTCTGAAAAGGGGAAAATAGATTATTAATTTTTTGTTTGAGCTGATTAAAAATAATTTTGTAAGCTCGAAATATTTTTCAAGGTAAAACTATTATTCATTAAAATATTAAAGGGTCAAAGGAAATTGAAATTATAAAATTGTTTTATAAAAATTTCCGATAATCTTGAGGAAATTTTGTTCGAATGGGAACGGATGGATAGAGTTTCAAGTTTTCTCAGTTTACGTTTGAAAGTTCACTAAGATCTCATCTAAAACTGTATTCTTTAATATATGCAAAGTTTTTGAAGTATCCAATTGCATTGTGAGAACCCTGTAGATACCTAAGTTTCATGACTGTGATAAAGTAAAGCGTTTGTATTTTGAGAAGTATCACTGATCAGACTACTACGCCATCGAAATTCTGATGAAATATAATACAATCTCAGAATAAGTACTTATCAAATTAATTTTCACAAAGAAATTGTTTAGAGCTCAAGCTCATTTTGAAACCATGAAATTAGCAATGTAGAAATTAAAAAAAATATATTCAACTAATATTTAACAGCATATTCAACAGATATATATTTTTCGAGAACATAATAACGTTATTTGAAACTTTTTTATAGCTAAGTACCAAGAATTTCAATGATTCATAAAAAAAGTTGAGAAAGACAAGATTGTTAAACTTGTTGAAAAGTACAGTTTGTCATCTATTATATCAAATTTTTTTTCTAGCCACTAGAAGTGAGAGAGATGTGCGCCGATCAGAGCTACAAGACATGTCAGCTGGGAGTCTGGAGTCCCATCTGCGGTAAAAAGCTTGAGGGCATCGTAAAGCTTGCATCGGTACTCGAGAGCGGCAGATACGTCGCAAGAGATATCGGTAAGTCTGCGAATGGTGAAAGAAGCTGAAGAAGTATAAAGAAGGATGAAGAACAATTTTCTTCATCTTCTATTTCTTTGCTCTTTTCCCGTGTCGCTTCATTGGAGGTGTTTGCGATAAAGTTTTCGAGTACCTAGAGAAAAAGGAAGAACATGAAGAGATAAAGGATAGATGAGGAGCGATGGGCGGCTAAACGACGGAGTTTCTTCGCTGTCGGGAAAAGCGACGGGCACAAGGAAAAATGACTTGAGGTTCTTTAGCTACACCAGAGAGAAAGAGAGAATAAAAGACAGGAGAAAGCAAAAAGTCCCTCTGGCTCCTCATCCTAATTGAGAATCCAGCTTCAAGTTATATAACCTTTTCCTTCTTCTCTTTTTTACTCACTTCTCCGGTTAAAAGCCTTCCTTGTCATCCATTGACATCCTAAGCTAGCCACGAATCCTAGATTACAAGAGTTAAATGAGTTTGAAATTTTTAACGAAGGTGGAGCTGATCCTGAGCGAATGACACCATGTAAAATTCAAGAGTATGTCTCAGAATTGTTTCATGGTTCTAACGTGACTGTTCAGGTTGTTAGTGATGAAGAAACTCTTCTACAAGAATATCCACTCTTTGCGTCAGTAAATCGTGCTGCTTCGGTTATACCACGACATCGTGGAAGGATAATATTCCTGACTTATGAGCCACAAAATCCTTCTTACGTTTTGGAGACTCTTCTTCTTGTCGGCAAAGGAGTGACTTATGATACTGGTGGTGCGAGCAAGAAACCTGAAGGAATGTCTTCTGGAGGATCTAGACATAAATGTGGTGTTAGTGCATGTGTTGGATTTCTACAGGTATGTTATCTAAAATATAAATAATACATTACATTGTTAAATTGTATGTTGAAGAATATTTTTTCTCAAACTTTTAGAAATTTCTCACTTCAATATGTTTCTTACAAATCATAATAGTCAGAAGTAATGACATTTCAGGTCAGATAAAAAAAATGTAGTTATAATGAAATTCGTTAAACGAAGAATATTTTTTTATATATAAATATGTATATTACGTATTTTATAATTTTTGAATGCGATAAGCGATTTGTTATTCAAAGCTCTTTCGAAAATTTACTTAAATAAGATAATCCATCCACACGATTCATTAATAGAACATAGTTATTATTAGTAACATCTTTAGTAGTTATTCTAAATAATTACGTTGATAGTTTTCATTCATGATGAAACAATTTTGTTGGTGTCTTACCATTTGTGACAAGTTTACAAACTTCATTCAACACCCCATGTTTCTTACAATACACAATGTCCCGTTCATACAGAAGATAATCATGTCTTCATTCTTTTGTCTAAATGATTAAATTACACTCAAGGATCTATAAAATAGTTGAAGAATATTTATCAATAAATCCGCAAAACATTTATAAGTACATAAGAATTATTAAATTTAAAAAATTACACTGAATCTTACTATAGTGGTATTCTTCGGTAAAGTTCGCGTGAATTCGTATGAGTTCGCGGGGGGATGAGTTTAGTGAAATCGGAAGTTTCTAGATTGTAATTGCGTTACAGTAATAGTGTTTTTATTTATTACTTTATATGATTTTAAAATTAATTGGTTTTGAATTCTTCTTTAACAAGTTCTTTCAAATTAAAATAATAAAATTTTGATAAATATAAATTTCATCCAACTTTTCGTGAAAATCAGACATTGTATATGTACATAATAAACACAAAAGACAAGAGAGGGACACAAGGTTAAGTGAAACAAAGTGTCAACATTGAATCATTTGTCTTCTTTTTCATAGAATAAACTATTGCCCTATATATTGAGAAAATATACATGAAAAAAACGATTAATGGTTAGATAGCTATTTTCTCATTTATAAAATTCATTTTAAATGAATAATATTTTTCAATTTTTATGTTAAATTGAAATACTTCCATTTTTAACACCATTATTTCATTTTATGACATAAATTTCTCATTTATTGATTTATTGTTTCAATCAACAAAAAATTTTCTTTCAACTGTATTGAATTTTATTTATTCTTAAATTATTCTAATTCTCACAAATTCATATTTTGTCAAAATGATGTACGGTATTATGATTCATCTGTACTTATTTGTTTGATAAAAATTCATAAATTCACTGATTGAAGATTCAGGCTATAATTATTTCACAGTTATAGTGATAATGTAAAATATTATTACTAAAAATACCTATCTAAGCACATCATGTTTCAACCGTGCACATAAGGTATAGTAGAAAATGTCAATTAGCATTTCATATCAGAAAACAGGTAGTCAAGTTGAGTATAGGGGTGTGCCTTCAATGATGAAATACGGTTTCATAAATTTAATTTATTTAACTGAAATATTTTTATAAAATAAAGTTTAAAATAGTCCAGTTGCAGTAAGACTAATTGGATAATATATTTACATATTTTCTTTATACCAAATTTAAGTAACACATTGAATCAAGTTTAATTAATTTTGGTGAATTTTGTAAACAAACTTTTAGAGCTTTAAACAAAGATTGAGTTTTTCCTAAAGTAAATTTTTTTACCACATGATTTACGTAGTAAAAGAATAATATAACGACAGGTGGTAAATTTACTACAACCACCAACGGTGAAAGTTGTGGCTGCATTGTGCGTTTTGCGAAATAGTGTGGGAGAAAATGGGTACGTTGCTGATGAGGTGATTACCACAAAATCCGGGCGAAGATTACGCATCACCAACACTGACATTGAGGGTAGATTGACCATCACAGACGCCCTATTTCACATCAAAGAAATGGCACTATGCTCTGTAAATCCACACATTTTTACAATAGCTACCCTAATGACACCAGCAAAACTTGCTGTTGGAACTGGATATTCGGTAAGTGCTTTTTTTTATTTTTATTTGTAATTCTACTCAAATTGTTAAAAGTAAGAAATTGGATGGATTTTATCGTTTCCACCTGTTACGATTTTATACTATAAGATCTTGAACAATTTTTCGCAATTTATCCAAGCTACAAAGATTGTAGACAGAGTAATAAAATTTTCTATCTCTCAAGTCATCCCTCGGGTTTCTTTGGATGTGTAGAATTCATTAAGACATGATATAAGAGATGCCTTCACCTCCTTCTACTTCGTGTCTGGCTTCCTAATTCACTCGCTCATTCGTCAGAAAGTCTAGTAATTTATCAAATACTCCTTTCTTTTTTGCCCTTTATATTTCTTCAAGTAATTAGTTTTGAAATGCAATCAGTAGATACCTCGGTTTAACTGTTTCTAATGTTTTTATATGGATACAAGAACACTGTTTTTCGATGTTTTCCCTTATGTTGAACGAAAGTTTGGTTAAATCAGATGTAATGAGCAATTGCAGATTTTCCTACTAATTCTTGATTTCAAAATAGTTTTTTGAAGTTAATTTTTAAAAATGTATAATTGAATGAAAAATGATTTCTTGAATAATTAAAATAATTTATTAAATATTAATGATTGTATTACAATTATAATGAAGAGTTTATTTTATTATTAAAAGCATTTAATAGATTGTAAAATGTATTAAAGTATATTTTTTGCCATTGATTCAATTTATAATATATCTCTACCTCAATGATCTATTCTAATTCTTGTATATTGTATGCTACAAATTTTCATAGCAATTACAAACATAATGTTTATTATTTTCAAATATGTGACTTCCACATTTTTTTAAAAAGTAACAAAAAAATACAATCATTATAATAATCTCATTTATTTTAATTGTATGTCAATTGTCTCTTGACATTTTACAATACATCCTTTGCAATATAATGCAGTAGTTTCACTTACAAAAATCTATTTTATGTACATATTCTACTCGCGACTATTCACTTGGAGATTCAGGGCTTATCAGCTCCTTCCTTCAACAAAAAAAATACAAAATTTCTAAAATATAAAATTCGCTATTTCTAAAAATAATTTTCTCACGAATTTGAATGAATTATCTATTTCATTACACCTTTTTTCTCCTCTTCAAAATAATTTGTTGTATGCGCATATTTTTAGCTTAGTGTCAAGCTGAATGACTAATGTGTCCCACATGCATGAAAATATGAAAAGTTGGTAAAAAATTAAAAGAAAACATTGAAATTTTATGATCATAAATTTCAGATTGTAATGGATAACGCAGTTGCACGTTCAGTATACAATGCAGAAAAGCTTCAAGCATCAGGTGAACTGATGGGAGATCCATTTGAAATTTCTCGTTTACGTCGAGAAGACTTTAAGTCTCACGAAGCATCAACAGAAGGTGATGATATTAGGCAAGGTGCAAATGTGTTAGGATCAAAACTTGAACGTGGCCATCAAAGTCTTGCTGCATTCCTTATCATGGCTTCCGGTCTATGCAGAGTAAGTAGTTGAATACAAAACTAACCTACTTGTTCAATTGAACTGTAAAATTTTGGATCGTATTCTCTTAACACCTGTAATCTAAAGGTGTTCGTTTTGCAAATATTGAACATTTGCTTCATTTAACATTGTTAGAAGTTAGAGTTGCCTTTGAAGGTACATAGAGTCATTTGCTCGTCAATTCATCAATTTTAAAGTTTACTTTGCTCACATATTGATCTTTTGTAGCTCATAAAAGGAACTGTGGAATTTTAGTAAATAATTATGTGAGAAGTAATTTGCCTTATATTCATGACTAAAAGTCAATATTAGGAAGTTAAAGAAATATTTTTATAATTTAACTATAAATTACGGTGGAAAAATCGATTTTAATTTTTAGTTATTTTTTCTCATAATTTAATTATCCATATAAGAGTTTTCTCATCCAATCTGAATGTTTACGCTTTGCAATTCATATTTTTACAATCATTTGAAACCAAATCAATCATCAATTTGGTTTTGAATAATTTCTATCAAATTTTTTATTAACGATATATGGTTGATGAATTTTTGCAGTAATTACAATGATGCCTATAATAATACATCTCAAATCACTGAATATCTTCAATTCTCTCTCATGAGAATCAATATTCATTTCTATTTTTTCTGGAAAAAATTTTTTTTGCTTCCATTAATAACTTTTTCCTTTCAATCAATTCATTATCTTCTGACTTGTTAACACTTATATTTGCATTTATTTTATATTTATATTTAGCTCATTTTCCTTCATTCATTATCATTTTGTTACAAAAAAGTGGAGTCTCTACGAAATCATTGTGTGAATTCATTGTGAGCGTAAATGTAGATGAATGGTGTCTTCTCTCCCTCTCCTAAATTACTGTTCATTTGTAAATAAATTAATTTAGTGAAAATATCTCTGAAATTCATTAAATATTGCAAAATCTAATTGTGTAGTAATTTTATGAAAAACTTTAATTATTCGTAAATTCATCCATTTATTCCATACAAATATTAATTTAATACTTTTAACAATTCCAGTTCATAAATACGTTTTTTAAAACAATCATTAATAATAACAACATGAAAGAGCAATTAAAAGCTTCAACTGGTTTAAATTGTTAATATGAAAATTAATAATGCGATTTAAAACTTAGTCCTGCATAATGAATGTTCTTCCTTTGTATATTTAAATAATGGACATCGAGTTATATTAATTAATCTTTATGTACCTTGAGTTTGAAGTGTTCCTAGCAGTAATTGCTTTTTGGTATTTTCATTTTTTTTCCTTTTCTTTGGCCACAACAATAATCTCAAGACGACGAGTTTTCGTTTAACTATCCTACTAAGGCGCTCATTTTCAAGCGGTTTAATTACCCAAGTTGTCGTGTCGTGAATTAAACTTGTTTAGATTCGCCAAGTCGTAAATTTGGTTATAGCGTACCCGGGACATTTACTCTCACGGCTCAGAACTTACTACAAAATTTTACGACGAGAGGTAAAGCGACGAGTATTGAAGAAAAAACCCTTAAGAATCTTGGTTACTGTCCTCCATTCTATTCCAAATGAAACCCTATATTTTTCACGTCCATTCTTCGGTTATGTTCAACAAATTTATTTTTATAGACTAAACATCAACCAATACGACTATTTTATGGTTACACGTATTTTTCAAAGTAAAGTGTCAAATGCAATTTTTCATTTTATATCTCCATTTTTCCCCTCATCCAATTGACATTTTTGCATTTCAAATATTTCAGCATGGAATTGACAGTCCTTCACCCCTAAAATACACATTCATTGGCATCAACTCCCATCTATCGGTGAATCGCGATCTTGCAAAGCCTTACCAAGGGAATCCCATACTTGCATTGTCCTATTGCTACCTGATCCAAGGCAAGTGTTTGACGATAAGAAGTGATCCTCCACCTTCTGCGGAGATGCAATATGTCGCTGAGGTTGGCTGTAAACCTATTGGCATCACGTCTTCCCATCCAAGTGGAATTATTGGGGATTCCGTACTAAATCCCCGTATCATCTTGAATCCACAACTAGTAGGATATTCGCGTTCAAAACCTCCTGAACATGAATCAGATATGCTTCCAGAGAGAATCCTCCATCATTCTATGTATTCTCCAGATGTCAAGAGAAATAGATTGAAATCAGCATAATTTTCTATCTTTATTTAGCAATCAATTCATTTTCCTATTTTTTCAAGAAGGAAAATTCTGTATCTGCAGCATACAAATTAGGACTCTGCTAAGTTTCATTGACCGGTGGTATCTTAGAGAGCTGTTGGTAACTTCCTACTTTTCTGACTTTTAAGATAACCGATGAAGAATATCATTTTAATAGTTTAGAAAATACCGATTGATTGGATTACAGCTATAGATTTTCGATACAAACTTATTTTGTAACAATTTACACTTTTTATTGTTAAAAAAGTATTTTTTTATTTTAGATAATTTTTTAAATCTTTAATATTGTTTTTTAAAATTATTTTTCTACTCCAATGTAAAATGAAAAAAAAAAGAATATAATAATAAAATTTTTAAAGTTTTACGCTAAATTATGAAATATAATTGGGAAATAATTTTTATGTTTATTTGTTAACAATTGATAGTTTTCAATTTTAAAGGAAAATGAAATTTCTTCAAAGTGAACATTTTTCTATTCGAATGGCCTATTTTTTGTAATTCTAACAATTTCTTGAACTGCACTGCGTGTTACTTTTCCTGTTGAAACTTCTATTTAGTGACAACTGTCTGCCCGATTACTATCTCCAAAACTCTTGAAAAGACTTAAAAAAAACCACACCAACAAAAGAAAAGTTGTAAAATTTTACGGCAAAGGTACGATAGTAATTTTCCTCCTGCTGGCAAAGAAAAAGAAATTCGTTTAGTTCTTCGACGAAATTTTATTCAAGTAATGCTTACATTTTTTGAATGCACCCAAAAGTTTTCTTTAAACATTTAAATAACGAAATACAAGAAAATCAATATAATCTTTTCATCTTTAAAACTCCAACTTCGAATAAAATTAACAATTTATTTGTTTCTTGCTCATAGAATCTACAACTTAATTCTATTTTATTGCATGATTAAAACAATGGAATTATGAAAAATCATTTAAACAAAACTTTCTCTCATGAAGACAGCAAGAATTTATAGTTAAATAAGTAAAGTTTGAGATCGTAAATATATACTCAAATTTAACATCAAACGGTAAAATATATGAAATCATGAATAAAAAAGTAACGAAAGAATAATATACAGTCGGCAATAAATCTTCGGGATTTTATGCAAGCACACGAATGAAGAGAATAAAGTGGGGAGATTCATGTAAATGCATATCGAGCATATGCAACAGCATACATTTTGCCTCTTACTATACATAAATGTATGTACATTATTAAAAATTTTAATAAATACTAGGTACAACTGCACTGCAATTTGCATGATTAATCCCTTGGTATCGTAGTTAGTGGTTTTGAAAGTCCAGTGTCCACATATTATGTGTCTAAGCATGAATTATTAGCAGCAATAAGGTCAGCAGATTCGTTAGAAAATCAATAATAAAACTATTAAAATATAAAAATATTAGTAGTAATGATTGATAAAATTTATAATCTCCATAATAAATCAAATTTATTTGTCATCAAAGAACATTGTATTTAGTATAAAATCAATTTAACAATTACTAAGTGTTAGGAATTGTATCTACTCTACTTTTACTCCCCTCCAATCTTTATTCTTAGATTATCATATTTCTCGTAAAGTATAAAGTCTCGTTTAGGTCAAATTTCTGTCTACCTTTTAAAAAATCATTTTAATCACTTTAAAATATTCTATGTCAAGTATAATAATCCAGAAAATTCAATTTCATGTCTTGACTATAAATGACATTGTTTTCCTTTTTGTTATTGAGATTAATATGTGTTTTCTTTTATTAAAAGTGAGAATATTCAGTTAAATAGAAAAGGTATTGCAGATAGCAGTTGAATCTAAGGCTTTACAATCGTAGTTATATTTATTACACTTATCTAGCAGTGATGGAGACTAGTTTAAGCCACTTTACCGAATATATGAGTATTTATTGCGATTATAAATAACTTACTATCACTAGCCTTATTAACGATAATAGGCTTTATTTATTTCTTAATCCTCTATTATTTCACTTTGCTTGTTTACAAAAATATTATCGAAAAACAATAAACATTACAACGATATGAGAAGAGATATAATTCGCACTTAATAGTTGAAAAGAAATAAATGAATATTTATTAATAAATATATTTAAATTCATAAACATCAAATATTATTTATATATCATTAGAGAAAAATCGTCATTAATATTTACAGCAACAGAGAACATTTTTTCTTATTAAAAAATAATAAATTATAATTATTTATTTTATTTAAAATAATTACAATCAACAATCTAATTGTATATTTTGTTTATTATTATCTAATATAATTGATAAACTTTTAAAGTTGTAAATATTTTTTTTCTGACAAAAACATTTATGTTTGGCATTTATAGTATGTTAAATTAAATATATTTATGCAAAATTAAATTAAAAACTCTGCATTAGTTAACGATTAATTTACAAATTATTAGTATATAAATGTTTCTCAATCGGAATGGTTGCAGAGAAACGAAATTATCATTCAGTTCTGCAGCAATCAACGATCAATAGGTGAAATAAAAAATCATAAAATATTATATGGCCTGTGCACAAGGTTGAGAAAAATTAATCGATTAACTATCGTGTCTATTCCGTGGAGATTCATCGATACTGCTGCGATGAGCAGTTTACGTATGTATCTATGTATGGACCGTTCGTGCAGGATGCGTAACTTCCTGCATCTCAGGGTTTCTCGTATCGCGCGACAAGCGATCGCTGGCTGACGTGAAAAACCGGCCGCACACACACTTATCTTTCCATCTCCTTTTAGCTGTAGATTCTCTATACGACTTTCTTCTTCCATTTCTCTTTTTTTACCATTTGTAGCCTCCCTTTAACTAATCAGCAAGCTGCATCATTTTTTTTTTACTCGAAACATGCTATAATAGACGGTTAAAAAAATCTACACAAAATTGGGGAATGAACTAGAAAGGGAAAATAGATCTTTTGTCAAATACTCAAAGTTCGCGCAGATGAAAAACAAAAAAATTGAGAGAAATATGTGCATCCGGGGGTGACTATTTGCCTTTTTATAAACCCGGAAATGAATTTTTCAATCAATAAGAATGGACATAAATAAAAAAAATCTAAATGAAAGAATTTTCACTAAATACGATTTTCTGGATTTTCAAAGGTTGAGTCGCTCAGTTAAGTGATGATTGGTCAGAAAAAAGATAAAAGGAAACCCCGACTTTTTTTCTTCAAATATCTTTTAAAATATACCAAAAGATTTGTCAAGCTGAAAACGACTTGATATTTTTTCAAAAAGAACGTGTCTTTCAGCAAAGGGTTACTTTAAGAGTATATTATAAAGAGCTCTCGACTGATTTCCGACTTGTGCAGAACAAGGAAGAGAGGCATAAAGAGAGGTCGATCGCGTCGACATTTCTCCGAAAGTTGTTTCCCAGTTGGAGGTATCACAGCCTATCTTACGCGACAATCTCGCAGAAATATCTTTCCCGCAAACGAATGCGGAACGAGTGGTTCATTGTTCGTCCAACGACCACCTCATCGTTTCTTCCTGACTTTCTTCACTTTTCTTTCACTCGTTAAGCCGATTCGTCTTCCGATTAAAATCTATAGTTGTTAGACACACTATTAAACCGACTCTCCTCATCAATGCTTACCAATCGGTACTAGTTACGGCTAATTTCAAAGACTTCAGAGCATTTAGAGTACAAAAGAAGAAAAAGTAGGTGCGGAAAAGACTTATATAAAAGAAGAATCGTTTTTTTTCTTGCCGTAGCTTACATTTGCTCTTTCATTGTGGTTAGTGATTTTGTAAAGAATATCGAGGTAATGAAGACGTCAAATATCTTGTAATCAAAAATTAACAAAACCCCAATTGACCTGTTAGTTTTACCACAGCTAATCGTGAGTGTCTAGACATATAGCGACATGGCTGATTAGTATTATCGGAGATTGCTCCCTTCGGTCAATCAATGCTTCGCGTGTTTAAGAACCTAAAGCTACCAAGTTGTAACTCACAAAGACCACCAATAATGTTAGCTGTATATAAATAGTCTTGATTATTTCATTGACTTCAATTAAGAATCAAACATTCTAATTGCAATGAATCATCGACATTTTGTACTATAAATATCAGCTACATTTAAAATCGCATATTCCAAATATCTCAATTGAGTGATTAATTTATAAGTTCATTAATAATAATGTATCTTTTGTTCTGGTTTCTATATAAACTCGATAGGAATGAATTTCTTTCAACTTTTAATCCATTTAGAAAAGATTAAAAATAGTTTATTAAAGAAGGTGTGGTGAATAAAATATATCAAAGTCAGAATAATTTAATGAAAAGCAAGATGACAAATCAAAACAAGTAATCATCGTCGAGTAATTGATTTATTTAATTATGGCATTAAGAAAATTAATAAATTGCTCGGTCTAATAAATGTTTATTGATAGCATGCATTCTTTACAAATCAAAGTTCATAACATTTTAATTTAATAAATACTTTTAGAGTTCATTGGTGGATAATTGATGCATTAAAAAACATTTTTAAAAATATTTTAACAGAACAAATTACATTCGTGCATTCAGACAGTTGTTCACTTCTCCAAATGTTCAAGTAATCACTATATTTTTCATGAATGTCTTCATAACGTATGGAAGGTATTCGAAACAAAACATTTAATTACATAACTTTTAAATATCTCCAAATAACAAATGGGCTTTCTATGAAGTTGAATTTCGGTGTTTAATTAAATATTTACCTAATACGTTGAATAAGAGTTTATATTAATTGCCAAGTTCTAATGACTGTCATTCGGGTTTTTCAATGCCACGCATATCAAGTGATGAGAATATGAAAGAAAAAAACCGAAAATTGGGCGTAGACCGTCAACTGCGAAAACTCTGTTGGCAGGAAGCTTCCCAAAACAGCCGGCGAATTTTCAGACACCTGGTTGGAGGTGGTACAGCAAAGCACTTGAGAAAGCTGGTTGCGTGTTTCTCTTAAAAGGATAAGAAAAGAAATGTCAGGGTAAGAGTTTAAAGTACCACAAGAAAAGGGAAGTACTTGGGTGGCAAAAATATATCTCTGAAATTTCTTGATAATAGTATGCGGAAGGATTGAAGGGTAGAAAGATCTTTAGCATACTTTTCTCTTTTCTTCTGTCTGCACCTCTCAGCACCCTCATTTTTTTATTCATGATACTCCCGCACGTCAAGCAGTTACAAGGCAATCCCGTTAGACAACGGCTAACTGCTTATCCCAATTTCTTTATTCTTTTCAATTATTCTTTTCCTCTTTTGCTCTCTAATTTTCAGTACATACATCGATCTTTCTTTTGATTCCGTCACGAAACCTTTAAACACATGTTTAACCATTTCTATCACGTCTTCCGCATTCCACTTGGTATTATTTAACATACCACTCGATTCATAACGTATATTATTTTTTATTGAGGGATCATTATGCTCAGATGCATGGAGAATAAGGCTATTTTGGGAATCACCTTTGAATGAAAACAAATTTTCAACTTTTGAAATTCTTTGTAACTCTTCTCAAAATTAAAAGTAATGAAGTTCAATTTTATGGTTATTTAAAATTTATTTTTCATGTTCCAGCTGCCTTCAGAAAAGACTTTCAGAAGCTGTAAATAGTCTGCATAAATGATTTTGCTTCTTGGATTTATTAAGAAGAAAAAAATCAAATGGGTTCTTTATCACTAATGATATTGCTTTGATAATAACTCTAATGGGTCATTTACATTGATAGTTAATATCAAACATGATTTCCAATTAATCATAAAAATTTATCACTCCCAAATTTTCATTATTAAAATATTTTAAAAGTATAAAAAATCAAAAATACAAATCAATTTCATCAAACTTCCGAGTAGAACTTGATTAAAAAACATTCTATTAATTATCAATTTTGAAACCACTTCTAATGAATTTTGTACAATCGATAACAATTTTAAATTTATCAAAATATTTTATCTTTAAGATATCATTTGAATTATTTACGTTACAGTATATTATCTCATTGTTTGTAATTATAATCATTATAGACAATGAATACCTTATAATTTATGATACGCATCATTAAAATTCTTCTCTATTCTTTTATCAGATTCGAAAGCAGAAGAAGAATACAAACTCAATAAATTTTTTCATTTCAAACCCATTGAATTCTCATAAACATATGTTGAAAATTTTATATCGCAGCTTCCGTATTTGAGATTTTATTTAATCTGTAAGATACAGTAAACTTCACGAATTTAATCGTCCTTCAGATGGTCGTATAATGTACTCTTAAAAGTATAAAGTGGGAGACGGGTGAGAGCATACAACCTCGTAGGCCATATTACGCCACCATTATGTTGCATATTATGTAGTGGCACTAATAATGACGCGTTGCCGCGGGAAAAAGCGACGAGCATCTGTCGCTCGTGGATAATTTTTTTTTCGTATATTATTCTTTCATCATTTCTTTTTTTTTCTTTTTTATTTATACATATCTCTTTTATTCCATGCATAAACTTCTTTTTCTGTACGAGGAAAAAATTATACTATGTGTCATTAAGTGTAATTAATGGTATTCATTGTTCTGAAATGTATTGTTTTTTTTTTTTTTTTAATTATAGAAGTCAAAATATTCCTTTCTTTATTTGTTTTTGTTGTTTTAGAATTTTTAAACTACAATTATGACAGTAATGGTAATGTATTTTTTTTTTTAGCGATAATGAAGGATCTGCAATTTGTGGAGCAATTGTTTTTTTTTTTAAAGTCAGCCTAAATTTTCTCTCATAACATTTAAAAGGGTCCTTTTTGCAGTAAAAAACAAAAAATTAAGAAAGGTCGGTGGTTACCAAGGTCAAGGCACAAATATTATGATATCTATTTTGTGGCTTCTTTTTTGATCCTCTTCATTGTAGAGTCTACAATAGTTAAAAAATATTTATGTGTTTATTGCGATTTTTACAGTCAAATTATCAGCGTAGTCCTGTATATATTTTATTCTTGTACATTGGGACACGGAATGAGCCTAAGGTTCTTCAGATCACTTTATCTAGTTAAGTCACGAAATTATGCAGTATTTTATTACTTTTCGTGCTGTTTATCATCAGAAAAAATCTACGTGGAAAAAGACAAAACATTTTTGGTTTTTCACAGATTCATGAAACGACAAATTGAATTTTCCTTTGTCATAAAGCGCATAAAACGCAAGAAGTTAGTTTAGTGAGGACTTTTTATTGGAATGGCTAGTTTCTTTATAAAATTTACGACATTGTGAGGTCAAAAATTAAAGTACGTGCTAGCCTGAATGGATTTTTACAATTGTTTGTTTAAAGAAGTAGTTTTTCTCCAAATTTATTTTTTAAAAAAGACTGTTAAAAACTATATTACCTTTGAACATCGCAACTCATGTACCTTGAAATTGTAATGTGACAAAGTAATTTGATAATAGATTCAAAGTCAGCGTGCCAAAATCAATTTAGAGAGAATTATTTGCTAAAATACACCCTGTAATTTCGAGATAAGCCTCAGATTTCCTAGAACAATCTAGGGCATCCATCACAATTTTTCCTACCACCATTGAAACTTAAGCCATTGAGAATCAGAATAAAATTTACTTTTGATGTATCCAATTTTCGTGACAAGACGAACAAGATTCTATGTAATGATGTAGTCTTTTGATATTATGAATATTCTAAACTCAATCAACATTGCAATTCATCTTTGCAAATTTAATCAGTATCATTGTAGTAATAAAGAACAAAAAAAAGCGTTAATGTGTTACAAAAAATTTTTATTAAATAAAATAAAATCGACAAGTGAAATAAATAAATAGATTTTGAATTTCATGACTTATAAAAGTATTTATCAACCATTAATTTTATTTCTTTTTGCACACACGAAACAGATGATGCAACATAAGCTTAGCTTTTACATTTACATATATTATTTTTGTGGTAAAACTATGAAGAAATCATTATAAAAGTTTTATTGCAGTTAAAAGAAAAATGGATATTATTGAAAAAATGAAAGTATACATCATGATAAAATTAATTGATAAAAATAAATGCAATTCTATAGCTTTTTTTATCCTTGCAAGTTTTAATCTTATAGTTGACAGAAATGATTTAATTACTTTCAATTTTATTCTTACAATTTTTAGAAAAATTCGATAGATTGATAAAAATAATCCATTTGAACTTCTTCATCGATTGAAAATATTTTTATTTCCTTATTGAAAATAGCCAAAGCATAGTTTATTGGCTTTGGTAAACGAAAAAAAAACATTTTTATATCACGACCTTTTACCTTTTTTGAATTGTACACAACTAATCGACCGTCATCGATTTATAAGCGTAGATTCAAAGACCTTCGAATTAATGAAAAATGCAAAAAATTCTATAATCGAATAATTATACATAAACTGACTATGATCCTTCGGTAATGAAGATGTAAGTGTAAACAAAAAAAAAAAATATTCACATGCTTATTCATATATCTCTAGAATGGATGTATTCTATAAGTGAAGGTCGTAGGCTTCTTCTTCTCATTTCTTGATCTCATCTATATTTGTATTATCTATCAAAACAAGTATGTTTACATTTATAATAATTTGAATTATTAAGATTTATAATCAGAACAACAAGTTTACAAAGAAAACATTAGATTTACATGGAGCTTTGTAATTATCCATCCGGAGAAGAAGCTAAATAATCAACCAATTTAACTCAGACAAAATTATGAAAGTTTAAAAATAATAATTGTGGATAATTATTCATGGATGATTACATAAAAAAAGTCAATTCAACTCAAGAACTCGATTATTTATTGAACGTTTTATTTTACTTAAGATGCAGAGATTTTAGAAAAAAAACAAAACAATTTATTGTCAAGTTTTTAAATTCAATAAATTAATATAACAAAATAACTGAAGGTTCATAAATATAATAAGTGCATTATTGTAACAATAAAATAGTGTAAACGATCTATTATATGTTATTAATGTTCTATTTCTTTTCTTTTTACAAAAAAAAAAAACAATATTTAAACAAATATTGAGATGAATCTACCTTTAGGTTAAATTTAAATTACAATAAATTTTTTATTTTATTAATATTATTAATTTGGTTTTAGTAGTAAACAGGGTAAAAAAATTAAATTTTGTAAAAACAATATAAATGTTTGCTTTACACTGTATGTTTATTGTACAAAACGGACAGTTACAATTTTATTTTAATTCGCAAAAGGTAATAATTTAAGTGTACACCGTCGGCCTTAGTCGGGGTAACGTTAAGAGACGCCGTTTTACAATTAATAAAAAAAGCGCAGTGATAATAAAATAACAACGCGCGGTATTCCAAACGTAACCTCAAGTAAATTGAAACACATTATTCATCATTAACTCATATATCTGTCGCGTCCGTCCATCGGTCTTGGTTACAAATAATTTATCATCAAGTCTCTCTGTAACTTTTCATTTTACAATCTTACTTTCTTCTACAATCTCTTTAGTGATATCGAAACTTAAACTGTCATACATCATCATTCTATAAAATCGAATTACCACCCGATTTTAATGGTACAAAAATAAATCTTGTTTACATTTGTCTGTATAATTATTATTCAATCAATCACGTATGAACACACATACTCCTCAATTACTCATATCAATTATTAAAACAATTATACGTTTAACGGATCACACCATTGGATACAAGGAGTCTCAAGACATATTTAGAGGTAACAATCAAAGGAAAATAAAAAGAATCAAGGAAGAAAAAAGATAAAAATATGTACCAATTAAATATGTAATGTTATGAAACAAATCTCTTAAATAAGCGAAAGATAATAAAATGAAAAAGAAAACAAGGAGAAAGGGTATAATTTGACTCTGGTAACTCGTACACTTTCAGGCATGCTTTCCTGCTCGAATCATCGACCAGGAAAAGCTCACGTTTGCTTATAATTACAAACGATTGATCGACGAACATGACGGTGATTAAAATTAATTATATGTAAAATAATAATAATTATTAATTCAAATAATATTAATAATTAATAATATTAATAATACAATGATATATAGTAGCTGATAAGTAAGTTTTTATACACACGATTAATCGTATGACAAAATCAAATGCGCAATTAAAAGCGATTCGAGCAACAGTCTTACCTCCGGTGGTAATAGAATTATGTAGTCGTAAGAAAATAATTTTTCTGAAGACTGTGCATTGCAAAACGAGAATTTTAATAGCAGTTATTATGTTTAATTTTTTATTAAACTTTCAGTTCTCTTATATTTTGAATCTATTTATGATCATGTTTTTAGAACAGTATGAATATGTAATAATTTTTTTATCGCTCCCATTGAAAACAAAATCATTGGTAGTTGAACTAATATTTTCAGAAAAAATAGTTAATAGCATCTTTTTCTCTTTAAATAAAATAAAATAGTAACAATAGTATCTTTATGTTGCAAGTATTTGCAATCTTATTATTTTTATTAGTGATGAAGGCAGTCGTTTTTGTCGAATTCCCTGTCGTGGACAGTGCATTCTCTTCAGTCCTTTAGTATAAATTTTTTTTTTGTTGCGTAGGCAGAGAAGCATAAAAAGAGATTTTTAATCTCCAGACTATCATGGCAGTGATAAGCTTTATATTTCTCTTTGTTTTCTTGATGATTTTTTTTCGTCCTGTTGTTCAGTGTATCACTTATGTCTTCTGTAGGAATTTATACTTCTCGCATTGGCAGTGATGTTCTGGTGATGTCTGCAACAAAAATAATGTCGAAAAAAATTATTAAATATTTATTGACGTCAACAGGCATTAATAATTAATGTGTGATGTATGAAAATAATTCGAATTTAATTTCTCAGAAAAAAATTGATTCAAAAGAGATTTTAATAAATTATCAGTAGAAATGATATTCTGAGTGAAAAAAAAACATAAATTGTTGAATTATAGAGTTATTTTGTTGATAATTTAGGCAATAAAAAAACTATTTTTTTATTTGGAAGATTTTTATGTATGGAGTGATAGATATTTTCTGTCATAGGATAATTTTCATGCAAATAATGAAATGTAAAGAATGCGATTTATAAATTTGGTACGACGAGAAGTCAGAGGAGTGTAGAGATTATTAGTTAGGATGCGGGGCGCGGCGGTATCCTGATCTTGGTGAAGGCCGCCTGGTACATTCTAGCCGGGCAAAAACTGCACTAGGAAACCACGCCCTGGCTCTGTTGCGAATGTCCTCGGGCAGCATTTCACTGTTCTGTTCTTCGCGTACTTTAAATTCTTATCTGCCACATTTATATCCATATTTAATTACATAATTAATTAAATTTAATAATGTCTCATTTGAAAGAAAGAAACTCGGGAAAACATTCATTTTAATATTTTAATCATAGCATATTAATTTTTATCGAAAATTGTTCCTGTTTAAAGGAAATAATCAATGCCTTATTATCTCTCCCCAGTGTAACATAAGGATAATAAATAGCCTCGTGCAATTATCGATAGGCCTGACGGCCTTCAGAACAGATTTGCTTTGCGAGGTCAAATGGTAATTTTTGTCTCCACTCTGGTGTTTTTAGAAAATATTTATTTTACTTGTAACCCTTTTGTGATATGACTCTTTATATCTTATAATCATTTTGATTCAGTTTTGACCATTTAGGTTTCCTGTATAGCACATTCATAATAATACAAGTATCCGCATTACTCCAAATAATGGATCCAGTGATTAAGATAAATACAATTATTACAAAAATACTCGAAGTAGCATAGAAGACGAAAAATCGGAGAAGTTGATTGAAAGATAACATCAATACTAGACCATTTATTACGGATTGAGCTTAGATAAATATTTATAGTGAATTTTAAAAACCCCATTTTTTTTTCATCGTTTCTGGGCCAAGTTCAACCGAAAAACGGTACTTGGTTTTTTTTCCGGATATATGTCGTACAGCAACATACTTGGGTATATCCGAAGCACGTAAAGAAGTAAAGGGCAAGAAAAGAAAGAGCAAGCATAAAAAATAAAGCCAGAAAGAAACACTAAACGGGCAATGATGAGAGAGAACTGTCCTTTTCCTCCACCTGTATGAAGGTTCATTTATAATGAACAGGAGGAAGAAATGGAGCAGATAAGGAAGGCAAATAAATTGAGGAGGTCTGTTTGAAGAATGAAATAAGAAACTGAACCGTTAGCTATGCTTTTTTGATGTCGGTTCCTGATCTCAAACCCTAACCCAAGCCACCTAGTTTCCTTGTGGTAAGTTGTCTGCTACCTGGCACTCTGCACAGACTTGCCCCTGAACTTGGCTTCCCTCTTTCACTCACCTCTCTCCCTTTCTTTCTCACTCGACATACATTCCAAGTCAATTCAATCCCTTCAACTCACAAACATTATGTTTAGTCATTTTCTACTATAGGTCAACCCTTCGTATTTTTCTCTTTTTAACTGTTTTTCTTTTAAATATTTCCCATTTTTTCCTTACTTTTACTCAGTTATACCCTGACCTTCATTAATTTTTCTTTTTTTAGGGCGTATCAAAAGGGAAAATCTTGAAGTTAATAGAAAAGTTAATGAAATCTGAAACTTTTAAAAAGATCTCACAATATTTTTTGTCTCTTCTTTTTTAATTAATGAAAATATTATTTTCCCACCAAAATAATCTGTTAGCAAATTAATAACTTCTGACATAATTTGTAAGAATTAATGTAGTCCAAGCTAATTATTTATGATCATTTTTTATTGAAAGTTCATCGTCTTTCGTCATGAAAATTACGTTTGATACAAAAAATTCATCTTTCTCTGCTAAATAATGATTATCTCCTCAATGTGATGTTAATTGAAAAATAAAAAATAATATAATAAATTGAAAATAAATGTTAAATACAATGTCTTGACCTCCGTACTCAATGGATTAGAGTCGAAGTGAGCATTGCACATAGTAGTGGATAATCATTAGTTTATATAACAAGTCATTTCCCGCAACCACGTGATCATTGCAGTTGTCAAGGAGATCCGCTCACCACCGAAGAGAGAAGGTTGGAGGTAGTTGGCGCCTCCACCCTCACTTCTCTCAATTGAGTTGATTTTTTTCTCTATCTAGATATTTTCGAGTCGATATAATTGATATACATTTTATTATATGGATACAATCAGTGTTGTACATAAGATAGGTCTCATTATCTTAATAGCCGATCAATGAGAATAAATTGTATCTGTTATCAACGAGGTCACTATTTATTAATTAATCAAGGACATTTCGTTGTCATATGAAAAAGAGATGCATCATGGAATATTTTAACCGAATGTAGACATCACCGATTAACCAGTTTGGTAGGCAAGCACGTGGACACTAACTCGACGACCTTGATAGGGCAGTAAAGATGTTTTTTTTTACTCTAGTTCCCAGAGAGATTTAATCTTATAATTCGACATATTTGAACAATAAATTGATCATTATTTCACTCTTTACCAATTTCTGTACTTTTCTTTGAATTGTAATGTTTAAAATAATAGATTGTTAATTAATTGTTTAGGATCGATAATTGTAGAGTGTTGGATGTAGTAATTGAAGTTAAATAACATGGAGGAAAATTATTGTAGAGTTCAGAGAAGTCACTTTATGTCTCGCGTGCACGTAGGTCGAGTAGTCTCGCGCGACGTTTGAGAGTTGAGTGCAAAGGTGCGATGGTCCTGTGCCGGTAAATGCCACTGGTTGGCATTATAACCATACCATGCACGCTCTTGCTATGTCGCACGAGACCTTCGATGCATCTACGTTAGTGCTTGATGCATAGAGTATACTAGACTCACTGTGACTATATGCCAATAAACAAATATCACATTCTTATTTTTTTACTTTCTTTTTTAATATAAAAATGATAATTGTACTTTTTTCTTTAAACACTAATAGATTTTAAATAAATGAATATATTATCTAATTTTAGAATAATATTTAAAATGATTGAATATAAAGGAGTGGATGCGAGTATTACTTTTGATGAATTTAAATTTATATTTGTCTTGAAGGAAATAATTTAGAAATTCTGGAATAATTTTTTATACAGTGACATACATTTTTGTGTTTGTAGCACATGTTTTTAATTTCTACTGGCGAATTCATGTTAATTTCACTTTTAAAATAAGAAAGCAAAAACGAGGCAAAATTATCATCGGATAAAAATAAAGAAGTTCCATAGTAAAAGGTTGCGAATAAAATTTCGATTTTTTTAAGTGGATTAGAGCGAGAATTTTTTCTTCTTGAGGCTGTGATTTTTACTAGGTAATATTTTAATAGGCTCAATGATCTTGGATAGGACCGTCTAGACTTCTCGCGCCGACGGTGGTCGGTGCTTCCCCCCTTAAAATAAAATAAGCCCGCGAAGAACTCTAGACGAGAGGTGAATGAACCTCGAACTGACTCTTTGGGCCTTCAGGAAAAAAGGAGAAGCGCCAAAAAAAGAATACGCGCGTCCGACGCTACGGAAAGGAATAAAAAGAATGCCTGAGCAACCGAAAGACGATCTTATAGTCAAGAAGTACTCGATCGTCTGCGATATGAAATCTTGACTATAAAAAAAATATTCTAGTTCGAGTTTATATATACATTTATAATGCAACAAGTGATAAAAAAAAGGAATTGATTAGTTGTAACTTATAATTATTAATTGCTAATGATTAATTACACGAAACGACAAATTATCTTAATGACAGTTTTATTCTCATTAAAAATCAATTATCTCAAACATCACATTTTTTACAATCGATGACGTGAATGAAACAATTGATTCTACTATTGAAAGGAATGACCGTGAAAACGTTGAATATGAAACACTTTCACTGCGAGTCGAAGCAAGAAAAGACTCAATGATTCTCTTATAATCATCCCATTCATGTTTTTTTTACTCTTTATTTTAAAACGATTATTTTTTTTCTCCAATTTTGTCTTCCGGTAGTACCAACTTTTTATTTTAATTTATTCATTGATAATATATTTTTAAATATGTATCAACAAAAGCCTTCGTCGAAGTTCATTACTGATTTAACATTTGCTATAGATAAAAAATGAGAAAATTATTATGTGAGTTGTTATCGAATAAATAGTTATAAATATTTATTCATAAGGTAACAAGTGATAATGAGTTAGAAATTTTTTCTTGCATACATATCTTTTATACGATACGGAAATGATGAGCAATGAACTTTGGTCACCATCAAATTGAATTGAACATCGACTCTATCATTCCGGGAGACATAGTGCCGAATTCAAATCTGAAGTAGTCGATTGGTATGCGCGATAACACACACAAGACTTGAACCTGCCGATCGATAGCACCTCGAACGTGCTCTATAAGCTTTATAGTCAAGTCCTTCTTCGTACAATGTTCAAAATTCTACTTCCGTAAGAAAAAATTTATTAATAAATTTATTTATTAAATAAACCTGATCTCCTGTCATTCGAGTTTTATTGTCTTTTATTTCGTTTGATTAATTCAGTTGGATTATTGTAAAAAAAGGAGACTGAGAAAAAACACTTTTCGACGATAAGATTTAACCAGTAGTGAGATCTGGTAATTTAGATGTGATTTGACAAATATTGCTGAGTAGTCGGATGAAAACAAGTAGAGGAAAAGAAGAAAGGAAGACGATTGGCATGCAGGTCGCACAGCATGTTGTCCTAGGTCACGCGTGATCCTCTCTACATCTGCTTCTCTCACTCTCTCTCATTTACTTTTCTCTTTTTGTTTCGTTCTCCCGCTCTCATCATAGACAATCTACCTTATCTCGGCTTTATCGTTTTAAGCGCTTGAGTTGACGCAATTCTCTTATATGATGCAACGAGAATCCTCGCGGAATAACGATCATGTATTTACTAATAAATGTGGTTGGAAAAATTTATAATCTGAACCAATAAAGTTTTATTTTCTGGAATAAAAAGAATGTATCTGAGAAAAAGATTAAAACAATTAGGTACTTGAAATAAATGTCAATATGGCGTTGGCAAATTTATTTCAATGATGGAATTGAATATTCGTGAATATTTTGCGATTTTTTTTGTTTTTTATGAAAATGACTTTTTATGAAAGATAAAAGTGGTCGAAATGATGAGCCCGAAGCTGTCGGTCGTTCTCGCGTTCGCGCAGGCGCCTCAGGAGAGAAGCAAGAGTTGAGGTGAAGAACTCAAGAGAGAAAAAGAGTGAAAGAGAGTATAAGAGAAAGAGAGAAAATGCGTTGCGAGGGTCGAGCAATCGACAGGAAAGAAAGAGCAAACGATCAAAGTCCATCTGAGTAAGAGTGAGAGAGGACCAATGCCCAAAACTCTCAGGTGGTGTCAATGAACCCAGCCATGTGAGGAGTCGAGGCAGGCTCGACTGTACTCTGCCTCGCTACCCACTATATCGGGGTCTTGTCTTTCCCATGGAAGCGAGACTAATTCCGTGCCTTTACGAGAGCACCAACGACGATGACGATCGAAGTGCGATCGCCCGCGATCTTCTGATGCTCTCCTTTTCCTGCATTTCTTTTCTTAATCAACTGAAAATTCCACGTGATCGAGTATCAATTACGCGTTGAGAATTGATATGTAAAGACCCGAAAGAAAATGATTTAAAAAAAGAATGTAACTTGAAACAAAACTGATGAAAAAATTCCAATCCCCTAAAATGGTAAATTTGGGTGTCTTGTGGCGATTACGAAGGCGCCAGTTATCGCGTGAGTGCATGCGAGAGTGAGACGAACTGAGGAAGACAAGGGGCTCTCAACAAGACTCGTTCTTCAATGTGTGGATTGAATAAAAGCACACGAACGTGTGATGTAATATCACGATTTTTTATTTTCACTCTTTTCACTTTATTTTCAAAGAATGTATTCTGTGTTCTCGACATTTATTATGATGAAAATCAGAGAGCAACGTGTGAAAATTGTTACGGCAAAGAATAGAACCGCAATGTACATATAGATACAAATGTTTACGTATTAACTTACCTCATACACAGGCAGCTTTGATCTCATTGATGACTGGTTATTTTCAAGTGTCTGCCTTTACGAATGTGAATGCTCCAAGCCCATCTTCTTAAATTTGATGAAGAGGTTTCTTCTCGTCCTCGCACATGTTCCGCCATGCTTCCGGACTGTGACGACACTATCTTTACACCTGCCACACGGAAACTCTTTTCCTCAGATAGGTTTTACTCCTGCTTTTTACCCGTCGCCTCTTCCCTCAATATTGTCCAGTAGGATCAAGTACCTTAGCCATGGTGCAATCTCAATTAATGTCGTTTACTTGCATCAAATCTCACCAGTCTTTAGTTTAATTCGTTTTTCAGTATTGTCCCGTGGGATCCAAGTGATCCATTTTACTAATCTCTTCAGTATCCAATTATGACCAGCAAAATCAAATTAATAACAACAACTGTGTTGATGTTTTCTCAGTTAATAGAGTCCAGTTGGATCCAATACATTAGCCATATTGAATTCCTATCGATGGCACTCGAATAACTCGATTTTTGTCTCGAAGGTTCAATTTTCAATATAGTCCAGTTGGATCCAGCTTCTTGTCCATTTTAAATCTTGATTTGAAAAAACTGCGCGGGGTTTTATTGTAAATGAGATAAAATTAGTCTCTGAGCACACGGTATTACGTCAAGTAGTAGTTTATTCGGTTGTCAATTAAATATACACGAGCAATATTCAATTAATTGTCGAATTTCGGCTATGTTTTACTGTTTAAAATGATAGTAAATAAAGATATACGCGTGACCGTGTCCCACGGAGCTCTGACAGCTCACGGCGAGTGCCTCGCTTTAAGTCTCGAACGACCCCCACCTGGTCACGCGCGCTTAAATCTTATTGGATGAGACGACCGGCTACACCGGAATCATTTGAAAGAGGCGAGCTTTCGGAAAATTTTCCCTGCTTACGTCGCTTCACTCTTGACCACCAACATGATGAAGCCACCCCGTGGGTGAGTGGATTCTGCCAGGTGAACATCAGTTAATCAGAGTGGGGTGAAGAAATGATAGAGAGGGAAACAAGAGACAGAGGTGGATCTTACGATTTTAAGGACACGCGACTCTTTGATAAAAAAAAATCTTTTGAATTTTTTTTTCCAGTGTCATTTTTTTTAGATGAATAATTATTTTTCATCTTACAATCACTAACAATTGACCAATTGATAATAAATCATATTTTAAAAAAAATTTACTTCATTCGATCGATGATAAAAAAAATTTAACAGGAAGTTTATTCACCAACTTTTCAGAAGAAAAATCATTCTTACTCATGAACACAAAAAGAAACTAAATAAATAAAATTTCTTTTAATATCATTAAGAAATTTTCTAGTACTTTGTTTATTTTTTGAGACCAATTTTGTAATGTAAAAGCAATTGAAAGCAACTAATCATTACTGCGGTGAGAAAGTAACTTTCATCGCATTTTACTCCAGAAAAAATAAAAAACTGCAATAATAATATTCAGCAAAAAATTTTTTATATTCAATAAAAAAGTAAAACATTACTTTCTCGAAAGTTATAATGAAAGTCTTTTGCCATTTATTTCATATATTTTCACAATTAAATATATTACCTACAACAAAAAAATATAAATATGATAACGACTAGTTAGTACTTGTTGGTTATCGTCACGTCGATAATTGAAGTGTAATTTATTATATTTATAGGAAGAAAATGAAAAATAAATCATTCCATAATTTAATTATCCAATTACTGTAATAGAGGTTCTACCATTACCACAATATTCTCCAAGTACCCTAAAATTTAAAAAATTCCAAAGAAATAACAAAGGTAAAAATTGTGTTGGTTTAAAATTCTACATACAATAGATAGTTCAATAAACTACACAGCATACTGTATTTACATTTAAGTCATTGCGATGCTTCTACACAAATTCATGGTCTCCAACAAAAGCCTAAATAGTAAAAAACGGACATAAAAATGACATTTTCATTCTTTCTACTTTTTTCGACCCAGTAGTAAAAGTCGATTATTTATGGCAACGCAAATTATATTTCTAAACAAATAACAAAACCTCTTTTGTCAAAGATCTTTCTTAGATTTTTCGCCTAATTTCTCCGAGTTTCTAGGACGGTTTTTAGTAGACTGAATTTATTTATCATTTTATCATAAAGTAATCTTTCTGCACTAAAAAGCTGGCAGCCGTTAATCCTTAGTAAACACTTGATAATCCGGTATTTATTTCTGAGCAATAAAGAACTATTTCATTTTCTCCAACAAGTGTAATCAGAATTTGTAAGCTCTGAGGGTTTTATGTGAATACCTTCGTCCATTCTTTCATCTGTCGACTGTTCATGTGTCTCGTCGTCGATCGGTGAATGAACCCCAGATTATGTCGACCTTGGAAAATCCTTGAGGAAGGGATTTTGGGGATAATTTACGTCCAATTCACATTAAGTGTTTTTGAACAAGTTTATAAAATACTAAAGAAGCCGATAAATATTTTGAGTTTACCAACTTTGGTTTGGAGTCTTTAATTTTAAATTTAGTTTTCGAATAGTTATATATATATAGGTACAGAATGAAAGATGTTAATCTATTAGGGTAGTTTCCTCTCACTCGATGATCTTTTATTTTTACTTGTGTCTGTTCTTGTTCTTCTTGATCTCCTTCATCCTCTTCTCCTTCCACTTGAACGACTGATCACGGGAAAGAGAGACACGCCGGCTCCAGCATCGATACAAATAAAGCACACGGTGGCTTCCTCGTTCTCTCAAGGAACGAGCGTGCGTGCACGAGAGCGTGCAGTTTGTAGTTTGTCGTCGTATCCCCGCGCGGGAGACTACGACGCCGTGTTACTGGGATAAAAGGTGAATGTACTATACACCACAGCTTCTTCCCTGCCTCTTCTCCTGTACTCTCTCACTCACTCTTTTTCTCTTATGCCTCCTTGTATTTCTTCTTATTGTACATTATGTCAATTGGAGGGATGGCAGCTCATTATTTTCCGCAAATGTGATGAAAGACGAAGGTCATTATTGCAACCTAGAATTTTTCCATATTATTTTAAATTCAAGGAAGTTTTTTTTTTTTTTTCAAAATAATCGATACATCATGAGGTGTTGACATCTGTTTATGATTAAGATCAGCTAAAGATTTTTATTCATTAATTATAAAGCAGTTGTTCATGTAATCAAGATGTTTATGGAAAAGTAATCATTCGTCTTTTGTTCATTGTCATTAATTTATGTACTTTTTGTTAAAACAGTGATAAATATTTATTGAAAAATTTATACATTTCTCTCTCATAGTTTAAAATATTAAGAGAAATTTTTTTGATCTTCAATTTTATAATAATAAAATTATACAATGGAAAAAAATTATAGGCTAATTTATTATCATGATTGTCAATAAATAGCTTTATTTTATTGTTATAATTATAAATAACGTTTTTTGTAGATTTAAGATAAAGTTCAAGGAAAATATCTGTTGTCTTGAACAAATAAATTTTCTAAAGTCATAAAACTGATCAGACATCGATAACACATATTCAGTAATTAACAATAATTACAAATTAAACAATTATTGTAACATTATGATTTATTAAATAAAATAATCACCTTCATATTATTAACATATTTCAACAATAAAGCACGTGACATTTTCACCAAGGTGATTTATGAAATTATGGAGTTATATTCAGCTACTTGGCACACCTTTAATTACTTCCTCGGTTATGAATTAAAAGTTATTTCATGTGGTACTGTATCAGTAGCTCACATCCAACAGGTATATAAAAAATACAATAAAAATTCTTAACATTTTTGTAGGGATACTAATAAAACTATCGTTGGAATATTTTCGTTTTATGCTTGATATGTACTCTGAGAAAATTTAACAGGATTCTTGGGAGTCTTAAATTTTTTTTGTCAGTGTTTTTAAGTTCAAGTTGAATGGATAGAGCTGACGGTGTAAGACATGGGTGCTCAGTACCTATACGTACAGCTGGTACATACCTATCTAGTTTGCGCAACAGGCTTCTCAGATGTTTCTATGAATCTTCCCAAATAGTATCTATCGATGCTATGTTGCTTCATAAAAAAATTCTTTATTTAATCCCGTACAGTCACATTGACTGCAGCCTTATCTGATTAAATGATGTTCTATCAGTACCACATATTATTATAATTTAGTTATTCATTTCTCATTTTAATTTTAATCTTTCCAAAGCTATTCATTAAATAATTCTTTCCCCCGACTGTGTCAAGAACAACCATTCATTAAAAATTCTTCTTTCCCTAATAAATCAAACTTGTTGAAGACTAATTGTTTTTTTTTAACGAGCTAATTGTATTAATATTGACAGTAAATAATTCTTGTTTAATGAATCAATTAATTAACAATCACGATTATACTTTAATAAAAATTAATAATGATATATGTTATAATTTACTTACAATGACTTGATTATGCTAAAAAAATGATAATTGAAAAAAGATTAATGATTATATTTTGAATATAAAGTCAAGTAAACGATATAAGTAATTCTAATGATTATAAAAATATTTGTTAATTTGATGAAAATGTATTCAAATGGCAGTCCATTTTCAATAACTAATCAATATATCATTTAAACTATGACTTTCTTCACATCATAATTAAGAATGACATTGAAATGTATTTTTGCAGTAAAATGTTTTGATTAATTAATTACTACCATATTTAATTAATCATTGAGCACAAGTATTACATGGTGGAGGTCGTGCTTATAAGATTACGACTTGACGCCTGTGTATAAAATGACGTCACATTTAAAGGCGTAAATCCCTCGGTGAGGTCGAGCGAGACTGAACAAGTATAACTGAAATAAAAGAAGAGAAATCTATTCTTCTTTGTCCTCCTTCCTTCGCAATACTCAGTGATGAAGCGCAAGACGGAATGACAGGGCAAGGAAGAGATGCAGGAGACAAAGAGAAATAATAAAAGGATAAGAACGTGGAACTAAGAAGAATGGATAGATTGTATTAGAAAAGGAAAAAAAATAAGCATAAGAATAAGAATAAGAAATAGTGAACGAAGAGGCGGAAAAGAGGGTGAGCCACTGATAAACCGTGGAAGGTGAGGCAAAATGCGAGGGAGAGGCGAGCAAGAAAAGGATTTAAACGACAAAGAAGAGAGAATAATACGTCTTATGTGCGTGGCAAACTTTTGCATCATCCTCATACCCTGACCTAACCACTTTCTTACCTCTTTGTCTCTCGCGTGATCTAACGTGAGACTTCAGTAAATTAAATCGCGCGTCATTCAATTAAAAAATCACAACCAGTAGTCGACAAGACGTCTATACGTGTCCCTCATTGCGGATATTACATTGTAATTTATGGTAAATTACTATCGCTTCTATGCCTCACTATTTTTCTTGTTTCTTATCTCAATTATATCATTTTATTTGTTCTTTACTTTTTTATATTTATTATTTGTTTTATATTACTCACACTTATTTAATTGTGGACAGTAATAACTAGCATGTTAATCAAGTTGTTGAATTAATTTAAATCTTGAAAGCATATTTTGCTACGCGACGATTGTGATAGGTCGGCTACAACTCTGACTCCTTACTCACTTTATATTCAAGGACAATCGTCCTTATTTAATACCTTTTTTTTTATACCCAATAATTATTTTTCTTCTGTCAATTTCATGTGAGAGTTATATAATTAAATGATACATTATATGAAGAAAATGGTGCTCAAAACATATTACAAATGATTATGAGAAGTTTGATTACGGTGATATATTTTTTTTCTGACTTGAGGTCATTATTTTCGACTTCATCATTTGGAATGTTTTTTCTCACTCACCTTTACAGAATTTCCCTTCTCTTTTATCTCTCCTCTCTGTTACCGAAGCGTGCAGTTGTGAGTGCCTGAAACAGTGAAGCAGAGTGTGGTATTGCTGCGGTACAACGCAACCAACGAGAGCAGCCTCTAGGTCGGACGTTCACCCTGTCGACGATTCCATACCAACACTCAACACGAAGACGTATATGAGTCGATATACTACTGGTGGTAAAAGACTCCTCGAATATTTTCGGCTCACTTGATGATTTACATACATCAAAACAATTCAATGCAAACTTTGATCTGTTTAAATGTAAATTTATTTATATTTCTTACTAAAATGTTTACTTCCTGGTATCAAATAATCTTCTTGGAGATATGGTTAAACAAATTTTTTATATTTGGAGGCGTTTCATTTTTTTGAATAGTTTTTTTTTTAAATTCAACTTTTCGGTATTATTCATCTGATCTCAAACTTTGAAAACAATTCAAATTAATTTAAAATCATATCAATAATAATTTTAACACCAAATTAACGCAAGAAATTTGTTTCTTACAGAATTTATTCTACATTTTTAAACAAAAATGAATTGGTTTACATATCACAACGGAAACTATTTTCTTTTGATATGAATTTTATTTTCATTAATTCCTAATATTATGCTTTTATTTTAAAAATACAGAAAAAAATACTTTACGAATATTAATCTCACCATTTCTTCTAATTTGCATTGATAAAAATCATAACATGAAGAAACTTGTTCTAAATAATAGATTACACAATATTTCACTTTGCCCTAGATTCCTCTATATATTTTCATGGTTTAATAATTCCTGAACATAATTACATACAAAGAAAATTCATTTCTTCGAGGATATTACAGTCAATTTTCTATTCATTTATGCAAACAAAAAAATATTCAAACTTCAAATTCATGTATGCAACTGTATATTATTAAAAAAAAAAATAATTTCTCAGCGAAATAAAGTAAAGAAATTATTCAATAATTTTGTCATTATAAATATAATTATGCATTACCACATGACTCTCGTAAAAGAATTTTTATTCGCCAACATAAACATGGGGGTGTAAACAAACATTGTGAAGAAAATACTGAACTGTCAATTAAATAGTTGGCAAAGGATGAGCAATGCGACACGTTAAAGCGCCAGTGAATAAGCGACGATAAGTAGGTAGGTGGGTAGGTAGGTAGGTAGGCAGATAGATAGGCTGGTTCACTTTGCTTCCTATACGCTTCGTTCGACCTAAGAAACAGTCACGTTCGTCAGGTGACTATAAGTACGTTGACCCGGCGCAATCTTGAAGAACTTCTAATCGTCCGGATACTTTGTTAGATGACGATGTTATATGCTTAAAAAAAACTATACAAAAACGTGAAGCAATAGTTTACGTACAATTATTATTATTTAATGTAATATTCAAACTATTAACGAAACAAACGCAGAGAAAACTCTCTGTGTATTTGTGAAAAAACGAACAGATAAAAAATTTTAATTAATGATGGTAAAAATGATTTTATGAGGTATTGTGTATTATCATTGGTATTAATTAGTGATATTTCTTCACCCATTAATTTCATCTTTTAAATCATAGATTTGCAATAAGATTTGTGTCCTATACACCTTGAAATGATGATAAATCATACTGAATCAAGGCTATAGTTTCTTGCAAGCAAAGTTATCATCAACTTTCTCGTGATTATAATTATATTTTCAACCGACATTTACGGCTTAGTCGTTGCTATTTTTATTACATATTTTTTATCCACTTCAGGAGAAACTCGTTAGTCAATAAGTAGGTAAAAAAATATTATTTATAGTTAAATAAATTGATCTATTCTCAACAGAAGACGAATACGTTAATTAAATTACTTTTTTTAGTAGATAAATATATGATGAATATTTTCACTTTCTCTAGCTGGAAATGATTAAATTGGTAATTTTCTAAATTTCTTTTTGTAAATATAGACATTGAGTAAACATTATGAGAAAAAGAGAGTAAAAACAATAGAAATTTTATTCTCAAGATATCCGAGGTCCTTTTATTATTGGGGGAAAAGTGAAATCTGTGATCATACGTCTATTTATTTTACTATCTTTCTCATGCGATCGTGATGCATCAAAACTTTCTTTTCTTATATTCCTTTCTCCTTGAAGGATAGAAGCACCTACAAGTGACATCATTTAAATCTAAGTGTTAAAAGTCAATTGAACGATGCATTAAATTTTATTATGACTTTCAAATCAATTTTTAAATTCAATTAAATAATGCATTTTTTCCACCTGTATATTCAATGAAGATAAATAAAAATCGAAGCGAATTATTTGTTTTATTCATTTTTAAAATTTATTCGTTGAATAATAATCGACAAATTCAAATCATCTCAGTTTTTTTTTTTAAAATTACACTTGAACTTGAATAAAAATGCTACCAACAACTAAGATGGACTTTAAAAGGATATTAGAAACTACATTCAAAACTTTTCAGAGTGTACCTATAAACTTGAAATAAATTTTTTCTAAAGATGTTAATCTTTATGTTACATAATCAAGAACTCACCGAATGTTCATTGACACTGAGGAATTTGTGTATAGAAAAAGGAAGAAAAAAATTTTAAAAAACCGGTATCGAGCACATATTTATGTATTCCAACGATTACTCGATTTTGCGAGAGTGAAAGAGAAGGAAAGTTTTTCCATTAAGCAAAAGCGAATCGCATTGGCATTGAAATCATACTAAAAAAGTGAGTCAACGAGAAACAAGAAAGAAAAAGAGAGAGAGAAAAGAGAGGGTCGAGGGCACAAATAGAGGCCTAGGCTAAACTGGCACAGTGTCAAGGTGACCCCACGTGTCCTCCGAGCGTTCACCAACTAGGCGTTCACATCAATTCCGCGCGTGCGAACCGGTTACTTTCTCGCCTTTCTTATCTATTTTTACCTTTTTTCTCTAGTTCTATCGCTTTTTCGTATTCTTTGTCATATAAACCAACGACCAGAGATATTTTGCGGCTAACATGTCTTGAAAATATCTAACTCATACTCATGATAGTTGATCCTATCTAGCTACATTCACGCGGCATAAGTACATCCGGAGAGAAAGGCAGGAAACAAGTAAAAAGAAAACCATTTTCTAGCTTCTTGTTAATCGCTATATAAATCATTATCGTATATCGTCGCAGGAAATCCGTGATTTAACACGAAATTAACAAAGAAAAATCGTGTCTGGGATATAACAGACCAGTATTTTCCGTATCCTCAAGTTACTACATCAGTCGCACCGAAAATGTCATTCATATAACTAAGTATTTTTTTATCAAGGGAAGAGATTAATAATCAGAGCCTTTTTATTTTTAAATGAAAATCAAATGGAGATTTTCTTTTTCTCTATCTAAAAAGTTTTTTTTATAATTCTTATGAAATTCAAATAATGTTCGAATGGTATTATAAAATTAATAAGAAGCAATTACGAAATATTGTGTATAAAATTTATTACTTTGTAACATGTATATGTATATAAATAACTAATTTTTATATGTTATCAGGAGTGTATAACGGAAGTGAAACTAGCAGGTAAAATAAATCAAAAGAATCTAAAGCCAACAATGAAAATTCAGTTTTTTAAATAAATATTAGAGTTGAATTTATTGTAAAAATTCTAATTGAAATGATTTTTATATTTTTAATTAGTTGTCCCACTAAAAAAGATTTAGAAACTTGTTAATTATTACTTAACATTATAATTACGCATTAAGATTATTAAATTTAATCAATACATTCAAATATCTTGATCTTTTTTTTTAAATAAATATAATCGACTAGAATACTTATCTATTCCTTTTATTAATTGACTTAACAAATATTGTCATCTTGATAGGAATAATTTATTATCTTCATTTTTACATTAAATGCATTTTAAAAAAAATAAAAGAACCTGTTTTATATTAAATAATATATTTTTTAACTTAGAGGATTGGTTACGTAAAGTTGGAGTACTAAATTTATATCATGCAATACAGCTCCCAATTATTTTCTTATTAACATTCAACATGGTGCCACATTTATGATCATTTCCATGGATCAAGTTCACTCATTGAATAACATAAAATTCTAATTTTTGAAATTATATACAAATATATTTCAGGATATTGTTATAAAAGGTAGGTCAAAGAGCAATGACCATCTCATATGATCAAACCCAATGTCAAATCTTTTTCTTCCCAGATTATAGAAAAAGTATGAACTCGATAGAATAAAAGCCTTCAATTTATCATAAAAAATATTCTAGATCATAAAAATTAAGTTACATGAGATCTTTCATAACATATATTACTCTCGAGTAACTTTTCATGATCCATTTTTGTCGACTCCAAAACTATAGTTTTCACTTCCTTCTTTATAAAAAAAAAATTCACTTACAAAGCTTGAGCTTGATTTATCTTCTTCGTTGTTTGCTCTCCATTTTTCATATTATCGTTTGCAGGTGGTGCTTACACGTGCGCACGTTCTCCGTAAGACTCTTTTCCGCATTATTAAACGAGTGCACGCACGTAGGGCCTTTTATGCATGACTTGTAGTGGCGTGTACATTCGAATTATTTTGGTGGGATGGTCGGTATAAGCAATATAGCAGCCCTGGTTCCTCAAGGAAGCTCGAAGAAAGGTAGTAACCCGGTCTTGAATAATATTCCACTAAACATGTGTTTCGACAGCCAGTGTCATTAACCTCTCACATTTATAGCAACGGAAAATAATTGTCCAGTCTAGCCTTAGAAGCTTAGGTAATAGATAAACTATCTCTCGAGTCTATTTTAAAGCCATGAATTCAAGCCAGAGGTTGCGAATTGGGCATTGACTTCTCGAACCAAGTTTGCATTCGTTAGGTGTGTGTTGTACCCATATCAGACAATTTTTTTTTTCTACTTTCTTTTTCTTTTCTTGACTAGCCTTTATTTCGAGTTTATTTTTTATTAGACTCCAGTGCCATTTTTTCTTTCTTTATTTTTTGAACATGAGAAGACAACGATTGGGCGATGAAGGCGACTGCAAGAAAAAGAATAAGAAGAAAGAATAGAGTGTGGGGTTTGAAAATTAAGGCCCATGTGAATGCCCTCGAAGCCTAGTGTTGCAATCTATACCACAGAGTCAACGTTACCTTCAGCTATTAGATAAAAGAATTTACAGTTGGCCCTTCTCCTATTGTACTCTCTTAAGAACCGTTCATCTTTTCTTCAATGAGCATTACATGTTTTTTTGTTATGTATTACTTCACATCATTATCCAATCTCTCTCATGATTTGAGATGACCTAACATTTTCCCGTTGTGTACTTTTCAATTATAATTTTTTTTTTCATTACAATGAGAAAGTACTTTTAGATAATATTTTTTTAACAAGTATAGTAAGAAATGACTGTGAGCCTACATTTGTTCCTTTTAATAGTATTATTTATTCAGAATAATGATGAATATCAAAAGTACTGGGGTGTGATTTATCTTTAGAATTTATCAAAATAAATTTTGATGCCTTTGATAAATAATGTAATTAAGACAATACTTGAGAACTGGAAAGAAAGTTATCATTAAAAATAAAAATATTGTTATTATAAAGTAAACATCCGGTTAACTATATTTTAACCAGTTTTAATGATACTGTTCAACGAATTATTGAGAAAAACTGTTACTGAGTAAAATATATTTTAGGTAATTTATTTAATTATAACTCAGAGATTCATGAATAGAATTTATCTATTATTCATGGATACTTTTATAATAGAGTTATCAATAAAACCATCGACAGAAACGAGAATCATTACAAGTAATTAATGTTGAGTAAGAAAGATGACTTCGGTATTACATGAATCTGTAACTGATAAAATGACATACCAAATAAAAAAATCTATGATTCATCTTAGGTCTACTTACAGATCATTCTCGGATGTTCAACTCTTGATACATTCTCTAAAAAATTGATTGTCATGACATGAATGTATATCGATGATATAAAAACCCATTACTATTTAATATTATCTGATAAAGAAACACAAAGATTGATAGTTAGATATTAAAAAATAATATAAAAGTTGTTTAATCATTGATAACAGTTCATTAGGATTTTTTCTACATTCGATTGTATGTAGTTAAAATTAATCTATTAAAATTCAACGAATTTAAATTTAATTTTAATAAAAATTATCAAATTTATGTTTGAAATTAAAAAACCTATTAATATTAATGAATCTAATATTTACATAAAATAATTTTTTTCTATCAGTACATCGAAATCAATCCAGCTGTAGCAACAAAAATAAAAGGTAGAGCGTCTGGGAACGGTTCATCTACCCCAATTATAAAAACTAAAAAACATCCTACAAAATTGGCACAAAATGGTGATATAAATAATTTACAGGCTTGTTTCACATAAAAAAAATTACAGTTCTGTTTTTAATTTAAAAATACTCGTTTATCTTCTTGAGTGCTCTAATAAATACGTATAAAAAAAGGAGGAATCAAATCAGTTGAGTGCATTTAATGTTTTTCATAAGACTGCATTTAACTGTACTTTAAATCATATTCATTTGGGTTGCTCATCTAATAAATCTATAATAGGAAAACTTTTATTACAATAAATTCATGTCGTATTTTTTACCAATTGATCTTTTATTTCTTCCAGTTTCTAAGACTTATAAAAATAAAATTTCTGAACCGTAAATTTATCGAGTGCATAGAGTTTATGACTTGGTATCATTGGGATCCGGATAACTATAAGCGCACACGGTCATTCTCTCCACCTCCACGTGATAGGTTATATCTCCTGAAGGCAATTCTCAATACCACGAAAGCATTTCTTTTTTATTTCCAAGTGCTTCGACGAACACGTAGCTCTTGGATGGTCACGACTAACTGTATTTTGACTTTGTGGCCTGAATTGCGGTAACACGGTAACTGGCTCTGCGACACCCCGAGTAACGGATCGGCACACGGATATCTTGAGGGGGAGGCTGAAGGCTCACAAGAACTAAGAACAGAGTCTACTCTTTCTGAGTACATGAATGCAGCTTCTACATGTATACTATCACGTACACACCAATGTGATGAGTCGAAGGTACTCTGGTCGACCTATACAAGACCTCAATGTGCCATCATCATGTTTGGAACGTTAGGTGCCCTATCGTGTACAAGTGCTTGTACAAGTCTCTTGGCCTCTTCAATGTATATACCAAAGGATGGGTACACCAGTGGCCTATATAGACGCGCGTAAAGGTACACGCGAAGCATCAGCGGTTAATGCGCGCGTCCGTCCAGCAACGGTTGCAGAAACGAGTGTAGGTACTGTTAGGTAATGTGCCCACCAACCGACTCTGTAGGTCATAGGGATAGGGAGAGAGTGAGAGGGAAGCGCAAAGATATAAGGCTAATGCGAAGAGGAAGAAGAAGAAAAAGATGAAGTAGAAGAGACTTTCAATGTATCAAAAGTGTTTTCCTGTGCTATATGTCAGAATCCTTCCTCTTCCGCGTTCTCTGATGATTCAGGATGTTTTTTTTTCATCAACACCACACGACAACTTCTTGCTAATGATTCATTTAATTGCAAATTAAACAATCCATCAGACCAATCATTTAATGTATGAGAATGTCACGATTGTTGATAAAATTAATTTTAGAGTTTCTCAGTTTGTTTTTATTTTCAATCGTAGACTGAATTTTCGATTATCACGAATGAAGTGGAAGAGATATTGAAGCAAAAGCAGACAAACTCACGTGTCTTGGCACGCGACACGTGACTCGATGATTCACAGTCGAGACATCGTGGTAAAAGAATCAGAGGAAGCACCAGCTTGGATTATATCCGCTTAATAGAAAGGGATAACTTTGATCAAAAACTTCAATATCCCAACTCTCTTTTCTAACAATCTCTTTAAATGCGATGAACTCTTACTTAACCCCTTTCTTTTCTACTTGTACGCCTCTTCCTGCAGCTGCCACGTAACCCTTTTGCCATCCTGTTGTACTTATATAGATTCTCTCATCGGTTATCTCATATTGCATCTTCACTGTTTCCGGAAAAGCAGTGAATAAGGTGAAATGATGTTAGAGACTAAATAAGAATAAGCGTCATCATTACGACATCTGCAATCTGTTGTAATAGAAAATAAAATGAAATAAAAAAGCAAAGTCCATCGTGTGCTCTCTTTTGTGTTTTTTCTAACACGCCCTCAAGTAGGGCTTACTGACGTGTCTAGTATTTTTTTAACATGAGATATCGATTTCTTTTTTAGGAAACCTAGAGATTTATTCTGTTTGCTCCAAACGTAACCCGGAAGTTCTTGATGGTATACACGCAGATGTAATACAGATCCTTGGAGAATCTTTTTTTAGAGATTTTATTTCAGTACATTCGATCAAATGCCAATATTGTCAGAGCATCATTGGAAGAAAGGCCACGTGCCGTGATTTAACCGTAAAATTTTTCAACCCTTGGGAACCTTCTCTGCGGTGGCCTGTCTCTTTTCGCCTGGACATTCTTATGATGAGGACGAAATAAGGGATTCTGTGATGTCAGTATGTTAGTATTGTAACGCTAGAGTGGACATAAGACTTGAAAAGGTGTCCAGTAGATTTGAAAAAAGAAAAAACAGATGTCCGAGTGGTCACGGAAGGGTTGCGGTCTACTATAAAATATAAAAGGGCTGATATTTGTAACAATGAAATGTCTCTAGACGAAGAGAAAATCAGATAGAGAAAAATGTCTTTTTAATTGGCAATTAGTCGCACGAATCGACTCAGCTGTCGTCGATCTCCTGTAGAAAACATCCTGCTTCCAGGTTTGATTGCTGTCTTGTGAACACCTACTGGGCGTGTGATTTTCTATCCCACACTGTTCTAGTCTTTACTTTAGAAGGACATAGTCGATATACTTATGATCAATAGAAAAATTCTACACCCTGCTGAGAACGTTGCTACTTTTATACTTTCATAAAAATATACCGCCACAACGTTTGGCCTGTTTTTCAGATGTTAATCCTCTTGATCTGGACATGTAGGTATATTTACGAATCTGAGAGGCGTTTACTGGTAATACGTGAATGGGAACAATATTCAGACTGTGACGACGACAGTGTCCGGCCGCGATTCATAATAGAAAATTATCAACGATCAACTGGACATTTTTCTTATGTTAATTTGATGGACATGCATGCATATGTTTTTTCATTGAAGTTTTATTTTGTTTCATTCAATACTTCAACCTCGATAAATTCATCGATCCATTCATTTCCGATCATCAATTCATGCAAATGGGCTACGCATGAATTTCAAAAGAAAACTCTGAAGTAAAATTTTGAAGATTTATTTCAAACTTCAAAACTTCTGATCCACTTTATTAGCTATTTCAACTTCAATTTGAATAAAATATATTTAATAAAATTCATCATTGATTTTCATTCATATGATTTCAAATTAAATTTCATTCTATAAAAAAAATTCAATGAATAAAGAAATAGTAATAATGATGAGAAAAAATAAAACAAAAATAAACGAAAAATAGAGATAAATAACTGTAGAGTAAAAAAAACATCATATTTTGCTCTATAATTAAATTTTTTCCAAGTTAAACGCACTGTTTTATAGTGATTATCTGTTAATAAATCAATTCAAATACTAGCGATGTTTCCAGAACAGTTATATGGATGTCTGGGTCACGAGGCGTGGCTTGAACGCTTCTGATACTGTCAACTGTCCCATAGAACGACAGTCCTATTGGCCAAGAAACGATCGTGAAGCACCGCTAGAATAATTACAGAAAGACTTGTACATGGTTTTAACATCAGGCGTGAGTGAGAAGTCATCAACGCATATTCCGCGAACGTAGTGCGACGTGTCCCTTATGCATTAAAAGAGAACTCCATGCACAAGCATTCCTATGTCGTCCCTTCTTTTTATTATTCTAAGAAAGCAACTCACGTCATACAGCATTCTTCCTTTCCCTTTATTATCATTCGCTTGAATAACAAGAAAATAAAAAATAATCGACTTCTAACTAGGTCATTCCCAAATCGAGAAGTTTCTTCAGTTTATGACGTGATCAGAAAAAAATGATGTAAAAATTAGAACGAGTAGAGTCCAGTTATATCGCCATAGGCAATAGTGATTTAATAACGATCATATATTGTGTAGTATATGTGTAGAGAAAGAATGAGGAAATAAAAGAAATAAAAGATGAGCCTAATGCCCTAGTAACTGCGTGAACTCTTCTTCTTCTTCTTTAACACCATCCGGTGTGAATTTGCAATTCAAATAATTAGGCATCTCCGCGAAAAGCATTGGTAGTTCCACAAGGATAATTCGTGTGGAGAAAGAGAGAAGGTATTGAGCGGTCTCCATAGCTCCAGGCTGTGACGACGACGATGCGGTTCGTAAAGTAGGTATGCATGATGTACACAGCATGGATGCGGATGTACAAGAGACTTGGCTTATGCATAACTACATTAGAGAAGAAAGAATTACTTCTTGATGTTGTTTATATGTGTAAAGTAAGTGGGAGAAAATGTTGCATACACATATAAAGCTCTCCTCGGGTAAATGGCGAACGTTATACACACAACGATGACTTTTTGACCTAAATTCTTTAACGACCGATCCTGTCGTCACGACTTGACCAACGAGGCCTTGACCGTCGTTGCATATATATCGCACTGGACTCTTCTTTATTGCAGAAGTACTAAGAAAGAGTTGTCGAGCGAAAGACTGCAGGAAATAAAAGAAACAAAGAAAAAAGTGTGAAATTATTAACAGAGTTGCGTAAATTCAATTCACTCTTTCCTCATGTGTGTTGAAGTAAATGCCTTGATCCTTGACAATGGCCTAATATTGTTATTGCATCCTTTTTTTCATGCTGTTATTAATGTAATAAAAATATTTCTCTTGAAAAAGTATTTATGCATTTTCAATTATCAGTATGATGCGTGTTTAAGTCGAATAAAAGGTTTTCATAATATTTCAAATGATTGCAGAATATGATGAAATTTGAAGAAATTTTTTATTTTTATATTCCTTTTGTTTTTAAAAGTAAATAATTTTCTAGTATGATGATTGTTTTTGTTATTTGAACATAAACATGGTTGCTACTGGAGTGAAATAAAATCAATTGATCAAATTTAATAATTTTTATGCTGACTCTGAGAAAGATAGCTTTAATAACGATTGTCATGAAATAATTATAAAGATTATCAATTTTATCGAAAAAAAGAGAAAAAATTTATACTCCAATTGTAATTCAAAAGTGCATAACAAAAATTTTGATTTTCATTTCATCTTTAATAAACTATAAAATACACTGCAAGTTCACTAAGATATGCTAAATTTTCACAAAGGTTCAAAGATTTTTGATCATCATCAGTGATGAACTCCGTAACAAAGTTTTCGTAAAAGAACATCATATTTACTCAAAAACTTATCAACGCTCCAAAATAATAATTAACCAAGCAAATGTGTGCACTTGAAATTTAAACCATTTTGTCAGAAAACAAAAAAAATTAATTCTGATCACATGTTAAACGATGACACAATCATAAGAAAAATATTAACTTTTTAACTACACCCTAGTTTTTTATACATAAATGTGTAAACGCGTGCGTTGCAGTCGTAATTTGATCATCGTAATTAAATACGTTGCAGTGACGATACAAAAGGACTATCGATGATGAAAACCAATGGCTCTCCCTTCGTACAGACTACTAATGTGTATAATAGTTCGATTAAAAAACTATATACCGGATATATACACAATCCACATATTACGTGAATGTTACACACATTCAAACAGACGCCGGCTGGACGATCATCCCATGGACCTCAAACAGCATCGAACACACTGTCAAGATGCGGCAATTTTTTGCCTCAACATTTTTTGCCTTGCGTTCTTTCAATCTTTTTTGAGTCCTTACTCGATGACCGGCTTTACTCTGTCCAAAATTCGTAACGGTATCGCGTGCGGGTGCATGCCAGGACAGTGAGAAAGACAAAAAGAAGGTAATCAGACAAACGATTATCGTATTTTTTTAATCAACATTATTTAATGTACTTTTTATCAATCTTTTATTTACATTTATATTGATTCTTCCGATACATACTAAAGATAGTAGAATAATGAATAAAATACGGAATTACATCATTTCTCGTTTATAAAATAACATTTATAATCCTAATGAATCTTAAATAAACTTGAATTAGAAAGTGAGAAAAGTAGTGATTAAATCTAGACTTTTCTGCGTCACATTTTCAAAGAGAAAAACGGAAAAGAACAAAAAATAGTAGTGAGGTGAGAATGTGTGAGAACGTGACATGAAAACTAAAATGTGCTCTTTGCGCATCTCATTACATTTTATAGCGCTTACTAATGTTCTTCTGTCTCTTTTCTGTTTTTATTCGTTTTTTAAACCCGTATGAAACTCGATCATGTATATTTCTTTATTTTCTTTGTTTTACATTTATACCAGCTTTAAATCGAGGCGCCAGAATTTTCAAAAGCTTTCCGAGTTTCAGTGATAAATTAATCAGAGAATTTCCGGGTTTCAGATAGAAATACATGTGATGAGATGAAGAGATTTACGACAAAGATAGTAACCAAAAGTATTTTTAAAAATAAAATATCTTTGTTTTCTTCAATTTAGATTTAAAACAAAATTGGATCTCTGAACTTGATTTATTTAGAAATACAGATATATATATATATTTGCACCTATATATTATAATCGTAAGGAGAAAACAGATTTTTCTCTAGTAATAAAACAGTGAGTACATTTTAAAATTCCTTTTGAGACATATGAAAGAGTGAATCTCTAGTGACCTTTTGATGCAATCGCTCGAGTAGTCTGCCTAAGGCGATTGAAGCGTGGGAAACCCAATGAAAAGGCATCAAGAGGCTAACTTACCTGGTTGATAAAAGTTTGAGCGCATATTTTAGCTGAAGTAATGTATATTCAGTCAGTCAACTGACGAGCGTCAGCTTATCATGCATGTAGAAATGAGCAGTGGTTTGGATTTTTTGTAATTAAAAAAATGAAGTTGCATAGGAAAAAGAAAATCTATTCTCTCTATTTTATTTCCAAGTCAAGTTCGAAAATCAGAAAATTTTCAAAGAATCCACTGAAATGATTTATTTATCTTTTGTATAAAAAAATTTATATTTTGAGAATATATTCATATATGTATAAAGCTTAAAATGGTATTTTGGCTTTTACCAAATAAATGGCCATTATATATATATATAAGTGACTCAGGTCAATTTTTCTTCTCTGCTGCATCTTTTCTTTTATGCATTTCCTTGTCTTCCAGCATCATCGTTTTCTTTATTCAACATCTTAGCTTGAAGAGTGTAGATTTACCTAGTTGGAAAAAGCGTTTCCAATTCTATATCGACATCCGGCAAACTCTTTGGTTGTTTGTAATTTACCCGCAACTTGTTTTTCTTCTTCCTTTGTTTGTACTCTGATGAAAGTATGAAATAATTATTTGAGTAAAAAACTTGGTACTTTTTTTTATAATGTATACTTAAACTATAGAAAACAATAAACAATTTACAATAAATTAAAGTGACTTGGGATAATTCTTGAATAATAATACTTTTTCATTTATTTGGTAGTTCGTGAATATATATTTGAAGAAAGAGAATAGTGATTGAATAATGGTGATACAAATCGTATACTCAATTTTCACGCAACGAGATACGATGACGCATACATGTTGTCTGATTTACCAAAGCAGAGAGATAAGAAATGCAGAAAAAGAAATGTTCTGAAGAGACAACGGTTGCAAATCACGAAGACTGTTCACGTCTTACGTGACCCAACGTAACCTGACTCGCGACCGATGTCTGGGCCTTATGAACTTCAGCTCATTGATAAACTCACCTCAGCGAGTTCCATAAGAGTTAAGACCTTTTGTGTGTAACTCTGGAAAAGTACATTTTTTTTCGAATAAATAATCTATGCGTAAAATGAATATATTACACAACGTAATTGAATCATATATAGCTATTACGTGCACAAAACTTTCCGTTGAACCTGTATAATGTTTTGCTTTTCTAACAGTTTATATTTATAATGGTTGATGAATGAATCAATCAATTGATTACAGTAAACTGTAAATTCAAAAGAATTTCGATAATTTTATCTTGATAAATGAGCCAGATTTACGTATGATTATATGATCCAATAGATTCATTTATTTCATGATAAATGAAATTTCATCTATCTAACTAATAATAATTCATATGTATTTATATAAATTATGATCAGTATGGTAAAGCCAACAAATGGACTACTTAAAATACTCAGCAGTTAATAAAACTTTAATTAATTAATTACTTATCAACAGCTAATCAGCATTTTTAAAAATTATTGAATGGACTGATTTAATTTACCACTTCAACTTCATTTACATAGATTAATGCTAGCATACCGCATGAATTTTTTAAATTTATTTAAATAACAAATTTTCCAATGATTATCAAACATAATCGAAGCTTTCAATCTGACATTTCAATAGATTATTTAGCTGGTAAAAATAATTATATTTTGCAGCGAAAAAGCTAAACTGATTTACTAGTCTCACTGAGGTCTGAAGTAAACTAGATATCTTATTGATAAAAAATACTAGGACATTTCAATCGAACAATTTGCATGAAATAAGTGTTTATAAAGACCGGATCACAGGATCGACGGGTGACAGAGCGAGAGAGAGGAAATGAGAGAATCGGTAGGCGATACAGGAGCCCCAGGGAGGTCGTCGGACGTTCGGTGGGACTTGGTACCCGAAGAGGTCCGTAGAGGAGCAACGAAGAGCATCGAAAAGAAAGAGATAAGTGATGTGCAGGCTAAGGTAAGAGACAAGGGTCTGTGAGAAGAGGTAGAGTGAGAGAGGAGTGCGGTGTGGTAGTATGGTGCGAGGAGGGAGGGCAGCGAGTTGGTATCGCGGATGGCGATGGCGATGGCAGAGTCAATGTCCTAACGCTCGCACTGGGTCACGGCGAGCTGCGGCCAACGACCCAACGGCTCCTCTTTGCTCAGAGAACTCTCTTGGGCTCGTCGCTTGTATACTGGATGCTCGCGAGAACTCCGGGCCTGGTCGCGAGGAGCCCTAAGGCTTCAGTTCCACACTGGCCCATCCAATCACAAGTAAATCCTCAGACTCTACTTATGCCAAATGCAATCTCTTCAAGCACCAAAGTTGACTTCATTAACTTCCTTGTGTAACGTATTTTGTTCTCAACAAGTTACATCGATTTATTTACGAATGAATTTATGAGACATTGATGATAGATTTGTAATTCATTGATAGCATCTGTCACAATGAATTCATTTGAATTGTTAAGATCAATAGATTTTTTGAAAATTCAATCTCATTTTCCACCAGTTATGTCAACAGAGTACATTTGGAAATTGTTTTTATCCTAATTTTTATCATATATTTCAACATAAATCTATGGAAAATGTTGGCGGATTATAAATGCTATTCATAATAAAGTATGATTTACATTAAAATTGAAACTCTATTCCTTGGTATAAAACACAATGGTAAGAGGGTTATAAGCGTCTGGTTTCGTCCAAGTCTTTTTAGCGGACCCAGAAGAAAGAAAAAATATTCAAAGTCAAAAAAAAACAAAGATTGTTCGATTTGGGATAGCAATACGCGGAAGAAGTTTAAAATGAGAGGTCGGTGAGCTGGACAATAAGAAGAAGAAAATTAAACAAAAGAAATTGGCCCTGACTCCCTTACACGAGAGACCAAAATTATACCACATAGAACCGTTACATTCTTAGCTCCACGTCTTTTAAAGAATTATTATCCATCAATAGTCGTCCTATTTTGCTTCTCTTTCACTTCCTCAATTTTAAGAGCCACGAAAACCCACTTCCTAATTATCTTCATGATGTTTACAATGTTTCAAGTCCTCAGAATTAGATCCTGGTGAACCAGTTTGATGTTTTCTTCGTATTTTCTTCATATCCTATTAAGTGTTGTAGAAGGAGCTGTTAATTATCCACATCTAGATTTGTAGTGATAAAGTTTAGTTGCATAACATGTAAATATGAAATAAAATGACGCAGTGTATATCAAAAAAAGTCATAGGTAACAAAAAAAATAATAAAAAAGAGTTACGAGACGAAATATTGGATGCACTGGACGATGCAACGCGCCTTTGACTTTCACTTCCTTTCCCCCTTAGTCGCATAGACTCTACTTTTCCTTTCAGGCCCTTGACTGGTACCCCCGACCATGCCCATGTCGAAGCGCCATCAAACTCGACTCTAGATGCACATGCACGTCATCGTCAGTTAATTCTTTCCCTCACCAGTTCTTCATCTATGTCAAGTATGGGGTCTACTTATGCATTTAAATAACACACAAGTTAAATAATGAGTGTGACGAGAGCAAGAAAAGGTATAATCAAGGAGGAAGCTTGGAAGAAAGAGAAAAGAATGCAAGAAGAAATGTTGATGGATAAAGAAATATGTGAAGAGATAAGAGAGTGGAAAGGTGAGTTGTCTTCCTTTTCGTTTGGATTGTATGTATAATCCAAGAAACGAGTGTGTTACATTAAATTCCGTGGGTGTGTTTATTTATTAGAGGATAAACTCATGGAGTTCTGAATGTGTGAGATGCGCGTGGACATCGTTCAGGAGCTGGCCGAGAGCCAACAGCAGTAACAGCAGCAGCCAGGAAAGATGTTGGAAAGAGTAGAGGTTTGAGGAGAAAAGGAGGAGAGATGATGCAGTTGTGCGTTTGCAAGGAAGGCGGAAGGAGGAATCGCAGAGGAAACCGGTCCCGGTCACTGGGCCACCAGCCGGCCGTCGAACTCGCCACGCTGTCCCCTGCCTCTCTCCTCATCCAATCCGTCGTCATCTTTTTCTTCTCTTCCTACTCTTGCATCTTCTTGTCATCCTCCTCCTACTCGATTTCTTCCTTTTACTTAATCTCTTCCTTCACTTCTTCTTCGCGTTCTTATGCGACCTCCACGCCGAGAACTTATTTCGAATTCATCTGAATGGTATCACGTCCCTACAGGGGGGTTAAATAATGTGAGAGATACCACACAGACGAGGGAAACTGCGGAGTCAGGGGACGACCATTCTTGAGACTTAAGGAAGTGACCTCGTGGAAAACGATACGCGAGGGCGGCTTACCAACCAACGCGGATAGCAGAGAATGGCGATGATAATGTTGTGGTACTGGCAGTATTCTGGCTTGGTGGTGGTGTGGCGAAGGGGGCGGTGAATAGATTCTGGGCGCGTGAACTTTGCCGCGAGAATTTCCGCGCGGATGTTGTTGTCACGCCGCGGATCGCAGCGTTGCCGGATTATTATTAGGAAAATCCTAGAGAAAATATGTTATTGTGAGAGAACTTCATCCCATAAACTATTTTCAATTCATTTCCTCCCAGGCCAGCTATTTTACATGCGTCTATTAAATCACTTTTATAATTATTTATATCTACTTTTATAAAAATAAATTATATACACAAATGTAGAATTAGCTGGTAGATAGTTTTTTAAATTAACATAATCATGATAAATTATTATTTCTAAACTTAAGAGAGAAGATGTTAGATAAATGGCTAAATTTTAAGTAGAATTTATTAGATATTATCATCTCTATCAATTTATCATCTTGTGTGTAGCCAATAGGGTTTCGAGAATGCGGAAACCAACAGGAGTAGCGTGATTAACGAATCCTGATCTTCCTGAAACTGATAAAATGTGATCGTCTTAAGAAGAAGCTGTTTTATCAGCTTTCATGAAAAAAAGTTTACCTGTGGTAAATTAGAAATCCACCTGAGTTACCTGCAGTGAAAGCAGATTTGCTTGAAAACTCATGGAAGAAATCTACTCTTACTGTAACCGAATAAATAGTGAGTTTACTTCCTGATGATATATAAGAATTTATTCTGATTGATTGATCATCGACAAATAACTTATCAATGCACAGATTCAGGAAATAAAGGTAAATATGAATGCACAGTAATATTGACATTTCCTAAATGACATTCTCAACTGTACGTACTTAAAATATTTTTTATCTTCTTTGTACAGTAGTTTTAAATCAAACTATTAGAATTTTTTTTAGAAAAATAACCAAACACATAAAACGATGAACAACTCATAAAGTTGATGCTTACTCATAATTTATCTATATTACCCAATCTCAAATAAATATTTAGCAATAATTAGAAAAGATTGCAAAAGTTAAATAAAATCACAGTATTTTAGACAATTTTCTCATAATTTTAGATTTTCATCAATAAAGTGTTAGTGGTTAAAAATTTATTACACTTTTAAATCATAACTGTATAGATTTATTATATGCATACTTAATAAGAAAGAGGTTCTCAAAAATTATCATAAACTTTCAGGAACGAAAATATTGTATAAAAATTGAATTTCGAATATTAAGAATCATTGAAAGAAGCTGTAACTTAATGGTCCACTTTCTTAAAAATGAATCGTCAATTGATGTTTGTTGATAGTTTTGTTTATGTGATTAAAATCCGAATTTCAATTTCAATAGTTTGTAATACAAGAATGTTTTTGGTCTCATATTTGAAAAATGAATTTTTAAAGTCTTTGTATCACTGGAAAATTAAAATGTGTATGATAAATGAGCAGTGTCAGCTAATGAAGTCTGAAAAACAATTACTACATATACGATCAATAACCTGACATGACTATGCTTATTCTTGGACACAATTTAGCAAATGAATTGACTTTTAATTTATAAAAAAATTGATTGACAATCAAAATATATTGGTATAACAATGAATAATATCTAGATTGTAACCATAATTTTTTTTATTAATCACGCAGTACAATATAAAATAAAATTTCAAAAATAAATAATTGACGTGTTATTAATAGCTTGTGCACTACGCTTGACTAATCTACATTGCTTATTTAAGATTTTTATGACATAAATATATATTACATTTTGATTTGATGGTTTTATTATACAAATTAAAATTAAAAAAAAAATTAATTATTTATCTGTACAATTATCCGACCAATAACAATAAATAAGAAATAGTCTCGAGTTTTTTTTTTAAAAAAGTTATCAATCTTCGAAGATTGTCATTGTCGATAAATTTTAAACATTTATCGATGATTGTCATGAAATCATTTGGCTTGTCTTTGGACGAGTTTCAAACTGTCACAACCGCCATTTAATCAGATACTTCCATGTAGTCAGAATTTCAAACTCATCTTAATAAATTCAGAGTGTTATATTATTTTAATAGTTCGATGAGCTACTTGAACTACTTGATGATGAACCGGATGACGACGATGATGAAACTGGTGCACTATAAGAATTAGAATTACTGCTACTAGGAGCATAATAACTGTATGCAAGACTTTGTCCATCAGCTCCATTAGTTGGTGTCCAAACTCTAGAATATGGTCCATTTCCATCCCAAGTATTTGGTGGTTCATAACCGGAAGTCGTTGATGGAAGAGGTGGTGCACCATAAGTACCAGCCGGAGTTGCAGGCTCCATTGACATTCCTAAAAAATATAATTTTTCGTTATCTATTTAATTTAGAAAGCCAACTATTCTGTTACTAAAGTCCTTTACATTTTAGAAAAATACTCAATAATTCATTTTAAAATAAGTGAATTATTTATTGGTAGCTGAAATTATATAAGTTCTTACCCATCGGTGGAGTCATTCCTCCTTTTTTAAGAAATTGGAATGCAATGAATCCAACAACAACCAAGATAGCAATTTTGGATAAAATCAAAGCTTTCATAGCTTTCAATCCAATAATAGCAACGAAAATTGGCATCAAAGCTTTCAGTTTCAGTTTCAAAAGTAAAAGGAATGGTAACAAAAGTTTCTTTTTCAGTATTCCTCTGGCTTGACTTGTAGCAACTTCATTATTTTTAAATTCAATATCTAAATCAGCCAAACTGCGACTAGGGCGGTATTTCAAATTAGCATCAACAAATGGCAAATCCACCTTGTATTCGAAACTCTTCAAATATTTGACAGTTCTCACTAATAAGGCTTCATCAATAGACTCCAAAGATCTAGCTTCTGTACTGGTACCTAATTTTCCATCCAAATATCCTAATACTTCTTGCTTTAGACATGATGACCATGAATCTGCTCCGATACACTCATTAAGAGATTTCGTGAGGAAATCCGGGCTCGAAGCTGAGACACTTGCTAAGAGGATCGTAAAGCCAATCACGAATAACGAACGCATCTTTTAAACTCGATATCAACCGTAATCGACTTTATGTGATTGTTTATTTATTAGAAACTGGTAATTAAATTAATTAAATTGACGTCGATCGTGTCTCCGAACAGGTTACACACAATCGGCGATCGAACTGCGACTGGCAGAGGAGTGGCCCGTCCCTTATATTTAATTTGAAGCGTTCTATCTATGTTATTCGGTCGCACATGATTCGCATTGATGATCAAAAGAAAATTATTTAAATTTTACTCGCATAGAGGCGACGAGAATGTCCATCATTTGGCGCGGCAAAACGCGTTGAGAGCAATAAACGCACGCCATATTGTATACGTCTCGGCATGTGCCACCGGGAAACGGAACTCGATCATGTTGGTATGTATCCGTTGCTTGTATGCTAACGAGAATCGTTAGAGAAAAAGTCAGAGTTGTCATCTTAGTGTCATTGTCATTAAGCTGTTCATGTTGTAGAACTATCATTAACATTATTTTTTTATCCAGCTTTGACTTTGAACTTTTAATATTCAGTTTAATTGGAAGAGAATTTAGGTTGACATATAATTAGGATAATGATTCTGGGTTACTAGAACCTTTTTCATTTCGAACCTCCGTTGACTTTTGGATGTTGCTGAAAGTTTTGCTATCAATGCAAAATTTAATTATATGTGAAATTGTTGTCAATTAACGTAAATATATGTATTATTGCATTTTTTTGTAAGGTGATATTTTAATCACTTGTTATTATTAATACATTTATTTGCTAACTACTTAAATTAGCAGTAATTTTCTAATAAAATTACATCTAAATATTTCTCTGCAATTCATTTCAACTCGAATCATGGTATAATTAACTTTCCTTAGTTTACTCATTGATCAAGTCTTTATGGCTTTTAAATGGTTAATTGATATGATTAAATTATAAAATATTAGTTTAGTATTGTCAATCTAGTCAGCATTGAGTTTCACTACAAATTGATAAACTATCACATTGAACAAGTTTTGAATTGATGTTTAAGTTTAACAAATGAAAAACTGATTTTGTTAAATTATACAAAAAATTATTTACACACGAATTCGTGCTCAAAGCATACATGAAAGAATTAATTTTTAAAACATAATCAAATTTTATTCCTCTTCCTGATAAATAATAGTTTGCAAAAGAACTATCTAAACATCAGCGTGAATAATGACAATCTTGTATAAAAATTTTATTTTAATAGACCTTGTACTTTTTATCTAATAATCTAATGATTCACGATAATTATATCAAAATAATGAGTAACTTCAAGTAGAACAAATAGATAAAAGAAAAGATTGTATTCATAGTAATGTCATCAAAACAATGCTTGCTGATTTTTTCGGGTAACCCAAAATTTAATATTCATTTAAATCTATCAATTAAATAAAAGAATACACATTAGTCAAATTATAATATATGCTCAGCTAAGTTTTTTAGTTACAATAGTTGAGCAAGTGTGTTTCCTGTAAGAAGTAGTCAAGTTAATTCAATAGCTAAATTTACGTCGCAGCAAGTAATCAATGCTGATGTTATCACACGCTTTCATAAGCATCAAATTGTCTTGTCTCATGGTATTACATAGTAATTTTATACACGCAGGCTGTTCACTAAAGGTAATAAAGAGGCGATCCATAACAAGCATATAGGCATTACATTAGAGTAGTTATCTGAAACTATATCTATTACAATCTATAAAAAAAGCTCATTATTTAATCAAGAAGACGTTATTTATTAATCACTGTTTCATTAATCGAAAGTTAGTTTTTACTCATTAAAATACAACTTTCTTTAAAAAGCTGACTCTAATGCTAATTTCATTTTAAACAGGTCAATTTTTATCAGCATTTAATCTAAAATATAAAAAAAGATTCTTTGTACCCTTTCCAGTGGACTTAACTTCTTATATACATTATACATATACCAAATATTTTATATATTAAAAAATGAAATAATTGATTGACACCTATGATGGATTATGGTCTTCAGAAAATGATATCATTAACAGTTATAATTCATCAACGTGAACATTCTAATGATAATTCTTATTATCAAGTTAATAAATAATAACTGTAATTGAATCTTATGATTAATTAGTTGAATGTATTTTTTTTTCAAAATGGATTATAATTATATATTTTTAACGTATGTAATTCAATTAGTTAATGCTAACACGTATGTCTCATGTAGCACGTGAATAAATAAATCAATACAATTAATTGGACTTTCAAGGTGCTAATAAAAATTTTCGTCTTATAATTATTTATTATTTAGCAAAATGGCATTTAATTGAATTGTTGTAACTTTAATGAGAAGCTTAAGATAATAAAAGTATTCAATGTCTCTTGAATAATGGAATTATTTGTTAAAAGTCTGTCATTTCTACTTTATCTTATAGTTATTGTTCAAAGCTTATTGTTAGTTCATGTGGATATTTTTTATTAGTAATGGTTGAAAGAAAAGCAGGTTTACATGATATGACCCAAGTATTATATTCTAAAACGAGTTTAGATATGCCAGCCAACCGTGAAAACCACATCACAATTGACTTTTTTAAAGATTAAATTCAAAAGATATTTAAAGTGATGGTCATAAAGTAGAAAAAGATAAGTAATTTTTAAAACATTAACATACCAGCAAAATATCATATTATATATTTTTGTAGATCCCCTACAAGATTATTAAAAAAAACCTGTAGTGTTTATAAAATGAATTTAATTCAGTGTGACATTAGATTTATTTCATAATTTCTTCATTCAAAATGATAAAAGCTAATAGTATATTTTTTTAACGAATATTATTTATTCTTATTTACATAAAAAATAGAATGAATGAAGTAAATAGCTTATTTTTTTATATTAGGTACTTATTTTCGCAAATATTATAAGCTAATTAGATTTACCAAAGCAAGTTATAATGAAAAAAGTAAAGCTAATAAATAAAAGACAAAATAAATGATTGAATTTAATCAATAATTTATTAAATAATACATAAATAAGTGAAAATTATTGTACAAAAGTATTATCCATAAAGATAAAAATCGGTGGTAATATAAATAGATTAAGCTACTGGAGCATAAGCAGAGTATGCAAGATTTTGAGCTGCAGCGACAGGCTCTTCTTGGAAGGATCGGTATTGTGCAGCTTGGTATTCCCATGGCCCATGGGCAGCGATTGGTGCAGAATGACTCTCAGCAGCAATTTTCTTACATAATTGGAAAATAGCTAACCCAACCGAAACTACAAAGCTGAAGAAGGATAGTTGGAGAGCATTCCATGCTTTGAGTCCAAGGACACCAATAGCCAGAGGGATGAGAGTCATCGCCTTCAGCAAAACGAACACGAGGATTGGGATGATGACCTTCTTTAACTTGGATTTACGGGCTTCTTCAACTGCACGACCTTGACCGAACTTGACATCGAAAGAGATTCGATCATCCTCAATGTTTCTCGCACTCACTTTTACTGCTGATTCTAACGGAAGTTTGAATGTTACATCGTGGGAGATAAGGTAGTTTTGAACGGTATCAAGTAAAGATCCTTCGCTACGGGCTGATGATTCTTCTACTGGTTGAGAATTACGTGTCACCTCAACTGAGTCTGAAACCTGAAAACAAAATATTCATTATTTTTTAAATTAGTCTCAATAAAAGTTAGAAATGTTCATATTTAGTAAAAGATAAATTCAAACAAGTTACGTCAAAGTATCGATATTGAAACTATCAATTACCTTAAAGTTATCTTTGCGGAAGATTTGATCCAATAAGTTAAGAGCCTTGAACTTCATGCAAGCCATTTCGTCATTGTTCTGTGCACACTCAGATTTGGTTTGCTCTACCATAGCATCAATGCTGGTACTTTTCCACCCTTCAAGCTTAGCAGGCTGAGCAGCAGCCAAAACTAAAAGAGCTGAACACACTATTAAGAACTTCATAGTTGATAAAATATCCAAAGAGTTTTGAATGATAAGTCTAGCTATCGTGTTTCGTTGCTGAAGGCGACGATAATTGACGACGGTAGTTTTACAACTGATGATTGTTGATCGGTCAAGTGTCTATTTATACGAGACTATGCTCTTTATTGCAATACCCTCACAACTTTTAACCCCTACCACTTTGTTGGTCGAATTTTCTTTTCATTCAGTATGGTCTTCGATTATCGAGGTCTTGGTGTGCATGACAAGACTCACTGATGAGAGAGGTCGACTAAATGAGTCGCGAGCTGTGTCTCGGGTGACACCCTATACGCACGAGACATCAAAATGCGCGAGACGAATTGATAACGACAAGAGAGAAACTATAATAGACGTTGGAATTTTTTTTATTGAACAACGGTACCCAATCAAATTATTCTAATTAATTATGATCTATTTTCAACGTATCATGTATTCACCTGATGAGACGATTTCTGAAAGCTCTTACTTTTATACAAATTTTTTTTTTCATTCCAAATGACAAGTTGATATTTATTAAATTGACACAAGAGTTAGAATAATTTCGAATAATCATAACACGTTTTAATCCTTTATTATAATAATTTGTATTTTTTAAGTGAACTAAAAATATACTTAGAAAAATAGATTCTACTTCATAGGATAAAATTTATCAAGTGTTTGATATACTCTTTGGTTTTACATTTAAAAAATATATTTTTTGTTTTTATTTCATGAGCATCAATAACATATTCATGAATAAGTTGCTCTTCATTCCTACATTTTCATTTTTATTTGTTTTGTAAGTCTAAATCGAGGTCATTGCCTTAAAAGAATTTAAAACATTTTTTTATTCACCTAAAAGAAAAAGTCTATTGACCATTCAATACTATTACTTCTTTATTGTTTACATGAATTTTATTGCTATAACAGAGATTATAACGTAATTGTTATTAACAAGATTTTTTAAATACTGCTGTTGTTAAAATAGCAATAGTTGAAGCATTGAATGCAAATTTTAATTTTGTTTAAATGAATAAACTGGAACCCATGATGTACATGTTGTTGAAACAGAATTTTAATCTAACACTCCATTGATTTAAATCCATAGCTGTTTTTACAGTTCGACACTTCCTTCATCACTGTACTTTCCTTATAAATCAATTGAATCCTCAGGGAAGAAGTCGTGTTGCCCTGATTTACCTTTCAAGACCAACATGGTTTTGTAGATGTGTGAATTAACTAATTCTATTAAAAAATCATTTTTTTCTCTATTGTAAAGCAATTAGTTCTATCACTATGTACAACTTTACATCAGCTAAAAAAGTTGTTCATTGAAGAGGTGCCAAATAAATACATTTATCCACAATGATAGTTATTTTCTTCTTAATGGTATGGATGATAGATAGGCAAATATTATTGTTGAATACAACCGATTGGATTGTATCTGTGAAAAGTATTTAGTAGTTGCTATTGACATCTTGACATTAAATTGTATTCAATGATAGATTCATTGCACGAATGTCACCGCTACTTTCAACAACGTCAATTCGAGTACACGGGAATCCGTTAATTCTCACTTCTGGGTTAATTTCACCCTTGGCAAACACTATTATCTCTTGAAAGATCTATTGAATATTTTTGCATTCATGTCTCGTTTGAACCTTTTGTTGTGAAAATATGCAAAATGTTAATTTATCAATTCATTTATATTTTTAATGGCTCGCATATCAATTCTATCTTTTTTAGACAAACCAAGTATTTCCTGTTATTTCTTTGAATGTTCGTGACTACGGTAATGAAGAAAATTAATTTTTAGGTCGACTTTTCATGTGTTTACTCAGAATTTGCACAAATTCAGGACAAATATATGCAAAAATTTCCTGTATTGTTTCTCTTGACATACTGAACGATATTTTTTCTTGTCCTTGACTCTGAAAATTACTTTTCTTGAATCTAGAGTTCTACAAAGCTTGGCATGAATATTGAATAATCGAAAGTTTTATAGTGAATTCTATACAAATTGTTTCTTTTTATCAAAAAAAAAAAACCTAAAAAATATTTTTTTATTATTCATAATGTAAAATTAAATTTAAGCATATTTATAATTGAAATACTAATCATGAGATAAATTTAATTAATTATTCAAAAATTAAGCAAATTAAAAAAAGAGTTATAATGACATGGTGTTGTAATTGAATGCAGGAGTTTTATATAAATAAAAGCATTTATTTTAGTATAAATAAATAATAAATAAAATACAAAATTTTGAAGTAGGTAAGCTAGATGTTTAGATTGAAACTTTGGTGATTTTATTTTCTGTAACCACTGTAAGGCCCATTAGGAGCAGAATCCCAATGAGGAGCTGCATGCTCTACTGGAGGGTGTCCATAATGAACAACTTCGTATGCAACTTTCGGTTTAGTAAGTTTGAAGATGAGCATGGCACCACTTAGAACTAATGACAAGAGCCCAAGTGTCAAAGCTTTCCATGTTTTGAGAGCAATTAGTGCCAAAGCGAGAGGAACCAATGCTGTTGCTTTGAATTTCAAACCCAGAAGGAAAGGAATCATGACTTTCTTCACGAAACCACGACCTTGAACAAATTGTTTTTAATTAATCAACAATTCTCACTAACTTTTAAATGGAAAATTAATTTCTTTTGTCATAGTATTTTTTCATTAATTGAAAGTAACAAATTTACCTTGTCCCTGTGCCGAGTCTGAAAGAGGAACACTGAGACGTTGGGGAACTGATTCAACAAAAGATCTTGGAACAATATTGGATCCAATTATGGCTTCAGGTAATTTAGCTTCTAATCGATGAGACAAAAGGTAAGCGTCCAGTTTCTCTAACATAAGAGATCGAAGAAGTTCTTTCCTCTTGGAATCGATTCCTTCATATGGCAAATAGTCTTCATTATCTTCTGGCATTTCTCTAGACTTAACGATCGTTAAATCATCAGTTATTGGCACTTTTTCGTATTTAACAACATCACTCAAGTATGCCAAGACTTTTGGCTTTACACAAGAAATCATTGATTCGCTATCTACACATCTGGAAATGAAATTATATATAATTAACTGGTGTTGAAAAAATATTCGTTAGTTTCCTTTTGAAGAATTTATCAATATTTTTCATTCCTTACTTGTAGTAAATTTTTTGAAGAACTTCTGCAGTCGTTCCAATTTCCTGGGCTCTTGAAACGACTGCTGAAACAGCGATCAATGTAATTATGAGGATCCTCATGATAGATATAATACTGTTGATCAAACGATTTGTCAGGTTAACCAACGAATGCTTCTTCGCCCCACAACGACTTGGTTTTATAGTCGTTGGAAGCTTCGTACGAAGTTTGAATTTTTATTAGCAAACGTGCCACTGACGTTGAAGAAAGAAGAAAGCACCTATATCTAGGGTGACAATGTTTGGTAGAACCTGAGTGCATATGATCCAATTCTTGAAAACACTTTTTGACATTGATTGTTTAGATTATGTATTAGAAGTGACCTCCATGTCAATAAAATTTATTGATAAGTTAAGTACAAATTTATTCTGTTTTTAGCCAATTACTTTCCACTGAAAAAGGCAATTCAGAATATTATGTGAAAATTAAAATAAAAACGTAGGTAGACTTTTACTTTCGTTTGAAATTTTCACTAAACTCTAACGGTACTTGAACTTTCATTTAGTCTTCTTTTTAACCTGAATTCATCAGGACCTATGGGAAGGTACCATGAATTGGTTGTTGAATAATTGATTCTTTCAAAATATTCGCCATGATTGATGTTGATTGACATTCAATCAGATTCATTGATCGTTCAACGATTTGAATATTTATAAAATTTATTCGTAGTTTCAAAATAGTAAAAATCAAAACTTTCAGAAATAATACCACTTTATTTCCAATTTTTTTTATCATTAATTAATTAATATAAAATACTAACAAACTTAATCAATCAACTGTTGTTTTAAAATTTTTCTTTATTTTTTTCTGTTTAAAAGGGTATCAAATTAAATTATTGAAACAATCTCAATGTAATTAAATATTTTGAACATTTTAAATTATACTTTTAGAAAAAAAAACTATGAAACATCTGAAAAAAAATAACCTTCAAGGATTACTACACTTAATTCTATATTTTTTTTCTCTATTTATTTGGGAGTTTTAAAAATAAGGTATGAATAATTTAAGCAAGTAATTTTAATTGATTCCTTTATTTATAATAACAACAATATTCACCATCTTTATTCCACCACTTGGGTTACAAGCATTATTAAATTTGTTGGTTTTACAAGAAAATTTTCATCATTTTTGGGAATGGCACCCGTAAAAATTTCAAATATACATCATTTCATTAAATAAAATATTAAATATTTAAATAAATTATATTAAAAAGATTTTAGTATATTTTATAAATAATGAAAGTCAGCATTACTTTCAATTAAAGAGGTAAATAAGCTTATTTTTTTCTAATTTTTTACAAGAATAGCATTTAATTATCTACTAATTTATTTTATTTTACATAAAAAATACCCTTTGAATTACTTCTCTAACTGATCAACAATCTTGTTACTCAAGGGCTACAATGTTAAGTTGAAATTACTGAGTGCATCATGAAGTTAAAAATTATTAATATATTATCACTATAAACATTTGGACTATTTATGAATTATCACAACATCAACAGAGCCACAATTGAGTAACAAAAGTCTTTCAAACTGAAAGTAACATTTTTACTGTTATGATCATTATTATCATATAAATTTATAAATAATTAATAATTAACATTTTAATTTATAAATTGAAAAATTTCTTAAATTAACTGTTGATTATTTTGATGACTGCATAGAATAAAAAATTGTCTACTCCGTATTTGTCTGACATGGATAACTTTGTTGACAGTTGCCTCCATCCTGCCCTAGTCTAGCAGCATTGAAGTACCGATAGAATCGCTGACTTGAGGCACTCCCGGTTACTTTACGCTTCAATTCTTGTACATCTCTGAAAAGTATGAAGTAAAGTTCTCATTATTTTACTAGCTAAAAAATAGCAGAAAACATATTGTCGTTACTTTGAGTTATACACAATAAAGAGGTGACTCATTTGCCGATATATAATGTAATATAATTTTAACTTAACAGTTTATTTAAATACTTTTTGAAATAAGTTATTCTCATCTTTCTTTCTTGGCACGTGTATTTAATTTGTCATGAAATAAAAAATTAATCTTCTGAAAACAGTTAAATATAATACTTATTGTTCATTTCAATAATTTTTTTTCAGTTATAAGAAAAATAATTCATCAACAATTATCGACTAGATCATTTCCTCAATAAAAGAGGATATGCTTTTTAAGATATCCTTTTTTTCTCCGTATAAGCAATGGAATGACAAAAACAAGAACGGAAGGCGTTCAAACGCACCGGCATGTTGACCCGATTGGCACGATTCAGAACGCTCGACCAGTGGCCACCTTTCTCCTTCCGATTCAGAATGATTATTACCGTCAAGTTTACCAAAGTATAGTTTAATGCACACACTCATATACGCATTAATTGGCTAATTTCTTATGCCTACTCATTAACGTACCTAGATAATTCGTTGGAGACCAGATTGCTGTGAGGTGAGTAGAGTGTTGGATTTTTATACATGCTACAAATGAGTCTTTCTTTACAGTTCTCTTCGACGAATTTTAATTGGAAAAAAATGTCGTCAAGTCTTTGAAGAATCGGTCCGTAAAAAGCATCATCGTGGACAACTTGATTGGTAGATTGGTTGACCTCTTGAGTAGAGCTACTCTTTTGAGTAACTTGATGCGAAGTCCGTTGTGTCTGGACGTTTGTAGGTTGAGAAAAAACTGAATATACTGAAGATTGTGGTTTGATTTGATTGGAGACAACAGTAGGTTGTTTTATAGCTTGAGGATTTATTTGTACTGCAGGAACTGGTGCTTGAGGATGTGATGCTTGAGGAACTGATGTACTAGGATTTTGAACAGAAACTCGTCTATTCAATTTTCTATCATCTAGGTATCCGCTGTATGCTAAACTTTGTGCATGCGATGGAATATTAATTGGTGCTGGAATCCCATCAATTGTGGGATTAGATTTAATATTAATTACAGGATGTTGAACTCCTTGATAAGTTGGAGGAGTATAAGTGGGCGATTGAAATCCATTGATCTTTATTCCAGGATCGTCTTGTCCGTGCAACATTGTATCTATTCCCCATTCTTTTAATTCTTCCATATCTTTACGCAACTGGATATGAGGATGGGCATAGTCGTAACCTTGAAATTCTTCTTCAAATATTGGAGGATGAGGTTCATGATGGTGAGAATCATAAAAAGCTGGAGCTGGTACGGGTACAGGAACTGGAACGTGATGATGATGATGAGCTACCTAAAAGAGAAATTCATTTTATAAGTTGAACAGTTTATAAAACAGATTATTATGATGAATATTTTACTGATAAAAATGTTAAACTACCCTGTGGTGGTGGTGATGATAATATTTTACGTGATCATTGTAGTAACTCGAGCATAGCTTGAAAATATGAGCAAATGCTGGTATGAAGAATAATAGAATCTTCAAGAAAATCTTCTTCGCTGTACCAACACCGAAGAGGAATGGTAGAATGAACATAAACTTGATTTTTATCAATTTTATGATTAATATAAGTGCCAGGAAGCTCATCAATAACCGGTTCTGAATAAATTTCCCTATAAGTAAATTGAATTATCAGTAACATTCATGAATACCTAGAAAGAAATATGTAATCAATCATTGTATGTTTTTCATGTTATTATTTACTTATTTTTTTGAAGAAGATACGGCCTTGATTCTCTACTGCTCGTTGACCAAAATCGATCCTGATTAAAGCTCCATCTTCATCAATTTCACGTGGACTTATTTTTATTTTAGATCCTTCAAAAAAAAATTCTGGCAATTGAATTTCATAATCTCTCGTTGCCAAGAATTTAACAGCTTTCTCTCTGAGTGCTGAAGTTACTTCTTCCAAAGGTGATTGTGGTTCTTCATAAGAGTTTTCAGTATTCTCAGTGGATTTTTGACTTCGACTTTCTGGTTCACGACTGGAATTGTCAACGAGATTTTCTTCCAATTCCACATTCTGGCAGTCTTTTGTACAGGAATCGTAATTGAGATTGTTTCTCCTTAAAACCAAACCATCAAAAACTGTAATATTATCACGTGCATCGAACGTGCCATCCAAATATGAGTAAGCATTTTTTTGGATACATGAAAATGATATTTTTCTACTGCAATCTCGAACTATCCCACTCCACAATTCATTCTCTAATTTTGTAGTTGAATTGCCCATGTAAAAATATTTTGCATAGCTCGCGAGATTAGAAAAACTAAAAAAATGTGCATTTCCTAATGTTACTGTCAATATAAAAATCAATAATATCCTTAGGAACATTTTTGCTAATTGATTTTAAAATTGGACTTTCAGTTTTTCCTTTTGATATGATTTTAGATGAATGCTCTTCAAGCCAAAATGGTAAACTGGCGGTAAAAATCACGACTTGATAAATAAAACCCAAGCTGACATTGACTTTTTAATACATTCCACCTCTCTATTCACATAAATGCCACCTCTTCTTTCAAAAACCATAGAATTGACACCCCACTATTTGGCCAAAAATCAGAGGACCCGGTGATGATTTAGAATCACAAATATTGTCACACTCGACTCGTCATCGAGCTCGGAGAATCCCTCATTTGTTTTGTCCACTTGGAATAATTGTTTCCGAGTGGCATGTCCACCTCTAGAAGTCAGCACGTTGGTTTAACCTCTCACACAGCATCGGTGTGGGTTTGTAATTGAACTTGAGCGCTCACGCACCAACGTTTGATACACGCACGTGTTTCTGTTCAGGGTTCACTATCACAGTTCATCGGTGATCCTACAACAACAGAGCAGTGTTCACCTCAATCTCTCCTTTAAAACTAACTTAGAGTCTCTCAGTGGATTCGATTCATGCAGACTACAAGTGTGTCAAAAGGCCTCCCTCCTACTTCGGTGTAACCAAACCCATGGAAGGTCATTATCTTATATTGCAACTGAAGAGAGTGGACACAGATAACAATTGATGAGTCTAAAATAGTTTTGATATCATCAAGAAAACATACATTTATTCAGCTAATTTGAATTCTCGTAATGAATGATTGCTGAAAGTTAGTAGGTAATAAAAGGCAAACTAATTTTATCTAGAAGATAAGCATCACTATAAGAAGGTTGTTGGATCTTTGCGGACATGCTCCGCTTATTACACCGTTGCAGCACACGAAAGACTGCACATGGATCGAGGTATTGAAATTCCGAGCTGCAAACAGCATAAAGTTGTTAAATTTATTGATACGAACTGATGCAGGGTTTATTATAGTTGCTCTGTAAATAATACATAACTATTATTCTTTTAAAGTGACAAACTGTTAAGCTTTAATTTTTTTTCTAATCATGTGTGATCACATAAGTGAGAAGCAAGTGTAACTGCAGTCACGCAAACTGGTTATGAAAATTGTCGTGTTACAATTCTTCATGAATTGCACTTCCTCACGGAGTCTTTCATTAATTACATCTATTTAATAAAAAAAGACGATAGGAAAGAGTGTGTTACGATAATATTCTATATAGTTAGTTTTATTAATTATTTTGTATTTATATTTAATCTAAAATTATTTATTTTTAACATTAGTTCGAATTAAAATTATCTCAAATGATTACTATAACAGACATTTTTGCAAAAAATAGTCATTTGAAAGTAAAGAAATGATTTGTTAAGCTAAAGATTAAATCATGACTTCATAGTTGATAACTATTGTTTACAGATAATAACAGGTTGTTAGCTGGAAGTGTTTACGTTAATTAGTCAATCTAATTATAAATAGATTTACATTTTATCAGATAATGAAATCTGTAAGTTATGAGAGTTACTTGGAGGACTTAAAATATGTTTTCAACATTATGTAAAAAATTTCTTATAACATTCAATTACTACTTGGATATTTTCTTATATGAATTACTAGTCAATGCATAATATTATTCATTTATTATCAATACTTTATTACATAGAAGTTTTTTTTTAAATTTTTGTGATTATTTATGTAAAATATATTTTTAAAACTTATGTTAATAAACTGCATTCATTACAATAAACTAAACTATAAGTCAAAATGATTTCTAAAATATCATATATTGTTAAATGCATTCCATCTTTGTTTACTAACAAGTGTTTAATCTTCCGGTAGCTATCTCATAATTTATGATGATCATTAAATGTCATTGAATCATTGTTACTGTTGCCAATAAATCAAAGATGACTTCCATATTCTCAAACATAATACGATTAGTATAAGAAACATTTCAACAAATGACTAACAATAAGTCAGAAAATGAGTAAAATAAATTTCATCTTTAGTATATAAAAAATAGGTTCTGCTTAATATTATGTTGTTGAGTATTCAACAAGAACAAAGATGACGTGAAATCTTTTCAAGTTTAATGTGTTAATCTGTTATACCACGTCAACGTTTGCAGCTTGTTAACGTAGAGAATTCAGTCCCAACAGTTCACTCCAATGAATTGCACGAAAACTATTGGCTACGGTGGCATCCAACAAAGATGTCAAAATCCAAAACAATAAAATAAAAAATCTTTTGGGATTCGACGCTAGTCGCGTTCCACTAGAGAACAGGTCGAACGGGCCAACAGGTCGACGAACAGCTGAATTCCATTGGCCTACTAATTGAAATCGACTTGGTAGTTTGTACTGCGTGACCAGCTTCACTTGGGAAATTATTTTGACATTTATATGAATTTTTATCAACGAGCAGGGAAAATTTATAGAACGATGATATTCAATTTATGAAACCATCAATAATACTAGATAATATTGATTAATATTTTATGTAAACAGGTAAATAAAAAATCATGTATGCTTTTCGAATCCGGATAAGCTATGCTTTCCTGAAACCGTTAAAAATTGATACTAAATATACACCGTAAAATTAAAAACAAAGTATGGAGAAATAAAGAACGGGTTAATTGAAAGTATTTTTTTTTATTTAATGAGTTAAGTAATAACCACCGTAAAAATTAATGAAAACCAAATTATTATTAGGTTAACTAACGGTGAAAACATGACGCGAGGATGAAAACATGCATTTTTATTGACGTTGTATACACCAGGTTTTGAAAAGGTGCCAGTAGATAAAATAGAATAAAAAAATATGACCGCGAAAGACAAATGTAACTACTGAAAAAAAAAACGTAAAGCCCAAGTCATTATGTAGAATAAAATACCTTTACAGTTCATTATATATGCGGTTTATTATTATCACTGATCATTAACCTTATGTCCATTAATAATTTGTATGTCTATGTGACTCAGGAAAATGATGTGAGCATCTGGACGTGTTGTTTAACAATGCCTTTTATTTAAAACAGAAAAAAAATCTAACAAAAAATCTTTGTCTTCCTACGCATAGTAGGAAGTGGGTTAGCAGTAGTGATAGACCAGAGTCAAATATAAAAAGAAGAGCAAATAAATCCGAAGGTTCATGGACTGAACATATAAGCGTATGTGTGAACGAAGACCGTTAGTTACACGAATGATTCATTTTACTATGCTGTATCATATAAACGTTCTATTACCTTTCTGGGGATTTAACCGGTTTCTTTGATATCCTCTTCTGTAATTCGATCTAATGATGACTCTCTTGGTTCTTGTTCACAATTTTCTCTGCACTCGGTAAGAAGTTTATCAACTGTATCTTCAGCAGATATGAAAACAAATTACTTTACCAAGAATTTATTTATTAAATGTTGATAATCATGAAAAATAAGTTTTTTAATAAATAGATAAGTAAAGCTTTACTTGTTCATAACAAGATGGTTCAAATGTATATTCCTAGATATGCATTTGTGCATAAACAAATCAATCAGCAAAGAAAGATGCATAGGCCTCTTCAACCTGACGTAAGCTTACATTTAGATCACTCAAAAATTAGAGAGAATAGAAGAAAAAAATCAACAGATAATTTACAAACCAATAAAATTGCAACATCAACAATACAAAAACACTACTATTAACAAAGCATCAAAAAGATCAAAAAAATTTCAAATATTATCATGATTCGATACTGATTATACACTTTTCTAATAAATTATAATTTAAGAGGATATAAATAAGAAAAAAAGCCAATTCAACACAGAAAAGAAAAAATTAAATAACTAAACAATGCTGATAATATATAAAATTTTTATTTGAAAACATAAAATAGTTATGTATAAGATACATTAAAAATCCAAAGACTTATTTTTAATAAAGAATGATATTATATAAAAAAAATTAGCACGGTACCTATTAAGTGATTAAAATCTTATAAACGTAAATAAATAAATAAATAATTAAATAAATAAATAAATGGTACATAAGTACTGCAATTGCTCTATTATCGTCATTTTTTATTTAGCCGGAAATTTTCTAACAACAATTGGTCCGTTTGAATCCCAAATTCGATCAGCAGCTTCATAATTTTTCCAATATTTGGCATAAGTTAATTTTGATGAGTCAAAATTCAATTTTTTAATCATATCAGATTCTTCTTTATAACTATTTATATCTGAATTAACTTTTGCATGCCTTTCAGTCAATAATTCTTTTCCAGTTTGTTTTGGTTCATTGATATGGATAACTTCTCCAATATGTTCTTCATCAATTTGTTCATCAGTATCATCGTAATCTTTTGATTCCCAATTGTTGTTAGTGCTTATTTGATCTTCTGGATGAACGTAAGTTGAAGAATATTTATCGGCGATCTGTTGAATATTTGAAGGATTTGAATATTTGTCTGTTTGACTTGTCATAGGAAGACGATTGTCAAAACTACGGCCCCATCCACCACCCCCACTGTAATCATAACCACCGCCACCACCACCGTGTGATGGTGCACCGTAACTGTTTGATGGAACAGGCAGAGGTGGTGGTGGTGGTGGTGCACTATAACCTCCTCCTCCTCCACCACCGCCATCAGTTGCTTTTGTCAGTAAAACGATCTCCTTCAGTTGTGCTTTGGAAAGATGACATAAGATGATTAGTCTACATTAACTACTTAATACTATAATAAATAACTTTACCATTTTTTTAGCATTCAAAATTTTTTAATTTGTGATAATGAATGATTTGTGATAAAGAGAAGGAAAATGATGGAATTTTTTTCGTTGAATTAGTAATCATTTTACATATTCGAAAAAATTGTTCAAGTAGTGCAAAATTAATATAAGTAATAGATTAATAACAAAACATTTACCCTTACCGCCACCACCTCCTCCTCCTCCTCCTCCTGCCCAAGGACCTCCCTTCATAGACATCATTTTCATAACTAACATTCCTTTGGCTAACATCATTGTCATGCCAGTCCATACCATTCCTTTCATTGCCATCAATCCCATCATTCCTAGTAAAAATTATTTAATTAATAAAATTTAATGAATTAAGAATAAAATTTCATTTTGCAATCATGAAATTTATTTAAATTTTATTTTTCAATTAAGAGACGTTGCATTTAAAAAGTATCACTACCTATCATTTTCATTTTCAAAGCCATCATCATACACATCATCATTTGCTTGCAACCTTTACCTCCTTTGCCTCCGCCTCCTCCACCTTTTCCACGACCTGAAACAATAATTGAATATTTCAACTATCTCAAACAAAAAATACAACCGTAAAATAGTCTTTATAATTTATATTTTCTTCAACAAAAAATAATATTACTTTGAAACTCAATCAACCGTAAATTTTATTCGATTTTTTACCATACCTTCTTCCACCTGACTGTCGTCAAACATCAAATCAATTTGACTCTGTTCTTTTCTCCCATTTGTTTGAGGTATGGTAATTCTTAAGGCAAACTGATCAAAGAAATCATCGACACTTCGATCAATTTTGCTAGTAGTGCTAAGTAATCGTGATCCAATTTTCCTTCTTGGTATTGAACGAACTTTAACTAATTTTATCATATCTCCACGTAGAGTTATTTCATTTAATTTTCCAATAGTATCAATATACCTTGATATTCTTTCTTTTAAACAAGAAAATGAAAAATGCAATAATATGCACCGACCAAAATCCTTTAAAGGAATTTTTGGAAATTTATCATCTTTTTCACTTATCGAATTGTTCACCACAGGGACCACTTTAATATCCAATTTTATTCCATTATTTCGATAATCAAAAACATGCTTTTCAGCTTGCTTATGTTGATTGTGCAATTCGACGTCAGGATCAAATATTTGCACTTTTGATGAATTATTATCTGATAATGGAATATATCCAAAAGATTTTGAAGTTGTTAAAAAAATAATAAAAAGAATTCCAACTTTCAAGTCACTTCGATGGGTTACTCCTTGATGCAAAAAGAGTAACTCCATTTTAGCAACATCAACTGCTTAAGCATTCGAAGTAAACTAAAACGACTGTCTTTGAGCTTCTTCATTTGAGATGTTTATATACTTGTAAATTTATGTCGTCTGTGGTTTACATAATTTTTTAAATCAATCTTGTCACGATTGTCATCATTTTGTAGTCCAAACTAACAATGACATCAGGTATTGTTTGCCTAGATTATGATACTGATTAGTGGTTTTAGACAATTCTATGATTTGACAATGTAGCTCATCTTCCTAAACACCAGTGACCTTAAAACTTGAATCTATTGTAAATGACATCCTATCCATATCCTAATTATTTAATTTTTACGTCAATCATAAAAGATAAATATTATAAAAAATTTAAATTGATTCAAGCATAAATTACGTTGTAACTTATAATTAAAATGAATTAAAAAAGTTTTTAACTCGGTGTAGTAATTAGTAGAAAATTATTTTATTAACAAATTTTAAATAAAAATAAATAAAATATGAACACAAACAGTATAAATAACAGAAAAAATTTTTTCAAACTTAAAAAAACATCTTTCTTTTTTAAATAGTTCCATTAATTTTACAATAAATATTAAAGATTTCTTGGACCTCTTACATTTGCATACTTGCTAATACTTTCTTGAATTAATGCTTCAGGAATATCAATCGATCTTCCATATCCAGATCCTCCATATCCATGTCCATGATGATCTTCACTACTGTGTGAATGAGACGATGTATAAACTGGTTTGGCAATTACTTCATACGTAGTTTTTTTTTCACCACCACTCGCTAATGATTTAAGACCAACGATGGCTGATAACATCAAAGCCATTAGCCCTGTCATTAAAGCTTTTCCTGCTAACATTGCAAGAGCTCCAAATCCCAACGCTCCTAAAGTTCCCTTCATCATCATCAATCCTGCCGCTAAGCCAGACATACCCCCTTTATCCTTTTTACGACCTACAAAATTCCAATTATTAACTAACTTATTATTTACCATTAATATAGATGAGGACTTATTAATTTTTAGGACTAAAAATTTTTGTCATGAAAAACTCATTGAATGTCATCAAAACTAGATGTCATAAAAAATTTTAGAAAAGATCGTGGCAAATTCAAATTTTTTTTTAAATGTAAATAATTATTTGGAATTATTTAATACAAAAAGTTAAAGCAAAATATTTCGTACCAGTTTCAGCATCCGATTTTTTAAACAATCCAAATCCTGATTCGCTGAGGCTTCTTGCATCTTCCAAAGTCTTAGAATCAAAAAGCTTGATGGAAATTGAATGACTGCTCAAATAATTTCCAACTTTGTGCATCAGATAAGCATCTAATCTCTTATTGATATCATTTGGAAAATCTCTTGCCAGATTGGCAACAACTTCAGGTGTAGACATATCATTTGAAACGTTTTCTTTAATGACTGATACACCAGGAAGGATTCCAATATTCGGAGTTTCTGATAGCTTTTCAACGAATGATATAGCATCAAGTTTGAGACACGTTAGACTGTATGATTTATTACATTCTTTGGTAAAAATTGATTCTTTATCTTTAGTCACTGTTGGTTCATCAACCAATTGTTTGGCTGCTCTTTGTTGTATTTCACCATTCACGCAACCAAAAATTAAAATCGCAACAAAAAAAGCTGGAGGTCTAATTGCTCTTAGTCGATCCATTTCGATTAAAAATTTTATTTTTTTTAACTTTGGTGATAGAAAAATTTTAGAAAAACAATAAATAACTGGTGGAATTTTTCTGCTGTCCTGGAGAATTTAAATTATTCCAGACGACAACAGAAGAAGTGTGATTGTGCACTGAGCTGTTGATACAGATAGTGCACTATATATAGGAATGCTAGAGCAAGACAAGTACTTTTTCCTTTCAACGATCATACATTCTCCATGAAGCTAGAGCACCATTGGGTATGGCTTTTTCTCATTACTTTGGCCACATCTTTGAATGCTTTCGTCCTCCTCTCACCATTTGAAATAAGAATGGCTGTTCTCTAGATCAAATAGAGCGGAGAATACAAAACTGTCAAATTCAGAAAAACCCCTTGATCTTGATTGGTTTCAAAAAAAAGTTAAATCAGCAAAAAATTAATTCTTCCGTTTATGGTAACCGTCAGTTATGGAAAGCGGTGGTTTCACTGAGAATTTGTTTTCCAATTAATTTTATATTTGGTAGAGTCATTTCATTGTTATCTATAACAGTTATTATTAACAGCACAGGTCTCTGCATAGAGAAAAACTCACATATACTTTCTTTTCTGTCATTTAGACAAGTTAAATTTTTTTGCTTGGAAAAATTAGGTGATAAATTGAATTAGTTTCTAGTGACGCAATAAAATCATAAAAACGTCAATGTTGAACTACTTAAATAATTATTTTGTTTACTTGATCTTATCTGGGAAAGTATGTGCCTAATTTTTTTCATTGATATGACAATGACTTTGCAGAAATGATAGTTGACATGATATATTCAAACAAATAATTTCAGATGAGATGTAAAATTAAATATAATGATCGAAGAATGTTGATGTGTTGATTATTGGGTTGTAGATAAGAGAAAGTACTATAAACATATACTTTTCTGCAATTTTCTTCGTTTTAAAACGCGATCACATCCATTTAAATATCTTCATTTGATTTACTCACTTAATGCTCTTAAAAGTGGCTGTTATCGTAGAATTAATGATGTGTAAATAAATAGTCTGCAAACTAGATGACTCTTTTGAAGTGTAAAATAAAACTGTCAGTTGATTAGAAATCAATCAGATGGATCATGTTTATTAAAGACTTAATTATCAACATTCTTATTTTATTTATTTATTTATTTATTGAATAATCTACTTTTTACTTTCTAGAGAGAAATTCGCAAAGTATTTGAAGTTTAGTTTTATAAATTTTGCTTTATCATGATACATATTTTTATGAAGCTATTGTGAGAGATATCGTGACTTTTTGAAATCTGTATCTTGATGATAGAATTTCATTCATTGTTTTATTTAATTGAGATTTCCAATCTAGAATTTTTTATTCTTAGAAGAATTCATGGTTATATATTTTTAATTTTTTCCCGTCTATTTTGCATACTCGAGAAAGTTCACCTCATTCTGTTATCACACTTATCATTCATCTTTAAATGTATTAAAATTCATTGAAAAAAAATAATTTTTTTTTGAGAAAAATTTATTTAAATTTTTACTCAACCAAAATTTCATTTCAAAATGATATGCCATAGTTTTTAAAATTTAACAAATAAAGTGACTTTTATTGAATATACTTTTTTGTTTATTATAAATAAAAATGACGTTTATTGGGAATCTTAAGGGTAGCTCGAAAATATTCTTCATATAATTCAAACCATAAAAGGGATGAAATTTACTTTGTCTCACAAAGCTTATAACTTAAGCAAAGTGCAAGTAGCCCAATACTTTTGACCAATAGTATATACATATGTGTATTTTTTTACAATTTATATTATTCATATTACAAAGAATTCGTATTATTTTTTGTTGTACTTATGTATTTCATTACTTTTCCCATAGTTTTTTCTGCATAAAAACGATGTATTATTTAGACTAAAGAATTTAATTATTTTATTAGAAAATTAAATTGTACCCCAAAATAAGTTTCGTTAAACAATACAAGTACAACAGAAAAAATAATCCATAAAAAATTGTAATGTTGAAAATTTCTGAGTATTAAAGTAGTCCATTAGAAAGTAGTAATAGTTAGTATAGAATTATTAATTTTTTGTTAAAAAAATAATGCGATGTAAGGTATTAAAAGATGCACTAAAAATGCATCAATACCAGACAGAAATAATATTTTCATCATGTATTTTCTCAGATAAGCATCAGCTCATCCAGTTCAATGTACTCCACCAAGGCTACCTGTAGCACATTGGCCGCTGAGTGTCGTTTACTTCCGCATTAGCTGCATTATATACTGACGCTAATACAATCCCTACCATCACACCACTTGAACTACGTAACGCAAACAACCAATAACAACGCGTGGCCCCCACCTTGGCCTTCACTTTGTCAGTGCCAACTGATGGCCACGAGTATCAGTCAGGGCCGAGTTATTGACATACTAACCTTGATTTCAAGTAAGTGGGGAGTAATTTGAAGGAGAGGGATCGCTCGAGGCTAGACACTCGAAGGCCAATGGCAACATCAAGGCTTTCCCCACTTGTTGCCCCAGTGACCTAGTTTTCTTCTTCCTTCATTCTTTCCATTCGTGTTCTCCTTCTCACCAACATATCTTGAGTATTCAGGTCAATGGCCTTTCTCGAAAAGAATAAAAGCCTTTGTGGTATTTAAATACTTTGTTTTTTTGAATAATTTTTTGTTATATAAATTTTTTTTTATTTTACAAAGCAACAATATTAATAATAAATACAAGAGTAATAAATAAAATACTTTATGTAAATAATATAAAAAATAAATTAATATAAATTATTAAAATTTAAATAATATAAATTATTATTTATATGTGTTTATAAATAATATTTTAAGGCAAGCTATGATAAGGATAAGAATCAATATTAAAGTCTGGATCCCATGCCTTGTAAGGCTGATTGATTTCTTCTTGTGAACGATGCCAATGCTCGTGGTAAATCTCTGGTTTAACAATTCCATAACTCACCCTAGCTGGATATGGAATTGGTGGAGTTACCAAAGACTTCAAAGCTACTGCACTGGCTATGAAAAGGGCTGCTAATCCTGTTCCTAACCCTTTGAGACTCAATGCACCGATTAGTGCTATGATGACTGGAACCTCGACTAAGGCTTTGAATTTCAACGCCAACAGGATTGGCAATATCATTTTTTTTAGTTTAGTTCTTGCTGAAAAAAAATAATTTATTATAACATTATGATGAAAATAGATTTTCACAAATTAAAAAAAGGATTGACGATAAAATTATTGTTGAAATGTTAGTTAATTATTGCAACGATTATTTAGAGCTCTTATTTATACACAATTACATATTAAAATTGATACTGATTCGAAATTATTATACTGTTTTTTATAATAATATATTATTTAAATATATTTAACTTCGATTTAAAGTTTTGAAATTTATGTATAAATTATAATCTCATTCAGGAACTAATTAATTCGAAAAAAAGAATTTTTTCATAAGTTAGACAATAAAAAATAGAAGGAGAATCTAACAAATATTTAGAAGCCTTTATTTCATTTAACTTTTCATATTTTTTAATAAAATTAATAATATTAAATTACAATTCAACTTATTTATTCCAATAAATGCTGAATTATAGAATATATATTATTACATTTATACTAGTTATTATAAATCTAATAAACATAATAGTTTATTAATTAATTCTTATATATTTTTTTCGATAATAGGAAATTGGTACCATTACTACTTTTTTACAGAATATTGTAATATTCATTATTAAATTCAGCTCCTACGTTGGAAATTAAATTTAAATTATGAATCAATTAATTAATTACACATTCCAACTGTCCTCTTTTCTGTAATAAACTCTACATTTTTATCTGAATTGACCCTATCCAGTTTCATTCATCTCCATCTTTCTTTTTTCTGGAATGTGTCCTACAAACACAGAATAATGTACCACTCCTACTGCATCTTTATTCGATATTCTTCTCGAATTTCCCTTTGTAAGCCCTTTTTGAATACACCTGGATGTATCGGATTAAAAAATAATATTCTATCTCGACTAAAAATGAAGTATATCTGAACTTTTATATGAATCAACAATACATCTTACTAATCATGACAACTAGAGTTTTAATTTTTTTTATCTAAAAATAATTTTATTTTTTTGTTAAATGTAATATTCACATTTACGAAATTCTTTATTAAACTTCGTATACTATCTGACCTGGAATTCGACCAATCTGTTTTTCGAGTCAACGACCTACTTGATGCCTATTGGTAGAAGCTTGGAGAGCATGAATCCTATAAAAGTGCATTGATTCAATAATTCATTCATTCTGAAGCAAAGCATTGAGATAAGCTGACTTACGGAAATGAATTTTGCTACTTTAATTGGTCAGCGTGATATTTCTAATTACTTTATAGCTATCTTTCATCTACATATTTTTTTATAGCTTATCTTTCTGATTTTTTTGACTTTAATTAATTCTTATTTTATCTAAATTAACTGCCAATTTATTCTAGTACGTACTTGAATCATTTTTCTCTATTGTTTGATTCAATTTGTTATTTTTTTTTTGGCTGTCAAAATATTCTTCACATTTTTTGTTTAAAATTCTATCAACTTTATGCTTTCTTTTATTACAATTACGTTAATTGACCATTCAATTAATGATAAAGTTTCGTGACAGTTAATTTTTAGCAATCAAAAATCCTTCTTTAATTTTGAGAAATTCTTCATTACAAAATAACATTTAATTAATCAAAAAGTTTATTGAGTTGATAATTATTAAGTTTATAATACTTTAATATTTACAACTCCAATGCAAAATTACTATATATCTGTTTTCATTTTTCTTTTTTACGTTTTTCCTTCTGACTAATTGAGTACTATTTATTACATCAATAAAAATTTATTATAGTTTATTGGTAGAATATGATGTAATTAAATAACAATTAATGAAATTAACTCTGTTATAAGAAAGAACAAAGTATTTTATTGAAAATATATTTGAAAAAAAAATTCTCAACTATTTTTGAACCTTTCAAATAAAACAATTTTTACAATTTTTTATACTCAATAGGGAAGTAGTCATGTAGATACTGTGAAAGTAGAACACCACCAACCCACTCAAGTTTAACTTTAGAAGAAACATTTTTGAATGAACATAACCAGTATAGCTAGAGGAATAATTAATGAGCAGTAGAGAGTATTCTTGATGGTTTGAAAAGTAAAATATTCAAGTAATTCTATTTTAGAATAGTATTTTAAAAACCTAGCATCAGATTACTGTAAAGAATTCCTGAGTACAAATAAGTTTAAACCCATATTTTGTTATTTGTATCTTGTAAATATTTATCTTTCTGTAATTTGATTGAAAAATTAATATTTAAAAGTAAAATTGATCTTAAATTTCAATCTATTTAACTGAAACCAGTATTTCAAATGATTTCACCAACATACATCGTCAATTAAAAATTCCTCGAAACTTACCTTCAGAAGCACCATGAGTCAATCCTTTTAAATTAATATCAATATTTTTTTGTCCTAAAGCTCTTCCAAAAAAATCAGCAGCTGATCCATCAGTAGGGAATCTGACTTGAATTTTCTTAGAATTAAAAAAGTCGTCTACTTTGGCAACTAAAGGATCATCAGATCGTTTTAAATTGTCCTTAATTATCTCACTATCATCCAATTTTTCTAAAGTAATAATATCTCCAAAAATTTTAATTCTATGAAGTTTATTAAGTTCTTCAATTCTCTTAATTATTTTTGTTTCCATCACATCTACTTCACGATTCTTATTGACATGAATCTCTCCTTGAGAAACAGCCACAAGACATAAAATCAACAGCACTGTTCTTTTTTTCATTTTATCAATTAGTTTAGTTCAGTTGTTCTTTTTTTAATCCTGAAGGCTTTTCAACAATACTGACATCGGTTTTTCGACTGTTTTAGCTCGAGGGTCTTTTTTTCTTTTATATTGTCTTCATAATCAGATGGTGGGGTTGGACTCAACTGAGCTATTTGGCAGAGAATTGCAATTCTTGTTGAGAATGTCAATTCTTTATTCCCCTTATTAAGGAACCGCGATGCATAACAATGCGAGAGATAGATTAGAGTGGGCGATGGGTCTTTTATACAGTCGGCAAAGAAACAGGAGCTCTTTGTCAAGTTTAATTTGTATTTTATCATTTTTCAGAATCAATTTCAAGTGTTCCAATTGACATTCCTATTAGCATAAACTTTCAATATCATTCACTCGACATCAATTCTTTTTCAATTTTGTATTTTTATTTTTCACTATTGAAAATGATTGTTTATTAAAAGTAATTTTTATTTTTTTTTTCTTATTAAGGAGTCCATCCTTTATGCTTAGTGACCAAGTTATCAAGAAACACGCAAGACACTTTGAAATGCATTTCATGTTGAATGTTGAATGCAAACGAACAATACATGATTGAATGCATAGACGCTGAATCGGTGACTATTATTGTACTTTCATAGAAACTCAACTGGTAGGCATTGTACTCGGTGACAATAAGTCTATATTTATACGTTGTATTTCTATATACAGTTGTGATTTACGTACAACGTGCTGTCGATATAGACGGCGGTATTCGACTTTCAGGTGAGAATTAGTTTTCCATGTCTGTCGTGACACAGTATAGTATGTAAAACTGTCCCAAATTTTTTCATTTTATGCAGTCAAACGGGCGAGTCTGGAAAATATTTGAAACAAAACTGCAGCACGTTTTGAGATTTTAAAATTTTTGAACGAAATTTAGTAAACTAGGGAGTTGACAAACTACTTTCTGAGGAATAGAAATATTGAAAAATATTCAAGCACAGACCATGTATTATTTTTATTAATTAATTTTTTTTTTCAATTATATTTTTTTTTCAATTATATTATATTCAACGATTTTTTTTCAATAAAAATTAAATATGCTCAAAATAAGCAATAAATATTAGGTTGTCTCATAAGTTTTTACCACTTTCAATTTTTATTCAAAAATTATTTCGACTTCCAACCTCTCTCGTTTTGGAAGAAGAGTATTGAAACTTAGCCCAGTAGGTGGCTGACTATAGTTGATAACGAGGGAAATTATATATTCGATTAAATGTATCTTTATTAACAAAAAAATAATGATTACTCATTTCAGCTGAAAAATACTTACTATAAGAAAAATTAATAATGTCAAGTGGTGTAAGTTGACACGAATATTACTGAAAAAATAGCAATTCTAAATTTTTTCATTGATGTAAATTCAAACTGAATTCGTATGAAGAAAAAGTTTTATGTTCACTGAATAAATATTTCTCTTGTTGGAGTAAAGATTTACTTTCTATTATCTAAACAGCTTTTTCCGAAATTTTATTCTCTTTAATTTCCAATTTTATTTGAATATAGACTATGCTTCACAATAGTATAATTAATAAATATAAAAATACTCGAAGCAGCTGACAAAATTAAGTTTTATATTAATCAAATTCTTTCTACAATACTTAATATTATATAAAATAACTCCGTCACCCATAATTTTAAGGAAATTGGCATATTAATGGATAATTTAATAATAAAATAATTATTATTTAGCAAATAATATTCATTTGATTATTTAGAAGGAATAATTTATTTCATTTTCAAAATAATTTAAGAACAGTACAAAAGGCCTTGTGAATCATTCATTACATAAATAAATATTAAATATATAACAGTCGAATAGAATATTACAAAAATTGCGAATTATAATTTTAAATAATTTAATTAGTGTTTTCAGATGGCACATGTGCGGAGTATGCTAGATTTTGAGCAGTCTTTGATGTATCTTCGAAGCTTCTCTTGTAGTAGCTCTGTCCAGGTTGTTGAACTGCAGTTGCTGGCCAGCTTTGGGCACCACCAGCATCGTAGAAAGTAGTAGGTGCAGGTGCGGAATTCTTTCCAAAGATATTGCTTCCGAAGACACTTGGTACGCTGGCACCGCTGAACAATTTTTGGAAGAGGAGGACTCCAGCAATTATGAGAGCGAGTTTACCAAGGAAGATAGCTTTGAAAACCAAGAGACTGAGTCCACCGAATAGGATGGGAGCAAGAGCGAAGAGCTTAACTGCCAAACCGATCATCACGGGGGCTAATTTGAGAGTCTTGGTTAACTTGGTACGTCCTATAAATGAAAATAAATTAGTTAATAACGATGAAAGAAAACTCCTGAATTTCGATTAAAATAGAAAGTGCTAAGACATTTGAACTACTTTCTGGGAAAGATACATAATATACTGAAGAGCCAGTGAAAGGCACTATCATCTCTTGTATCACACTACATAGTAGATGTGATCACGCAAGAATTACATGATTCGGTAATTAAAAATAATCCGAAAGGAAGAGTATTAAAAAAAATAATAAATTGATTTATTTTGTGTTACTTACCTTCAGTAATGGTGCGAGCAATGGTTTCTTCAGGGAAATGGACTTTGAGACTGTGGCTCTTCAAGAAAGAGATAATCGAATCGTAAAGCATTGTTCCAAGTGTCAATGCACGTTCAGATGAGTCTTTGGGAAGTTCATTCATCACCTCAGTTTCTGATTTCATTGATTTTCCAGATCGTTCCACTAATAGATTATTAATTGATTAATTTAATTAGTATTTCAATTTAATTACATTACGATTAATTCGAATTCATTTTCAATTCATTTAAAATAATTAATTAAATAATGTTACTTACAAGGTGTATCTCTAACGAAAGCAACTCCATCAATGAGTTCGAGATTGGCAGATCTAGCAGCCCTTGCAAGCATAGTGTTAGCCTTGATGGCAATACAGCTTAATACAGAATCTTCAAGTCCAAAACAATCCAAATTTCCAGAGTTAGTATCAGGAGTTGGTATAGCCATGGCTGATGCCACCAAAAGTCCAAAGATCACCAACTTATTCATCTTGATTGTTTGATTTTTTTTATAAATTAAACACTGTTTGTCTGACTTAAGTCACTCCCAAGGGCACAAGAGCCAAAATGTGACTTGGACCTGTCAGACTGTAATCTTTTATAGTCGACTCGGGGCATCTCCCACCCTAAGTCTTTCTAGTCAACAACATGTCTCATCTCCACACGTGAACAGTGAACACCTCTCCTAGGCTAAAAACTTTCGACGTTAATTTTTTAAACAAATCTGAACACTGTAATCATTGCTCCCATTGGAAGATACCACGCCTACTTCTTTACTTCAATAACTCTCGTCTAAAAGTTAGATTAAAGATTAAGATTCATTCAATTTAGGTCAGAGGAAGAGCCATCAACTGGAACTCATAAAAAATCAGGGAGTCAAATTGAAAATTCGTGTTTTTTCGTGACCTTTGTATCACTTTTCTAACAACATTAAAAGCATTTTGAGCTTTATTTCAATTCTTTGTTCAATGAGGACACGTGTAATATATGAGTTGAAGATAATTGCAAAAATTTCTAAACAATAAATTTAATTACATCGATTCTGGAGAATGGAAAATAAAATTTCTTTAAAGAAACTTCAAAGGAATGAATCAACAAAAAAAGAGGTGTAAAAGTGTTTTATGAAGAAACAAGAAATAATTCTAGAATCTACATACATTAGTTTTTTTTTTTAATTATACGTTTATTTTAATAAACATTTTCAATACTCATCACCATTTCTATGCACCTAATAAATATTTTTATTGGTAAAGAAAATATGAAAATAGGCGTTGAGGAGTATTTTCAATGCAATTCATTTGCTTCGTTGAAAAATATTATCTTTATTGCAGTAAATTTAATTTGAAATGATCCTGAAGTGAATCAGTTAAAATAAGTTAATCAGGTATGTGTGTTCCATAATTTAGAGATAAAAACAACTGTTATGGAAAGTTTTGAAATCTAGAAAAATTTAAGTACCTGTTTTAGATACAGCTAGAAGATTGATATCATCATATATCCATCACTGACAATGGATTATTATAATAAGTTGGTATTAATATCGACAATGAATGAAAAATAATAAGAAACTGTCTTTGGGAATAAATAGTAGTACATAGAGTGTTTTTTTTTATTGAAATTCAGATGAAAAAATTGTAACTATTTTGTACAATGAAAAAAAAATTATGTTAATAATATTTTTCTGTATAATTTAATAAGAAAAAGTTGAATAAATTGATTACTGATATAAAAATATATATATTTGACATGAGCATAAATATTTCTATTTAAAAATTTCAATACTTTGGCAACAAAATTCTCTTTATTAATAGTAAAAATTATTTGCCTTGCTCATGAAGTTTATTAAATATACATATTTATTTTTTTAGAAAAATAATAAATAGTTCAAAAAGGTCATCTTATGACCTTTTTTCGTTTTTTTAATTCATATTAACTCTCTACTTCTAATGCCTTTTTTACAGATGTATTATAATCAGTATTATTAAGTTGAAATTTAAAGATCCAAGTAGTAAAGAACACTTACAATTAAAAGTAAGAGGTTTAATTTTAGTTTATCAAAGCATTTTCAACATGAAGTGTGACTTTATTTCTGAGTGAATGATTGATGACGAATGAGAAGTTTAAGAATAAATCCAATCAAAAGATAAAGGTTCCTTCCTTGATAGATAATCGACAGTCAGCGTTCTTTCAAGGCTGTTCGCCTTGACCCAAAGCCCAGAGTATAACCGGTAGAATCTGAACATATAAATTGCGGTCAAGCAACTCGATTATATAACTTGAGATCAAGAGACATTCTATTTCTATGCACTTTTTCCTTTGTTCATTTACTTTTACTAGTCAAGATTCACTGTAAAAAAAATTTTTTTTTCGTATAAATAACTTAGAATCATCTTTATTGTTTTTGAGGTCACTGTCTTCATGCCACGCTATGTTCAAATATGGTGGGAACAAATCCATTGTACTCCATCTGTGGATCTCCTTAAATATTTAACAGAGACTCACACCTTCTACTTGTCATAACACTTTAACGGTACAAGCAGATTCATTTTTCTCGCCAAAATGTTTTGTATTTGAGGTCATTTGTTGAAAGCTATAAAAGTGTAATCACTTCCTCTTTTAATCAAAATTACTACATCATAGCATTGGAATGTGCATGGTTTAATTTCTTACGTTGGAATGATGATGAATCAACGATTTATAGTTAAGCATTATTGGTTTAAGAGAAGCTGAAAATGGAAAGTAATCCGAAAGTGTTGGTTGTTTGCACACATAATTATAAGAGAAGAGTTATGAAAAGAGAATAGGAAGCACAAAAAAATCAAGACTTCAAAGTAATGTGAGATTATAGCCTCTGGAATGTAGAACGCGTTAAACAGAGAAATGCTTATGTCGAGCTTGACGAGAGACTTGTTTGTTGTCAAGTCTTTGTTTGCAAATCGTTATCATAAAGTTTATTAGTTCCAATAATTACAATAATAATATCAGTGTCATGAGAGATATTTATTCATAGGAATTATTTTGAAAATGATGTTCATGAATTACAGTTACTTACTCCTTTTAACAACGCCCAATCATTTACATTTCTTGTTATTTCTTTGTCTTGGAAAATGTTGGACTAAATGAAAATTGACAAGATTAATTCATGGCATGTTCGTTCGAATTCGAAAGTATATGTTTGATTCTCACCGGGCTGTATCATTTTTAGGGACTTCAGCTGACTACATTCCTTGACTGTATCGTTTGACCCCATTCTTTTCTTTTCCACCTACTACTTTTAAGGTCCATTTACTTCTAAATTTTCACTATTCTCTGAATATTGGAAAATGAAATGTTACATTTTACTTAAAATTTATACAAAAATACAACATCCTGCTAGCAATTACTACTTTATCTCCAAATTTATGTTCAGTTTTATTTGTTAGAGGTTTTTAATAGAATACCGTTATTAGTTGAAATTCAATTGACATATTAGATAACAAATTCTTTGAAATTGATGTTTCTTTTGTTGCCTGTGAGATTTTCTGATTGATGATAACCACTTCAATGGAACGAATCTAGATCAAAGCGAGCTCTACTTCTTCTGAAAGAACTATGTAGCAAATATTTTAATATTTATATTTACTTTGAATAATAAATTGAAAAGTGGACTATTAAACTAAAAAAAAAAAAGTATTAAAGATTCAGAAAAACTTTGAGCTCTTAAATTTTAGATATAATAGATATTAGTTAAGAAAAATATCATGTTGATAAAATTGTTTTTGGAGCATTCAATAAGATACTTTTTTAATCAGTGACTAATAATTACAAGTAATTTCACTTGAAATGAATATTTTTCAATTAGTAGTTAACTACTGATACATGATCAGCAATTAGTCTAGTCACCCTACACAAAATATTTTTAAAAAAAGATGAGAATACAGAACAACTATATTGATCACAATCAAATCACGATTTTTTTATTACTCACAATTAAAATGGGTTAATAATTAATTATCTAAAAAATGATTTTATTCAACTTTACTCTTTATTTAAACAATTTCCATTTGATTTTAAATCTAAATAAAATTTTTTATTAATAACTGTTGCATTTCATTGAATAAATTTTTATTTTCTTCTTTTCAAATTTAAATAACAGACAAATAAATAAATAGGATGATAATTTGTAGAAACGAATAGTTTATAATTAAATCCTGTCACTAATTCAACTATTAATTCTACTCCTCTGCCAATACTGAAATAACTCATATTTTTTCTATCTTCTGTGATGAACATCGCTATAATAATCATATGATTCATTCACATCAGGATGTACATTGTAATTATTGTTATTATGATAATCATTTCGATTGTATTTTCCGTATGATGAAAATGTAGGTCCTCCTCCATTGCTTCCATTATTTGACTGTCCTTGCACCAAACGTCTTAAGCCCATTATAGCAGCTAAAATTAAACTCATGAAGCTCAATACAACTGCTTTACTACTCATTACTGCAAGAGCTTTCAGAGCAATCGGAACGAGAATTGATTTAATTACAAGCCAACCAAGCAAGAGAGGTACTAAATATTTGCTGTGTTTCTTTTTTTTCTTTTTACCTACAAGTTTATATTTTTTATTTAAAATATTAGATCTTATATTTTTGGTATTTTTTTCATATTAACACTCACCACACAACGATCGACTTTCTCTGACACTTTTTTTTTCTTTATCTTGAAATAGTAAATCATCAGTGGTTAATATTTTTTCATTTTTCAAATGTATAAAAGGTTTCTCGTCACTTTCTATGAGAGGTTTTAAAGAATTTTCAGATTTTATTGAAATGAGTTCTGCTACACACCAATTTGAAAATAAACACATTAGACAAGCTATTAAAATTTTCGTCATTTTTGTTTGGTTAAGAAGTGTTTTTCAGATAAACTGATTAATTATTTTACTTTAAATTTTTCGATATTTATCGTAGAAAGAAATTGATTTAATTGTTTTATTCATGTAAAATCACTCAAAATTATCCAAAAATTATTATTTTTATATAAAAGAATTTGATTTTTTTGTTTTCACTAGAACATTGTGATTTTCAATTACTTCTCGCCGTTCTATAAATAACTGATAGAACCGCGTTTATAAAAACAAATAACTTGCGGTATCGATTTATAATAAACTGTTGCAATGATACAAAAAAATGTAATTCACCGTTGAGAAAAATTTATCAATAACTCAAGTTGGAGTTTTGCAGTCGAAACTTATATATCTCCCCGCCGAGAAAACAGAAGAGAAGGAATAGTTCATTTAATTTGGAAGTGATGCGTGAAGACGGTTACAGTGAAATATTCTCCCGAGAATAACCCATCACTTGGCAGAATTCTCACAAGGCACAAATGAAAATTTGTTCCAACCGTGTCGAAAACCATTATCTCTAATATTGACGTTTTCACGACCATGGAAGAGCACATAAATTGCACCGTTCAGTCGCATTTATTTATTTCACACTTGAATAAAAAAATAGGAAATAAAAAAAAAAGTAATTATATTTTGCACTTGATAGCCAATTTTATGGATCCTGTTACTTTTAAATAATTAGTCAATAATAGGTATTATCAAAAGGAGAATCATAATTTACTCTAAGTTGATTGGGTGAGTATATGCGTCTCAGTTGAGTGATTCTCTTTAATGTATGCATTAGAGACTGGAGAAAGATATGAAATAAATTTCGTAACTAATGAGCTCTACTTGAAATGAAGACTAGCTGGATTCGTTTCAGAAATCTAGTTCATACAAAATATCATATAAAATGATTCCTTTGTCAATATATAATACTTTTCAATTGTTAACAGACATTTTTTAATATTAAGCGTGCTTTATTATAATAGAATTAGTTTTTCTATAGTTAGTAAATAATTAATAATGTTTATCTTACAACACCATTTAATCTCAAATTAATCGAAAGAGCCTAATGTAAAACTTAATCAACTGTTAAAAATCTCTTTTATCAATATACATATATTTTCAAAATTTTTCAATGTTTAAGTTTCGATGGAAATAACATATGCATTTAAAACTTCCAATTTCCCAAAAAATAGAACGCATGTAACATAAAGTCACCAGACTATTCAAAATTTACAAAATAAACTGTAAGAAATAAGAAGGAATATTTTTTATGCGTACTAAGCGGATTTAACACTCGAGAAATTCGTCTAATTTTTAGCAATTGTAACAACTGTATACACTATTTTCTGGCCTAATAATCTTCTTATTCATTTGGTATGTAATTCTAATTTTATTATTAAAGTACCTGACAACTGCAATACAATTGAAGTATTGAATCATCATTTTTATGATGAATATAGAATTTATATCATTTTCAAATAAAACTCTAAAGTAGTTGAGGTCCCATAAAAATTATAAAGTATTTTTGATCATAGAAAATGAATTATTTCTCAAATCAATATAAAATAGCCGATATTAACAAAAAAAAAACTCATCCTTTTAATCTATAGATATAATAAAACCACCATTTCATCTTTTATACTTATAAGATTTTTTATTTTTTAGAAAAAAATAGATACGCAATTGTTATCAAAAAAAAAAAAAATTCAATAGTAATTTATTTTTTGGATCTTTAATAAAACAAATCAGCATTTATTGAGATTTTGAAAAAATTATTTCCTACCAAAAAAAAATACTAATTTTCGTAAGAATCATACATAAAAAATTTTTGGATCTGAATTTCATACAATTAATGTATGATTTCGATAAGAAAAACTCAATGTATCTGTAACACTTTTTTGAAAGTATTTTAATTGAAAGATGTTTGAGAAACACTCAAAATCTGAGTTGATTATCTAATTTAATATTAATCATACACAATTCAGACTAAAAAAGTTGTCCATGTTTTATTTTCACACTTTTCGGATCTAATTCATAGATTCTTGTAAAATTTTTTTAAGAATCAGCATTAATTTTTTTTATTAGGATTTCTCTAAAATTAGAAATCAATTTCCTTCGGGCAGTTATCAATTAATTTTGATGTTGTCTTTAATTTTCCTCTACTTTTCAATATCAGTAGAAGCCAAAGTAATAATCAAATGCTTACGACTTTTTATCAAACATGGTGTGCCATAAATCAATTTCAGTTGACAAGGTATTGATTGTCCTGAATACTCAACCGCTGTGACTTCTCACGGAAAAAGTCGGCTTCAATTTGTCATCACATAGTTTATAAATTATTCAAATCTTGTGAAAAGATTGTGGAATCATCTACAGATATAATTTCAATAGTTTTCTCTGCAGTTTTCTTGATGTTTTAAGATGAGTATTCAAAATATTGTTGAAATAGTAAATGATCATATTCTACTGACATACACATTACCTTTAATAGCCCCTGTGAAATGACCGCATCTGTGCTATCATAGTACTTACGACACACATATCTTACCGAGCTTATTTTTTACAGACTACCAATTTTCTTCGCAACTGAAGCGTATCACGTCGTAAAGTTGTTGATTCCTTCATGTCTTCCATTGCAAATCGTGATCGGATGAGTTAGTTCTCGCTCGTTCGTTGCTCTGTTCGTTTCCCTCCTCACTTAGAATATTATTAACATCATAAAGAGATTCTCCGGGTTAAAAAAATAAACATTGATACTATTACCAAAGAACTCCATCTTAAAATTATCATACTATTATCATCATTTAAATTTTCTAAACAATCACTTTCAAACGTCATTCGGACGTTTTCAAATTATTCCTCATTGAACAAATAAAAAAGTACTAGTGTGACAAATGTATTTTGTGGTGAGAAATAATGTATTTTTTATCACTGTCAATTATAAATGACACAGATGATTTTTATCAATCCAGGAGATAAAAAACATTGATAAAATAATGCTGTGTTAAGCATGCTAAGTTTTTTAAGTGTGTAAAAAAATTATTTAACTATAACTATGACATCACAAGTGATTCTAGTCATAATTATATTAGCATTGAGCTATTATACAAGTGCCGAAAACATTGAAAATAAAATAACAAAAAAAATAGACGATGTTGAATCCAAAAAAATACATCATATGGCAAATGTTCAATTATCAGTCGTCAGACGTCCATCAAAAACACCTGCTAAATATTCTACCAAAATTTCACGACCATTAAACCTCAGTACTTCCAGTCGAAGACCAGTTGGTAAAGTGACTCTAAAGCCTAATAAAAGTTCAGAATTGTTAAACTATAAGCTTCAGAATGTCCATACTGCTTTAGGAGAAGTTAAAATGAAAGGTTTTTATTTAAAAATTTTTTCCATTCATTAAATTTAATGATTGAAGTTATTTTATAAGAAAACTTTATTTCTAGATCGTCCTCGGAAGCAGAAGAAACATAAGATGAATCGAACTTTGATGGCCCTTTTGTTGGCATATAAATTAAAATTTGCAACATTGATTCCTTCAATAGTCTTAGGACTTTTTCTTCTTCTTGGAACCACAGCATTAGCAGGGTTTTTCTTTGCTCTCTTTGCCGCCATACTTGGACTGAAAGGTCACTAAGAAAAAAACATAACTTACATTTACACGTGTTAACACCATAAACAAACCTCAAAATGAAGAAGAGAAGGAATAGGAAAAATGATCATAAAAAATTCAGGTTTCTGTTATTATATGTATACTGAAACAATTTATTATCTTGACGACTTGCGTCTGATTACATAAAAATATAAATAAATAAATATAATTGAAATAATTAAGGTAATAAATTAATTATTAACAACAACTAAAGCTTTCTTGTTTGTTTATCAGGAAAAGACTGCATAAATTTGAATACTGATTGCTCATCTTTTTCCTTCCTCCGGTATTCTAATTCACCTTAGTAGAAGAAGTTATAAAAGTCAACTGTACCATCGAGCAACAGCTGCGCACAAGTATGCCGCATGTCTCGCTTGACATATAATGATTAGTCATACGATCAACGGAATATTGACGGACATCCGTTCTTTTCGCCGGTAAATCTAAATGTGCGTGTTAATCTTGCTCTACAAAAATGTCCTTTTCTTCCGTCTCAATCATTTTATTTTCTCCTTAATTTACCGCGCAACTGTTGCAGACATTCTACGCCAACTTTCCTATGTTCTAGGGTTAGTTTTAATTAATCTTTATTGTTATTGATTAAAACTTGTTAATGTGAAAAACTCATTTCTGTTTAAGCACTTGAAATTCTTTCAAAATCACAGTAATTTAATCTTTTTCAATTGAGATTCATTTTTCATGCTACAAATCTTCATGATGTAATTAATTATCCAATGAATGAATCTATCGAGAGAAATTAAGTTGTTTTGCGCTTTTTCAGGTTCTTTAGGATATAAAAACCTATTATTGAGGTTTTTGTGCACTGTAAGCAAGGTTTTGAGCAATTTTCTGGTTCGATTCAGTAGTTTCAAGGTTGGTGATGTCTTTTAAACTCCGATCCCAGCCTCCGCCTCCACCGCTGCTTTGCCATCCACCATGAGAACTGCCATGATCTTGCTTCTGACTCAAGAGTTTCTTCAATCCAATAATCATTGATAGAACCAAAGCAATTTTACTGATGATTAGAGCCTTTCCTGCCAGCAGGAATAAAACTCCCATTGCAATTGGGATTAATGCTGCCATTTTCATTGCCATTCCCATCATCATCATCCCCATCATCTTCTTCATTTTCCCACGACCCTCTTCCATGCTTCTTTTAAGTTCACCAGGTGTTGTTTTTGGTAAACTAATCTTAACATTAAATCCATTCATTAAATTGGCAACTCTATCGAACAAAATATCATTTAATATTTCGTCCCTTGATGCACCAGCTCGTCCAAGACTTTCCACATCATTTGGATAATTGATTGAAGTGTTATTAATGCTGTCAGGTACTTTAACTAACTCCAGATTATCAGATATAGGAAGATTATCAATTCTTCCAAGTCTTTCAAAGAATGTTATAGCTTTTTTCTTCAAGCATGGTGATAATCCACCACTACGCAGTTGACATTCTTCATAAACTCGATATAAAGATCTATAGCCTCTATCGAAGAAATTTTCTTCATTTGAAGCTTCTGTTGTTGCACTGATGATTAGGAAAGTTGTCACACACTTAACGTAGAAATTCATTTTTAATATGCTTTGGATTTATCCCTTCGTCGTTGACGAAAATGAACAAAGCACAAGTTTATCAAATAGTTCACTATTTCTTGGTAGCACTTCTACCTAAACAATTCGCAAGCTGTTAACTGGCAATGGGACGATGTTCTCCAGCTCCTATATACTCTTCTGTTTCTAGAAGGATGAAGGAAGTGAGGAAGAGGGACGCATCTTCCCACGTGAACATTGAAGTTTGTAGCAGTTTGCAACACATGGAGATGGTATCCAAGATTCGCATAGGTATTCTGTCGGCGAATCAACAGCTGCTAGGTTTTGTTGAATCATGCAAGAGAAGATTTAATACAGTGTAGATAAACAGAGAAAGAGAATCCATGTTGGAGTATGTGACCTTTCTGACACAAAGACCTACTCGAGCTGTATCTTCTTATTCTTGGTGGAAAGGAGAAATGACAATGCATAAAAATAAAGGGACCTTCACGACAGGTAGATAAGCATAGAAATGGTACCTTAGAAACCACCAATTGAATCACGACTCAGTTAAACGATGCATCCATCCAACCATCCATTCGCCAATCCTATTGGTTAAAAGTCTTGGCATGGTGACCCTTATGACCTTTGGGCTACACAGAATGAGAAACTAGACCACTCGATCTAACGAAGAAGCTACAAGGTCTTCACTAGTTACAATACTAGTGACAGCAAACGTGGGTGAAATTGCTTGCGGGTTGGTACTTTCCTACATACAAGAGATAGTTATTATGCATGAAGAAGAAATTCCTCAAGGTTTAGTTCATTTTAATAATTTCTTTATATTAGCTGATTTAGCTATCATGATAGGTATTTGTGACAACGGGACATGTTGGGTCTCATTTTAAGATTATATTCTCACTATGGTGTTAATTTATTTACACTGTCAAGTTAAGCTGGGAATATTGATTAGTTACGGACATTATACGTCGATTGAAACGATCGTAATCGACAAACTGCTACTTTGATCATTTATTTAAATGAAAAATACAAACTAGAGTTTTTAATTACACACATTACTCCAACTTATTCATCATCAAAAATAACATGCTTTATAACAATATTTTTTTACGGTTCTTCAGCCTGAAACATGTCTGGTAGATCAATGCATTAATTTTTTTTTAAAATACTTTTTTCTTTCACGTAGTTAATTATAGTTTATATTATTAAGGAATTTTAGAAGAAACTATACTTCATGATGATATCTAATAAATTTAGTATACTTTCTGAAACCGTTGAACACGTAAGGAGCATCATAAACAAGCACGAATGGTACAGAAGAGATCAAATACAAAGAAAACATAGCATCAGATGTATAGATATAACAACGTTATCATGAGACCTTCATCCCAAGTAAAGCACCTCACATAAACAGATACACTCACACTACACGATTGAGGTTGAGCGCATCGTTAATGCGACACAGGCATAAAAGTAATGTACATAAGCAGCCAATAACCAACATGTTGCCAACAAGCAACCCTGTGCTCTCCTCACCTACTTTGCGATTATCCCATGGCGGATGAAATCAAGCCAGCGGTAACCATTAACACCGTGCTACTTCCGGAAGGCGCGAGTAAACGAGCAACTCAAACAATCACCCATGATTTTCTCACAAATTACGCCTAATTTCAGAGAATCTGTTTTAACCAGTTATGTGCCTTGAGGACTTTCAGAATTACCTCGTGAGAAAATAAGCTTTTAAATAGTAATTATCACAAAAGAAATCGAAGGTACAGGTCAGGATTTTTTTAACTGAATTCATTTATGCGTCAGTCAAAAGAATAACGGGGTTTCTAAAGCAACCTTTATCTTATTTTGTAGAATAATAAAAATTAATTTTTGGGGACATGACAAATTAGCAATTAAATCACCAGGAAGTCTCTGCCAAATATTATGTTAAAACAATGGCAAGATGGAAATCTTATGACTGAAATAATTAATCATAATGATAATTATAATGCTTATTTAACTTATTCTGTACATATAATATTATTTAATTAAATAAACCTTTTTTCATTATTTAATATGTTAGTAGGCACTTCTAAGTTTTTCTCTTGAAAAATAGTAGGGCAAAAGTTGAACTCTGTAGCAATTCAAGATGAATCATTTTATTTCTATTATTACACTGCAAATGTGAGATCAATCTAATTATAATATACTGTGTATTCACAGTATTATTAAATTATTTAATATCGTAATACGTCAGCTAACGAACTGTTAGCAAGGTCAATAGCACAAAGTTTTTTTATCCACCAATTATCATACACTTTTCATTTATGGTATTAAATATATGTGAAGTGATGTAGTGGTAAACGGTTAAATGATTGATTGCTTTGCAATTACTTATTAGTATATGAAGATATTTATCTGCGTTTTAAAAGTCACCAAATAGTGTAAATATTTTTTTTTTGTAGTTCATTGTTGAAAATATTTATATAATTTTGGTATGGTTTTCAAGATTAATAACTGAAATAATCATTGGAATAAATCGATAATAAACTGGTGATAAAACATTCATCAAACATTAACTTTATTTAGTTATTTGAATAATAAGCTTTTATAACTGTTGTGGTATCAGATCTCATTAATTCCCTCCTGTGCTAACATCAAAGATGTCTCATTCTCAGTATTACTCATTAGAAGTTTTTGTGTTTGCGAATAATTAGTCCTTAATTATACCACATCTATTTATGCGGGTGTAATGTAACAGTTTATAAATGCATAAATTAAAATAAATTAGTATGTAATTATTTCGCGACAAATTAATACATTTCTGCTATTATATTTATTAAAATCTATCTCTGTTTTGCAATAGTTGAATATTAATTTGTTAAATGATGAATAGTTAGATGAAATAAAATATAGTCATCTGTTAATTATGTATCAATTAAAAACTATATAGAAATTATAATTTTTATTCAATTATATATTGTAATTTGTTTATTTGATGTAACATAACTATTGCATGGTTACTTCGAATCCAAATGTTTAAAAACTAAGCATTAAAATATTAACACAATAAACAAATTATAGCAGTTTTGTAAATGAATTTTTAACGTTTTTTATCGTTTACCAAAATGCTATAGCTTGTTTATGGTGTTCAACGTTGTAAACAATTAGGTGTTTATTTATTAAGCACTTTGAACGTTTCATTACTAAAAATTTGAATCTTCGTGAATTTTGCAGCGATTACTTAAAATATAATAATGAATAGAAATTTAAATAAATATTTCTTTGGATTTACATTTACTTCATTATCTATTGTATTTTATTCATACAATCATTACAATTTATTGTACTACTAAATTTCGTAATTATTCACATCAATATGCAATTTTTGATTTGTCAATTTATAAATAGATGAAAAAACAATTCAATAAATCTTTTAACGAGAAAAAATTAATGATGTGAAATTTTAATTATAAAAATGAGAGCTTTCATCTATTACTATAAATGAATAGTTTATTATAAAATAATCTTCTAAACCACAAGATTATATACAAGTAGTATTTGGTTTAACACAAATATCATAGGTGATCCTACTTTCTTTTAAAATAAGCATTTCTGCTCTAAAAAAATAAAATGACACTTGAAAATGTCTAATATGAAATTTTAGTTATTGTAGCATCTTTAAAGTAAAAAAAAGAAACATTTGTCACGCAATATATTTCAATCTCCATACTACAATTCAATGAAATCTACTAATATTAGTCATAATGTATGTCTATAACAGTAACACCAATTCTCTACACTCAATTCATAATTTACTGTAACTATGTTTCTTGTATCACTGTTTTTGTTGATTTTCCTATCTCACAAAACCAATCAGAAATATTCTTGATCGCCCTCCTGGCACACAAAACAAATGTGGAAAATATCCGATAGTCTTTTTAGACCCCATTATCTACTTTCCGCACTTGTAGTGTCAATCTTGTGGGAGGATACAAGTAACTTCCACTCTTGGTTAAATTGTATAGTAACACATTGTCACTTTAAGTGAAAATTAAAAGAGCCGGAAGTCGTATCCTTTACATTGATTATCATCCAATTGAATAACAGTTAGATTCTTCATTGTTTTCAGATCAATTTCTAAGGTGCTTTTAGTTGGAAAAACTATATAATAAAAAATAAAACATTAGAAGTAATTCACTAATTAATATTCTACCTAATAATTCACTTAATCGTTTCGTTGATTCACACGGTTAGTCGTTATCTGGAACAAAGCGTTTTTAATATCGTTCTCGTTAAAACATGATAAAGAAATCAAAGCCTACGAAATGAGGCATCTATGGAGGAAGGAGGAAATGTGTACAAACATGGGTATTAAATAAACTAATACACATACATTTAAACACGTGTATCCTATAGAATCATGCGAAATGGTCAGCAAAGTAATAATTATATGTGTAATGCATCCATAGTTGCATTCACGCTCTGTATGCCGTAACGAGAGTTCCCAAGCCAGGAGCTAATTGCTCCACACTCTTTATAAAAATGAATCGCAGAGGATAACATCCAGTCAGTGCCTATCAAATATGCTTCGACAGTTGATTATACTCGGAACTCTTGTCCTCGCAGTAGGACTTGACGTTTGTTTTGGAGAACCTATCAATCGGCAACATCGAAGTTTCGTTATTAACGACAATGCAGTGACTATCGATTGCGCAGGAAGTCGTGCTGACTCTCCAGAGTGTCATTCTGTCTCATTAAAACAGAATAAAACGGCATCTGCTACTGTGAAGAAGTATGGAGATGTTGAAGAAGAAGAGAAATCGTGGAGTATTGCAGATTGGTTTGAAGATCGTGCAGTTGATGAAGGTAGGAAATCTTGCTGACTATCTAGGATGATCGAACAAGATAAATAACCAAAGGCAATTGTAGGTGAATGCCAGAGTGAAAGCTTTTGAATCTTTTTCAAGTGATCGGATCCAATAATTGCAAATAATTTTTATCTTCTTTATCATTCTAGATCATTTTTTTTTCTCCGAAACAGTTCTATTGCCTTGGTATCAATTTTATATAGTACTTTTTTTTAAAGTCTACTGAAAAACTGATTATTTTTTACAGCTCGAGGAAAGAAAGGTGGTAAAAAAGGAAAGGGTTATGTCATACTGCTAGCTGGAGCTATGAAAGCTATGCTATTGTATGCGATGATCCATGCAGTAGCTTTGCTTGCTGGAAAGGCACTTGTCGTTGCTAAAGTAGCTTTAGCAATCGCTGGAACACTAGCACTCAAAAAAGCTTTAGGTAAAAAATCTGAAGAAAGTACACATATATATAGTGATTAGAAAAATTAAGATTGATTTTACAAAAAAGTATTATTTATTTAACTTTGTTTGAAAGACTGTTTGAAAAATGATTGTTCAATAATTTATTTAATTAATAAATAATATAATTGTTATCGTTAACAGTGTTTTGAATAATTTTTTAGATTAATTCAACGAAAAATTGTACATGTTATGGTTTTTTTTATTGGTATTTATTTTCAGAACATTCGGATAAAACTTCGTTTGAAATTGTCAAACATCCTCAACATAGTTTTGTCCAGACACATAGTTCAAGTGTTGATTATGATCATGGTGGTGGTTATGAGGGGCATCGAAGAAAACGATTCACACGATGAAATTCACCTCTTCCCAATTTTTTATAATCATTGTATCATAATCACCAATTTAATATTTATTTATATTTATATTCTTACTTTTGTTTATAAAATAAAGAAATTTGATATTGCCTTCATAATTTTTTTACTTTTATTTTTTTATGTAAAGTTTTTTTCGTTAATATAATTATACGAAAAGAAACATCCCTGTTGTAAAATACTCATTTTATTTATGATGTAAATAATAATAATAATTTATATTATAACTGCTATAAATATTTAGCAATTGATGATCCTTATTTCGACCCCGATGCACCTTTGAAGATACATAATTGTATTGAACTTCCTGATTCAACTGTCAATCTAACCTGGTAACCTTTATCCCAATGCATTCATGTATCATACCTTGGTATAAACCTTAGTAACGTGTACTCAGTAGAAAAACGAGAAGTGATTTGAGAGATTCTTAATTAAACAGAGGAATCTGAAGAGGAAGGATAATTGACTTCTTAGAAAAATTATTATGGGAATAATTCAAGAACTGACATGTACTCTCAGTGAAGAATGTTTAGGAAAAATGGTTTTGTAATTATTTAATAGCCAGTAAGATTTATCAAATTTTAAATAATTATTTCAAAAATATAAATAAATACATAAATAAATATATAACAAAGATTCATTGAGCTTTTTTTGTGTTACAAAACATTAAGCTTTATTTTCCACTAGTCTTCATGTTGCTGGTTTTAATGATCTCTGCCATCCACCATAACCACCTCCATATCCTCCATGAGGATCTGATGCTGTTGCATAAATTACTTCATGACCTCCTCCACCACTTGAAACCAATTTCTTTAATCCAATAATTGCACTGAGTACTAGGGCTATTTTAGCTGTTAAAAGAGCTGTTCCTGCCAGAAAGGCTATTTTTCCAAAAGCAAGTTGAGCCATGACTCCTAAAGATTAATCAATAAAATAAATTTATTATTCTGTTAACATGATTAACTTGGATATATTTGATTATATTTAGAATAATTTATAGTTTTACCTGCCATAGCAAGACCACCAATCATCATTGCTCCTCCATAGCCTCCTTTGTCTTTCTTTTTACGCCCTTAATAAAATCACCAAAAATCATACTAAAATATTTCGTACTAAAAATAATAAAATAAAAGCCATTTAATAAAGATTACCTTGAATAGCATCACCAGGAATAGTTAATTTAATGCTTCGAGAGGACAAAAAATCATTAAACTTTTGATCTAATTTCTCATCTAAACTCAAGGCTGTATTGTTTTTATCATTGTCAATATTTAAAGATTTACTTTCAATCACAGCTTTATCCTTAGCAATAGACACGTAATCATTGATAACAAAAACAGAATCATCCTTGATAGCTCGATCTAAGACATCAATTGCCTTTTGTTTGAGGCAATCGAATGTGTTTTTTTCTTTGGTACATCTTTCAAAAAACTTTATATAATCCGCTTGATTGCCAGCCACAAACAAGACCAGGTAGATGCTCACTAATTTTAAAATCATCCCTCTTTGTTAGTTTACACCACTGCCTGGTATCCCGATCAAGAGTTCGCGTTAACTAAGCATACCACGCTCGTTTCCACAGTCTTTTATACCTGATATTAGCCAAGGTGTTTTTTCCACCACCTTTCTTGTCGATGGCAATGAAACAATGCGGTTTAGCGCGTCTGATGACGATGTCGGCCCTGTTTAAGTTTTTCTCCGGGTACACGCGCTGTTTAACGCCCCGGCAAGAACACATCTGAACCAAAACAATGTCGTACAGACTTTCGAGCAAGTATCCCTCTGACCCCCTTGCTAAACGATCCTCGAATGTTGCCTCATTCGCGCGGTCTACAAGTGATCGTTTTTGGAACACCATGAGGAAGTCGAGCGAATCCAAGTGGTAGTATCTTAATGATGTTTGCATGTCATTAATGTTTATTGCATTTACACTCATTGATGCCAATTGTGAAAATTATTACTAGAACTGTACTTTTATGATCAGTTCTGAGACTTACACCAATCAATAGCTACTACATGATTATGTACTTGTAGTGTTGCTTGGAATGAACCACTTCCTGGATACAATTGCCTTAGGTGTGAGTAACACAACTATTTGCTGGACAGGCGACTGTGTATGTAGAACAGTTAGATGACCGGAAGAAGCTGCTTGAGCGAAAGCAGGATCTTTTCAATCTAAATCGCGAGTTCAAGGATGCTGGAGCGTGAAATCGACAGTGAAGAGAATGTTTATTCCTGAAGAATTCCTAGGGAAGTAATAATATCAATAAATTTATTAGATATTTCACTTTTTTGCTCATCAAGCAAAGTTACTCATGATGTGGTGAATTGATTCAAACTGGTTATTAGCCCAATTTCCGCACGACATCTTTTTTTATTATTAAGCTTTTAAATTTCTCGAAACATTTCTATTAAATTATACATTTAAACGTTGTTTAATATTTAGGGTACAGTGTACAATAAAATTTTTAGAGTCGAAAGATCATTCTAGACACGTGAAGAATGTAAAAATAAGCAGAGAAACTATCATCTAAATTTATCAACTTTTTCCATAAGAGGATCAACTTTATAAGCTTGAAGACTTATTCCATGATATATACAATAATTTATATTAGATCTAATTGCTTATCATGTAATTAAATGAAAATTCTTTTATCTACAAATGTTTTAATTTAATAAAATGAATGAACCATTAATTCTAAATCAATTAGCCCCCCTCGAATTACTCTTTAAATGCTGGGAATGGATATATTTCATAAAACAGTTGATCATAAAAAAATTGTTAAAATAAAATATTCATGTGAAATTTGAATGAAATATTAATCTCAACAAAGATTCATTTGCTGCAGCAATTATTATTCATCTAATTATATAAAGAAAGGATTTATGGAAATAATTATTTCATTCGAATTCAGGTTAATTGCAACAATTTCTTATAATGCATTCAATTCTTTGTATTCCTTATAGGTATGATATTTTTCTATTTATTCATTCAATTATTCAGTAAAAAAAATATACCATTATTTTCGTATCTGTATAATTATTTAAAAATTATTTATATCTACAATAAACATAGTCAACAGTTACTTTAGTATAAAAATTTACAAATATGTTAGTCTCGACTCCAAACAAAATTTTTACTGTTCTTATGACTATTTTCCTCTTTCTTTCCATCACTAGAATCATAAACATCAACAATTTCTCTGATAACGTGCTGATTATATACTCCTATATCTTTTGCAATATTCCTGTAAGGTCTATAAGGATGATGATGCTCATGAATAGCATTGTAATCATGTCCATAGTGATGGTTGAATCCATAATCATTGAATCCATGAGAAAATCCTGGTGGTATGCCTTGAGGAATTCCTCCATAGTTAGGTGAAGAAATGAATGCATTCCACCCAAGAAGACCACTGAGTAATAAAGCAATTTTAGTGAGAAACAATGCTTTTTTTGTTATCACCAACAATACTCCAAAGACTAAAGGGATAAGGGAAGACAAGCTGAATTTAAGTCCAAGAAGAAAAGGGAGCACCAAGTTCTTGACAAGCATTCTTCCTGGAAGAAAAAAAAATAATTGATAAAGACAAAAAGAACAAGTCAATGGCCTTGACTTTGCTGCCAGCTTGTGTTAAACTCTCCAAGTTTTTAGACCTTGAACTCTTTGGAAGATATCAAGGTGTTTAACTTCCATAGTATCGACTGAGCTAGACGTTTCAAAATTCTTCCTGTAGATGAGGTTGAGTAAAAAATGAGAAAGCAGTTTTTTTTTATTGATTTAATAATTGTTTAATAATTAATTTTTTTCTTAGCAAAAAAATTCACTAACTAATTTCTGAATAAAAAAATATTTATTTCTTTAATAAATTGATGTATTTCTTACCAGGTCCTAATTGTCTATTTGTGAATGTAGGATTTCGTTCATCAACAATAAACTCCAACATTCCATTGCCATTCAATGCAGGACCAACTCTCATTTGTAAACCAGGATATAAATTACTGAGGTCCCATTTTAAGTTCCTTCTCTCCATTAATCGTGCTGCCGCTTTGATGACATTTTTAAAATCTTTTGGATCATAGTCAAGATCTAGTAAATCACGAGCTTGGGTCTCCGACCTTTCCAACTTGACCTCACCAAAGTCTAAACTATCTTTCTCATTCATTGATCTTAAAATAGTTAAACTGCCTTCATTAACACACTCAAAAGTCTCATGAACTTTTTTAGCAAGACACTGAGCAAATGCTTCAGAGAAACTAATAACATTTTCTTCGTCAGATTGATTAAATGTTTTATTTTTATCGTTAAATTCCATTATCACTGCAATTCCTGTTGATATGCAAATAAGTAAAAGAAAATCTCGAAAATAATGTCTCATATTTATTTACGAGATTAGAAAAGTCTTGTCGATTGTTAAATTCATACTAGCAACCCTCGAGCTTGAACAAGATACCTATATAGCCTCGGTTTTTACACACGAGAGAACAATCGGTTTCACTTGGAAGATCTTTTATCATCGGCGAAAGTAACATATACATAAAAAGTCTTTTGTTTGAATTGGACCAATCCACTCTCATCATTTGATACACCGGATGCACCCGATGGCGAACTGGACAGTTTCCTGGGTTTCCTTCAGCCATAAGTCTCGATTAGTTTCGCCAAGAAGCTAGCAGTCTGCTAGTTAAAAATTTACTTTTTCGTACGTTTTAAGCATAAAAAAATATAATTAAAAAAAAATCAAGCATCTAGCCAAAAATAGTTAGGGTATGATCTTTAAGATATTATTACATAATTAAATGTTAATTGCAACAATTATTCTATAATTGTATTTATTAATCATCATTTTTACAAATCATAATTGTTCCATTCATATCAATGTGTATTAAATAAAAAAATAATTAACAATTTAAATAAAAATTATATTTATTTATAAATAACAAATATATAAGTTACATAGTGATCCGATCAAGTTTAATCGGTATAAATAATTAATCATTGGGTGAAATAGTGAAGTGTGCAAGAATCTGACTAAGAGTCACTTAGTAATCAAAAAAGAGTCAAAATATTTGTTGTCTAAGGACTCGAAGGGATACCATGCACGATTGATTGAGCGAAGATTATCCAGATGTCGATCTTTGGTAATTAATCGGAGCACTTAGTCTTGTTTCTCGTGTCGTACTTGTCACTGTCACGTTGATATAATTGTCAGTCTCTAAAAGTTTCTATTACACGTCTCTATGAAAAATAAATATTCAGTGGAAAAAAATAAAGTAAGAGTCGTAGGTGATAATTTATACCGATTAATCGACATCTGTAATCTCTTGCTCGATCGACTTAATGCCACGGTGAGTGATACTGAAGTTGAGCGTTAATATAACGTTTTTAAAATCTCTTCATCTTCTCTCATAAATCTCATTCTCTCTCTTTTTTCTAACGTTAATTTATCTTCAACGATGGATGATGTGTTTAGTTAGCTGGTTTGTACGCGCTGTAAGCAAGTTCAGAACCTGAAGCTGACCTTGCCCAGCCGTGATGTTCATCATGGTGGCCAACAGGATGAGCAACGACCTCGTAGCTTTGAGCTCCCTTATTAGCCCAGAGTTTTTGGAAAGCCAAAATGGCTGAGATGATAAGTGCGATTTTACCAATCACCAGAGCCTTGAAGGCTAATAAGGCAAGAGCACCAAGGATGATAGGAACTATGATGGCAGCTTTCAATTTGAGAAGAAGAAGAATTGGTCCTAAGAATTTCATTACTTTCTTCTTTTTACCACGAGCTGTAAAATCATAAAAGTATTTGAAATTATAATTTACTTCATTTTTTACAGAGAAACGAATTTAATTTTGTTTTTAACTGAAACAATTGATATTTATGAGTATAAATTTACCTTCATCGAGAGATCGAGAAACTTCTTCAGGAAGACTAATTTCAACGGTGTGGGTTGACAAGAATTTGCCAGCTCTATCAACGAGTGCTTCATCAACAGCAGCTTCGCGAGCTTCAGATTCGGCAGGTAAAGTAGCTTCGATGTCATTTAATGACCTAGCATTGTCAGCACGGCTGTAATTATATCAGAATATTTAATAAGATGATTACTCAACAGATAATGAATTATTTTTTAATATAATGCAATGTTTAAATGAAAGTAAACTTTATCAAACACTTGCTGGATTTTTTTCATTCATTATTGTGATAGTCCACATCTTTAAAAAAATGTTTCACGTACCACCAATTACGTGATCTTTGTTTTGGGCTTTTAAAGTAAAAGTAAAATAAACTTAAGGTCACGCACAGTTATCACTGAATTCACTTTCAACATATCTTACCTTCTTTTAGCTTCTTCAGTTTGGACGATTTTAAGTCCATCAACGATGCTAATATCTGCCGATCTTGCAGCACGATCGACAAAACGTAGTGCTTTGAGTTTAAGACAAACTGAAAGATCGGGTTCAGCGGAGCACGAAGCGTAAATATCAAAAGCATCCTCGAGGAATGATTTTGGCTCAGTTGCTTCTTGTGTAGGTGCAGCAATGGCCACAGCACCGAATGCTAATGCAATAATTGCCACGAGTTTCAGCATCTTCGATTTTTATCCTTAAATTCAGAACTTCACTTAAAAAAAATCCGGAAGTATAGAGACGTGTGTCAATGGAAGTATTTCACGACTTTTTTTTATTCGCAACTCCTTGACCGACGCCGATCGTATCGACACTGACCGAAAGAATCACGATGCTGCCTTTTATCCTCATCGCGAAAGAGGTCCGTGTACGTTTTTGAAATTTTGATGGCCCCCACTTTGTGGTCCACTGTTGGACTGTAGCCGTTACTGCCCCTGTCCACCAAAGTGTTTTCATCTCCCCGCACTCTTCAGCCCGGTAACTTAATGTATGGCTCAAGCACTGTCCTCGTACACCCTCCTCTTTCTTCATCACTAAACCGATCACCATCGAAACTGTCGTCAAATCGCTCATCTCTTCGTCAGCACGTGTGTAAAAGATGTCCCGCCCTTCCACTACTACACCTACTAATCCAACGTGTCTTTGGTATTCACACATTATCATCAATGTTTTCTAAGCACACACATGCCCCATACTTTTTTTCCTCCTAACGCCGTGCTAAGAATGGGCGGTACATCGAAATCTACATACAACACCGTATTAAAAGATACGCAATGGTGTACGCTATTTAGTCAGCAAATTATTTAAAAAAATCCTGTTTTTTGATTATGACTGTAAATTAATGATTGATGGAAATGTGACTTTGGGTAAAAATGTTGAAATTTTACAGTTAGAGAGAATCCAAAAAGCAAAGAGATGAGAGACCGGGCGTGGGCAACCATAAAATTGTGTCGCCTCGTATGCCCGATGGCTATAGGACCGGCGTTCCTATGAATAAATTATTATTTATCTTAAATTTTACGTGAGAACTGGAACTTTGAGGGGAAAAAATTCCCCCCTTCATGTATGTCCTCAAAAAATTAATTTTTTTTGAATATTTCACTCATCAGATTGCTCTTCAAGTTGACCTGTAATTCAAGCTTGACCTCTATAGATTTCTCACGATTTTAATGAAGCTTCTATCTGCTACACTTTCTTCAGTTTCGTGAAATTAGCCAGCATAGTGGTGAGAATATTCAATAGCTCCAAAGAAATTAGTAAGTATCAATAGAAGTTAATTGATGCTATTTGAAGTCAAAGCCTTAGGGACGTTTAACGGTTTTTATGGAATGCACGAGTGAGTTGGGATCGCGCCAGACCTCCTCGGAGAAGACGGCCGCACCTCCCGTTGACCCCGAACCGAGGCTCTTGCCTAGAGCGAGAAAGATGCCAAAAGATCGAGAGAGAAAAGGAGAAAAGGAGGGAAACTAAAAATAAAAAAATCACCACGAAAAAAAGAGACTTTGCTGATTCTTATGAGCAAGAAAAGAGCGCAGATGAGCGACAGACTTTCTCCGCTTCTGCCCAATCATCTCATATACCTGCCATGACAACCAAACGATCAGGTCAATTCCAAACTCTCGAGACTGCGAGGCGAAACACTCGATTATTTTTTATTCCATCAAAAAACTATCCTCTCAAATGATTCATGAATGAAACTGTTATATAGTTGTAACTTTCAATTATTTGTAATTTCAAGAAATCGTCGGTAATATAAAACAATATTTTCTTAGAATTTTTTTGTTTAAATAGATAAGGATAAGTGTCTTTTAAAAAATTATTAACATCTAGTCGTAAATTGAAAAGAAAAAGTTGACATGAATTGAGTAAACACAGTTATAATGTCTACCTTTATGTCTATAGTTGTAGACTAATGAGAAAACGTTAATGAAAAAAAACAATAAGTCTAGCTAAACAGATAAATCAAGTTATAGTCAAAGATAAACTAAAAGGATTAAACAATTAATATCTCTCAAATTTATATTTAAAAATTTTTTACAATGGCAAAGAGTCATAAAAAAAAGTTAAAAATTAAAATAAAGAAAAAAAAAGAGAATAAAACCTGTAGCGCATATTGGAATATTCACTTGGAACACCTGAGAAAAAACGGTTCAACTTTCTCCTCAAGTGAAGGAGGACCTAAATCTCCCTTGCAGTCTTCGATTTTTAAATCAGTATCCTGATGATCGCATAACTTTGTAACTCAATTTTACATTTACATATGATGGTTCCAAGCATGAAAACTTGTGTAAAAACTTGATGATGACAATATTATATAGATTAGATACAATTGAAAAATAACGAGGCATGAAGGATCAAGAGCATTGCATGAAGCAAGTACACGAACGAGTAGCATAATGGAACACTTTCCTCTCCCCGACGCTGGTGAGAGTGAACTCGCTGAAAGATCGAGGTCAGGTCAAGGCCCCCGTTCAAGCGCGCAGACTCAATCGTCGTGTGCAACCGCGCATTATGCTTATTGTCATTATATCTCTTTTTTTTCATCATTATCACCTTTCGCTCTACTTTATCCGTATTTTCCATTTATTTATCACCTTTTTTCTTAACTTTCTAGTCTTAAAAACTTCTTCTTTGGGTTTATATTCTTATAACAGCATAATTCTTATCTTTATTAAGAAAAGGTAAAGTGGTAAAAGGCAGAAATGAACAGACAATTAAAGTATTTTGATAGTCAGACGATGGTAATAAGTAGGTGAAGTAAGAGACATTAGAGACCACCAGGCGTCATTTAGGTTGCAAGGAAACGTCCATTTCTCCTTTTCTACTTGCGTAGAGAGTGTTAGTCTCTCTTTAACTTAAACAACACTATGGGACGTACCAATGATCGACTGTCAAGTCCGCGCGGATGCTGGCCTGTACGGCCTGGTTTACTTCCTCGTACGTGAGCACAAGTTACACGCACGTTGATAGGCTCAATGTATTGAACAGGAATGACGAGGAGAGCGTGCGTAAGGTGCGTGAACTGAGTTTCGTTGCTTTGCGATGCCTTATGTAGGTAAAACTACCAGACGTTTGCTCAGCAAAACCGATCAAGATGAAAAGAGGCTTCTACGCTACTCTGGTGGCCTGCATCAGACATGATCGGACTTTGATATCCGGGTGAAAAGCTCTTGCATCGTCATCATCATCATTGAGATCTAAATGATACTATTTGAATATTTTTTTTAGTTATCTTTTAACGTACTTCTCTCTAATATTTCCATCTTTTTTAGTCTTGAAAACTTTCAACAAGCGATCATGCCCAAATCTCCGCTACACCGACTCGGTCAGGCTCCAATTATTTGTTTCCCCTTCTTACTCCAACCATCGACAGTCGTTTTATATCTCCATATGCTTTCCTCTGCTTCATGAAAGACTTGTTCACTTGATCACCTACTCCGTTAGCCCGAAGCAATGTATTTACCGCAATTTTTTCGCCTCACAGAATTTTAGTTTCACTCGGAAATTCACTTCCGGTTAAGATTTTCGTCCTTTTTTAGATTATAGTCTGAATTAGCTAATTAAGATTAAGTATTTGAAAATTAGGATTTTGTAAACAATGGTTTAAATAATTTTAATTACATCTGTCATGATTTATCTTATCATTTATTTATTAATAATTTATTAGTCTTGGTTTTATTTATTTCTATAAATATACATTCTTATTTTCTTGTGATTGCGTTAAAAACGCCAACTTAATTCCTACTTTGTGTTTAAATAAATACTGGATGATAACAATTGTGTAAATGACATTGAAAGTAGACAGACAGAAAGTAGAAAAGTTTAAATAAAATTTTAACATTATCAATCAAAAGCCATTAAATAATGATGAATAGTTGTGCTAATGATGTCTCCTTAATTATGATGACAGAAAAATGAATCACAGTGCGATGGACGGATTTGAATAAATTCGTCCAAGTTAATTAATGAAAGAAAAAAGATAAAGAAAAGATAAGACACTGATGAATGTTGATGTTGCTCATGAACTTCCTATTTAAGAGGAAGCTGGCTTGTAAGCAGAGTAAGCAAGATCTTGAGCTGATCTCGCCCATCCACTACCACCATGACCAACTTGAACAACCTCATGTCCATGCTCATGACCGGAAACAAGCTTCTTCAATCCAATTATTGTCGAAAGAACCAAAGCTAATTTACTTATAATAAGAGCTTTTCCAGCCAAAAGAGCAAGAGCACCCAAGGCTAAAGGTACTAGAGTTCCTCCAATAAGGAGAGGGATTGCCAAAAGTCCTCCCATGTTTTTCTTCTTCTTACCACGACCTGTTGAATCGATACCATTTAATTAATTACTATCTACTTGATGGTGCATGAAACACTTCAATTATAATTTTTATAATCACTTTGAAAATAATCAAATTAATTTATTATTAAATAAAGTTCATTAATTACCTTCTTCAGTAAGACTTCGTGATAATTCTTCAACGTTGGGAAGTTTCAGCTTCAAGGTATGACTCTGAAAGAACCGGACGATTTTATCAAAAATCATAGTGTTGAGAGCATCCTCTTTATCTTCAAGAGATCGTGGAAGTGAAGCTTCAATTTCTTGAGGAGTTTTAGGAGCTTCTTCAAATTTATCCTGAGAGTTATCATCCTTGACAATCGTAACACCCTCAGCAATATTAAGCTGAGTACTCCTAGCGACTCGGTCCATGGAGGAGAGTAGTTTGAGTTTCAAACAAGCGCTAAGTTCATCTCCCGAACAATCCTTGTACACCTGATAGACCGAGCGTAGTTCTGCAAATATTCCATTACTTGACGATCGTCCCGTTTGTTCATCAATTGAATTGGTTTTAGAGTTAGACTCTGTCGACCTTGCAGTCGTTGCAACAACCAACAAAAGGAGATAAAAATAACGGTGGGCAATGTGTTTCATGTTTGCCTGTTAAATGATGAACATAAATTAGAAAATTCAATATTATTTATCAATATCGATGATAAAATTAATTTTCATAAAAGACCACACAAAGTTGGAACTTTCACGCGATTCAACTACTTAGGAATTCGATACAAGAGGCTATCAATAGTTAAATATCTATGTTGCCGTTATTATACCGTTGCCAACGATCTCCTCGCGACTGGATAAAATCAACTGACCACACATATATAAGACTAGGTCAATGTTAGAATAATGAATGTATGCCAAGTGGGTTATTAGATTTTCCGATAAATTTTATCATTTTTAAAATCTTATTTCAATTCAATACCACAATCAATTGTTTATCTCATAAACGATGAATACAAATATAAACACTACTTTCGGTTTTTAAAGTTGAATAAAATAAAAGATTATCCAACGTACGTTTATAAAAATGGTTTAACTCTTCAAATTCCGGTAGATTAAACGATGTTAGATGCGTTTTCTTCAAGAACACTCTACGTGGACTGTACGTAACGGAAGCCCTGCCCTAGCTCTATATATCTGGTCAGGTGTACACAGTCTTACCGTACTCGGGGATATTTCCCCCACCAAGTTTCGCAACCATTTTCATAGCAACATCAACACCGTAGAGCGGATTGCGCGTTTAAACGACAACAACCACTGAAGCGAGGTGAGACGAGACGGAGGACTAGGTTGCACCATCATCCCAGTCTCAATCTATCTTTATCTCTATGGCTATTGCAGCTTCTTCTTACACATCTACTCGCCCCCAAGTTTGAGTAAGACAGCCAAACACAGCTTCTTTGCCTTCTTTGTCGCCCCCTCATCTAACTAGATTGCATTTCTTCCGCCAAGTCTTCTTTTTTCTCCAACGTCTTGATGATCTTTTGCCTTTTCCTTTTTCATTCTCATGCTGATTTCATTTTATTATATCTTGCATTGAGTTCTATTGTAGGCATACACATATGTGTGATATGCTTAAATGAAAGAAGAAAATTAGATGAATAATAAAGAAGTCTTAAACAATAAATGTGTGTTTACGTCAAAGCTTTCTAAGATTAAAAGGTAATGGCACTCGAAAAAGTAGTCTCCGGATTCTAGTTCATTATAATTTATAGATCTAGTTTATTTGCAATTATAAGAGTGAAGGATTTTATTATGATTTGTTTGAAAATTTAGTTGGAAGCTGAAGAAAACCGATAATGTCATTAAAATATAACTGAAAAATTAATTGTCAATAAATGTACTGTAATTTATTCCATGCTAATAAATAATAATTATTTTTATCTGATGAAAAAATGAAGAAATCATGAAAATTAAGTTTTATTTTCATGAAAGTATTTTAATAATTATATTTACAAAAATAAATTATTTTATTACCCTAATTATTGCCAGTTTTTTTCAACGAGTAAAATGAATTATATACATTAATTAAGATTTAAATAGTAATTATTATTCTTTAGTAATTTATATGATAAAAAATTTAACCTTGCTCTTGGCATCGAGCTTCTCTTTCATGATTCCACTTTGCCTAAGGATGCAGGGAGAACTAGGTCATACCAAGTGAAAACCATGGGTACACGTGGATATACCGTATATCAGATGGAAAATAAAAAACAACAAGAAAAGAGAGATTAATATGACCTTCTGTTATAATTTTGATTCCCTTTCTTATTCCATCATTTTTGCCAGTCTATTTCTATCCTGACCGGATAGGAACTTAAGTGGAAACAGCGTTACCGATTTCACGTACGTGCTGTGAAAATGATCTTCGCAGGCGGCGAAAGCGAGGATTCGAGATAGACGCAGCTCTACTTCCGGTTCGAAGTCTCGGTCATGATCGTCCAACTGTGAAGCTGTTGAATACAATATTAGTTAATTGCACTTCTATGACTGGACAATACTTTGATATCCAAACATTCGAATACAATTTTTGAAGGTTCAGTTATATTTTTTATGCTATGCTTCGTCATCCAGGCCGATGAATAACACACTCAATTTTGTCCCGTTTTCTTTAATCCCAATCTCGAGCAAAAGTATACATGACCAGTCGTGTGAATCGGACAATACTTTATTGATGTTGTTCAGTAATTACTATTCTAAACGTTGACTATGTTTAATAGTTATTGACCATGAATCATTCACGATAGAAAGGGTGATTCCTTTCAAGTATAATATCATAATCATAACTTTTGAAGTAATTTGTTAGCAACGTAATTCTTCAAGATTTATTATAACTTTTCATTCTAATTGATTTTTATTGAAAAATACTCATTATTTATTTGTTTAAAGTGAAGGTGAACAAAAAATATAAAGCTGTTGATTGATAGACGATAAATTTCATAAAAAGAAGATCTTGGATCAATTAATTTCATGAATGAAATTACTCTAGACTTTGAAAGTATCTGATTGTGTATTTATCGATAGCTTTCTCCGACTATAAGACTTAATGCAGCTAATTTTATTCTCTTTTTTTTCATGTTTAAATCTTCTAACAAGATTTGCAGGATTCTCATAATTTTCACCTGCTATCAGGTTATTTAGCTAATGTTGATGATGACGATGTTTGCGCTAAATAATCACGAAAGAGATATCGATGGGATTAAAAAGTGTGTCACTTTGTACATCAGAGAACATGTGGCCTCATAGCATAAGAACAAGTCATGATACATACTCATTTTCTCGCGTTGGAGCTTGCCTTTTTAAAAACAAATCCTATCATTAATTCTTAAACTTTATAATTCCATCAAATATACATCTTTATTACATAATTTGTTGTTGTCAATCAGCTATTCATCTGCCATGAAATTAGTCTTATGATGGTAATTTAATAAATTTCTATCATTACTTTAATTAAAAATAAACTCAATTTATTGTTTTTTAACATTTTATTATAAAAAAAGTGTGAATAAATACCGTGGGAAATTTCATGGGATAAATAATAATTTGGTTGTCTGTTTTTCTAGATAAAAGTTTCACCAAAAAACAAGCGAGAACCGCTATAAAATACAGAACAACATTGCATAACGGTAAAAGACACTATCTAACATAAAACTTGATTCAGTTCTTATATATAACATATATTGAATATATTGATTATGTGTACATGTATGTAGTATTTATGGTTAAACGATTTTCACCTAGATATTTTAAAGATAATACAGAATCATTTATTTCAAATTACATCCCCTATCATTATGAATAAACAGATATTTATCCTCAATGTTAGCTGAGGAAAACCACAATTGAAATTGGTGATAAATAAGCGTTTTACAAAAAAATAGCATGTTCTGAATACTAGGGTAATGAGATAAATATTGATAATTATTCATTTTTATTAACATTACAATGTATTGTAGTTAATTCATTAATTATTTATTATAGTATTGTCTTCGTCATTTTTTACTTGCGTTTTCTTTGGAATTCATGCGTCAGTTTTTTTGTCTACAAAAATATGTCGTCAAAGACAGTCACAATAATGTACAGTCGAGTAAGTACAACAGTAACAATTACAAATATGAATAAATATATAAATAAAAAGAAGTATTGTATAAAATGATAATTGATTGAATGTGATCAATTGTCAAACATAAATACAATTAATTTAAAAATAATAAATTACATTCGTCTTCAGTGAAATACCGACGAGTATTTGGAGGTACTGGTGATTGCAGAATAAATGAAAAGGGAAACAAATGATGAAAATCGTGCAATCGAGTCAAACATTGTCATGTAAAGGAAAACAAAGAGTAATGAGGAATAATATAAGAAATCAGGTCACTACATTTGAATAATTTTAAACTAGGAATTAATACTTTTTACACGAAGTATTCTAAATAAGCATAAAGATAAAAAAATGATGAAAATGAAAGAAAAGTAAGAAACACAGAAGAAAAATAACAAAAGAAAAGAAGGTAAAGAGAACAAAATTGAGATTGAAATAGTTGGAGTGACATCAGAGATCATTTAGGCCTATACAGCAGGCATTTGTCCGCTGTAAGCAAGTTGTTGAGCATGTTGTTGGAAGTCTTGAGGCAAGCTTCTGGACCAACCATGACCACTTGATCCTCCAGCGGCACTGTATCCACCTCCAAAGTCTCCACCACTAAAGCCGCCATGACCACCATCATCGTGGCTCACATGACTGCTGCTGCTGCTGCTATGATGTGGGTGAGCAACTACTTCATAAGTTACGTGCTTTTGTTGGCCAAGTAGTTTCTTCAGTCCAATAATAGTTGAGATCACCAGAGCTATTTTACCGATCAGAAGAGCTTTACCGGCGATTAAAGCAATTGTTCCTAAAGCTATGGGAAGGAGTGCTGCAGCTTTTAGCGCCATGGCCATCATAAGAGGTCCAATTAATTTTTGAGTCTTCTCTAAAATCAAATAAGTTAGTAGAATTAATTTAACTTCTATATTTATTATCGCTTGATTTTATTTATTCATGAATAATACAGGTATGAAATCACTCGTGATTATGGAAATTCGAATTAAATATTATTTGATAATTTGATAACTGTAATTAAAAGAAAGCTATTAAAATTACTGAAAAATAGATTGACGATATTCATTTAAAGGGAAATGTGTTTAAAATGTTTCAGTTGGAGAAACAAATATTTCTCATGCTGTTAACAATTTAAATATATTCTACCATGAACTCAAATCAGTCTTGGTAAAATTTATTCATTGTTACAATGTAATACTCTGCAATGGAAAATTTAATTCAACTTCAAGACCTATGAAAATTTTTCATGTCGTTGAATTAAAACTGCAAGATCAGAGATTGTTTTGTTTATTATATGGTGCATCTATTGTGTTGCATAGCAATGATGTATAATTAGCATAAACACCAAATAGATACAAATCGAAGAATGTCAAGATAAAAATCACAAGTGCAATTTCTAGAATCAAATGTGGAATAGGTGAGTGTCAAGGCAAAGCCCAAGACAACCAGGAAAAGAAAGTATGTCAAAAATCCCGTCGCGCAGGATCTGATACTTCCTTCACGTTCACATCGCGGGGTCGAAGTTACCTCTCACCATCATCCATGAATCATGGACTTGTGATCGTGTAAGTCTCAAAAGGAAGCGGAACCAGTTCTTCAGTGGGTCAATGGCTGCTTGGGAATATCAGCATGAGTTTAATACCACCACCACTTATCATTCAAAGCAAGATATAAACATGGAGTTCTCAAAAGCCCAGACTTTGCTAAGTATAATCAACACAGGATGCAATGCATACTTTATTTATGGGCCTGGTGGATAATTATATAGATCTTATGATCTCACAGTTAATAAAAGACTTGTACCACTCTAAAGTTAACTGTGTGATTTTATTTTTAAAGACTCTTCAATATTATCCTGATAATTTTTAATGATCATAATCAAATTAGTGTTATATTACTCTAATTTTGAGCTGGTTATTCCCACGAAAAAATTTACAAGTGTGATTTTATCATAAATTCTTGTTTTTATTAGTCGTTTAATAGCGAAGATTAATCATCATGATTAATAGTTGTATTTTTAATTATTAAAGGTAAATTCTTATTTAAAACTGAAGAAATAAATAACTTACTCTTTTTACCACGCCCTTCGACAACACTATCACTCAATTCTTCCAAATTCCGTCCAGCAGATTCAACGACCCCAAGGATATCACTTCCTTTAAGATCAACTTTTATCGAATGGGTCTTCAAGAACCGGCTCAGACGATCGAATATGAGGGTGTCCACGTCTGATGAGTCAATTGATCTATCAGAAAAGAAACATTAGCATATAAAATGATGAAAACAAATAATTCATCATACCTAGGAGCTCCTTCTTCAGCTGTTGAGGTCTTGACAACAGTGATTCCCTCAGATAACGTAATATCCTCTTTATCGTTAAGCATTTTATCAACGAAAGTGAAAAACTTGTACTTGATACAATTGATAGATTCCTTTTTTAAACAATCGTTGTATATTGCTGCCATGAGATCATTGTCCCCTGATTTGTTATCAGTGGCAGGATGTGCAAGAACTACAGAGGCTATAATAGCCCACAGGATTGGCACAAACGTTTTCATTCTTATTTATTTATTAGTGTTGTGTATCACTTGAAAGTATTTTTAAATTAATTTGAATAAATAAACAAACAAACGTAACTTGAGAGGAGTTCTGCAGGCTCCTTGCAAACTCGAGCGCGAATAATACGTGACACAGGATAGCAGAGTTGTTGACTTGTATGTTGCATCTATAAGACGTTTGCTTTGCTTTTATACCAATACGGATGAGGGGATTCACATGGCGGTTCGGGGACTCTGCAGACTTGATGCCCCACTCGTGTTCTATCATCAGCACATGTATTTCTCATGTGGCTTTTGCCCCTCTCTCATCCCCATTTCTTTGCGACCTGGTCATCCCTCCGTCCCTCTCTTCGTTCACCTTCTCCAGTGAGAAACAAGAAGGTAACAAGATTACCGTCCTCGTGACCACGAGTAACTGAAGATGAACGGGAAAGGATAAAGAACTAAAGTCACGGCCTTCTTATTTTATATTAATATTTTGGCGAATAAAGAAGGTATGCCTTCAACGGTACCGGGAAAAGAAAAAAATGATATATGCGTAAAAAGTAACTTTGTTACTCCTGCACGCAAGAACTCTTATTTTGTCCTCAGCTTCATCTTTCCCCCTTGTCATCATCATTATCATCATTAAGATTATCATCTTTCTCTTCTGAAACCTGACAAGTTTGTAGACCTACTTCTTTAGTCCATTTAAAAAAGAAGGAAAGAAAATCAAAATGAAAGAATTAAACTTCTTTAAGAAAATTTGTTATCCTTTCTTATGAATTTCATAGCGATGAATTCTTTTTGAATTGAATGTTGTATGTAATAGTTTCTTTAAGTCTTTAAGTTTCTAAAACTAATCATTACGAATTTTCTATTCAGTAGCTATGACTTAGAAGTTAACGAATTCAAATTAAAATACTATAAATCACATACGATTTACTTATCAAATTAATATAAACTTTTCTAAAACTAGAATTTTATAATAATGGTGATCATTTAGTTAATGAGAATGATTATTTATTCGTACTAAAAGCTTGAGCAAATTTACTTGTCATTTGTATTTTGATGAACATCATTAACACATACAGAATAACTCTTTCTTTAACTTCGAATAAATAATTTTAACGTAAGATGTCAAACATTTATGCTAATCATGCTAAATAAATAAAGATAAACAATAGAAATCCAGATAATTGAAGTGTTGAAACCAGTAAACTAATTAGTTGTAACTCTGGAAATTAAAGATAACAACCATTGGAACACATAAAGATTAAAATCTTTTACTATACTCTATTATTAGCGAATCTGATGAACATTCCATCAACATAAATCATCGTAGTTTATTTGAACCTCTTATTTAAAATGAGAACAACATGGTAGCACTCCAATAAAATTTTCAATCTAGCTAATTGGATGAGTGAACGTATAATGGTTTCTTGATTTTTTTGTTAAAGTGCTAGTCATTACCAATGAAAAAATAATAATAATCATATTATTTTATAATTTAAATTTCTAATTCTTTCAAAAGGCAAGAAAATAATAAATGATAATTTGTCATAATTAATAAAATTGATTCCCTTTACATCATGATAAATAACTCACTAGAAATTGTAAAAAATTTCATAATATTATTGACATGAAAACATGAGTGAAAGATCGTTTGACTTGTTTAAATCACCACTTATGTATTAAGTTTGAAATAAAAAATGGTACATAATATTAATATTTAATAATGTGTTGAGAGCAATAATTTTATAATAATAAAGTATTGAGTAATGAAAATTTTAATAAAAGAGAATTAAAAATATCCGCTATCTTATTATTATTATCTCAATCTTATCGAGAGCATTTGCAGTAAAGAATCAACTATAATATCCTCAGTACTGCAAAAATGTTAATACTAGTGTTTAAACATAAAATGAAAATAAACACATGTAATTTAAAATAGAACTATTTCAGGAAAAAATCAAGAAATAGATCATACTTATTTGAAGCCTAATAAATATTATTTAACAATTTATAGTAATTATTTTTTATAAGAACAAATGATGGAAATAAGGACAGACAAGTTTGATTCTCAATAAGAATAGTAAAAATAATGTTACAAATAATTGTACGTTAAACTAATTATAGTCAATGTTCTTGATGACAAATGAGCCCATAAGTGTGAAGTCATTGATGTTCTTTTCCCCCCATCTATTATAACATGTACATGATTTTGACTTAAGCGTGATAAATTACTAGATTTCTTTGTCGGCACTTTCTAGAGTGCATTGTACAAACCATACGTGAACAGAATACAATTTTTATTCTTCATGAGTAATCATAAAATTTGTATGGTGATAGCATTTAAATTCAATTAGTAAACGAAATCTTTCTAAAGATATTATGAATGAATTCAAAATATTTAAAATAATCATCATTTCTTGAACAGTTATTTTCATTTATTACCATAAACCTCCTTTTTGCGAGGGTAAAAATCATTCTAATGAATACATAAGTCATAAAAATTCTTTTTACTATCATTAGAAGATGTTCTTCTACTCGTTTTGCTTGAATTAAACAGACTCTACCCTAAAAACCTTAGTGATCTCAATCCCGTTACTTAACTCATACTTTATCAACATTATAATCAATAATTGATCATTGTATCTCTTTGAACAAAAAAACAATTAACAAAAATAAATGTAATTTCTTTGTGTTTGCCGATGATTGGTGATTGATACGTATGATAGTAAAGCCCAAATGAATGGTTATAAAGCCAACATATTAAGTAGTCTCAGATATCTTTGATTTCTGGGTTATGAAGTCGATTTCACGAACAAGAATCATCTTCAGAGTATATTCGATGAATTGAATTGCAAAAGAAAGCGTGGACAATTTTCAATTGACCGCTTTGGACGGCCTCGAGAAAGGGAAATAATGGATTTTTAACAATATTAAAAGATCAATTAGTAATCACAAATTTTAGCGAAAAATTATCGAAATTCGGCAAATTTACTGAGAATCAAATAACCGGGCCACTTGGCCTTTTATAACTAGGTCGAGGGGCCATGATGGTTTTGCTCCTGATATATGTTCATTTCTTTCTTCTTATTATTTTGCTCTTACTTGCACTCAAATTTATTACTTGGTCTTTAGATCTTCTCGATCGAAATCAAAAAACCTCCGACCACGTGCTTGAGAAAACTTTGCTTCAGGCGAATCTCATACGCATCGAAAGTATTTGATTTTGCCAACGTTATTCGCTACCAACGTGCTACTTCCGGAGTATGTAATTTAATCGTAAAACCAACGTTTACTAGTAATTTATCTTTTTTTGTAGATTTTTTTGGCGTCAAAAGAGAAATTTTTTTTCCAAAAAGTGGATAGTCTTTTTGAAGTAATTCATGTGTGAAAATATGGCAGTAAGTTTTTTTTTAGCAATTCATATTAGATTACAAAAAAAAAAAATAATAAACAGACTGAAATTTGAAATTATAAAGATAATTTAAACTTTTACACAATACATTGATGAATTCATAAACAACAGTTATGTTGTAATAGAGGACTTATAGGATAAGTGGTTGATGGACTTGAAAGGGATAGTACAGTCTTGAGTATCAAGCAAATATAATGTCCAGGAGTTGTACGCATTGACGTTCAAAGCTTCACAAGACCAACACTCAGGGTTATTCTCAGCTATATAAGTAAAATCCACAGAATCAAAACCTTTGCATGATCATTCTACATCATTAAAGTTTAAGTAAATATTAATAATTTTTATTATTTAATGATAAAATTTTCTCATGATCAATACAGCTCTGGCCAGTATAATTGATTTTGGGGATGATTTTTTATATTAAAGTAGCAATATCAAAATCGCTCATTAATGTTTTTAATAGAAACTCATTGCTAATTAAACACGTGTGACCCTTTAAATTGAGATCATGTAAGTTTTGGTCGTATAAGAATCACAGGAAAATAACGGTGAGTTAAGACGATTGTTTTGAAAACTAAGGAAATATATTCTCTTTAGTGATGTACCTTCTAAACTCTCAGCCATCAACGTCAATCATTGTCATGTAGACATAACTACAGAAAATGCACTAGAAAACATAATAAATAGTTGACTTTTAGTTTACATAATGCATCTTATCCATTGAAAGGTATCAATAACAGCTGAATATTTAATGCGGTGAACAATCAAATTCGGTCATGTTCACTAGAAACTATAATTTTTTTATTTCGCTATTAAATTAACACATTTTATAGAAATATGTAAATACTAAAAATACATTTTTTACGTTTTCGTGATATTAATTAAATATAAAATAAGATTTAATTTTGTTGTAATTCATTGGCAAATTATATAACAGAGAAATAAATGTTGAAGTAACAATAAAATCCCGTAATAATTATACACAGAATAAAAGACAAAAAAGGTGTAGAAAATATCTGAAGAAATAATAAAAATGTAGCAGAAATGATTAGTGAGTCGATGAGAAATGGTGTGTCTGTGTCATCGCCGCAAACGAAAGTCCTTGCTTTTGCTTTCGATCTAGTTAGACTTTTTTTTATCTCTTTTTAACTCGCGAACTTCAATCTCATAGCCTTTTACGTTCTTTTAGTTCTTGTTCCTTTTAGTCATCACGATACTTATACACACAGAACATAGAAGAGATAGAGATAGTTCCGGAAGAGAATGTAACGAAGCGTGAAAATTACGCGCAATCTCGCTCTCGAATAAACTTGACCACTCGTTTAACATTTTGATTTATCATCAATTTATTTATTCTTGCTAAAGTGAATTAGACTACTTATCTTGATTAGTAGATATAAAATATTTATGTCAATCATTTTGATGAATTTTTTTGCTTTTGTTTTTAGCAGACCGAATCAAATTATGCTTGTTATGATGAAAACAAGATTTTTTAATAATTCTTTTGCTTTTGATAACAATTGTGTTTTTTTAGAAAAATAATCACTTAAACATTTAAATATCATTTATTTAATCATCATTGTTTTTATTGTTTTTACACTTCAAAAACAATTTTATTATAAAATAGAAATAAAAATATTGGTAATTTTTTTTAATGATTTAGAAACTTTTTTATTCTTTATGCTTGAGTGGCATTGATTGTCAAGGAAGTGATGTCATTATCTTAAAATTTAGCACTTGGACCAAAAAGTAGGTTCGCTAAAAATGGTGGGGTGAATTTGTATGTGCGTTTATAGGTGAACACCTTTTAGCTGATTCACTTAACGCCTAAACTTGATTGACCTCCTTCACATATAAGCGTCGAATTCTTTTCTCAACAATTCACATTTTTTATCCTTCACAAATACTCTTTATGAATAAATAAATAAAAATGTGGTTGCATAAAAAATTATCAATCAATTAAGTTCAATAACCGTAATTTTATCATCTAGAAGTTAATATTAATATTTTCCTAATTAACTTTTTTTTCTTTACTAATTAACTTGTCATGTAAATGATATTCTTTTGAATAATAGAATTGAATACTTAAAAAAAAGATAAATGTTTTTTGTAGGTTTTAATTGTAAAAAAAATTTTCTAGTGAGTGAATTTTATTTTGATAAAAAAAAGTATTTTTTATTTTAAAAAAAAAGTTGATACAAAACACAGAAGTTACATTTTTTCTTATGATTAAGTATGTTTGAAAAACTTTGATTTATAAAAAATGACATTACTGATATTGAGGAAATTTGTAGACTAGCCTCTTGAGGTTAATTGACATATTATTTTGTACTATCAATTATACAAGAGACATAAAATGATACAATAATAATATAAACTGTTCATACATCAATCGCACATAAAAGTTAAATTAAATAAATTTGTGATGCAGATGATTAAGTTACAAAATTAGACATTGAGGATCTTTTATATACATAAAACCAGATCGTCAATAACAAATTGAACAATCATGGCACCAGTTTAAATAAAATAAATGTTGATAAATAAAATAAATATTTTGGAAGTCTCTACGAAGGCAAAACTTTGTCAAAGATCAACATTTCATTGATCCATTATCGTAGAGATGATAAATAAAAATAATATTAAATTTTTTAAAGATATTTGGCAGCTGTTATATCAAAATAATATTATTTTTCATTAATGATAACCAGTGAACTGTGTGTTTTGATTTGTGTAAGATGCTTCATCCCATCCTGGAGATCCAGCGGACCATCCGCCGCCATTGTTTGCTGGTGGTGCCCATCCAGCATTTGAGTTTGGTGCAGACCATCCACCAGCGTTGTATGGAGTTACACTACCACCATTGGACCACATGTTTTTAAGACCAATGAAGCCAGAAACTGCCAAGGAGATCAAAGAAACTAAGATTGCTTTTTTGGCAAGTAAAGCAATTCCGAAGAAGCCTAAGGTGGCGAGGAGACCAAGTTTAGCTTTGGCAGCTAATAGAAGAGGGATCACTTTCAAGAACTTCTTCTTTCCACGTCCTGGAAAAAAAATCATCATTAATATTTGAAAAAATTCATTAAAATGATAAACATTAAATTTTAGATTTTATTTTCACATTAATATTTAATCGGTAAAAATTAATTATTAAAAAACGTTTTAAGAGTTAGCAATGTAATTGTCTCTATTTTTGATCTACTTTAAATTATGTAATGTTTTTTACCTTCAACAACTTCATTGACAACATCATTAATTTCTTTTGGAACTGAATCAACAATAGTACGAGCAGTGTGGCCGATTTTTTCAATAGCTGGGGCGAAGTTAATCTGTAAAAATGATTCAAAAACTTTGTTAATTCACATTAAACATAAAAAAAAACCATTTAAAAAACTGATCTCAATTATTACTAATTCCAAACAAATATTTTTAAATGAAATGTTTTTTTTTGCAAAAAAGAAAAAAAGTTTATCCTCGAATAGAATATAAATTATTTGCACTCACTCTAAGACTACGTCCAGCCAGGAAGTTATTAACTTCTTCACCAACGAAATTTTCCAAAGCACTTTGTCTGTCAGTAATATCATTAGCAGCTTCAATTTCTTGATCATACATCACTTCTTTGCCGCTTTTGCTATTTCTGTTGGTATTCTTCACCAAGCTGACACCACCAATAAGTTCAATGTTGTCTTTATTAAAGAATTCCTTGGCTTTCCTATACAAGCTTCTTTGTATGCAAGAGATGCTATCTTGTTCCAGACACTCGTCAATATTCTGACCGCTGATGAGTACAAAAGCCATTGATAGGCACACAAAAGTCAAAAATGCCTTCATTTTCACACTGTTTTTTTGTACGATAAAAAAAACACGATAACAATAATTAAATATAATACCAGTGTGTCAGTGATGCTCGGATGCACTGTCTTTCACGTGGTCAAAATGGTATGGTCCATCCGACAGGCTCTTAAGCTTATATTTGGTGAGTCCCCCTCTTTGAACTCTTCTTTAAAACCCCCACCGCTTATTTTTTTCCACCTATTTGTGACCCATACGTGGCTGCGTGTCTTCCTTGTCGTTTGCTGGACGTATTAACCTGAGACCAAATGTATTCACCAATGAGGCGAACCACAGAACAAGGTGGGACGTTTCATGACCCAGCCATCAACGACAAATAGAAACCGCATTTTTCTGTCTTTTTCTACTTCTTTACCTCTTTTCGTTATTTGTTCTCATCAAATCCTATTTCTAACGGGTCTAAATAGATATCAGCAATTTTTTCTTACCTTATTCTCAATATGTCAAACAAATTCCATTTTTTTATATTTTATTATTATAATATTCACATGAATAAAAATTAGCTACATAATTCGACTGTAATATCTATCAATAGCAAATTTCGTTTCATCTTGATTAGAAATTTTTTTTCTGACCTTCTTCTTTCATCATTTACTTTTAGATGTTGAGCAAAATGAAAAGAAAAAGTCATCCTTTTTTTGGAAGTCATTATCAGTCACGACAGCGAAAAAAACGTGCGTCATAAAAAGTGAAAGTTACTAATGGAGTAACTATTCCAAGCACGAGTGTGAATATGTCACCTCGACAAGCTTCCAATGAAAATAAAAATTACTCGATCATAATAGAGAACACTTTTGTCTTCACATTCTTCTTCTTCTTTTTTTTGCTATGATACTTTGTGAAAAAAAATTTTAACTCGTTTTGTGGTAGAAGAGAAACCTCAAAAAAATTTTTTTCTTTTAATTTAGAAAACCTACAAGTAATTTCCAAGTATCTTAAGGAGTTTACTTTAATGGCTATAACGTGTAGTTGTTTTACCTTCTTCCGGTTAAACAAGAATTAACATTCCAAGTTAAGCAAAAGGAACGACATCGTTATGCATCACTCCTAATGATTGACCATCAAGATTGGCAAGTAGTGAAAGATTGATTTACACTATTAGTATTAAACCGGATACATTTGGAGTATTCTAGTGGATGAATGAATGAATTAAAAAGCACCAGTTTTGCGTGCGAGTGCGGTTCAAACATCCTGGATCCGACCTTCATTGCGCTACTTCTTACCACCACTTTCTACTCTGACCTGCGAAGACTCTCCCGGTTGCGTACCGGCTCTCTTCTCGATTTCGTTTCGTTTCTCGCCTTGAGAAAGGGCGGGTTCTGCAAAAATTTGAATGAAATCGATTCGTAAAAGTAAAACCAATCGCAAGTGATTTATTTTTTTCAATAGGTAACTTAAAAGTAATCTAGTAAAAACAACAAGAAAATCAAAAAATAATATTTCAATGCATAACCTTCTGTTCTCTTAAAATAATTATTTATTTTGAATAAAAATCAAGAAGAATAATTTGAAGCGAATAATTATGGAATTCAATGAATTAATAATATTTATAAATAATGAAATGATTTCATGTGAATAAAATAAAATTGAGAAATAATAATTTTTTTTTTTCAATTAGAATGATTAAATATTGAAAATTCTTTTTTTTTTTTTTTGTATAAATGAAGGATTAGTTGTGATGTTAAGAACGCAGGAATTTTATTAACAGGAATATTTGTTGAAAAAAAATCTTAGAATAATATGCAGCTCATCCCGTTATTTGTTGACTTTTCCAAGATTTTTAGCTCATTAAAGAAAATTATTCATTTTCGTCATAAAGGGCATTGAATTTTTCGGAAGCATTCTTTATAGAAAGTTCATCGAACTCGGTAAAGTTGACAGTGTAAAGAATGCCTTATCCTGAAGTAATAAACCGAGATAAATTATAGATACAATAAAGAATCTTTAATGTCCAGTTGGAATATAAGTATGACCCAAAAAATATTTTAACGCTAAGATCCCTCTAATGGTCGGTTTCATTTGAAATTCAAATATCTATCTAGGAATCTTGAAGAATTAGGAATGTAACGGATTTTTGTCTAAAAATTCCGAAAACTATCAATATTTTATTTGTCTAATGAATTTTATTTTCGTTCCGTTATATCTTGAAAAGAAAAAAATTAAAAATGAGGAAAACTACGAAAATGATGGAGATGAATGAAATAGAAAGTGAAATAATTAAAAGTCATTGCCTGATGAAATTAAATGGTAATTTGTTCAGATGATTTTGAATGACAAAGATGCAGCATTTATTCTGCAATTCTCAACAATCTGCATGCATGGAGGTATCTTTCGCGTCTGGCGTGCAGAACTGAAGCCTCCTCTTTTTATGATATTCGAAACGTAAAAAAGGAAACGAGTGAAATGTGTGTTAGTGGGTCTCGGTCTCTGTCAGGGATCTTGCTACAGAGAGAAGGCATGCTCAAGTGTTAGAAGTAGGGAGAAATACCTCTCTCTTCATGTATATTACTTATTCTTCAACTCGCACGATTTTCGATTGATTCCCAGAGTGATTATTGCCAGAGAAATTCGATGCTACAAGCAATATTTCATCATCTTCATTTTTCAGTTATTCATACTAAACTTATTTGCATGGCAAGCAACTGTTTTTACTTTGTAATTACTGAAATTAATGATTAATTAAATTAAACTATTTTCAATATGTTGGTTTGTTGTTAATAATTCTCTCAGATAAAAATTAGTTTTGTATTAACAGGCACATTGAGAAAAATATAAAGTTGCATTTACTATTATTAGTTCAGAAAGGACTATTTTCTGAAGAATGAAAAATTAACACAAGATTGTAAATCCAGCTATACAATTCAACTATTAATTTTTTTGAAGTATAATTATTTGTACAATAACGTAACAGAATTTTTAATTAGACTACATATTATTAAATAAATTATTGATTTAAACTGATTACATCCCCGAAACATTTTTTTCTTAAAAATATAATTACACAATACTGGAAAAAGTTATTTTCAAATCTTTTAATTCTAGTAATAATAGAAGATAAAATATAATACAAACACATGAACATAATTTTTTTTTCTATAAATAAAATTGGTTTATCAATGCATGACATTTTTTCATCACGATTGTAAAAAAGATATTATTATTATTACTACTATTGATGTAAATGTCAAACTATTACTTGCTTATCATAATGATTTTTTTCAATAAATCAATTATTCTAATCAATAAAAAAAATCACTAGTCTTGAGACAAATCAATTATGTGGCGTCTTCATTTAGTTTGAAATATTTATGTAAATTTATAATTAATCAACTTAGTTGATAGGTTCACTGTGGTAAATATTAGATCTAAACTCTTATTGAAATAATAAATTATCTTACTATAAAACAAGTTAAAAATGAAAAAAAATTTTTCACAAAGGTATGAGCTCGGAATATTTAAACATTTTTTCACACCTTTGTATATTTTATTGTTTTAGAGTTACTTGTAAAAAAAGTATCGAAAACACGGTAGTATTAATCACGAATTATTTATACGATGAGCAAAAAAAGGAGCTACCTGAAGTAATATTACATTAATTTTGTTGTAGATTGTATAGTTAAAAAAAAAAAAAATCTCAAGGTCATTGAATTGATTTCCTGGAAGCTAGTGGACCACTTCGTAGAGTCCACTCATATGTACACAGATGTAAAGCGCAACAGGTCGCTGACCCACTTTCTTTATTGGTCGATACACCTATTCTTCTCTCTCTTTTTCTATACCCTCTCATATTATATTCTCAGCTCAATCGACCTTTCACAAAACAGCAAGTCAAGTTCGAGGTAAGGCTGTTTCAAGCCAGTAGTAGTATTGAACTTGCTACAGACCACTACTTACGAATTGTTGCGAGAAATTGAATGCAAATATTCAACACTTTGTATACAAATTTTTTTATTTTATTTTTTATCAATATTACAAATCCGTCTTTCAGTCTGTCATGTAAATATAATAAATTAACATTTCCACGATAAATAAATAAGAATTGAACAGTTTATTATAAATAAAATTGTACAAAATCAGTTATCTTCGTCGCTTGTACGAATCATTCCAACCACGGTAAGGTGAACTTTCTGGTTCTATACTATATCTTCTACGACGATGATCTGAGTAACCTTCATGACCATGGTGCTTTTTTATTGTCATTAAAAGAGATAGCATCAAAGCCAGAGATGATGCAACTAACGCTTTCATAGCTAACAATCCTAGACCTATAATTTTCAAATCACATCTTTATTAATTTTTCTAATGACTACAATTTACTGGTCAACTTTTTAATTCACAAACAAACTTTTCATTTAAAGATTGTTATGTTGATTAAATGTTTTAAATAGTGTAGCTTGAAATCTAGGCTCTGTAACTTACCTAATAGTAAAGCAGTTAATAGTATGTTGCCACCACTTTTACCATGTAATGCTGATTTTCCACGACCTAAAATCAAGAATAAATAGAGTTATTGAATAAGTAATATTGAGGAAAAGGTAAAAACTTGTTTTAAAAACATGTAATGGTTTCTGATAAAATTGTAAAGTTAGATATATATATTTAAAACATAATGATAAAGTAACTGCCAGTATTAAAATAATACTATAGTAATTAATTTTGAATATATCTAATAAACAATAAAACTTTGACATGACTAATATTATAAATTTCATACCTGATTCTACAGCACTATCATTTGATGGTTTTTGGTTCGAAAAAAAATTATTTAATCTTATTCTATAATTTTTATTATTTAATAATTCCATAAAAGAAGATTTATTGAGAGTTTTTGATTCTTTAAGATCATCATGAAGACCGTCATCAGTCAAATCAATTCCATCAGTGCTTAATATATTTTGAAAGTCAATAATGTATTCTACCACTCGTTGAATTATTCTCTTGACCATTTTTAATCCAAGGCAAGCCACAGATGTATTATCAGTATCATCAAGTGCACAAGAATCAAACAAACTTCTCGATGATGATGAACTTTTTATTAATTCTTTTGGTTTTTGAATTGTATCGAGAGTTTGAGAGTTAGTTATTATCATTAATGTCACAACACTACACAAAAACAAATACATTTTGACTTATTTTAATTGCTGGATAAGGAGGATCAGTATTGATTGAATTTCTTAATAATAACTAATCTGATTTTGAACTTTTGTTGAGTTTATATAGAGTGCATCAATTTTTTTTGTGAAGATGTTCCGAATCATGGTGCATGAAAAACCTTTTAATTCTCTGAACTTTATATTTCCACATCAATGCTTCATAGCTTTTCAGTTTTTCATTTGACCTATCAAATTTTTTAGATGTTTTGTTTGAATAATTTGAGGCTCATCTCTAGAAGATCTAGAGCATTTCAAAAACGTTAAGTTAAAATAAAAAATCTTGACATTTTATTTGAAAATTAAAAAAGAATATATTTTTTTGATGAACTATAATTAAGAGCACAATTTACAAAAATGTTAAATTGTAAAAATAGAAGTTTAATAATTATATAACAGTTATTTATCTATATACATGAAATAATCTTTGTTCAATCTTTGATAACTTCACTTTGAAGGTTGACAATTTAATCAATTATCTCTTGAATTCAATTGTAATTCACTACCTGAAGGAATAAAATAATCGATATATCTATTACAGTCGAACAGGAAAATTTAGAAAACATTTTACCATTCAAGAGAAGTGACAGACTTATAAGTAGGACTATTAGGAGAATAAAATTGAGAAAACCATCTTCGAAATGCAGCAATACGCTTTTCTTCTTTTGTTAAAATAGGATTTTTCATAAATATTTTATGATTCCAAATAAAAATATCGCGCTCAAACATATTTCCCATTCCATAGAAGACGATTTTTGTGTATGGACTTAAGTAAAATGGTGAGTAAATAGTGTGAGTAATATGTTGAAGAAGTGGTTCTATTGGTGTTACTGTTTCAAGGATACAAATCGGACCAAATGCTGATTCAACATGTAATACCACGTATCCAGGACCAATTTGAGCACCATTAACATTTAAACGAAGGAAAGTAAATCTATTAAGTATCTTAATAGAATGAATGAGGTTGAATGTTGCTTGATGTTTCAAACTTTCTGTTGTCACATTTTTCTCATTTTTTATTCCAATCATATTCAAAGATTCCTGAGGTTCTGATGGAGATCTATTGGTTTCAGCAGCATCTTCATTTCGGAATTCTTTGGTGAAAAAATCATCACTTGATTTTGGAGGATTCCAACCTGTTCCATCCCACGCATGACGTATTAAATGCGAAGGAATAGCATCCATGAACATTGCTGGAACATGAACTGCATCTAGATGAGTCCAATCAGAGCCATTCTCAGGTACTTCCTAGATTTTTTACATGAAAAGAATTTATATCAGTTTTTCTCGTATGATAAATTTCATGAGCACATGAAGAAGATGATTTCTACTTTATCGGATGGTGAATAAAATTTCAAGACTATTCATAAATGATATCATGCTAGAAAGTTGCTCAATTTCATTTACAGCAGAGGCATCTTGACTTTTACTATTTTACTAAAATAAGATATAATGTTTTTGCCATAAAAATTGCGAATAAATTTTGTTTCAATATTTCATAAAAAAATATAATATATATAATAATTACTTATCTGTATTTATAAATTAGATTTTTTTATACTCACTTGAACATGACAGTTGACAATAAATTGATTTCGTCCTTGATAAATCCAATCTTCATTTTCAATTTGTGGAATTGGTTCGACTTGCCAGTCTGGATCCATTGACTCAGCATGATACCATACAAAAATGATTTTATTGACTTCTTGGCTGATCCAATGCTTCACTTGAAGTCCTGATAATGCTAAACGATTGAAAGTTGAAAATGTTAACAATTATAATACAAAAAATTATAATAATATATTTTATAACACTCCTAATTATTAAATATTAAGTCATAAACATGACAAAATCTGATTTTCTTATATTACTAGAATATTGATAAATTTATCTCCAATCTCGAGATCATAGTTACCTAAAATATCTACTGATGTATAAACACACTTTTCTTATATGAATAAATTATAATAATACAAAATTATTATCAATTCATATCAACTTTACTATAAATTTATGTAATCATTTTTTTAATGTTTTAATTGCTTATAAAAAAAATTTAAGCTACTTTTATGTTCTATAAAGATAATACCTAATTGTAACAACTTTTATTGATTAATATTAACCAATTAAATATAAATTACCTCGTGACGAATAAGGAATGTTTTGGCACCGTCCATCTCCAGTAAAAGTCCAACTATGAAAAGGACATTCAATGCATTCGCCTTTTACTTTGCCTCCCTTGGCAAAATTTGCTCCAAGATGAGGACAAAATGCGTCAATGACATTCACAACTCCTGTTTCAGTTCTATAATAAGCAAACAAAAATTCATTGAAAAATATTTACAATAATCCATATTATTGTGCTTTAAAAAAAAAAAGAATTCGAATCTACCTAAAAACTGCAAAATGTTCTCCAAGGGCTGTAACATATTTAACTTCACCCTTTGCTAGTTCGAAGCTCCGTAGAAGACCAAACCATCCATTTGGAAAAACTGGAGGTAATTCTTTTATCTTTCGTTTCAGGAAAGGTTTATTACCACGTTCATCGTCAACATTAAAATTCTAAACATTAACAATAATCAGTTGAAAATTTAAAAATTATTTTGTTTGATGAAATCATTGTTGATGCTTTTTTTGTTTGGTCTACTATACATCAAATATACTATTATTATTAAATATTTATTGTTTTTTTCAATGTTTCAGAAAAATTAACTCGTGAACTACTAAATTGGATATTACATTGCTTATTGTATATTGAATTTAAAAAAAAAAAAACGACTTACTTTATAGATATTTATTTTCCAAAAATAAAGATAATATAAAAAAAGTCCTAATATAATAGATATAAACCACTCAATCATTGTGAAGAAATTAATCAAAAATGCAAAGCATTTGTCTAATAAAGTACTGTTTCATGGACTGGAGAAAAGGTAGCGTATCGCTTAATTTATATAATGACGAGTAACTTAAGAGTGGTTCAAAGATAACAATATATATTAAAGTTTAACATGTAAGTATAGGTATGTCCTTCATTGATCTTGAAAAAAGTTCAGATTTATAAAAAAGTATTATATCAAATCATTCATTCTTGTTATTCTAATTATTGTCAAAGACATGAATTTTTATGTTTTAGAAAAAGAGAATGAAATGTTAGTTTGTATAATTATGGATGTATTTTTAATTTAAAATAATCACTTAAAAGTAATGAGTTAGATTTAAGAAAATGATTTATGTTTGCATGACTCTTTAGAGAAAAAATTACCTGAATTGATATTGTCTAAATCGTATCCTCGTTAGTTTCTTTATAAACTTGAACAGATAATTATTCAATAATTAAGCAAACATATGTTGGCTACTACATTTTTTTAATTCACCTTGCAGCTATGACAATCAATCATTATTGTATATCGATATTATAAATCATCATAAAATATTTGCAAATAGACCTCAATTGTTACTACCAGACGATTAAGTTCTACACTCTTTTCCTTCTATCATTTCATTGTTATCAATTTTTCTACTGGACACATTCTACAACCAAAAATTGATTATTGAGTAATCATATCAATTTTTAATCTGTTTACATCACTCTACAAAAAGGCTTCTTTAAGTGTTTTTGATAAGAATGATCTTTGATATTTCAAACACCTGTTTCTAATGATCTAAATGTATATGATGTATGTTATCAACTCGAAAAGAATTACCATGTGTCATTGATAGACTCTATAAAATGTGTTTTTTTTTATTTCATTTGAAATTAAACACATTATATTAATTACAAAAATATAACGGGAACATTTTTATTTTTATCGATATGACGATGAATGGAAAATACTTTGTTTTAAAATGAAATCCATTGAATCGATTTATTCTTGTAAATTTTTATCTATTGGTCTTTTTATTATTATTTGAGCGCCAAATAAACTTATCTTACAGATTATCTATCAGAATTATTACCTGATAAATTAATTCACTAAAAAATTTTTGATAAAAGTTATTACTTGAACATCTGTTCAGAATATTTTGATTGTGAATGATCTGTAAACTTATATATCACTTAATTTGATGATAAGATTAATCACATAATCACTAGGCAAATATAGAATAAACTAAATCGTCATTTTTACTTTGATAAAATGATTGAAAAATTATTCCAAGTATTTCAAAAATTATACAATCACTCTAGCATTTGACATAGATAAATCATACTCTAGTTTATAAATAGTTCAAACATATTTTAAAAGAAAGAAAGATGCTAATTAATTGAAGAAAGCTTTAGTCTTGCATAGAATTAGAATATTTAGCGTATTTTCGTATGTCAGCCAAGAAAAAGAGTTTTAATGGAAATTAGAAGTAATGAAGTAACGAAAGAACATGCGATGGAGGAGGAAAAACAAGCGAGAAAGCAAAGACTAAAAGAAAGATCGATACAAGAATCTAGTTCATCTCCGTATATGCCTTTCTCTTCTGTTCCACTTCGCTTGACTGCTGCGTAAACCCTCTTCAGCACACTATATACGCACTTTCAGCGGCAGGTATAACTAGAGCTAGTCTGGAAATTGTTGGGTCTTTTGTAACAATTCATTAGTTGACGATTGACCACTGTAAGCACCATCTTCTAATTTTGAACGTAGTATCATCAAAAATATTCTGATGAAACTACGTTATAAAATATTTTACGAAATAATATCATTAAATATAAATAATAGGACATTTTTTGAAGGAAATAAAGAAAATTAATTGATAAAAAAACTAAAAATTGTTTGAAAAGTTTTTTGTATAAATATGGATAGTTATTGTTGATTATTTATTTATGTATAATATTTCTTATTTGACAATGTAGACACAAATTAAAAAATATATACATTAGAAAGAAATAAAATTTTTGTATAAATATTTTGCGGTAAGGATAGAGAAAAAGAATCAAAAATAGAAAAACTTCACTACGTTATTCTATCGTAGGCATTTAAGAAATTCCAAGAAATTTAAAAGAATTTTGTGTCGAGTATTTTCCACGCATTTATTTAGGTCACGAAACGAAAAATCCTTCCAAATTGGGACAATAATAAAAAAATTCTGCAAAATTTTTCGCAAATGTATCTAGGTCAGGCCGTTGAGAAGAAACTTGAAACAATAACAAAACATTAAGGTAATAAATTTGTCAAAATAGATAACATCGCTACTTAAGTATTTCTCTTGAAAAATGTATCAAATCAGATAAATCTTTTTACATTCCCATTGACAACTATTTATTCAATGTACTCGTATAAAACGGGTACGTTCAATACTGTATATCAATTGTTTGAGTTCAATTTTTTTTTTTTTTTTTTAATAAACTTAAATTTAGTAAACATCTAAATTAGATAATATTATATTGTGATCAATCAATAATTAATAGGCATTGCATAATATTAGATTCATCTTATTTCTTTTCAAAAACTCATGGAACATTATTAGTTCAATTTTATGTAGATAAATGAGTAATAATAAAAAAATACTTTTCTTTTATTGAAACAAAAAATAATAACTTTTAATCGAAAGTAAGTGGATGAGAAAAATGATAATCTTATTGACATTAAATTATAAAAGAGAGAGTTTCTGATAAAGTGGGCGTGAGAAACAGAAAGTCGATATTTTTAGACAGAAGATAATTGGAAATTAATAATTAATATGGAGCGATATTCTTTTATATCTATGGGGAAAGCGACTGGAGCATTAAAATGAGGACGCGACACATTTGAATAAAATTTTACACACCTTTTGCTTTAACAGTAATAAATATTAGTACAATATATTTTCTCTCTTTCTTTTTACCTTTTTATTCACTATTCTTTCATCCTTGATCACTCTTAGGAGACGAGGTCAACAATATATTTTTACCTTGCTGGTTTCGATCACTTAGTACCATACAGAATTCGGGCGCGATGTAACGGGATTACTCCTGATGATTCATAAGCATCTGATAGAATGTCCAGTGACCAGCTGTATCTCTTAACCGCATTTATTTATTGCTAGACCTCTCAAACGGTTCATTCACACACTACATTTTCTAATTCAATATTTTCTTTTATGCATTTTTATTTTTTATTTCAATGATTTGAGTGTCAATTTTATTAACCTATTCTCGAATGATCAAACTCAAATTCAAATACAATTTGTTGATAATCAAAATTAGAGAGCAAAATTATTTTCAACAAATTAAATATTTATTTCAACAAAAAAAAAGGTTTTATAAAAATAGTTGATACATTTATCTTGATAAATAACAAATTGTAGTTATTATACAATTGCACTTCAACAGATTGAGTAATAAAGAAATAAGTTATAATTATAGTTGTTAAATAATAAACAATGGAAAGGAGTTATGCGACGAGACCTTAATAACTATAGAGCCTGTAACTCGAATATTTTGCACAAATTGTCACATTAAAAACAAAAAAATAATAAATAAATATTTGAATAAAATAAAAATTTAATGTAAAAACCGTCTCGTCGTATCTCCAAATAATGTCCTAAATTTTTCTACTTGTTCTATGTCGGGCAGTCTGAAGTCTTTCATAGTCAAGATGGTTTATTTGAACACGTATGGTTGTCTTAAAATTAAATAATTTAATATCTGGGGTAGTAATAAATAAACTCTAGAAAGCATGAGAATGTAAATAATGCATTGCTAAGAATCTAAACACGCACTTTGTCTACGCATGTGTAATTCGTAATATCGCATAGCGTCCGTTATTTAGTATTTAGTTCATCTTTTGATCATTGGTATGTTCCAAGTGTTTTGTTTATTCACTTCTGTCTTTAGAAAAAATGTCAAGAAAAAAAAAACGAATGTCAAGTCATCAAATAAAAACTGTCATGTGCTCGAGTTCCAGGACCCTGAATAAATAATTAATTTAAATAATTTATTAGAAATGAACATGGGCTGATTGTAATGATGTTGTGAATAATCGACAGGCTTAACCTACGACTATTAATCTTCGTCTTATCAAATAAAATATTTATGATTCATGAAATTACTAAGGAACATCATGAGTATGTCGGTATACTCATGTTTCCAGTTGAGCTACTCAAGCTGTTGGAACGTGAGCCGAGTAAGCTAACTCCTGAGCCGTACGTTGCTGCTCAGCGGGTAATGTTTGACTATGGAAGTTCCTTGCCCATCCGCTTGAGTAGCTATCTCCATGACCATGTTCAGAGCTAAAAGTATGACTTGCCGAGTGATGAGGATGAGCCACTACCTCATACGTTATGTGCTTCTGATGAGAGAAGAGTTTCTTCAGACCAAGAATGCTAGCCAAAAGAAGGGCTATTTTGGAGAGTAGCAAAGCTTTACCAACTAAAAGGGCTAAACCTTTAAATGCTAAAGCTCCAATGAGACCAATTTTCAATACTGCTGCTGCTAGAAGTGGTCCCATGTTGTTTCCTTTTTTGCCTCGAGCTAAAAATTTATATTTCATTGTCAATAACATGACTAATCGAAGCTTTTAATATAGTTTTTGTTAATAAATACCATTATAATTCTGTTACTTTATTAGTAAATAATCTAATCAATACACTTACCATCACCAAGAGAATTATCAGCTCTTTCAAGAGAAAGGCCAAGATTTAAAGAACCAGTTTCATCTTCAGAAGCTGAAACAACCACATCATCTTCAGGAAGAACCCTCCATTTAATACTTCTTGATTTAATGAATGCATAAATTTTGTTAGAAACAAGCTCCATGAATTCTGATTCATCATCGCTGCTTCTACCAGCTTCATAAGTAATGACTTCTTCTGTGGTCTGACTGGTCTTTCTGATTTCAATGTCATCAGTTAATTCAATAGATGCTTTCTTTAATAATTTATTCATGTAGGTAACGAGCTTTAACATGACACAACTGCTTATGTCATTTTGGGAACACTTATTATTAAGTTTACGCATCAATTCTTCTTCATACTTGGCACGGTCGGTCAAGGTCACAGTCTGCTGCTCGACACCGATCTTTTCGATTTTTTCCACAGGGCTGGCAAGACAGACACTCGCCAGACCAAGGACTACTAAAAATAAAGCTCCTTTCATTGTTTACCTATTGAAAAAATGATTTTTTTCAATAAATGCGTCATTGAAATAATTAAATTATCATGTTTATATCTATTTTTTTTTTAATTTTAAAATTTTGTCAAAAATAGTTATATTAATTATTCAATTTTAATCTTAAAATATATAACGTAAACTGTTTTAAAATTAAATCAAAATAATCACAAAATAAATAGAAATAAATCACAAAATTGAATTCATCAAACTGCTTCAATGCAATGAAATTCAATTGATAACTAATAAAAATAGGATCACTGTTTAATGAAAAAGAAGTCGCTCACCTCTCGAATCACGAAGCCAGATCACTCGCGAATCCTTAACGTTTCTTATGTTTTAAAATAGAGATCAGAAAACGAGAGAAAATGCACGCCCTTATAAATGCGTGCACGAGTAGAGCAAGGCTTCTGCGATCCTGCGTCTCGCCCCGGCCAGTTTATATACGTAGATCTCGCTTAGTAGATCTGAGACATTGGGTGCCCAACACCTGGTGGAGGGCGATGAAGTCGAGTCGTTGGAGAAGTGGAAGATTGGCAAGAGATGAACATTTGCACGGTCTTGAAGTGTGAAAGAGGTAAGAAAGATTAACCTGCAGCAACTGGGGAATGGGGAAGGGACGTTTCCTCAGTTAAACTGGTTTTCGTATAGCTGATACGATAGCAATCCATGGTGCTATGTGTATGGATGCCTCGCCCCCACAATACGTGTATGAACGGCAGGAAGTGGTAGCATGGTAAATGCATGTTATGTGCACACACTAAAGAATGGGGCGATGCTGTGGAACAGCCCCGAGACATCGAGAGAAGTCCACCACGAGAACCGTGTCACGGATGTAGAGCACGCACGCCATCCATCCCGTCCGCATGTATCAACCTTATATGCGAAACTCGTCATTAATCGTGCCGCATTAAACTGCACTCGCTTGGTTTCCTCTTGGTCTCTAGAGAATTGTGCGAAGATAGAGATGGAAATAAAAAAGAACGATGAAGAGGAAGATAGAATAATAAATAGCAGATGAGAATTTGAACCATGTGAACGATTATAATTTTATATACTCATTTTCTCTTTAAGCAGATCCGGAAAATTTGCCTCTGAAAACACGAAAACAATGTTTTGTTATTATCACCATTAACAACAAACAACATTTAAATTTAATGAATGAGTTCAAATTATTTTTTGTTTATTTTTAAAAAATTTATTAAAATAATCCATCTTGATCAATATTAAATATTCAGTGAGTTTAAGATATGCAGATAACTTTTTTTTATCCACTTAAAAAAATACATATTGATCAAATAGATTTAGTCCTCATGAACTTTTTGTTTATTTCTATCATAACATACATGTAAATCTTTTTCACTGATTTCACAAAACTTTTCTCATGCAAATACCAGATTTTGATAATCGAAAAAAAGCATATGAAAGCTTAAATTAGTAATAACAGATCATTTTCACTTATTTTTTACAACTTTCGCTTTTTTCAACATTCGGAAGAAATAAAAAGAAACTCGTTTTCTGAAAATATTAATTTTCTGTAATTAAAAATTCATTTGTACCCAAGTTGCTCAATAAAAATCAATCAATAATTTAATATCTTAAAAATAAACAAGAAAAAATAATACAATTTTTTGGTGTAAAAAATATTGAATAATTTACAATAAAAATCAAGTATCAATTATTCCTTGATCACTATGTAAAAAGCTATTCATTATTCATTGCTCGAAGTCCAATTGTTTTGTATTCAAAACAAGTTCCATTGTAACACTCAATTAAATAACATTATTGCATAATTATGTTTTTTTTATTGGTCAATAATAATTTTTATGGCATTTTACTCTTAGTTAATTTAATGATCTTCAAAATGCATACATAGTAAAGGTATGAATGAATAATTAAAGATCTTTTATGATCAGTTTGAAATATAATTAGACTATAACTATTAGTTAAGACAGTCCTAGTTTTCTAGCATGAACTTGGAAATTATTAAGTGAAATTGATCGTTACAACGACTCAATAGATTCATCCCTATTGTTTATGTCGTTTCTACTACAGATGACCTCGTCTAGATCTGTCGAGACGACAACTTGTACCAATACTCTCTCCGATTTAAAGGGAGAAAAGGAAGTGAAGGAGAAGCAAAACAACATAAATCCAGAGCAGCTTTCCAGAGGATTGGTGGCGGAAGGTCAAGAGCGATGAGAGAATATATATACTTACATATTCTTGGCAAAAAGTGATTCTTGTTGCACTTAAATACTTCACGTATGAAATTTAATTGACTTACTCCAACATATATGCGTAGATACTTGCATATTATTAATGAAAATGAGGACAAATTTTTTCCGTATCAAATTGTGTCAAGTAGTAGTGGATCATTGCATTTCAGTGACTTTTTCTTAAAAAACAAAAAGCTTATATCCATGTAGATAAATCAATTAACTGAGTAAATAAAATTTTGTAAAGAAAACAGTTTTATTGAAATTATTTTCTCCCAACTAGAATGATTAGTTTCAGTATAAAAAAAAACGTTCAATTTAAATTTCTAGAAACAATTTATTATTTTTTATACCTAGAACTAGATAGAAATCGGTAATATAGATATATGTTATAACATTAAGACCCAGATATAAAAATTTCACAGTAAAATCCCGTTCCGTTACTATTAATACCCTATATTTTTTGGATCATCTAGTTAAATCATGATTCCGCAAATTTTATTCATTTTTTAGCATTTCTCCAACTAGTTTGCATCGGAGGAGATGAATGGTAATTTAATACGACAGTAATGAATGTGAAGCTACTATGAAGACTCGAATGAGTATAAAATAATAATAATGATAATAAAGATGGAGATTAATGCACAAATATTTTGTTAAAAAAAAATTGATACTGCAATAAAGATAAATAAAAATGTGAGAATGAAGAAGAAAACGAATAAATGTAATGAAAATAATGTAATGGTTATTGATTGTATTGGTTAGCCGCTTCCGGTCTTATCGTCAAAACGAGGCCACTTGGTTAACAGGTTCGTAGTTCCGTCCGATCCTCTGGACTACAAGTGAGAACTTATTCGACCGGTTTGTTCATCTATCCTTTCCGATAGTCACAAAAGAAGGAGAGACCAGTGAAAGAGCTTCCTTTCCATCCATTATTTCTACAAAAATTTTCCTCTATTTCACTGATAGTTTCTACCCCTGACAATTATTTCTAGTGATTCTTCTGTTACTTTAGCTGAACAATGAAAAATATTGTCAATTGACATGGTTACAGGATAAAATTAATTTTTCGATTCAGTATAAATATTGATGTATTTAATTTATAAAAAATGGCTTAAATAATTTTTTTTGTTTTTTGAATTGTTTATCAATAAACAATATAATTCTGTATAATACAGTTATTTATTTATTTCACAAAAAATTTATTTAGTTATTTAATGAATGTATGAATTGTTAAAAATTGAAATTATAAATTTAAATGAATTGACAGGAAACAATAATTTTAGAAGGTAATCAAGGAATTGCATATATTAAAAGTATTTATATTAAAAAAATGCAATTTATTTGTCAACGGAATTGGTTTCTGCTGCGATAAACTGATTTTTTTTATATTAGTCTCAAGAGTTGCTCCGTGATTAAATTCAATACAAGTGTCTTAAACTATACTCTTTTATTTAATAGTAGCAAATAAATATGCAACTAATGGCAGATATTAATGAGGATGCATGCTACGGTGCTCATCAGTCGACTAAAAATTGTTCCACACTAAAACCTGTTATCAATCGTGTTACTTGGAGCAATAACAACCTAGGGTTGTTTGTCAAGTTAAGACCGTTTTATACGTTGTAAACACGATTACTATAAGGATTCATACACACTCGACGACCGTGACCTTCTTTCTCACATTCCTTCCGGTTCGAAGATCGTGGCACACCTTCCCGACTCGACGCGCTTGATCTTAATCGCGAGTGAAAATGGCACGGAATTGCAAGACCGCAAGAAAAGCTATGTGAGGTCATGGGTATATCACTATTTTTACTGAAATTATATAGCTACAGAAAATTTATTCAAATAAGTTATTCATTTTACAACTCGAAAATAGACGTTAAAAAATTTTATGAAAGAAAGTAAAGGAAAGTGAGTCAATGAAAATCTATGACGTCAATGAAATTCTCATGGTTTCTAAATTAAGATAAATAAAGAAAGATAAATAACAGAAAAAACATTGAAGAAACAATATACATCGAGTTATCATTTTTTAAATGTTTTATCAAAAATTATTATATACAACACTTACATGCAATTAAGTATTTACAAATCACTTCAATAAACATTTAATTTATCTTCTTTGACAATTTTATGAAACATCTAATTTTTGATTAACCTTTTGTTTGATCAATCGATACTCTTAGAAAACTTGATGATAAATACTGGTTTCTGTTGTAAAATAAAAATTATTTTTTGATTACAATTGTCATTTTTTTACTGCGTTAAAGTTAGTATTCAATTCATATCACATCTAGACTTTAATAAATATGTACAAAGAAAATTTATCTTGGTAAGAATTGTGATCAAACTATCCAAGATGATATTCTCTCTGAAATGAGAAATTTTTCATAACAATAACTTCAATTAACAAGCACCAATGTCTTTGATTTTATGATAAATTTCAGAAATCACTGAGTAGATATTGTAAAAATATTTCAACACTTTGTCATAAATTATTTTAAGTTCATATATATATATATTATTTTCTATGTGGTTTATATCCCTGATAGGCCAATTCAGGCCCGTAATAGCCACTATCAGAATGATAGTTGCCATGATAATTCACGGGCTCTTGATAAGTAGCATGCTCATGGGGAAATCCATGATTACCGTTTTCTTTATAATAAGGAAATCCAATACCACTTTGAGAGTAAATCGGAGGTTGATAGTTGGTCATCATAGGCTTGAAAAACTTAAAAAAACCAATCAAACCTGGTATTACGATTGCCATGAATCCCAAGAATTTTTTAAAGGATGCAAGACCCAATATCAACGGTAAAAAAAGAAGCAGCTTGAGTTTAAATAACTTCAGGATTATTAAAGTTGGAATTAAAATTTTTCTTAAACGATGACGAGCTGTAATAAAAAAGATATAAAGTTAGTTTATTAAAATTGTCTCCTATGTTTATTTTTACAGCATGCAGAGGCGTGTTTAATACTGTGTTTACTGTAACAAAGTTTCAAAGTATTTTAATTAACTTTTATTGAGTTCATAGTTATGTTTAAACCTCGATTAAAATTAAATTAATAGTGAATATTTTTTCTTAATTTTACGGTAGAGAATACAGAATTCTTATAATTTGAAAGTTTTTATTTAAGTTTTAAAACAGTTTGTTATTGAAATATAAATATGTATTTCTCTGAATAAATAATTTATGACGGTATAATTTCTCTGAACTGATTGATATTTTTGCACCTATTTGAGGAAAACTGGAACAAGATGGTATCAGATAAGATGTTTCTAGTAACAATATCTTCCTCAAAATTCCATTACTTCAAAATAAATGTTTTGTAGTGCGATAAAATTTGTAAATGAAAACTTGTTTTACAGAAAAGTTTTATCAAAGCTAAAAATATTAAATTCATTTATTTTACTTACAAAAAATTGAATCCTTTTTATTTTCTAAAATGTCGATTTCATCAGCAATTTCATCTAAAAACCTTGGCGCATAAACTTCATTTTCTCCTGTAACCGAAGTTGGTATTGATACTTCAATGGCAACTGTTTTTATAAATCTTTCAGCTTTCCTTGATATGAATTTCACTAACTGGTCCCATTCAGAATCATCTGATCTGTAAAAATATGTGTTTTTTTTCTTAATTTAATAAAGGAAAATTTAAATCAAAAATCGTTATAAAAATTATTTTAAACCTTGGAGTAGCAGAATATTCGTACGGTTGTCGATCAACTTCTTGAACTAAATCTCTACCCATTCTCACTACTCGAACATTTTCATTTAACTCATATTTATCTTTGTCAAAAAATTCAGAGAAAGAATTTATTGCTCGTGATTTGAAACATTCAGCAAGATCTCCAGTTAAACATATTTCATTCAATCTAGCTAAATAAGGATCAACTCCAGGACCTGTTCCCAAACCAATCCAATCTAAAAGATCCTTTCCTTGACGGGTTCGATTTTTTTGTTGACTTGAGTCTTTCAATTTTTCATCACTAAAATCGATGGTATCTCCTAAAAAAAAACAATCATAATTAGAATCAAATCTAAAAATGATTGTTAATTATTATGAGCGAAGAATATAAATGAAAAATATAAAAAAGAAGTAGTAAATGAATATTGATCGGCAAAGTAGAAAATTCTGAAGAGAAAGAAAATCCTAGATCATTGATAAGTGAATTTTGATCCACTTCAAGTCGATAAAGTAAAAGAAACTCACCGTGTTTTTCAGTGGGACTATCTTCGAAGGTAACCGCCAACACTGAAGTAGTTACCATTAGAGAAAGAATCCAAATCCACAGGTGTTCGGACAGCGACATGACCAACTATTTACTTGACAGTTACATACAGCAATAATTTACCTTTAAAAGAAAAATATAATACGTCATAGAAATGAAAACTGTTGAATAATACTTAATAATAATATGAAAACTATCACTTTTTAAAATTAAATTTGCAAACACAGAAAGTAGTGGGTATAATTGCAATGATTATAGAATTTTCTTATTAGCAAGTTTAGCATTTGTCTGACTAGTCATGGAGAAAGTACTCTTACTACTTATACCTACTATTTCTTGATTATCGTCTTTAAAGTAACATAGATTTACTTAAGCAACTGATTCAGATTGATTCTGGCATTAGAACAAATTTATTTGATTAATTATTCAATAGCAAATAATAAATATTCGAATATACTTACAATGACTTTAATTTATGTGAGCTTTCGTAGTATTTATGAGGTAAAGTGATAGAATTTTATATTCCATTTTTTTATTTTAACTATTGAAACTAGTAACATTGTTTTTATGTTAAAAATAATTACAAAATATTCTACTATCAGTGAACACAACACCCACGCGCATTTTGGACTGACTACCGGTTGATGTATATTCTGAACATCTTACGACCACAAAGTTCCGTTATCTTACTGAGCCAATGAGGACGCACGCGACCATTGAGAGAACAAGTCTTTGAATTCCATTCGATTTTAACGCACGAAAACGATCTTGATACCTTTAGGAAAAAAATTTTTCGAACTAATTTTTTTTTGTAGCAGGAGCATCTTAAGGAGAAAGTTTATGAAAGTGCTGGATAATTTCCAGATGAGTCATTTTGGACTTTCAGTCAGATCGAATTTAAGTTCTATCTAATGTTTTAGAGAAGATTATTTTATGTAATCTTTTTGTATTATATTTTTTAAATGTAATATTTGATTTTTATAATAGTTTAACTGTGCAAAAATATTCTAAAGATATAACAATTTTAAATTCATTTTTGTTTATAAGAAATATTTGAATTTATCCCAATTGGATTTAATTTACGTTGAAATTTTTATTATATTAAAATTCAACATTGATTATATCATTTTTATGTTAAGTATTTTTTATGTTAAGTTAAAATTTATATTTATTGATTTATATATTTAAATAATATTAAAATAAGATATTCAAATACTCATGGACTCACCGGAAAAGATATAAATTGATCAATTGACAGTAATATCGCATAAAATAATCAGGACGTAACTGAAAAATCGTGAAAGATGTTCAAGAACAAACTTACTTATGACCGAGTGACGCTTTGGAACCAACATTTTATATATGCACGAACGGTAATACAGCGGTGAGGTGAAGAGGAATCGGAGAAAGATTCGCGTGGGCTATTTTACTCATTATAGCCACAGTAAAAAAAATCAAAATATATAAAATGCGCCAAAAACATGAAAGTGAAAGTGAACATGCGGATGTATGACCGGATCTTATGAATAATAAGAATATTATCTGTTGCAAAGAAGATCAAAATTTTCAAAGGGTATAGTTTCTACAATGATTTGCATGAAATTAAATTTTAAATTAACAAATATGTCATTAAATCTAATTCGAATATTTCAGAAAGATTATTTTTCAATTAAAAAAACGGCCAATAAAAATATTAATAAAATAAAAAGATCATAAAAATGGAATTTTTTTAAAGCATTTTAATTAAAATAAATTAAATAAATTATCTAAACTTCATTCCTACATGGAATCTTTGATGCCCGCTACACAATGTAGCTATTATAATTATACAAACAAATAAATGTCTAATATAACATTAACGGAATATCAATGAAGTGATTTTAAGGATAATCGCAGAAGATTTTCTGTTATAAAAATGATAACTTAATAAATATTTGATTATTGACTTTCACTATAATGTATCAAATCATCTTCGAATATCCCTAAACATTTAATACAATTCCATGATATTCCTCTTCAACTATCAACAAATATCATCATTGTTAAATCAACATGTTTGTTCCGGTTCTACCGGGAAAAGTTTAATATTCATTCATTGATGAATGTTCATCGGAAAGGTTTTTTGCAGAGATTGTCAATAATATGTATCGGTGAAGTTCCCATTTGTTTTTCTTTTTTCATCTTCTCAAGGAACAGATGACAATTTAGTCATCCTGAGGTTGAATAGAGGATGTTGATCTTTAAGTTGGTATAGAAATTATACTTATCATCAACGGAATATTATCTCTGGCATTAAAATCAGTTTTAAATGTTCTTTACAATTTCCTTGCATGTACTAATTTATCAATATCCTGGTACGTTGCCAACATTGCCTGATTTTGCTTCAGGCTTGGGTCATCTCGAGGAATATTACAATCAGTGTATGCTGTTTCACACCTCACGCCATCCTGTCCATCTGTTGCTGCCTTCATATACCTGAAGAATCTTAAAATGTCCGGGTTATCGTTTGCTGGTTTTCTCAGCTCATTTAATTCTTTCGATAATTGTGCGGAAATAAGATTAGAATATGGAGCATATCGTGCTGGACTTCTGTACATCGCACATACTGCGTACTCACGACATCCTTCAGTTATATAACCTAAACGTGCAAAAACTGCATCTAATCTTGATAGAAGTGGTGAATAAAATGGATCGTAATTCTTGAACATGTACACATCTGGTGGTATATTGTGGAATATCTGAAAAAAGAAAATACTATTAATAATAATGAAAATTATAAAATATAATTTTAACAGTATGAATTATTCATCTTCTCCAAAGTAATTTAGCATGTTTTATTCTGCATTTATTTTCAATTGACAAAATTGGTAAAATTAACATATTCATTCAAAGATGGAATGAACTCTATATGTAAAAATACTGATAATTATTTTTAAAACATGAAAAAAATGTAGTATTAATAAAACTCACTTATTAAGAAAGTTTTCTTATAAATTTCACATTTGTCACAAAATTTAAACGTTTACTTGTACCCAATTAAAACAAAATGACCCATCAACTAGTATAAATGAAAATGTGACCGCACGCTTATCATCTGATTTTGACAAGTAAAACATTTATAGCGGGATTTAAAAGAAATTTCATTTTATTTTAGTAATTACAAATCCCATAACTTTTGGCGCATTATCTTGGCCAATGAATTCTTGCCGTTTTTACCAATTTACCTTTTAATGCAAATAAAGTAGAATAACGGGATTTTAAGACTACTTTTGCAGTATTTTAATATATACTTCAATTAACAGTTTTATGAAAATACCTTAAAGTTTTGTTTCTTCATTGCAGAATTAACTAACATTCTAGTGTAATATTTATCGTCTAATGCTGCTGGTGATAGTCGAGAATCAACATAAGAATATCTAGAATTTGGTTTTGTTGCTGGTTGCATCGCCATGCTTTCATCATACATCTCAGGAGCCGGCAAAGTGCCAAGTGGTTGTCGTGTCATATAATCATCATTATAGGGATCGGCATTATCCTTAAACTCGAAGTTTTCTTCTGGTGGAGCGGTAGCACCTTGTGAAGATTGAGCAAATGATGAAACACCTGCTTCCCATAACGATGGTATCAATTAACAACCAATTAATTATGGTAATCATAAATTAATTGAATTATTAATTGATGTTTAAATTGTACTATATTATTTAGCTGATAACTAATTATTATTACCTTTTCCAACGATCTGACCAATACTTCCAAGAATACTGGGTAAGAAAAGAGCTATCAAGATACTTTTAATTATCTGGGCACCTATAAACAATGGCAGGAGCAGTTTCTTCAGGCCGAATGCTAAAAAACCAAGTCCGAAGCCTGTTAAAAATGGATTCTTTCCATCTATTAAAGCTGAAAGCAAAATTTACCAGCGGATTTTAGCATTACTGTTAGTCCAAGCCATGCGCGACGCACTTTAAACAATCTAGAAATATATTGGTTCATTATTTAGTTCATAACTTGCAATCATTCTGAAATCTCCGATTGTTATTCCATAAGCTAGGAATTAAATTTGCAATTTAATAATCAATGCAAGCAAGAAAATATGTTTTTTTAAAAAAAAAGCAATTGTCATGATTCAATTAATGTTTTTAAAATATTAGTATTTTTTTAAAAGCAAACCATGCTATAAAATTGGTATAATTCAATTTAATTCTAAACAGAATTTCTTCAAAATTTAGTTGAGTTTAGTTAAATATTAATCAGCATTTAAGCATATTATTTTATTTAATTCAGCAACAAACAATAAGCAAAGTTAAAAATAATAGATCGATAAAATTTAGTAATATTATTCAATCATTAATTGCAAAAAGTAATTGAAATTATGGTGTTGTACTTACTACCAAAGAAAGTTCTTGGAGACCGAGTGAAAATATCCTTGTTCAATTTTATTTCCATTATATGACTTTTTGCAAACCTACGAACTTTTTCAAATAAACTCTCAGTATCATTATTAGGAAGTGTATCAGCACTTCTGACTATTTGTATCGATTCAGTAATATTTAAAGCCTCTTTTTTTGATATATTATCAATTAAAATTCCCACATTTTTTTCCAGGCAATCTATTACTGCTCCACTTCTGCAAGAATTCTTAGAAGTTTCAGAATTTTTTCGTATTTGATTAGAGCTATTACTTATATTTTTTTCTAATTCTTTTGATGAATTAGTGTCCATATAGATCATTTCTGAAATATCTGAATCAAATTTCGTAGGTTTGTCTTTCATATTATGAGGGTGAAAATCGTCATTGAGATTTGATTGTTCATCATTCCAGTTAACAGTTACATCTTCTGGAATATCAGCTAGTATATTATTGAGAGAAGAATCACGTATGTCATTTAATTTGTCGAGTCCATGTACTTCATTGCTTTCAGTCTCGTTGAACTGTGTATTTTTATCCTCGACCTTGAACCCACACGAAACACGAAGACATGCAATCGTCACGATTACAACAATCACATAATAAGTAATGAAACAGTGAGTGTCTATTCTTCCCATCTTCACCGTGATTATGTTCACTCTCGTTTTGATTTTTTCTCACTCAATTGGTGAGACTGTCAATAGCAATGAAATCTCATATTTTCCAAGAGATCTATTACCTACAATGCAATAAAATAATCATAAAATAAACATAAACCATTAAAGAAGATACAAATTACGGACATAAATAAAGTAACTTAAAGGTAATGGAAATAAATAAATAATTGACAAATTGATACAATTTTTAGTGAAGTTGGAAAATCCTCATTTTATAACTCATGCATTTTTTATGTTTAATATTACTGCTACGAGTTTCCTGTTTTACTTAATAATTAATTTTTGTCGATGGCTATCAAAGTACTTAATAAATTAAACGTGCATATGAGTTATGTATCCTTTTGTTACATTCTAATAATTACTAGCATCAATTAATTCTTTTGCGTTGGATCAACAACTTATCATAGATATCAGAAAATTTTTACTAAATTATTACATTTCAATAGATTTAAATGATTTAATCAATGGTTACAAATAATACCTTCAGGATCAAAGAATGTCAAACAATTAAATTGTGATTCATTAAAGTAATCCACACATGTGCCAATTAATACCCCCGTTAACTACAGTTATAATGAATATTTATCACATTTAAAACATCTAAATTTGTTAGTTTTCTGAAGAGTGCATAAATGTAATTTATTTTTATACTGTCGCCAAAATGAAGTCAATTTATTCCGGTCATTCACCGTATCGCGTTGTAACTTGAAGAGCACTAATTCACTCAATAAAACTTATCGATACTTACTAGCCAATGTACAGCCATCCACAATTCTTTGATCAAAATCTATTACTTCAATTAAATTTTTTTTATACAAATTCAAATAAATAAAAATCTTTAATTTTTATTGAAAAAAAAACTAGTTTTATTGAAACCAAGGTTTTTTTATGCTTAACGAAGTCAGCTCGCGGTCGACGGACGACACGGTACTGGCGAACGTACTCGAGGAATCGGCTGAACCAAGTCAATCTGGGTTACCCGGCCATTCGTCGTCTGTCCATTCGTATAAACCTTCTTCAAGCCTTTCTTCCTTTTCCCACCTTTCCACATCAGTTGTTTGTTTTCTTTTTCTTTCCGAACATTCTCGTTTGCACGCCATTCATTCGAATCATCCCAAAATGACCAATGTCCACTCACGCCTATTTTTTTCAATACATTTCTCCGTCAGCTGTAAAAAAATTTCAGTCTGATGAGAATATAAAAATGAACTTTCTTATTGTTTTTAATTGTTTTCATGACAAAAGATATTTTAACTTGCTAAGTCAATTAAGGATTCATTAAGGTTACATCTTTTAATAATTCATTCATGAAAAATGCAATTATTTCATGAATGTTTGTTTTAATTCGTTTTTGAAATATTTTTTACTCTGAAAATAAATTGACAAACTCATCGCTGAAGCAATAAACATTTTTTACATGTTCTTTGTACTCCTACTAATAGAGATGATTTCATTTTCAAAATTATTGTTGAAAGTTGAATAGTTGCTTATGTTTGCTGTTGAAGCTGGAGATGATTTAGAAGGAATTCAAATGTAAATCCTAACGAAAGATAAGAAGAAGAATTTTTTGAATGATTTGTATGAATGAGAATATTGAATTGAAATATTGTTAAAGACAAACGAAGAGTAATGGACGCGTGACGTGCACTTATCGCAATATAGTCATATAGACCTGATACCCGTTACATTAATGTGACTTTTTTCGTCCGGTATAGCGTATAGTGTAACGGTTGACTTAGTACACGCATTTGATTGAACTACGTATACGAGGACACTTCTTTCGCGTCGTTAATTTTTAATTTATTTGAATTATCATTCTTTCTTGGTCCGTTTGATTCTAGAAAAATTAACTACGTCTTTGAATTGGTTTGAAGGCTTATTGAACAAAAATAACGGTTTCCTCGTTATATTATTTAATCATTTGTACGCATATACATTAAATTTATTCTATAGAGCCTTCAACATCTATAGAAACATGAAAATAATATTCTAAAGTTAATATTCAATGGGTAAAAGATAGATGAATTTTCTCCATGTGAGTATTTTTTACCTTGGTGACCATCCAAATCTGTCAGTGGGTCAGTTGTTTGCGAGGCCATTGGACTCTCATTCTCCATACAAGTGACCTTGAACCACTATTGAAAAGTTGTTAATGATATTGGAAATATTTAGGCGACGCTCTGGGAGTCTGCAAACTTTTCCATTTCTCCATGACCTTTGATTGTAAAGAGTTACCTGTTAATCAACTTGTAATGTTAATTTCCTTTAAGCTTTAACTTTAACATCTTGAACATAATTATCACCTTCAAACAATGGTAAAAAGTTTATTTACAATTTCCATTACTCGAATTTTTATTGCGCAATCGAAGTATGAAAATCATGAATCAATTAGATTCGTTTTAAAAAAAATTTAGTTTTGAACTTTCATCTTGATTCCTTTATTCAAACAAGAAAGAACGCCTTGGGTAAATTTTGTTGGTCTTTGAATCATAAAAGATTAGAATACCAAATAAAAACGAAGGTATTCATCTTATAATACTGTCAACTTTTTATACTCAATAGAATTTTTATCATAAAGAATTTTTTTAGTGAAGGTCTGATTGACAGTAATGATGTTAAAACGGTAAAACAAAAGTGGTTAATTTAAAATATGGATAATCACATATATTGCAATGAATTTCATTTCTTAATTTATCTATCAATAATTAATGTACTAGTTAAAGAAAAAAATTAACATAGTTTGAGGATTATTATTTTAATAAATATATCGTCAGAATATTAATATTTTTATTCATTAGTTTACAGTCAAATCTATTTCTTTAATTCTACCTACTTGTCTCAAAGTATCAAAAATCTATATTTTATTGGCTACGAAACTTACAATTAACCACCTCTGTCTTTTCATTTTTATAATAATTTTATGTAAATTAAACCTTTGTTTTTATTCAAACATTTTATTGTAATTACTATACTTATGTTATAAAGTCATAAAAACCCATTCCAACAAGTGTTAATTTGAAGAACTGTTGGTCTTATCTTCCTAAACCGTAATCCTTCATGTTTTCCCCAGAAGCCTTTGAGAAACTATCGTGTATAACAGTTTCAGTTATTAAACAATTAAGTAATATAATTCACGATCTCAAATTGTCAATAAAAACCCCCAGAATTCTTATGTGATTTTTTTTAATAATAAATATTTAAATAAATAATTGAATACTACAGTCATTGAAAATTATTTTAGTTAATTTGACTTTCAGCAGAAAAGTCTTTTTTGACGTATCACCGCTGTGGCCTATAATAAGGCGAGGCTGAATGATACGGATGGTAAGGTCCTCCATATCCTCCCACGCCTGGTAGTAAGTCGTTTCTGTGAGCCCAGCCTGGATCATCATGTCCATAAGCTGTAAATGAAATATGATAATGCAGAAAAATGAAGATAACGATATAATAAGTATGTCTACACATAAATATTACATAGTCAGCTGTAAGACATAATAAATGTTTGTTTCTTTCACCTGTAGGATAATCAACGGGTGCCTCTGCAGCCGTTGCCCATGAATGGAATGGATGACCGTGATTAACTTTACATATTCGGAGTTTCGATAGAATTCCAGGTACGAAGAGTCCACCAATAATGATCAGTTTTTTGATTAAATGGACTCCCAGAAGAATAGGAATTACCAATAATTTTATTTTTATTAAGTTAAGGAGGATCAAAAGTGGAATAATAATTGCCTTTTTTTTCTTAAATAATCTTCCTTCATCTGAAAATAACATATTGTTACATGAACATTTTCTCAGTAATAATTTTCATAGTTTAATATGTAATTATTTTATGAGATAACTATTTGATGTTCAAATGCGATAATCAATAAGTCATGATGATGACACGTGGATAATTATTATCTGATAAAAGTTTTTTGATTTAATGTTTTAATATAAAAATAACATAACTTATAATTAACTTGCTGTCAAAAAAGTTGATTCAAACTATTAGAACCATGCATTCCGCGAGAGAAAGGCATGTGTAGTTCAAAGTTTATTGGTCAAGAAGAATACCCAGACCTTTAAGTCAAGTATTGAGGACAAATAGATGCGGAAAAAGACTTAAAGATGTTACAAAAAAGTTCAAGTCCCCACGCACAATGCTTATGTGTACAGCTAATATTTTCATGCTAATAAGCACACTGCAATTGAAACATTAATAATACCTGACTGTCCTCTTTGCATTTGAGCAAGTTCATCTTCATCCAAAATCATTGGTCCACTTCCAAATGACTTTGCCATTATTGGTGAAGGTTCATATGTATAAACAATGGCTCTTTTCTTAAATAAATCTTCTGCTAAATCTCGCATAAAATTGACTGTATCTGTTACTCCAAATTTAAAGCCTCTAGAATTTGACATTCTTGGAAAAATTGATTCTTGAGTTGTTGAGGGTATTTTTATTACTCTGAATGGCCCATAAGAAAGTTCCTGATAAAATAAAGTTAATTCATGCTGATCAATAGTTATCAAACAGTATTTAATTGATTATTATAAATTGTTGACAAATAAGTTGAACTTATTTACATTAGTACCAATTCTATATTTTACTAATCCAAATTTGTTCAGACTCAATTGCCTTATTACTCAATGTTACAAAAATATATAAAAAGACAATATCCTTCTTACTTTCAGAATAAATAATCCAAAAAATTTATTACCTTTTCTCGGATGACTTCGTTCAACCACTTAGCTACTCGGTATTTGCCACAAACCACAACGTCCCTCTTAATGACGCAATCTCTTCTACATCGTGCAACAAAATCACCGGACGATGTAGCATTTATGTATTCAGATGCATTAACATTTTTAGTTGAAACGATTAAAATAAATATCACACACTTCAATGTATACGCAGTATATTTGGTCGTCGATTTAGGTACTGGAAAATCTTTTTTTCTCGAACATATTATATCACACACGTATTTTGTATCACGCTTCATTATTACACGCTATGTCCAACAAGTCCAATATCTGATGACTCGTTTGACAGCTCAATTGAGTACTTTAGATACCATGTCATTTATTAGAAGATGATTTGATCAATGGAATGATGGTAGTTAGCATTCACACATTAAGATATTCAATTTAATTATTATCCATTATTTATTTTTAAAAAACTTGTTTATATAGAGTAATTTTATATTTTATTCAAAGTCAGATGAGATTAGCACGAGCCTTTAAGCTCACTAGTCGCGAATAGAAGATGTCCTGAGCATATATACGAGATAGAAATATAGGTCGGTGGGGGTAACGGTCCACAGCTCAACGACACAGTCTTCGACTTCTATATCTCTCTACAAGAAGCACTATCGAATGCAGAAGTTGTCTGCACTGAGCAATCCAGCTCAAATGATTCAAAATATATATTCAATTTGATACAGAATTTTTATAAATCCAGTTTCTAACTATATCTAAGTCTATCGAGTTTATCTGTCGTATTCACGTATCAGGTTTAATAAACTTTAATTAATCACGGAAAAAAGCATCAATCATGACATCTAACTTGTTCCACACCTTTCAAAGTGGGTTACATTCTTTGTAGATTACTGTTCTACTCGAACTAATTTTTATTTAAAAAAAAAAAAAATTAAAAAATATAACGATTGAATTATTAATCATTAACTTGACCTTTCATCTATTCAACATTCTGTAGAATGCACAATCATCAAATAATAGAAATTTAAACTGGAACACATTTGTTTTGTTTTTTATTTTTTTTTTTTTGATATGAAAACTTTGATTTATAATAATACATCATGGTTAGAATATTCAAATAATCTTTATTGAATTTTTCTTATTTCTTTAAAAAGTATGAAAATGAAAAGATTGCAAAATAAGAAAAAGGAATTAAAATTTAGATTTACCTTGAATTTTTCTATAAAATTTACTCATCAGTTAATTTATTAGAAAATGCCAATTTTAACGGTGTATTTCACTTCGCACTAAACACTTTATTTTGTAAAAAAATTTATTATTCTACCTGACGAAAAAAAAATGGATAAAAATAATGTAATTGTATATTCTACACTGCTTTTTCTTTATTCTTTTCCTGAAACTAGATAATGAAAATATTCGTTTTTTTCTAAACATGTTGCACGTGTAGTGAATACTCAATGTAACGTTAAACTAGGATCATTTTATTCTTTATATAAAATGTAGGTCGACAGAATACCTTTCACCCCATTCCTTATCGACTTCTTTTTACTATAAACAAATGTATGCGACTAAAACAAATATTGAAGAAGCCTCTAGGAAACATCAAATAACAAGTATCTTTCCTTGCCGTGAAATTTTCCGAGTGTTATAAATTTCAATGTCATGGGTTAGTCAAGTATGCAAACATGATTGAAAAAACAACATAAGTATCATCAAGATGTTCAGAGCATCCTTATTCCAATGACCGGTTCTACCATTCAAGTTAGAATCTTGGTGGCTGAACGCTTGACTTTAATAAGCAGGAAGAAATTCAATTTCTTATGATAATATTTTTGAAGAAATATTATTGTAATGTTTAAAACAATGTTTTCCCCCTTCAAGTCAAACAGTCATCAAATTGTCTTCATTAACAGCAGAAATGCATGATATCACAATCTTAACAAAACAATAATGGGCAAGACAAATTGTTATTTGTGTCTCTAAGCCACATCTTGAACTCGTCAGAGGACTTCAGAGTTCTCACGCAGTTGTCGCCCATTCCGATCCGTTGATAGATGGGCAGAGTTATGTAGTAAACGTAGAAGAAACATCAGACTTGACGGTACTGAGATTGTATTCGTCAATGTAATGGCGTCTTCTTAGTTATCGAGGATTTTTTTTTACTTTTGTGTCACAGATTGTTAACGGGAAAATATTAATCGATGATTCTAAGCACTTGGTTTCAATACCTCGATACACTCTAGAACGGAAGTTCAAACAACGTAACCATTTTACAAAAAATGTGTAATCTAATGAAATTGTATAATTTAACAGCTTGCTATTGAAAAAAATAGCAATGTATACGGGAATATATATTTCTAGAGAAGATGTTACTTTGTAGTAGTAATTAATCTTTTGAAAAAATGATATTTAATCAAGTATAATTTTTAAAAATCGCAAAATAATTTATCAAAACTTGAACGAATAATTACTCATCAAGTGGTGAAATCAGATCCTATGTAGTTCAACTTACGCTAAGGATTACATCAAAGAAGCTCAAGAACCTACATAATACTTTCCAGCTAAGAAACGCATTGGAATCATTAATTATAATTCATGTCAATGGGCGCAGTAAACAAGTTCTGTGAATCTTTTGTTTTCTTTCATTGCACGAGCAAGAATGTAAGATAAAAACTTGTTATTTATTATTATAATAATTATAATATTATCGGTGAATAAATTTCAATATTACTTCATCCAAAAAGCTATTTGCATGATACTGATCTTGGTGAGAAATCACAATGATCTCATTTAGGTAGCCCTAGTGAAATTGTTAATAGCTTACTTGAGTTTCGGTATCTCATTATAAGCAACTTGATTCTGAAAGAAAAATTTTATGAAAATTAGAAGCATTCATTGTATGTGAAATTGTATTTTTTTTAAATAATTTTCTCAAGAAAACAAGTGTAATTTAGATTTTTTTGTTTAGATCAGATTCCAAGTTAGCTTTAAATCTATTTGCACATACTAGTGACCTAATTAGCACGAATTGATTGACAGCCGGTTTCTATAGAATCCATAAAAACTTTTTTCCAAGTAATTGAAGTATAAAAACAAATCGCATGAAGATGTTAAGTCAAAAAATACCAAGAAAAGTAAACTGATTTGACATGAAAGAAGAATGAGTAATATGGATGCATCTAGCAAAAAAAAATTATTGTCTTGAACTGATTAAATGTTTATACTAGAAGACAACTATCATAAAACTCGATTCTTTATGGTATGATTATTATATTACTATTAATCAGAAATAATTTCGATATGTATTTACGAATAAAAAAAGTTTGAATTAAATAAGTTTTCATGTAAAATTGTTCAACTTATTTCAATGAATTTAACTTTTAACATATAGTTTTTTAAATAAAGTTTGATGTAAATCGATAAATTTTTCAAAACCGTTATGTCCCAGTTGTGATTAATTAAATTTGACAATCAATTTCTTTATGAATCATTAAAGGCACTTGATTATAGTTATTCTTGTTTAAATTTATGTTATTCACTTATTGTATCAATTTATTATAGAAAAAAAATCTGAAATCAGTTTTATTATTTTTCATTATTATAAATATCAATTACATTATCTTGACAGTTTTAATACTATAATCTCACTATGATTTTTTTATGATTGGATTGTAAGTACTTATATCCTGATGAATAGTAATAAAATCTTCAATTTTTTTTATTTTAAACAGAAAATTTCTTATATATTTTACGACTATCATTTCATACATTTTTATTTAATATAGGGTATCATTATTTTTTTTAGAATGATTCAAAGATTTTATTGAATTTTTTATATTCTGTTATTTTCGAGAAGAAAAAAAAGTAAAAATAAATTTTACTGTCTTACGGCAAGTTTACTCTGCAACAGATCCCCTACAACTGATGACGTATCGTCTTTTAATCGATTCCTTATTTCTATATACCCTTATCTTTACAACGCTGGAGTTTGTCACAAAAGAATAATCATTTATTTATACTATTCCAGGAAATAGTTCCCAACATATTCGTATCTTTCCAAATAATTATAGAAAATAACTCTTGATGACAGCAATTCACCTAACGACTTATAATTGATTCGAAATAATTAACAACATAGACGTAACTTTCTTCTGAGACCTTCGATGATTCTCAGTTTAATTTTCTATAGTGAATATTTCAGAACTTAGTCAACTATAAAGTGTACGAAATGACACTTTTATCACGAAATTTTCGTCTTCTAAGTTTGACAGGTCTTTGGAAACCAACAGAGTGGAAAAGTTGGAAAGCACAGTTATATAATTTGTATACTTTTATAGTAGCATTTGCAAACTTTTCATTCGTAGTTTCTGGAATAATGGCTATTGATATCAAAAACAGTACTCTTGCTGTGATTGTTGATAACGTTTCTTTAACTCTTGCTGCTGTAAATGCATGTGGCAAGCTCTTTTGTGCAGTTTTCTCACGTAAATATATCTTGGAAGTTATAAACTGCCTACAAAACAAACCATTCACTCCTCAAGATCGTGAAGAAGTTATGATTTATAATAAATTCGACCGCTATGCTAAGTAAGCGATATTTTTAAATTATTTTCTTAATTGAGAATTGATTATTGCCAATATTAATAATAAAAACTAAATCATTCGAATGATTTGAATTAAATGTAAAATGCATCATAACTGTAATTTCAGGTGATCTCGATAAAAATTAAATTAGGCAATCCTATGATGTTTCCTAATTTATTAAAATTTTTATTAGCAATTAAAAGTAGTTACACTGAGGAGGAATATATTTCTAAAACGGTATTCTTTAATAACATTTATTAGTAAATTTATTAATTAGTTTGAAAATCAGTTATTTAAATGTTTAGCAAACCAACAGTAGGTCATAAATTTTTAATTTCTGCATTAACTATGTAATCATCATGACAGTGGTAAGTTTCTTCTCAGTGTAATTTCTTTTTTTATACAAATGTACATTCAACGTTACCTTATAAAGATATATTATTTCATATTATCCCTTGACATTTATAATTTCAACGGCATGGTATTCCACGGGTCACATATTTATGATGAATCCACCGGATGTTTTGTTATATCAAGGATGGTTTCCATATAATTATTCACAACCAGCTGTCTACTGGACCACTGCTTTCTATCAATTCTATACAATTGGAAGTGCAGCTTGCATTTACTTGGCATTTGATCCTTTATTACCATGTTTGTTATGCCATATTTACAGTCAAATTTATATTCTGAAATATAGATTTAATTTATTAGTATTGTCTTTGGAAAAATTAAATTCTAAAAAATATACCAAACTTCAAAAAAATATTGTCGAACGGAATTTAATTTGTAAGTGGGTTGAGCATCATATCAAACTTTTAAGGTAAAATTTGATTTATACTATATATTATTTAATTTAGCAAGAATTTTAATGGTAAGTGATTTCTAGTTTAGTTCAGAGTATCAATATTATATTTTCTCAAGTAATTTTTCTACAGTATGCAATAAGCTCATTGATACTTTGTACCATAGCAAAGGTGTTAACAAGTACTCCATTATTTTCTATGGACTTTGTGGGAAATCTTTTATTTTTCTTAGCTATGGCTAAACAAATTTTCTTTCAATGTTATACAGTAAATCAAATGATTATCGAGGTAACGAATTGATAACGAACTATGAATTGAATATCATCTCGAATATTCATTTTTGTATAAAGTAAAACTATCACGCACTTATAATGTTTGATAATTATTTTCAGTTTTCAGATATTACTACTACACTATACAATACAAATTGGTTCCAACTAAGCAAAAATATCCAAAAATCTGTAATTATAATTTTAGCAAAAACTGCAAAACCAGTGGTTTTTAGCAGTGGTTATTTCATCACTTTATCTTTGGAATCATTTACAAAGGTAGACAATAATAATATAACATCATTTTATGATAAATAGTAGATAAAAATATTAATGATTTAAAAATTCAATAGATAATCAAATTTTCTTATACGATTTACAATGTCTTGGAATGAATGATATCATGAAATGCTCATTATTAGTTTTTCAAAAAACATTATATGAATAAAAAAAAAAAATATTAATAGTTGACATCTGACTATATCTTGTGAATAAAATTTACGTAAAATAAATTATAAATAGCAAGTAAGATTACTGAAAATGGAAATTTTTTATACATATTTGTTAACTCATTGTAATGTGTATATTTAAAATAAAAATTCATTTCTGAAAAGAAATACTGTAAAAAAAAATCATTTTCTGAAGAAACTATAAAGATAATTAATAATATCAATAATGTTAATTACGGATTAGTAAATTTTCAATTACTTTTATTATTACTTGATAAATAAATAACCTGTATGAAAATCAAAAATTTTTTGAGAATTATATATCGAGGTTAGGTTATATTCTGTTGTCAAAAAGTGCGGTCAAACTGTTCTGAAAACAACAAGTGGTGGGGAGCCCGAAAGCATTGAACAAGTGAGCATTGAAACAACTGAGAAACTCTTCTCAGAGAAACTATTGGAAACCATTTCGCAACTTTGTATTATTTAATTTCAATTATTTAAGCCGAATTTAATGAAAATAATTAAATAAACACATAATCAACGATGTAAGTGTATTCTATTAATACTATTATTATTTTATAAAAACAAACATCAAATGTTAATCAAATGAAAAACAAAACACATTATATTAAATATTACGCATTTAAATAAGTTGACAGTTTCATAAATTACAAATTTCTAAGACTGTATAGATCTGTATATAAGTTTCTGTTTAATGTTATATTTTTCACAGATAAATTCAAGAATTCGTAGATAATCAATTTTAACTTGTGGATATCAAGTTATCATCATTTGGAAATTACATCTTCAACGTTATATCCAGATTAAGAATGAATTCTAATTGTGAAAACTGTATAAAAATAGAATTGCTTTCAGAAGACAACTACAGTACGTGGAAAATGCAGATCGAAGCTCTTCTTATTAAATGTGGTTTATGGGATTACGTAAACGGAAAAAAGCAATTATCGTCGATGATGGATACTACAGTACGAGGAAACTGGCTGATAAACGACCAAAAAGCAAAATCAGAATTAATTCTGTCTATTGAACCATCTGAATTGAAACATGTTCGCAACTGTGAAACATCACATGAAATGTGGGAACAAGTAGAGTTTATGAATCACGAGATCGAGCAAGAAAAACAACGCTCTTTAAGCAATTAGTAATCACTTGTTATTGTATAAAAACTGATAGTGATGTAGAAGATCACGTCACACGATTTTGGAATATTGTCAATAAATTAGAAAAGATGAATATTAATATAGATGATGAATTACTTGTTATTATGTTTTTGCAAAGCTTACCATCTTCATATCGAACATTCAGATATGCTATCGAATCACGAAATGAATTACCTACGCTTGAAGTACTAAAAATCAAAATTATGGATGAAATCAATGCGAGATACACAAATTCAGAATCAAAGTCAAAACAAGAATGCGCCAAAAATGCCTGCAAAAATATTGACTAAGTTCTGCAATGAGTAATTTTTATTATTTTTTGATGTAGCCAACTCAGTTATCATTGACAATATCAAAAAAAAATTAGTAACTAAATACGATGAAAAATATGGCTTAGAAATTAGTAAAAATGTAAAAAACATTAATAGAAGATAAAAATCATCTGACATTAAGTTGATAAGCATGTGAAGCATAAAGAAGCGAGAGGGATCGTTTTCATCAGAACTACAGTAATTCTAAATAACAAGTAGAACTGGTCTTGACAACTTGAAGCGGAGAAATGAAGTGTTTTGCTACTTACAGATATTTTTCAGTTTTACGTAAGTGAAATTTTGATATAATATCAGTTGAAGCAGAGTAATATTATGTAGTTGTGATACTTTTATGAGTAAATTCGTATTTCTATAATGTAAGTAAAACATTCGGTTCTAAACAAATTATTATTATTATTGCTCATGTATTGTTATGAGTATAAAATAGGAATATTAGACACAACTTTAGTATATTTTTTTATATTTACAAAATACTTCTATTGTCAATCTTAGTTGGCTCTCAACATTATTGAATCTTTTTTTTGTTTTCGTCATTATAGAACTTTAATTAATGTATTTTCTCATCTTACAATAATGATTAAAGCTTGTATTTAAATACTTTTAATAATGTTCTTAAACTTCATGATAGAGTTATAATAAAATTATTGCTTTTTTTTAATTTAATGATAAATACATAAACTGAAAACAATCTCTCATTAAATTCAATTCGAATTGCAGTTAAACACAGTTGCCAAATTCAAAGTTCCATAACATGATTTAAAGAATCTTTTAAATATTCGTAGTATGTTTTCTTTTCCATTTGACACTCACTCAGTTTAATAGAAAAAGTTTCTATTAATGTATAGAAGAATAAACACTATGATTCCTATATATTAAGGACTTGAAACACTCGAATTTCTATATCTCGTACGTGTATAGTTCCATGGTTCAACCGCTACTGATGACGTATTATTTTATAATCGATTTTACGAGACATACGCACGGTTCTCCATGACAAAAGTTTGTGATCATTTATGCAAATTAACGAAGGGAGAAATTGTTATCAACGTTTTCCCATTCTTTACTTCCAAGAAATTACAGAAAATTGTTGATGATGATAGATAATAGACCAAAAACAATTAAATTATTTATTAGAATAATTAAATTGCAGTATGACTAAAAGTTTTTATTAATTGTCAGTCTATAAGATAAGAGTACACAATATAATGTCCCTTTTATCGCGAAATCTTTATCTACTAAGTTTTACAGGTCTATGGAGACCAATAACATGGAATGGATGGAAAGCACAGCTTTACAACATGTATACTTTGATCGTAACTCTTTCAAACTTATTATTTGTAATTTCTGGACTAATGGCTATAAGCATCAAAAACAATACGCTTCAAGTGATCGTTGATAATGTTTCTATAATTCTTGTTGTATCACTCATATGGGCTAAAATTTCTTGTGCTGTTAATTCTCGTAGACTCATTTTAAATGCTATTCACCGTCTAAACAATCGACCCTATATGCCTCAAGATCAAGAAGAACAAATGATTCATGATCGATACGATCGTTATGCTAAGTGAGTTTTTATTTATTCTACAATAAATAAAATTTATTTCCTTATTGTTCTAAATTAACAACCTGTTAATGAAAAGTAAGGAATAATTTTATCAAACAGCTAGTAATACGAAATAGTTTAACTTTTGAATGCATTTTAAAATCAGACATTCCGATAACTTGTTTCGAATTTTAATCATAAATTGTCTGAATTTAAAAACAATATCATGCATTCAATTGTTCATTGCTTTAATTATTTCAATTTAAAGGAGAAATACGTTTTGTGAAGGTATATTTTCTTATGTTATCCTATGGTGTTTCTAATATCAACATCTTGGTATGGATTGAATCACATATTTATGATGGATCCACCAAATCTATTGTTATTTCAAGGATGGTTTCCTTATAACTACTCGATACCAACTTTATATTGGTCAACAGTAGTGTATCAATTTTATGTTCTTGGAAATGCCGGCTTCATTTACTTGGCATTCGATCCAATCTTGCCATGTTTTATATGTTACATATATGCTCAAGTTAATATTCTAAAACATAGATTTAGAATTCTTATTATAACTCTAAAACAATTATGCTATACAAAAATGATTGAAGCTCATAGAAACACAATTCAACGTAAATTAATTTGTAACTGGGTCCAAAATCACCTAGAACTTTTAAAGTAAATAATTCATTTTATTTTAATTTTCATCTAATTCATATAATAATTATTTATTTCGCAAGTACAATAAATTTTTTTTTTTATAGTTTTGTTCAATACATCAATTTTATATTTTCCCAAGTAATATTTTTGCAATATACCATCAGTTCACTGATGCTTTGTACTGTAGTCAAAGTTTTAACCTCGACTTTGGTTACTTCTGTAGATTTCGTTGGGAACATTTTTGTGGTTCTTGCTGTGATAGAACAAATATTTGTCCAATGCTATGCAATTAATCAAATGATTCTAGAGGTAGAAATTTTAGATAAATGAACCTAAATTACATGATTCTAAAAATTAAATGAGATAACGAATATCTCTATCCATTACCAGTTTGCAGATCTTAGCTATAGTATTTATAATAGTTGTTGGTATGATCTGAATAATGATCTTCAAAAATATATCATAATAATAATGGCCAAAACCTCAAAACCAATTGCCTTCAAAAGTGGATACTTTATATCATTATCTTTAGAGTCATTTACAAAGGTAAATAACAAAAAACTGTAGATTATGACAAACGATTTTTTAAAGCATTATATCTTAAGTAAAAGATTAACTTTTCTATTTTTTACAGATACTCAAATTTTCCTACACTATTTATAATGTTTTGGAATAATTGATAATTTTAATTTCATAATTTATTGGTTACTATAATGAACTTATTATATAATCTATAAAAATTCATAAAATAAATATTATGAATTACTTGTTTATATGTAAAAAATATGTAACATTCAATTGTTTTTTAAAATTATTATTAAAAAGTATAAAAGCTTCAATAGGTAATGTTATTAATTTCAGTAAAGTTAACAATCAATTTTGAATTACTAAATTAATATATAGAGTAATAGAATATAATATAAATTAATATTAGAAAGGTTTTTAAAATATATAAAAAATTGTTTTATTCTTACAAATGTTGGGGAGTCTTATATATCACGATACATTTAAATGACGAAGCTAAATGTATTGAAAAATAAATACTTTTTCATGTTGTTAGTATGCAGAATATTCTAAAAAAATAAAATATTGAAATAAAAGAATATTTTTGTTTACATAAAATTAAGAAAAGGATTTTAAGAAAGTAATACATACTATAACTGTCTGTAATACTAAAACTAGTAGATACAGGAAATATGATAAAAATTATGTTTGGTTAATGCATTTTTTAAGATATAATATCAGAAATTTGTTGAAATAAAAGAACATTGTTGACCTTCAATACTAACTTCATACAGGTAATTTCATGTTTTATTCTTATTAAAATTTTTATGTCTGCCAGAAGGTTAAAACGGGAATAATAATAAAATACCAGTGCTAGGTAAAATTGATATCTTCTTCATCGAGAATATTAATAACAAACTAGTAAGACCCTGCGCATGTAGCCGAATACGATCAATGCGCGCCGACAACCTTGAAAAAGGACGGGTGGGTTCATTAGCTCACGACTAAAAGAAGAGAAGGGAGACAGTATTAAATCAACTTACACGCACAAAAGTAGTCGCCATCTGCAAGTTCCTGATACATTTCATAAGCATATGTGGTCAGTCAACGTGGGGATTGTGTGGATAAGACTTCGGCGCGTAAGTTCGATAACTTTTCCTATTTTTAAAATAGAAAGATTTTATTATGCTTGATTACATTTAAATCATTGATTGTAAGCTCAATTTCCGACAATTTATTGTCAAGATTTGATTTCAAGTTTTTTCATGAATCTTACAGAAGAAGGACAATATTCGTTGGAGTCAATAGAGGAGGGGATAGAAAAATAGAAAAGGAAAACAAGAAAATCACGTACTGAGGGAAAGATGTCGAATTCCAAATCAGAGCGAATAGATCTGGACAAACCTAGATGGGATCAAAGCACTTATATTGGAAGAGCCAAACATTTTTTCAATTTAACTAATCCGTTAAACTGTTTTGCAAGTAGTACAGAGCTTGAAAAGGCTCGAGATATTATTTCCAAGTACAAGTATGTTGATAATTTTTCTACAAGTAATATGTTTAGGACATCATTTTTAAATAGTTCATTTGATTTTGAAAATAGATGAATAAAAAAAATCAAAATGCTTATAACATTTAGGTTAAATTATTTTTGGAATTTAATTATACAAGTTTCGTTAAAGTTTTATGTATTGATCGTCATATTAAATTCATTTCCACTGCTGAAGTAATTTAATCTCTGTAATATCCTAATCAATTGAAAGAGGTCAGAAATATTACGAAATAAGAAATGGTGAACTTGAATTAATAATCGTTTACTCATCACTTAATAGTGCTGGAAATTTTTACTGGATTGTATTATGCAATATTTTTAATTATTTATCTTATCAAATTATCTATACTAACTGTTTATTATTGGAATTTCAGGAAAGGAGAATCACTTGATGCGTTAAAAATTACCGAAGATGAATTATGGAAAAACAAATATTTATATGACAGTGCTTATCATCCGGATACTGGTGAAAAAATGATCGTTATTGGCCGTATGAGTGCTCAAGTTCCAATGAATATGTTTGTCACTGGCTGTATGCTGACATTTTACAAGTATGTACTATCAGACCTGTTAATACTATGGATTAAATATTTCTTGCAGGCTTAAGGTGCATTAAAGTTGTAATCTTTCATGGTTAACTCAAATCATCTTGCGATACAATACTTCTCGGAAATAGTGAAAAAAATAAGCGATAACATGTGAGCTGAATAATAATAGTATTAGCCACATGCTGCATGGCCTTCAGTTTATTTTAACTTAATTATTTAAGTGAAAATGAAACAATATATTATAGACTAACCATCATAATTGATACTACAATACTTGACGACTTATTTTCATATGTAAACGATGACGCAGTAACGAAATTAGTATCACATCCATGAAATGTGTCAACTGATATATTAAATGCCTTCAGCTGACTACATTACTCTTAAATGAAAATGATATTTAGAAGTGAAAAAAATCGGATACATTTTTTCAATTCTATTAAAAAAAATAGTATTAAAAGTAATTAAAATTGATATTTAAAATATTAAAAAAATATATATATATATTTATTAAAGTCAATTACCAATGTAAAAATATAGAAAAATCTTTCCACTGGGAAGTTAAAAAACAGTATTATTCTTTTTCATTTTTTGAAAAATAATTTCGATTTAATTCTCGGTTAGACATTGTCAACACATGCTAATTATAATTTTATGAATTTCAATGCCAAAAATTTATAAATAATCTAGTTATTTTGTGAATACAATTTGAACGTTAGGTCAACACCAGCAGTTATATTTTGGCAATGGTTCAACCAGTCGTTCAATGCAGTGGTGAACTATACAAACAGAAGCGGAACGAGTCCAATCCCCATAGAAACACTAGCTCAAAGCTATGTTGGAGCTGTAGGAGGTGCAGTTTTCACAGCTCTTACGTTGAACCGACTCGTTCGTTTTGCTCCACCGTTGGTTGGACGATTAGTTCCATTCGCTGCAGTTGCTGCAGCAAATTGTGTAAATATTCCTTTGATGAGGATAACAGAGCTCCAAAATGGTATCGAATTACAAAATGAAAAAGGAAACGTTGTTGGCCATAGTAAGAAAGCAGCAAGAGAAGCTATTGCTTCAGTTACAATATCTAGAATTCTGATGGCATCACCTAGCATGGGTTTGTTTCTCCATTTCATATAATCAACTGATATTATTGTTATAATGATATTTAAAAGAATAGTTGAAATAATTTATGTTTAATTTCATGAATGTAAGTTGAATTTGTAATTGTAATGAGTATCTTTTTTTCAGTATTATCACCAATGCTAATGAACTACCTCGATCGACGTCGGCTTTTAGTCAATGCAAAGTGGGCCGCAGGACCAATACAATTGGCTGTATGCGGTGTCTGTTTAACATTTGCAACTCCACTTTGTTGCGCATTATTTGCTCAACGAGTTCCAATTTCCATTGACCGTTTGGAACCCGAAGTACAAAAAGAAGTTTTGAGTGTAGATCCGAATGCTAAAGTTCTTCTATATAATAAGGGCCTTTGAATTATTAACTGAACTAGTCATATACATATACATAATAATATTGAAACAATTCTTTTACTGCCTCACTATGTCCGCCCACATAAAAACTTAGCACACTTGGATTATTCAGGGTGGATATAATGGAATGATAAACAATGGAAGTTAATTAAGATAAGTCTATATTTAGATAATAATTGTCAATGCTAAATCAAAGTTGCTGTTATATAAATCAGAGAATCTCTATAATGAACATTCCTTTAAAATAGGAATAATGATGTTATGAATGTAAGTGAAGGAAGTTTGACAATATTTCAATACACATTCATGTTCGATATTCCAACAGACAAAATGAATGTATAATTAATCTTTAAAACGTGTCAATGTCTTTACAAAAAAAGTTATTCCAACTATATTGTTTTTTTTTTAATTTTTAATGAAGAGCCAATTGGATTTCATAGTTTTATGATTTCATATATTCAATATATTTATAAAAATTATTTTATATTGTTTAATTATAAATAATGCATTTATGTTATCTTTCAAAAAAAGAAAACTTACTAAATGAATATTTAATTTTTTACTTTGTAACGTTTTATATAAAATCGTTTTAAGGGTTAATTAAAGACTACCTTGTAAGACTATTAATCTATGCTAATGTGCGAGTGATAAACTGACAATAAATAATATTAAATTAGTCAGGATTTTTTATTTAACTGATACATAGATTATTTTACTTTTAAAAAAAAAATCTAATAATCATGGAACGGTTGATCGAATATGGGCACAGTAGGTTTCCGTTCAGCATCTGCATTTGTATTGTATTTAGGATGAGTGACAACGTAAAGTTCTAAATTTGGTGATCGACCCCAGTCATATTTAATTGGTGGTGGTATAGCTCTTATTTTTCTACCAAATCGTCCATCTTTTCTATGCCAGAGACCACTTCGTGGGCGGTTACCAAGTTCTCGATTTTTCTGAGCACTTCCAATAGGAGTATTAATATGATCTATATTAGACAACCGTCCAACAGTTGCCATGCAAGTTTCATGTAGACTGAACAGTTTTTTACTGGGCATTTCAACAATAACACGATCAAGACCATCTTTACGAAGAATTGTTCCAAATGTTCCAGCAGCATGAATCAAACATCCACCGAATCTTGGATATTTTTCAACACAGTGCACTATAGTACCAATAGGTAAAGCTCCCAATGGATAAGCGTCTCCCTCATAAGCTCTTACAGCCATTCGAGGAATCGCACACAATGTTTTGATAATCTGACCAGGTTTCATATTTTCCGTGGCTAATATATATTTTAATTCAGTACCACTACCTACTAAAGCCACATGTGCAGTTCTACAGCCATCGATAAAAACCTCAAGAACTTTTTCTTCTTTTGGAGCGGCTTCTGGATCGGTTGGCCCAGTTCTTTTCCATTTAATCCAATGATATTTGTGTTTTATTCCTCCACCAATTCCGATACATACTTTTCGACCTGAATTGTTAACAAAGTGTTTTTTATTATCAGTACTGTCTTGATAAAAGCTTATTCATAACTATAATTATAATTGTAATCTTGTAATGAATGAGATGATTATTTTATTTTTCGATGAATATACATTCATAAACATCTTACATAATAGTTATAATCAGAGTTATACCATAAATATTATTGATAAGTATTATTTGCAAGCAAAAACTATTTACCGGTGATAGGATCTCTTCCAGCAAGATTTGTAACCTGAAGAGGTTTGATTGTGTACTCATCTTCCCAATGAATGAATCTTCGATAAGATTTTCCTTTAATACCTGGTTTTGGTTTTTTTGACGGAGTCCATGATAAAGTTGTTCTAACTTGTTGTAACTGACACAAAATTGGTGATTTTGGTAATAATGTATCAATATTATTTGCAATTATTCGTCGAATTATCATGGACGCTGCCATTTTTCTAAAGTACAAAAACAAGTAGTACCATCTTGTGTTTGAACTTTCAAAATAAATATCGGTAAAGTAAATTACTTACTCATTTTTATCGGTAAATTATCATTCTTTTTTTCAGCCAACCATAAATCGATATCACAGAGCATGCAATCGTGTTCAAAAATAAACAATTAATTTCAAGTATGATTAAAAAAACTTTCAATAATAACATGCTATACACTATCAAAAAATTTCTTAAAATTTGTGTCAAACATTCATCCCTTCCCAAAGGTAAACAATATTAAACCATAACAAACAACTACAGACGCGTTTTTTATGTAAGATTGAATATTTTATTTATTCAGTGTTTATTTAATTATTATAATTATATTTTTATCAATGTATTGTATTTATTTATTTATTTACTTATGTCTGTATTTATATATGCATTTATTAATCAATGTATTATTTATTTATAAATTTATGTAATGTGAAATGCATTGTACAACAGCTTTGAAAATTAAAATATTTACTTCAGAAAATGAAAAATTTCATATTCGCTTAGTCGTAAATATTTTTTACATATGTTATAATAATTTTTTTTACTACCAACATAGCATAAATTAACTGTGATTAATTCTTGTTGGAAAGTGTTTAAGAAAAATTATCACTAGCATGAATAAAAAAAATGGTCAGCGTCATCTGTTTAAAGTCCAAGGATCTAGTAGATAAGACAGAAATATGTCAGACACGAGACATAATCATCCTTACTAGTCTTTTTATATACTCCAGAATTTTAAACTATTTACATACATTATTTCTGCTTTACTTTTTTTCGATTACTTAAATAATAATTTAATATGAATAACGAATTAATAACATTAATTTAATACGTATTTAATTTTTTCGTTAAAAATTGTACGATATTTACATAATACGTACACTTTTTTATTAAAAAAAAACCTTTGAAAATCAAACAAAATTATCGTTCGTATATATGTAAACTCGATAAAAGCCGAAATTGCGATGAACGAGGCAAGCCATTACCACTACCCTAACTACCCTCTGAGTGCCCCGATAGAGCCAACATTAACCCTTTGGGCAATCAACTACATACACAGAAAGAGTCAGTTATTTCCAATCCTCATTAAAGCACTTCTACCATTATAAACTACCTATATCTTAACGAGTCAGAAATTTTAGCGAAGCAGTCAAGTATAAGGAGATAAAGAAAGAGAAAAGACGCGGAGAAGGGCTTAATTGACTTAGGGTAATTATTTTATTAAGTGAGAAGATGGCGGAGAGAATACGAAAAGAGGAAACCGTCAGAATTTTCTTCTGGCGTATACGAATTTGAAAGCTTCGACAGTGATGTAGACGTCGATTTCAAAGAATGGAAGATGCTGAAATGTAAGGGGTGAAGTAAGACATTTAAATACCTGCGTAGCTTAACTAAAACGTACATAGGCAATCACTGTGCTTGAAAGCATCTACAGCTTCCTTGACTATCGATGTAACGCAGACATTTCAGCAAACCATGAAAGAGAGAGAGCAAGTTGAGCGGATGTGTAGATGTTGACTGGTATGGGTGCAAAACGCGCGCGCATCAAGCATTCCCTGTCGCGAAGGAGGAACATCTATTACCCGGTACATAGACCAGCGGTAGAGAAATCGTTGAGGGTGGGTGCGGGCAAGAGTAGTCGAGCGGCAAATTGTCCGCCATCTTACCCACCTTATACCTTACCTCACACCCTCAAGCCAACCAACTCGCTTACTCCCTCTTAACTCTCTTTCTCCCTTTACTCCATTTCTCCCACTTTAACTCCTCGCTTCGTCTTTCACGAGCCAACTATACCCCTGCCGTGACGCCGCCTCGAAAGCTTTAGATTACCTACCCCCTTATAAGCGCTCGTGTTGCCCATTTATTACCACAACTGCGACAACCACGCGAGACCACCGCGTTTACTGCTTTCATTTGGGTTCGAGCAAGGACCATTTTTTCTCACTTTTTCATTCCTTCGATTTATTGTACTAATTTTTTGCAGCTATTAATTTCAATTATTTTTAAACAAATTGTCTCCGAAAATTTTATTTATTGTAAATGGAAATTTTTTTAAAGACTTTTAGATGACTGGAAAATATTTTTTTATTTATTTAAATACATATATTTGGGGAAAAAAGTAATTTAAAAAATTTGTGATGTATGTCAAACATTGCTTATATAGTATTTATTTTTTTGTTTTTTAACTAGAAGAAAAGTTTTGGTAGTATAAAAAAAATTTAATTGCTGAATAATATAAAATATGAGGAAGAAGTTTTGTTGATCAAGTTGATTGTAATGCAAAAAAAATTAATGCTTAATTAATTAAATTATTTCAGTATAAAAAATGGTAATGTTGGTCTTTTCTTTTTCTTTTAAACAATCTTTCTCACTCTTCAATCTCTTTTCTCCATAAACCATAATTTGCATCACCGTGTACTAAGAATAAAAGGTAAAAGCGGTCCCTCTCGACTTGCTGGAGGCAATTCTCGAGCACTCTTTCATCTCTATTTCTTTTTTCTTTATTTCTTTCTATCATACTCTCCTTGAGCGTGGATAAAAAACAACGAGGGAAAACTAAAATAATAAAATAAAATAAAAAATATCTATATGTATAAAATAAAAGTAAGATCAAGATAAAAGCAGTGTGCGTGGTCGGTGGAACATTTCCTCCAGGGATAAACTTGAAGGATCATTTCTAAAAAAAAGTTCACAACTCACACTCGTCATCATAAACTTTTTTCGCGGTATAATAATAAGTACAAAAGATGTGCGAGGGATGCTGGAGACAATCTCTAAGAATGTATAGACCCTGCTAAAGACAAGGTGAAAATGTTGAAGGAAGTTGATGTGTTTCATCCTCGTTGGTCGTTTCCTCCCAATTCGATGTTGGGTTATGACGTGAAGGGGCTGTAGAGTCAGAGGAAACTGGTATGGTGATGCGAAGGAGGGTACAAATAATAACAATAATCATATTTCCCGGCAACATGGCCGCTATGTAAAGGGTGTTAAGGGTAGTGGGGAATGCTTGCATGTGGGAGGATGATTGTGAATGCGATCCTGGAAGGTGGGAGGCCACAGAGGGAAGAAGCAGGAGAGTTATCATAATATTACAAACCACCAGGGCCGTATCTATATCACACGATACACGTACTAAGTCCCCATGCAATTCACGCGAATCACCGCATCCAGCAATTGTCGCGTCGCCTAGCTCGTTTGCGTATACGACCTCTCGCTCCAATATGCTCTTGTAACCATAGTTATTTTCCTCCCTGTATCATGTCCCCCTTCATATTTCCCTCGATGCTCTTACCATGGACTCAACTAGAACTCTACCTGACTTTTGCACCACGCCCTCTCGTTTCCTGTTACGTCTCTGTACCACTCTCCTCTTTGTTCTATATTTTTTTATAGCTACCACTTGACTCTCGGCGGATAACGAGAGCCACGTTCCTCAAACTCATTCCAGGGACGAGCGAGTTATAGGAAAATAAAAGAGATGGTAAAAAAGACAAGGGAAATATAATAGTAATTAGCAATAAATTTCTACTGAATTGACATCAGAAATTATTGTTGTGGGTTATTACAGAAACTGGAGATAAAAATTATATTTTTCATGAATAAATAGATGAAGAGAAAATATTTTTTAATTTATATTTTACATAGAGTATTTTGTGAAAAATCTTTTTTTTTACATTTAAACATTGTATTGTGAAGTTAAAATAATTAAATTGATTGAACTTGAAATTTAAATATAGAATGTTTTGAATGTTTTATCGTTTGAGATAAAATATTGTGAAGAGTAGATCAATAATAAATGCTTTTAGTTTATAAGTATATCAAATTAAAACGGTAAAAAATCATTTTTTTAATAAAAAGTATCTAAAAAGTTTTAAAATTATTTTACTACTTCAAGTATAAAAAGAGTCTGTACTTTTCATTCATCAAAATACTTCAGACGCAGAGAGTAAGGTAAATATACGACAAACAAAAAAGAAAAAAAAGAGGAAACTCTGAAGAATGCAAGTTTCGAAATCACAGTAGTTAATTTTTTCCAGATGTTTCTTAAGATTTTTATTTAATTATCATACAAACGACTTTAATTTTTTTATTTTCTTTTTTTCCATGAAATCTTAAAAATTCTATATGTCTCATCAATCGTCATTCTATAAAATAGACTTGTCATTTTGAATAATTATTTTCATTGAATTAATTCAAAAATATCTTCATCAATGACATGTCTACAACTGTTTTAATAAAATGAAAACTATTTCAACATAAATTAATTAAAATTTTTATTTAAAATGAAACGAAGATTTTTTTGTATATTAAAAACTTTGTTTTTGTTATTATTATTATAAAACTAGTAAAGTGAAGCATTACTACTCTTGGACATCATTACAAAAATAAAGAGCGATTTTATTTCTTACAGTATTACCTCAAATAAATAAACAAATCGACAGTCTTGAGCTTGTAAAACAGATTTGTCGAAAATCCCCAGTGTTTTGTTTCCAAGTATACCACTAAAAATAAAACAATCGAGTGGAATAAAATAAAAGCCTACGTACTTTCTTTTACTTCACGAATTCGTCTGTTTAGGTATTCTTGCAGTCGGGGTAAAGGTTTCGAGGATTTAGGAATTTCGGGGATCAGAGAGGAGGAAAACAAAGTGAGAGTAGAGTAACTCTGCTTTTGATCCGACCCGACGGGAACCGCGACGCCTCCAGCAGGTGAGTGTACGACGAATTCGTAAAAGCTGCCGGCCGAATCCTCACATTTTGGTTTGAGAATAGGCAATGGTGGTGACAAGAAGAAAGGAAAGGAGGATGAAGCAAAAGAAGAAGGAGAAGAAAGAGAAGTCGAGTAAGTGAGATAAAGGACAACGAGTGCCTCGAGTGACACCGCGAGCACACAGTTGGACGATGGAGGAAGCCGAGGGTACACGGGAACGTTAGAAGACCGAGGATCGAGCCTGTAGTGGGGTTGGGGACGAAGGAAGCACTTAAAGAATTATCCGAACTCGCAGAAGGGATGGGTTCCTCGCTCGGGCACGTGCATTAATTCCCAGGCCAACACCTAATACCTACTAATACCGTACCCATGTATCTATCTACCCTTTTACCGCCTGATGTGAGTCCTACTGCCTTGGACCACGACGAAACACCAATCATTGTTCAGATATTTCTAGCTGTATATCTATAAGCCAGGATAACTATTCAAACTTTGATCAAGACCTTTGACCTCTATTACTGTAATTCGTACAAAAATATCAGATTAAAAGCAAACCTCAAACTTTAGAGACTAAATGAAAACAGCTTTTTGAAGAGATGGTACAGAAACGGTATTTCATTTAGCTTCATACATTGAGATAATTGACTTTTAAATTGCATCGTCAATTCACCATTGATAACAGATATTGTCTCTAAAATTCCTGTATCTAAATGTATCCGGAAATTGTATAACTTCTAAAAGTTATCATCATACATCTAATTTTATCTTAATATATTTTTGTAGCAATTCAAAGAATCAATTCAAATTAACTGTTAATTGATCGTTAAAATTAATTTCTGTTTTTTTTTCAGTGGAAAATGTTGATATGAAATCACAAAATATAGATATTTTTCAGTATTTAATAAATGAAGGATTTATTTATGGAAAATTATGCTGAAATTTTCCATTTTTAGTGAAAATTTAAACTGCATTCAACAAAACTTTACTTAACAATGCCACGAGAATAGTTTGAGCAATTTCAGCCATTAGGCAGCTAATCGATATATTTAAAAGTAGTTTGAAGTTGATAAAATTCCGAGTAAAATCAGTTAAATTGTTCCTAAACGATGGCCAAAAAACTCCTCAATTGAAATAAAATTTATAAAAATTCTTCCATTTAATCGACCCTTTTTTTCATCAGTAAATTTTTATTATTTTATTTGCAACAATATAATTCATAATTGATTTTGAACATCATATTTTTGAGTCCAACGTTGAACCCAATAATAAACCTATCATTTTGAAATGAAAAAACATCATGTAATTCGTTTCTCAATATAATTTTTTAATCAACAACTAAATAAATCAAATATGTGAATTATTAGTAGAGCTAAGTATTTTTATAATTAAATGTCAGAAATGAAACTAATGACATTATTACAAAATATTAGATATTGCAACATTCATAAATAGAGTTATGATGGTTATAATGAATTATTATAATTGTGTACCCTACATAATACGAATTTCCAACAAAGTTGAGCACGAATTTAGACTATCGTCGACTGGAAAACAATTTGCAACTCGATCAAACTAATTACGCGTCAGCTCGTTACGTATCAACTGCATTAGGTAACTAATTAACGAATTTTCTCTGAACTCAGAGCACAGCTACGATTACGCCAATATATATCTATACATTTTCCTTTTATTTCTCTCATCATTTGATATTCATTAATAAATAAAACACAGTTGTTAAAGATAAATTTTTTTCTTGTCATATGATAATTAGTCAAACCATCATAGCTGTGGAGACGACCAACTGTCTAGAGTCTTCAAAATGATTTCAGATTGTTCGCATAGACAGCGAGTCTCCTTAAATTCAGTCCTTCAAATTTCTTCGAATATCCAGTCTTTTTCTGATGCCTTGAAGAACAAGCCGATGATGAAGCTCGTTGTTCCGGTGTCTGCACGACCACACGAGAAGATGAAGATAGAAGGGAGGAAGAGAAACGTTAGTAAAGAGGGTTCGTGTGTCGCACGTGTTGCTAACGCATTCCCCGACAAATTGAGTTCAGGCTTATGGCACGTATCTTCTTTACTCTCTCTTATATGCAATTCTCTCACTCTTCGAAAATGATATACCCGAGAGGACCCGTCGCCTTTATTATTAGCCGCACTGAGCTAGTTAACCGAGTTTGTTAAGTGAGAATTATTATTTAGCTCGTTGGGAGTTCCTTTAATCCTTACTATGCTCCATTCCTGTGCTTAGTCATTCGTTGCATCGTTAAAGAATATAACAATCTTGAAGTGACATCTTTGTTATTTGTTTTTCATGGATTTCAACATGAGATCCAATTTAACATTTAATTATTTTTTGCAATAGTTTTTTAACTCATTCTTGGTTTTTTCTATCAAAGATTCTTTTTTTGTAAGACAAAAAATAAAAAACTAATTTCTATTTTAACTTGAAAAAATATGTCACATTAATCTTATCTATTTTCCAAATTGATTGTGATAATTTTTAAATAAATAACTCTTCTGACAATGTGATATCGTTGATTCTTCAAATGGTTTTAAACGTTCTTGGATGTCAGAAGAGAGTAAATAAAAAAAACTGTAAACACGTCCGGACTCTGCAATTGGTAAAAAGTGGAAACACATGCATAAACAAGCTAGTGGGCTTTCTTATTTGTCCAGGACAGTTGAGGTGTCGAGGACTTTACGATTTCCGACCGCCATCAACGTGGAACACAAGTTGACTTATTTCAATCCTAGTGTGAGAGAGGAGACTAAATTACCATTAAATTTCTTCGCAAGCATATTTACGCCACGGGTTTACTCATCACGTTACTTATGTTTTGAATGTATACTTCTAGAGAACGAGATAATTTATGTATACCTACACGCTTTCTTACTACTTGATCTTTTAGTTTATTAATTTCCTTTTGCCTTATTCCCCTCGCGATAAATGCTTTTCAGAAACATCACTGCTCCTATTTAACCCTCTTAATTGAGTCTCATAAAATCATAATTAATGATCTGATGAACATTTTTGTTATCAACTAAATATTTTCTTTTCATTGAACATAATTCTGGATGTTAAAATATATTTTTATCTCTAAATTTATCTTAAGTCTACTTATATACATAATGATCAATTTGATACAAATAGTTATTACATTATTTAGCATTAATTAAAAATTAAAAAATTATTACATAAATCAGACTGAAAGGAATCAAAGTTTAGTCAGAAAACTATGTTATTACATATATAAAAGGATGATTAAAAAACTTTAACTCTCGTGATGATAGATGGAATTTTATTGATTTGTCATCTTTGAACTAAAGTTGAAATTTGTCTAACATGTGCTAGACTAAAATAGGATACATGTACTGGTTCATGTATGCAAAATGCATTGAACTTGCTTAAGAAACGTCTTGCTTCGTTTAGGAAAAGAGACAGGTTCCGGTTTGTCATAGTTTAAGTAAAATGAAACATTTATGGATGCTGTTTTTTTAGTCAATCACTAGATTATACTGAATTTTATTTTTGTAAAAATAAAAAAACATACAAATTGTACAATACCAAATCAGTGTTGCAACAGGAAGTATTAAGGTAGTGTTGATTCACAATAAAGTTAAAGAAAGCATGTTGGAAGTAAATGATCATGTATGTATGTTATTACAAACTTTTTAACTTAATTTAGCCAAAAAAATTACTATTTTAAAAAACTTGAGAGTGGAAGAAAGTCTGAATGACCTAGTGATAAAATTAAAACACTGAGCCAATGTGTTCAACCTTAATCTAATGTTGAGCAAGTAATGAACCAATCTTTATTCCAACTCAGGAATGAATTTTTTTAAAAGGATCGTTGAATCTTCAGTTTATATATTCTCGGTAATGTCTTATTTCTACCAATTTTGATGTTCTTTAAACTTCGAGCTATAAAAAATAACTTTATGTATAAAGATTTAGAATGAAAATTCTAATCAAGGTTTATTTGATATCAATCTTGGTAGAGAATCCCATCTACTATGATTGATCATTTTTTCTATGTATATAATCATAAAATATCCACACGTGTAATTTTCATTACTATTGAAATAATCTTGTTGAAAATAAAAGCAAGACGGAATTTAAATAAAAAAATTAATTGATTCTGCTTCTAGTGTAGTTTATTGTTGTGATTACTTGTTTGTAGGTATCAGGATTTAAATGTAGTGAATGTAGATTGAAACGAGGTAAAGGTTTAAAAGGATTGGTTTGTCCTTTATATATTTCGAGAAGAGTGATTTCTCGAGAAAGACTGGGGAAACCTTTTGGATTTCAAAGTAAATCGACGCGATTATTCATGTCGCAGTGAGTCTCTTAACAGCTCACCGAGAAACGCTGCTCTTTGGAGATAGAGGTGTAAGCAGAGCGTTGTAGTAACTGCATATAAATAGACATACATAATGTAAAATTCACAACTATAGCAACAAGAGAGCGTGAAAATGTAGAAAACGCCCGTGAGCTTGGGAATCTTGCAACTTGAACATTAATAGTGTCCTCTTTTAGCATTGAAATACTCCAGTATTGAGTATCTCATGAATATCACAATTATGTTGATCTATTTTTAAATATTCATGTTTTAAAATGGACTTTGAAAATTTTGGAACTTAATTTATGTACAAAACTTTATAACTCAGTGATGCTGAATAAAGAGGATAATTTTTGACCTTGAGTATGGAAAAAGCTCTGTTGTCAGGCATGCTTTATTTTATCATATTTACATTTTGCATAAATAGATTTTAAAGAAAAAAGTTAATTCTAGTATAATCGAATAGAATGATTATTTGAATTTTTTTTCATCGTTCAAATTATTACTTGATTTTTTTGTTTGAGTTTAGTTTCATCAATTAGTTATTTAGTTGAAAGTGTTCTTCGTAATAAGCTACATTTTGATCCAGAATGAATATTTTTTCATATAAAAGTTACCCTTAATAATAATTACAAAGTTGAAAGAATCAACAGTAGACGAATAAAAAAACTATGAATATTTAAGGTTTAGTAATACTTGTATAGAATTAAAGAAAAATACACAGTTCAACAGAGCAAGAGCCTTCTTTTTACATGTAGAAAAAGGTATGGCGACCGCGAAAAAGCTCTATGCGCGTACTCGGGGTTGATATTAACGACATAGTACAGGCGTCGCGGGATCGTTGGAAGAGGGCATTTGAGTGGGTGGTAAAAGTAGAGGTTGGGAAAATAGGGATTCCATTATTTAACCGAGGTAGTTTAGGCGAGTATTAGGGGTTTGAGTTTATGACACCCCTCGGTAGCCCGGATTGCCTATTAATACGATATGAGCTTCAGCTCGGCCTCGTTTCTCTACCTCTTTTCAGTTCCCCCAACCACCTCAGCTCTATCGCCACTGCCACCTCGTCGTTTTCCACAACGCTCAGAATTTTTTTACACTCCACACGTCTTTCCCCTTCGTTCTCTTGCAGTATAAAATATATATATCTAACAACAGCCCCACAGTTTCGCCACATATATAGATATAAAAATCAACAAAGCTTTTCATGAAAACTGGACCGTCGAGGATCGTAGGTACCGAGTCGAATTAAACCGCGAGCTTTCTACCAACGTCGTTATCACCCCCTCATAACCCAAACCTCGGTTTCTGGTATCCCTTCCATTCTTTTTTGTTTGGTGATGCCTATAGGTATATGTATATATACAGCGAAAGACTATATAATAGTTCTGTGGGTGTAACCACGAAACACACGAATTGCAGCCATCATCATTTCCTCTTTGCTTTGGGGAGACTCCCTTTGCCGCAATAGCTCGAGAGTCCGTCGATCGTTTTCTAATTTCCCGAGCAAACACTTCAACACGTGTACATAACTGTTCGTCAGTAGTTCCAAAATACTGCCGATTTCTCCAACACTACCACAAAGCTACTTTGTAAATACAGATCTGTATCGGACTAGGCCTCTCTCTCATGCATTTGGTATCAAGAGAACGACTGGCTTCTATACTCACTGGCCTTGAGCACCGGATCCACCAGCCTAACCATCCTAAAGTGAATGTACAGTCAGCAAATACATTTATCATTGTGTGCATCAAACAACACATGGACAAATAACGACAAACTCAATCGAATAAAAAGAGGAGAATGAGAAGAGGATGCCGCGTAAAATAGGCTTTTAGTGCGATGATTGGCGAGAGGTCTCGCGGGGATATAAATGACAAGCATGTAAACGCACTTGGGATACATGGTAAAGAGGGTTCATTTCATATGGCGGGGGGACACACTTGGTAATGTGCCCTACACAGCCAGTTTGTCCCGTAGTGAAACAACCACACTGTAAAACGATTGTATACTCTCTAATCATCCTGAATTCATAGCATGTTGTAGAATTGTTGGGTACATACTGACTCGTTCGAGTATTTTCTTGTGTATTAGTATACATGCCTGTGAGTATCGCCCCACTGCACGCGGCTAACAGAAGGCAGATCTCTCCCAAGAGACTCGACGCTTGTTTGCGCTGCTTATCATCAGTTCCCATTAATATTAAACCGCATTCAACGAACGAACCAACTATCCGGGTTGGAAACCCCCACGGACCAAATGCGCGCGCAGATACAGGTATACCTACAAACCCTTGTCTGCGCAATATATTCGCATCAGAGATTACTAAATGACATTTCACGTCATATTGTCAGGATTATTATTATCATACTTTACATCCGTGTTTACTTATACTCGCATCATCTGTAAAATATTCATCTTCAACGCTCACACAATTACATTGAAATTATTCCTGAATATAACTTCAATTACTTTATTTAAATGTTCATTGCAAACAATTGTTTTAAATAATGTCATGTTCAATATTGCTTTTAATAATCTTTAGATAGATATAATAGCTAATGTTATAATGCACCTAACTATGATTTCACAATGCTAACTTTCAAATAAAGCTCATTCAATTCGTCATTTGATATGAGCAATTGCTCTAATGACAACAGAAGTTATAATATACATAAAAATATGCAGTTGTATTAATTTTGATTTTCATTTAAAAAATGTCAATTGTCAGGTACACAATATTTTCCATAACTAGATCTTTTGAATGTAAAAGTTTTAACAGGTTTTTAAATTATACGTCATCGTTTGTTTTAATTTTATTTCACAAATAAATAACTTCTGATAGCATAAAAAGCATGCAACTTTCTTTTAATTAATTTTGTTGTTTTTCAAAACAGTTTTATTATAATAAATAAATTAGACTTCGATTTTTATGCCTCTAAAAACTATCATAATCATCAAAAAATTATTATTATACTAAAAGTAGCTAAAAAACATAATTAAAAAAATTTTCATAATGAAATTTAATAAATTTAGTGGTATTAATTTTTTTTTTATAATTATATAAAATTTTTTTCCAATTTTAGTTTTTAAAATTTATTCTTCAATTTGAAATGAAAAAATCTGCGGCAACAACGAATATATTTCTACTGATATATTTAAATGTAAAATATGTTTTTATGTTAAATTAATCATCATCAACCAATTTTTCCTGTGTAATAAATATTTCTAATGACAAGTGAAGCATAGACGATAGATTTTTGATTAGACTATATTTGATATATGTGACTATGTTGGTACATACAAAAGTGTATGGCAGGATATTTCACCCCTCAGCAATGCCAGTAGGTCGGTTTTGAGTGAGGGGTGAAGTGAGGCTGCTCAATTTTCACCCTTTGTTTAATCGCTGCTTGGAGTTGACTACATTAATTTAATACCCACGCGTGCGCACACTTTGTACGCAATCCCGTAGCTACTTTTGATAACTGAAGGGGCGTCTTCGCGCTTCCAATGTGCTTGAGTACGGTTAACCTGCATCAATAAATTATTCTCCCTTCAGATAAAAATGATGAAGTGATTTGATTTTTTTTATTTCAAATGACATTAATTCACATGTTGATTACAGTAATTTTTCCTGTGAGTAAACAGAGTAGATAAAGTCAATAAATAGACCAGAGTAATGATTAATGGGACAGTTTATAGATTAACGTTGGTTACATACTGTTTATATAGAGATATATACTGTATAGATATCCTATACTCTAGTTCAGCAAACATTGTCGCCAGTAATTACGCAGTAATTACGGGTTCTCTCGTAGCAATGGAGTAATTGCATTAATCGCGTGTACGCGACCAATGATTGCATGTCGATACGATGCTCTTTGTTAAAATATCACGTTTTCTCGTACAATTAGCTGCAATTAGTCGAGTGCTTGTGGTTTGTAGCAGCACTAGCTCTTTCTATATCTAATTACAAATTTTTTATTTATAATCAGGTTATTTATTTACATGATGATGTTGATGAAAGTATGGAAATTATTTAATTAAAATATAAAACTTTTCTCTAGTTATTTTAAAAAATATCTTCTCTCTGTAAATGTCAAAAATTAAATGACAAGAATTTATTTAGTCATTAGTGTCATATTACTCAAGGAAATTGAATGAAGAGAACTGCTGCCAACTACTGGTAGACGTTCTGGTCCGTCGGTGTAGGAGTTTGTGGGCGGTATAGGAGAGCAATTGCTTATAGACGAAGGATGATTCAATTAGGATCGGACCGAGTAATCCTCAAACTGATATTCCATTTCATTTATGTACAAGTCTGCACATTTCTATGGATAAAAAACATTTTTTTGAATCTGATGAACTGATTTGATCATCAGTTTTTGGCAACAAATTTGTCAATTATGGGAAAATGAGATATTAAAGCTATTTTTTGTATTAACCAGAAAACATTATCGCAAAAAAAAAATTTATTATTGAAAAGTTCATTGATAATTTTCTAATTTGAAATTAATTAAAAACCTTAAAATTTTATTTTTATATTCAATGTGTAACAATGGAATCAAGTTAACAAATTTTTGAATTGTTAAATAAAGCATTGACGGATTCAAATTTTAGTCATAATTAGTCATAATTAATCATTAAAAAAAGGGAGGGTGCGTTGTATATTCCATTTCTAAGTTAATAAATTGGAGCAACCATCAGTTAGGAAATATTATATTTATTAGTTTAACATTGAAATAGTCTTCTGAGAATGAAACACGAGTCAGTTTCAGAGTTTTTCTTGTCTTTAAAAGGCTTAAAATTAATGATCTTTTAAGAAAGTTGGAGCGTTTCTATGGTTAAATTAGGATTCAAGTTAATTTAATAGAATTTAGAAGAAATATTCATTAGGACGATAACAAATAGTGTGGTAGTTTCGGAAACTTGTTATCACACTGTTTTTAATTATAAACAATTGAAACAAATCCTCATGCATATGCTTTGATGAAGATGACGTAATTTTTGATCAAAAGTACATCATCATATCAGAAGATATAATGGTTTCAATAAAATATCGAAAAACACGTAATCATTTCCAATAGAATAAATAAAAAGACCAAAAACAGGAATAGATCTTTTTTTACGTTGATTTTAATGTAACATCAACAAATACTGACTGATTAATTTTAATCACCTCTAAAGAATCCTCCGGATCGTTTCTCTGATCCTTCAAATAGAAGATTGGCTAGAGGGATAATGCGATAAAAGAAATTGTCTAACAGTATCAGGGTTATAAAAGAGAGTATTCTTAGTGGAAGTAAATCGAGAAGGAGAGTGCAATCACCCGTGACCGCTACGCCTCCTTCGAATCGTTTCTTTCTTTTTTTTTAGATATATTCTCAACCTCCCCATAGAAAATTCACCCTTCACTTGACTCTTCTTCTCCCTACTTCATTCTTCATCGTTGATATTTTTTTTATTTCTTATATATTACCCAACGACTATTCGGACGAATGAGGTGACATCTCATTAGAGAGACAAATTGCTTCACCTCTGGTCGACCTCTTCCCCTTTGGCTTGTCTTGATGGTGACGTACATCGTACCTAATATCCCCTTGCACAACTTCATAATTTGGTTCTATAGATAGAGACGTTTGTAGATGAGGATCGTAACGAAGACTTTTGGTCTTGAGTCGACGATCGCAATCGTTTGTAGTCATCATTCCTTCCAAATGGGATTCATTTGCTTTCTTACTTCTTGTTTCTTACTATCTCTTTTATTTCCCACCCATGTTGAAGAGCCTAATATCGTCGTTGCACGTCGTTGGCCTCGCGGGCAAATGTATTAGGGGCTCACATAGCTAAACTAATTGGTTAAATCTGTTGGGCCGCATAACTGGGAGGCTAATTGGGTGATTTCCTGACAAATTATATCCACCCCGACGACTACGCCTACTCGCTAGCGGGACCGTTTGTCACTTGACACTTTGAAGAGGCGACTACCCGCGACCACGTAGATATTTCGCGCGTGTTATGCTTTTGAATACACTTATGTTATTCATTCTTCCCTTTGATTCTATTTTTTTTACTTATCTTTAACCTTTACACGCACTTTACTTACGTCCAACTCTTCACATGTCTACATGACGAGTTTATATACGTGTTTATTCTTTCATGTAGTCGTAGGTTCATTTTTTTTTCTAGTTTGGTAAGTGAAATTTTTTTAGGTGTATTTTTAAAAACGTATGAAGAGAGATCTAAATATTTACTTCGATGAATTCTTTATGCAAAGGAGAAAAATAAAATTGTGCAGTTGGAGACAGATGTTTCTGAAATAAATTAACTTTTGTTTGAGAATTGATCTCTTGAGTTTGTGTCGTATTTAGATAAAAAATATACATTTAATTTTAAGTATATAAAAATAAGGTAATTAATTTGAAAATAGCAAATTATGTTACTAGAGATTTTTTATTTTACAATTGATGTTTACTTGTTCAAATTTTGAAACTAAATAAATCAATTATCAGATTTTCCTACTTTTTTTTAATAGATATAACGTCAAGAATAAAAATAGATTAACTAAAATATAATAGTAAAAAATTAAATTCTGTTGTATTTTCAACACATCAGATCCAACTGACTTAATCTTTTGTTGTATTAAGCAAAATTTGCTGTCAGACAAGATATCAAATATTGTTTAATGAAATTATGATTCTTGTTTGATATATCCAAATAATCCAACTCTATACTGAGAACAAAATTTAGTTCATACAAAAAATATTCCATTCGCTCATTAACATTGAAATTTTAAATAGTCGCAATGAAATATTTCTTCGAAATTATGAACATTTTAATAAAATTATTTTATTTAATCAAATAAATAAAATGTCATTTGTTTCCAAACTTGTCGTAGCATTAAAACAAATGACAAAATTCGTTTGTGATAACAATATTATTAAATCGAATAAAATATCATCTTAAAAATATTTTTTTTCAAACGTTATTTATAAATTATGTTGCATAAAAAAAATACTTTTATTGACATTAAGTAGTTTTAAAAAATATATAAAATGTGAAATGTCAGAAGGTTTAAAATTAATTCTTCAGTTCAAACCACTAATATAATCTGAATAGCGTTAAATTTCATGGATGTAACATAAGGTAGGCATGTAAAGTATGCATACTTTAAATACATTCAACTGTTATTGATATTAATTTTTAAGAAAATTAAAAGCATAAATTTTTTTAATGATAAAAATTACTGGAATGATTTATTTAAATGAGTAATTAGTACTATGAATGCAATTTTAAATTTTATTTTTAAATGGAAAGCAACTAATTTTCCCTAATACATAACATTATTTATTCCTTTAGTCTATTGGGATCAAAATACGTGTGCAAGTTTATGTAAACTATTCGAATTAACCTAGAGTAAATAGAGAATCTGTATTTATAACCGCAGGAGTAGTGTAATCAATCTTGAGTACTGACTTTACTTTGTATTCATTGGATTAGAATACAGAGTTGAGTACAAATAAGTAAAAGACATCGATTAATCTGATTTGTTATCTTTTATAGGGTAACCTCCAAAATGATTACTAAGAAATCATTGTCGTGAATTATTTTCGCTCATGAAAATTGCCATCAAGCGTGGAAAGCATAAGATCAAAGCTCCGTGAGTGAGAAAGGTAGTACAATAAGAGATAAAGAAAGATGAAGAGTAAAATTTATAGTTGCTTGCTAGCTCTGATCTTGCTCACACATTTTCTGACAACCTTTAGTGAATATTTAAATATCATAAAGTATGTTCATCGCTACTTCGATATAAAAAGACAAAAATGAAAATGATACTAATGTTTCTGAAATGATAGTATTATGAATTACTTTCTTTGAAACTTTAAAATAACATTGTCGTATTTGGTAATAAAGATTGAACAAATTGGATGATTTGAAATTAATATTTAGTTTTAGTATTAATATTGTAAAATAAATATATGTCCCCGTCTATGTGTAAATTGACAAACAACTGAATTTGTTGGTAGTAACGCTTGACCGATTTGTTTATGTTTAATTTCTGACTGAGACTAGAGTAGACCAGACATTTCCTCTATCATAAGAGATTTGCCATTTTGATTAATAAACGTTTTAATTCTTTTCTAATATCTCTTGGAGTTTTTATTTCATCATATTTTACATTTAGTGTCAGAAGTGAGTCGTTTTTGCGTCAATTTTACATTTGCATAGTGTAAAATATGTGAATATCTCTATCTATGAATTGATTGACTAACGACGGTTTGTTAGTTAATGACGATTGCTTGACGATTGGATTGTTTATGTAGCAACGAGAGGAGAGTTTGTTTATTTCCGGTTTACGACTAAGACTTGAGCTGACCAGACATTTTTCCTGTCGAGTGGATCTTCCCAAATTGATTAATAAACCTTTCATTGATTTATAATTCTTTTTCGAGTTATTATTTAATCATATTTTACTTATCATTTTTTATTATATCTACATCAATTAACACCCTTATTTAAATGTAAAAGCATTCAGAATATACTTGTCTAATACGAATCGCACACATAAATGGCATTTGGACACAATAAATTCCTTACAAATAAAAAGCCTATTTTTATTTATTCATAGGCTATATAGTAATTTATTTCAATACCTAATCGTGTGTGATAATAAAATAATGACCCCTCAATCAAGTCAATAACAATAATTCATGCATCATTACATACAAAGATTTCAACATCTCAAAACCATCGATTGCCAATAAGTGAGACAAGACTTTAAATACCAATAGAGGAGTAAGAGAGACTGAATCATCTTTTTGATCGTCTGATAGTGGGATCCCCTTACCCCTCATGGGGCCCATCATCTGGATCGGATCGCAGTTAGGGAAAAGGCAAAGCAGGGAATCTTTTAATTTGACGGGCCATAAAGCACGCCCGAATGTTAGTGTCTCTCTCGTTCACTCCAATTTTACCCTAACTCGCCACTGGACCCATAATACGACAGTTGGTGCCTGCTTCATATGAATGATATCCTTGTACCCCTTGGGAGGTCATGGGTAACACCATAGCGTGTCGTATCGTTGCAATAATAATGTGTAAGCGATACTTGCTCACCCGCACTCCTTCCCCTATGTCTAATTCGACATTACTGTGTTATATGTCGCGCTCTAAAGCGCATCGGTGATGCTCAAGTTACGATCATCGTCATATCATAGACGCGTGCGAGGGATCTTTTAACTGCATCATCTAATCACCTCCTTAGGGTCCCATTCGCCCTTTCACACAAGTTTGGGTCAAGTTTCAGTTATTTTTCATCATCTACTTCATTTAATATGTGGCGTACACTTATTAGAAAATATATCATGATTTATTTGTTTTAAAAAGATTCTATAGAAAATATTTGAAAGACTTATAACGATAGAAATATCAATTATGACTAAATTTTAAGTTATTTTTTAAAAATATTTTCTGAAATGTTACTTCACAATTGTGTTTTAAAAATAATAGATGTAATTTGTCGACTGTAAACTTTTTTTAAATCAATATTTAAATAAAATTTGGTATTTATACTTAATAATTATTTATAGAAGTTGTAGGAAAAAAATAAATTTTTTTTTTGAATCTGAATAAAATAGTGAATGAAGTTTTGAGTACAATTTTTTTCTAAAAATAACTCATCTATTTCACTCTCTTTTCTGCTTCACGTTGACAAACTCAATTTCCCCATGTCACGCGTAATTTATGATGATTTTTCACGAGCCAACAAATTAGTTTCAGAGTATATGTCAAGTCTCCAATTTTTTTTTAAAGAAAATTAGTAGTATTCCAGTTGAATGGTTTTTTTAACTTCCTACTTCTCATTATCTTTTTTATAAATTACGAGGTAAATTTCTTATTGACTGGTGTGAGACATTTTTTCATTATTATAACTAAAAAATTTTACATCAAAATTTAGTCAAGATTAATGTAAAAAACTGTCATACGGAAACGATTATGGTGTCGAACCGTTTTTTTGAAGTGTACTATTTTTTTTTTTATATATATTAAAATAAACTAATTTGTAACATTTCAATTCTAATAAGACAATTATTCTATTCAAGATAAACTATGAACATATCGTTAAAAATAATGATGCAGAGAATTCTAGAATAAAGGATTATTTTTTTTTAAGTTTTTTCTCATTTTATTTCAAAATTAAAATAATTAAAGGGATTATTACACTCTATCTGATTAAAAGGAGGTCTGATTACTGGTCTTGAAAAGACAAAAAATATGTTAGCTATCTCAATTTTCATATTGAGCAATCACATTATAAAAGAAAATCGATTCACACGAAAAATAAAGACAATAGAATCGCAAATATATATGTCTATTATGCATTGTACTTCTACGGAAAATTCTCTGAAAATCCACGTAATCAGAACAGTCGATTCGATATCGGGCGCGGTCTCCCCACTTATTTCGCGGCCAATTTTTTCACGTATCTCCATCACGATTTCTCTAAAACCGAGCCCCTCTTTCCAGTCTATTCTCATTCTCCCTCTCATGGTTTCTACCCCTCCTTTTAATTCTCCTCTTTCACCCCTTCGCTGCCCTTCTCGTCGCGTGGATACGTAGGCGAACCACTGTGATACCGTATAATTATCGGATGGCAGGTAACTCGAGCGAGACCGCGGGCGTTTTAATTGGCCAATTATCGTGCCGCGAAATACGTGTACGCGTTCAGATAGGCGTAAAGCTCTGGGGTGGCCAGCTCACCAAGTGGTACGACACTCTACTTCTGACAAATATCTTCATAGCAGAAATGCAGTGAAACTAAAAATACAAAAGAACAAGAGAAAAAAATATTTACGCCAATACTAAATCTATAAATGTATTTTTTTTATTGGCTCGTTGTAGAATATTTGATGCTTTTTATGGAAATATCGTTGCAGCAGAAGTTGTAGATAATTATTAATGTAATTATTTTTAACACAGTTTTCATCAATATGAAATTGAAATAAAAAATATTACTTCAATGATACTCAATTACTAATTTACCTCATTTTTATAAGAATGTTTGCTATACTACTTATTATTAATTAATTATATGATAATTTCAGATACTCATGTCAACATTTCCAATTTAAAATATTTCTTCCTTTATTATTTATTTTAATCATATTTTTCAATTAATCTAAAAAATTTACACCGATAAATATCCTTTAATGTTTTTATAAAATGATAATATTTATATTAAATTTATTTTCAATAAAAGTGCGATTTTTTCATTTAACTATTTCATTTGATTTCAAGAAGTCTAATTTTACACTTTTAATCATAAAAATATTGGTCGATTCATGAATTTTCACACAGTGAAATAATTATTGTCTTTATTGAACCAATTTTGACATTGAAGGAAATTACCTAAACTCATTTAATATTCAATTTTATAGATGCTCTAAATTTTTTTATTCAAGGTTCAATTCTTTTTTTATTTATTTGATGACAAATAGTTTTATTAAAAGAGACGTTAGAGAAGTATTTTCTGAGGATAATTTACAATTTATTTAGCCAATTGAATATTTTTTAAATTAATAAAATAATTTATATCAAATCACTAACAATACAAGTATATATATTCATTTTAGATGGTCTTAGTCACGCTTTTTTGACGTTTCAAACCGAGAAACTACCAAGTGCATGAACGGGTGCAAATTGGTCACGGCTGGTCCGTTCGATCTCCCTTCATCGTCAACCAATACCCCAATCTATCCCTATTTCCTCCGTCATCCTACTGTAGTGTTTATCCCACTGGCTATATAAATTGTCATGTAATCTATATATAGATTGACAACTATTATAAAAGAACCCTCGTCTTTTCTAACATCCATCGTGTCAATTCCAGTTCTACAGGTAGACACTATTATATCTCTTCCTCGATTCAAAATAAATTCACCTGCCTGTGTGCGGATTCAATGCTCGTTTGCTTGGGTTTTTATGCTTCATGGATTCTATGAGATTCAGATACGTGTTTATTTTTATAGAATGGTGCACTTGTATAGGAAAAAAAATCTAGCAATGGAGATATATATATTTATTTGATTTATGAAAAATTTTTGCCTCCATGTAAATATGAAGTTTTTTCTATCAATAACTTCGTGTGTCTGATTTTTGTCTATTTTTTTATATATAGGGGAAAAAAGGGTGAAGTGAAACACTCGAGACAATTGACTAATTTATTAATGCATTTAAAATTATTTACATTAGTTAATATAATGGTTAATTTGTTGATTTACATTTCTTCTTGGTATTCCACTTCACTCTACCTTCCCCTATTTAATTTCAATAATATTTTTGATAACAAACTTTTTGAATTTCTATACTTTTTCGACTCATTGTGATAATATAAACAATTCAATGACGTAAGTAAAGCATAAATAATTCGTAAGGGTGTGAAAATATCATTCCAATAAACAATCCATTCAAACCGTGTAAGACATTGTAGAAAATTCATTTGCTCAAATTGAAAACTATCACACATAGTCACAGTAATAATGTTTGATATTATATTCATTATTTGTTTATTCTTCTCATTGAAAACATTTTTTATTGTAATTATATTTATAATTAGTGATGTTTAAAAAAAAAAATATTGTTGTGGCCTGGATTCGAACCAGGATTTTCAGGTTACCAATGTAGAGTCGTGACCTTATCTAAGACTTTTATTCTTAGAATAAGTTGTTTTATGAAGTCAAGGGAGTCAGATCTTACACAGTTTTTTAAATTCGCGATTAAGAGTCGAGTTTAGAGTCACTTACAGGTAGATAGATTCGTGAACGATAGAGAAATCGTCCACACTCACAGCTCTACAGAGATATTTGTCCTGACGCGTTACCACTTACGCCACCACGACATTAAGATTTGCTGTACTCTTATATGCATGTGAATATGGATTTGATTTAATTTTTTAAATCTTTGAAAAATTGTTTTGTTATGTGAATTAAAATTAGAAATTAATTTTAATTAAAATGTGCATAAAAAAAAATATTGTTGCGGCCTGGGTTTGAACCAGGATTTTCGGGTTACCAATGCAGAGTCGCAAATTTTCGTATCTGTTTACGATCTTACGGTCAATTTTGACGCGCCCTAGAACTTTAATGGTACTGATCAAGCGATCGGGTGGTTCCCTTCATAGAAAATAAGCTAGTCCCTTTCAGACAGTCCACAAGCACAAGTTTCGTCCCCATACTGATAAGTCCCAACAATCACTGATGCTAATTGGTTCTTCACAAATTATATTCAAACGTGGTCCCTTATTGCAATCAGTTTCTTCCGCAGGACTTAGCTTGTTTCATTCAGATTGTCCACAAACACAAGTGTCGCAGCCCTATCTGGAAAGTCCCAACAATTACTGGTGCTAATTGGGGTCCTTCACGAATAATTCTAAACGTGATCTCCCCCTCTAGCGTTTGACTTTAGTTAAAATCACGGAAGCCGTCAGTTAAATTTTCCCTCTAGAACTTTAGCGCCAATGTTGGTCCAAGAACTTCGAGGTAAATTCATTTTTTATTTGTCAAACGACGGTTTAAGAAAAATCGTATTTGTTTGACATATCGAGCGCGACTCTACACTGCATTGTCCCGACACGTTACCACTTACGCTACCGCAACATTAAGGAACTATTAACTATTTTATCTATTTAAGCTATAAAAATATTTAAATAATTTTTTATTTTATTATAAAAACAAATATTATAAGTATAGTAAATTCATATAATTATGACCTAATGAAAATATTTAAAAAAAAAAAATATGAAAAAATTTCTGCCCCCTGGATTCGAATCTAGTTTCTTTCAGCCAAAGAGCGTAAGAAGCCTATAAGGTTTGAAGTGTTACTATGCATTTTTACTCAACATGATCCAACACTTTTTGCGTCACAGTATCGTTAAAAATATGCAGATCATTTGATGTATTTTAATTATAAATGACACAGTGAAATTTTTTTCATTTTTTTGCTTGAATGACGCTTTAAAACCGCGAATTTTAAAAATAAAATTACCATTACCCAAAGGCTTTCAAAAAATTCTTAGAAATTTAAAAAAAAATCTGATTTTGAATCTTTTGATATAAGTTTCTACATTGTTATTTGTCGGTTGTTAGGTTTGATTCTATTTCTGAGAATATAATTGTTTCCCACAGATGTTCGAACTTTATCAGTACATCAAATACAAAATCAAAGTAAACCACAAATACTCTGGTTTCTGATTCTATTTAAAGGTAACGCAGAAGTAATTGTACTTTATGATCGTTCTTCGAAAACTTGCTCAATTAACCAAGATGTACTTGGAACACAAGATATTTAACGTAAAAACGAACTCTTTCAAACACTTTTAATGAAAAAAAACTAATTTTATCTCTTAATTGAATAATTTTTTATTTACTTATTTAGCATAAAAATTTTCTGTTAAACTTCACTACTCGATATCGTATATTCCATAATCCGGATATTCTATAAATATTGATATAAAACATTTATAATGAAAATCATTGTTGTCGAAATTTAAATTGTTGTCAAAAAATGTAAAATAAATCATCGATAAAAATCACTAGAAAACGCTTGTAATAATTTATTTAAAAGCAATTAAAAATAATGTGAAACGCAATCATTTTCACTGAAAGTATTAATTGGAAATCAACATTGAAGGTTTTAGAGAGAAGTGAATAATAAAGGGATTTAACAACTGGTTATTTTATTATTAATAAAATGATCAAATAACAATCTCTGTGACCACGTGATTTAGTTAAACATAATTGAGTGTATCAGATTGGATCCCAATTAATTTTCAAACACTACGTAAAAGTTTAATAACCTCGTGGTTATTTAGCAAGCCACCTAGACTAAACTCCAATTAAATGGCCTATCGATTAGATAATCCAAGCGTTCTATCGAGTTAGCAGCCTGGCACACGAACGAGAAACGAGTCTGTATAACAGATGGGGGCATACAAGGGCACACAGCATCACTCAGCGTGTAATGAGGCGCGAAATAAATTCTCTACTAGAGTGCAAGCATACTCTAAGACTTGCTCTAGACTTCTTTCCCATAGCCCAGTGACCAAGCTATAATTTTTTTATCCTACACTCCATTTAATCTTCCATAACAAATGTTTAAATTGATCTTCAATATTATCCTACTTATATACACCCTCACATCAGAAGCTATTTAAATACATATATAATAATAGTAGTAGTCTTTAAAACTTTTAAGTTACAATGTTTATATTCAGAATCATTAGTAAATTTATTTGCAATACTTTAAGATACATTTTTCTTATTAAGTCAGATTAATTCAGTAGAAAAAACTTATTGTTAATAAATTGTTAAACGAAGTCAAAATTCATTAATTATAAAAAAATTATTGAGTAGAAAAATTTAGTGCAATGGAGTGGTTACATCTTAGTGTAGATTTTTTTGGAGAAACTTCTTTTATTAGATAAAAAAAATAGTATCAATTGATTGCCAATATATTTAATTAAAAGAGACTAAAAATTACCATTAGTACTGGATTTTTGACATATTTCAGAGAACGCTCAGAATAAACTACATTTGCAATGGTTGATATTTTTTTTTATCACTAAAACCAAAATTTTTTTACTACTTTTAAACCCCTGTAAGATTAAAATATTCATCTAATTAATTGTTGTAAAATTTAATACATTCATCATTCCATTATTCTAAAAATATTTCATTTCTTAATTATATTATCATTAATGTGTTTTTCCTTTCTTCAAAAAAAACGCGTTTTAATTTTTATTTATTTAATGATTATTTTAATTTATTAAAATTTTTCAAAAAATTTATAATAAAAATGAATATTTTTTCGAAATAAGATGACTGTTAAGACAATCATCTTTTCTAACTTTTTGTATCAATGCACTAAACTTGAAAAATAGTATTATTTATCTTTGCTCAGGCATATTCAATTATCTGATTAATTAAAACTAACAATCACGAGGAGAATGATTTTAGTTGTAATGTGGAAACCTGGTATTCAAATAAATTATGAATAACATCAGCACGTTGAAATTCAATAGAGTTAAATTTCTCACAATTCTCTTCACTTACATAATCATATTATCTCATAATGAAGTACGATAACATGGCAAATATGTCTTACAAACCCCGAGAATTAATTTAAATCCCTGCCAGACTTAATTCCCTAACAATCTCAAGAGATTTAGTAAAGTGAACACACACAGTGTATGAGACAGTCCTCAGCTCGTTCGATTTTAGCTTCCAGAGTGTATACCTATAGGGATGATGATGGTCGACGACGTGAAACGCCAGTTGCCCGGCAATTACCTAAATGGTCGAGTAAACAATATCCGCTACGATTTTCGAGGAATATGTATAGTGTATAGACCGTGTACCTTCTATATGATGCAGGGAGGTTCACCTCACGTATACATGCATCTCTCATTTCGCGTGGTTTTGTCTGTCTCTCTAGCTTATTGCATCCCGTTCATTGCTCTGTCCTTTTATCGCGTACGCAAGGTAGTGGTGGTAACTACGGTGGCTAAATCAAAGACAAACCACTTTAGGTCGTCCAATTGCTAGCATTAGGTTGGAAAGTGAGGGAATATATAGAGGGGATTGTGTACATACTTAAGTATCTTCACGAATGATAATGACTGCAACGACTTTACTCTTTGCTTGTGTGCATCCTTGTCTTCAATGTGCAAGCATGCATCAGTAAAACTCAGAGAAACAACGCACAAAGTATCTCACGCGTGTGCATTAACTGCGCAGCTCATCTCGCGTTTGGAGCCGACGACTTCTGGATGCTGCCATTGGTGGATGTTGAAGTATTTTGGAGCAGTCGCGTTTTAGTCCCGCCTATCTGAGGCGTAACACACCCTTCTGTATGCTCCCTCTTGACTACAGCTAGATCCAAGGTTTAATAATACTACGATATACACACCTATTCCGGCACTATGGCTCTCTATACGCGGGATATCAAACGGACAACATCTTCGTCAAGTATGACACTCATCAGTCGTGTGCTCTGTCTTGTCACTTATGTGTTTTCATATTAATAGTGATAGTGAGTGATTTTATTGGTGAGAACGTTTGCTAATAATAAATATCTATTAGTTTGTTATAATTATTTTCAATTGGTCAATAAAATGCTCAAGTGTTGGAGGTAATGGAATAGTATCTTCCGCGTGGCAATGTGGAAGATGCAAGAGGCGCGAACATTGTCACCACTTGTGGAAGGCTCAGTGTCTCGTTTGGGTGAGGAATTGAATTTACGTGCGGTTGTTACGCACGACAAGCGTAAAGTTTTATTACATATGAGGACAGGAGACCCATTTGTTGGATTTGATCAGCAAATGCGGCAAGCTAGTGCACCCGTAGCTTCGCCTGTCTCAGAGACTAGTGCGATGGATGAAGACATTGAAGAAACGCGAGAAAAAAATGGTCTTGAGACAGTTGATAGGCCTGATGATGATGAAGATGATGAAGAGGAGCCTGAGGAGGATGAAAATATTCAAGATGTGAATCGAAATCGGACTTTAGTGAGAGAAGATGATGAAGATGATGACGAAGCTCATGAGAGAAATGGAAATTATGACGATGAAGATGTTGAGGTCGATGTGTGTCGAGAAGCTGAAAGCAATCCTAGTAGTCCAGTTGATCTAACTGCTTCTTCTAGAACGATAAGTGCTAATGAACAATTTCTTAATCCTTTTGCAAATCGTGCGGTTGGATTGCATGCCTTATCGTGTATTCAATCCAGTGGTGGTAATAGTGCTGTTCATGGTGCAAGTGCTAATGGTGTCAGCCATCATACAGCGACGGCTCCTTCTTACCTTCCTGGACATGCAACTGGATCTATGACTGGATCTATTTGTAATCCAGGAACTCATTTATCAAGAATGAGTAATGCAATGGGTAGTTGTTTAACGAACACTTCACCAACTGTTCAAAATAGCAAACGTGGACTTGCTTTCTCAGTTGAAAATATTCTTGATCCTAATAAGTTCACTGGAGGACGAGTAATTCATGAGAGAATTACGTGTAGAAGACGACAAAGAACTGGAAGTGTACAGGAAGGTAATTCATTTTTATTCTTCTTCTTCAATTAATAAAAATATTTTGTTCCTAATCTCTATTTTGAGATAAATAAGCTAAAATTTTATTGAGATGAAAAGATGTAAGTTTGAAAATATAAATAAATTATAGCTGCTACTGCTTTGGTATTCAAATGATTAAGGAGAAAAAAAAATTAATTGTTTTATGCACATTCCTATTGGAGAGTAAATTTAATTGTCTAGAAATCTCGACAATAATTTTGTTTCTTAGATGATGCCAAGTTTGTTTGGCAGCTTCTAAAAGGTCAGTCTGTTTGAACATCGACTACAATTCACTCTCAATTAACGCCGACACTAATAAATACGCATAACGTCGTTCGTAAATTCTGATACTTTTGCTCGTAATGGTTTTTGCAAAGCGTCCGACGGGGGACACTCAAGCTCTTGCTAATTATTTTATTCTCGCTGTAATCTCTTGTCTTCTCATCTATTCCCAGCTTGTGCGGTCGAAAACGTCGTCATCCTGTTCTATATTTAGATTCACTCAGAAGAGTATCATTTTTTTCTCTCCTAAAAATGTCAAAAAGAGAGACAGGAATATCTACAAAACGATTTATATGTAATAAAAAGCGTGAAAATTATACAGGAAGCTATAGATTTTGTTTTAGGGGAAATATATGAGCTTCATAAAAATACAATGAATCGGTTCTGATGATTAACGATCCGTATGTGAGAGCAACTCACCAAAACAAAAAATAATAATGGATCAAATACAACCACGCACGCGCTCGTGTTCCACTTTATTTAATGCACGTGAATATCCATGAAATTTGTCATTAATTTCGATATTTTTTCATCCAGAAACAAGTGTATATTATGTTATGAGTAATTCTTCAATTTTTTTTTATATTCGTTAATTAACAAATTGCTTAGGAAACATATTTTACTAATTTTTGTTTCAGTTAAAATTAATATACTATTTTATTAAGAGAACCGTGTTAAAAAAACTTTAATTTTTATAGAAAAAATAAAGATTTCGTCGAGTAATTTTGTAATTCGTCTAAGACTGTAAAAATATTTTTAAATTCTGATAGCAAACGAATAAATACTCAATTAGCATCTAAATCAAATTCTCAGTATTCAAAAAACAATCCCCTCAATTTTCTTGTATTTCTGAAGCCGAACAACAAAGCGAGAGGGGTAAAATGGTCTGGTGATGGGGGTAAACTGTCGGAGCGTGACAAATTGCTCTGCTAATCTGCGTTAACCAGTCTTTGAGCCCCGTCATCATTGGCTCTATTCCGATACGGGACATCGAGGATCCACTTGAGATATCAAACTCTTTTCCAGCCACTATTTTCCTCCACTTGTAACGACCATTCTCACTTTCCTTCTTTTTTTGAAGTAACAAAAGAGCTGTAGGAGCCAAATCGAAAACAGAAAATAAAAATAAAATGAAAAGATCGATCACTTGAGAGGTGAAATGAAATTCGGAGATTGCAGAATCAATTGTCCATCAATCTTGTCCAGTCTCAGTAGCATTCCTCGTTAAAACGACATCAGACTATCGACAAATCGTCTAAATCCGTCTCTCTGCTCTCACAAGTTTTTTTCTCCCCTCCCGGACGACGTCACGGCTGAAGGAATAATATCGTTGGTTGTTATGATAATCGCACGGCATCGCGTCGCATCGCGCCAAGCCGCCCAGAAAATTGGCTCTTCTGCATCACAATGACGCCCTCGCCTGCTCTCTTACCCCTGTTGCCGTACTTCTTGTTCCGTCTTTCCCCTCGGACCAATACAATCAGGGGCAGATTTGTTGAACGTGCGAAACCGCCAGCATTTCTGCTTCCTCTTATTCACTATATTGCTCTATCCTCCTTCTATCTGACCCTTCGTCTTTCAGTAAAAATCTCTAATTACCGCCTCGACCCTCTAGTATCACAGTCGATGAGCAAAAAAAGCTCTTGCAACGTCGATGAGGGGAAATCAATTATCCAACTTTTTGCTAATTTACGCGGCTGATTTTTTCTGTGAGCAACGACACCAGGTTATTCATTACAGCTTTGTCAAGTTGCCAAGTTAATTAAAAAGACAAAAAATGATATATTACAAAGAGGAAAATAAAAGCAGAAAATTTTCTAAATGATATCGTCAAGTGAAGCAGCAAAAGAGCAGTCATAAAAAAAGAAAAATCGTTTTTCGCTCGTTACTTCAAATCACAACGTGACCACGTCGAGCAAGACAAATCGTTTCGACGACTCGAGTGAACGGTTTGCACGAGCGTGTAGATGAGACCAAGAAAAACGAAAAAATCGAGGGTCACCAGCAACGTTTCCTAGTCCCAAGTGTACCCTTAAATTTAGAGGATCCATAAAAAAGCTCACGCTTCAGTACTCACCGACGAACCTTTTCTCGCGCATATCCCATTTTTTTCTCGTGTGTCCTTGCTTTTCTTGCCATTTAGACAAATTCCTTGGGACGTCAAGATGCGTCATGGATAGATCTTATTCGCTGTATCTCATCTTTCTTACCATCCTCCAGGGATAATTTTGAGCGACACTGATAACAACCTCCTATAGGGGGAACTGGAAGACCTTCTGGAAGCAAAAATACCCTCCTAGGAATCATAAAAACAAGCCTGAAAACAAATAATAAACATGAATTACACAATTCAATTAGTCCAGTATCATGAAATGTTCAATGAATTAAATCGTTAATTAATTAATGATAATAAGAAATAAAGTTTCCGATAAAATAAATTACATTTTCTCTTTAATTAGTAAATGTAATTTCACTAATTAAATTCCAATGATAAATAAAGTTTTGTTGACATATAAGATGGATGAATAATTAAATAAATCCAAATGAACACAAGTTTACATTAAAAGGTTTCATTTTATTACACTTTCCAAATTTCTCTCAAATAAAATCGTACATTATCAATGAGCCCACTGATAAAAAAGTCTAAAACTTGGTTCAAGTAACTTCTATCTCGAGATGTATCTAGAAAAATAGAATTGAATGAAGCTGGAAACCTACAGAAATCCTACTTTATTTGAAAATTCAAAAAAGTGAACTTAAGCTGGAATGTGGATTACGTGTTGGAAATGACTGAGAATCAATTGAAATAGTCCCTCAGAGCAATGATGTATTTTTTTCCTGGCCTGAATGTGGATAGGTGGAAACCGATATACGGTATTCGTGAAGTGATTCGTATAAAAAGAGAAGAAAAAACATATATATAGTCGATGGGTAAAAGAGAAAGAGAAACGAGGTCTGCAAGAACGATCGCGCGTTAACGAGATACAAATCCCATTACGGCGTAAACCTTCTCGATCCGTCGCCCCCTACGGACTTGCAACCCCCGCGCTCTCGCGGGCCACGAGCCACACCAATTCGGATCAACTTTTTATCTCACTCAGTCCCTCGTACTTTGTGGCTCACACTATCTCTTATTCGCTTAGTTTGTCGCACGATCCATCGTCCCGGGCGCCAATTCTCTCCCTACTGTTCAGTTCAGAGCCAGGGAATATCTGTCCCCGGGACATCTGCGCGCTGATTGAATCTCCAATCTCCTCTCTCTCATTGAGCGAACGATTGGCCGGACGAACGGGCCGGTCGGTCGACTAGCCGTCGGCTCTTTGCTTCACAATACTCTCTCATCTCTATTGCCAAACTATCGCAAGCTGTTTTCCAATAAAAATCAACCGATCATTTCATTCATCCATCATTAATAGTTGGTGTTCAACTAATTCATCTGCTCCGTTTTAAAAACTATTTCATTGCGAGAAATATGTTTTCAATTGAACTTTACTCTCAAAATAAAAGATGTAATTTTTTCAAATGGTCTAGCTTGAAGAATTTCACATGTCTCATTTTCGAACCCTCTCAGGACCCAGATGTTCAGAATATTACGGATACACTATTAAATAAAAATAAAGTGAAAGAAGACGATCTGATTATTTAAATAAGATTTTATTTGGGGTGTTAAGGGTAACACATTTTCGACATTCTTCGCTCTTTTAGCACCACTCTAATCTATAACATAGAGAAGTTGTATTGATTTTATTTTAAACTCGTATGTAAGAGAAATATTTTTTTATGTTAATTTAAATTATTGAACTTCAACAATGCACTTAATGTGTTTTAATATAACATCACCCATTTAATTACTACTGTAGTCACTATTAATGCACACGAACATACTTGAAAAGTGACTAGAATGTTAATCAAATGAGTGTCGTCATTTTAAAACACTTTAAGTACATTGAACTAAAGCACTTCCAAATTTGAAATTTGCAGTAAAGTATTTTTAAAAATGACTGTTTGTTATAGATGGAGATTCAAGTGGAGAGTTTGCTTCAGGAAGTGGTCAAGAAGATGAAGGAGTTCATGACCACGTGGAGGAAATGGAGGAAGAGCCTGACGATGAAGATGAAGATGATGAAGACGTGGAGATGCAGGGAGTTGACCAAGGTCGAGAAACTCCAACAGTAACTAGAGATACTTCATCAACGGGATCAAATGGTAGTAAAAAACGCCAATCCTCATCATCATCTTCATCATCAGGAGGGGGACAGAACCACCAATCTTGTCAAAGTCAATCATCTCAAAATGGAGGAAATAATTCTAATTCAGCTGGAGGCAAACCTCGAAGAGCACGAACAGCTTTCACATATGAGCAACTTGTAGCTTTAGAAAATAAATTTAAAACAACGAGATACCTTTCTGTTTGTGAACGGCTAAATCTGGCACTTTCTTTGTCATTAACTGAAACTCAAGTGAAGATTTGGTTCCAGAATAGAAGAACAAAGTGGAAAAAACAGAATCCTGGTCTTGATGTCAATAGTCCAACTGTACCAACTACTCCCCCACATCCATCACCTTATGCTCCAGCATTTCTTTTTGCGACACATCCTCACAGTCATCCACATTCCCATTCACATCCACATCAACATCCTCATGCCCATGTTCATCACGCTGCACCGCCACCACCGCCTCCTCCAGGTTATTATCATCATCCTGCAGCTCCTTATCCACCCACGGGTCCAACATTCTTTGGTCATCATCTTGCTACTCCAGTTTCAGCGCCTACACCTGTTTCATCATCGACACCTACCACCACTGGTCTATCTCTATCTTCACATGCCCATGCACATGCCCATCCGCACGCGTAGCGTCCTCCGTAAATTGTTAAATCCTTCCCAATAACATGTCATTATAGCAGAACTCTTGTACAATGAGTTTAATCGATCCTCTCGTCTCTTGTATGCGATGGACAAGCACGAGACATTTGGTACCTGGCTTTCTATCCACTCCATTCTAATCCTAACACTTCTGTTTATTCCCTGATTACCTACGTTTCTGCAGAATCAACATCCAATCCTTACTGTAACATACGTAGATCATCAATCGCTTCTGGGTAAGCGAAAAAGACTTAAGTCAAATGTGGAAATTTATAGACAAGCTGATGTAGACATCAAGTTTTATTCAATGACAAAAAAACTGATGGTGAGAATGATATGTGCAAAAATAAAATTATACAAAGTGTGATAAGTGATATTGATAAGAGATTTACGTAGCTGATATATTTGAAGATGAATGTTTTGAGTATGTGAATTGTCACATTCGAGATCTGTAAAATAAATGCCATACGTAATGCTTGTAAATAATTAATTATAAATATCTGATAAATATTAATCAAATTAACCAAGTCTCCTATTTCCTAGTCGATTTATGATGGTTAATTATTTTTTTAGACTTTTATTTCTAGATTATTTATTTGACATTTCATTTTGTATATTTAAAAAAACCTTTTCAAGAAGAATGAGACGAACAAAGGATAATAATCATTAAAATTCACCGGATGGTGATAAATATTTTTCGCTTTGAGGTCACGCAACCTTAGCATGAGGTCCTTCATGCTCTGCTCACGTTTTACAATCAAGTATCTGTCTCACGAGCCAAAGTGGCTACGTCAAATTGACAGAAAATTGTCCGCAACTTGCTTTGATGATTAAATTAGACACTATTAAGTCTTTCATTATTATTATTATTCATAGCACTTGCAATAAATATTCATGTCATTTAATTATCAGAAGTCTTTTTAATTGGAAGCAAATATAAGAATTTTATTTATTGTTTTTTGTTAGCGGAGAAAAATTGAATCGTTTATATAAATATAATTAATGATGGGAAAAAAATAAAAATTGACATAACGACTATTTATAAGTTTAGAAAAATTATTTTTAAAAATAAATGATTAATTCTTGTCAAAATTGTTGCCTTTTTTTTAATGTTTCTATGTAAAAAAAAATCATCATGCACCACTGTAAATATTGTATATAATTTTAATTTGAATTATTTGATAGTTATTAATATAAAAATCCGAATGAGTACAATTATAGCATTTATAATTAAAAAAAAATCAATGTTGTTTTGAAGGAATTGTTTTTTTTTTTTTTTTTAATTTATTAAGTACCCAGGATTTTCAAGTTATTATGAAGTTATATTTCATCTGCAATTATAGATAATTTTAAATATGTTGGTAAGAATTCTCTTTAAAAAATCTACTTATGCAATGAATAGATCACTTTAGTGTCAGTATTATGATGAAAAAAAATCTCATTTATGACTAGTTTATATAAATAAAATCATTCCCATTCGCTCAAATTTATCATATTTATTAATTGCTACTATACTGTTATGATGACATTATTATTATTATTTTCCAAATTTATACCATATCATGATTTCCTTTCAATTACTAGAGTAAAAATAATGATGTTGGAAACAAGATATCTCAATACAACTGGTGGAGATGAATCTTTTAAATTGAAAAAATTTAATTAAATAAAAATTAATAAGTAGAATATCAGTTGACAGAGATCATGACAAAGAACTAGCCCGTTGGGCAAAGATAAATTACTGTTATTCAATCTTACTAATCTAAGGATTCAAGAAACAACCTTCGGCCAATCCGCCCTTAAACTTGCTCTGAGCAAAATCGACACCCCTGAAGAAGCCAGAGGCAATCGTAGTCCATTTTCCTCTTTGAAACTTCCAACGAAATACGATCTTTTATATTATACATCTCTGTCTCTTCTTTCCAAGTGAATCCAATAGCAGATTAGCCTCTTTGCTCGTTTTTTGCTTATCTTCTGTTCCATCTCTCTATTCTAGCTCTACTTTGTAACAATCGTCTACTTCTAGATTTGCCAAACCGACCGCGTTATCGGACTAAAAGTCACCAAGATGTAGATTGACATTCAAGAAGTATACTATTCAGACAGTGGCAAGAACAGCAAGGCAAGTAAAGGTTTAAAAGGATGAAATGAAATAGCAAGGAAAAAAAGGTGGCTGTCGGTCGGTTGCTGGACAATTCTCTCGAATTAATTCTTAGGGGTGGATTTGGAAAGGGGCTGCACCGTCGCTTATACCAAAGAGAGTGTGAGTGGAACGAGTGGACCGTGAAATAACCAACCCCATAGTACTCGTATTCTCCTTTTCGTACCCTTCTCACTGTGTTTGGAATCTCACCAACAGTGGCACAGGCTCGTCAAGGTGAAAAATTTGATAAATTCACTAAATAGCACTATGATTTACAAAACAATTTAAATAATTATCACCACTTCCTATCTGGCAAAAAATTCACATAAGTACTTGAGAGAAAAGGGTTTATTTAAAAAAGTAGCAGCAATCACTGGAGTGAAATAAAAATTAAAATTCATTCTAATGATTTTTTTAATGAGACATCAAAATTTCTGAATTATTACCAAGCTAAGAATTGTAAAATATCAGTAAGTCGGCTTGGCATATTTTTTAAATTTGATTTACAGTTTAGAACAAACATTTTTTCTATCAAAATGAATCATTGAAAATAAAATTGAATGTTGCATTAAAACCCGAATTAGTAGGAAAATGCGAGGCAAAACGACTTTTTGAATTTTAAAATAACTTATTCATATAATAATGTAATTTGAGCGATAAGCAAATTTTTAAATCAATGATATTGATATATTATTCGTATTCTCTTACTTTTAGAACATGTTTTACCAAGTTTTATTGTTTGTAGTTAAGAAACGATTCATTGTACTTTACATTTGATAATTTTAAAAATAAATATATCAATTAGATAAAACTTAGCTTTGGCCCAAATAAACTCATTCCCAATTAATTACATCGTTTTTAGCAATAGGTCATTTTTACCCCGAGGGCCATTTCACCCTAGTTACCCTTGCATATTTGTATGAAACAAATACTTAAATACTATTGTATATACATTACAACTAGAGGAACAATATTTAGTCTAGTTAACCCTAAGAGCCATCACAAAATTTATTTACTTATTGTCTTTAAATTCAAGAAAAAAGAAACACTAGAAAAATGCTTTTACTTAGGTCAGCTAATAGGATCATTAAAGAAATTAATTAATGTAGGGGAGTAGGTTAATAGCTGTTGGGAGTTAGTTTCTCAATGATGGTAAATGGATGGTGATTGCAGAAGAAAAAGGCTATCGTCCAATAGAGGTAGTACAAACGAGAGTCTATTGGATAAGATTGAGATAAATCTTATCAGATGGTATGAGCCACATTCGTCTCTAGAGAAACTATTAACCTTCTCGAAGATGATCCCTCTCTGTCTCTATACCTCTACCCTTGGAAGAGTTTGTAGTTAAATCGGATAGGACCGGGATAGAGATGAACAAAAGCAACGAAAATCGATCGATCGGCTCTTCGCTAGGCATTGCGTTATCTTTCGTTTCCGTACTTCACTTCATATCCCCTCTTCCTCTCCCTTCATTCTCTGTCTATCGTCCATCGTGACGTAACATTCTGCGATACGGTTCAACTCAATAAATCCTCCAAATGATGGGATTCACTTGCTTTGATATGAGAGAAAAAAATTGTAATATCTTATGTGATTTCAACAAAATGTGTTAATCATGAGGCAGTAATCATGATAATAGAGTATCAATTTAATTATAATTGAATAGATTGTATTGTTTTGATTGAATGAAAAAATAAATGCTTACCCTAACGTTTTTATTATCCTCCACCCCCTGAAGGTATACATGCACGTGCGGACACACCCGTCGATAGGAAGAGAGAGAAGTCTACCCTAGAGCCTAGGCTGCCAACTGGAATTCGCTTCAACCTCAACAGTGCAAACAGAAGCATTGATTTCGCCGCTTTCAAACACCCTCTACATCCCTCCACCAAGCCACCCTTTCCACTGTAATGTAACTGTTGCTGTACACAATACATGTTCTACATTTAATACATGTATCAAGGTGTGTAAACTAAACCATCAATCAACTCTAATAATTATGCTAATTGCTGTCATAATAACTTCAATAAATTGTGCTAATATAAAATCGATAGTAAATAAATTGGTAGAGGAAAAGTAGATTCATGCTAAAATTATTATCCTGACCAATCGGAATTTATAATCAGTTTGGAAATTATTGGCCAACTTTTAAGCCGACAATTCGGAAATGTTCGAGTATTATTTCTTAGGTAATTTTATCGTTAATTAAGGGAGTAAAATCATGAAGGTTTTATGGATATTGTGCAGAGAAAGGAGAATTGAATAAGTATTATTTCACATAGTGAAGTCAATTAACTTCCATAGAGTTACAGTTATATTTGAAAAAAAGATTCGTTAAAAAATTAAAGAGGAATATTTCATCAACTATCAAAAATCTTTCTAATAACATTTAAAAAACAATAAAAAATTATGTAACTTTAACAAAAATATGAATATTGATTTTAATTAAATGTCAAGTATAATAAATATTTTGTTAGTTTTATTAAAATATTTTCCTGAATAAGACTGAAATATTACTTTTTTTTTTAAATTAGTCATTTGAAAGAAATATTAACTTCCTATTGAAAAAAATGTGTGAATTAAAGTCTGAATAGAATAATCCTAAAAACATAAATATACAGTGTCCATTACTATACTGTATTATTTTATTCGATTGCATCCCTAATTGATATTTTTATTCATAAAATAATTTAAACTAAATAAATTTTTCTCCAGCAATGATAAAAAATTAGTATCATTTTCAAGAATGTACAGATAAATGTATAAGTCAATACGTATACAAAATGTAGAACGGGGAGTTGAAGAAAGTAGGAGAGTCTCGTGGGGAGTGTTATCGATAATCCGGATAATCTCGTTGACGATGGAACAATAGAACGTGGCAAGAATATAACGCGCACGCGAAGAAGAGAGCAATCGAGAGATGAAGAGTCTGCAGGTTTCGGTGTTGATCAAAGGAGTGGGAAAGAATCGAGAATTGAGAGACGATAGCGAGGTAGATTGTGTTGGAGGGATGAAGAGGCAATGGAGGCGGCGATGCGAACGTTTAATAAAAGATGCGCAGAGATAGCGCCATTACCCCCGACTTGCATTATTTACCAGAGCAAGCAACTCTCTGGCCGCGTTCCGCCGCAGTCGCGTTGGGTAGGCGTGTCATCCACCCACTTGCCTAGCACATAACCCAACATACTCTTCTCCCTTTCTCTTTTCTTCCCGTACATTCCAGCTAGTCTATTCTCGTGATCTATCTACCTGTATTTCCCTTGTAAATCCTAACCCCCGAGCGCTGTCGACGCGCTTATATACCCGCGTCTGCAGGAAATAATGCCAAGAGAAAATGCAAATCAACATTCGAAAAGGGAGAATCGCATTAGCAGAGTTCAGATACTCTTTGGTAGGGTAAATATAAAAGTCTTAAAAAAAAAGTGGAAGAAAGAAAATCCTTACAGAAACTTGACTACTTGTGTGAAGGGTGGATTAATCGAGTCGTAAGAGAGAAAGGAGATATAGTCTATGAGTTTCGACCTCCTTAACGAGCCGCATCACTCCCGAGGTGGAAAACGCCGTTAATTACACGGTGCTGGCTCTTCGTTATCCACTGGACCTTATACGCGGCTTGCCCCAAATTACCTTCTCACTTACCCGACCAAAGATCGCGCGATTACAGCAGAGTTTCTCTTCCCTTGGCTTCCTACGAGGTAGTTTGTTTGTTGTTGGCCACAGCAAGGAGGGTGAAAATCTTACACAATCGAAAAGTGCACGACGGTTAGCGAAACTTGAAAGAGATGAAAAGTTTCTCGAGAGGGAAACTTGATGAAAATAAGGGATGATGGTGTATATATATATATATGTAAAAGTAAAATCCCTCATTGAAGAAGTAAGACTCAATAGAAAAGCGTGATGAAAGCCAAAAGCTGAGTGGTAAACTTGACATTTATATCGGGATTCTCGGCTTTACAGACGACAAACCCTTTCTGGGAAAATACCGAGGGGATGACAGAAAACAAGGGTGTCGATAGAATAAGCCCTCGAATATTATAGAGATAAAATATAGGTTTCTTTGATGCTGGAGATTATGTGATTCGATTACAAATTCAGTGTCCCTTTGAGTTTTAACAGCTCTGCTTTTCCATCCGTAATAAAATCGTCATCTATTTCCAATTGATATCATTTTTAAAATTAATACTTTGCTCAATCAAAATTTATTTGACTCAATAATTTGCATCAACTGATTTCAATAAATGGTTATGTTTTTTCCACTATTTACACTAGTCAGACCAATAAAAACGTGAGATATTACTTTTTATAAAAATAAATACAATTTCTGAATCTTGAATAGTTTGAAACAATCCTTATTGTTGCAGCTGATAAAATAGAAACCTCAATAATCTTCTGCTATTTCAGAGATAATTTTCAAACCACCCCATCATTTAGTTAGTACCACTTGGTGATAATGGATTTCACCCTCGTCGGTAAGCTAGATTTCTACATTCTATTTCAACCACCCAGAAGATACTATTCGTTTTTCTTTTCTATTTTACTCATAACTGATCTACTAAATGTTGGAAAATGATCTATATCAACATTCGTTAATCTAGATATTTTCGAAACGATTTAACTTCAACAAAGTAATATATTTGACTGATAAAAAACTTTAGATTACACCGAGTGCTCACTTACATGATAATATCTTATGGTCAATTTATTTTCAACCATAGATAATTTTATTTTCTAAAAAATTTCTCAAGTTTCTTGTTTACATCAATTATCTTCTTTTATATGTTATTAAATATTTAAAATAAATTATTTCATTCTCTTAATCGAGGCGTTAATAGTTAAAGAGAAATGTTTGTTGAAATTAAAGAAAAGTATCAATATCTTTGAGTAAGCAGTATATTAAAACATGTAAACAATCAGTAGAAGAAAATTTTTTTGATTGTGATGAAAAATATGATAATTTTTGAATTTTTATTCAAGTCTGTAAAACTTGTATATGATCTTAATATAGACAATAAATGCATAACAGTGTATAATAGAACATTAAACGTGTTTTTGAGATGAATTGTTAATAAAAACAATTGGTAATAAATATTTGACGGTTTTCTTTTAATGAGAACAATTATAAGCATTGATAATATTCCCTGTTTCATTTCTTCTATTGCATACCCTCTCTCTGGGGGGCTCATACTAATAAATCGGAGTTATTTAATTGGTATGGTGAACCAAGTACTTATATGCGCACGCTCTATTGAGAGCATTGACAGTGCAAATGCATTCATACCCAAACAATTGCATTCCAACTACAATACGAACGAATCCTCATATTCTCATTCAATAACATCACTTAAAATGTAATTGAATTTATCAATCATAAATAATCTGATGATTTCACAAAATTTATTTTATCAGCATTACAATATATCTAAAATTAAATTTATCAATTTAAACTAATTAATTTATCACTTAACTCGTTAAAAAAAAAAGGAATCGTCAATAATTGTAAATGATAAAAGAGTTGATTGGAAATGTTTCTCCACAATTGAATAAGAATATCTCTTTTAGTTGCTCAATCTCAGTTTCAACTCTTGGTATAGTATTTCTGCTTTTGTTTGTGCACAAGATAGTGTCAGTATTTGGAGAAATCCACAACGACACCATTGGTGATATAGCCAACAGATTGGAGTTTCTCTTTGCTTAATACTTGGCTGACATGCCAAACAAATTTATAGGTCTCTTATCCGAAAGATACACGGGATTATCCCCCGCCATTTTCTTTTTCTTTCAGTATCTCTTTGGTGATGTCACAAGGGACCTCGTGTGTTGCTTGAGCTCTTGGCTCATCGAGGTCGCAAAATCGTAAAAACTTTATGTAACTTGGTGCGCAGATACTTGGGTTAGGATATAAAAGGGTAGGGATGTAGATAGTGGATAAAGAAGAAGAGCAAAAAAAAATGAGACGAGGGATCAAGAGGCTATAGATTGAGCAAGAAGACGTGGGATAAAATTGTGGAAATTGTCGGTAAAACAACGGACAAGAAGCAACGCAAAAGTCAAGAGTCGATTCATTCTAATTCAGTTGAAGGCTACAGCTTGTCTAACAGCTCGTAGGGCGAGCCGTTGCTGTCAGCCGCGTCAAGACCTTTTCTACTCGACCTTCTGTCGTCCTTCACCCATTCTCCCCTCTTTCTTTGCTTTCAGTATTTCTCTCCGTTTACCCCTAGCGTTTTCGCAAAATCTGAACGTCCTCGCACGTTGACAAGTAGCCCCCGTAAATACCACGGGTATTTTTCCCTCTTTCCTCTCTCACACACGAACACTACCATGGCGTCGTGTATCCCTGCGGAGCTGAATCCGACGCTCTACTTCATTCCGATTCGCTCATACTGACAGCGCCGGGCGAGCCGGAAACCTCCCTTTGGCCCGGATATCTTTCTCCCACTCTTTTTACCTTTTTCTCATTCTATCCACACTCTTTTGCACCCTCTATTTGCTACCTCAGTTACTCTGTCTTTTTCACTCTCGACAGATTCCTCTACGTTTCGAGAAGCACCCTCATGGCGTAAAAGCCTGCGGCGCGCGCACTCCCAGCAAATTAACGCTCGTGATATTAGCTCTGTCGTAGGCGTACCGGATGTGGATGAGATAGACGAAGTATGTTTGCAATTGTATGCTCTCGTCCTCTCTAACCACATCGCGCACTCTCAAATATATATTCTTTACTTCTTCATGAATGCCTCGGCTAACCTCGAGCTATTAAATGAAAACGTCAAATACAGATAAATAAACTTCTTTTAACCACTCTTACTCTGCTTCCCTAACTATATTAACATATTAATCATTCCATTTCACTTGATTACATTTTTAATTATTCTTTCAAGGCTTCTTCAAATTTAGTACAGTTATCATAATTATTATTTGTCCAACAAAGACATAAGATCAACTGAATACATCAAATTATCTTTCTAAATATTTTATTTAAACTCAAGACAAGCTACGGGCTAAATTGTTGCTTTTTATATTTACTGAGTTTAAATAATTTTTAATCATTTAATTTTCAGAGTGTGGAAACACAAATGAAAACATCAATTTTTATTCTTTTGTCAAATAAAAGATTTAAAAATTTATTTTTACAAAAATCCGGTAGTGTTATTCAATCATCACGGTCATCACTTTTTAATTCACCCCTCAATACATTACAACGATACGAAGTTTCACCATTTTTGATTAAACAGAACATGTAGATGATAGACAGACTGACATTCGAATGAATGACGCCCTAAAAATGATTTTTTTTGTCCAAACCTGAAAGCTCGTAAAATGTAAAAATTTATCGAAATTGATTAATGACAATTTTCTCATAAAATCAATACTCTTTTATTCACCAAAATGATAAAAAGTAAAAACAATTTACATCAATTTATTGAAGCATTTTAAATGTTTGAATAAAAAAATACTTTAATTATGGAAACATGAATATGATAACAAAAAGATAACTTTATGAAATACTTAATGAAATAATTACAGTAATTAGTAATATTAATAATGAAGGAGTTTAAAAACAAATTAGGTAAAAGGCAGAATTTACTTCTGTTAAGAAAGATAGAACAAGAGTTCTCTTAAAGAGAAGTTTTGTAGAGATATATCTGTATTTGTATCAAAGACTTGGGATGAAACGCAGAAAGTCCTTGGTAATTATAGATGCGGTACTGCAGCAGTTGGAAGTTTCATCAAGCGCTCAACTTCGAAGGAAAGTGATCCACCACTCCTTCTGTGTGCTACCAAGGCGCCAAAGTATCGTTGGTAATGATTATCTGTACTCTGGATGTTGAAACTACTACTATCATTTCTCGACTTTTCTTCGTAACACTCATAAACCATTGCCATTTTCTACAAACAATCGTTTCTACTCTTTGAAGATACTTATCATTATTCTCTATAGTCATGCTTTGTATCATAGACAAAGAAGAACAATCATAATAATTTTTTAATAAAAAAAAAATAAGAATAACAACAAAAATATTCCAAATATGTTATTTTGTTTACCAACAAATAACTTTCAGAACTGACATTTGAAAAATTCAATAACACATACTCCAAAATATTTCATGTGAATTTTATGAAACTCTAAATAAATATTTTTATCGTTTTTAAATCAATATCTGTTTTAATGAGAAACGAAAAACAGTTTTCATGTTTTATTCGTTTGATTCCTCTCAATAGAGATCCAATTAATGCATTCCATTTGAAATTGATGTATTTATTTCGATAACAAAATACTAAAATTATAAATTCAATGAAAAGTAAACTGCAATTTATTTCGAAATCGTATTATTTTCAATCAACCTTAATCACATATGCATGACCAAATATGTATATATGTATATATGACTCCTGAAAGACTCTAAATGAAATCATAACTGAATTTAGTTATTATTGAACAAAACATTAAATTGGTTTATTAATTAATATAATGAAAAACAAATAATACGGCTGATGACGAAGAAAAAATAACATGTATAAATAATATATGGAATTGACTATTCATTTGGTTAAATGTAACTTTAATCTTGAATGATTCGTTTTCTGAAAATCGACGAGGCGTTAGATGGCCAATTCCCAAGTTTACCAACACGCCACAGTGGTATAATCGATGATAAATGCCGACGGATATCTAGAGGCACTCGTTCCCGGTCGCTGGGCCCGCTGGGAAACCACTTGGCGCTCACTCAGTCCTATTAGGGTGCGACCATACATAACCACTATGGTCCATTTGGGGCGGGAGTTCATAGCTTTTCTCAAAGGGTCTTTACTCTTACTCGACATGTGGAACCAGCCAAGCAGGACCACGAAAAGTCGCTAGATGAATCTATCCATCCAAACCTGCCATAATATCCCAACTGGGATTTTTTGTCTTTTCATAGGACACTTGAGGGTGCATATTACTATCATCATCGTGTCCTTACGTTTGCTTCATTTAAGCAATCATATTACCATCTCTGTCTAAATATCCCTAGCCACTCCTACTCCATTCTTCTCGCAACATTCAATCAATCAATTTTACCACCCTTTTTGATCTACTCTGTTTATACATCAAAATATTTTCTGCCTTTAATGCAGGGATTCAATCACTTCTAAACATAGGAAATATACATTTTGGCTGGATAATCCATAAAGTTTTTCCAGTGGTCAAAAATTACATTTTAATGTAGAAGTTTTTCTAGAGCTTTCGAAATATGCATTTTCTGCGGTAATTTTGTGTCCGGCTACTCAATGAATTTAGTAAGTGCTTTTTGGAAAAATTATTAATTACATTATTGGAAAATATTTTTCCCTGCTTTTAAGAGCTAATTAATGTACTAAATATTTTTTAATCATTATTTATTTAGGAAAGATCGAGATAAGAAGGGAGACACTAAAAATATATTTATTTTAATTTATTCTACGATGATTTTTTAATGCTTTGGACTTGAAATAAGTAAGTCATAATAATTTTAAAAGTGGAGAATTAACAAATAGTATCATTTAATTAATCATTTCTATAATTTTTGTTTAATCTTTATGAAAAGATCTTTCATGAATGCATTAAGTATAAGTTTTAAATTTAAAAAATAAAAATTAAAGGGAATTTTTGAAGTACCTCATTTATTTCTACGTCCCATATCATATACGGTATACTAGTCTCCCTAAAAATTAACTAATGGTTAGTTTTAAGGCGTACATTATTTTTTTATTTTATCAGCAAGAAAACATAATTTTTTGCTAACAATATAAATTCACAAATAACTTTGCTGGAAAAGATTGCTTTGAATTAATTTCGAGCCTAATTTAATATGCTATAAAAATTATTTCAGTACTTACATTATGCAAAAACATTATCTCAGTATATTATTAAAATATAATAATTTTATATAAGAATTTTGCACAATGTTAAAATATTTACCCTTACAATACTTTATATAACTTTTTTAAACAATTCGTGGCCCCTCCTACGACCTCCTCCTCTTTTACCACATTGACACGATCAGTTTCACCACGCTTTGTGATCAATTCTATTGCCGTCCCAAAATATTTTTCATCTCTTCATATAGACATTTGATCCCTTTTTGCCACAATAAAAAAGAAAGTTTATTTATTTATCTTTCGTGTCAATGACTTTCGTTCAAACACTTCAATTATAGTCTAAAAATAACTTTCATCAATTGGAGAAAATTTTGAAGCACAAAAAAAATTTTTAATTAGTTTTTTCATAAATTTTAACAATTTCGAGTTATAATAGTTGAGTAACAAATCAACAGTAATTGCACATAACTATGATCGACAGCTTTTAATAAAATTATTTGTTATAGGATATAATTTCACAAGTAAGTAAATAATTTAATATCTAGATGCAGTTTAAAATTAAACTAAACTCTCTTTTAAATGATACATAAATTTAAAATTAAAAAAGTCGTTTCGTATATTCTAAATTTTGATTCCTAATAAAAAGGAAAATATTGTCGATTTTTTGCAATTAAATTCAATCATAAAAAAATTATTTGCTGAACAAAAAATCCAAGTCTTATTATTATATTTACTTCATGTAACTCATTAAATAATATTTTCGAGTAACTTTTTCAATAGAAAATATTATTCTATTTTATGTGGTTAGAAGATATTAAACATAATTAAAATGAAATTTCCGTACAGTATTTTCTTTATCCTCGCCTCATTGTTTATTATCAAATCACATTTCAGTTAAATAATACACAATAGTAAAAGTTATTCTTATGATAACAACGAACGAATGGATGAGTATAAATATAAAGTTTTATTTAGTACACATAGACATGAGTTAGAGTGAAGGTAAAAAAAGGAAAAGCGAGAGTAGAGGTGAGACGTCGAGTTTGCCTTAGGCGGTGGTCGTTTCACGGGCAAGTAGCCGGTGGAGTGGATGGATAACTTGGCTATTGTGACGAGCAATGGCCTCCAGCGAGAGTAAATGATTGTCGTGCAAGCGGATACGGGAGGGTGCCGACGGGGCTTTGTTGTTTAGAATAACCGAAGGGCTCATCGAGAGCTCTTGCCCCTTTTTCTTTTACTCTCTCTTTATCCTTCTCCCTCATTCATATGCTTTTCACTATGTTCTCTTACTCTCTAGGTTGCACATCACTGCCACTAGTAGCTCGTTCATCCTGCCTGACTGCCCATCACTCTCTATACTACCACTCTGCTCTTCTCTTTTTTCTCTAGAACTATTATCGGTAATTAGAAGTACCCTCGTAGCCACGCGACCTCTCTTACCACTGTCATAATATGTTTCATTTTATTTATAAACGTCGGAACTAAAAGATTACCATAAACTTAAATGTCGAATTTTTTATTCTTCTTTGTTTCTGACTGAATGGAATTTCTTACATGAAAAAAATTGAATTTAATGATGATATAAAAATGAATTAATTAAAAAATAAAAGAAAGAACATTTTTTATTTTTAGGTAAAGATGTAAGTAATTCAACGTCATCAATTTATTGTAAAATTTGAGATTAACATTTGAATATTGTTGCATCGTAAAGTATAAAAACTATTTTATCGAAAAAACTTAAAACTTTCTGTCAAACAAACAACAGTTATTTACTATTTTGAAGAATTTTTTAAAAAAGATAAAATATAAAATGAAAACAATATTGAAATAATTTTTTCATCTATTTAAAGAATGTCTCATATTTTTTCTAAAATAAAAAAGAGTGATCTTCATACTTTAATGAATTTACTGCAAATTTCTGAATAGCTATGAATAATCAACTATTAACTTATGATAAAATTACTATTAATGGGAGTGGCTCCAAAATCTTTGAACACTGGTGTCAATGTTTATTAAAAATAACCTTATCATAAACGAATAGCTAATTAATCGTAAGTTATTTTTATTTGAGCTAAGCAATTACTTAATGATTTAATTAATCATCATAGCTATTAATTGTTTTATCAAAAATTGACTCATTCAAAAACAACAAAATTATTTTCAATTAAACTGTATTTCGAGTTAAATTAATTTTTCATGAGAATAATATAATTGTATATCTCTAAAGTCCTCCTTAATCTTGAACGATGTAAACTGAGATGCTTTCAGGCAGTAATTTCGTCGATTCGCGAAGTCCCGCAAGTCTTACTTAAACCAGGTGTGCGTATATTGTAACATGCTGAGCGTGTATAATCGACTTCAGACAAACGTAAATGCATGTTACTTGAGCTAATGAGGGACCGGAAACATCTGGTGAAATTTATAGTTACTTATACGAGCATAAAGATATTCTTTTAATAGTTTAATATTTTTTAACTACTTCCAATTAAAAATTAAATCCGAAAAAATACTTTAATTAATTTTATTATCACGCCAAAATATTTGTCAAAAGTTTTTATAGAATAAAAGTTAGTTATCAATTGATATTTCAATGCTTTTTATCAAACGTCAATGAAATTTTTAGTTTAACTTTATTGAAATTTTATTCTGTCAATTTTTTTGAATATTCATATAACTTTGTGTTATAATTATGTAACAAAAACTTTTTTTCTAAAAAACAATAACTTAAACTAATTAGAACAGTGTTGGAATTTTTTTGAATAAAGTTTAATCATAAATAAATTATTTAAAAAATATTATTAATACTTTTGAAGTTGATTATGTTTTTTAATAAAAAATCATTTTTTTGAGCAAATATTTTTCCATTATTTATTGAAGAAGAAAAATAGAAGCCAAATAAAAGAAAGGTAATAATAATTATAACAAAATGAGAAAATTTGAAGCATCTGTGAATTTCCAGTCAGAACAGACAAACGCTGCAACTCGACTCGAGAGAGAAGAATCGAAATCCGAGACTTTGAGTTACAGTCGATAAAGCTATTAGCATTTAGACGAGCTGTCGACGTTGTTCTCATCCAACTGCCATCTATCTCCCTCGTACTTTTTTTTCTATCTCAACCATACTCTCACTATACTCTACGAGTTTCTCCTACTCGTTCCAATGTTTCATTGTCATCCCTCTTTGTTTTCTCTCACTCTTGTGCCCTGCAGAGTTTTGCCACTGAAATGCATACCGATGTATCTCCATCCTGCAAATTCCAGCTACTGTATGCTACGATGCCACCCACGTGTCACGCATGTATATGACATTACATGATTATCCTCTTTTCTCGCATAAAAGCGTTCGCAAGTCGAAAATATTCAAGATTCACATTCGCAAATTAATTTTCATTATTACTGATGTCTTTAAAAACATATATATCCTGCTAGAGTAAGAGATTAAAATAAAAAAGTGGAGAACATATTTTATTGAAATTACAGTCTAAAAATTTCCGGTAATTAAGATTAATATTCTTAAAATAAAGAGTATTATTAAAATTTTTCAAATGAAACTATAATAAGGATCGATGAATAATTACTCTAAAAATTAAACATTTAATTGTACATACATGTTATTTTCATTTTATCATCTATATTATGATAAGTCCAGTCACAAATTGAATACAAGTTTTATTTTTAGCTGAAAATTCGATTATAAAAGGCTTATAAAAGTTTTTAGGTTGACAATAATAAAAATATTTTTTTTTATACCTTTAATTTTCACAAAAATGTAAGTGATAATGAAAAGCTTTGAAAAAAATTTCTTTCTTATGAAGAAATGAAGACTTTTAAATGCATTTTCTAGTTTATTAAAAATGTATTGAAATATTTGAAAATAAAATTGTCAATTTTTTTTAACCGATATTTCAAAATTAATCTACTTAAATATGTTGACTACAATTGAAAAAATATTTTTCATAGTTAATTTTCTTTATCAAGAGATTATATAATTTCACATTTAATCTCACAAAAATTAAGAAATAATATTAAAATGAAAAAATAATCGGATTTCATAAAAATCCTACATAAATACCCGATGAACAAACAGAAAAATAATGAAACGCTCTTTTTACATTCTTTCACAGCTAACATAATAACTACAAAAAATGAAAATATAAAAAATCAAATTCTAATATGTTTTAGCTGGGAAATTGATTAAACAATACTTTGCCATTTAGATGAAAAAATAATTTATCTTCGAGTTTCATATGCTCATATAACGTGGAATTTCATAGTACCTACGTGTCAACGACGTATGAAAACACACACGTGTGGGCTCGAACACTCGTTGAAAACGGGTCCATCTCGGGAAGCGGGTAGAGATACCTATTAAAGGCATCTCTTGTGAGTGCCAGTAGCGTTGCCGTGGTAACCCACCAGTAGAATTGTGATCTTTCTCATTCCTACATACTTCAACGATAGTTGTATCTTCGTCGTAACGCGTATACTGCAAAAGAGGGCGCGTATATCCGCCACATGTATACTCATCCGTACGAGCCGCGGGGTCCCTTCTCTTCCTTCCAGTAGCGAGGGCTCTGTGGGGGATGAAACAACCCTCTATAATAGCCGGGGCGGCGCCTACACCCAACCCTAATAGCCCTATCTCACCCTCGCGTTGTTTCTCTCCTCATTCCTCTCGTAGCGTCCACCCCTTAACCACCTCTTGCTTCTTCTTCCCTTGGAGCAGCAGCCACCCTCCGAAACTCGTTGGCGTGTTTCGTCCCCCCGTCCCCGCCACTCTCTCACTTCTCTCGATCCTCACCGCGGTCGCTCTGTTTGTTTATTTGATGCCTTTTCACTCTCTATTAGTCTCCCGCGCTTCAACATTTTCTGATTAGCTAGATGTCGCGCCTATACTCTACCATTTTCCTCCCTTACTTGACGCGAATGATCGTTTGTGAGTGAGGGGAAAAAGGAGAGTGGGAGTATATACTCTTCCATCGAAGCACCACTTCGTTTCTTTGAAGCGAGGCGACGATCGATCGGCTTCTGTTACCGATTTCAGCCAACGGCTCTCTCTTTCTCTCGGTACATGAAAAAGCCACTCGCATTGTCGACTCTGACTTGTATCCTACTCTTTCTTCTTTTCTATCTCACACTCATGCCCGTCGTTATATTCCAGTCACAATGCACCAGAGCGCTTCCGGAATCGAGTCGAGATCAGCTCGCTTATTAGCTTGTCTCTGTTTGAAAATCGCTGGCGCCTGCGCGAAATACATAGATGTCTTCATACAACCAACCTATTCGACTGTACTGATACAGTTGTTCGACTAATACTTACACTGCAGTTGTGCACTTTTCAATGCTAATGCTTAGATCGTATACGATAATTATTTCCTCCCGCTTGAGTACTCCGAAACTGTCAAAATACACGTTAAAACCCTCTTCATACTTGCTCGACTGAACAGCAGGGGTTTGTAGTGCTTCCATTTAAAATATCTGTACTACCACCATAAAAGCTTTATTTAACAGTCGCACGGTATAATTACTAATTAGCATCAAGTTTTCTGCTTCTTTACATGATCCTCGATTCACGCTTTATTTTGTAATTACTGTAATTAACCTTTTTTTCAATGACTTACTTTTACGCTCTATAAACTTTAAATGACATTTCTTCTTGTTTCAACGGCATTTTAGGCAATTAAAATTTTTCATTCAAATTTACTTTATTAATTAACTTGATGATAGTTTTTACAAGTTAATTTTTTGTAATATCTCCGAATAAAAGAACAAAAATGTTTTATAATTTTTGATAAAACATTCATATACATGATTCTATTTTTAATAAAATTTTATATCCATCTCTTTTATTCTGATGTATTTAAAATTTGATTCTAAGTAAATGGGCAAAAAAATACTAACCCAAAGTTCATATGCATATGAGTAACACGAAAAAATGAATGTCCATGTTAATATCATTAGTACAGAAACTATAAACAAAAAAAATTATTTCCAGTAAAGATAAAATTATTTAATACCCTAAAAGGATTTTGTTGAAATTTTTTCAATAAATATTTTCATAAACTAATGTAATTTTCATTAATGAAAAAATTTGTAAAAACATATTTTATGGATGGAATTTATCACTGATACATAAAACATTCATTTTGTTTTTTTATTATAAATAAGGATTAAATATTATAAATAAAATGAAACGAAAAAATAAATGTTGGAATAACGATCGAAGTGTCGAAAGAAGATTTGCTGAAGCGTCATCAGTACACTCTCCACCATTTTCACGTGCGGTTTCATTTAGGGATGAATAAGAGACAAAACTATACTTGATATTCTTTCATCTTTTTTTGCACCCAATGCTCATACCAAGACAACGCATTTTATACTTTTCATTTTTGTCTTACTACTTTTCTTTCATTTCTTACATGCGCTTCTTATGGCTGTTGTTTTCTCTTATGTAGCAGAGGCTTCCTCACCAACTAAGTAATGACTATGAGTAACAGACTCCATTTTCAGCTAGCAAGGGATACTCGTTCTCGTTACTCGCTCGGTTTGCTGGGAACAGACCGAAACGCAAATTCTCTATACGCAAGACAGGATAAGCTGGGGAGTAACCTTGATGGAAATAAAAACTGAAGAAGTAAGAAAAAAAAGGAGGGAAATAAAATAATTACACCGCAAAATATAACTTTGCCTTTTCTCTATTAGTCATGATAAAACATTTTATAATAAAGATAATTATTTCAATAAAAATAATAAACAAAAAGCTAAATAAGAAAAAAAGTAATTACATGATTATGTTAATAACTATAAAAAAAAAATTAAAGTGAATCTAGATTGAGACGTTTCACGAGATAAGTGCTAGCTTACATTTTAATTAACGGGAAATGAGAGCCAAGGGCTCTTCCTCTCGTAAGATTCAATGTTTCGTTTTCGTTTCTGTAGTTTTTCTGTTTTATACACGAGTCGAGAGAAAAATTTCTACAAGGTGACAAAGAACTAGCGAGTTCAGATAAGGATATAGAAAAGAGATAGAATGAGAAAAAATATCCGGGTGTAATTTTTTATATTCTTCATTTCCCGTGGCTACTGGGCGCACAGGAAACATTACCGTGACAAACTCAGACAGCCCCTTTTAATTCGCGCTTAGTCTCAACGGCGTCGAGTAATTAGTCGCTCGCTACAGAGCTTATAATGTAAGGCATTAAGATCTGTACCGCTTTTTCCTTGCTCTCACTAGTTCATTCCCTCACTCTCTCTCACTTATATATAACTCATGCCTGAATCTCTCTATCCCTTAAATCCCTCAACATCATTGCCATTGTGTTCTTCTCCCTTTTGGCTTCGCTGTGTCGTTTATCGTTTGTTGTCTAAACGTGCCGACGTAATCCATATCGTCTCTTGTTATTTCCTTCCACTATTGTGCAAAAAATTCGTCAATATTGTCAGAACATTGTTGGTTTTCATAAAAATATTACACCTTTATGCCGAAATGATAACATTCAAAACACACTTAAGTGATTGTCAAACTTCTGTATAATTACGTTAATGAATTTATATGAAAAATTAAAGAGATTATAATGACTCTTTACAGTACTTACATTCATGTTGTATGAATATATATTTTTTTTAATAATATTTCAAGTAGAGTTTTTATTTTTTCATTTTTTAAAAAAAAAGAATCAAGACGAATAGACATTATCTATATCTAAGATCATTTTTAGATAATTATCTAAAAATAATAGCCGAAAATTTAAATAACACATGTGGGTCAATTAAACTAAAAAAATTTCGGCAATCTAAAACGTGATGCTAAGATAAGAAAAGATTTTTTATATGACACCGAATTATCGGTAAAAAAATTTCAACTATTTATATTTTAGTAGTGGTTCTCATATTTTTTTACTCCTATCGATATTAATATTTGATAATGTCTATTTTTTAATAGAACTTTTGTCTTTAAGAGTATTTCGAGTCGTTTGAATATAACATTTCACGACAAATATACGTTTATGCGATTTGATTTAAATAAAAGATATAGAAAAAGTCATTCCGATATTTCTGAGCATCGTAAAAAATCAATAACTATAAATTTTAGAATTCTACAGAATCGAAAATTATCGTAATTCCACCGAAGAAAACAGTTTCAATATAATAAATCCAAATAAAATAAAAACTATGATCGTACGATTGTCAATTTTAATTTTTATTCAGTTAAAAATATAATGCCAGTTTTCAATATTTTTAGTCAATGGAAATTGAAAAAATTCCGACCCAATTTTTCAAATAAAAATTCAAAAAAAAAAAAGAAAAATAATTAAAACTTTTTCTGTATCACAATTAAAAAAATATTCTCGTGAATTAATTTCTAAAATCACTATCAATTTCAATTTTGTATAAATAAACTTTTTCAACAAACACTTGCTAATATATTTTTCACTACTATTTAATTTCCAACTGTATTTTTTTCGACAATTAACCATTTAGTCTCTATATGATCCTACCGAAGAATATTAAATTTTCTATTATTCCCAATAAATAGAGAATAAATTCGATGAAAATTTAATTGAACAAATAAAAACGTCGAAAAAATGAAAGTTAAAAAAATTTGGTTTTCTCAGGTACAATCGGCTGTCAATTTAAAGTTTTTATCCAACGTCGGTGTTTTTGAACTAAGAAAATCTATTTATAAAAAATTCTCACAAGTAAAAGAGCGAAAAAGATAAAAAATCGCGAGGTTTTGTTCTGTTAACATAGTAAGAAATTGTATATACACAAGGCTCGCGGACGAGTGAGTTCAGTTGCAGCATATAATGGGAGACCCCCCGCGGTAGCTTACCTGCATCATCGACTAATCACATCGGATAATAACCAACAATGCCGGGGCCCGTGAAAAGTGAAGCATACCCACCACTTACGTCTCAAGAGAGAACATATAATCCTCTTACGCACCGCGCGCCAGACACAAAGTAAAGTATCTACCTCTCTTACCCTCATTCTCTCATTGCTGATCCCAAAAATCGTTCGTGCGGCGACCATTCGTCTAATATTACGTATATACGCCAAAATGAGATAGTCAGGATGAAAGAAAGGAGATAAAAAGACGTAGAATCGAGGTAAAAGTGGAATGAATAAAAGAAATAGTTTGCAGTAGCCAAACGAAAACGATCATGGACCATTGTTGAATCTCAGAAGCTCTTGAGCGGGTGCTAAATTGACCTAAATCTTATACGACGATCTCCTCACCGTCGGACCCTGAAAAACTCTAAATCGCTCTTGACCAAGACTTTGAAAGTACTTAAATAACCTCATTATATTCAACAAAGAAGGGTTTTACCGTCAAGCCGATAAAAAAAGTATTATTGTTAATATTTTCACCTATTTTTAATGCTATAAAAATTTTAATTAACTTTTTTTTTTTAATCATTTTTTATTTTTACCATCATTGATCACAAAAAACCGACAATTGCATTATCAATTTTATTTTGTTTCCTGCTCGTTATTTTTTTTTGTTTTTTTTAAATGTAATATTTGAGTTAAGTAGAATTTTCTTGACAATAATCTTGGTTAAATAACTGTGAATACATTTTACTTGTAATAAAAGATAACTAAACATTAATAGGAAAGAAATCCTTATAAAGGGGTGTCGTTTTAGTGGTAAAAGATAAAATAACACATCATAAGAATATAAATACAAGATAATAATAAAGGGTGAAATCATGACATTAGCTGTCATGAGTTAAATAAGTTAAGAGCAATAGAGAAAAATTAGCTAAAAAGTAAAGAGAAATAATTGTGAAATATTTTTATATAGGAGACTTAAACATTCGAATTCAAGTTAGTGAAATTCAGTGAAATAATATTTGAAGAGTTTCTGAGGTAACTGAAAATGAGATCGATGTAGGCTTAGAGAAAGGGCGCAGATCGTGTGGGCATTTAGAGGCGTTGGCGAGATGGAGAGAGAGAAACCGCATAAAAATCGACGCGCGGTCGCTCGAGAATTCCCTACACGGCTATTTAGAAGACCCGCGTGCAAGCATCTATTTAGCCAAGCTTGGAGAGCGTGCCGGGGTAGAAATCGGGTGAGGGCGTAGAGGGCTAACAGCTCTCTTCGAGAGTGTATACATTCATGAACGGGCATGTGGCCCACACGGTCATGAAAGCACAAGAGAGATAGATAGAGCAAAGGGAATGAGAGATTGCTGCAGGTCGGGCGTAAGTATCGGGGGTTGAATACGTGTATACTCGGTAGTGGCCTCAGGAGAAGAGAACCGGTAGATTAGGTGGGCATATCGCGCGTCGGTAGAGCTGACAGTGGGGAGTGGTAAGCTGAGAGGAGTATGAGTGAGATGGGAAATGTTGAAACTCGTATACAGAGTGGAGAATGAGAAGGAGGGAGTGCAATCGTGCGATGTATAGAAAATGTGGCAGGAGAAGAGGCAAGAGGGTGCAAGGGGGTTAGCGGCTATAAAGGCTAATTGGTTAAAAGCTCACCGCCGCTGCAGGCTTAAATCAAGATCTTGGAGTGTTATAATGGATAAGTAACACGGCGTGGCACGGGACGGGACTGCTCGACTCTCCCCCTGTATATCTTTCGAGTTAAGGACTCGACTAACGCGCGATTGGTCCGCTCTGAAAGCTACCCCTAACGCTTCTGTGTGGTGCAAACCATCGATCGTGCCTCCACCCTATGAGAAATCGAGAAAGCCGTCCCCTTTGCTGCTAAACTCCGCCCTGCCACCCTCTGGCCAACTTTCAACTTAGTCACTCTCATCGCACTCTCAGTCTCGCTCGTCGTTAACTGCTATCGTTTCATCTTTATTCACCCTCCTCGATCCACCCCACCAATTTTCTCTGTCCTTGTCTCGCTCACTTCTCGCTTGCCACAACCACCCTGTGAAACGCCAAATACAGAACGCCTGTGACTGTGTGTTTGACATTGTGTTGGAGTGCGCGCCGCCCCATGCCCGTGTGACCTGCGGTTTCTCCGGTGTTTCTGTCCTTAGTTCGAATACAGTACCCATCCGCAGCCCATCACGAACCCCCGCTTAAGCCTCACCCTCTCTCTCAATCAACTAAATTTTGTTAAATAAACTTTAAGTAGATATTCGTGCTTAAGTAGCACCCTCGCACAGTAGTATGTCGTGACTTTAGTCAGCCATCAGCGTTATTTGTCATTCCATCACTAACTAAGTGGATTGTTTAATATTTTTAAGTGAAATGAAACTTTATTTGACTCATTAGCAATATTTTGAAATGTCTGTGATATCTCAACAGTGTGTAATAAAGTTGATAAGATAAGTATCGTAGGTTGTACAGATATTCAATGTAAATGGTTTATTCTGTAGAAAGTTCTAATGTGTGAATAAACCGATCGACTGTGGTCTATCGAGAAGTGAGCGGGAATTGTCGCGTGTTATACTCGCACGGATTAGTATTTGTGGGGGTGGTGCCGACAAGAAAGGAGGGAAGGAAACGATAGTGGTGATAGGGGTGAGATAAAGTAGGAGGCCATTGGATGAAGGTGGGGATCGAGTGAGTGCCACGGAGGGGTTGGCTCACCTCAAGTGTCTTGTCTCCTATCATCTTCTTGTTCGAGTATCGCTTACGAATGAACCGCGATCGAGCGATCGACCGCTTGAATCGCGACCATCGTCGTCATCACCGTCGTCGTCTAGACTTAGTAACCTGAGTCTTTTGTGCTGCTCGGTGAAAATAATACTTTCTATTTAAATCGAAACTTGCTTTCACACTAAAAATATATCTAGTGCTTTTGACTGAAAATTAAACCATGAATTTTCATCAAAAATTATTTACTTCAAGTACAAATAAACGGAGTTTCAAGTGGAATTATTCAAGTGATTCACATTATCAATCGAGTATTCAATGATTTTGCTAAATAACTCGAGTTGTTGTTGACAAATAAAAGTTATAACAAAACGGAGACGTGTATTTTATTTCCGACGGTTGCAGCTGAAAGGCTGGAAATCACGAAGAAGCAAGAGGAATTGAACGAGCGGGTGGAGATTGAGGCGACGGAGGAGGAGGACATGTCGGCTGAGACCGAAATTGAGGTGTCCGTCGTCTCGGAGGAAGATCTTGAAGCTTCAAGAAGCAGCTCCACACCCGCAGAGATGTTACTTCAAGAGAAAAGTAAACATGGCTGTGGTTTAGGCAGCCATCCATTTAGTTTTGACGGTAGTAAAGCTGCACTTAGACCCGCTTGTAATGCTCAATATACATCATTCAGCATATCCAGCATTTTGGGACGTTCTGAATCACCGTCGGCAGATGCCACCGCAGCAGTTTCCATTGTGCGAACGTCCGACGCTGAAAGAGCATCTCCACCAGCTGCTACTACTTCACAAAAGCTCGTAGCTTCTTGCGGATCTTCCCCGTCGGAGAGGATACTCTCGCCAACGTCATTAATATTAACTGGAGGACACAGTAGGTCTGCGAGTCAAGCAACTGAAGCTCGAAGTAATCCTACAACCGGGTTATCATGGAGTTCTAGTGCTACTAGTCCACCTAGTTTTCCGTCTTCTGGTGATCCGACCAATCCTCTTATGGGACATCAAGCATCAGCAAATCTCGCTATGTTATCAAGGTAATTTACACTTTATCTTAATATTTACTTTACTTTCAAGCAATAGATACATTTCATTCAATGTAGATTTAAAAATACAAATCAAACGAAAGGGTTGATATTTTTATGCATATTATAGTAATGTTCTTAGAGACTAAATATAGCATTTCTACGTCGTATTTATTATATAAGTTAATAAGTCATTCAAAAGCGATTACACAAGTTTTATTGCAACATGAGAAAACATGTAGATAATAATTCGAATTTTATACCCACTAATATGTAATTATTTTTATTATTTTAAGTAGAGTAGATATAAAAATTTATTCATAGAAATTCATAAGCCTGACTTGAGATCAGATACTTTGAAATTGTAAACTTCTTCCGGTCCAAAAAAATATTTTTCTAAAGTTAATAAGAATTTTATCAGATATACTTAAAGAATAATATTGAAAGAATGTATTTAATAATTGAAAATACATCAAGATAAGTACTGTAAGCCGGAAAAATCCACATACCAATAATCTAGAATGCGATTAAAACGTATTGGTTAACGCACCAGCAGACAACCGTAATGGAAATCTTTGATGGGTTTCACCTTTAAATCCAAAAACATACCTTTTTCCGGTGAAAAAGAGAAAAGATCGACTATCATTAGTTTGTCGACCGAGCTAAATTATCTGGCGTGTGATCTACGCGTGGGCGCGTGTGCGAGATGGATCGAGATATCCTACATCATACGATACATAGAATAAAAAGAGAGGGCGTGCAAAAACGGGATGGAGATGATGACGCGTGCGGTAAGGATTATATTATGTGGGAATGGACCGAGGGTCCGAACTGGGTAATGGGCCTATTAGGCTGTCTCATTTAATAACAACCAAAGTAACAACCACCCTCTTAGATTACTTACGCTTTTTGCGTGGGGAGTTGACGAAGTACCTGATACATTTATCTTCCAGAGGAAAAAAAGAGAGAAAGTTATGATGTTTGCCACTATAGGGGATAATGTCTGGAAGAGTAAAATGGGGTTTGAGATGATTTTATCAGATTTACTCCCCAATGGACACCCTCGCAAACCCTTACCTCCTAGCATTCTCAACTCCGATGGCTCAAATTGCTTGTTTTCCACCCGTTTACCATTTGATTAAGTTCTTCTATGCCTGTGCTGTGATTATACACTCTACCTTTTATTTAGGGCACACTTCTAGCCTTTGTTGAATTATTTTAAATTATAATCATTGAGTTTCATTCTCTTTTACATTTGTTTTAACGAGATGACGCTTCAACAAAATTTTTTTAAAATTCAAATTATTTAGCCTTTTTGCTTCAGATTATTCCACCCTTAACTAACCTATCATTTTCACCATTTATATTTTAAATAAATAATTAATTTGTTGATGAACAAAAGGTAGATTTAGGTGAAAATAAGAATAATAAAATTGAAATTAATCAAAAGAGTGATAACATCAAGGAAAATTTTCAAGTCAAGTGAAAAAATACTTAAACACTTTAAAACCGTAAAAAAAAATTGAGTATGAGGGAAATCAATTACCAAAAGACGTGCATAATGGATAGGTCCGAGTAGAACGCTTCCATCGTCGAGGTTAAGGAGTCTTAAGACTCCCCAGAGTACTTTCCCCGCATTATACGTATACCCGGACGTTCTCTATCCACCAATCTGTCCATTTGTTTCAACAGAACCTTTACATCCTTCGTAAGGAAGGAAGTATGCAAGTTCTCGAGTTTATTTATTATTCAATACAACGTTACTAAGTTTCTTCAATGTATATATGCTAACTCTAATATAAGTTAATAACTTTTCAAAATAAAACAAAAAAAAGAAATTTTCTGCAAATCACCATTAAAAACTTTTGATGAGAATCAGCTTAAAAAATTGATTTAGATAAAAGTTTTCCGGGTTGCATGAATTTTTAATTACTTTAACAAGTGATTGCTCACCAATAGAAGCTATTATAGTTAACAGCACAAGAATAAAAAATGAGAATACATGGGTGTAGAAGATTGGTTATTAATCAGACATTATTTAGATAGAAATCAAAGAGATATAGTAATCCAGTACTGCCAGGCAACTTGATGAATGATGAGCATCGAGAAGCCTATCAAATTGCTAACAAAATTGCACATAATCCATGCTAGAATTTCTCACGTTAATTACAACTATGCCCACAAATAGATTCATTAATTAGTATTGCATTGTACGGATAATACACAGCTTGAATAAAAATTAAATCTATTTAAATTCAATTCATCAGAATCAATTTCAATTTAAAAAATTCATCTCTCTTCGAATTCTTATTTCCATTATGCTAGTAGTTAGAATAGCTAATTTCATTGTTGAAGAGCAAATTATTCCTAAATAATTCGGTACTAATTGGATCATTAAAATTAAACCTTCTTCTCTATTATCCGAACTTGAATACCAAGACATAGGATTTGTCTTAATTTATTGAACTCCTCAAGATTTATAGCATTCAATACACAAAAAGCTATCACAGAAAATCATATAAAAAATTGACTCTTCGCTTACATTGTTGATTCAATAAAGAATTAGTAAATTGAGTAATCAATTGCTTATTTTCAAATTTTTTTAGCAAAATCAATAATTAGTTTAGCTAATCTTCTTTGAGATCAAGTACAAAATAATATATCAATTTGAATAATATTTTGAAAAATATCTACTCTAAAAATTGTAGTTATTCCATGATAAAGTTAGACTTTTACATAGAAACAGATTTTATTCAATTCAGAAAAAATATGACTTAATATGACTTTATATGAAAAATAAATGAACTGTATTCTATTCACTAACTCTTCGTTCATAATTTGTACAGTTGAGCTCTTGCAAAGCCCTTCAATTTTTAATTTTTTAATTTTTCTCCAGCACTTGTTTTCTATTTACCATTATTTGAGTTAAAATCAATATTCATTGTCAGGATAGTTGTTAGGATATAAACAATTTACATTATTAAATAAAATAATTAATAACACAATCCAACGGTTTGATTAAAAATAAAAGCTCATGAAAAAAGCTGGCTGTTGTATATCCAAGTTGTGTGATAACATTTAAATATTATTTATACATTTATATACATTTAGGATAAAGTTGATACAAAAATTGATTGAAAAATATAAAGTTTACTGCAAAGTTTGAAAACCCATTATCAAATTTATTGGAAATATCTAGAGTAGAAATAATAAAAAATTATTTATCAAATATAATTTTTTGAATTGAATCTCAAAACCTCCATTAAAAAGTAGAAATAATAAATTACAGATTGTTTTATGAAAAAAGATATTTTAGAGAAATAAAATGTAAACTTTTATTGAAATATATTGTTAAAGAGAGTATCTATATAAATAGTCGGATACTATGTGTTAGAATGAACAATAGACTTCACATTGGGAATAATCCGACGATAGTCGTCATCAAAAGTATAGGAATAAATCCCCAACTTGGCCCTCAACAACGATCGCACTACGAAGCCAACCAGTGGATTAACTGGTGCACTTCCAAAGCCAATAACTCATTGTTGAGTCATCCAATAGCACTTCATGCTCTACTACCTGAGAACATATTGCAATAGACTTAACATCGATTAAAGGCATTGAAAAAAAATGACTTTATGTAATGATTAAGTAATAAGATTTAATTATTATTATTTTTATTGAGTTAGATCGTAATGGAAGCAAAGATAACTAAAAACTTTATTTGAGGTTTCTTTTTTTTTTATTTTTTGTTTCATGCTTGTGTCTTAGTTCTCCCCAACCAGCTTAATGGCTATAGCACAGCTACCGGACTTTGCGAAGTACTCTCGCGATTGAGGAGGAAATCACAAAAAAAGACTCAAGAAAAAAGATCAAAGCTTAGCAAAGGGGAAGATCATGACAAACGGTCGAGCTAATAATTGATCAAGCAACTTTTTGGTTAGATGGATCATTGTACAATAAAAATCGTTGCTTATGTTATATACTGAAGAATTATTTTTTTTCATCATTTATAGTACAGAAGATCAAAAGCTACTTCTTGAAAAAACATGTCTGGCAATTTTACTGATGAGATATAAAAATACAACATCAAACAAAAATACATTTCCTTATTAAGATGATCGTTCATATTTCAAAATAATGTATAAACTCTGAATATGTGAATATCATTAATTCATTAAAATAAATTTTCCATCCTTTTAAACACCGAATTATTGCCATTTAATGCCTTCTATCTTTGTAATTAGTCAATGCTTCTTTGACGTTAATAAATAATCAGTAGTTTCATATAAATACTGTTTTCAAATATCAAATAAAACAGTCGTATGTGAATTGTTTGCTCTAAATTTAAGAGTTTTGAAATTTATAAATGATTAATGATAATCTTTATTGACGTCAATAATAATTGAGTCAACTAAAGTACGTAAATCTATTGAATGAATGCACACACATGTATAAAGACGCTTTTTCATTATTCAATATGGCTTCATTTATATATTTTACTGCTGTTCTTCTTCATGGGTTTGACGATAAATTTACTCAAATTAGTCCAGTGAAATTTCTTTGATCAATTACCCTCCTATCATGTCAATATACTTTTCTGCATATGTATCAAGTTCTCCAAGTTGCAAAAGATATCTTAGTATATTAGTTGTATAGATTGATACTAGGTAAGGATTTAGTTACGTATATTTCTGATGGAGAGATAAGAATAAAAAATATTTAATCAATTCAGATCAAATATTTTAACAATCTAGTGGTGAAGTGAAACGTATTGCAAACATTTGAGTAATGGCACTGATGAAAAAATCACTTGAACAACGTAAGGTTACTGAAGCACAAAAATCGGAGCAGAAAAGATCGATTAGAAGTTATAGCCATTTAAAAAGCCCTACTGAAAACTTTTCGGCCATGTTGAATCTTCAATACTGGAAATAAAGAACAACTTGAGCTATGTCTAACTGTATTTCATGCTGAATTTCATCTACGATATTTTTATTTTTTATAAAGTCAAGTCTTTTGTTCAACTTTACATTTACAGGGATAAATTGTGAAGCTATTTTTCGATTTTTTATTATAATTTTATAAGTATTCAACAGATGATAAAAAAATAGATCTTTCTTTTATTGTTGTTAATACTCGGTTATAAACAATAAAAAAAGGGCTGATAAATTAAAGAATTTTACTTGAAGCTGAATAATTAATTTTGAATTTTATTAATTTACTGTAAATAAAAAATCACTTAATTCTAAAATCAAAATATAAAGCTTTATGAAATATACAACAATTATAAAAATATCTTTAAATAACAATATCATTAGTTTATATCTATTGAAAGTTGGTTAAGAGTGATTTTTAAGCGTGTGTTGAAAAACCTTGCAGTATTGTAAATGAAATTTTCATTCCATATTTTCATTAGGATATTTTGAGTCTACGAACATAGAGACATTGTTCTATTGAATTTTATTTTGGAATTATTTTTACTAATCAAAAAATCTACATCTACGAATTGAAATTTCTAGAATATGTAAAGAATTGAATTATCAAACAGTTAATTAAAAAATTCAAAGTTAATAATTTAAAATTTATTTTTATTATTCACTAGAATATATAGCGCATATACAGTGCACGTCGATGATTGTATGAGAATTATAATATTTTAACCAATAAGGAAAAAGTCACTCACTTTTCGATATATTTCAATTATTAGCTCACTTTATATGTCCATGTAAATATTTAAATAAGGAGATTTATGTCATTCTTTTATTCAATTCTATTTATATAAAGAAAGATTAAATTACAACTACAGAGTTGTTACTTTAGCTGATTACAATTAAAATTTATTTATTTACTGAAAAGTTTTTGTAGGAAAATTCTTGAAAACAAATAACAACATTTTGTATAAATAACTCATAATCAAACTTTATTAATTGTTAAAAAACAAGTGAATATATTAGAGTAAGTATTCCAGTAAATATATCAGTAATTGATGAAAAAATCGAGAATAAGTAAATGTAAATCTCATTGTAAAAAGTACAATTTATATTTCAGTGGTAACGCAACATAAACCTTAGCTCGCGTGATGATCCAAGGATTGCGACAAAATCCCAAGAACCCTCAACGAAAGCCCTAGAAAGGCAGGGTGTAGAATTAGGGCTGGCAAAGGAACACGCCAAGAAAAGAGAAGGGAATTGAGAAAGAAAAGAACGAAGAATGTTGAGCGCACTTCTGTACCTGCTTCCCAAGAGTTCTTGGCTGCTTACAAACAGACGCTTGTCAGATTTCCTTTATCTCTCCTGAGGCATCTGAAGCGCATGCCAAAGCCGTTCTCTCTTTCCTCCTTATTTTCCATTCTATTTATCTTCTTGCTTAACATCTTCAACCCCTCCTACTTCTCAACTACTCTCATAATACACTCCTCATCTCACTCACGAAGAATAGCGACCCTCAAAGCTTTTAATTTGTCTCCTGGCCTAGTGTGTCTTGTCGTCATTCACGGTTCTTCCATCCCGAATAATCGTTTTCTTTACTTGCTGGCGTCAGGACTCACCCCTGAACTAATAATCAGACAAACAACACAACAATGAAGAGAAAAAAAGCGTCAAAACGAGATCACATCGCGACGAAAGACGTGCTGCAGGTAGTGGAAAAGTAGCTGGGGTCTAGACCACTTTCTATACTCAAGTAGCTCTCTGAAGAGGGATAGTCAGGAAAAAAATAGGGCTCTTGTAAGACTTCTGAAGCCTCTACACACACCTCGTGCAGTCGACGATCCTACCTACTTACCTAATATCTACATTTTCCTAGCAATCGTCACTCTCAATCATCGGATATGTCTAAAAATGTTTCCTCTAACGATAAATACTTGTGTTATTATTATCTCAGACAATTAAAGGATGATAGACTTTTTAACGTGACAGTTATTTCTCTATCAACCTAGTTTCAGTTTTAACTGATCAATAACTTTCTTTAGATAAAGAAAAAATAAACTTACTTTAAAATCTTCGGCTGAATATAACAATATATTTTTCTTCATGTTTTGTAGTGAAAGTTTCCTAACTAATTCAAAATCTGCTACTCATATTGGTTGATCAAAAAAAATATCTATCAATGTTTTCATGGTATACTTTTTAGCAATTGTTCATCAAATGAATTTGCTATAAAACTAAGAGCTTTAATTTATGATGACATTTTATTATTAACTTCCCAGTTAGAAGTTATTGCAATGGGTCCGATTTTGCGAATACCAAATTTTGACAAATCTCCTCGTTTCAAGGTTCCCAGAGTCGAATACAATAGTTTTCAAGTAGACGTCTGTGTGTGTATGTCCGTATGTGCGTTTGAAATCATTTTTTGTCTCGATTATCTCAAGAACAAAAAATGATATCAACGTAGGTCCTATTGCACTCGATAGGTAATTATGCAATTTAGAACTGATTAGATTTTCAGCGAAATTGGTTCAGCCATTTTTGATGCAGAATCAAAAAACTGAAAAAAAAAGTAAACTAGCTAAATCTTACCATTCTTTCCACTGAGAAGTTAGTTGTGTGGACGTTTCGGGTTGCACTCAGACCGTTGTAGCGCACTGATATTTTACTGAATGATACCTTTGTTCATCAAAAAAATATTCATTCAGTTGTTGTAAAAATATTTGTAAAATCTATTCTATTATAGATAACGTTTATAAAAAATATTTAAAAAATTATGCTTCAATGCATAACATCATTTTGAATATAACAATTTATTTAAAAACTAAACAATGTAGTGTAAAGGATTTTCATCAAAAATTCTAGCTTAAATATAACATGTATTGTTTTATATAAAACAAAGCTTAGTATCGAATCAATCCTATCAAAAGTTTTTTCCTATGAACTAATGGAAATTAATAATATTGTAACCAGTCTATCTTATAAAGAAACAACCATTCAATTATCATCTCAATACATGAATTTTAACATACCTTTAATTGTAAAAATATTTCCATTTATTTTGGGACATTTCAAAAATAAAAAAATTCAAGAAATACCAACTAATTTAAAATTAAAACAATATCACTGTTGAATAAATACTCTGTAACATTATCTCAAAGGATTTCTAAAATTTATAGCTTTCATGAATATTACATTCTGATATTCTTTACAAGCTTCTATAATTTTATTGTTCCAATTCAGCACATAAATTTGTTTGATTTCAATAATATATCCCATTACATATAACAATATATTTTAATTTAACTTCATAGAGTATTATCTTATTAAATTCTCTAGTACATTTATTTTTTATTAAATAAACAATTATTAAAGATTGAAAAGTATCATCTTCACCGGTTGTTTTGCTTCTCTTTCTCAAAAAGATAATTCTATCCTCTATTATTTATGCTCACATATTGGGGATTTGATGAAAATCTAAACATTTTAGAAATCAATCCAATATTTTAGTCATTTTATTCAAACTCAACTTAACAGTGAACTTATTTTTTGGAATATTTTTGTTTAATAATTTATGTTTCCTTTAAACTCCTTTAATCCGCAAGACATTGAATCGAATTTTTTACTTGAAATATTTGAATTTAATCCTATTGGTTTTATCACTAAAATCCAATGGAGAGGAAAAATAATAGTACAAGTATATTAATATAGAATGATAAAACTAAATTCCACATGTGATTTATGAATAATAAACTCCAAAACTCTAACTCAAGGAAATTACGTCAAAATAATTTCGGGTTAAACGTTGATGTGTACATAATGGTTAAAGGTTTAGATGAGTCTACGCTTGTTACTATACTGAACATTGTTTCGTATACAAGTACACATAACCACGTAGCGAGATAATAGCCTATGGTCGGGTCAATAGCGATACGCGATAGCGCGAGACAGCAATGCTTCGTTTTCGATCGATCCTCCATGTACCTACCGCAGCGAATTCCATCATTTACCTGAAATTGTACGCTCGTTTATCCCACAAACGAGAAATGCAACGCGAGAGGAAATATAACTGGATACTTTGTTAACGGTTCGTTGCATCTGCTATTGGAGATTGGTTAGACACGCCAAATATTTAATCGACCACACCATGCGCTTTAGTTACAAATTATCGTGCATTGATGTCTGCCAACCAAGTACATTCAAATAAATTTATCAATCGATTAAAGTTTTATCTAATTCCAAATAAAAAGCTAATAAAACATTTGAAAAATTTATTCTGTTCATTTTTCAATGGAACTTCATTCAATTTATCTTCGATCAACGCACTATTTGATAATACTAATAAACCGATGATTTTTATTCGCTACTATTTCAATGATTTAATGCCGTTTAAAAATAGATATTATAAGGGAGGTTTTTAAAAATTTTTTTTAAATATAAAGATTATCAATTTCAAATAATGATGATGAAAGTAAATAAGTTTGTAAAATTTTTGTAAAAGAAATAATAATCTTCATGAACTTCTTTTGGAAAATTAAAAATTAAACACTATTGTATTTCGCTTGAACATTTTTTTATTTATATTCTTACCATCCCGTTAGGAAGTTATTGTAACTGGGTCGACTGGTGAAATTTGAATTGTTATAATATCTTTACGTTTCAAAATATTTGCAAGCATACTGATCAATTTTAGGAATGATGTGTGTGCGTACGTACACATATACGGATGTCAGCATTTTTTTCGTTTTCGATGTCTCAAGAATCGATCAAGATATCAACTTCAACCACAATTTATTCGGAAGATATTATTCTAAAGAAGATCTGAGTGAAATTTGAACAAATTCGGTCGAAGCGTTTTTTATACCAAAAAACTAATAATCAATAGATGAAAGATGAACTATTTAAAATACATTTAAGCGGAAGAATAACAATTTCATCCGAAAATTAAGTCGATATTGACTAGACATTATTGTTCACAAACATATATGACTTTCATTAATTACGCATTGTTGAAAGCAATATAAATTTGTTATAAACAATTAAAATCGTATTAATGAATTAACTGATGCGTGTATCGCACCGATTTGAATTTTTTCGGCAAAATAATATTATTACTGATGAGATGTGACTTTTAACAATTACACATTATTTATAACAATTTTAAATCGTTATAAGCAATTAATCAATTTGTTAGAAACAATTAAATAATGTTATTTATGATGAGATATGACTTTTAATAATTACGCGTTGTTATAAAGAATTTATGAATTTCTTATAAACAATTAATAATGGGAAGTTAGTTTTGTGAATACAGACAAAGTGTGCTCAGACCTATTTTCAATTCCATGATTTTGATTTTTGTAAAATAATTATAAATAAATCCTTTTTTCAGTGCATGTGTTATTTTTTCGAAAATCTTATTAAATAGTAATAATTGATCCAATCAATGCCAGTGCACTATTCATTTTCTTTGTAACTTTCTATAACTCAAACGTATTTTTTTGAAAGCTAATTATTTTGTAAATAATTTTATTTAATTGTTACAATCTTGAACTGAGTTTATTTATCGAATAATATACTATGTATTATTTTCATGAAAAAGCAATAAATAAGAGATTGAAAGTAATAAATGAACAATTAATCCTTTTCAGGCTGGGATTAGTTTCATCATTAATCGAAAGGTATCCAATTGGGGTTGGAGGTGTCTTTTTTCCATCAACACTTCAACACCTTCAACAACAGCATCACTCAAGACTTGCGGCTGTTGCAAGTTCAGCATTAAGCAATGCTGGCCAATCAGATGCTAGTGAATCAGATGGAATACGTGGGGTTTTACCTGGTAACGGAGGCTGGCCGTTTCCATGGAGGCCGACACATGGTCTGCAGAGTCTTGAACATCCATCAAGTGATGTCGTTGGATCACACAGTCGTGTGAGTCCTCCTTCAGGATCCTATCTGAAACGAGGTAAATTTTGTTTCATTTATTATCATTCTTCTTGCACAGGAGATGTTTTAATCAACAACTAATCCGATTAGTTATATAAATAAATATGAAAATTTGCATGAAAAGATTTTTGTATAGAGTACTGGAAAATGTATGATGAATAAAGTTTCCTAGAAATAAAATAAAGTAATGCTTATTATCTAAAAAAATACAGGATAGTTTTATATTATTTGTTTGGAGTAAACTTTCTATGTAGAAGTATCTCCAACCACTAGCTATGAGGAAATTAAAAAACATAATGATAATTGGCTGAATCTAAAAATGATAAGCCATTTGTTAATGGGTTTTTTATTTTCTAAAGTTTTAATATTCTAATGAAAATAAATTAAAAAATTATTTAAAAATATCTAACAACTGAATCGATTTTTTCTTCTATCAACAAAACATTTTAATCAATATGAAATAGGATTACACTATCAATATTGTTTAATTTTAAAAAAATATTATTTTGGAATTCATACCTACGACTTTTGGTTTTGCTTTAATATTTATAAGAATGTCTACTAAATAATAAATATTTTTTTAGAAATTAAAAAAAATTTCAATCTATTTTTCAAGTATTATAATTGATTGAACTATTCAAAATAAAACTCTGAGCTTAATTTTATCCATTTCTTTTAGTAAAATTTATAATGATTAAAAAAAAACAATTTATAACGAAACAATAAAAAGATATGCTTTTCATTTAATTAAATGAACCGCTCTGTTTTGGAATGACAAATTTTACTGACACGTGTTCTAAGTCAATATTTTGTCAACATATGTAACCTCCATAAACTTGATAAAAATCTATTATAATCAGCACACGATGAGTTTATATACAAGCAATTAAACCCATTTTTCAACATGCTATATAATATGCCTTCCTGATGATTATATTTCATAATCAGTAGTGGATCTGTGACTCTATTAACAGTAATATGACTCACATTACTAAATTACTATTCTTAACCAAAAGCTAAAAAATAGTAAAATACTAATACAGTAATTAAAAAATATTTTAAAGGTCTCCAAACATTACAAGGTTAGTTCAATTGAATTTTTATCAGCGTAATCGGTGCTGTCACAAGTAATAAACCACTAATTTAGACCATCAGAAGACCCACCAGGTCATGACCATCTGGTGTTCCCCTTCACCTATCCCTAAAATTGACTCATCTCATTCATTCGTTACCCAGATAACATCAAATTAATACCATCAAACAATAAAATATCTAAAAGTCTGTTCTTTGCTTAAAATGAAATTTGAATTGGTTAACCCTTGTTCGAACTCTAGGGGCTTGCTAAAATATAAATCTGTGTGGGTGAAAAGACAATGAAGAGAATTGTAAAATATGAAAACTATTATAATACAGACATTATATGGTTTCTCTACTTTTTATTAAGTAGCGGGTAAAATACATTTACACTTTTTTTTCAATTTTTTGTTTTTATTGTTGTTTTAGCTGAAAATTATAAATATAATTTCAGGCTTTTTTGAAACTAATATCAAATTTAAAAACAAGTAATATATATTAACATATACATATGTATATTAACATAGTAACAATAAATGTTCACAAACTGAGAGAAGAGTTGACATTTAGACCATTGTTGAAATAATTTTAATTTTTTACGAATATTATTTTAAAAAATAATTTTAAATTTGAAAATTATACATGCATAAAACTTGTCAATGAATTTATTATTAACTACATAAATATTTGTCAAAAATTATTAAACATAATTTGTTAGTTTCAATTGATGCGTCTTTATTTCAGCTAAATTTTTCAAATAAAATTCAATAAAAGTAAAGATCAAAAATTTTCATTAAAAAAGGTTTTTTGATTAAAAAAGTTCATTTCCTTTCTTTTGTATAAAACTTATGATAATCACAAGCGTGTAAATAAAAAAAAAAGATTAAAATTAATGCTATCAAATAACAATAACGAAGTCTGGTTTTAGTTCAAAATGTAATTCGAATTCTTTAACCTTTCAAACTCTGTAGGTCTACTGAAATGTAAATCTGCGTTGGCGAAAAGACAATGAGGGGAATTTCGAGAAAGGATATCACAACGAATATAATACGAGTTCTCCGCGGCTTTTTCAGTTTCTAGTGTGCCAGAGCGTCAGGGGATAGAAAGGTATGAGGTTGGTTTCCTCACAACCGCGACGTGGCCAGCGGGAGGGTGTGATTAAAATTTCGAGGGGTATATTCGTGGTATTCACGAACTCTCGGTGTCTCGGTTGCTTTATCTGTGTCCGCGGTTGTTATGCGTGTAAGGCCGAAACGCTTGGAATTGACGATGGAGTGAGAGGGTTCGGAGGGAAGCAATGGAAGAACCAGAGTTGGGGTTCACAAGGGATAAGAGAGGAATGTTGAACAGAGACAGAGACATTAGAGACGATATACGAGAGGGAGTACGCGCCCATGCACGACTGTACTTGTATATGGCTTCCATGGCTTCCGCTACGACAAACCAACGTCGATCGCCTTATTCTTGTCGATCGTTTTGCTATTGCCACCTTTAGTATAAAGTGTGCTTATGAAGCTACTTTCTCTGTTTATAGCAATTTTCCCCTGTCAACATTTGTCTTACACGTTTTCAATGCTTAAGTGTTGAGCGACAATTTAATCATCATGATAACAAATAAATTATAAAAAGTATTGAACTTTCATTAATTCTCAGCACGTTATTTTCTTATCATCTCATTCTTATGTCTAAATAACTCTATTTTTTATTATTATTTCAATAATGTTTTCACAGCTAAAAATATGTTTATTAAAAATAACGTTAATTTTAGTAATGTACAATTATTTTTATAATGTATGTTTAAAACTTGTCTTTTCAAAACATTCATTAGAATAACTGATTTATTTATTCATTTGCATCTGTTACACCACATTAAACTGTTGTGTGCTTCATACGTATTTTTATTTTTTAAATTCAACCAATTAGAATATGAAATATGAAGAGACGTGGTAAAAGTATTTCTAACGTTTTTGCCTCCTCTCATGAGTACTTGAAATAAATACATTATTTTCTTATAATTTTGATGTTAACATCATAATGATATACATTGAAAATTTAATATGTATATCAAAATTACTCCTTTTTCTGAACATAATTTTTACTACTTAATAATAAGGATTTTTAATAACTGATAAATTAATTAATATTATATTAGCTTCATACAGTAAATAAGAAAATTTATTCAATGAAAAAGCATTTTGGATAGAATGATAGAATCAAATCTTAAACTCTGAAGCAAAAAAAATTCGAATACAATGGATATAATGAATAAATAATGAACTTCAATTTCCAGAAGACCTGGATGATGACAACCCATCAGACGACAGACTACATCGAGGTGGACGAAGTCCTTCAACAGGTGACGAAGTTCATGAAGACTTAGGCGATGATGACGGTATTGATGGTGATGATGGTGAATCTCCTGGATCAGGTGGTCACCATGGGTCATCTACAAGTGGTAGTGGTAATCAAGGAGTGCAAGTCAACGTGAATGGTCAAGACTCAAATGTGAAACGTAAAAAGAAAACTCGTACAGTGTTTTCACGCTCTCAAGTGTTCCAATTAGAAACAACATTTGAAATGAAACGGTATCTCTCATCATCAGAACGAGCGTCATTAGCAGCATCACTTCGATTAACAGAAACGCAGGTTAAAATTTGGTTTCAAAATCGTCGCAACAAATGGAAACGTCAACTTGCAGCTGAAATTGAAGCGTCTAGCATGGCGCACGCGGCACAGCGGCTGGTACGCGTGCCGATTCTTTATCACGAAGCAAGTGGGACAGGGAATACGGTAGTGGCAACGTCAGTTGGAAGTGGAGTATCAGTACCACCACCAAGTGGGACAGCATCACTTGCTGCGTCAACAGGACCACATTCTGTGGGTGTTGCGGTTGGAGTTGGAACCTCTTGTGCTCCGTGCACAACAGCACCTCCAATCTTCTACTCTCCGCATCATCAACATCACCACCATCATCATCCACCGCACGTCCAAGCCCATAGTCTTTTACCTCATCAAGTGCACCCACAACCGCCGCCTCCACCACCGCCACCGCCTAATTCTCAAGCTCAGTCTTCACAATAACCTTACGTTTTACCCCTACGCTCTGGACTCGACGTCCGCTATTCGAGGTTCCTCGCTGCACCGTGATAATCACGACGATACTCTTTATTGTAATATTAATAATGGTGATGATAATTATATTGATAAGTATTGTAAAGAAGAGTTTTATTGCGGACTTCACTTGACATCCAACGCACCGCTTACATCAACGATTCGTACTTGCCCGATTGTCCTAATATTATTATTGATATCGACGAATAAACGACGATGCTACGTGTCAATATACGCGAATATTTGCATTACTTTTTTTTCCTCTTGAATGTCTTTTTTTTCATTTTAACCGCAGAAAAAACAGTTTTTATTATCAAATTTGCTACAATAATTGTGTCCAAATTTATTTTCCATGTTTAACATACGAGAAAAAATATGGCAGCATGCAAAAAAATAATCGAAATAAAAAAAATATAAATGTAAATAAAATACATTGTGATATTGTTTCTGCTATTTATAGAATAATAATAAATTTTATGAACATACAAAGTCATTTATTTATTTTAAAATATTTATAATAATAATAATAAATCAATAGTGTATATATGCATCGTATTGAAACAAAATGTTTAATGATCGAATAATTATCAGATTTTCATGTATTTTATGCAGAGAAGAGATACCTAGAAATGAAAAAAGTGCAGCAGAACAAATGATCATGATGTTTAAATATGATGGTTATACTGTGTGTATTTTAAAGACTGTTTTTTTCTGTATAAAAACATAGATGATAGAAAACAATTATTGAGAGTCATTGTTCGTAGTGTAGCTAAAAAATTTACTGCTTGAGTGCACGGGCGGAAGCGGTTAGGAGTTTTATAAGTGAGTGAACATTATGATGATGTGTACGTCGTTGTTCTCCAGGGTTTTTAACTCTGTTTTCGTCGGTGTTTATCACTCACCACGATGGAAACCACAAGGGAGCATATCCGGGTGACAATACGAAACGACTCACATTTGAGTAAAGCAACTAGCAAGGCAACCTAAGAATGTGCACTTCAATCATCGTTTCCATATATATCTCGTCGTCGTACACCATCGCACCTTTGCTCTTTGGTCTCTGATCTCTGAACGAGAGTTGTCTTTCATCTGTTTTCCTTTTCTTCCAATATTTCTTTTTCCCTCGATCTCTTTACTTCTCTATTTCTTTCTCCTACATGGCATTATATTCTCTCTTCTTCTTTTGAACAGCCACATAACTTCTTGGAGGCCGTTGGGAGTTGTTGGTCGACAAGAATTACACTGTACCTATACCTTTTCTCTACTTGTATATGTTTACCCCTTTTTACAAATCCTCACTCCCTTAATGCTTTCGAACCTCTGCAAAATTGCAGCGGCTTTCATTTTTATCACTCGAATGCTTTTTCGTTTACATTGACTCATTTCCGCATATACCAATCCAACTTTCGAGAAAGTTAAATTGATGAAACAGCTTTCATTAGTCTTCCCTTTTGTTATTTTAACTTTCAACTCCACAGAAAAAATAATACACCGAACATGAGAATGACAACTAGTTTCTTTTTTTTTTTAAATTATACAAAAAAGTTTTACTACTATCAGAACATGTTTTGCTACCATTTTGCTACCAATAATTGTTTTAGTGTACGACTGAAATAAAAATTTCCTTACGACAAAGACACGTTTTGCTGTAGAGGATATATCTATACTTACTGTGAAGTTATGTAACTTCGAGTTATTAATTTTGAAAATGAATTATTTTAGGGCATAATAAAATAGAAATCAGTTTTATATCATCTAAAATGGTATGATTCTTCCAGGATCATATTACCGTAATAATATGAATCGTTTATCAACTTCTGAAATTCCACAACAAAACTACTGTTTTCTGGTAGTATTGTAACTTTTTTTTTTAGTGTACGTACTTTGAAAATATTTTCGCATTTTAACTTTAAATAAATTATACATAGATTAATTACAAACAATGATACATTCATTAAGCAATGATATTTCATATTCTTTCCATTTATAAAATTCTGTAATTGGAAAATTTCTAAAACACAAAACAACAAATTTGTACATTTTTTATAATCTACATTAATTTTATTTAAACATTAATTAGAAAATTTTTTATAACACATTATATTTCAGTGTAAAAAGTGTACATAATATATAATTCAAGGAACATATCTTTTTAAGTAAATAAAATATGTCTCTTTGTAAAATTATACATTTTTTGAACGCCTCTTACTTTATCATATCCATTATCTCGTCAAGCTCATCGACTCGAAGAGAAATGGACATCATTCAAGGATCACATATTAAAGAGAACGAGATAAAAGGAAAGAAAAACGTCTAGGTATCAAGTTTGCAACGGATCGAAAGTTTGCCGGTCACATTATTGTCACCCCGGCAATCTGGAGTCGAATTGCGGGTCTTTACTATTACTGTTGTCGACGTACTCTACATCTCCGCCCTTTTCCTAACGCGTGTATCGTGCCCCGGAGTAATTTAACGCGTAAAGGGGATGACAATGGACTCGAGAGAATATATAGTGTGCCCCCGCAGTGTGTTAGCACCCCCTCAGTATACACCCGTGTAATGATCGTGTTACGTATGTGTTTGTTAAATCTCCCTGGTCAAAGAAAAATTGCCTAATAACGTGACGACTTTCCTTAAGAAATAATCCAAATAAAAAGCCACCCATTAAGTACTATGGGTGTTACCTCAAATTTCCATTACATTTCAATGCTTTTTTAGAAAAGAAATTAATCCGATTTTTCCTTCACTCTGAGGGATAAAATAATTTTCAAAAAGACGAGAAAAGTAATTTAATAAAGAACTTATTTTCTAAGGATGATGGAAAAATCATAATTTGATGCTTTGACACAAATAAACGTATATAAAAGAACCTTAAGTAATGTGGACCAACTAGAAACATTACTATTAATTTATATCAGTTTTTTTTTTACAAAAGGTAAGTTAAAAAAAAGATATTTCAAAAGAGTTCAATAAATTTTTTAATGAAAAACATTTTATCATAAATAAATAATTGAACTGTTTTTCCTTACATCAATATAATGGTGTAATAATGTTTACCATGATCATGAAACTATGTCCCTTGTGATTGCAGGATATGCATAAATGTGTGTAGTGGAAATAACAGTGGCATTGAATACAATACTATTATAGACATGTAATTCAGTAAACGTTAGAGAATAGGTTTATATACTCAATTAAATAATAGTAAACCAAATGCATATTGATCTAGGGGAGCATAGATGTAGCAATTAGGTCAGGAATATTTTTGCAGCAAAATTGTAACGTTTCTTGTTATAGTGAGACACAAAGAAGATTAAAAGCAATTATGTAATAGAAATCAGCTAGAATAATAAAATTATCGAAGAATAATTCAATAAATTTAAAAGATGTAGCACTTAGTTTTGAGTAATTATTTAAAATTTTCTTACAAAAAATGACAGTATTTAATTTTTTTTATATCTATTTCACTAAGTTTCTTTTAATTTGTATAAACGCACCATCTGTATACTCATTCATTTTAATTCACAAAAAGAGTTGACGTTCTAGCCCATATTCAAATGATGTGCATTGTATCTGAACACTTCAAGGATTAAGTAATCAGATAACGATTTTTATATTGTAACATATCATAGATATTTTTAATTGGAAGTGGAATGAATAAGATGTATCTAATTAGTAATTTTTTTTTTCATCTTTTACTTTACAATACAAGTAAGTAGATATTACGAAAAGAAATAAAACTTTTTCCGAAACTGTTTTCTACCCCCAAAATCAATTTTTAGTTGTAAAATCACTGTATAAAAATGAAAAGCACCAGAATAATTACTAAAACATAAAACTAATGAAAGAGATAAATGCTAAAGTGCAAATTTAAAATCGACAAGCATAGTATGAACAAAGATTACTCCAATACTAAAATCGAATGTGTTCAGTAGATAGTATAATTTGAAACAGCTTTATGTAAGTGATAAAAAAAATTCAGTTCTCATTTGGAATTGATAAAAATTTTTATAACCACCCTAAGTTGGTTTTTGATAGCAAAAAGATTAATTCATATTTTACTGATGATAAAGGAAAAAAATATATCAACTATTTAATTTTTGTATTGTTTACTAGCTTATATCCGCAACTTCATCGACGTAAAATGATTGCAAACTTATTACAATCCATTAATGAACATAATAATATTTTTACTAGAATAGCCCATATTTACCTTCCCCCTTATTAAAAATTATATTATTATCTCGAAAGTTCGACAATGTTGTAAAAATTTTTAAAAGCTTTAAAAACATCTAGAATTTTCTATAAAATTTTAAAATATTCAAGAATCTTTTGTAATTATCTCGAATTGTTAAAGAGAATCTGTATTTTCCTCAAAAATTTTTAAATTGTAAGAAAAATTTAGAATTTTTAAGATATTTTTAGAAAGTTTAAGAGAATCCTACAATTCCCGAGAAACTCTCGCCAATGACGTAATTTTTATTTTATGGTGTTTTAAAATTTTTTAAAATCTTATTGAAGTAACTTAAAGGTTAAAGGAAGTTGCAAAATGTGAATCCGTTAACAATTATACTCCAGTATATTATTCCAGAGTATATTCAGATTATTTCTCTTCTATCTTATTGCTAAAAGTTGTTTATATTGTTATTACCAATAGCAATTGTTATAAACAACAATTTTAAAAAAGTTACCTGTATCACTTCTGATATCCACCTCTGGAATTGTCTGCAAAGTTTCATCGGTATCGGTTCACACCGATCAGTCTGGACAGACAGACAGACAAACACAAATTCTAAAAACTGTCATTTCCGTTTCAACACTTCGCGAATAACCCTCTAAGTTTAGTTTTAAGTAATTTTCGTAAAATCACAGACTCACACTCGAATTTTCTTTATATAGATTCTCAACCACTATTAATTTCTCAATTGAGCTCTCATTAATCATTAATCAATCATAAAATATTTACTTAAAACAAAGGCATCATAGATGTTATCAGTTGAATAAACTATATATATAGCGTGTATTCGATAATAATAAAGTTGTTGTTTAAGTTGATGACAATTGGGTAATTATTAGCAGGCTTCGATGAAACAACAGCTGTTAGATGGTTAGAAGCGAAGGATCATGATAGAGAGACAGATGACGCCGGAGGTTTAAATGTATCGTGTCACGTTTGGACTACTCCTATATGTTACTGTATCTCTTTGTCCATTTCATCTAATTTACAGTCACACTCCATTATCGCGTGGTGATCGTTTCGTCGGCACGTAGTTACATGACTTGATAAAGAGGGTTGAGTCCTCAAAGACTCATCATTTAATACCGCACGCAGAATAATTACTCTAATGGAATAATTTTTTCGAAAAATCTATTGCTAAATATCCAGGGGGTTCAGAAGATATCTTGGTCGCTTTAATCGTGACCACGCACGTCGTTTACCTTGACACAAAGGGGAATTGAAAGCAGAGAGAACAACACAACAGGGTACATACATGTCTACCATTTCGTGCAGTCTCTCCCTGGGATCCGCGATGTGGCACTCCCCTGTTCGTTGGTAAAACGGAAGCGATGAAGAGAAGAGGAAAGAGCAAGGGAGAAAGTAAAAGAAAAAAAGATGGAAGAACGACGAACGAGTCAATGGGTATAAGCACTAAGCACGTAACTATGAAAGGAGTCGGGGGTTGCGAATCGTCGCTAGATTAAAAAGAGGCTCCCTTTTCACTTGCTCTTTTATCCCGCTCACTCTGCTCTCTTTCGCCCCACACGCACCATGTGCAGAAACAGCAGTCAGCAAACTCTCTCTGATGCTGCTCCTCGCGATATACCCTTTACGTCGTGTATACATTCGATATCTCGCGACCGTCTGCTACTGGAAAAGCAATTCGATCCGGTGTGCTCACCCTTTTTACTCTTCGCGAAACGCATACAGAAAAAGAGGGAACTGGTTATGATGTAAATCTCGTGCTTTATACCAAATCCATTGCATCCAGTACTCTGTGCTTCTATTTAAGCTCTATATCTTATTATGCTTTTATATTATTTTGACAGCATTATTTGCCATAATCGATTTCAATTAAACGGATACTTTTTTTTTCTTCTCGTATTCACAGGTGACGGTCGGGAAAATAATGCAGACTGTAATTTTTCATTCATCGTTTAAATGCTGGTGTTGTGAGTTTTCAGCAGAATGATTCTTTGTATTAATGTTTAAATTTTCTATGCCGTTTTTTTCAGTTGAGAGAAGAAATTAAAAATAGGATGTAATGATTAAAAATGAAGTCGATACATTTCTTTTTTTTTTTACTAAAATGTCAATAATTTGCACTTAAATATTATTTAAGTAGAAACAATTAATAACTATAGTTATTAAAGTGATTGATTTTTTATAGATCAAACATAAATAATGATTATTATAGAAAAGGTGATATTTCTATAGTTTTAAAAATCGATTAACTTTTACTTATTTGAATAAATTATTTGATTGTATTATAAAAGTTTTAAATTGAAAATACCTTTATATTGTGAATAAACTAAGTACCAACTAGGGAGATGACCAAATGATTTAAATTAGAGTAAAAATTACTCCAAAAGATAAGTAATTTTAATAATATTAATATACATATATATATTCATAACTAATTAAATTTAATTTTTCATAGAATAAGTTTCACTCAAATTCAATATTTTTTAAATCTTTTAACTTGCCTCTACTGTACCGTACATAATGAAAATAATTTTTACCTAATCAATTCTTAAGTATACCATTTTTTTTATTCAACTGTTTAATATTTAATCAAAACTGTAAACTTCAATTCGTTAGAAAAAGAAGACTAATTGTAATACTTCTTTAATTCTATTTAAAAAACTACCAACACAAAGATTTCTGCCACTTATCATTTTTCAAAACTTTGCCAACATTTACGACCAGAAAGGCAATCCGATTCAAAATCTATTTATCTTTTTTACTTTCCAAGAGCCTTACCCGGAGAGAAAGAGAGTACTGCTTAATACGTCCATGAACTATGATGGAAAAAGCCTATAGCAAAATACTATGCATGAGTATGTCTATAGATACCATCCAATTATATAATATAAACTAACAGACGTGTATGCACGTTTTTCAAACTTGAATTTACCTCTATCTTCTATTCATAACATAATTTCCACATTCTGGTTGAAGCCAAGGCTTTATTTATACTTGTATATTTTTTTTAACATATATCCACGATTATTTCCCAATATTACTCATGGCTTACCATTTTCTCTGTATCACTCTATCTTTATCTCTTTGTGTATATACACGAAGTTCGCAGTCAGATTATTACGCAGAGTGCTCGTACAACCGCTGGTGAATATATCCTTTTTAATATACCTTTCCCAACGCGTCAAAGTTTTATTCGTATCTTTTTCCTCCCTGTATCTCTTCATTTTTTTCTACTTTATATATTTTAATGTAAATATACTTTTTATAATACATCTAAATTCATCATTACATCAGTGAATAATTCTCTATTTTGAAATGTACTTTTTCATATCTATTGCTTTTGTCAAAAAGTTATTTGATTTTTTCTAATCATTCTTCTTTTTAGAAAATACTTTTAATAGAAAGTTAAAATGTGATTGAATTCTCTTCAACACATTTTTAAATTTTCTCTGCCGATTGTGGTTTCAGTTTTTTAAAGCTTACTTAGTGAATAGTACTTTCGAATGTACAATAAAATTTTCAAAATGATTTAATATCTTATACAAAAAAATTATTTTAATAAAAATATTGATATAAAAAAGTATATTTTAATTTATTCAGTCAATGGATTTATAAAAGATCAATGTATTTAATATTTATTTTATAAAATTTGATGTTAAACAAAATTTTTTCATGAGAGAAAAGGTTGAAAAAAGTATGTAATTGTTTTCACAAGGAATAATACTTTAAACAGACATACTTGATACTTGAAAGTGCATTACACACTTTTCATGCATTGAAATAAAACATAACGATTTGGAACAAATTTTCTTTACATGGAATATTGAATACTTTCACAGTGTTGAATTAACATAATCAACGAAGAAGGATGAAATATCATATATTGACCGTACATTTGAAATATCATTAAAATGGATTAACAGACTCGAGAGTAATAAATGTGATAGCATAATAGATACGACAAAGTACCTATTGTAAGGATCTACAATAATATAAAGCTAATCTCTAAATAAATGATTCGATCGAATGTTTCGAAATTAATTATCATGTTCTGTACTTCTACGTTTTAATTGAATAAATCATTTGTCTTCCATTAATAATTTTGTTTCATTCCTATTTCTAAAATATTTTAGTCAAATTTAATGCTTCATTTACGTTATCTAACGACAGTCATTGAATAATAATTGCTCAAAAAATACATTTCAAAATTCTTACAATTTCCGACACAAATAGAAAAGCCATGATGCATAGCAAAATAAATAAAATACCTAGACTAAAATTTCACTGTAGGATATTTGATATTTTTTGTTAATCTTGTTAGACTCTACCTTACTTCTTTTCACTCTTGAGTAGTTTTTTGAAAATACCAAAGCTTTTTATTGTCGAAAAATTTAACTTATCATTAAACTTTAAATCACTGAAATCGCTTTAAAAATATTTAATTATTCAACTTCAAGAATAAAATAATTATGTAAATAAACAAATACAGCAAAGATAACAATTAAATTCAAAAGCCACAAAATGTAGTATAAAATCTTTTTTTTCTCAAGAGATTAAAGTAATACAGAATAAGAATGTACAATGTAATGTTAAAAAGCTAAAAGAGAATAGCAGAGACTTTACATCAGTTTTTGCAACTACCACTGGGAATTGTCGATCCAATCGACGTTTATCCAAGCAGTAAGCAGTCGTGCAAAAGCCATGCATGTGCAGTGCGGGCACTAATGTGTGCTACACAAAAAGTAATGCGTCTAACCGATCACAATACCCAGTTTTTACATTATTCGGTGCTCAAACCATCATATCTACATGTCTTTTTCTTTAATAGAGTCCGGTACCAATAACGGGTGGGATATATACTCTTCGATGACCCCATGGTTCTGCGGATAATCGACTGAAAATAACCCCCAGAGACGAGGGCCCCTGGCTTTTACTCACTCACTCAAGTTTTCTCCCTCTTGTTGCACTGATCTATATAAAGCAAGAGTCGTCGGCTCACACAGTTCGTTGCATCTGTTACCCTAGGGCTGACGAATCATTCTGACGATTAGCGAGGAAGACTTATAAACGCGAAATGGAAAAATAAAGGAAAAATAAAAGAACTTTATATCTACACATCAGCTATATTACTTTGTCATTCATTTAATAGAGAATTAAACTATTTAGTATATATGAATTAAACACTTTGACACTCTATTTTCGTAAGAGGGCAATAGGAAGACTAATATCTTTTTTATCTTGATTACATTACAAAAGTTTTTCTTTTTCGAATGCAAAAAAGCATTTCCAGTAGGAAATGGCAAATAAAAGAATAATTTAATGATTCGTGGGATTTAAGATGGAGTTGAGGTTTACTCAGAAACCTTTGATTGAAATAAAGTTTGGTTAACATTTTTTTAAAAAGTTATTGAGGAATTAAAAAATTAAACTTTGGTAAATTTTAAATTATATTAATAAAATAGAACATGGAAAAGATTTTACGCAAAAAATTAATGTAGAATTTAAGATAAAAGTTATACTTATCCTTATAATCAAATGTGTAACTAAAAATTAAAGTTTTTATTTTTAAGAATGGTTTTTCATGTTTTCTATACCAAAGTTCAAAAAATTAACTTTCACATTTTAAGTATACTATTCTCTTAATATAAATAAGTGAAAATTATATAACTAATTACAGGAAAATCATCAGAACTTGGAGCATGAAAATTGAAAACCATTCAAATGCGTTATTATTTAACGTTAACATAAAAAATACTAAATTAAAAAATATTATAATGATTAAAATATTTATTAATCACGTGCTATTAATAAAAAAAAATCCTCATCAAGAAATATTTGTTTTAGATGCATTTTTCAGTTGAAAATTATTCAACAGTGTGCTTGTATATCATGGAAAATTTTCAAATTATTGAAAAAAGTAATAAAACGGTAGATATATTCGAAGAAAATAGCTAACAAAGAAGATTAATTATTGATTCCAGAAATTACAAAATATTTTTTAAGTAGGACCTATCTTGTAGGACTAATATGGAGATAAGCGCCTAATAAGAAGGCAATAGGATCCAGACCAACAGCTCAAAGATGAACATTGATTGAGGAGGGGGTAGAAGGTAAAAGGGTGGCTCGTGCAATTACAGATTTTGAGTGACAGATGCTCTCCCGCTAGTTGGAAGATTAAAACAAGTAATCAAAATCCCAGTAGCCACCCTGGATATGGATGGATGCACGCCTACTACTCAAAAAGTATCTCTTTCTCTTTTACTCTCTTCTATCGTAGTAAAGCTTTTCCTCTACTCTCACTTTCTTATCAGTGAAATAGTCCTCATTCATTCGCTTCAATTCACTGTAAAAGCATGAATCAAGATTGCGATTTCCTGCTATTTTACTCGAATCGATCTTTACTGCGATAAAAAATAAATTATCGGGATATGACATTTTAATGTTCACACTTTTTATCTTTAATTTTTCTATTAATTACTTCATTGACTTTCATTTAAAGTTTTTATCGCATTTAACTACTTAAAAAAACAACAAATCATTTGTAAATACTTGTTAATTAAATTTTAAATTTGTTAGTCTACTCTAGAAGCTAAAATCTTACCAGAAAAAATATATTCTTAAATATATAAAATGTTTGTACATTTTCATTTTGGTAAAAGTTTGATATAATTTTAAGATGACTTGGTGCTTTTATCACATGAAAAATGGGATAAAAACAGTACTAGTAAGCCGTAAAGGTAGTGTTATAGATGGTAGTCAAGAGTGTGAAGATCAAATATTTTCTAGCTCACGTCTTTTTATTTCTCATTGTCTTTTTATCTCGACGAGCGTCACGGAGTTGCGAGCTTTCACATCAACGTGATATACCGCACAAAACCCTACTTTCCTGAAATGGAAGGTGCGGACAGAAAGTACATTTTGAGACGACTCCCACCGGCTTCGAAGAAAAAGTATGGGTTAGAGAAGCAAAGATACACTCCAAGATATAGATGCTAGCCACACGCGGGACTCCGCAATACGGTTATAACATGAATATATTTCTCATCGTGAGATGAGAAAAGTTTTATACTCTTTTAGTACGAAGTAGAAGAATTTAGTATTCGATTTTGCTCCTTCAGAAATTTTACAAGACATTTTTATAAACTTCAACTTAATAAAACATTTAAATGGAATTTTCATTCAGTAAAAAATCCAAATAAAATCGACCAAAAAATTATAATGATAATCTAAGAAATTTTAATAATTTTTTTAAAGTTTTGTTAAATTTAAACGAATTGACATAAAAATAAAATTTTTTATTCTCATGATTTGGTGAAAAAAATAAAAATAAGATCAAACAAACTCATGAAAGAAGAATTATTTGAAAAGTATCACAAGAAAAAAATGATAATAGTTTGGATAATAAATAGTATCATTTTAATGCATCAAATTATCTCTAGATGGGAAGAAAATACGGAGGAGCTATATAAGTTGATGGGTGCTTCGAATATGATTAGTCCTAAGAGACTCCCGTTCTCAGGGACAGGATTGGATTTGGTGGGATATAAGAGAGGATGAGCCGTTTATCTCTGGCGTCGCTTTTCAGTTTTTCCCCACCCATACCTCCTTCTGCCATCGCTCATCTCCGGTTACTTCATCCCTTCTTTTAGGGCGTTACGAGCACAGCAGTTTCTTCTCTCTTTCTTATACTTGTTCCACTCGTTCAGTACCATCTCTACGAAATAATAAGCTCCCCCGTTTCTCTTTCACTTTTATCCACCTCTTCCCTTGTCTCTTTTGCTACCCCGTACTCGCTGACTTTTCTCTACTTGCGCAAATTTATCACAAGACCTTTGAAGACGTAAGTCTCTTTCAACATGATCTCTCTATACTATATACAAGACCACTAGATAGGCCATGCTCACTCCATCTCTACAGTTTCTCATTTTCAACATCCTCGTAACTAAATTACCACATTTCTAAAGATGTTCTTTATCGATTTCAAGTAGTGTTCTTCACCCTTGTCAATTTATTCGTTTAAATTTTAATTGGATCACACGTAAACACGATTAAAAATGTTTATTTCGATTCTACTATCAAATGTTTATTTAAAACCTTCAAAAAGTAAGAGTAATCAAACAACCACTAATTGGCTTTCAAATGGATGAAAATCCAATTACAACATTACTCAGAATTCTTTCAAGTTTTTTAAAGAAATTGATTTTCGTTAAATAATTTTTTTTAATTATATAATTACTCATAATTCTCAATTGGTTTTTTGGTCTTATCGAGGAAAATAAATTTTGATTATCAATAATATATACTTGTATAGAATCTTTAGAAATACCAAAGATTGGACACAAATTCAGAGAAGCGAGAGATAAAGACGTCGAGGATAATCCAAGAACGGTCTTTCAGTGACTCGATCTGCTATTGCTCCCGTCGCCACAAAGAATCAAATCAACCGGCACGAGATTGCTTGTGTCTGACTCTCTCACTCAAATACATCTCATTCTTTTCTTCAAGTTCTATCTCCTTCTATTTCATTCAGGTTCCATGTGCCCTTATGCTCTTTGCGACTGATTGAACTGACAAAAAGCTTGGGTTTGCTGAGGCACCACCAGCCAGCCTTCCTTCATATCGCTGCTCCAAAAACCATCATAAGTGCATGGTAGCGTGTGCGTTACAAACGCTAACGCACGTGCACCTACTCTAAAGTCTAGGATTGTAGTTCCGGCTGCAAATTGCCGCTTCAACACGCTCCAGCACGCGTTTCAATTCAACTTCAACGTTTTATTAATCAACACAAGAAAAATAAACAATGTCACCGATTAAATGTTTCTGATAAATGATTTTTTTCAATAGTCTATTCTCTTCTACATTTGTCGTAAACTTTTATATCAATTATTAGACTTGAAATAATCACAAAACTGTTTCAAAAATATAATATAATGAATAAAAATTAATTTAACTTTTCATTATGTTAAAAATTTTCTAATTATCAAATAATTGTTATAGCTGATTGATTATTTAATTTTTTTTATTTTTCTTACTAATTACTGTTACATTGTATATAATAACAAAATTAAATAATTAATTTACCGATTCATTAGGAAAGATTAACATTTAGAAAAAAAATTAAAAATTTTTTGCTTATCAAAGCATCCCTTTTGAATATTATATTTCAATTATAATATCAATTGATTCGTTAATCGTATTTGTTTAACAAACAATTGACTAAGTGATGACTTAACCACGTTAAGAGCTATTGAATTAGTTAACAGACTCGAAGTATTCCTTACTATCTTTCGGATTTGGTTTAATCGTCTTAGAATCTGGCTGCCAATTAGCTGGACAAACTTCTCCATGTTTCTCCACAAATTGAAATGCTTTGATCAAACGTAGCGTCTCATCTACACTTCTTCCAACAGGTAAATCGTTAATGCTGAGCTGTCTTAATACTCCTTCTTTATCAATTATGAATAAACCTCGAAGAGCAATTCCAGCATCATCTAGAAGAACCCCATATTTTTTGGATATTTCTTTGTTGAAATCACTCAAAAGTGGATAAGAGAAGTTATCTCCTAAACCACCCTTTTTTCTTGGTGTATTGATCCATGCTAAATGACTGAAATGAGAGTCTGTTGACACTGCAATTACTTCACAATTTATGGCTTTGAATTCAGATATTTTGTCACTAAAAGCTGTTAGTTCGGTGGGACAAACGAATGTACTGAAAATCATAAAAAAACCATGTATTAAACTTCTGTTTTTGTATTACTATAACAGTATCTTTTTCACTCTAATTTTGTTATTAACACAAAATTATTAGAGATAAAAAATGTGGAATAAATTCATAGCAATACTTACAAATCCAGTGGGTAGAAAAATAAGACGACGTATTTCCCTCGATAATCCGAGAGTTTAATATCTTTGAAATCTCTATTTACCACAGCAGTACCTGCAAAATCTGGTGCCGGCTGCTGAATTTGAGGCCAGCCGAAAAGCTTCGAGGAAGCAGAAAAACTGCGGGTTTTATTTATTGCAGCTAAAGATTTTAATTCTGCGGAGAGCGAAGATGAAGCAATCTGTTGATAAATAAAAAAACAGCTGATACAAATGCATCTTATTAGTAAAATATTAGTAATAGAAATGAAAATTGAAAATTTAGCAGCCAAATAAAAATAAAGGTCTAAATGGATAGACAGATAAATAAATAAAATAATGAATAATATGCAAAATTAGTCATGTGAAAGGAATTATTTTATCTTACCCATATAAAATCGGTTTAAATAGGATGTGATATTTAATTTTAGGTAAAAATTTTATGGACTTTAAATAACCATATTGACAGTAATAAACAGATAAAATAATAAAAATAAAATAATTAAAAAAAAAAATTTTTAATCAAACAGTAGTTAAAAGCCACAAACACTCAGTATTATTATGTAGATATACAAAAGAAAAAATCACCATGAGAATGAAAAATGAATATAAGTTAAAAAACAATGAGAATGGAATGATTTTTTAAATGTTTTAAATTAATGTAATTGGAGATTTTTGACAATCAACAAGTATCGAAATCAATTACATTGATCTGTGAGAATTGATATATCAATAGTAATAACAAATGATTCCTTGAAAATCATTCCTACTTACCAAACTACGAGCTTTCGGATACAAATTAATTAAAATGCGCGACATTACTATTTTACATAAATTTTTAACAAAAAACTAATAATATAAATTACACTGAAGGTTATGTAATCAATGAAAGAACAATATTAAATGACAAACACGTAAATAATCACAAATATTAGTTTATATAAAGAAATTACGGAAAATATTTAAAAATATCATTAAGAATTACAGGTATCTTCATCAAACGATATAATAGAAACAAATTGGAATGTAATGAACCGGTACCATAAAAACTTATGTTTATTTTTATCCGTGCACGACAAAAGGTGAGATTGTCACATGCAATGTTCAAGATGCCAAACGCATGAATACATTGCATAGTTTTCAATAATATACAGTAGATGTCTCTATAATATAAAGTCACTGGACGAAAATATAAAAATTTTTTTTATTATAAATAATATTGTAAAGTAAAAAAGTTTGTAAATCAATTAAAAATTATACAATTTATAATTATTAATAGTGTAATAATTATTTTTTAAATAATTATCAATTTTACTAAAATCAAAAATAACCACTATTGCCACCTACAGTGATCAGACTGAATTCCGTAACAATCAGTCGGTTTTCTATCTACACGTGAAATAGTTTGAGGAAAAGAATTGTAAACCGCTAAAATCACTTGTTTTGCGGTGCAAAACGTCGTGTTTCGTAGTATTTGTTCTGTAGTGAACAACGTTTTAATAATTTATTTTATATACTAATAATTAGTTGATAATTTCACTTTAAAAATACATAACCATGTATTCTTTTGATGATAGTAAGTACTTGTGTTATAGCAAAATTATATATTCTCAATAATATTTTATTTACATATTTAACCTTAGCTTTGAGGAATACCTTTAACTTAATTCATTTGAACATATATATCATTACATGTATTGAATAAATATATTTTTATTATGGGTAATAATTTACATGATAAATGTTTAAACAAAAAATTTTTTGTACTAGAATCATTCGATGAAGAAGAAGATAGAGAGATCTCACCGAAGTTATGGCAAGAAGCATGTTGGATTGTCATCAACGCTTATTTTGATGAAAAAGGTCTCGTTCGACAACAGCTTGACAGCTTTGACGAATTTATTGAAATGTCTGTTCAACGAATTGTCGAAGACTCTCCACAAATTGATCTAGTAGCTGAAGCTCAACATATTTCTGGAGAAATAGAGCAACCAATCAGACATTTACTGAAATTTGAACAAATTTATTTATCAAAACCGACTCATTGGGAAAAAGATGGTGCTCCATCTGCAATGATGCCAAACGTAGCTAGATTGCGCAATTTAACTTATTCAGCTCCATTGTACGTTGACATAGCAAAAACAATTATTAAAGATAAAGAAGAACCAATAGAAACTCAACATCAAAAAACATTTATTGGTAAAATTCCTATTATGTTAAGGTCAAAATATTGTTTACTTGCTGGTCTATCTGATCGAGATCTTACAGAATTGAACGAATGTCCATTAGATCCTGGTGGATACTTTATTATTAATGGATCTGAAAAAGTATTAATCGCTCAGGAAAAAATGGCTACAAATACAGTTTACGTTTTTAGTATGAAAGATGGAAAATATGCTTACAAAGCAGAAATTCGGTCATGCTTAGAGCATAGTTCTCGTCCTACATCAACATTATGGATTAATATGATGGCTAAAAGTGGTGCAAGCATAAAAAAATCAGCTATTGGACAAAGAATAACTGCAAATATTCCATATGTGAAACAAGAAATTCCAATCATGATTGTTTTCCGAGCTCTAGGTTTTGTAGCAGATCGTGATATTCTGGAACACATCATTTATGACTTCGATGATCCTGAAATGATGGAGATGGTGAAACCTTCATTAGATGAAGCTTTTGTAGTTCAAGAACAAAATGTTGCTTTAAATTTTATTGGTAGTCGAGCAGCATCGGCTGGAGTTACAAAAGAAAAACGTGTTAAATATGCTAAAGAAATTTTGCAAAAAGAAATGCTGCCTCACGTTGGTATCAGTGACTTTTGTGAAACAAAGAAAGCTTATTTCCTTGGTTACATGGTTCATAGACTTTTATCAGCTTCTTTGGGTAGAAGAGAGCTCGATGATCGGGATCATTATGGAAATAAACGTTTGGATTTAGCTGGTCCTCTTTTGGCTTTCTTATTCAGAGCATTAGTTAAAAATTTGATGAAAGAAGTCCGAATGTACGCTCAGAAATTCATCGATCGTGGAAAAGATTTTAACTTAGAGCTCGCTATCAAAACAAAAATTATAACTGACGGTTTAAGATACTCTTTAGCTACTGGAAACTGGGGCGATCAGAAAAAAGCTCATCAAGCTCGAGCTGGAGTATCTCAAGTATTGAATAGATTAACTTTTGCTTCTACTTTGTCTCATTTAAGACGAGTTAATTCACCAATTGGTCGTGATGGAAAACTTGCTAAACCTAGACAACTCCATAATACACTTTGGGGAATGCTATGTCCTGCTGAAACTCCTGAAGGAGCTGCTGTAGGATTAGTAAAGAATCTTGCTTTAATGGCATATATTAGCGTTGGTTCTCAACCATCGCCAATTTTAGAGTTCTTGGAGGAATGGTCTATGGAAAATCTTGAAGAAATAGCCCCTTCTGCTATTGCAGATGCTACAAAAATATTTGTTAATGGCTGTTGGGTTGGTATACATCGAGATCCAGATCAATTGATGTCTACATTAAGAAAACTACGACGTCAGATGGATATTATTGTATCTGAAGTATCAATGATTCGTGATATACGTGATAGAGAAATTAGAATTTATACAGACGCTGGAAGAATTAGTCGACCATTACTTATCGTAGAAAATCAACAATTATTACTTAGAGAGTCACATATTAAAGACTTGAAAAAAAGTCAATATAACAACGATGGTTGGCAACATTTAGTTGGTAGCGGAGTAGTAGAATATATCGATACTCTTGAAGAAGAAACAGTGATGATTGCTATGTCTCCAGATGATTTAAGACAAGAAAAAGAGTACGCTTATTGTACAACATATACTCATTGCGAAATTCATCCTGCAATGATTTTAGGTGTTTGTGCTTCTATCATTCCATTCCCTGATCACAATCAAAGTCCTAGGAACACCTATCAAAGTGCTATGGGTAAACAAGCTATGGGAGTCTACATTACAAATTTCCACGTTAGAATGGACACTTTAGCTCATGTTCTCTTTTATCCACATAAACCTTTGGTTACTACTAGATCTATGGAGTACTTAAGATTCAGAGAATTGCCAGCAGGAATCAATAGCATTGTTGCTATTTTATGTTACACAGGATATAATCAAGAAGACAGTGTTATTCTCAATGCTAGTGCTGTTGAAAGAGGTTTCTTTAGATCTGTCTTCTATAGATCTTATAAAGATGCAGAATCAAAAAAAATTGGAGATCAAGAGGAACAGTTTGAAAAGCCAACAAGACAAACTTGTCAAGGAATGAGAAATGCTATTTATGATAAGCTTGATGATGATGGAATTATTGCGCCAGGAATCCGTGTCTCTGGTGATGATGTTATTATTGGTAAAACAATCACTCTTCCTGAAACAGATGATGAGCTTGACAGTACAACTAGACGATATGTCAAGAGAGATGCATCAACGTTTTTGAGAAATAGTGAAACTGGAATTGTTGATCAAGTTATGTTAACTTTGAATAGTGATGGATACAAATTTTGTAAAATTCGAGTTAGAAGTGTTCGTATTCCACAAATTGGAGATAAATTTGCATCTCGGCATGGACAAAAAGGTACCTGTGGTATTCAATATCGTCAAGAAGACATGCCTTTCTCTTGTGAAGGTCTAACCCCAGACATTATCATCAATCCACACGCCATTCCATCTCGAATGACCATTGGTCACTTGATTGAATGTATTCAAGGCAAAGTATCTGCAAATAAGGGAGAAATTGGTGATGCTACACCATTTAACGACGCTGTTAATGTCCAAAAAATCTCAACACTTTTGCAAGAATATGGATATCAATTGAGAGGCAATGAAGTAATGTATAATGGTCATACTGGTAGAAAAATCAATGCTCAAGTATTTCTTGGACCTACTTACTATCAGAGATTGAAACACATGGTAGATGACAAAATTCATAGCCGAGCTAGAGGACCTGTACAGATTTTAGTGAGACAACCTATGGAAGGTCGTGCAAGGTAAAACAATATGATTTATTATATTCACATTTTCAATAACTGATTTCTTATCATTAGCGTTTATATTTAATTATTTTATTCTATCTTAGGGATGGAGGTTTACGTTTCGGTGAAATGGAGCGTGATTGTCAAATATCTCATGGAGCAGCTCAATTTTTGAGAGAAAGACTTTTCGAAGTTTCTGATCCATACCGTATACATATTTGTAACTTCTGTGGATTGATCGCAATAGCTAACTTGCGGAATAATACATTCGAATGCAAGGGATGCAAAAATAAAACACAAATTTCACAAATTCGACTTCCGTATGCTGCTAAACTTTTGTTCCAAGAATTGATGTCAATGAACATTGCTCCACGACTCATGGTATCATAACTTAATTTGTATAAAGTAAAGAAGCATAGAAAGCTGTTTAGTTTTAAAATAAAATTTATTTCTATTTTCTGGATATTAATAATTAATGTATTATTTTTTAATGAAATCCTTTTACTGAATAAATCGATAGATTTCTATAATCAAAACTTTAGACATCACTGTTCCATATAATTAAAATTTCTTAAATATTTGAACAAATTGTAGGATAGTAAAAAATGGTGCTCTTATAAAAATAATTATTCAATTTTCAATAATAACTCGTCAATGATTATGTGGATCTTATCGGACTGCTTTATCACTTTCATGTAATGGATCATAAAGAGCATGACTTACATCACTAATACAAAATGTGGCACGGCACTGTGGACAACTGCTTTTTAATTGAGTTAAGTTTTCGATGTGTCGATTCAAATCTACAGATGATGCTATGAACCTATTGTTGAAAATTGACTGGTTATTAAATTTTATAGTATCATATTTTATTGGTACTAATTGTATAACAGTACTGACCATTTTACTAGACAATCAAGACATAGTCTTGGTGGACAGTTACATGTTCGACAAGCTGGAGTATTATCTATGGTAGGAAAGTCTGGACATCGTTTAACTATTTTCACATTAGACGTAGTTTGAATACATATAGCGCATTTTTCTAGTTCCTGATAATAAAATTAAGATGAAATTTAGTAATACATTTGACAGTTTCATAACTAAAAAATTCAGTGCTGATTTCATTGAGTTTAAAAACATACTAGGTTTGTTATGTAAAAAGGGTTCTTGTTAACTTCTTCTTTTATCCAATCAATATATATTTCTTTCAGCCTTTTTGGAAATTCACATGTGGGCAAAGTGAATATGGGCATTGTTACTTTTCCTGTGAAATTTTCTACATCATTATAATTTAATCGTACCGTGAAATTTTTTCCTCCAGGTCGATTTGTGCAAACCTGAGTAAAATTCAAATTTTGACAATGGATCTTAGTTAAAATGTGAAGAAAAATGAATTAAATCAATTGAGAATAAATATGAATATAAAAATATTCACCCTGTATTTTACATAAGTAGAGATTGATTCTTCAGCCATTGATGATGTTGATGCGTAAGAACTGACTTTGTAACATATTAATTTAGCATTTGATTGACTAGCAACATCTAATCGGTAGGGTGAAACTTTAATAATCCAATTATCGGTTACGACAACCTTAGTAACTGTATTTGAAATTATTTGTAATTTATCTAAGCTGTAAAAAATTTTTCTTTGTAAAATCGATGTGAAATTTCAGAAGAATTGATGTCTGAACACCTTTTAAATTCTCTATTTATGTTTGCAGCAACATCCATCCACGTCTTATTTTCTTCATCACAGTATACTGATAAATTTATAGCAATGGGATGTTTAGACCAATTTGTTTGTGACCATATAAGAATTCTATACAAAGAATAAATTGGGCCAACTAGGGCACAGAGACATAGAGTCGACCAAATCGGTTGTTCAGTACCAAATAAAAGATGAATAACATCAATATGTCCAAATAAAGATAATCCAGCAACATATCCTGAAAAAAGTACGATAAATATCAATTGAATCGCGTCCTTCAAGAAATTCATCATAATTACCAAGAGGTAGAAGAGAATGTATTAGAAGAGTTAGAATACTTCTTTTGATATGGTACTGTATGAAAGCATTTGGTTCAGAACCTAACCATGAAGCAAATATTTCAGTAATCGTAATTCCTGCTGATACAAATTCTTGTGGCGGATATACAATTCCAGCCACCAATAAAGCATAAGAAATTGTAAATATAATGAAGTTTGACATTTTTCATTCAACTATGTTTATATGTATATAAATATTACAAATGTCAATGTTTAGTATTAAAAATAGATTATCCACATTTATTTTATACTCTTTTCACGTATTGTCTATTTCTATTTTTGTACTAAGTAAATATATTTCTGTCCATAATGTTATTATGCAAATAGTTTTTCCAAAAATTTAATTCTTATTAACATTTTTTTTGTATTTTTCATATATTTTTCACCATATTTTTTTGCGACACCAATCGAATAGGAACTTTACGCCATCTACATTCTACAATGGTATTTTTTTATTGGCGGTTGTAGATGTCACAACAATCGCCAATAACGGAAAATTTATTGTAAGTTTTTACGGTTGAATGAAATTTTTTACAAAAATAAGATTATTTTAATGTTAATTTCCATTTTAATTTCATAAAAATTTCTTCTACCTTTGTGAAAATAATCTTTATAGAAAGTGAGCACATAATTATGTTGTAGATGGCACTAATATTATCGTCAGTGCAATTTCCGGTCAAAGTCAAAGAAAAATCTTTATTTATCAAAACAATTACATAAATATTAATTAATTTATCAATTATAAAAAATAAAAAAGAAAATAAATAATTAACTTAAATATCCTTTTTTGTTACCTTGAATCGTTGATTTAGTTTACTTCGATTTATCATAAATTTACACTTTACTTGAACTACGTTCAATTGAAAACTTGTAATGTTTATGTGAACGAGATAAATAGAAATTATGTGTTATTTTTAACATAAAACATTAAATGGATTTAATCATAAAACAAATTTTTTATGTAAAAAAAAGATTTAACAGAAAAAGATAATTTTAATTTCAATATTAAAAAAAACTTAAAAATGATTAATTAGTATTTTCGCGCGAATTTACTTTCCACATGGGTGGTTCATTTGTGTGCTGTGTGGTACATAAAATCGGCGGGAGAATGACGTGAGCATATTTATTACCGTATTTTTTGTTGTAAATATCCATTTATAAATAGATTATTGATAATGAATGTTCATTTAAATAAGTTTATAAATTATTTTATTGTTTGTGATAGTTTTTCCTGAGAAAATTAACCAGCTCTTAACGAGACGAAAAAATTCTGTAGACGTCAAGTTATATTGGTTAAGTTAGAAGACTATCCACACTTTATTTTTATTATTACTCATTAGTTAATTATAAGAATCATGTCAGAAATTGGACCAAGTACTCCAGATCGTATAGTTCTTGGAGAATTAATTAATAGTACAAAGTTAGAGCCAATTTCACCAACAGCTAACTTACGTTTACTTACTTCATTAGCATCTAATCTAAAAAGTGTCTCTCGATCTGATCGAGAAAGTCAAAACAAAATTCAAGTCAATCAATGTTCTCCAATCGCATCTGGATCTGTTGATTCAAAAACAGGCTCTAGAAAACAAAAATCTTTAAAATTAATATGTGAAAAGTAAGTACTTTTTCATGGATAAAACAATGTAAATATTGAAGTTTAAATATTACTTGTGATATGTATCTCCATAATTTGTGTGTGTTTTTAGTTTTTTAGGCTTCTATCGCTTGGATGTTAAAAATGATGTGGTGCAGGAAATTCATTTAGACAGTACTGCTAAATCTCTAGGAACAGAGAAGCGAAGAATTTATGACATAATTAATATTTTGGAAAGTTTAGACATGGCTTCAAAAGCCGGTAAAAATCGGTATCTCTGGCATGGGCAAAATAATTTGACATCAACACTTGCAACTCTGAAGTCAAGAGCAATCAATTTAGGACTGAAAAAACGTATACAAGATATCCAAAAAACTGATAGATCATATATTGAAGAAAATGATGACAATATTTATTGTAATAATGAATCAATTACATTATGTGAAGAATTAGCTGATGAAAAAAGCTATGATAATGAGACTGCAATAAAGGAAGATAAAAGTTTGGGAGCAATGTGTCGAAAATTTATCATGTTATTTCTTGTGTCTATGAAGGTATATTAATTTTATGAAACTGGAATAATTATTCATTTAAAATGAACGAAAAAGATCTATTAATAATTTGTTTATTTTCAGAATGGTGTCATTAATTTAGACATAGCAGAAAAAGTACTGATTTCGGAATTGGACACTCCAGAAAAACTGAATACTGTATCTAGATCTCACAGAACCAAAGTTCGACGATTATATGATATTGCTAATGTTTTAACAGCTATCGGACTCATTAAAAAAGTGTCATTACCTGACAGAAATTTGAAAAAACCTATTTTTAAATATACAGGACCAGAAATTGAATCTACAAATTCCAGTCAAAGTAATTATAAATAAAAATTTTGTTAATATTACTTACACTTGGATCTATGACTCTAAACAATCTTAATTATCAATTTTTTTAGACACTCCAATTCACCAAATTTATGACTCGCCAATTAAAATGACCACTCCAAAAAAACATATCACACCACTTTCGGAACAGATGCATATTAATTCTTTAATTAATTCGGATTTTAAAAATTTATCAAATATCTCACATTCTGTTCCATCTACTGGGTATTCCCAAAATACTGTTCCACGCACTCCATTAACAGACGGACGAAGATATAGGAAAAGGAAATTATTTGAGTCAGGTAATTATTGCATGTTTACCAGTTGCTTATATATATATATATTTCTTAATTTAATCATTAAATCAAGGTGAATTTAAAATAACTCGGTAACTAATTTTCATTATTTACTCAAACAGATACATCATTCCCAAAGATTCGTAGTCTTCCAAATTTAGATAGAACTCGTTTGACTGAAGGTTTAGATGATTCATTATGTCGTGTAGTAGAAATGGAATATGAAAAAATGAATTCCAACAATGAATTACAAGAGCCGAAACCAAAAGCATGTACGAAATTATTTCCAAAATTTAATTCTGATTCATGTCTAAAAATTACAAACAGAAAAACTGTAAAACCTATTCAAGTGAGTGGAGAAATGCGTTCTTTAAATCATATCATTTCAATTTCTGACAAAGGCAATGCAACAACTATTACTTTTGAAAACTCTCCTCCAATGTCACAGACTCCAATTAAAAATAAAACGATGCAGCCTATTTCACTGGCTGCTATCATTATAGCCAATGCTAATCAAATATTAATTCCGCATAATACATCTAATATTAAAAAGAATCATGAAAAAGTATGCAATAATAAAAATCAGACTGAAGTAAAATCTGTGAAGACCATAAAAATACCTGCGTCCACAGCAAAGCCTCAGCAAGTGGCAATAGAAAAAACAAGTAATTCAGACACGAACTATGTGAAGGTGCCTGTGGGACAAGCATCAAAGCTATCACCAGGAGATATTCTAGAAGTAGTTCAGGCTGGAGAAACTTTGCAGTTAGTAACAATAAAGACCAGTAATAGTTTCAAGAATCGTTAAAAAACTAACTTATAACTTTATATATTTTTTTCTTATTAAATATTAATCATTAATTGAAAGTTTTAGTATAGTCAGTCTTAATGCTATCAGAAAACATTTTAATTTCAATTACAACAAAATTATCGAAATAATTAATCTATTTTTTTTATGATCGTTCACAACTGATTGTCACGATTAATCAATTTAATGTAAATAATGGAAAATATATTGAAGAGTATATTGATTACAGATATTTACGTTTGAATAATAATGTTGATTATATGATAATTATACTTTTGTATAACTTACAAATTGTATCTCTAATTTCATCAATCAGGTATTAAATGATTAAAATTTATCATTATTTTGTATGTAAAATATAAATATAAATTATAGATTTAATTTACAATTGAACTGTTACATTATAAACTACAGACAACTGATGAACAACATGATTAATATAGCTATATTTTGTGATGTTATTATATTTTGTAATTATAGTCTATTATTAATACAAATCTTTATAATAAAAAAATATTATTTAAATAATTATATTAAATACTTTCTTGCATTCTTTATTTTTTATCAAATATTTTTTATGATTATATGCAAAAAAAGTCTAATTCATTAGAGTAACAATACATTTTCCTATTCTTCATAATAAATAGGGCGAAACTATGCAAATTATTCACGAAATGCTTTTCTTACTCATGAATTGATATGTATATATTAATTTTCAATCTTCATTTAATGTCATTGGTGACAATAATATCTAAATAATCATAATTCATTCTTGCCAAGATAAAATCGTTGCTTTTGACATAGCCTACCAAGTAGAAGCTTCCAACAAACGCGCAGATGTCTGGATATATTTAAAGTTGAGTCAGAATCTAAAGATTCCTGCTTGGTGAAAATATTCTCCATGTAATTTTAATAAAAGAAATATTACACAACGCAATGAATTGGTGCATGTATTCAAATCATTTATTTACTTCGTCCACTCATTCATTGTAACTCACATTGCGAGAAATTAAGATAATCCATCTGGACCAACCAATTATAACTTGACCCATTTTCTTCCAACAATATTTAGAAAGATATTCACCTTGAAAATAGCGTTGTAACAGAGCATGTTGACGTTGATTGAGCCGCCAAAATTATTTTTATTTATATTATTTTTTTTTAATCAAAAATTCCTAACATAATTTTAATTTTGTCGTCAGCAACTTGAAACCTCTGCTGGAAGGAAAGAAAATGACAACTCATTATTAGATTTAAAAATATTTTTTATGGAATGCCTTTCCGATAAGATTTCTATTTCACAGTTGTTTGAAGAAATATTACTAGATTGCTAAGTTTAGATTCGAAAATTGTGGAAACTGAGAGAGAAGTGATGACTTAAAGACTTTTATTCAAAATGACGTTTCGGGCAGCGTGGGTTGTTGAGTTATACCAAGGAGTATAAAAGTCTGTTGCTCTTGGTCTCAATACTTCAGTAAACCCTCAGTTATCGTCCACGAAAAAAGTTGTATAAAAAAATGGCCCTTGAACGTCAAGTTCGTGCTAAGGTACGAAAAATTGTGATTTAGTGCAAAGCTATTGAAACACAAATTAAATAATTATTGAATAAATAAATGAAGCAAAGAGTGTTTTATTGTATTAGTTTATTATTAATTAAATTTTATATTAATTTTTAATATTAGGTATTAGCTAAACGTGATCCACAACAGGAGAAAGAAGCACAAGAATGGATTGAAACAATCCTTGGAAAAAAATTCCCTCCAGGTGAATTGTATGAAGATGTCATTCGCGATGGACAAGTTCTCTGTGAAGTTATGAACAAACTTGCTCCAGGATCTATTCCAAAAATTAACACCAGCGGTGGACAATTCAAAATGATGGAAAACATCAATAAGTAAGTTCCATTGCATATTTTTATCTCTAATTTAATGATATTAAGTAAAAAAATTTGATACCATGGTTTAAAACATTTTAATTTAAATTATTTTTCATTGTAGCTTCCAAAAAGCTATGAAAGCATATGGAGTCGCAGATGTTGATGTATTCCAGACATCAGATTTATATGAAAAGAAAGATATATCTCAAGTCACTACTTCCTTATTTGCACTTGGTCGCACGGTAACTATCAAAAATTTTAATTAAACAAAAAGCAATATAAAACATAGAAATATCGTGACTAGAAAACTTACAAATTTATCAACTAATTTTTAAAAAATGTTAGTTTAAAACAGATCCTAAAAACTAAATCATTATTTTGTTTCTTCAGTATATATTCTGAATTTTCTAATCATAATGAAGTATTGGATGGTTTAATAAATTGAATTATCTTTACAGACATATTTACATCCTGAATGGAAAGGACCTTACTTAGGACCAAAACCATCCGAAGAACACAAACGAGAATTTACAGAAGAACAATTAAGAGCTGGACAAACTATTGTTGGTCTCCAAGCTGGTTCCAACAAAGGTGCATCCCAAGCTGGACAAAATATTGGTGCTGGTCGCAAAATTATCCTTGGAAAGTAAAATCATATGAAATTTTTTCCTACTACTATTGTAAACTATATTTATTTTAATTTTTATAAATGAATATTATTAATACATGTTTAAGTGTATTATTTAATACAGTACAAGCATTGTAATCCAAATGAAATAATTCTCACCGGATATTTTTTTATAAATAACGTATCATTTACTCAGTCTTTCATCAGTCATCTTTCAAAAATTTAAATAAAAAATGTAAAATAAATTGGGCAATAAAAATTGATATGACCTCATTTTTTCAAGACACAGCAATAACGTCGTAAATAAAAAATTCTAACATTTACATGGAATTTACGCGGTCAAAACGTCAGTTATTATGGTTTAGGTTGACCTTGGGATTATTTATATTTAATCCAGGACATTTCACAGAGTAAGACAAATTTATAAAAACATTGACAATAAATCTTTCAATATTTCGAGCTTGAATGTAACAAAATTCGATGACAACTTATTTACAACATATTTATATTAATAATTTTGAGAAATTATAATGAACATGAGTAACATTATTTCTAAAAAAAATCGATACAGTCGATTTAAACATTTTATCTAAAATTTCTCAACTTTGTGAAAATAAACATTGTTTGTTTATCTGGTTCAAATATGTGCAATTACACGTTTCGTTGATTCTTTATCTTTCTTTCTAAAAGTAGAGAAGTGAATCGTGTGGGTTATTTGTCAGACGGCTGACTGCAAGCGTTGCAAATCTACTTGAAGATGTCGTTACGTGTGGCTGATTGCATCATTTGTATATGCACTAATTGTAATTAAATCCACATTTTAACATAAAATTGATTACTTTTAATAATAGCATAAAATTTTTTAAATTTCCATTGTTCCAATATTTTTTTCCGTATATATTTTTCCTTATTCTATTGTACTGTGAATATAGAAAGTTAAAATGTTAATTTTGATCATCATTTTCTGATCGAAAGTTAATTAACTTTCGAATGCGATATTTCTAATTATGAAAATGACATTAGCAATTTTGAAAAATAATCAAAAATATACTTAAAGGAATGGGAATTTCCGGCCATTCACAATCGAATTAAAACTCTCAAATGAACAGTAGTAATTGAGTTAATCTCTTTTATCTTATAAGCAACCGGAAATTGATTCATTGGCTTAAGTTACAATATGATTTCCAATCACTGTCTCCTAAGTAATAAATATTCAAGTGATTGATGAATTTTTAAGTCACAGTTGAGCTGTCAATATCTTGATAAACTTCATATTATTATTACAGGTATATGAGATATCTTAATCTCTGGTCTGTTGATAATATAACAAAATTATAACTTTGTGTAAAATAATTTTACATTGTCACCAAATCTTGACATTTAACAGACGAGAGTGGCATGATTGTTATAGTGAGACAAATGTCATTAATTTACGTAAATATTTATAGAGTCTCTCTTGGCTTCGACTTTGTTTTGTGTTGAGTATATTGTCCTCTTATTTCATCAAATATTTCATAACAAATCTTTCATTTTTGTGAATAACGATAACTAATGTGTTATTTAATAATATCAACTTAACTAACATAATATTACATTTTTACACAATATTGTTTACTTCTTCAAAATGTAATTTTTATTCATGTATTTTTCCATTAACTTCTTTTTAATACTAGAGATAAATATTTTTTTAAATTTTACGTAATTAATTATTTTATTCAAGAATAATAATAATAACGAAAGTAGTAGTAATAACTAGAATAATAATTTTACAACCAAAGTTAACTGATGGTAAAATCACTATTCACTTTTGACTTAGCTTATACTGCTAAAGTTCGATTCAATTTCATCTGCAACTGATAGAGAAATTTTTCAAAATAATTTATTTTATTCTAAAATATTGAAAAATGTTAAAAAAAATCATCAACAATTTGGAATAAAAAATTTTTTTATTATCAGTTAAACAAAGTATTTCAATTTTAAAAATAGAATTAAAAATTTTTTTCACTATTTAATTGCACTTTTTATTAACAAACGATTCACAAATCAGAAATAATTAATTGGCACACTTAGGCTGTTGATAATAGTACAAATCGCGTGACAACAAGAGTTTAGTAAAGGAGTCAAAGAGAGTAAAACCGGTGAGTAAGACTCATCTATACGTTCGAATGAGTCATCCAACTTCTGGTGGGATTTATAGGTATTTCTTGCGTATCTTTGCCAAGAAGTTAACTCATTTATTTTCGTTCTTATGCCATCGTAATCGCCCACATTTACGTGAAGCTGATATTACGATGATCTCTCCAAAAATTTACCGAAAGTGTTACGAGTTTAGAAACGATATGTGAATCGTTATGTCATCGAAAGAAAAAATTTGCACATATTTTGTGGATTAGTCACACAAAGCCGTTGCAATTTTTTTTTCTTTATCCCAGAGATTTATTTCCCGGATCATGAATCTCATGAAAATGACTTGTATTCAGCACAATTAACTTAAATTGTCACTCATTAGACGGAGATTTCTGTTGATTACATTACCTCATTTAATTGACAGTTACAAAAATATCTGGAAAATTTTCGAATTTTTATCTTTTTTTAATACACACTTTCCACTTGGTTGTGATCTTTTTTTAAATAAAGGCCATGCACCCTTCGAGACATCTTGTTACTCTTGTTCTATATCGAGATTCTTAAGATATTGTCACTCATAAATAAACACCTCGACAAAATCTACAAAAATAAATACATTTATTTAATCAATGATCATTGAAAGAATATTATTTTTCATCTTTTTATTAAATGAATAAAGTTAATTGTTGATTAAAAAATTGTTAATACTGAATTTTCATTCTTGAAATTTATATTGAACTTTTAGAAACCAGATAAAATTCAGATGAATTATTTCTCAGGGATATTTTCGAATAATTTTAAATTGATATTACATAAGAAAATATTTAATCCAATAATTCATAGAGAATACTTTGATTTTCCAAATAATATCTTTCTTTTTATAAAATCATCTCAATAAACAATATACAACAAGCATAAACTAAGATTACATTTTTTTCTTCTTAAATTAATTTCTTTCAATTACTTCAAATCCGTTAAATAAAAGCACTTGTAAGATTTTTTTATTGCTATAAAAATAAAATTAAAATAAATTATTTTATGAATATTTTCACTAAATTTTCATTTCGCCCAAGGACGCTTGTTCAATCCAAAAATATGCGTTGAGTTACTTAGTCGTAAAACCACACGATGGCCAAAAATCGGTTGTGGTAGAGCAGAGAAAGATATATAATTTATTATCACATTAATTCAACCATATATTGTTTTTTCTTCTAAAACTTTTTTTATTAATGAATCCAATATAAGTAACAGAGTTGAAGATACTCGTAAATATTTCATCAATTAATACCCATATATGTGGCTTTGTTCCAAACATTTAGAACTGTTTGAATGCTAAAATAAAGAAAAATCTCTATGATTCAAATTTTATCGTAAGAAAGTGTCGTTTAAGATTTGAAATGAGTCACTCGCATGTGCAAGTAATGTCTCGAGGGCGTCTGCTAGTCACATGCTAAATTTGGTTACCTTAGAACGAGGATTGTATTACGTGTGGAGTACTCTAATATTTCGGTTTTCTCTCGGTATGCCGTCGCTTCTGGTAGTGTTGTTTTGTACTTTTAGCATCAATTTATATTCATAAATACAAATAAAACACTTTATTATTATTATTATATTACCATCCTTAACGTCATGAAGCTCGATGAATATTAGTATAAGCTTTTAGATTTAATAATATTTTGGGTGATCTGTTCTTATAAAAACATTCGTAACTTTAATTTGAAATGATATAAATTGGCTCATTAAATAGATATGTTCATTTACAACTCGATAAACATATCAATGATCTTGAGAGAAACTTAACACAAGCACTTCACATATGCATTGATAATTCCTTCATTTCCTCGCTTCTCGAATTATCGAAATGCCTTAACTAATTATAGAATGAATCGTGTAAGACGGTCTCTTGGTTAAAACTTCTTATGCCTTGTATTACACAGCATTCCAAAAAAAAATTTTGATTACATAAATTTGTTAGTTTTAAAAAAGTAAAAATGAAAATTATTATTTTATTAAATTCATCTTTATTTTAATCAACGTTCGACTTTATATTTGAATTATTAAAAATCAGTTATTCTAAATTATTTAAAGATTTTTGGATTTATAAAAGTTTCCATTGTTCTTTCATCATTTATCTTTAGATAGAAAACGATGGATGCATTAAAGAATGAAAGAATAAGATATTTATTTATCTGATTTAATTTATTAAGAAATATTATTTTTTATTTTAATTAATAATAATTTTTTTGAGATAATTTTATCTTGTATGAAAACGGTAAAAACTTTTCAACAATTAATCGATAATTTATAAACGTCTCTTAATTAGAAAATATTAATTTTAATCTATTTTAGTGAGATGTAATTTTCTTAATTTCATTAAAACATTAAATTAATATTAAATTGTTCTCATTTATTTGATAATAAAGTGATTTTTTCTCTGTATCATTATTAAATTTTGTTGAAACAAAAACTATAATAATAAAGACGTTTCTTTAGTCAAAATGAATTTAATCAAAATAATGAATGTTAAAATCTTATTTATTAATTATTAGAAGGATCAGAAAGTGTATTTTCTTTTTTTAAAATAAATATATAATACTTCTTCGATCTGTTGAAAGACTTCACATTCTTAAAAATGATTAAATTAATAATAAAAATAAAATTTTCTTTCAATGATTATCATTTAATATTAAACAGTAATTAACAAAATATTTTTTGACAAAATTACCTTGTTTATCAGTGCTATTTGTGTAGGTTTTGTTATAATTTCATGAGAGATGATCGCATCATTCATTCATTCTTCCTTAGTATTGAGGTAATCACACTTTAGTACAACCTCAAGACTATTTAATTTCAAGACATTCTTGAAATCGTCATAACAAACAAAAAGTGCACAAAAAATTATTTAACTAACTCCAAGCTGGCATGTTGAAATTTTTTGTATTTTCCGCAAGAACAACTTTAATCCATTTACTGCTGGTGGATTCGTCTGGCTTATACACATACACATAATGTGTAAGAGCGTGAACATTGTCGACCACATTATGCGTTTGGTCTATATACTATATGCAATTCACAATCTTCTGAGCTTTATTCTATCCGCGTATGTTATCTCTGCATTTCTCTCTACAATAACGTTCGTCTATGCCACTTCTATTTACTCGTTCTCGCTCGTTCACCCACCGTTTTCCGTATTTACTTCATGCTAACCCCCGTCGCTAAAGTCCATCTGCATAACATTTTTTCATTCTTTACCTATCTCGTATGAGAGCCAGTTATTCTACGATTTTATTATGTCAACCACGGTCTTCTAGACTTATCAATAAAAAAGTATCTTTTCTTCATAATTAATCTTTTTTTTTTCAACATACTTTATTGACATATAATTGCATATATTCCAGAAACTATTAATATAAGAAGTGGCTATATTTTGAAGGAAGAATATAATCCAAAAAGTCAAAAGGTGTTTTCGAGTAAATATTATTTAAATATTTTCTAAAAAATTCTTTAGAATATTTAACAAAGTAAAATTTATTATTTCTGGTATAATTCATGACTCTTTTACGTATCGAAATCTTGGGAGTTATCTTTAAAAAAGTTTGAACGGATCTTGAGAAGATTGGATGTAAAAGAACTATTTTATTTTTAATCTTATAAAATATACAGTAAAAAATGTTAGCTTAAAATGAGAGTTGTTTTTTTACAAACTGATAAAAATAGTATAAATTAATGACACTATTAACTTGATGATTGAGTGTTCTGATTTAATTGTTTTAATACTACTTTTGATATGATAGGTATGATAGCTCACAATAATTATCTAATATATCCTTTAATAAATACTTACAACAGTGAATATATGATTAAAGACTGAATTTTTTTATACTAACTTTCCCTTATATGATAATATGTCAGTAGGAGGATCAGGGCTAAAAATAATGCAGAGTAAATATTACTAGTAGATTTAAAAGAGATTTAAAAGATGCCTAAAATAAATGAGTTAAATCTCGTAATATGATCGACGTAATTGTGAATAGATACTTTAACTATTATAAATAAACAGTCAACACAATTGAATTTGAAATATACATACATTTATCTTTATTTTTATACTCAATAACAAATTCGTTGGTTTACATAACTGTATTAAAGAATCAAAATTAAATAGAAATAACCACTAAATTCTTGTATATGAACTCCTACTCTTCATTATTTTTTTAATACAAGAAAATTCCAAGTAACTTAAAATATAAAGATATTTTTGAAAATTTTGTGGTATAAGTTATTTAAATATTCTTCAAATTCTGGCAAGGAAATTTTACAAAAAATCATTTGGTCTTATGTTATTATAGTTCAGTGAACTTGATTAAAAATTTAATTAGGTTCGATTTTTTTTTCAAATGTCAATGAAAAGAATTGAACCAGGTGTTGTTGATGTTTCTAATAGGATATTTATTTAAGTAAGATCAGCATTTTACAGCTAGATGATTGAGACAAAAAAAATAATAGCAAATTTTCTCCATATTCATTTTTTCTTTAAGTTATTGTAATTATGAGAAATTAAAACATATCTTTGTTCTCTAACGTTAATTATTTATAATTCTTAACTAACTTCTAGTGAATTATGCTTCTCACTAATTTCAAATAAAAATCTTTGATGAGAAATTTGATAAAATTGAACGACAAAATGGTTCATAAATATATTTGAAGTAATATTAAATCAAGTAAAGCATTTTTAAATTATTCAAGAAAGTTTACGAAATATTCAAAACCACCAGGTATAATTCGAACTACATAAAAAGCACCTGAAGATTTATAACACGTTTTAGAATATCGTTTTAAGTGAATAGGGATAATAAAATATCAACTGATGATATAAAAGGATTGTTATTATCTTAATAAATATATTACTATGTCAGATTCAATTGAAAACAAATTGAAAACATGAAACTGTCAGTCCAACGACTCAAGATCAGAATCTGAGGTCAGCGTGCTCGTGCATTTTCTCGACATTGCATTACGTCCAACAATTGTATGAGTCTAATAGGTATTTTAAAATAAATATTCAAAATAACTTGCCAAAAATAACGATTGTTTTATTTTTGTATTACCAATGTATTTTTAAATTACACAATCAACAATTAATTTATGTACTGCTAACAAATTTTATTAATGAGAACTACTTATCGATTTATCATTAGAACAATGAAAATAATTCCTCAATCTAGATTTATCAACTTTCAAACAATAAATAAAGTTTACACAAAATCATTTTCATCACTAGAAATTACAACATTCAACATCATCGATGAAAAATGAATAATAAACAAATCAATTTGACCCGTGATTGATGATAAAATTCATTTCATAACAAATTTGAATTTAAATCACTGGTATTTATTTATATTGAATACAAATCTAAGAAATAAACAAATACAATTAAAAGAATAATTAAAAACTTTACAATGAATACATTAACAATGCGTGAGTAAATGTACATTAAAGTTTTCTAGGGAATGTAAAAGAAGATAAAATTAAAGCAAAAGAGGATGCATAAAGCAATAAATAAAAATGGTATTCAATCAGGTAGAGCATTAAAAGCTCGAGCAAGATCACACGTGTGCATCCAGCACGCGACACAACGTTGACTCTTCTCATATACATACATGAGCATACGGGGGAGTTTAGATTATAAACGGGGAATACTTAAGCATGTAAGATGGATCTGGACTGAATATAACGAAGGGACAGAGGAGTTGACGCTAGAAATAGAAATTTGAGCAAGTAACTATTAATAGTAGATGAGTGCGTGCCGTTACTTCTCTCTCTCTCCCTTTTTTCTTTCTATTTCACTCATACATCACGTCCCCGTTCCCTCTTTTCACTGACCACCCACTCAAAGAGGTAGTCCAGCCACTCATAGTAATTATTTTATCTTATTCCCACGTATTTTTTTCTGGTTAATTTCCCGCTCTTTTTGCCTACAACACTCTCGTTGGTAGGTTCCCTTCCAAGCCCTTAAATCATCCCCTCTTCTTAGAGCTTCACTTTCCTCTCCGTTGATTGCACTCCGCCCGGCTTTTGCCGCCATTCTAATTCCCCTTCACCTCACCACCATTCCTTGTCCATCTTCTTACCGCCACTGACGTTTCGATGCACGTGCCGTGTGCAAAGCTCGGTATGACTAGGACGAGCTCGCGGCGAAAACAGCCATTCGAATCCAGTATTAGTGCGGTGCAGAGTGTAAACGGTGTCTATCTAAACCTATCGCTCCGAGAATTTCATTTGCCCTCGATCGATATACCTAGTGGTGAGTACAAGATACAACCATTCAGAGCCGACACATTGAGAGTGAGAATGAGCGAATGAGAACCACTGCCTTCGTATGATCAATTATGAGCTTTTTTCAAATCATCGTGAACACATCGTGACCAGTAAATACATAGTGATCATCATTATCTTGCATAAATAAATGTGACAATAAAATTTCTTTTCTATTACATATGAGTTTTGTCGAAAGAAAATACATATGAGCTTTAAAGCTGAAAGCTCGAGGAGATCATCAGCGGGAAAAAGACACCCGTGCGCGGTCGAGGACGTACCTTCCCTAATACGGCGTCGCCGGGTTGCCGGCCTACGATTTAGCTTGCGCTGCACGGATATAGAACCGCCTGCCTCCCTCCCCTCGTCATATCACCCGCTCTCTTCCCTCTATAACTTAAGTCTTACTCCATACTTTACTTTTCCTGACTGGTTCAACTCGAGTGCAAGAAACATGCTCGAAAATAGACCTACAACACGCGCCAAATTACCGGTCAATTGTTTACAATTCTATCTTGTTTGTTTCTCCTTTTTCATGCCACTTAAATTTTAAATTAATTATTATCGTCATTTTAATGTTTTTACTTCTTTCCCTCCGATGAGCTTAATGGCATAAAACGTTAATTATTTATCTCAATTCTATATTCAAATCGACAGAATTAAATAATCCGACTCAGCTTCCGTGCTTTCGTGTTACGGAGGAGTCACGGAAATAGAATAGGATTACAGCGTTAGTATTTTTGGAAATTTTTGAAACGATGAGAAGAAATATTATCTCGCTTAAAACATGTAAATTTAGTTATTTCCATTCTTTTTATTATTTTTTTTTTTTATTAAAAGTTAATTTTTGAATCATTATTCTTAGTTTTGGAAAACTTGAAATTTTTTTTTGTCGAATCATTAGTAAATTAATAATTATTTCAACGTTTAAAATAATCGAGTAATGATGATCATAATTTAATTTTTGATTGAATGCATCGTAATTAAACATTTTATAATGAAAAAAAACCGTAACGTTTTTCGACGTGTTATTGAATAAATATATTTAAACTTGAATAATGAAGTAAATAAAAAAGCAGCATTCGTTAATTAGCTATCGATATATCAAACAGAAATTAACAGATGTATTTTTGTAATTAGCTAGAACTTTTGAATAACGGAAAAGTTAAATTGAAAAAAGAAAGCACACGATTATTGTGGCTGATTCGCAGATGAAGTAGTCACGGCCACAATAATCAGACATGAGTGTCTGATTATTGTCCGTGATTCTACTTGTAATGTAGTTACGAGAATCAATGTAACGCTCAATTGATTTTATATATATATTTAATATTACTTACAATAATTGCAGCATAAACGAAAATGCCTTTCAAGCCAGTAGAAAATCCAAAATGCCCCAAATGCGGCAAATCCGTTTATGCCGCAGAAGAACGTGTTGCTGGAGGACTCAAATGGCATAAAATGTGCTTCAAATGCGGTAAGTCTCTTATCTTAACAAATAATTAAATATTTTGAACAATTTCCATTTCAACTGCATGGTAAAATCCATTAAAAATTAACATATATTCGTAAATTATTTTTCCGAATTTTAATTGAAATTTAGATCACTATTCTCTCTTAAACTGAATCAGTGAAAATTACTGCAAATCAGTTAATATTTATTGGTTCACTTAAGACAGTTGATCGTCAATAAATAATTGGTTAAATTAATTCTCAAACATAATTTAATTATGTTTATGTCTTGAATTCAATAATATTTTTTCAATTATAATAATCAGATTATAATAATAAATAATAATAATAATAATAATAATAATAATAATAATGCGAATATGATTCAGTTTTCTGGAATTTCGTCTCTCAAAATAAAAAAGAGATTAGATATTCAATTAATAATAAAAATTTCAAGATGAATTTCTTCTATATATTTCTTTCATAAAATATTTTTTTAATTATTTCAACGGAAACTCATTAAATTTTAGACATCCTACTCAAAGGATAAACTATAGAAATAGATTTCCAACAATTCAGTTCATCAAATACACCAAAAAAGTATAATAAATCTCTTCAATGACTTTTCTCTTAGCTACTAATAACTCATTTTCTATTCTAACCTATATTTTATTTAAACAAGATTCATCTATTCATTTTTTAGAACTTTATGTTTAATAAATACACTTTAAATTTTACTTATAAATATCTGACAAAATTTAAATATATAATCAACCTTTCTCAGTTTCATTGAAAATTTTTATTTTTAGAGTTAAAATTACTCTCGTTGTAAAGTGAACTTCTTTTATTAACTTAGTAAAAAAAAATGATAAAAAATTATATTGTTTCAGGTTTGTGTGGTAAACTCCTCGACTCGACAAACTGCTCCGAGCACGAAGGTGAGCTTTTCTGCAAAGTCTGCCACGCCCGGAAATTCGGTCCCAAGGGTTACGGATTTGGTGGTGGTGCAGGCTGCCTATCCATGGATCAAGGCGAGCACCTGCAGAGAGAGTGAGTGCCGCAAGGAGATCGCCCCCGTTGCGTCTCCCGACAGTCATGTCCTGAGATCCATCTACCCCCCAACCCCCTCAGCCTTTTTCAACGTACAAAATTACCCCTGTAAATACCTACATCGCGAAATACCGATCATTCTGCATCAAATCCTAACGATTGTTTGTTCAATTACAGTAAACTATTCGATTAAATTTATTACCGATTTACAACACACGTAAAGAAAAAAGAGTTAATATTTCTCTTCAATAATCAATCGTTACAATTATTGATTATATGTGTGAATTGTAAGGAAAAAATATCAAAAATCGATAATAATTTTAATTATGAATAGCACTTTTATCCCCCTTCAACCCCATGTTTTCTTGTATTTAATTGAGAAAATTTCAAATCCGAGACGACTAACATGAAATAAAATTAATGAATTGACCTCTTATTTATTTTGATAAATTTTGTTCCAATATGACAAATAATTTTTAATTGTATTGTGCCCTTTTTTTTAAAATGTGCATAATGAATCTTACGAGACATAAGCACTTTAAATAATATAACGGTAATATTTGAATTATTGTGATGAAACTAGTTCGGAGCGAGTATGTTTTTTTGTTTCATTTGTTGTCTCTCTTTCGTACAATTGTTTTCACTGTATTACATTTCCTTCTATTATTTATTTATATACATTGTTTATCAACATAAAGAAAAACAACACACTTATTATGACTTTAGACAATGCTTGAAAGAATAATTATAACACTATTAAAAAAATATACTGTTATTGACAAAATTAATTTATTAATTAAGCCAACAGAGAATTATAATGATTATTATTTACACATCTACACAAACAATACTGACAAAAAAATAGTTTTAGGATAATTTGTACCACCTGTAATAAATGCATCATTAAATGTGATTACCAAAAAAAAACCAAGAATAATTTCAACATATTTTTACCTTTTTATTAATCTTTATTTTTACTAGAATTATAGGTTTTGTCGTAGTGATGAGATAATAATTAGAAATAAATTATCTCAAAACACTGAATAACACTGTGAATGTGAATGAGGATTTTTCCACTTTGTTTTTGTGTTTTTTTCCTCATCAAGTTTTTTATTATCAACAAAAGACAAATACCAAAAAAAAAACAGACAAATTTCCTTCTAAAGTTCAATGGATTGAAATGAATACCAAAAAAAAGAATGCCTACACCCGCCCCCGCCAGCCCCGCCGAGTTCGAGCCATCGGAGGCCCATTGATAAATCCGAATCACACCCACACACATGCATTCGTGACTATAATGGTGAGCACCGAGAAAAATAATTGCCAATTCCGCGTGATAAAGCTTACCCACGTATAAAAATCCTGCACGGCCTTTTTTTATATTTATTTCAATAGTCTCTTTTTATTATTCTGGAATTTTTATTATTTATTTATCTATCCACGTAAAAATAATTTCATTATTTTTAATTACAGATTTAATCGAATTTTCAATAATCGATTGAATTTGTTTAGTCATACTCGAAAAAAAATTCAAAAAAAAGGATTCGAATGTTAATTAAAATTTGTTTTTAAATTCTTTTTTTATTCACAATAAAAATCTAATGAGAACAAAATATTGATTTTCGAATTTCAATTATCAAAGATGATTCTTTATATTTCAATTTTTTAAATCTTTTATAAAAAATCAAAACAATTCATATTTTTCTTTTAAAATCAGTTTTAAAGCTGTATAAAAAAGGAATTTAAATGATAAAACATTTTTTTTCTTTAGATAAAATTTTTTATGTGGAAAAGATAAATAAATATACAACTTGCAAACCTTTGATTATTTAAAACGACTAATCCATTGTTTTGAACCGATTAACTCTCGATATTTTAACGGACCCAACCAAGCCGGTCCAGCCCGCAGAAGCCTCGTTCAAATTCTTCACCATTTGTATCTTCTTGCCATTCTTTCTCACTTTCCAATCAAAATTTCTCTTTCTTCTTACTATCTTATTTCAGACTGCAATCTTTCAATTGGACTTATTGTTAACTGAAAGAATGTATTTCATTACCTTGTAATTATCTTCCGCGCTTTCTTCCCTTTCTATAATTTAATGTGATGATTTTTATCAATAAATGACAATTCTTTAATTGTCATGTGCTTTTTGGCTCTCCTCTCGGGGCTCGGCGGAAGTGACTCGCGTGGTCGGGGTAATTCTACTAACCATAAACTAACTTACAATCTTCATCTAACAACATTATGCTGTCGGGATTATTAGTCATTTATTGTTAAAATATTTCTATCATTATTTCATGTAGTTGACTTCATTCTATTATTTAATATCAATTACTTTTTATATTTTATTACTTTCCTTTATGCTATTCTGTATCTAATGAATTGGCGTAATTTCTTTTTGAACTTTGCTGCTTCTTTTTCTATTAATTTGATTTAAATTAATAGAGTAAAATTGAATATAATGCTGTATAAGAAAATGCTTTTTGCTATTTTTCATAAAAATAAACCATTTTTTCTTTTATTTTTAGAAGGGAAAAATGTTGGTTTTAAAATTTTTAAATAATATTTTTATATATAACTGATTATTAATTAATAACTATACTCTCATTTAAATTCAGATGAACTAAATAATTTTTTCATTTACAGTGGTGACTTTTCAAGAGGATCTAATGCAGTATTAGAACCCCGTGCAATTGCCAAAGCTCCAGAAGGTGAGGGATGTCCACGGTGTGGAGGATTTGTTTATGCAGCAGAACAAATGCTTGCAAGAGGAAGAGTGAGTACATGAAATAGATAAAAACTATAATATTTAATTATATATATTTTTATAATCATCACTATTATGTAAATTATTTATAATAGAGCTTTGATAAGTGCCGTGAATTTCGTGAAATCTGAGGATCATTTATAGATATGTGTAGGATATAGTTCAAGGAATATTAGCATGAAAATAATTTTGATGGAAAATTTTCGTGCTTGAGTTATCGTTGGTGGCGGCCCAAAAAAGAGTTCGACTACTTGGCGCTGTAGCCAAATGTGGTTTTAGTGTATACTACATGTGCTATATGTGTACTTGATACATCTAGCACATAGCAACGAAATTGAAAAATAGACCAAGCCAAGAAAGAGAAATTAAACGGGCAAACTTAATTGTCAGTGTTATTAGATTCTTTGCCAATATCTACTACACAAATTGCGTGGATTATTACTCTATGATAATAGTAGTGATGATTATAAGTAATAATTAATAAGATTTATTTACTATCGAAATAATTAAAAAATTTTCATCTAAAAAAATCTTACGTTTGAGTAAAGAAAAATAATTGCTGATATTTTTTTGCAAAAAATCAAACACAAAACGATGATTTAAAAAAATCAATAATATTAGATTGTAAGAAAATCCAACGATAAATATGAAACCGTGCGTGAGTACTTCCCAAACCCGTTGTCATTATGTTTCCTGAATTCTTATGACTAGGCCTACCATAAGGCATGCTTCAAGTGCAAAATTTGCCAGCGGACACTGGACTCTACGCTTCATTGCGATGGTCCGGATCGCGAAGTATATTGCCGAGGTATCATTCGTAGAAACCACAAAAATATCACATTTTAAGTTTTTTTTTCTATAATTATGTTTAAATAATTACTTCACATTTTTTTTTCGTTTTTTCCATCCCCATTCTAATGATTTAAAATATTTCTATGGAATATAAACACACATTCCAGAAAATTAAAAATAAATAAACTTACTGCACGTTGATAAGTCAACAGTGATATAAAAAATATTCACGAAATAATTGTTAAATAATTTTAAAATATCTCTACAAGTGACTAACCATTGATTGACTTGAAAAATAAACCCATCTTTGTGTCTAATGTATAGCAATGGCACAGAGAATGTTTTAAATGTGGCACCTGTTCCAAAAGATTAGACTCCGTCAACTGTTGTGAGGGTCCAGACAAGGATATTTACTGCAAAGGTGAGAAGAAAATAGATAAAATACATCTCAGTCACAAGTTACGAGACATTCATTAAAAGCTTGATATTACTGTCAGCTTGAAATAAAAAAATTCAAGTGTTAATTTATAGTTAATTTAATCAACTGCGACAATCTTTCAAAAATACAAAATGTCGCTTGTAAAAAATTAATCATGTCATGATATTCAATTTCAATGATATTATAGCTGAAAAAAGCTAAAAACATAAAAATAAGTAATTTAGAGAACATTGTTATAATAAATTAGTTTCATTTTTGTATTAAATATAAAAGAGAATCAATGTATTTATTATTTCCATTTATTTTTTAAACTTTAATCATTGAATGATCTTGAAATATTCATTAATGGAGTACATTTGATAAGAATCTTTCTCTATGAACATTTCTCTTTTAAGTATTAATTTGATTTATTTCCATTATAAAGATAATTAGTTTTGTTTAATATAATAAACAAATGTCGGTTTAAAATCAATTTAAACTATTTTAAAAAAATTTGAGTCAAGAAATGAATATTCTTCATTACTTAGCAAAGATTTAATTATTTTTTTCAAACCATTACTGACACTGCAAATCTAAAATTTGAAAGTGTTTTAAATTAAAACACCACGATTTGCAGTGGAATTAACGATTTTTTAACATTTTTAAAAATTATTCGATTTTTTATTCAACCATTTCTTTATTGATTTGAATAGACAAAAGTAATCATATAAATTATAATTTAATGATGATCACATCCAGCATGATAGAACCTTTATCACAACTGTATTTTTAGAATAATTATTCTTAGTAAGCTTGGAGATGAAAATTAATAGAATTATCTGTAAACAATTATTCAAATAATAATAATAATAATGGACTCTAAAGTACTTTATTTTATTGTCAAAGCCAATAGAAATTTTTTATAAAATTTAAAATGATTAAAAAAAGTATCGTAACTTGACTAAACATAAACACTAAAAATCCTGGTTAACAAAAATTTTGTTCAGTTTGTTATGGCAAGAAGTTCGGTCCAAAGGGTTACGGATACGGTCAGGGCGGTGGTGCCCTTCAAAGTGACTGCTACGCTAACGGGTGGGTTTATTAGAACAATTCAAAAACTATCAGCTTTCACAACCATAACTCATGTATTTATATATTTTGAGAGCAAACTAAACTCAAAAATAAGAACAATTTAATTTGAAATTATTTCTCCGTAAAATAGCAAAAAAAAACTTTAAGGACATAGTAAAATTTTTGCCTTGGCTTTATTACGCTCTTATAATTATAAAAACAAAAAAACAAACAATTCCGCTTCTTTGCTTAACAGCTTGCTATCCGAAGAAATTCGGGCCGCGGGGCATTGGTCATGCGGGGCTAGTATGGCTCGGGCTGCAGTGCGACGTTGAGGACGAATGGTACGCGCGTCCTATAACTCTGAAACCATAAATGTTATGTGTTTTTCCTTTGCATATTTTGGATTTTTGAATCATCAATAAGAGAAAGAAGCTTTTTTTATGATTATTCCAAAGAATATTGTCATATATTCCATCATTTTTCAACAATAATAAAAAAACATAATTAGTTTAATTCTTTTCTTAATGTAATGGAATGAAAAAGATCCTTGATTAAATAAATCTTTGGGTTTGCAAACCTAATTATTTGTTTGGTGATAATTTAATATTCGCTTATACTGTAACTAATGTATGAATTCTTTTTTAACTCCCTTGTTATAAGATATTTAATTTCAAATCTGATCACCATCATCAAGTAATGATCATCTTTTCCTTGGACTTGAATTTTTCAGACACAAATCTAACATATTGAAATTAAATACCTTATCCACAAATTTGTTTTAAACAAATATTTAGTTGCATGCCTGAGAGTTTTTTTTTACTTTGATTGAAAAAAAATGTATGAACACAAAGGAAATATTTCAATAAATCAATTAAATTCCATTAGCGATGCAGCTCCTCGCACGACTGTGATTGATACTGCAGCAATAAAAGCACCACCAGGTAAAGGTTGTCCTCGTTGTGGTGGAGTAGTCTTTGCTGCTGAACAAGTGTTAGCCAAAGGAAGAGAATGGCATAGAAAATGTTTCAAATGTCATGATTGTACGAAAACACTTGATTCAATAATTGCTTGTGATGGTCCAGACAAAGATGTTTATTGTAAAACTTGTTATGGAAAAAAATGGGGCCCTCATGGTTATGGATTTGCTTGTGGATCAGGATTTTTACAGACCGATGGATTGACGTAAGTAGAGATGAAAAAAAATATTTTCTTCATCACTATTAATATAGAAAGTTAATGAATATTTTAAATTTATAGAGAAGAAGAACTGTCAGCCAGCAGACCCTTCTACAATCCTGATACAACTTCAATAAAAGCTCCAGAAGGTCAAGGGTGTCCTCGTTGTGGTGGAATGGTCTTCGCAGCTGAGCAACAGCTTGCTAAAGGAACAATGTGGCACAAAAAATGCTTCAATTGTGCTGAATGCCATCGACCTCTTGATTCAATGCTTGCTTGTGATGGACCTGATAAAGAAATCCATTGTCGTGCATGTTATGGTAAACTTTTTGGGCCCAAAGGCTTTGGATTTGGTCACACTCCAACTTTAGTTTCTACGAATGGAGACACTGCCCCTTCATAGTATGTTTCTGCTTGATTTTTATTAAAGAATATAACGAAATTTTAAATTTAATACAATGTTCATTTAGTATGTCGTTAAATTAATAAACTTGAATTCAATTTATTTAGTATCGACGCTAAGCCCCAAGTTGGATCAAAAAGCAGTGATGGACGTGGCTGTGCGCGATGTGGATATCCAGTTTACGCTGCCGAACAAATGATTTCAAAAGATAGAATGTGGCATAAACGTTGCTTCAGTTGTGGCGCTTGCCATCGTTCTTTAGATTCAACAAATCTTAATGACGGACCTGATGGTGATATCTATTGTCGTGGCTGTTACGGAAGGAACTTTGGACCTCGTGGAGTTGGTTTTGGAATAGGTGCTGGTACCCTAACGATGGCTTAAATATTTTAACTTAAGATTACTTCCTTCCTTTGATTTATCTATATTTAATTATTTTTTTCTGTTTTTTTTTCTTTTCATCATAAATAATAAAAAAACACTAATCAGCCGATGTAGATATCAAATCGTCAATCACCGCAAATTCGATCGAAACGAACGCGAGACGATGAACAAATTTATTTCATGTTATTTAATAACCTTCTGATGTTTATTTGTTAAGAATAAATTAAATTACGAATCGTTTAAAAGTTATTAACAAGTCGTGGGAAGCATTTTATATTTTTTTTCAATGATTTTTTTTAAACAATTTTTTTTATGTAATTCATAAAAAAAAAATTAAAATGTTGCCTTCGACAATATTAAAATACGAACGACTATTTCACAAAAGTGCGACAAATCTATTTTTTACAATTAAAATAATGCCAAGAGACTAAACTTTGATCTAAATTTAAGTAATCTTAGTGTTTCTTTCATCTAATAATATTTAATTTAATGTATTTAAATTAATTAAAAAACTTCTCTTGTAATTTAGTGCGCGTTTTCCTACAAATAAAAGGATTATAACGATATATGATCTCCAAGTCAACAGGAGTTTATGTATAATGAAAAATAATAATAAAAAATTATTTTCAATAAATATAAATTTTAAAAATAATCATTCATTTTTCATTGTAACCATTAAGTTAGTAGTGATTATAAATTATAGATGATTGTGTAAAACACTGATGTCATATATTTATAGCAACAAATGTACAATTTTTTTCAATCACACATTATTAATGATATAATTATTAATTGAATCCTAGTCAATAAGTAAGAGGATGACCAAGAGTTTTTATTTTAGTAACAAGAGTACGAGAAATTGCGTGACTTAGGAATAAGTTTTTTTCTAAAATAACTTCATAAAAAATGTTTGTTGAAAAAATAATTTTCTGCAATTATGATATTTATTTACTTTTAAACATTAATGATTCATAAAATTAGTATTGCAATAGTTTATTGTAAAAACATAAAAGTAAATAAAAACAAAACTATTTTTCTAATAACGCAATTTCCAACACCCTATTTATCATCATTGCAATATCACTCCAGTAACTTAATTCAATGATTCAACATTCCGGAGTTTGTATCACCAAGATAAACACTCCATCAAGTAAAAATCCCTCACCCTGTAACCCCAGAAGACCAATCAAACTCTGTGCCATATCTCCATGAATATCACATAAAGTTCATTTTTTCTTAGTAGTCGATTTCTCGCGTGCAACATTCAAACCTAAAATGAATCTATTTCTATATATACACAAAAATTGGACGTACAGTCTTGCACTTTTCGTATTCCGATAGTTCCAACAAGTTTTAGTATAGATTTGCGGTTTTTAGAGGCAGAGGATCAAGAAGATAGGGCGGTAACGTTGTAGAAAAAGGCCGGGGACTGCAAGATCCCCAGGCACCAGCTAGACTTCCACTTCCACTTGAAATACTTCCACCTCCGCTGCCACCACGTCCATTCGACGAACTACCATCGCTTTGGTTTTCTCCGCTGTGTTTTATGTTTAATAGATTGGGGTTTGTAAGTGGTTTAACTTCTGCAGAAGACAAGTGACTACTGGATGAACCTGGAGGAGTCGCAGGACTTCTTGGAGATCGCCCCTCAGCTTTTACACTATTCGACGCTGGACTAGAAGCTCCACTGTCTACTCCGACATTTGTGTTTTGACCACTGGACTTTTGTTGAGCTAATCTTTCTTGTTTTCTGAATTTCGCTCGACGATTTTGAAACCAGACCTAAAACAAATATTTTCAATAAAGAAATGAACTCTTCGGAATTTATAATCATTATTATTATTTTATGTATTAAACTGAATAGCTATCTGTGTTCAATTGATATCGATAAGAAATAAATTATTAGATGTGCGGTTTATTTAGTAAATAGAATTAATAAAGCAGATAATTGATCAGATTTGAGTGTTAGGAATAAGATATAATTGCTATTCAAAACGTAGCTTCTTAGTATAATAAAAAATAACATAATAAGAATTATTAATATTATTGTTAGATGTAAGATTTTTTGCCAGTTAACTGTAAGAAATACTAATGTAACTCAATCAATTTAATTTGATCATAAAAAAATTATCTTAAAAATTTCTTTATAAGCAAAGAATTAATGATGAAAAGTGTAAAAAAGAAGAATAAGAATTTTATCCTTTTTTTTGGTTTTTATTTTTTATCCTGCATGAGTTAATTACAAAAATACAAAGGTCTTATTTTCTTCACAATTATCTTTCGAATAGTACAAACTGGAAACATAATTAATCTCATTTTTCATAAATTTTTTAACTTTTTGGAAAAAAAAGAACAAAGCGAAGTCTTGATGACGTTGATGCACGGTAGGAAAAATGAACAATAAAGTAAAAATGCGTTCGCTTGGATGAACGAGAAACTGGACTCGTAATTGGTTCTAGTTGGCAAATGAAATATTTAACAAATAAAACAAACGAAACGACGGTGACCTGCATGTTAAAGTAGCGGATTTATTTGCTTTACCGTTAGTCCGACAGGCTCAGAGAGCGGAGAGTTTAGCGGGGTAGAGCAAAACTGTCAGACAAGGGGGTGAAAAGAGTGAAGGGAATTCCTCCTTCCGTTGAAGCTATGTGCTATGAGAATCATCGGGGGCGGACCGGAAGGGGCGGCTGCCGCCCCGGGCCTACCCGACACGCTGTCAGGACAATCTAGAGGGATGGGGTAAAGAACGGAATGGGGCAGAACACCATGACGAACGTGATTGCCCTTTCCGGACGGCAAACACGACTATTGGATTTTTATCAACCGTTGCTCGTGAATGCGACTTTCCCTCTTTCTCGCTCTCAGCATGGACGACTCGAATTAACCGCGACACCGCGTCCGATACTCCATCTTCATTTGATCAAGGACATCCCAGTTAGCAAAAAGATCCCATGAATTTTTAAATTCAAAATAAAAAGTGGGTTATTGTCTTACTAATTGAGAGTCATTTAATTAATATCTATTTTTGTATTTTTTTCGCATTCAATTTATTTAAAATATCAATAACAGATTGTTCATATTGTTATCAGCCATCCACTTCAATTTATTCAACAAAACAAGTACTTTTATTTACAGAAGAATATTAAAAAAAATTTGATAATGCTTTGATCTAATTAGAGTCTTTTAACTAAAGTAGACTTATTCAACTGAACATTTTTAAAACTCTTTTTAAATTTTTTACACGAATTAAGCTAATCTAGATAGCAAACAGCAGACTTAATCATTCGTGCTACTAATAATGATCTGCCCTATTTTGCAATGCATTCAGATCTTCAGGAAAACCTCAAAGATGACATGTGCCCCTATGTTTAGTCACACGATTGGCGTTAATGTTGAACAAACATACTGGGGTTAAATAAAATGTAACAAGACAGAGTTTAAGGGGGTACAAGTAAGGGTGACATGACAACAGTACAGAAGTACCAGTGAAGAAGAGAAAGGGGGGATGACAGATGTCCCCTTGGCAGTAGATAAATATTTAATCGAAGCTCCATAAGCTAAGCCACTGGTGCAAGCCCATGTAGAAACGCGAGAGATCGAACTCTTGTCTTCTTACTGAGCAAAACAAACGTCGTAACATCTGTGCTTTTACCAAACGTTTATTCTGTAGCTTCATGCTCGCAAAACTATTTTCTGTGAAGAATTCTTTTCTGTTATTTATTCAGGAAACTTTAGCTATCTATATCATATTTATTTGTGCTTTTCGTAGTTTTATTCGATTCCAGAATACAAATCAGCTGTAATGTTTTTTCTTTTGGGTTGGTGAATTTTTTTCTGATTTTATGAGCATCAACCCTTCTGCATCTAAATTATGATATGGCTATGAGCGTTATTGTGATTTAATATTTAAGCATTCTGTTTTTGAAAATAAATATAAGATATTTAATTCTTTAAAATAATTAAAGATAAAATTAAATACCAGGTTGTAGTGAGGTACCAATAAATTCATTATAGTCTCAATGCTAGAACTGGATTCACTTGATAATCAAATAAAACTAGTGATTTCCGATAGTTAAATTTATGACTTATATCTAATTTCCTACAAACATTTTGTAGTCCATTTAATTCATTTTAAATTTCATTTATCAGTTTCCACAATATATTGCTTCATAAAAGTTACAAGATTGACATCTATAGATAGAACTGATATATCTCTGCAAACAATCAACGAAATATTTAATTGAATGAAAAAATTTATTCATCAAAATAAAATTTAATAAAAGTTAATTAATCAAATATACTTTCATAATATTTCTAATTAAATTAAATTTTAGAAAATCAATTTTAATCAAATCAACTAGTATCATTTTGTTGTTTGGAACAAAATAACTGATTAATCATTAATGGTTCAAATTATTTAATGTGCTGAATCGATCATTAGTTCTTGAGAAAACTTTTCATTTTACTAAAAATTCCTGTTAAAAAGTCAAATTCATGTTTGAATTTGATTTAGAATTTTGTTCCAGGATTGTAATTAGCTTTAAACCTTTTGAAAAGTTTCTTTAATTCGACAGTAAACTTTACGATTGTTATTGGACATTCAAGTTACGATATCTAACATTTACGTTACTTTATCGATTTGACAAAGTAATTGGCTAATTAAAAGACACCCAAAGTCAGTAAGTAGCATGAGAGATCTGCAGGACCAGCACTGCAGTGTTCAGACAATTCAATTAAGTAGATAAATTCACGAAAGAGAAAAGATAATAGGGAGACGATTCTTTGTGAGTCCGTTTCTAGTAAAGAATCTTCCTTTATCACATTTACATTATAACATATATATCCATACAATCTATAGAGAATGTGCACTGGAAATGGTACACTGCTAGATGTGTACAGGTTCACACAAACATGTAAAAAGACGCACGAAGCAGAACGGTACTTTCTGAAGCAATAGAACTGGGCTGATGCTCGACAGGATGGTTTTTAATCACTGTAAGTGGATCTACATGGGACTTGCAATTACCCAAGGCACACTCGCGCGTACAGCTCTGCCCCTTGTGTATCAGTCACCCCGTTGCCAGCCAGGAATCGCCGCGAGAAGCCAAAAGGGAAAGAGAAAGATAAATGGAAGAGTCGAGAGGGTAACACTCTCCATTTTCCTACCATTTTCTTTTTTATTTTCATTGTTTTGTTTCTCTTCGTTTTTACTATTCCCTTATTTCTCCCATTTATTATCTTTCTTTTTTTTTTTTTGATTCCAAGAGTAGGAAAAATTATCGTTGAATTAAAATATTCTAGGGAAGTTTTATTTCTATTACTCTACTAGACTGTTTGAATGACTAGAGAGTATTATTAAGTAGGTACTTCAATTATCGATTCAGTTAGAATGGGATACATTGTTTACCGTAATCATTAATATTATTTAATCTGTTGTTATCATTTTTACTCATTTCTCAAATCCTCATTTTATAATTATATTTTTACAGAAAGCTATTGAAAATTTTACATTTATTTATCAAGAAAATTAAGAGCCTGAAATTAATATTAGTGAAAAATTTATTTATATTTATCAGTATTACGATCAGTAAATTTAAAGAAATTAAGTAAAATATTATTTTTAATTCATGTATCATAGTAGAATTATTACTTGTCAAAATGACACAACTTTCTTATGATTGAGTTTAGTAATTACTTGAAATAAATGTGTTTTTAAAAAATATCTCCATATATATATTCATCTTAGTTCTATTAAAAAACGTTGATCATTCATCACTACTGTTTATTTTATACTTCTCTTAAACTGGGCACCTTTCCATGCTCACCCAAGAAAAATAAAACCACTTGAACTAGACTTAAATGCAAAAGATTTAGATACTTTCTCGTTAATTGGATGTATACTTCTCATCTATTGTGTCTCCGACCTATCCAAATGTAATAAACGTACCAGCGGTCGATCCCTTGACCCCTCGAATTATATTACTATACACCCAGTGTAGTGATACTGAGATCTCATTGACGCGTGCCGGCGTCATGCTGTGTTGGTCTATGCTGCTAAAGTATTCATTCCTTATTTCTTTCTCTTTCTTGCCAATTGGATCCTAATCATGACTCATTCACTACCAAAATATGCAAGTTTGGTGGTGGATTTCTGTTCAATTTAGCCATCTACATACAACTGAACCTTCGGTCCTTCAGCCCAAATTACAATTCCATTAAGATCATATATTCTTATACCCTATACATAATTTAAAGCATCATTCATGCTTCTTGGTGACTGATAATACTTCAGAAAAATCAATGAGCCATTGAATCCATATCATCAATATTCAAAGTTAATTCAATACAATTTTCAATCATAACTTGAAAATAATATTCTATGAATCAATTGTCAAATCATTCTTTACTTGAAAGAAACTCAGGTAAAATGAACGAATAGGTTCGTCAATAAATTGGATTGATTATTTTGATAAATTATTAATAGCTACATTGTAAAATATAAACGAAGCATATTGAAGAATAGGAATAATTTTCAACGTTTCAATGATTTATTTCAAAATAATACCTTGGAAATTTATAACAGCATTGTTTCTCTGAAGACAAATCAGATAATAAAATTAACTCATATGAACTCAACAATAGATTATGTTTATAAAAATATTGACAAGAAATGAAGAATCACATCAAGAATAGAATTCAATTTATCAACAACCGTTCAACTGAATTTTTTTCCGCTGATGCATCTTGTATTAAATTGTTTCATTTTTATCACGTTCTACTAATATCAAAGTATAGGATTTTAATGAATTTATATCTTTCCCACGTTTCCAGATTATCGTATTTTTTATAGTTAATTTTAACTTGTTTTACCTTACGTACAGTAAATTAACAGGAAGAAGCACGACCGGAATCTTAACAAGTCGGTTAGTCCAATTTTAAGAGGTGTAGTCCTCTCACGACCACATCTACTAAAATATTTATAATCGAGCATTTAATACTCTTCGTTGCGGTTATGCTTAATGTCAGTTTCATTATAACAATTTATGTGTCGTAAAATTTACGTTGCATTACATATAATTTCACATTCTTTTTTATAAAGTCGTGTTAATTGTCAATTCACTTCAAGAAACATTCAAAATATTCAATAAAACTTGTGAAAAAATAGATCGTACAAAAATGATTTTAATTAGAAATATAAATGACACAGAATAATAAATATGATGTAAAATTTAATAATATTAAATACTACATTCAATCCTAAAAATAATAATCTCAATGAGAATCTTAATAGGCAGATTCTACACTTAATGATGTATACGTTAGCAAGGATCTAATTTTAAGACACTTCTGTCTGGTTGCTGGTTAATTGGATTACATGAACCGGGTGCTTGCACCTCACAGAGGGTATCATTTGTAAAGAGAAAGTATGATCAGCAAAGAGAGATCGAGAGAGAAAGAGAAAACATCACACAGTGAAATACGTAAAATCTTCTGTTGATCTATGATGAACGTTCCACCGACGGAACATTTTCTCTTCCTGTTTTATTCTCCTATCTATTCTGTGTATCTCCCAGTCGATCTGCGTGATATTTCTCTAATTGATTTATACGCAATCTAGTCTCGTTAATGGTTGATGCAGATCACTTCCATCAGTCTTGCACTTTCAAACTCTAATCGATTTTTTGTAGCAGCACATTTGCTGAATTATATATTGGAAATATGAAAAACACCAGACTTGAGTGTAATTGATGTTGAAATAATAATATTCAGCATTAAAAAATATTTGTATCTTGAGATTGTTTTCTCAATGCTGAAATATTAAAATCATAAAATAAATAGAAAGAATTTTTACTCAAGTATTAAATTTTTTAAAAAGAAAAATAACAAAAGGAGGTGATAAATCTTGAGTTGATGGTTCCATGATAATAAGGTGAGCAGGGTTTTCTCATCCTTAAATTGATTTTTTTCAATACTTTAATAAACCAGTCTTGAATTTTTCAAGAAATGATTCTAAAAGAGAATCGAGTAGCTCATATAAAATAAATATCCTAGGACCAACCCTTACTAGTCTAAGATCATCCGTCAAGAGCATTGGGCAATGTAATCCATCAGATCACGACTATACCTGTCCATGAGAACTTAGAGGACGGGTAATTTAATTGTAGGAGACGTCCACACAGAAACGTATCCTTAATTTTACAGCAAAGATGACTGAAAACTGTTTTCAATGAGTTCAGTATTCTCATAAAATCACAATAAAACATAAAATAATTGTCAAATTAAACAACATTGCCCACAGTCCCATATCCATTGATTCAATTCTTTCCATATTCAATTGTTTTTTCTTTGTTGATAATTATTTACTCATTTTTTCTCTAGATGCTGTTTCTATGTAATTATGTGTGTCGTACTTAAGTGTTTCTACTTGTAGTTATTAATAAATGAAAGTCATACTCCATTTTTAATACTGTCATTCATGAATTTTGTTGATATTTTATTATTTCTTCTCATCTTTTTATATTTTCAGTCATAGAAGTTAGAAAGGTGTGTTTGGAATTTAAAATATCAAACTGACAACTCAGTAATCTTACTAAGGTTCTATTGGAATATTTAGAGATATAAAACTGAAAAAAAATCAATAAATTTCAGCTCTGCTTCTTGTCTTTTTGAATTTTTTATTTCTTTGAGTCATTCTAGTTTTATTAATTTAGTATTTCAATGGTTTTTGAGTTAATCACCACTGTATTTTTTCAGCTTTAAATTGTAAATAATTGATACTTACTTGAACTCTAGCTTCCGTTAAATCAATCTTCATGGCTATTTCTTCTCTAGTGTAGATATCAGGATAATGTGTTTCTTGGAACGCGCGTTCGAGTTCTTTCAACTGGGCTGAAGTAAATGTCGTCCGTATCCGACGTTGTTTTCTTTTTTCCGCTAACCCGTCGTGACTGGAGTACGCTTTATATCCTAGACCACCTGGTGAATAATAGAAAGAAGCATCGAAAAATACATCAAATCAATATAATCGATAGTACAAATGAAACGATGTTTTGAAATTTTATATTTATTATCAGCTATAATCAGTTTAATGGAAATTTTAATAAATAATTTAAAACTAGAGCCGATATGATTGAATAATCAGTGAAACAGTTAAAATATATGTGATGATAAATAATCACATAAATGTTTTTATCTAATCTTGTAAAACATTTGTTATTATTAATTCATTGATCATGGAATTTCGTGATGAATGAATATTAATAAAGTACTTAGGATTGTTAACTAAATAAAATTGTTTATATCACCATATTCAGGCAAAGAATTAATTCTATTTTGGAGTAAAAAATTAAAAAAATAAGAAACTCAATTATTAACTAAAAGGCAAATATAAAGAAAGTAATTCTTTATAACTGTTTCTTTATTTTATTAGTTTTAAAACTAATTATGCAATAATATTATATAACATCCATAATAGGAATAATTCATCTTTTAATTTAAAAAAAAATTTGATTCATTGGTTTTAGAAAATTTTCACTTTATTTAGGAAGAGTTATTGTATTATTTCATTGAACTATTCTGCATTGAAATTCATGTATAATAAAAAATCAGTGAATATTTTTTTTTCTATCCAATCAATTCTTTTATCACAACATAAAACTTATTTAATATCAGACTTGAAGATTTTCTATAACATTTATCTTCTTGACAATATGTCTCAAGAGATGAATGAAGAATCAAATGACTACCAATGAAATAAGACATCTGAATAAGTTGAATATTGTGATTGATTAAAAAGTAGAAAATATTGAAAAAAAGTTATACGATTATTTTTAACTGATTAATCACAGAAGCAATAAGGAAGCGAGGACGTAACCATAGCAATGAGAGGGCAAGAGAGAACCATCCATTGATTTTCAGTGCCATCTTGTCGTCGTTCCTCCACCGAGTTGCCAAGCCGCTGACGGCTAGTTGGTGTCGTCTGACTACAGGTTGACTTTACTACTTAAACATACTTCTAGTGTCCGAAAGTCTAATGAGATAATAGTCTATTACCAATTAATTTTGACCTTGACTATTATGTTTTAATTTTATTAAATCATGCTTTATGAATTAATTTAATTTAATCACTAAAAAAGAATATTTAATTGAAATCTATTTCTACTAAAATAATTGAGATATTAATCGTCGATAAATGGAATTGATAGAAAATTTATATTCGTAATTAACATAATAGAATAGTTATGCATAGCAATTATAGACATAACAATGAATTTATTATGACATAATTAAATAGTAATTCAAAGTTTCTTAGATACTTTCTGTCTAGTATATTTAAAACAAATAAATGATTAATTCAAATCAATAAATATTTATTAAAACTACTTTTTAATATCATCAACATTAGTTATAGAGAGTCTTGTTCAATTTATAAATTGATTAAAGTTTCATGATACTTGGTGTATATGAAACAATGATTACTTGTTTTTACTAATGATTGTTTATAAATTTAGTGAATAAGTGTATTAAAGAACATTCTTTTTAAAGTAGAATTCTAGATCAGTAAACGATAATAATCGTCGGAAGCTTTATTACCAGGGTACAAGAGGAGTACTAATATGATTTGTCATAAAAAATCCATCAAATATTTTACATACAGTAAGTTAATGACATTTAATACTTTTTTATGTTGTATGTAAGAAATTGAGATCTTACGATACAAGTTCAACTTGTTAATTAAGAATTATAAGTAAAATAATAATATAAATTTTAATATAAAAAGTAATATTTTATGGTAAACTATAGTTAATATCAAGATTTTTATTTTAATTTTCTGCAATTTTAAATGTAGAAAAAATTTTATCCAGCTATTTAAAAAAACATTGCTGCTTTCACGTGACTTTTAATATTAAATTTTTAACGAGTATAAGTTAATAATAATATTTTTTTTGTCTTATTGCTTTTATATAAACTCATTCTTTAATAAAAAATCCAATAAAATCTCATGCATAATCACTGTCTAACTGAAAAAATATTCATCCAATAAAATTTTATTACGAAATTAACTCCATCACCATTGAATGCATTACTTTGATATCTTTAATATAAATTACTCTAGAATATTTATCGCAACAAACAAGTCAACTGATTTAAAAAATTAATTTCCAAGTACAGTCGAATTGTTTGGAAATGTTTTTCAAATAGAAAAATATTCCAAGAAAAACTTACTCTGAAGATTAATGGACTGATTGAAAATAGAAGCCGCATGTCGATGCACATCCTGGGTCCTAGCAGCCATCACAGAACAAGGGGTTGCATGGGCAGCATGATGCGCATGGGCATGAGGATGACTAGGATGGTGGGAACTGAGCGTGGGCCCATTACCAGTACTTCCTCCAGCAGAGTTTCCTGGATAACCTGCAGCTCTTGCAGCCGTATATCGGTAAGCTTGACTCATTTGTGAACACGATCCTAGATCTCCATATCCACATTGCATATCGCTTGCTGCTAGTGCACAGCTTGATGCTTCAAAGCCAGCGGCAGCCGCAGCAGCTGCTTGATTTAAATATGAGTAATCCATTGTACTGGGTCTTTTGAAGAATTGTTAATAACAGATGAATAAAAAAAAATCACTTTAATTGCTTTTATCACTTCTTCACTTCATAGTAAAATTATGAATTAAGTACCAGCTATTCATCACCATTAGACTGATGACTTTCATTGATGAATTTATTATTGCTATTTAATAATAACAATAATAATTAATGAATAATTAAACCATTGATTAATGATGAGTAAATAAATTATTTACTGATTCATGTAATTATTCAGCTAAATTTTATTTATATTTATTTAGTATCCTTCTGTTAAAAATAAAAAGGTAAAGAATGGAATGATATAAAAGTTAATAAGTATTTCAGTCATAAAGGGATACAAATGGTCATTTGCACATCTGATAAGGCCCCATAACACTATTTATTTTCTTGTAGCTCTTCTTTTAGCACGATAAAACTACTTGGTGATTTTCACTCACGTTATTGTGATTGTAGAAAGTTAAACAAGATTATAAGAAGTAAGAAACAACGATAATAAAATAATTAAATGAAATAAAAAAAGTTTTAAGACGGTGATGAGAAAAAAAAGTCAAATTATTGCTCTATTTTCTTTCTTACTTTGCTCTTAGCTTCCCCTCCTCCCGATCTATCTTTATTTCTCTAACACGGTATCTCTCTGAACCCGCGGGGTGCTTACGATATAATCGTATCAAGGCGATATCAAATTATTGCGATTATCCCGACGATAGAAAAGTTTTTCGTGCCGCTTAAGAGCACCCGAGACAACCGACTGGTGGCTCTCCTCAAAATCAAATGATAAGCTTAATTCAATAACGAACGAAGGGTGCGCGCAGAAGGCGTGGCTTTCGCGCACATCGAGATGGCCCCCGGTGGTAGTATTTGCCAACGCTTATTGGTGGATGAAAAGCCACCCTATAGCTTTTATCCTCTCCCTTGAACTCCCTCACCACCCAATGTGATCAAATCAACGCCCATCGTCAAGGGTGCTTGTTTCCACCACGCAGGTTACCCTCTTGTCTCCTCTAGACACCCAGAACCCCCGTATACTTCATTGAGGGGTGGGCGTCGTGCTAAAACGAACGCTATCGCCCGTGATGATGCCTAATGTTTCGGGGTTCGCGATTTTACGAGCCGCGAAGCATACATCTCTTTCTCTCTCTCACTTCTTCTCCTACTCTTTCATTCTTCCTCTTCATTCTGTGTTCACACGACATATCACAACTTCTCGCGCGAAATATTCGCCACCAGGAATACGCGATCGAATTGACATTTTGTGGCTTGTTGATTTAGTATTCTCTCATATGAGTGAACTAGAATCTCATTTTTATTCTATGTGGAATTACATTTTCTCTATCATTTATGCTAACGTTCATGTTTAGTTTTCTGTTTACTTTTTATCAATAGGAAAGCAATTTATATCGACGAAACAATCGTATAAATAAATAAAAAATATTTTCCAAGTGAGAATAAAAATAAATCCATTAACTGAATTATTAATGATTCTATAACTTCAAAGAAAAATAAAATAATCAAAAAATCTTGAAAAATCAATCAATTTTCAATAAATAATATTTAAGTAATTATTTAAGAAGATCAAATTAATCTAATCATTTAATGTCAAATTGAATAGCACCCCTGGAAACAACAATGCGAAAATTAATTTCGATGATAGAGTACACGAATATTGATAAAAAGCTGAGAGAAATATTATGTGACACTTGTTTCGCACTTATTCTCACGAGTGCAAACTACTGGAAACACCACCGTGAACCCTCTTTTTGTTTCATATCTCAAGGGATTGAGATCAGAATGTGTGGCACACGATGGCATGGTGTAAGCATAGTTCACAGGGATAAATTTCTACCCCCTTGACTCTTCTTACCACTTTCACCCTCTCCAACTATCGTACCTATAGATGATTTTTCCTACTTTCTCAATATGATATACACATAGATGCACGCATGTGCACGCAGTAACCCCACACGTTCCACCACTACATATGTCCTTGATTTGTCCGGAGAATAATATTCTCCTGTAAAGTTGATTAAATATTGGTTGGTGCAATCCCCGCGGGACCCTCGACAATTCGCAGGAATACAATTTAATATCTCAACACAGGGATGAGCGCCCGATCACGTTATACACCTACCCCTGTTCCTCGTGCTCCTTGTCGACGTTCTCTTTTCTCCCTACTGCTTTGTGATATCGGTGACTTATTGTTGCCAAGTGTGTAACGAGCAGTAAAAAGAGATAGAAAGTCGAGAGAGGATGTCTACTAGATTTTTTAGTTGCTATTGATCACGTGCGCGCAATATAATTGTTACCACATCCAACACTTTATGAAGAATTATTGTAATTAAACATGAGATTTATTGCTGAAAAAATATCATTATTCAATTTTGCTAAATTTGGATAGATTAATTACAAAAATTTTATGAATTATGTCACTTGTTTTGATAAAAATGACAATTGTTAAAATTATACGTCATTAAAATAAAACAAATTATTTAATCTTCATTTTCATTATTCATAATCACAAAAATAAATATGAATAAACCTTGTTTCTCTCGAATAATGATTCTTATCTGGATAAATGAAGATCAATTATACTATTTTAAATTATTATTGATGAAAACTACGAATATCGAAACGTACTTCAAATAAGTTACATTAATTAGGACATTGACATGAGCAATCAATATAATTCTGTCTTATTTGATGAAATTATCGAATTAAAGAGATATCTTAAATAATATTAAACAATTAGAACTGTTTTAGATCTCAAGCTGTATTTGTGTCGAAAAGTTCCGAAGTAGAAAATAATAAAAAGATACTTAATCAATACTTTAAGATAAAATGAAATTAGAATAAACATAGTAAATAAAATAGGAATCAGAAAAAAAATAAAAATATAAAATTAAATTAAAATATTCTATAAATAATTATTTCTCTATTCGATATATTTCTCTATTTATGTCAATTTACTATTTATATCTGTATCAAGAGAAACTTAACAATTTAAGTTCCATAATTTAGGTATGATTGTAAATTTAAATATAATAGATTGTATGAAAATAATTTTAACTTGAATTAATTGATAAAGAATATGGATGAATGGTATTAAACATCAATATGATTATATTATTTACGTAAGCGTAAAGTAAATTTTGTAAAATATTAACAACTGTCTACTGAAAAATTTAATATTAATTTAGACCAATATGTTATTTTTTAATTGAAAGTTGATAAGTAATAAAATAGTTAAATGGAAGTATATTTAGGAAAAGATAAATAATTACAATAAGACTTATCTGGATGTTAAAAGAATTTATTTAATAAACTAATCTTGGCTTGCATCAACATTTTCCGTTTGAAGACCCTTGAAAGTTCCAACAGGTATATAAGTAACGAGTGTATACAATTTGTTAGCAGAATCTTCATCGTCGTTTCTTCTCCTGCTTAGACGAACGCGAATGCGGAAAGGTACGTTTCTAAAACATAATTATTTTCTTATAAAATACAATCATTATTATTAAAGAAAAAGATCTCTACAATATGAATAATAATTAACATTATCTTATATTGTTAAAAAATAAAAAATCAATAATAAAAAACTTAGTACTTATGTTTACATACCTAATACCTTTAGACCAAAGCTGTTTGTTAAGACGAGTATCAATTCGTACATCAGGAGTTCCCATTTGTTTTTCAGCGAATTTTCTGATTTCCTTGATAGCTCGTGGAGCACGTTTTTTAAATCCAACACCATGGAGACGTTTATGAAGGTTGACAGTGTATTCACGTGTCACTACCTCATTGATAGCACTTTTTCCTTTTTTTTCGGTTGTTTTTGCCATTTTGGACCTAAAAATGACATAACATTTGTTTTACATTTTATACATAAGCATAACTTAGTGTATTCATTTAAAGAGTAAACATAGCAATAATTGTCATTAAAACATGAGGAAATAATAACAATCTATCGAATTGTAAAGGTTAGTCTTGTTTAAGAAATTATTTATAAGAAAACTATTCAACTATCAATGAAGAATATATCATATCATAAATAACTATTTGAAATTAAGTTTTTAACGAACAATTACTCTGTAACATTTTAGATCAATTTTAATAAATGTATTAATTTTTGGATATTTTCAGAGTGTAAACAAAATGTCATACATGATAGGTTAGGTATACATGTTACCATTATTATTAAAAAATACCACAAAATATAATAATTAGCAAATTTATATATTATTGAAAAGTAACTTCCTCAAATAAATGTATTATTTAGTGACAATAATTACTACGATGTTTGGAGATTTCAATGAAATTTATTACAGCCATTACCTTGCCGACGAACGGACACTTTAGAGAACGCGACACCGGCCGAGTTTTCATGAGTGTCGATTGAAAGCTTAAGCCACGTTTTCAGAAAAACCAACTATTCCGTGCGTGATAAGTTAACAGAAGTTATTTATCTTAAAAAATATTGATTATTTAGATTAAATGAATATATTGCGTACAACGTATAATTGTGTTAATTTTTTAAGTAATCCTTAAACAAAATAAATATTCTAATTATAAGTTTTTTATAAATTTTAGCGCCACTTTTTATGAAAATGCTTCTAATATTTCGTAGCTTGATGAATTTGTGAACATATCGAACGTAATCAACGAGAGAGAAAAGCAACGGATTCAGCTAACCTGTAATGTTGATGCAATTGTTTTTGAATGAATAAATTTCATACTAAATAAAGGAAATGGCAGTTGAAAAAATTTGGAAGTCGGAATTATGGAAATCATGGGATAAGCAAGGAAAAAATGATTTGTAAGTGGTAGAGCAAGTTACGAGAGTGACGCGATAATTTGATATACTTGAATTCATTCATCCGTTTTCTGTGAAATTTGATGGTTGCAACTTTAGTATCTTCGTTTATCACTCTTCCGAAGAGTTAATTTTTGTCCATTAACACATGTTTGCAGCCTCAAGATATTCAAGAACAAATTTAAGGAAGGAGAGACCAAAGGTAATCATTAAATTCGCATTTATGCTCAATTCTTTCATACCGCCCATTTCATCATCATTCTTTTTTCTTTGTCTTCATTGTTAGCGTGTTTATAGGTCCAAAATTTTCAGATACCGAAACTATTTTGCATCTGATCATGTTACAAGCAATCTAACTTGGACGATTTCATTCATTATTTTATCTTCTTTCGATTATTATCTAACTTTATGAACGAGTTTTTTGATATTGTGAATAAAATTATGAAACAATATTTCAGAATGGCAACGAGGTTTATACGAATTGATTTCAAACGGAGCATCAGGGGTTCTGAAGAAAGACAATGTTGTAGCTACTTTAGGAGAGCTCGTGGTATGAAAGTTTATTTATTTATTTTAAGTTTGACATACAAGAAATACAATTATATATTAATATTAAGTTTAAATAAAAAAATTTATTGCATAACTTCTTATTTGATTGGTCAATTAGTTAAATAAAAGTATGATATTTATATATTAAAAAGATAATGTTTCCAAAGACAATCAAATAAATGCTTTAACTATATTTTAATATCACTCATTCATTTATTATTTATAGACCATCGATCCCACCGTTCCATCAGCCATCGTCGACTTATTCACCTTGATCGATGCAGAGGTCCAGAACGACAGCAGAAACAACTTTTGTTACATCGTAAAAGAAAGCGAAAAGGTAAATTATTTGTCTATTACCTAAATACTGTTTCTTTAACTTATTATTTACTTATAACAATTAATTTTGTTCTAATTTAATATTTTAGTTTCTAACTGATAAGATTTTAAAGGAACGTTTAGAAATAGATACGCTTCAAGATGTAGGAACCTTGAAGAATCGTAACTTTTATACTAAATTCATCAAAGTAAAAACCAAACTTTAGTACGTATACTTTTTCATCTTAGATAGCATCAACATACCTCCACTTTTTTTTCATATTTTAATTTTATTCATTACTATTTTAATAATAATTTTTCAGTTATAAACAGCGTAAATTTAATCTATTTCGTGAAGAAAGTGAAGGGTATTCCAAACTTATTGTTGAATTAAATCAGGAAAGACCCAGTGACGAAGTTTCTTCCACCTTGGAAATAGTCAAATCATTGATAGGTACGATCCATAATTAATAAACAAAAATCGACAAAAAATAACACATAATTTTTTTTCTTCAGGCTATTTTAATTTAGATCCAAACAGAGTTCTCGACATTTTATTAGAAACATTCGAAAATAGACCACAAGATGATGGTTTATTCATACCTTTAATAAGATCTTATATGAGTGATCATCAAGTTTTATGTGAAGTACTAGGATTTAAATATTGTTCCACTGCAGATGGAACACCATTTTCTTTACAAAAAGTAACAGCATTAATGCTCCAACATGGAGTAATAGATCTAGATGATATTTTACCTTGGTTAGTGCCAGCAGACAAGATTATTATTAATGATCATGAACAAATTAAAGCTCAAGCCAGAGAATATTACCAGAAGATGCGAATTGTATCAACGAAAGACAAAGAAGAGACACCCGAAGAGAAAGAGGCTCCACTGGATAAATATAGTAATAACCAAAAGTTTGGATTGTGTGAAGCATTGTTAGATATTGGAGCATGGGATGTAGCTCGAAAATTATTCAATCGACTACCAGACTATTGTCTGACTGATCAGAAACCTATAGCTTTAGCCTTATGTAAATTGATCCAATCCCTAATTGAACCGGTCTATCGAAAACATTGTATAGTATCACCAAAATTACCAGGTCGTAAAGTAGCTCCTTTGAAGTCTCCTTTAGCACCAGAACCTATGCAAAACCTCGCGGAAATACACGATAAACTTTTACCTATGCTCATTATTCTCGGTCCGAATCTTCATCATGACCCCATTCTTATGTATAAAATTATGAGATTATGTCATGCTGCTATTAAACAGCATCCATTCGATTCAAATCAACCGTTAGATAAAAATAATACCATTCATTATGATATTTTGACTATTCTCGATGTGGCTCTTTTACCTTCATTATCTTTTATGGATTGCAACTGTTGTGTCGCGGAGGAAATGTGGAATATATTAAAACACTATCCCTATCAAAATCGTTACTGCCTTTATGCAAGGTGGAAAAATGATACACTTAGCCAACATGCAGCTCTTATGCGTAAAAGAGGTGATGCTGAAAAGAAAATCAAATCAATTATGAAAAGAGTTAGTAAAGAAACTATTAAACCCGTTGGAAGGTCGATTGGTAAATTAACTCACTCATCACCAGGAGTACTTTTTGATTATGTTCTTTTACAAATTCAACTTTATGATAACCTTATTGGTAAGTTTTTATATTTTTTTGTCATAAATATTTAAGGTGTACTTTATTTTTTATCACAAATATTTCAAAGTCAATAATTATATTTTTAGCACCTGTAGTGGATTCTTTAAAGTATTTAACAAACATTTCTTACGATGTACTTGGATATTGTTTAGTAGAAGCACTAGCAGGTGCTGATCGTGCTAGGTTAAAGCATGATGGTAATAGCATATCATTATGGCTTCAATCTCTAGCTTCATTTTGTGGAGCAATTTATAAGAAATATAACATTGAATTAACTGGCCTATTACAATATGTAGCAAATCAACTAAAAGCACAAAAAAGGTAGGTTGGCCTTTAAAGTGCTTAAAAACTATTAAAACTATTCTGGAATGATGAAAAAGGAATGAGGTGTTCAAATTCATTTCTATTCATCGATTGGTGAAATAAAAAATATGTGTACCTATATGTATTAGCCCTCAAGTATTTTTGGATTCTTTATCACTTATCACCGCGCACAGTTTTGATATTTTTGAGTGGATTATATAAATGGATGCACAAGAATACCTTCATGGAGAACCCAAAGGCATACGTTTGGTCAAGGTCTTGGAAACCATAAGAGGAATATATTTATTCTGCCTTCAAATAGCAATTAAATAACACTTAAGGAGTTAATATACACAAATGCTTTATGCAAACTTTTCAATATCTATTATCACATCTTCCTCACAATAATTATGTTTATCAATTGTATCAACATCATTTATCAACTAACAATTGATGGGATTCATAAAGGGCTAGTATCCAGAAATAGTTAAGAACATTTCAATGGTTTGATATTCTTTGTTTTCTCTTTATTTTCATGTTCATTACAGTAGAATCTTAATTTGTAGATGCAACTGTTTTATTTCAGACGCGTTTATTGGTAACAATGGAGAAGAGTTTAAAGATCACTGAGGCTTGGCATGATACTTGGTAAAGCGATGAAACCGTGATGTAATGAACAAAAAAAAAGAAAAAAATGTATAAAATGCTGGCATAGATTATCGGAGTTTTCTTACAATGATTAGAAACTTTTTGATTTATTAAAAATATCTACATTTCGAATAATAGCCAAATATGTTTTTTTCTCTTAGATTCCAAGCTTTCTTGACCCTTCGATCCGCCATGGTGTATCCATTTTATGATGATATTCTAAAATTCTAATCAAATTATTCACATTAATTAATTTATTGAAATTATACATATTATTCAAATGATATCGATTTTTTTACAGCTTGGATTTATTAATTCTCAAAGAAATTGTTCAAAAAATGGCAGGTGTCGAAGCCGCTGAAGAAATGACATCAGATCAGCTAGATGCTATGGCTGGTGGTGATCTTTTGAAGAATGAGGTATTTATGATTATTTTATTTTTTATTAATAACTTAATTATTCATAACAAATCTTTTTGAATAGGCTGGTTACTTTAGTCAAGTTCGTAACACAAAAAAATCATCACAACGATTAAAAGAAGCTCTTTCTGAAAATGACTTGGCAGTTGCTTTATGTTTATTAATGGCACAGCAAAAGCATTGTGTAGTTTATCGAGAAACAGATCAATCACACTTAAAACTTGTAGGTCAGTAATTTTATTAATTTTATTTTCAACAAATTTATTTTTATAAATAGCATTTTATGCAAGATTTAATGTTTTATCAATTCAGAAAAATGTTGATAATTAAAATAATTATTGTAGGTAAACTGTATGATCAGTGCCATGATACATTAGTACAATTTGGAACATTTTTGGGATCTACAATGACTGTAGATGAATACGTTGAACGACTTCCTAGTATCCATGGGATGCTTCAGGATTACCACATACACACAGATGTAGCATTCTTTTTAGCACGACCGATGTTTGCTCATGCTATTAATGTAAAAAAATTACTTCAAAAACCTAATATTGATATAGTTTTTTATTGTAATAATTCTGATATATTTTTTCTAGATAAAATATGATTCATTACGAAAAGCTGATCCAAATTACAAAAAAATGTCATCAGCAATGAAACAAGCAAAATGGGCAGAAGCTGCCCAAACTGTTATGGCACCTGTTGCTCAATCAGTTCGACCTCTTCATCCTCTTAAAGTTTGGGAAGATATTTCACCGCAGTTTCTTGTTACTTTTTGGTCACTTTCTATGTACGATCTCTTTGTTCCAACTGAAAGCTATCAGCGGGAAATAAACAAAATCAAGCAACAAGCTGCTCAAGCTGCTGACTCTAAAGATATCGTAAATATATAAACTTAAATATTTATTTTTTTTTTAGACATGAATCAAATTATAACAGACAATTTTTTTTACAAAAATAAATAGAATGCTAGTAAAGGGAAAAAAGAGCAAGATCGATACACTACATTGATAGAAAAACTACAAGATGAAAAGCGGAAACAGGAAGAACATGTAGAGAAAGTGTTTGCTTATTTAAGGTATAACTACTTATATTCATTTTTGACAATAAACTTTTTAGTATTAGAAAGTTTTATTTAATGTGGTTGAAAATTAATGTTATAGACAAGAAAAAGATTCATGGTTTTTATCCAGAAGTGCTAAATCAGCGAAAAATGAAACAATTACTCAATTCTTACAATTGTGTTTATTTCCACGATGTACTTTCACAACTGTTGATGCAATGTATTGTGCTAAATTTGTGCACACAATTCATTCTTTGAAGACTGCTAATTTCTCTACTCTTCTTTGTTACGATAGAGTAAGTAAATCACCATAGATTTATAGATAATGCATGTATTGAATATGAAATAATAATCGCTGATATGATTTTATCAGCTTTTTTGTGACATCACTTACTCAGTAACATCATGTACTGAAAATGAAGCTAATCGTTACGGAAGATTCCTCTGTGCGATGTTAGAAACTGTTATGAGATGGCATTCAGAGAAAGCTATATTTGATAAGGTAAAGTTATTTCCAATAAATTTCATGTTTAATATGAAAGATTCATAAAATTAGTTATTCATCGTTTTGATGATAATTACAGGAATGTAGTAATTATCCTGGATTTGTTACTAAATTTCGAGTAAGCAATCAATTTTCGGAAGCTAATGATATGGTTGGATTTGAAAATTATCGTCATGTTTGCCATAAATGGCATTATAAAATAACGAAGGTAAATTTATTTAATAAATTTGTGGTTTAAATGTTGTTTGATTGTTTTGTATTACAATATTAATAGCCATTGTGTTATTTAGGCTATTGTCGTGTGTTTGGATTCAAAAGATTACGTACAAATCAGAAATTCTTTAATTATCTTGATAAAAATCTTACCTCATTTTCCTGTACTTGCAAAACTTTCGCAAATATTGGAGCGAAAAGTTGAAAAAGTACGTGAAGAAGAACGTGGACAACGGCAAGATCTTCATGTTCTAGCTACTTCCTACAGTGGTCAATTAAAAGCAAAGACACCTCATATGATTCGTGAATCCGATTTTCACAATGTCAATGAAAAGGTTCAAATCTAAAGATAAAATAACCATTTTTATTCATACTGTTACTGTTATTGTTTTAATCAAATTTAAATATTTATAGCCAGGAAAAACTCAAGAAACTAGCAATGAAACTACTGAAAAAACTAGCAACGGAATTCCTACTAAAGATGTTAGCAATGGTGAAACTCGTGTGGAAAAAGAAAATAAAGAACAGCGAGAAAAGCGAGCACCCTCCAGTCAAACTTACCAGTTAGTACATAAGTTTACATTATGAGTACTCTTATATTATAGTTATGGTAAAATATTTAAATCAATGATAACATATATTTTAGTGACACATCTGAGAAAATTCGTAAAAAAGAAGACTCAAAAGACACTCAAGAGATTAAAGAAAAACATATTAAGAAGGACGAATCTAAGGATGATGAGCTTTTAGACAAAAGAGAACGCAAATACTATAAAGAAGAACATTATTATAGTGGCGGCGTGGATAATTTGGACAGAGATCTCTCGAGTGTATCGAACAGTAGTGCCAGCTCTGGCCCAGTTCAGGATGGTCCTGACAGAGGTAAACAGACATGCATAGAAAAACTTAGATTTACTAAGAATGGATTTATCGAATATTTGCTTACATCATTTTACTTTAGAACCGAAAAGACGAAAATTAGAGAACATTTCTAAAGAAAGCCGACGAGCAGATGGAAGTAGTGAAAAAAAGGAACGCTCTAGTAAATCAAAAGTACGAGATGAACAGAAAGAGCTACGTAAAGAAAGAAAACTTGGTCGAAAAAGAGTAAGTTATATAAATGATTTTTGTAATTATATCAATATTTTCATGTATATTCAATTTTTCATACATTATTTGTTGCAGGATCGTGTGGACGAGTCTTTAATCATTGCTGAACAAAAACGGAGAAAAGATGACGACAGGGGTTGGTGATTTATGTTTCTCTATGTAGCTTCAATTTAATAGATCCTATAAATACACATTTCCAAGTTCAATAGATTCTAAACGTTTATAATAAAAAATCTAACTTTTCTGTACTATTTTGCACTCTTATTTTGTGAATGATCCTTAAAATAACCTTTTATTTAAATCATTTGATTTTGTTTTCAAATATTACATCTAAATATCATTTTTAGCAACTTATTTTGATTTAACTTAATTTGTATTATTTTTCAGTACTTTAAAAAAATTTTTTTAATTCTAGCCAAAAATACTCATCAGAATGGTGATTTACCAGAACATCGAGAAAAACATCATTATGCTAAAGTACGTAAAGATATTTTATTAATAATATTTTATTTGCTAATAAAATTCATACTGAATTTTTTTTCAGGAAAAATCTCCTTATGGCAAAGAACGTGTTCATGAACGTGAAGGACGCGAAGGCAGAGATAAACAATATCCTTCTCATAGACACAAGCATAAATAAAAATATGTAGCATTTTACATTTTTTTTCGACACAAGACATCTGTGTTTAAAACAGATTGTAAATATTTCAAATGTATTTTTTCATAAAATCCAATCTACACATAATCCTTAACTAACGATTACTAGGCGAAGTTCAGATCCCAAACGAAGATGATGTAAAGTAAATGGAGAAAATTGAATTTACATTTTATATAATACACGAATAAATGTATATGTAATTAAGATCATTTCTGAAATAATAAATATTTCATTATATTATCTCTTAGCTACAAGAAAAATAATACTTTTTTTTATTTGCATCATTCAACATACTACTAGAATTATTTTAAAAATGCCCGCTTCTTTTCTAACTGAAGCTCATGCTGCCCTCTAAATATAAAAATAAGTCCGGAAAACACGAGCTCCATTTCCTTTCTTTTCTAAAATTTTACGTTACGTTGAGCGAGTTCACGTTTCGTGTCGTTTTGACTTAAAAGTAAGTATTTACAATTAATCATTTATTAATAACTATTAGTGAAATAACGTTCTTTTAGTTTAAAGCATTTCATTAAAGAAATTTTTATTATATATACTTTTTAATTCATAAAGATGTTTTTGGATAAAAACATGTCTAACCTATGCTACCGTAAAATGCCTAATCTTACATTAAAAAATGTGTTATTTATGATAAAAATAGTTTGAATATTAATATTAATTATTAAATAATTTCAATTATGATGATTATCTTTTTCACCATCTTTCGACTGAAAATTAATGATGGTTTTTAAATTCTGCTGATAATTACATGTTAATTATTATTTATATTAACACAATATTGATTGATTATATTAACAAAAAATTTTTTGTCTAGAATGCGTTACGTGGCCGCTTATCTCTTAGCTGTCCTTGGTGGCAAAGATGCTCCAAGTCAAACTGACATTGAAAAGATCTTGTCTTCAGTTGGTATTGAAGCAGATGCTGAAAAACTCAAGAAAGTACTTTCTGAGTTAAAAGGAAAATCCATTGATGATTTAATCGCTCAAGGTATTATTTTACCATGTATATATTAATTATAACAATATTACTTTAATATAAATTACATGAATGTATAATGTTTGATTTTATGGCAGGTCGTGAAAAATTATCTGCAATGCCCGTTGGCGGTGGTGCTGCAGCTGCAGCTGCTGCTCCTGGTGCCGCTGCAAGTGGAGCACCAGCAGCCGAAGAAAAGAAAGGTAAATTTCGCCAAATATCAACAACTGCACTTTCAGAATATTTTTTTAAGTTAAAATAATTCAAATGATGTTTTCTATATACCATCTTTCGCCTGAAAAACAATGTTGTTAATTTTACGATTTCTGAAGAATTATTTTCATAATTATTAATTTATTATCAATGAAAGTATTTCCAATTTGTAATGAATAATTTTATTTTTTTTATAGAAGACAAGAAACCGGCTAAAGAAGAATCTGAATCTGATGATGATGACATGGGCTTCGGTCTCTTTGACTAAAAAGAATTGGCCATCAGTACAAAAGAAACAATTTTAAAAATGTAATTTACATTGATGTATGGTTGTTTTATTTATTACTGATGAATAAACAATTTTTTACCATTTATTTGTTTTTTTTTTTGACAATATTTAAAAACAACAAAACCCAGTATTACTGTATTGAAATAAAATTATCATTATTTGTTTAAGTTTCTGAGTTTCCAAGAGCATAGATAAGTTTTTTTAACAATATACATTCCTTATAACCATCATGAAACTGAAAATGATTTATTTATTTTTAAGATCTCGTTTTAGAAAGTTAATATAATTATTTTACAAAAATTATTCTAATAATATTTCTCACTTTCTTTCAAACGACTTTTATAAAACAAGTTTGGTGTTAAATTTTCAACAAACTTATTAAATATATAAGAATAAAAAATTAAAATTATTCATCGTGCCACGACTTCATGTGCATTAGATGACTCATTAAATAAAAAAACTAAGTAAAAAATGCTTTCATGTTATTTATATTGAAATCGTCGCAGTCACTTTAAAAAAAGACAATGATCTTTGCCAAGTTAATTATATTGCATTATATTATTTATATTGAATAAAAAAAAATAAGCTTAGCTTGAGTCTTGCCAGACTTGTTCTGAAGTTCACGCAACGTGAACGGAGCCACAACACCAGACATCGTACGCGCCGTCGCGGCTTCATTCACCAGGATTGCAAAGTGGGGTAGATAATCGGTTAAAAGGAAGAAAAGAGAGGCTTGAGGTATTCTCTATCCTTCTTGTCAGACATTAGACACAACAACTTGTATCATTACGCTCAATAACTTTCAAGTTGAAAGAATATTAAATAAAATTATTTTAATAGTTATAAAAAATATTAGAAGAAGATAATAGTGAAGATTGTTAAATTAAAAAAACAATTTTGTTATTTGAATAAATAAGAGTAACTAAATAAGTAAACTGTTAGGGACTATTTTCTCTCGAAGGGGCGGATTATGGCCGCCATTATAGATGTCAGCGGCAAGCAGTGACGGCATTTGCTTTGCGTCAGTCGGTTTTGTGCGCGGATGAGTGAATTAAAGATCGCCGGGATCGTTGGGCCATTCAAAACCATTAGAAATAGTGAATTAAACAAAGTTCAGGATTTCAGATAGTGTTTGCTTGTAAAAACTGATACTTGGAATTAATCATAGCGCACGTTTAAATACTGATAAAATGTCGCAGCTACTACCCATAAGGTTTCAGGAACATCTCCAGGTAAGTGACCTGCTTTATGCTTGAGTCATCTTCGATCATTTAAATAGAAAATATTTTACAACACAATTGAAATCCACAATAACTTTCATTATTAATTGAACCAAATTACGCATCGATTAATCAATTAGTATGTTCTCCATCTTCTTTGACGACTTTTCCACCTGTCGAGTGGCAATCATCATATTCCATGATGCATCCGGGGCGTCGAGTATTCGAAATGCTTTCGAATGACGTCGAGTTGACAGCTATACTTTACTCCAACTCCACTAAACGTGTATTTAACATTAATAAGATTTTATCCAATATATTTTGATGTGAATAAACTGACTCAGAGACTTGTATCGATTGAAGGTGTAACATCTTCAAGTTAAATCACATATGATTGCTAGTAATTGTCTTTTCTGTAGTAATACATAGAGTGTGGAGTACCGGGTAGCCACGTCTACTTGATTCGTACACACGCCCCTCACAACCGCCTACATTTTTTTAATATCGTTTGTTAGCAGTATTTTTATTTAATAATTTTTCTACATAATCTGTTATAATTTTTATTTACTTTTTTGTTTGTTAGACATTATTAAATACGATATTGATGACGTGACGCGAAATGTCTGTTTTTCAAAATCAATGATTGTCCCTTTTCTCTAGGATCCGACCTAAATTTTTCGAGGGTATAAACATTCAGTCAAACATTTAGGGTAGATAAAACAAATGAGTTTTATGGTTTACTACTTTGTTAATTAACACTAAAAAAAAAAAAATTTTTTTTTATTTACGTTTTAGGTTTTTAAATATATTTTTTTATGAAAATAAATTCATAAAAATGGCTGTCTAATAACAAGTTATAAACAGAACAATTATTGATCTAATAATTAACGTAATTTTTAAATTGTATATTTTTAACTTAATATTTTCCTTAAAAAAAACTTCAATGTAAATTCATAAAGTACTTGAATAATTTTTAATAAGAACTTTTAAGCTTGTTGATTATTTAAGACCAACGTGAATCTTCGTAGATATAAATTGAAACAATAAAAGTAAAGAATAGATTGAGATAGATAAAGAGATAAAAATTTTACCTCAGTAATTGTAGAATAATATATTTCAATTTTAAACTGATGTCTATTATGTGGGACAAGTATTGCGAAAGGATTTATGAATGCAGAAATATTGTAATTTAATTAAAGGAAGCACATTGAATTTAAATAAAAAAACAATACTTGCAATTATGAACTTAACAAAGCATCAGATATTTTTGTTGTATTAATAAATTACTTAATCAAAGTTACTTTCATCCTATTTGTTTGGTGTTTTCATTAAAAATTAAACTCGGGAAATGATAAAAATCATCAGTAAAAAGATTCAAAAAATCAATATTGCTGAATAAATTATAAATTATATAATTTATCATGCGCTTTAATAATTAAATAAAAGTATTAGAAATAAATGAATCAACACGATGATGAAATAGTTAATTGTGGTGGTTTAAAAAACAAAAAAATATAAAAGTAAAATGATTAAGACAAATATTAAACATTGTTTAAATTTTGTTATAGCTTACAGCTGTTGGAATCAACGCCAACAATGTCAGCTTTAATACCCTCACAATGGAGTCAGATAAATTTATCTGCGTCCGTGAAAAAGTTGGAGACACATCACAAGTGGTTATCGTTGATTTAAATGACACCGCTAATCCTATCAGAAGGCCCATTTCCGCAGATTCGGCTATCATGAATCCTGCTAGTAAAGTCATTGCGTTAAAAGGTATTTAATTTTTTTTATTCATCAATTCTAATTGTAAACCTCAGTATATAATTGTTATTGCTTTCTATTATTTTTTTTGGAGAATTATTATGAATGGAAGAAGCTAATAATTTACTTTTTTCATTTTTAGCTCAAAAAACTTTACAAATCTTCAATATTGAAATGAAATCAAAAATGAAAGCTCACACAATGACAGAAGATGTGGTATTCTGGAAATGGATTTCTCCAAATACTCTCGCTTTAGTGACAGAACAATCAGTATATCACTGGTCTATGGAAGGAGATTCAACTCCAACAAAAATATTTGATCGCCATGCATCACTAAATGGATGCCAGATTATTAATTATCGCACCGATCCTAAGCAAACTTGGCTGTTGCTTATAGGAATTTCTGCTCAACATAACCGAGTTGTTGGAGCGATGCATCTATACTCCGTAGAGCGTAAATGTTCTCAACCAATAGAAGGGCACGCGGCTTCCTTTGCTCAATTTAAAATGGAAGGTAATGCTGAACCTAGTAATTTGTTCTGTTTTGCCGTAAGAACTCTTCAAGGAGCAAAGCTTCATATAATTGAAGTAGGCCAACCCCCGGCTGGTAATGCTGCTTTTCCTAAAAAAGCAGTAGATGTTTTCTTCCCTGCGGAAGCCAGCAATGACTTTCCAGTAGCAATGCAAGTTAGTTCCAAATACGATGTAATTTATCTTATCACGAAGTATGGATATATTCACATGTATGACATTGAATCAGCAACTTGTATTTTTATGAATCGTATTTCTGGGGAAACTATTTTCGTTACTGCACCTCATGAAGCATCTGGAGGTATTATTGGTGTAAATCGTAAAGGACAAGTTCTTTCAGTTTCTGTAGAAGAAGAAAATATCATTCCATATATCAATGGAGTTTTGCAGAATCCAGAACTTGCTTTAAGAATGGCAGTAAGGAATAATTTATCTGGAGCTGAAGATTTGTTTGTTAGAAAGTTTAATATGCTCTTCCAAAATGGTCAGTATGCAGAAGCAGCTAAGGTAGCCGCTAATGCTCCAAAAGGCATTTTGAGAACACCAGCAACTATTCAACGTTTCCAACAGGTGCCTACAACTCAAGGTCAAACATCACCACTTCTTCAATATTTTGGAATTCTCCTTGATCAAGGCCAGCTAAATAAATATGAATCTTTAGAATTATGTCGACCTGTTTTACTACAAGGTCGAAAACAACTGTTGGAAAAATGGTTAAAAGAAGATAAGCTCGAATGCAGTGAAGAACTTGGTGATTTAGTCAAACAAGCTGATTTGACTCTTGCTCTAAGTGTTTACTTGAGAGCAAATGTTCCCAATAAAGTAATTCAGTGCTTTGCAGAGACTGGACAGTTTCAAAAAATTGTTCTTTACGCCAAAAAGGTGTCTTACACTCCAGATTACATATTTTTACTCCGAAACGTTATGAGAATCGATCCTGATCAAGGTGTGGCTTTTGCACAAATGTTAGTTCAAGATGACGAACCATTGGCTGACATTAATCAGATTGTTGATATCTTTATGGAACAGAATATGGTGCAACAATGTACAGCTTTCTTGTTAGATGCATTGAAAAATAACAGACCAAGTGAAGGAGCTCTTCAAACACGTGTTCTGGAAATGAATTTAATGTCTGCTCCTCAAGTTGCTGATGCTATTTTGGGAAATCAGATGTTCACTCACTATGACAGAGCCCATATCGCTCAACTTTGTGAAAAAGCTGGCTTATTACAACGTGCTTTAGAACATTACACCGATCTTTATGATATCAAACGTGCTGTTGTACATACTCATTTGCTCTCTGCTGATTGGCTGGTTGGATTTTTTGGAACTTTATCAGTTGAAGACTCTCTTGAATGTCTTAAAGCAATGCTTACTGCTAATATCAGACAAAATTTACAAATTTGCGTTCAAATTGCTACAAAGTATCATGAACAATTGACTACTAAAGCCCTTATTGATTTATTTGAAACCTTTAAGTCTTATGAAGGACTTTTCTATTTTCTCGGATCTATTGTTAACTTCAGTCAGGATCAAGAAGTTCATTTTAAATATATCCAGGCTGCATGTAAAATTGGACAAATCAAAGAAGTTGAACGAATTTGCCGTGAGAGCCATTGTTACAATGCTGAACGTGTTAAAAATTTTTTGAAGGAGGCCAAATTATCAGATCAATTGCCTCTGATAATTGTCTGCGATCGATTCGACTTTGTACATGACCTTGTTCTCTACCTCTACCGTAATAACTTGCAAAAATACATTGAAATTTACGTTCAAAAGGTAAGCTTTAATTTTTAAAATAATTCTCAAATACTTTATTTTTTACGAATAATGTAAATAAAAATAAAAAGAAAAATTCACTTCAACCACGAATAATTGAATCAAATAATTGAGAGTATTGTTTTCATTTTACAGGTAAATCCATCCCGCTTACCGGTTGTGATTGGAGGACTACTTGATGTTGACTGTTCTGAAGATATAATAAAAAATTTAATTTTAGTCGTTAGAGGGCAATTTTCTACAGATGAGCTCGTAGAAGAAGTAGAGAAACGTAATCGCCTTAAGCTTTTACTTCCCTGGTTAGAATCTCGTGTTCATGAAGGATGCATTGAACCAGCAACGCATAATGCTTTGGCTAAGATTTATATTGATAGTAATAACAATCCAGAAAGGTTCTTAAAAGAGAATCAATTTTACGATAGCCGTGTTGTTGGAAAATACTGTGAGAAAAGAGATCCACATTTAGCTTGCATTGCATACGAACGTGGTCAGTGTGACAGGGAATTAATTGCTGTTTGTAATGAAAATAGCTTATTTAAAAGTGAAGCGAGATATCTTGTGAGACGAAGAGATCCTGATTTATGGGCTGAAGTTCTTATGGAAAGCAATCCATACAAAAGACCATTGATCGATCAAGTAGTTCAAACTGCTTTGTCAGAAACTCAAGACCCAGAAGATATTTCTGTAACTGTAAAAGCCTTTATGACAGCTGATTTACCAAATGAGCTTATAGAGCTCTTGGAAAAAATTGTATTGGACAGCAGTGCCTTTAGTGATCATCGCAATCTACAAAATCTCTTGATCCTTACTGCTATCAAAGCTGATCGTACACGTGTCATGGAGTATATTAATCGTCTAGATAATTATGATGCTCCGGACATCGCCAATATTGCAATAAACAACGAATTATACGAAGAGGCCTTTGCAATCTTCAAAAAGTTTGATGTCAATACATCTGCTATTCAAGTCTTAATTGAACAAGTAAATAATCTAGATCGAGCATACGAATTTGCTGAAAGATGTAACGAACCAGCTGTATGGTCTCAGTTAGCTCGAGCTCAATTGCAACAAGGATTGGTTAAAGAAGCTATCGACAGTTTTATCAAAGCTGATGACCCATCAGCTTACATTGATGTAGTAGAAACTGCACATCGGACATCACATTGGGAAGATCTTGTTCGTTATCTCCAAATGGCAAGAAAGAAAGCTCGTGAATCCTTTATTGAAAGTGAGCTTATTTATGCTTATGCACGCACAAATAGACTCGCGGATCTTGAAGAGTTTATTTCTGGTCCAAATCATGCTGATATCCAGAAAATTGGTGACAGGTGCTTCGAAGATAAGATGTATGAAGCAGCTAAACTACTTTACAATAATGTTTCGAATTTCGCCAGATTGGCAATTACTCTAGTTCACTTGAAAGAGTTCCAAGGTGCTGTAGATTCAGCTCGCAAAGCAAATTCAACAAGAACATGGAAAGAAGTTTGCTTTGCATGTGTAGATAGTGGAGAATTCCGCTTAGCACAGATGTGTGGTCTTCATATTGTTGTTCATGCTGATGAACTTGAAGATCTGATAAACTATTATCAAGACCGTGGTCACTTCGAAGAATTGATTAATCTTTTGGAAGCTGCTCTAGGATTAGAACGTGCTCATATGGGAATGTTTACTGAATTAGCAATTTTATACAGCAAATACAAACCTCAAAGAATGCGAGAACACTTAGAATTGTTTTGGTCACGTGTAAACATCCCTAAAGTTTTACGTGCTGCAGAGTCAGCACATCTCTGGGCAGAATTGGTATTTTTGTATGATAAATATGAAGAATATGACAATGCAGTGCTTGCAATGATGCAACATCCAACAGAAGCATGGCGAGAAGGCCACTTTAAAGATGTAATAACTAAAGTAGCAAATGTTGAGTTGTACTATAAAGCGATTCAGTTTTATTTAGATTACAAACCATTATTGTTAAATGATATTTTGTTGGTGCTTTCCCCGAGAATGGATCATACACGAGCTGTAGGTCATTTTACAAGAACTGGACATTTGCAGTTAGTAAAACCTTATCTAAGATCTGTTCAAGCTCTGAATAATAAAGCTATCAATGAAGCTTTAAATGGTTTACTTATCGATGAAGAAGATTACCAAGGACTCAGAACTTCGATAGATGCTTTTGATAATTTCGACAATATTGCTCTAGCTCAACAGCTAGAGAAACATGAGCTTATCGAATTCAGAAGAATTGCAGCTTACTTGTATAAAGGAAATAACAGGTGGAAGCAGTCTGTAGAGTTGTGCAAGAAAGATAGATTATTCCGGTAAGTTTCGATAAAGAGTAAATTCTTTTTAAATTTATTCATAATAAAAATAAATATTTTTATGAATATCGTCAGTGAAGTTCTAACAGTGCGTAAGTCCAATGTATAAGCATATGACTTACGTGGTGTTAGAACTTCAGCGACGATATATTGATTTGAATATTTGCATTTATTTATATTATTTTTTTATAGTGATGCAATGGAGTACGCTGCAGAATCTAGAAATCCAGAGGTTGCAGAAGAATTATTAGAATGGTTCTTAGAACGAGGCTCGAAAGACTGCTTTGCGGCCTGTCTGTTTTACTGCTATGATCTTCTTCACCCTGATGTTATTCTCGAGCTTGCATGGAAACATCGTATTATTCACTTTGCTATGCCCTATCTTATCCAAGTCATGCGTGAATATATCACTAAAGTAAGTAGCGTTTAACTTGATTACATTTATTTTAGAAATTTAGTCATAAGAATAAATCACTTTATCTATCTACTCTGTTATTTTTATTTTCTTATATTGTTTATTTTATTATTTATTTATTCGTTTCTTATTTGAAATTGTATTAGTGACAGTTGTTAATTGAATTGTTTTTTTGATAGGTTGATAAATTAGAAGAAGCTGAAAGTAGGCGTGTAGAAGAAACTGATCATCAAGAACACAAACCAATGATAATGCGTAAGTGAAAAATATTATTTATTGAAGAAATTTCCTTTGCAGTAATTAATTTATTGATAATTTATAATCAATGCTTTCTTTATTATTATTTCAGCTGAGCCTCAACTCATGTTAACAGCAGGTCCAGGAATGATAGCACCTGGATATGCACCTCAAGCAGTTTATGGAACTCCTGCTCCAGGTGTATACGCACCACCAACAGCAGCTTATCAAGGTTACGGTATGTGAAACAAATTTAACGAAACGTATCATGAACCTAATCAACAATATTCACATTTACTGCGATTGAGCTAAAATAAGAACATGCGCCATTAGCTCTTAGATTTAATTAAATGCTGGATTTTGAAATATAAATACAGCAAAAAATCATTCAATATACATATAATTGTTTCATTGATCATAAACTTGAAAAAAATGAGGATAAATACTGTGTGAACGTTTAAATCGTTTTTGATGGTGATTTAAATATTAAAATGAAAAAATACTATTACCTTCACAGTAGAACTATTTGTCATGAACATTTTTTCGAAATTCAAATACCGATAAAAGTTGCTATCAGTTATGTATTGATGTTTTAATTTGAAAATATTATCCAATAATTTGAATATTTTAATCATCAATTCTATGTACACTAAATATTGTTAAAGAAAATAAATATAACTAATTAAAGTTATACTTTTTCCAGTACAAAGATTATAAAAGGAACATTATAGAAATTCTGTCTTACTTCGTTGAATTTAAGTTCAATAAATTAATCAAATGGTTAAATAATTATTAATTACCGATTTTTGACGATTAAAAAAAATCATGTAGTTTTATCGGCTGCTCTAAGAATTTCTTTTTGTTGATATGTGTATATTTATCGATGAACTACATTGGAAAAGATCGTAGCCTTGTTTATCATAGGCTTTTTATGGTTTATTTTATTATTTAGATATTAATAATAATATTTCTATTACTATTACTCGTAGTTGTTTGTATTTTTTTATGTTTCCTTTCGTGATTCATAGGAATCTTCACTTTAATAAATTTGTTGTTTCAATTTTATTATTGTAATAATATAAAAATCAATTAAATAAAAAAATAAGTGTAGTATTATTGTTTGAATTATATCAGGTTTTAAATTTTTGCATTAAGATCGTAAAAAAAAATATTTAAAAATAGTAAGAAACTTTTCTTATTATGCATAATTTAACTAGAATATTATTACTATTATCAATTACGATTCAAATAGATCAATAATTTTATCACCTCTATTTTTTTTTTTATTATAATTATTTTTTTCACATACTTTATTTTAAATATCATAATGCAAAGCGTTAGTTAATATTCAAAGACAAATACTCAATTGGCAATGGCTTAAAGAATAATATCAATCTAAGAATCAATCATTCATAATAAAAATAGTAAATGAACATGAATTGTGTAAAAAAAAGATAAACAATAGTTTGGAAATATAATCTAATATAATGTGAAAGAAAATTGATAACATTCCGCAATAATAATCTTTCAATTTTGTGAACGTAAATTCACACTTGAAAAATATAAAATTGTTAAATGTTCATTATTAGTCATCTTGAAAAGAAAAATCCCCATTACTCTTTTAAATTTATTTTTTCTTTCAACAGATTAATCTTTTCAATTTCAATCATTATTGCCATGATAACGAATTCGGATGTATTAAAGGATCATTTGAAGGAAAAAAAATCAATTATTAATTATAAATAATGCGAAATGAAATTATAAATAGATCTTATAATAAAGAACTATATATTATAATAATGGTAATTAATGTAACATGTAAGTAGTAAATATATATAATATTAATTATTAATTAAATAAATGAGTAATGTGAGGAATGGAGAAAATAATAAAAAAATAAATAAATAAAAGTTAATAATTAATTATACTGGGTTATTGATAAATTCTTCGATACTTTAAGCAAAATTTTTCAATTACGTATATTTTTTGAAATATACGTTGTAAATTAGTACTACTAATCTACAACTTTAGGAACTTTCACCTTAAATCCCAAGAAGATACAAAATAGTGTCGAAAAATTTTTTGAACAACCCAATAGTTATGATGAACAATAGAATTCGACTATGATATCAATAAATTATTGATAGAATTCGATTTCGTATGTTCGTTTGTTCTATGAAATAAATGTAAATTAATGTGCCGACTTGCGATTCCTAGCTCGAAATAAATGAATGCCTATTCAATGCATCTTCTTTTTTATTACTTTATAATTAAATATTTAAAAATAATTGTTAACAACTAATAATTTTGATTTAACATTTTATTAACATACGACTACAATTGTGGTATATGAACTGCTTTAAATTTCTTAACACATCTTTCTGCAGGTCTAATACAAAATTCTTTTCCAAATAATGTTAATTTTACTCCAACCAGAAAAATATCTACAACAACGGCCATTTTTGGAATTGCTGAAAAATTTAATTAGAAATTTTAATACAATATTTTTTTTATTAAACAGTATTAATTATTAAATTATCCAAACGATAAATGTTTTAAATGAAAAAAAAACTTACTTCGAACAGTGTTATCTTCTCCAATAACTCGAAATGCATTTTTTGTTTCTTGAATTAATATCCCTCTAATCCCTATCAAGCTTGGACATTTTGATTTAACAACAGCCATGTCTGCACCATGCAGATCAGCTCTCATTAATTTTAAATTCATCGTCTCCCACTGTGGATCAGTAGGACTTACAGGTAATTTACAAAAATCATCAATTTCTAATGTTTTTAGAACATATTGCAACCATAATTTTTTTAAAGGAAGAAAATCTGCATATTTTAATTTAGTATTTAAACCAATGGTTTTAATTCCAATACGTTTTCGTTGACGAGAACTCAAAAAAGTCTTTTTTTTTGGCTTAACTTTTTGCATGTGAGATTTAACTTTATCAAGTATATAAGTCTGTAAGTAATTTTTTGTAAAGTATTAAATTTGATATGCCAATTAGAACAAAGTTTATAGTTTACTTGAAAATATTAATACATACCGTATCAATATCTCCAACAATATCTTTAGTATCAGTATTTGGTAAATATGTTTTTAAAAAATCCAAAATATCATGTTCTCTACTCTTAAATGTACAAGCATTTTGAGTAATCTCAAAAGGTAGAGGTTTAAACAGCGATTCTGTATATAAAACATCACATTAGTAGCTACATACAAGTAATAATATATTAAACAAAGATTATAATTTATTTATCGATATTAATTTTATATTTGACGTGGCACCCCATCAAATAATTCAAATCTATATTAAAAAAAAATATATCGATGCTTACCATTAGAAGTGTCCATTCTTTAGTTTGAATTACTGAGAGTTGTAACCCAGAGTTTAGTATGCAAATTGAATAATTTAAAAATTGTTTACACACATTAAACGCTACTCGGTGTATACCTTGATCGACTCAGTTCAAAGAACAAAAGTAAATCTTATAAAAATATTCATTATTATTATTCTAATGAATTTGGAGTTTTACCTATGCTGCAGGTAAAAAGATAAAAATAAATAATTATTTATTTCTTAATAAATAAACTATCTAAGTCTAAACCTCCTGCACATCAATATAACCTTGTTTCACATATCTCAACTTCAAAGATCATAAAAAATATTCTTCATGTTCAAGATGGCAGCACCTCTCAAGTTGACTTTACGCGGGACGTTTAAATGTAGTAAATTTTTACTCCAAAGTATATATGCGATTGACATAAGTACACTCGAATGTATTAATAGTAATTATTCAATTGTTTTATATTTTTATTACAAATAATTTATGACCACATTAAATTAAATTCTAAAAAATAATGAATATAACAGTTCATAAAATTCTTGATTTTACAATTGGAAATATTTTTGGAAAAGATATAACTTGTCGTGAGCCGGTACATCCGTGTGACTTATATCAACCTGGAACTTTGGTAGAAATCGGTAGAACTGGAATAAGAGTATGGATGTGATTTATTTATTTTGAAAAATCATTTTTCACATTATATAAGTATTAGAGAAAAATGAAAAACTTCTCTTACAATTATATTATTTAATATTTTGTATAAATAAAGAATATTAGTAGTTATATTTAAATTGTTAATGATAGCAGTGTCACCAACTTTAGTCATTGCCAACTGTAAAATGTCAGTAGATGAGCGAAAATTATTTGCTCGATTTGTTCATATTTTTGTGCTACTTTTCTTGACAGGCATAAAATTATCATTTTTAAATAAAAAATATAATGTTATTCTATCTAAGTTTAACTATATTACATAAATTTAATTAATTTTCTAATAAAATTTCTTATTGTTATTGATAATTAAATAAAATAATAATGCAGAGATTAGAGGTAAGGTTATTAAAATTGTGGAAAAATGATTAGATAATTATATTTATATGTTATCATCGCACATGTATTGTTAAAATTTATATTAAAAAACTTATTTATCATAATAATATTTTGTTATAAGTTCTTTAAGAAATTTATACTCCCTGGTGGACTTTGTGGTGCTGTACCTGCCATCAAACCTGATCCACCGTGTCCTAGTACACCAGTAGAGTGCAAAAATGAAGTTAAATTAATACGACCATCAGAACTACCTCTTTATGTTCACGAAGAACTTAAACCATCTAAACCTGAAGAGACTACACGGTAAAATCACAAGTAATTCAACAAAAATTCTTTATTATTTTCATGATTTAATTCATTTCTTGTTTATTTTCAAATAGATCATATGTTTAGTAGAGAGAGAGAGAGAGTAACATATTATTTAATATTTTTTAGTCAAGAAAATGGTCCTCGTGAATTTTTAGAACTTGGTTTTGGAACAGTCAGGAAAAATATTCAAAGTGTTATAAAAGAATACAGTCATGTTAAAGATACTATTAATAATACTATCGACACCGGTTTTGCACATTCACAAGGTAAAGCTAGTTAAAAATTGTACATAATGTCATTCTGACTCATTTTGCAATGATGTGATTGACTAAGAAAAAATTTTTGATTCTGTTCTTAGTAACTTTGGATTATTTAAGAGAAGAAAGCAACGTTTTACCTAGAGTAGGTGCTGTTGCAATTGGTGGTCTCACTGGATTAATTTTCAGTCTTCGAGGAGGAAAATTCAAAAGACTTTTATACACAACAACCGGAGCAACTGCCATAGCAGCTGTTTGTTATCCGAAAGAAGCTCAAGAATCTATTCATGCATCAAAGCATTACATCAACATTGGTTACAACTTCATATATGGTGGTAAATAATTAATTACAGCTAAAAAAAAGTTTTTCATTCAAGAACTTTAAATATACTTGAAATTTAATTCTTTTTTTTCCAAATCATTTCAGTAAAACCCGGTGATGCTAATCAGAAAGAAATAAGCTGGCCTGAATTTCCTACATTTAAAGTACCAACGTCGTTCTCTGAATTAATGAATTTGGTAACAGAAAGTGGTTCAAGTTTAGTAACTGCAGTAATGTCATTAATTAATGACTCCTCTAATACTATAAAAGATAAAGAGGTAAAAAATATTCGACAATTATTCATTTTTATACACTATTCTTTTATAAAATCTCTTTGAGACATTTTTTCACTAATTTTTTTTTTTTTAAGAAGATTATTTTTGTTTCCTTTTATATATTTTTACATTCCTAAACTGTAAAAACTTCAATTAATAATTACTTTTATTGTAGAAATCGTACTTCTATTGACTACTGAATAATATTTTATTTTCAGCAAACTCCAAAATCAACTAGTTCAGAAAAGAAATAAATAAATTTCTGATTTACACAACAAAAGGGATGTTTTAGATTATTTGAAATCAAATTTCTGTTATCAATTGTAGATAAATAATATTGAAATAAAAAAATCCAGTTCATACGATGGCTCTGTAATAACTATTTGAGGTTATACCTATATATATATGTATATACAAACATCAAGTTGTTATTGTGGTGAAACTATTTTCTTATAATTTTCAAAGTAAATACTAGTTTAAAAATTATACAATTTACATTAAATCTTCATTGCTGTAATATTTTTATTATTGAATTAAAATTATTTTTTCATCTCGTTTTGTCTTAAAACGATGTCAGTTTTAAATTGTAATTGAAGTTAACCTGTTAGAAGTGTTATTCAATCGAATAAAAATGAGTGGAATTAGATTTGGTGTAAATTCGATAATTCAGCGCACTTTATTATCTAAATATTTTGGATGGAGTAAATTAAAAGAATCTAAAACTATGTGTGGTGCAAATTTTTCTTCAATTTCATTAGATAAGGATCGAATTTTGAAAAACGAAGAACAATCCATCCATTCATTGTCCGATGGAAATACGAAACAAAAACGTTCTTTGCCTGAAGGACCTAATTTGACAGACTTTTTAATGGCTAATATGACAGATCTTCCAGAACAGAAAATTGAAGAACATCCATATGTAAAAGATTCATGTGGTTCACTTCCACAAAAAGTTTATTTTGATGTAAATGGATGCCAAATGAATGTTAATGATACTGAGATTATTTGGTCAATATTAAAAAGTGCCGGATATCTCAGAACAACTGACATTGATGATGCTAATATAATCTTAGTAGTGACATGTGCCATAAGAGAAAGTGCAGAAGAAAAAATATGGACAAAATTATCTCATTTAAAAAAAATTAATCAAACACGAAAATGGCTAGGGACTAAGAAACCAATCAAAGTTGGTTTACTAGGATGTATGGCTGAAAGATTAAAAAATAAAGTTCACGAAAAAGCTAAAAATGTTGATGTAATTGCTGGACCTGATAGTTATCGTGATTTACCAAGATTGCTATCTATAACGGAAAATCGGGAAGCGGCCATCAATGTTGCTTTGTCTTTTGATGAAACGTATGCTGATGTAACACCTGTTCGATTAAATCCTGATTCAGTTTCAGCTTTTGTATCAATTATGAGAGGGTGTGATAACATGTGTACTTATTGTATTGTTCCCTTTGTAAGAGGAAGAGAACGATCAAGACCAGTTTCTAGCATTTTGGAAGAAGTTAGACATTTATCGGATCAAGGGATAAAAGAAATCACTCTTTTAGGGCAAAATGTCAATAGTTATCGAGATTTATCGGAAACAAAGTTTTTTGCAGAAACTAAAAATGAAACTAATTTAGCTAAAGGCTTCAAAACTGTTTATAAAAAAAAATTAGGTGGTTTAAGATTTAGTGATTTATTAGATAAAGTATCTTTAATAAATCCTGAAATAAGAATTAGGTAAATAACAATAAAGATTGATTATTTATTTGCGTTATTTAATATTTTTAAATGAAAAAAATACATAATTAAATATTAAATAGCATAATTAATTTTTTCTTGCAGGTTTACATCGCCACATCCAAAAGATTTTCCAGATGAAGTATTAAGTTTAATAGCATCAAGATCAAACATTTGTAAACAAATTCATTTGCCAGCTCAAAGTGGCAATTCCAACGTATTAGAACGAATGAGACGTGGATATACTCGTGAAGCTTACTTAGAGCTTGTTGAGCACATAAGAAATATAATACCAGACATTAAATTATCTTCGGATTTTATTGCAGGCTTTTGTGGAGAAACAGATGATGAATTTGAAGATACTATATCTTTAATGGAAGCTGTACAATATCATATGGCTTATTTGTTTAAATATAGTATGAGAGAGGTATTTAAGATATTATCATCTATTCATTTAGTATAATTAATATCTTCTTATAATAATAATTAAAATAATTAACTTTTCTAGAAAACTACAGCACATAGACGCTACGTCGATGATATTCCTACTGAAGTTAAATTACAGAGAGTGCAAAGAATGACTGATTTATTTCGAAGTCAAGCAGAAAGATTAAACAGTTTAGAAGTTGGTAGCCAACAACTTGTTTTAATCGAGGGTGTCAGTCGAAGATCAAAATCAGTTCTTCAAGGTCGGACGGATGGAAATATAAGAGTTCTTATTCCAAATCCAGAAACTTCTACCAATATTTCAAATAAGATATTGAACAAAATAAATCCAGGAGATTACGTAGTTACCCAAATTTGTGAATCCAATTCTCATTCATTAACAGGTATTCCTCTTCATCATTCATCAATTGTAGAATTTTCAAATGTACATTTAAATAGTAAAGTGTAGATATGTAAATAATAAAATACTAGTTATTCAATTTAATGTATATATTTTATTAATTGTATTAATAAAAAATAAATAACTGACTTATTTTTATGTATGGCAACAACTCATACATTTTAGGTTGTATTGCAACGATGTAGTAAATATGTTAGAACCAGATGCTTTTGATTGTCTTCATTTATTTATTTAATATATCATTTATCAAACAAGACTTGCAGTGCCGATGTTTATGACAACATTATCAGCACTTCGTTCGTAAACTGTTAAATCATGGCCTCGAGGTTGCTCTAACAATGCAGCTAATTGTTCTCGACTAGGAAAATTTCCACGAGATTGTAGAATCACATCACAATCTAATTGACCTGAAATTACAGAAAATTTTATAGTACTTATCCATTTTTCAACCATTTTTTATTACTTTTTTTACCTGACAATAAGGGCGAAGCTCCTTTGCTAGATCCGTACATTCGAGTGCTATATCCGGAGTCATTATGTGCATCATGCAAAGGTGGAGTAGGACTATAAACTCCATTACGTGAACGGTACGGCATTTTTGCAATTGAATCATAATTTGTATCTTCAGGAATTCCAATGTGCTTTAAAGCATTTGCATTGATTTTTTTTGTAGTATCTGCATCTTCTTCGACTTCACTGCTCTCACTTTCATTATCTGAAATTATACACATCAAAGTTTCTCAAAAATATAAAAGATCAAATAGATTTTGTTCAAATTTATTAAAAGTAATGGTAATTATTACTTTTATTAAATCAGAATTTTTACTTTGTCGATATATTATTTAAAAAATTAATTTTTACCTTGTCGTTCAGCATGCCAACCATTAGATTGCCCTTGCGTTTGTAATCGATTCTGCAAGCAAGAACTATTATCAGGACTAGTAGGTTCACTACTCACTGAACGTGGTCCCCTCCAGCCATTATGCATTCCAGGGACTTGTTGAAACCGTTTTATCATCTCATGAACACTTCTCCGACTTGGAGATACTTCCCAAGAATTTGTAGCATCTTTACTAGACTTCTTACTGCCATCACGATCATCGCATTCTACTTCATTCACTGCTTTGTGCTGATTTATCTGTTTCAAACTAATTGGAGATGCAGTAGCTTTTAATTTTTTATCTCTTCCCATTACGCCATCAAAAGTTTCATTCAATCTAGGAGAATCGATAACTTTTAACTTTATTTTTGCACTACTGTTGTCGACTGGCAGATCTTTAAGTGATTTACTAAGTCGAGGAATAGCGGGAATGTCCAAGTTATCCAGACTACCTCGATGTCCGGATGTTTCTCCAGGGATTTCAAAACTTCGATCGTTTGGTCGATCATCTAAGAGATCCTCGAGAGATCTGGCTCTTGTTGGAGCTTGGTCCTCAACTAAATGCGATCTAGAAGGACGTTCTGAATGCCTTCCTTGACCTCCTCGATTTAACCAACGTTTCATTTGAGCATGTTTTTCTTCACACCTTGATCTTTCTGCTGCAACACATCTGGTTAACTCAGATATTTGTCCTCGTGTTCTTCGTTCAAGATTTGCAACTTTAAGATCTAATCTTTCATGGGCTTGCTCAATATGAGCTTCAAGTTCTGCTTTATCTCTTTTTAATTTGGCTTCCATATGTCGGAAAAACGGAGCACAATAGCAAGTGTATCCAACACCTACTGGACCTTTTCTTATATTTCCTGCTAGATCTAGATAATACTGTTCACCACGTCCCAATGGATCAGGTGGAAGAGAGTCTAGTTTTGGGGAAGGAAAAGATTCAGGATCTGGATAATAATGACATCCATATGGTGACCATTGTCTACCGCCTATTCCTTTTTCAAAATGAACTTTATGCTCTTTGCCATTCTTCTGCTTCTTCTTGTCTTTCTTTAAACCTTCCTCTCTACTTCCACTTGTTCCACTACTAGTTTTTTCACGTTTCTTACCAGTTTTGCTGTTAGACTCGGGTGTTATCAAGGCATCCACTTGATCATCACGATTTTTAGATCGTGATCGACTTTTACAACGTGATTTATTTATGATTTCTAGGATTTCAGAGAGATTCTTACGCCGTGCTATATCTTTCGCTGTTTCTCCTTGTTTATTGCGAAGACTTCGATCACATCCGGCTTCTAATAAAATTCGGGTCAGCTTCCTTCGACCCATTGCTGATGCAATGTGTAATGCAGTATCTCCATTCTGTTAAATATAATTTAACAATTATGAAAGTTAATTTACTTTATGATATTAATTAATTAGATTAAAAAATCCAATATTTATCTGACTTTTGATTACTTGAAATTTCGCACTATTCTCTCAATTATAATATGTAATTATGAAATGTAAAATAATGAGTTTAAAATTAGTTGTTACTTTATTTTGATCTGAAACTCGGCACAAAGCGGATATGAGAATTCTTGTAACTCCTGCATGACCATATCTGGCGGAAGTATGAAGAGGAGTGTCGCCACACTGTAAAATGAATTATAAGTGTATAAACAACATATTTTTACATAAATTGAATGTATTTAATCAGTTATCTGAGCATTATAATTATTTTTCTTTTAAGTTTACTAACATTATTTTGAAGGTCAGGATTACAGCCGGCAAGAAGTAGCTCTCGGCAACTTTGATTATGGCCATTTTGACATGCTAAATGCAGCGGTGCAAATCCGGAAAAATTCCTTGCGTGCAAAGGACCACGATGTGTCCCGAGGGCTTTCGCTAATGCCGCCACAGTTCTGCTGAATCCTCGCCAACAGGCTTCGTGAAGAGCCGAGTTTCCATGCTGTAAAAAATAATAATGATCTTGATATCAATATAGATTTTATTTGTGATGAAAATATATATGATTATAAGTCAAAATAAAATTATCAACCATTCAAATTTTTGCGCAATTTGCCGTAATAAATTTTAATAAAAATAATAAATTAAAGATTGATGAGTATACGTATGGCAGTAAATGTCTATTTTTTATATTGGCCTGAAGCAAAATGACGTTAACTACTTGAAGAGCACGCAATGATAATGTATACAACGGCAGCTTGCAACATTACACATTAACAGTAGAAACATTCATGAAAATAGATTTTTTTTACAAATCAAATGGTTATACACGAAGTGGTAGTGTAGTGTGATTTAAACCAGCATTGAAATAGCCTGGTGGATGAAGGAAAAAATGGAAATGATATTTTTCTTTGAGTCCAAGAAACCACAAACGCAGTAGGAGACCACGCCTACATGCAGTCAGTCTGCGGTCAGACAATTCCTCAAGTTGCTCTTTTTTTTAACCTCTTCACAGGTGAATAAATGTACATACGAAGAATATAAATGTCTACCTTAATGTTAAACGTCAAACAATCATTATGAAAATTTGAAAAAGAAAAATTGGTCACTTTACTATATGAACACGTTGTAAAGTTTCGAAAAATAAATGAGCTATCGACAAATGTGAACCTTCTTCATGAATGTTATCTTCAATTGAACATTCTTTTATGTAATTAAAGCTATATATGTTTTATAGAACATATAAATTGTCCAGTGAATTTGTAAAATATCTGACTTGCAGCAATTCAAGTTTTAATGTCAACTGATAGATATTTATTAAACATGTATAAAACAATAAAATAATATACAAATAAAAAGTTGTAGCATCAAGTGAATATATAGACGAGTAAAGGTAAAATACAACACGCACCGGGAGTCACAAGTTTTCTAAGCTTCTGACTATCCATCATCGCCGTGAGCATCATTAATTTCATCGTAGCCACGCACTCGAGTAGTTCACGCTGGACCACAAGAAGATACGACGGGAACACACGGTAAGTTACACTCTAGTATAATAACGAGTTTATCAAACTTTAATCGTTGAAGAATTTGATCTTTTATATGGTATTTTTAATACTGGTTGGAGTTGAGATAGAATATATAATACAGAAGAGAAAGAAAATTTTAGCATTAATCAGTCGAAATGAAAAGACTTGAGAGTTGGAAAGAAATATGATCTTGTGTTTGGTATGGTGAACGTAGAGTTATATTGCCATATAGGGATGGATATGCAGCTGTTGGTTAGCTGTTTCACCATCGGCCATTTTGTTAAGAACGGATGTACACACGTAGCTGAAAAGAAACGCGCTATGCATATGTCTGGTAAGAATGGCATTAAAAAGCCTCCCAAGAACTCTTTCAGTTACATCCTCATGTACAACAAAAAAGAAAGAGAGAGAAAATAACTATGAATTTCAATAGCTGGTATTAGTCATTTTTACCGTCAGCTCCTTCAGTCTTATTGGATACAGGTTCGAGTATAAAAGCTTTTATTCGTTACATTCATAAGTGTAGATCATCTCCACCAGGTATTCATGTTTTTAAATACATGTCAATGATGCATTTAATTATCGAAGATACAATAAATCTTACTAGTCTATTAATGATTATTTGGTAATTTTTATTCTTAACTGAAATGTAAGCGAATAAACTGTGATAATCTGTTAATGAGATGTATAAAAACCAAGATTTTTCATTATTAACTGTCATCTCATGATGAAAGTTTCTTTTATCAGTGAAAAAAATCCTGTTAATGGTTTTTTAACGAGGATATAAGTTAAGACATGTGATCACTTTTCTTTCACAACATATAAGATTTTTAATGATTTCTTGATACTTTTGCTGAAACGTGAAATAAAAATTCTTTATGAAAATAATACACCTGACCTCAATGAACAGATGGTTATTAATTAATGTTCATAAAATAATCCCATATTGTATTTAATACTGTAAGACTGGAAAAAGGCTTAATAGATTTTCTTGGTAGCTAAAGATCGAGAGAAAGTGAAATAATTTTGATTACAGAGGGCATTAAATTTTCCAACTTCCTGATCAGAAAATCAAGATTCATCGCGATTACAATACAATCACGATCAGTTGATTCCTTGAGGCTAAAGACTACAATCAGATAGCGGACAGCTTAATTGGAAGGAATTGCAACACTTGAATGGTGTCGGTACGCTTAGAACTCTCAGAAAGAGTCTTGAGTTAGTAATCCACGAATAAGTATTGCAAAGTAGAAAATAAGGCAGTTATTTGAGTGTGCGATCCAGTAATCTAGAAGTTGAAATCTCGTCGCACCTTAACCGAGTCCTCAAGCAACAATATTTTTATTTCTTGTTCATTTCTTTACATTATTTTTATCTCATTTCTGGTTTAAGATAAAATTCCAGGTTAATAAAACCGTCAAGGAGTGTGAAGGTAAGTAAAAAAAAAGTTACATTGGATCTTGAATTACGGTGAAAGGATCAGTTAAAATATGAGGAAGTAACACCTGACGTATCTATCACCTACGCGAAACTTTGATACGTGTATAGATGGAATGAACATTTATATACTGAAAAAAAATTACCCTTTGGAAATTACTATGCTGTTATAGTAACTTGTTCTAAAATCGCCTTGAATGAAAAAGTATAAGAATTTTGTATACAATTTGTGATAAACTAAGTGAAGTTAAGAGGAAGTGCAATAAAAGTTGAAAATTCTTGTTAATAATTCATTGAAAATAGTGGTTTTACAGTAATTCCTCTGTTAATTAAAACAAGTTTTAACGTTACATGTGTTTCCAATGTATAATACTAATTAATCAACATTTCATTATGATGGGAAATTATTTTTATTTGATAATTAGTGAATGATCATATTTGCCTGCATGTTAAAAATGAATTGTACACAGAGATAATTTTTTCACTAATTGTAAGTGTGAAAATGACAAGTGCAAGTCGAAATTTAGAAGTAAAAATATTTCTATTCGATAGTAAATTAAGACAGACTAATTTTTCGTCACTTATTAACTTCCCATTAAGAAGTTATTGTAATGAAGTAGATTTTTGAAATCCGTAATTTTATCATATCTCTACGTTTTGAGACATTTAAAAGCACATTAGAAGGTTTAAACATGGAATTATGTGCGTGAAAAGATAATACAATGAAGAATAACTGAATAAAGTTTGAACAAATTCGATTCAGCTGTTTTTTTTATAACAAAAAGAGTTTAAAATAAGTTAAGTAAAGAAAACATTTGAAGTAGATTCTTCTTATTGAGTGATCAATATTGTTGAAAATTGAGGTCAATATAATATGGTTGTTAATAATTTCATATGACTCTAAATAATTATACATTGTATATGTACGTAAGAATGGTTTTAATTTATTGAATTATCATTACTATTATTATATTCGGTAAATATCAATGAAATATTGTTATAAATAACTTGATGTGATAAAACAATTGTATATTGTTTATAAAAATAGCAATTAATTATGAACAAAAATAAACCAAAAGATGACAAGACTACAATTAGCAAAGTTCTAACTAATTTCTTTTTAGTTATTTTTTCTACTTAAGCCTCTACTCGAATTATCTTTAAGTAACAAAACAATGCAGTTTTATTCGCAATCATACTAGTGATATTCCTTGTTAATGTTTTTGTTTTTTTTTTTTTGATAAATACTTTTGCTCCAACTAATTTCGAAATCATTTAATATATTAATATCGAAAAAAAAAAAAAATTGTCAGAAGTGGGATTCGAACCCACGCCCTCAGAGAGGACCAGAAAGCTCCATATGATCCGCACTTATACGGACAAGGTTAAAACCTTGAGTCTGGCGCCTTAGACCGCTCGGCCATCCTGACATGAGAATGCCACAGTTCCATTTGTATTGTTGTCGTGAGTGGACGTCTCTGTTCAACCTGCGATACTGTGAAAGACTTTTCTCCAAGTTTGAGGACCCTATTGTGGCCACAACCAGGGATTATCATCCAATACTGTTGCTGAAGCGTTATCAAAAGAAATCTGGGGCGAACCAACACCCGGACGACCCGTTTAGACCACCGACAGCGTGGGTTTTTCCCAATGAACCTAACATCAAGTTGAAGATGGATGCAACTACGAAAAGAAAAGCTGAGGCCCTTGGACAGGGCGATAAAAATAAAAAATAAAAAATTAATCAAGAAGTCTATGAAAGATTTAGGCATTCTCAACTCTGCAAATGTTGAGAAAGTCTTTAATGAAAAAATAAAGAAACAACACCCTAACCTAAAAAATGCTAGAATACATAAAGCGGCGTCGCTAGAGGAGATGGATTTCTCGCATGAAGTGATCGACACGCCATCTGTGGGCGTTTTTTCACAGCCTAACAAACCTCAAGACCTACCTCGCCAGTCGATAGGGCAGGTATCACGACCAAGAACCGTTTCAGCCAGCTCTCAAGCGCGAATACTCAAGATGCAGCTCAGCCAAGCACCTCACAGATGAATCCACCGCAACGGGATTCCACAGCTCAGTCAATTAAACCAAAGCCAACCAAACCTCCACCTATATTTATCTATAATACAAATATCAAAGAAACTCTTACCTACTGTAAGACCAAAGCTATAGCTCTGATACGATTAGAGTGAAACAAACAGAAACAGTAGTTAGTCTATCAGCCACTAACAAACAGGTATATGAAAAGTTGCTAGAGGCTTTGAAGGAAGATAATAAACCGTTCTATACATATACCCCCAAAGAGAACAAAACTAAAACACTAGTTTTGAAGGGAGTGTTTGGAGGATTTGATGAGAAAGATGTAGCGGAGGAAATCAGGAGTCTAAACATTGAAGATGTACAGGTCATTAAGGTGTCCAAAATCACCTTTAACAAAGATAGACCCGATTTGGTGCAATTCCTAGTACAAATTTCCAAAGATAGTAACCAGGCTAGTCTAACAAAAGTTAAGTTATTATTGTCCCAAAGGGTTAGATGGGAGAAGCTGCGAAAAAAGCAAGCGTTCCAATGCAAAAACTGCCAACGGGTAGGTCATGCCAGCTCGAATTGCCATTTAAAATTCAGGTGTATGAAATGCGCTGAGTCCCATAAGCCAGGCGAGTGCACAATCAAAGAAGGAGCACAACGTAGTGAGCTAAAGTGCGCAAACTGCGGTGAGACAGGCCACCCGGCCAATTACAAGGGCTGCAGATACTTAAAAACTGCGGAGGAGATGCGCAAAAATGCCTTAAGAGCTAAAATAGATATCAAGAAAAAGAGAGAAGCGCACTACAACAACTTCATCAGACCAAATGTGTCCTTCGCAAACGTGAGCCAAAATGCGGGCATTAGAGCACAATCAACAACAACATGTAGGGAGTCAAACCCACTGAATCTTAATACGCAAAACAACACAATATTTGACCAACTAAATGGTACAGATAATGCTAACATGTTCAATCAATTCGAATCCCTATTCAATCAGTTCAAAGACACTATGTTGACAGCTATGAACACGCAGCTACAGCTCTGTCACAAAGGATTGCTGAAAACTCCTTAAACATAGACCATATCCTCTCAATAGTCCATTCCAACAATGAATAATACAACTAATACGTTAGATACAACTGATACGATCCAGCAAATGGATAATTCAACCATTAAACTCATCAATTTATGTGCAATAAATGTCAACTCACTTTGTGTTCTAAAAAAGAGGCATGATCTCCAAGATTTTATTAATATTAACAAGATAGATATAGCAATGATTTCTGAAACTAAATTAAATAAGAATCATAAAGAATAACCTTCCAGCATCACAACTTCGTACGAACAGATAGAAGAGCACCTAAAAGAGGAGGTGGAACAGCCATTTTAATTCACAAAAGGCTGCACTACGAACTTATTTCATTCCCAAACTCACATAAGAATAACACAATCGAATACACAGCAATCAAAATTAAAACTAATAAAGCAGTTTTGCTGGTCCTCAGTATTTATGCAGCGCAAAAGACCACGGACACTTTCATCGAGGATCTCGATAAGTTGTTCGACGATCTCAACCTAAATAGCAACAACATCTTCTTCATTATTGCTGGGGATTTAAACGCTCGCCACACTGCATGGGGAGACACGAGGATGAACACCAGAGGTGCTGCGTTCTATAATTGGACCAGGAATAGCAACTATGCTCTTAAGGTCGCACATTATAGCTCAATGTTCCCAACTTTCCCCAAGGCCAGTTCATACTTAGATCATTGTATTTGTGACAGCAGGCTAAGTCTCGTCGGATTAATCAACAATAAACTTGACACTATTCCTTATGACAGCGACCACAATGGCATTATCTTCTCCATAGATACACATTCAATTTTCCAGGGCATCATACGCCCCCCGCCTCCACCGATCAGATTTAATTACAGATGTACTAAATGGGATGACTTTACTGACCATCTATTATCAGCTAGAAATAGCAGCGACCAGATTCCAGCTGACAGAAACCTATCAATTGAGGAAATAGACAATCACATCGTAAGATTGGAAAAAATGATATCAGATTCGATTGAGGCAACAGTACCTAAATCAATACTAATAAATACAACCCATATGTCAAATACGTCAATAATAGAGTCAAGAAACTGCATTCAATAAAATCTCAGTTATTAACCAGCATGTTCAAAGTAGTAAAGGCAGGGGCTGGTAAAGTTTTAATTCAAGAATACAAGTCTGCAATCAAACATACCAATAAGTTACTCCAGAGTGAATTCAATAAGTCCGTAACAGCATACTGGGAAGCTAGAGTGAAAAGTATCAACTACAGAGACTCTAATTCCTTTTTCCCAACCATCAACTCGACGCTAAGATCAAAGTCTTCACTCTCAATTGAGGCTTTAAAAGTGGACATCAACTCAACACTTATTGCGGGTCTGGATCTAGCAGGAGCACAGGCTCCAGTAGTTAATAACATGTTACACATCTCTAACCCCACCAACATCCTGGATGTCATTGGGAAGCATTTTGAAAATATAAATTCCCCCAGATTCACAGATGAGAACCAACATGTAAGAGACCGAGTGTCTCAGGCATTAGTGGACATCAAATATAAACGAAGGCTTAACAGATCTCAAGGAATTACAATAACCAATTTCTCAATAGATAACCTAGCTCATACACCAACGGCTGAAAATGACTCTCCTAATATATTCCACAAACATGACGAAGTAGGCGCTATCATAAAGTACTCAAAGAATAAGTTATCCTCAGGATTAGATGGTATCCCTATGATTGTCATTAGAAAATTACCTACGGAGCTAGTCAAGGACTACACAACACTATTCAACAATGCATTGAACCACTCATACTATCCCAGACGATGGAAGCAGGCGAGAGTTATTCCAATCCTGAAAAAGGGCAAGGACCCCACTGATCCAACCAGCTATAGACCAATAAGTTTAACCTCTAACATCAGCAAGCTTTTTGAGAAACTAATCAAAGAACATCTTATTAGACATATTGAGGAGCATAAAATAATTCCGGACAATCAATTCGGCTTCAGAGCAGCCCACTCCACAATGCACGCAATAACCAAGTTCTCATCGGACATTAACAAAGCTGTGTTAAATAATAAGCTGGTAGGGGCAGTTCTCATCGACCTGGAAAAGGCTTTTGATTCCGTTTGGCTGGACGGGCTAATCTACAAGCTCATAAGTGCAAACTTTCCACAATTTCTTACCTTGCTGATCCTGGATATGGTGCATGGAAAATCTTTCATTACCTGGAATGGTATAGGTACTTCGACCGGGTCATTTAACATCCTAGAAGGTCTCCAACAAGGTACTGTGACCTCACCGCTGCTTTTTAACATCTTCAATAGCGAGATCCTCAACCTATTCAATATGAATGAAGAAAGGGAAGTCCAATCGATTGCCTATGCAGATGACCTTGTTATTTATTACAGTGATCGCAAAATCAATATCATCAATAAGAAACTGAATGATACATTGAACAATATTAATAAATATTACCTGGAATGGAATCTGAGAATTAATCCAGCTAAGTGTGAAGCCATCTTATTCAGGAGAACTGTAAATGAGATTCCCTACTCTACGGTACAGGACATCAAAACCTTCTCTATAGAAATCAGAACTCAGGGTTCGCTGCTCCTTACTCCTATACCAACTAGGGAGATAGTTAAATATCTCGGAGTCAATTTTGACTACCTACTGAGAATGTATAAACACCATGCCATACAACTGGGAAAAGCAAAAAAAGCCTTTCGAGCTAACTCTAGAATATACCACAATAAGAACCTCGAAGCTAAAGCCAAGACTATCTGCTATCAACTAATTGTGAGACCAATTATTACATACGCGGCCCCTGTGCTGTGGAATATGGCGGCTTCTACAGTAGAACAATATCGAAAGTTCGAAAGATCCTGCCTGAGAGCCTGCATCAACCAATGGAGATCCGCAGACTCCGGTTACCTGTTGAGAATTTCAAACAAACATCTCTATAACACTGCAAATATCGAAAGATTTGACATCCACACACTGAAACTAACGAGAAATTTCTTTGCCGCCATCAAGAAGGTTAAAAATGACATCACAAAAAAGCTGGTCTGCGAGAACACAGCAGAATGCCAGAGAATGGCTAGAACCGGCTACACTCCACCAGAGCTGTTTACATATCTTGATAAGATCGGAGTGTTTCAAGATGAGCGGAACACTCCAATCCTATACCACACCAGCAGACACTGTGCGCACAAAGCCATTCCCCTAGATGGTAATAATAATATTGTGGGCAAGAAAGTTTACTCGTCATGCCTTTCAGATAATGACCTCTTTTACACAGGCAGGATAAATGATAAGTATTGGTGGTTGACAGATGATGATAGATTTATCAGTGATATTAGGAGGAGAGCCAGATGGAGAGCAAACCAGCAACAAGCCAACAGACCCAGAGCTGGGCATCGCAGAAGAAGACATTGAGCCCAATGTTGAACATTTCTCTGTACATATGTATATATTTTTTAGTCTTAGAATAGGTTTAAGTAGTTGTAGGTATTAGTATTAAGCTCTTTCTGCCCTTGAGGCGTGATAACATGTCTGTTTGGTTTGACACATTGTAATAGATCATCACCAGTTAATTGGTAGCACTAATTATATTTTAACTTGCGTAAGCATATCTTAATATCATAGTTGTTTGATGGTGAGACCGCCCCGGAGGCGCATGCCAACTTTTATAAATTATCATTAAGGTCTTTGTAAGGGATTTTAGCCCTACTTAATTATAGTGTGTTTTCTTTTTCAAATAAAGCTCCTTTTTAAAACAAAAACAAAACATGAGAATGCCACAGTTCCATTTGTATTGTTGTCGTGAGTGGACGTCTCTGTTCAACCTGCGATACTGTGAAAGTCTTTTCTCCAATTCTGAGGACCCTATTGTGGCCACAACCAGGGATTATCATCCAATACTGTTGCTGAAGCGTTATCAAAAGAAATCTGGGGCGAACCAACACCCGGACGACCCGTTTAGACCACCGACAGCGTGGGTTTTTCCCAATGAACCTAACATCAAGTTGAAGATGGATGCAACTACGAAAAGAAAAGCTGAGGCCCTTGGACAGGGCGATAAAAATAAAATAAAAAATTAATCAAGAAGTCTATGAAAGATTTAGGCATTCTCAACTCTGCAAATGTTGAGAAAGTCTTTAATGAAAAAATAAAGAAACAACACCCTAACCTAAAAATGCTAGAATACATAAAGCGGCGTCGCTAGAGGAGATGGATTTCTCGCATGAAGTGATCGACACGCCATCTGTGGGCGTTTTTTCACAGCCTAAACAAACCTCAAGACCTACCTCGCCAGTCGATAGGGCAGGTATCACGACCAAGAACCGTCTCAGCCAGCTCTCAAGCGCGAATACTCAAGATGCAGCTCAGCCAAGCACCTCACAGATGAATCCACCGCAACGGGATTCCACAGCTCAGTCAATTAAACCAAAGCCAACCAAACCTCCACCTATATTTATCTATAATACAAATATCAAAGAAAACTCTTACCTATTGTAAGACCAAAGCTATAGCTCTGAATACGATTAGAGTGAAACAAACAGAAACAGTAGTTAGTCTATCAGCCACTAACAAACAGGTATATGAAAAGTTGCTAGAGGCTTTGAAGGAAGATAATAAACCGTTCTATACATATACCCCCAAAGAGAACAAAACTAAAACACTAGTTTTGAAGGGAGTGTTTGGAGGATTTGATGAGAAAGATGTAGCGGAGGAAATCAGGAGTCTAAACATTGAAGATGTACAGGTCATTAAGGTGTCCAAAATCACCTTTAACAAAGATAGACCCGATTTGGTGCAATTCCTAGTACAAATTTCCAAAGATAGTAACCAGGCTAGTCTAACAAAAGTTAAGTTATTTTTGTCCCAAAGGGTTAGATGGGAGAAGCTGCGAAAAAAGCAAGCGTTCCAATGCAAAAAACTGCCAACGGGTAGGTCATGCCAGCTCGAATTGCCATTTAAAATTCAGGTGTATGAAATGCGCTGAGTCCCATAAGCCAGGCGAGTGCACAATCAAAGAAGGAGCACAACGTAGTGAGCTAAAGTGCGCAAACTGCGGTGAGACAGGCCACCCGGCCAATTACAAGGGCTGCAGATACTTAAAAACTGCTGAGGAGATGCGCAAAAAATGCCTTAAGAGCTAAAATAGATATCAAGAAAAAGAGAGAAGCGCACTACAACAACTTCATCAGACCAAATGTGTCCTTCGCAAACGTGAGCCAAAATGCTGGCATTAGAGCACAATCAACAACAACATGTAGGGAGTCAAACCCACTGAATCTTAATACGCAAAACAACACAATATTTGACCAACTAAATGTACAGATAATGTTAACATGTTCAATCAATTCGAATCCCTATTCAATCAGTTCAAAGACACTATGTTGACAGCTATGAACACGCAGCTACAGGCTCTGTCACAAAGGATTGCTGAAAACTCCTTAAACATAGACCATATCCTCTCAATAGTCCATTCCAACAATGATAATACAACTAATACGTTAGATACGACTGATACGATCCAGCAAATGGATAATTCAACCATTAAACTCATCAATTTATGTGCAATAAATGTCAACTCACTTTGTGTTCTAAAAAAGAGGCATGATCTCCAAGATTTTATTAATATTAACAAGATAGATATAGCAATGATTTCTGAAACTAAATTAAATAAGAATCATAAAAGAATAACCTTCCAGCATCACAACTTCGTACGAACAGATAGAAGAGCACCTAAAAGAGGAGGTGGAACAGCCATTTTAATTCACAAAAGGCTGCACTACGAACTTATTCATTCCCAAACTCACATAAGAATAACACAATCGAATACACAGCAATCAAAATTAAAACTAATAAAGCAGTTTTGCTGGTCCTCAGTATTTATGCAGCGCAAAAGACCACGGACACTTTCATCGAGGATCTCGATAAGTTGTTCGACGATCTCAACCTAAATAGCAACAACATCTTCTTCATTATTGCTGGGGATTTAAACGCTCGCCACACTGCATGGGGAGACACGAGGATGAACACCAGAGGTGCTGCGTTCTATAATTGGACCAGGAATAGCAACTATGCTCTTAAGGTCGCACATTATAGCTCAATGTTCCCAACTTTCCCCAAGGCCAGTTCATACTTAGATCATTGTATTTGTGACAGCAGGCTAAGTCTCGTCGGATTAATCAACAATAAACTTGACACTATTCCTTATGACAGCGACCACAATGGCATTATCTTCTCCATAGATACACATTCAATTTTCCAGGGCATCATACGCCCCCCGCCTCCACCGATCAGATTTAATTACAGATGTACTAAATGGGATGACTTTACTGACCATCTATTATCAGCTAGAAATAGCAGCGACCAGATTCCAGCTGACAGAAACCTATCAATTGAGGAAATAGACAATCACATCGTAAGATTGGAAAAATGATATCAGATTCGATTGAGGCAACAGTACCTAAAATCAATACTAATAAATACAACCCATATGTCAAATACGTCAATAATAGAGTCAAGAAACTGCATTCAATAAAATCTCAGTTATTAACCAGCATGTTCAAAGTAGTAAAGGCAGGGGCTGGTAAAGTTTTAATTCAAGAATACAAGTCTGCAATCAAACATACCAATAAGTTACTCCAGAGTGAATTCAATAAGTCCGTAACAGCATACTGGGAAGCTAGAGTGAAAAGTATCAACTACAGAGACTCTAATTCCTTTTTCCCAACCATCAACTCGACGCTAAGATCAAAGTCTTCACTCTCAATTGAGGCTTTAAAAGTGGACATCAACTCAACACTTATTGCGGGTCTGGATCTAGCAGGAGCACAGGCTCCAGTAGTTAATAACATGTTACACATCTCTAACCCCACCAACATCCTGGATGTCATTGGGAGCATTTTGAAAATATAAATTCCCCCAGATTCACAGATGAGAACCAGCATGTAAGAGACCGAGTGTCTCAGGCATTAGTGGACATCAAATATAAACGAAGGCTTAACAGATCTCAAGGAATTACAATAACCAATTTCTCAATAGATAACCTAGCTCATACACCAACGGCTGAAAATGACTCTCCTAATATATTCCACAAACATGACGAAGTAGGCGCTATCATAAAGTACTCAAAGAATAAGTTATCCTCAGGATTAGATGGTATCCCTATGATTGTCATTAGAAAATTACCTACGGAGCTAGTCAAGGACTACACAACACTATTCAACAATGCATTGAACCACTCATACTATCCCAGACGATGGAAGCAGGCGAGAGTTATTCCAATCCTGAAAAAGGGCAAGGACCCCACTGATCCAACCAGCTATAGACCAATAAGTTTAACCTCTAACATCAGCAAGCTTTTTGAGAAACTAATCAAAGAACATCTTATTAGACATATTGAGGAGCATAAAATAATTCCGGACAATCAATTCGGCTTCAGAGCAGCCCACTCCACAATGCACGCAATAACCAAGTTCTCATCGGACATTAACAAAGCTGTGTTAAATAATAAGCTGGTAGGGGCAGTTCTCATCGACCTGGAAAAGGCTTTTGATTCCGTTTGGCTGGACGGGCTAATCTACAAGCTCATAAGTGCAAACTTTCCACAATTTCTTACCTTGCTGATCCTGGATATGGTGCATGGAAAATCTTTCATTACCTGGAATGGTATAGGTACTTCGACCGGGTCATTTAACATCCTAGAAGGTCTCCAACAAGGTACTGTGACCTCACCGCTGCTTTTTAACATCTTCAATAGCGAGATCCTCAACCTATTCAATATGAATGAAGAAAGGGAAGTCCAATCGATTGCCTATGCAGATGACCTTGTTATTTATTACAGTGATCGCAAAATCAATATCATCAATAAGAAACTGAATGATACATTGAACAATATTAATAAATATTACCTGGAATGGAATCTGAGAATTAATCCAGCTAAGTGTGAAGCCATCTTATTCAGGAGAACTGTAAATGAGATTCCCTACTCTACGGTACAGGACATCAAAACCTTCTCTATAGAAATCAGAACTCAGGGTTCGCTGCTCCTTACTCCTATACCAACTAGGGAGATAGTTAAATATCTCGGAGTCAATTTTGACTACCTACTGAGAATGTATAAACACCATGCCATACAACTGGGAAAAGCAAAAAAAGCCTTTCGAGCTAACTCTAGAATATACCACAATAAGAACCTCGAAGCTAAAGCCAAGACTATCTGCTATCAACTAATTGTGAGACCAATTATTACATACGCGGCCCCTGTGCTGTGGAATATGGCGGCTTCTACAGTAGAACAATATCGAAAGTTCGAAAGATCCTGCCTGAGAGCCTGCATCAACCAATGGAGATCCGCAGACTCCGGTTACCTGTTGAGAATTTCAAACAAACATCTCTATAACACTGCAAATATCGAAAGATTTGACATCCACACACTGAAACTAACGAGAAATTTCTTTGCCGCCATCAAGAAGGTTAAAAATGACATCACAAAAAAGCTGGTCTGCGAGAACACAGCAGAATGCCAGAGAATGGCTAGAACTGGCTACACTCCACCAGAGCTGTTTACATATCTTGATAAGATCGGAGTGTTTCAAGATGAGCGGAACACTCCAATCCTATACCACACCAGCAGACACTGTGCGCACAAAGCCCATTCCCCTAGATGGTAATAATAATATTGTGGGCAAGAAAGTTTACTCGTCATGCCTTTCAGATAATGACCTCTTTTACACAGGCAGGATAAATGATAAGTATTGGTGGTTGACAGATGATGATAGATTTATCAGTGATATTAGGAGGAGAGCCAGATGGAGAGCAAACCAGCAACAAGCCAACAGACCCAGAGCTGGGCATCGCAGAAGAAGACATTGAGCCCAATGTTGAACATTTCTCTGTACATATGTATATATTTCTTAGTCTTAGAATAGGTTTAAGTAGTTGTAGGTATTAGTATTAAGCTCTTTCTGCCCTTGAGGCGTGATAACATGTCTGTTTGGTTTTTTTTGTTTAAAATTTTTCCACACATTGTAATAGATCATCACCAGTTAATTGGTAGCACTAATTATATTTTAACTTGCGTAAGCATATCTTAATATCATAGTTGTTTGATGGTGAGACCGCCCCGGAGGCGCATGCCAACTTTTATAAATTATCATTAAGGTCTTTGTAAGGGATTTTAGCCCTACTTAATTATATTGTGTTTTCTTTTTTCAAATAAAGCTCCTTTTTAAAACAAAAAAAACACATGAGAATGCCACAGTTACGTTTGGGTGTTCAGTCTGAGCGCATCGTGTGATCGTACTGCTCTCGCTGTTCATTGCCTCCTACCGATTATTAAAGTTATTAAAAATCTATAAAAGTATTTATTTATATCGATAAAACTATTGCATTCTTGCTCGAGTCATATTAATACTGTTGTTGAGTCGGAAAACAATTTATCTCAGGCTAGAGTTGCCATCTCAAATCTTTGAAACCCCGGACTGAAGCGATAAAAAACCCGGATAAAAAAAGTAAAAGTCTCATCTCATCAAAAACCAGGACAGATCAGACTTAAAATTTTTTACTAAATATTTTACAATTTATGTAAATCGTTATTGTATTAAAACGTAAGAAGTTTTATCTAGAGCAAATTGCACTTATATGAAAAACCCGAACATTAACTAGGACATTTCGAAAAAAGTGCCCTAGACAGTCCCCCAGTCAAAAAAAAGAGGACATGTCCTAAGAAATCCGGACGGATGGCAACCTTATCTTAGGCTAAACAAGTAGTCCTCAATGCCGCTAAAATGGAAATGGACATGGATTTATCAGCAAATAGAAAAGCTGATCAGCCTCTAATTAATAATAAGAATAGAAAATTGGTTAGGAAAACTCTTAAAAATCTGGGAATTGTCAATACTATTGAAATAGACAAAACATTTAAAAATAATAATGATACGTTTCGCCCTAACCTCAACAAAGCAAAAGTACGCAAAACTGCATCATTAGAATGGCTAAATTGGCCACATGCTCCAAATAGCCAACTAGCGCCATCTACTGCATTCTCTTAACCTAAAAAAACTGCTGGACCTCTCCGACAGATCGATAACGTTGGTTTTGCAACCCAAAATAGATTTGGTCACGTGTCAAATCGCTGAATTCAAGATTCGTAACTCAGATGAAGATGTTGAAGAAGCTAATAACCTAGGAGCCTCTCATTTCCGAAATATTAAGGCTAATTCCTTTAAAACACCACCAATATTTAATATTTATGTCATAAATATCAAAGAATGTATTGCTCTACTGAAAAGCGAAGAAATATCAACCCTGCTTAAAAGTTCCTATTGAAAAAGGCTAAATTCTATAGGTTTTTTCAAAAATTGAATAGGAAACATCATACTTAAATAGGAAAAGTTGAGAAATTTCTGCCACCCGCAAAAGCTAATAGGATTACACAAATCTGAATAGGTAGAAAAATAGAGATTGTAAAACTTATAGGATTCATAACTTTCCTATCCACACAGCTGAATAGGAATATGATAATTCTAAAAAGTAGTTAGCAATTCTATAGGAAACGAAGAATTTCTACAGGAAATGAAAGAAAATACTTGAATAGGAAACTAAGTAATGGAATAGAATAGTACGACGTAGAATTTTTTTTCAATTATCTATTTAACCTCTATAGAATTATGCATTATGTAATAGATTTGACTTCTTCAACATCCCATAGCAGATGAATAGATCTTATTAGAACGTCTCTAATAACCTGTGGTCACAACTCTTTCATCTTTTCTATGCATTGTATTAATTGGATAGCGAAATTTTAATAAGTAATATCGTGATAGAAGAATATTTTTCAGGTCACATTTCCCTTTTTAATCTATTTATTCCCCAATAGGAACTTAAGAAAATATCCGTGGGATATAGTTCCGTACTGGAGACACCTCCGACTTGGACCAAAATTTTTTTACACTTTTACCAATATAGATGTTGAATAATTCCCAAGGGATTTTTTGCGCAAATGCCCCTAGAATTTTTTACAAAGGTTTAAAATTTTTAAGACGATTTTTCATGGAAAATCAACAAAAATTAATGAAAACTTTATCATAAACCAATTCGTATAATTTTTTCGGCATAAAAAATATAATATTTCACATATTATCGGCATAATAATCACAAATTAATAAAACTGAAAAAATCTAAAAACCATTAAATTTGATTTATTTAAACAAAAATTTGTGGATTTTTGCGATTTTTCATTGCAAATCAACAAAAATTGATGAAATTCTCATAAGAAACAAATTTTAATATAATAATTGCACATGACATCGTTTTCTTAACTATCTTCCGAATATCCTGGATAACATTTTTTAATAGTGGAAAATATTTGTATGTCGCCATCTAATGACTATTAGACTAACGACAGTTTGTTAGTTAACGACGATTGCTTGACGATTAGATTGTTTATAGCAACGAGGGGAGAGTTTGTTTATCTCCAGTTTTTGACTGTGACTTGAGTTGACCGCACGGATTCTTTCTTTTAATTAATTGCTGTCAATCATTAATAAACATTTTTCTTTATTTACTAATTTTCCGAAGTTGTTATTGAGTCTTATCTTACAATATTTTTTAGCAACTCCAAAAAAGGGTCTAATCCTAATCTTAAACAACGACGTCGCCACATAAATCCACACATATGATCTACCAATGACTCTTTACGAACCCCACTTTTAGACAATTCTTTGCGCATCCATCGCCACGATGACTCAATATTTTAAGTATGAGCCCCCGTTTCATAATTCACAAATTTAACAGAATGATTTGCGGTTAAATGCCGATAACCATAGTTTGTAAGATCAATGTAACGTCGCCAACAATCTGTCTGAATTTCTGTTCCTGGTAACACATGCTTTCGAATCAAATTAATCAAAGTTTTTCTGTCCCGCTTACCATCTGAACAAATTTCCAAACAATAACGATACGCAGAACCACGTTCTATCATACTTAGGATCTATAATCCTCCAACCACTCAACCTCTTTGATACTTTCTACGCCCAATCTTAGTAGATATATAGGCCCCCACCTATCTACTAATCTTGCACTCATCAATCTTTACAACTACACCAATACCACCTAAAAGACATTCGTCTTCAAACTTCTCATCAAGTGCAATTGTACAGACTTCACGGCAATAGTGGAACCTATCGGAAATAGTTTCACGAGATATTACTTCATTGTTGACGATAGAACACTCTCTAACTGTCTGATCATACATGAGATTAATTGAAAAGCAATACGTTACCAACATACAGCATTGAACAGAAACACGATAATCTTCAAACCACGTATTCTCAGCTATCGACACACTATGACTCGGCTTTTTTTTAATGCGACAAACGAATCTGCCACAACAATAATGACGGTCATCACGATACATCTCTTTTTTGTCTTTTAAACAACGCCGAGATGATCCTTCACCTTGTAATAAATAAAGAAAGAATGGGTAGAGTTCCTTTCTGGGGACATCCCCGATTGGGATCCAACATTAGGTATTTTTTGGGCTTAGTGCAATATGAAAAACCCCCAAGGGATTTTTGGTATAAATGCCCCAGAAATTTTTATGAAGGTTTAAAGTTTTCAAGATTTGCTAGAATGTTTCCTTCATTTTTTGTTTACATTGCAGATACATAAGACAATAACATGTATAATATTACCAACTTCACAATAATACATAATGTTAGTGGTAAATACTTTGAAAGCATTAACTCACTCAGATACACAAATCAGAATAGTTACACTAAAGAGCTTATATCTTATAATCTTAATATTATAAAGTTTCAGCAGTTATTAAAAGATCAAAAAACAATTCAAATCTACATATTATTTCATGCGCTGAAAACAAGCCAAACTTATTCCTATTTTGAAGAAGAATCAAGATCCAACGAATCCGACTGGTTATAGACCAATTAGCTCAACCTCCAATGTAAGCAAAATCTTCGAGAAAATCATAAAAGAACATCTACTGAAGCACATTGAAGATAATGCCCTAATTTCTAATAACCAGTTTGGGTTTCGTGCAGATCACTCAACATTACACGCAATACACAAATTACTATGAGATTCAAATAGAGCTATATTGAAAGGTAAAATGATTGGAGCTGTTTTCATTGATCTCGAAAAGGTTTTTGATCCAGTATGGCTGGATGGTCTGATTTTTAAAATGAGTGAGATGAAGTTTCTGCAATTTATTTTATTACTTTTACTGGACATGGTACATGGGAAAAATTTTATTACCTGGAATGGCACAGCTTTTTCAAATTTCACTTTTCAAATATCTGAAAGTCTCCAACAAGGCATCGTCACCTCACCTATTCTCTTCAACGTGTACAATAGTGAAATTCTTAATCTCTTCGACATAAATACAGAGAACCAAGTTCAATCGATTGCCTGTGCCGATGATTTAGTCGTGTATTATGCCAGCAACAAAGTGTTCGAAATAAACATAGATTAAATGAGATCGTAAATAAAATAAATAGACATTACCTAGATTGGAATCTAGAATCAATCCGACGAAGTGTGAAGCTATCCTCTTCAGGAAAACAGTGAATGACCTGCTTTTTGCTACAGTCTAAGAGCTAAAGCCTTTTCAAGTCAACATTAGAGCTGGCTCAGAATATGCTGATACTGCTATTCCTACTATTCCAGTACTGTTTCACTTGTCAAAAACAAGATCTTGACAGAGCTTACCTGCAACAACCTCATAGACTGCCAACGTATGATCAAAACTGGGTACACGCCACCAGAGTTGTTCACCTGCTTGGATAAAATTGGAATTTTCCAAGATGGTCTCAACGTTCCAATATTATTCCACGTCAACCGTCATTGCACGAAAAAAACTATCAACATTGATGATAATTACAACGTTATTGGTGTTTAAAATATCAAAACGGCCCGTATATAGAGGTAAGAGCATTTTCTAGAGACGATAACAACGAATTTCCCCATAAGCCAAAACACGTGGCTGCTTGAACATCTTTAGCGCATCCCTATCATAAAAGGGATAAGACACCGATTTTTTCACGATCCCGTCCATCATGTGCGGGAAAACACGCTGGGTTTTCCCTGACCCTAAAAAATGAACTCTCCACTTCTTGAGTTTCCCACTCTATCCTTTACCCCCTCACTAGGGCCCGTTTTTCTCCCTCTAACAGAAAGACGGAAGTCCTTTTCCTTGCCAAAAAACAGAACTCACTCAGTAATTGATCGGTGCTTATCTCGTGAAGTTCGATCGCTCTCACGTATGAAACATTTTTGTCGTGACTATCTGGTTTTGTGCTGTATTCGTGTTTGAGTTTTACTGTATTCCGGAATAAATTTTTATTATTATACATGACATACTAAATTTCCTTTGGCTTGAAAAAAAAATTCTGTGTTCAGGACAATTGTTTATACAATTATACAATTATTTGTCTATATGTCAATGTAAACATAAAACGCTAAGAAACTATATGATATGTACTAGCTTATTTCCACAACGTCTTCCATGTAGATACAATTATTTAGTAGTATAATTACTTAGTAGATGATATAAACTGTAAGAAACTAAAAGGGTTTATGCTTGACAATTTAGAATAATCTTATTTTTAGCGAATTAAAAGAATCTCTTGTTCATTTTAATCGATTGATGAGACATACTTATGTTACATCATAATAAATGGATCAAGGAAAGTTGAATAATAATTCCACAGTTTAAATGACCGAATTCCAGATACAAAATATTTTATGATGAAATTAAAAAAAGGTTATAAATTCGTGTGCATGAACAATAGATAAGAAAAGTTCGGATTTTATCTTTCAGAAAAAAAGTATTCTGTTAGAAGAACTCAAAAATATTGCATAGATCCCGTTTTTAATTGTTAAAAGCAATTCACATGCGTAAAAAGTGGCCGATGTTACTTCTTACATTCTTTTCTTCATGTAAGTTGTTTCAGAGATTACCTCGGACAGACAGACAAAAATGGTCATTTACGTTTTAACAGGATTTGGATAACCCTCTGAGCTAAGCTTGAGACAGTTTTCTTGAAATCACGGACAGATATTGTAATTGTATTTATATGAATTAACAAAAAAATGTCCAAACGTCCGTCGAATGACATTCAGAAATGATCTATAATTCGATATAAGTAATATTCAATAATATCTAAAAAGTGTTGTTAATAATTTTTTTTCTATAATTTGAATAATTCTTTGTACGAACCTGTACCAATGCATCGACATTACTTGTATGTATATACCACCACATTACTATTCTCTAATTTGTTGTCGGAAAATACATTTTAATAATTTTCTGTTCAATAACTGAATGTCGAAATTGGAATGATTTTCTGATTTGTAACTTCTCATTAGGAAGTTATTGAAATTGGGTCGATTGGTGAAATTTGAATTTTCATCATATCTCCACGTTTTGAAGATATTTGCAAGTATACTATACTGATCAATTCTTAGAATGTGTGTATACGTACACTGAGAAAAAACTTTACTTCATACAAAAAATATTTCATTCGATCATTAGTTGCAATAAAATATTTCTTCGAAATTATGAATATTTGATTGAAATCATTTTATTTACTCAAATGAATAAAATGTCATTTGTTTTCATTCTTGTCGTAACCTTGAAAATTTGTTTTCGAACTTGAAACAAATGACAAAATGTGTTTTTGATAAGACTACTATGAGTCTGAATAAAATATTATCTTGAGAATACTCCAAGTTTTTTTTATTGATTGAATAAGAAATTCTTTCATTTAACGAAATTTTTTTTTCAGTGTACGGTCGTATGTACGGGCGTCAGTTTTATTGTCGTTTTCGATATCTCAAGAACAGATTGAGATATCGACTTAAACCAAAATTCATTCGAAAAATATTATTATAAAGAAGATCATATAATGAATAAATGAAAAGATTAACAATTTAAAATACTTTTAAGCGAAAGGATAACGATTTTATTCAAAAATGAAGTCAATATTGACTAGATATTACTGTTTACAACCAAATATGACTTTCAAAAATTATACATTGTTTATAGCAATATTACTTGGTCATAAACATTTAAAAATTGTATCTTTTGATTAACTAATACGTATATCACATGAATTTGAATGTTTCTAAAAAAATTACATTATTAATGATAAGGTATGACTTTTAACTATTAGGCATTGTTATAAAAATTTGAATTTGTTATAAACAATTACTAATGGAAAGTTCTTTGTGTTAGCGCAGACAAAATGTACTCAGATATTTTTTTTTTAATGCAATCGTAAATTCTGTTTTAGAATATTTATTGAAAAACTACGAGTTACCTTGTACCACCAGACTGCATGGTAAAATCGTAATCTTGAATTCCAAATATCTTCATTTATTGACGTCAGACCTTTTTTTCAGAGAAAAAAAATGTTCATTTTTTGTTATTTTATAGAAATAATGTTGTTAAAAAAATTGTAAGTAATCGCTCTCGCGGGATAACTACCTTAATTTTTTTGGAGTCATTGCACAATAGCAGTATAATGCAAAAAAATATTAAGAAAATATGGAATTCATTCCATTTTATCTAATGACAATAAAAAATAAAATAATAAATGAAAATGTAATTAAATCGTTAATTTAAAATAATTCTTTTAATCTCATCTAGATGAAAATAAAAACTAACCAACAAATATCAACGGTTTAGTTTTTATTGAATACTATCCGTTAATGAATCTGTAACAGCTATAAAAGGTCATTTAGAAACTCAGTGTGTGAAAAATTGTAGTAAAGTAGCTTTCATCAAACACATCAAGTAAAAAAAAATTAATAGTGTCGTCGTAGTGAAAGATATTACAACGAACAAGAAATCGACAGATTTAATACAAATGTGAAAGCTGGATTAATTAATTGAATTCAAGATGTTACATGTTTTATGATACATCATTATTTACTTAATAAACTTTTTTCTGATAAAATTATAACATCAAATAAAAAAAATAAAAATCTTTCAAAAATGACGATGTTATTATCAATTTAGTCATTCATCCAAGAATTGAAATTCAGAAAAATGTTACAAGTGATTTCCATGCTGATGACTCAATCAATAAGTTTTTACGACTTAGTAATAAAAATCATTCACATTAATATGACTCATGCTAGACTGTAGACTACCTTATTTTCTATACTTATCTGGCAAATTCTGTTTATTAATACATCAAACAATTTCTTTCGTTAGTTAATACTAATAATAAGGTTTTTTTTTATAAATAAAATGTTTAATTAATTTTTCGATCCTACATATTCTTTGAATATTCTTTCCCACACGGAACTCCAATGTATCCATAATGTATCTAAGAGATATATGAAATATATCCGGATACAAAAAAAACATATCCGGGATACATTTGGGATATTATACTTTTGGCCGATTTTTATACATCTAGAATATATCCCAGTAATAAAAAAGATGTATATAAGATACTAACATAATATATCTTACATATATCTAGATAAATTTTTGAAATAAAAAGAAAATTTAAAAAAATAGAAAATTGTTTTCTATTAATAAAGTTTATAAATAACCCATGTAGAAAATTTTCAAAAAAGCAATAAAGTTTTTAGTGAGTTAAGTGTCGTGCGACGTAAAAATTTTTTTTTTTTAACATTATTGGACATTAAACCAAATAAATTAATGATGTGTGGAGAAAATAAACTGTTAGAAAATTAAGTGTATATTTATAACTATTAAATATTTATTAATTAAGATGATATTCGATTCAAAATAATTCTTTGTATTGAATACATTAATCTTTTTATGTAGGTTAAAAGAATAAAAATCTTGTAACAAAAAATTTGTTGTGCAAATTATTAATAAAATAAAATTATTTTAAAATAATCTTTTTATTTATAATAAATTCCTAGAATTCTTTTAAAAACCAAATTTTTTCTACATGGGTTATTCATAAATTTAATTAATAGAAAAAAATTTCCTATTTTTTTAAATTTTCTTTTTTATTTTCAAAAATTTATGTTGATATGTATATAAGATACATCCAGTTAGTACCTTAAATATATCTTTTTTATTACTGGGATATATCCCGGATATATTTTGGATATATTTCATATATCTCTTAGATACATTGGATGTCCGAAATTTCTACATTTTTATTCATAGTTTAAATGGAATGTTATTATTCAATCGACATGCTAAGTATAACAGTTTAAATAATAATCACAACACACAACATTATCTCACGAATATACAATTAAAATTATGATTACATAATTGAGTAATCATCATGTTAATTTTAAGTTAATTAAGAGTTAATTTTATTTTTCATCTTGTAAAAAATTATAGAAAATTTTGTAACTATCGACATGTTATATTTTTATCTCACAAAATTGTTACGTAAGTAATAGCAATTGATGATTTTGTTATTCATCCTTCATTTTAATTATTATATCACAACTTCTAAGTTATTATTTTTATTGAAATAAGTTCATAATGAACTTATAAAAATAAATAATTATTAACGAATTCGTCGTTCCCATGATAAAATCAGCGATAACATCAATAACATGTTTCTACAGCATTCATGTTTTTCTTTATTACGATTGTAGTCGGAAGCAACTTGACTAAAACTACAATGATTTTTATGTTGCGGATACAATTATTATCAAAAATAGTACACACTTGGCCATGTTATTAAATTATAGGTTCTCCCTCTAAAACAAAATTTAAAAAAAAATGTGATATAAAAATCATAGTGAACGATACTTGATCATCTATTTTGCTTTTTGTTTTTCTTAAAAGCACAAGTATTAAATATGAAGTTGTGGATTCAGTTGTTTGTCATTGGCGCCGCGTTTATTGAAGTAAATAATCAAGTTGATTGAAAAACCTTTTTTTATTTACAAATTTTTCAGAAATTAATTTTTGGTCGAAAAAGAAAAATCAAATAAGAATAAAATAAGATACTATTTATAAATTTTTAAATTATCTATTCAGATAAGTTATGATTGTTACAAGAAATTATTAAAAATAAGCTTAAATTATTTTAAGGTACTTGGATATAACATGGACGAAGTTACTGAAAGATGCATAAAAGAATACAATCTTACTCGACAAGAGTTAATAGATGAAAAATCCGGTAGGTCCCAAGCCGATCAGAGAATAAAATGTTTTTACGCATGTCATGGTAAAATAGCAGGATGGGTATGTAATGGCAATCTTTTTACCTAAAACTTTATATTACATATTGTAAAAGCTAATTGCATTATTTTTACGAAGTTGACAAACGATGGTGAGCTTATTCGAGATAAATTATTCAAGCCTTTATCAAAAATTCCCAAAGAGCATTGGCCAGCAGCCGAAGCTTTCGCTCAAACATGTCTTAAAAGTGAGTTTTTTCCGATTTATCATTTACTATTAATACATAACTCAGTTCTGAAATTCTAGCGAAATTAAAATTTTCGCTTATCATTTTATACATTTTCTCCTAAAATAAAACTGTCTTATACTCTTCTCTCTAAAAATAAAGCAATAAAAATGATTGAATATTAGAGAAAAATAGTGATAATCGTACATTTGTTCGAAGTAGTTGTATTATTATCATTACAGAATCAATAAACATTGATTATTTCTCTGTCGTTTTTAATCATTTTTGTTGTTCATTATCAAGGGAGTTGTAAGAGAAAATATGGTTACATGAATTTATTCAATTTTATAGAGAGTGAAGATCCATGCGACACAGCTTTTTTCGTACAAAAGTGCATCGAAGCACAGACGGTATAAATAATACTAATAATCAGTAATAAATAAATATTTTGTAAGATCATTATTCAAATGAATATTATTGACAATTACAGAGAAACAACAAGTGATGAAGATAAAATCTGTTTCTGAATCTACGACAAAGGACTTGAATACTAATGTCAACCGGCTAATAAAAATATAAAAAAGATTTGCACAAATTTTAAATTCTATCTTATTATAAAAATGACATTAACTCCTAATTACCCAGTACATTTTTTTTACTTTATTAACTTCTCAGTGGGAAGTTACAGCAATGAGTCCGATTTTGCGAATCCCGAATTTTGACATATCTCCACGTTTTAAGGTCCTCAGAGTCAATACAACCGTTTTCCAGTGGACGTCTGTGTGTGTATGTATGTTCGGAATTATTTTTCGCCTCGATTATCTCGAGAACAAAAAATTATATCGACGTGGGACCAATTTCATACTGGAGGAGAAGGTAGGATTATGGCTCACTTTTTGTTTCTATTAAATTATATCTCACTCTCTTTTCAATTATCATCAACTGTCACTTTTTAAAGTCTTTGTTCATTGCCAAGAAGTTACTTATCAGTATATTTGTAGATTAGTTTACGCAAGATACACCATGCTCGCATAATAAACGAATGGGCCATATTAAAGACTGGACCATAATCCTACATTCTCCTCTAGTATACTCGATATCAGTATGCTAATTAATTAAAGAATTATCAGAAGATAATTTAATTTTCATACGTAAAAAAACATAAAAGTATCCACGAGACACTTGTGAGTTGTTGAGGATTAAGGCTAAAACATAAATTACTTATTATACTCTAATATCAATTAATAATAAAGTTAATAAATTAATAATAAAGGTAATAAATTAATAATAAATCTTATTGTATACTTTTCCTGCAAGATGATTATTATTCTTGAACCAAAAAATTCGTAACTCACTATAAAAGTTTTAACATTCGTGCATTACATACAACACCCTAGAAAATGGAACTGAAGTTCCGAACGTTCCTAGAACGGAAACTTTCAAAATCATCGGATCATGAAAAAGTAAGCTCTGATAGGATTGAAATAAATAAAACAAAGCGAATTAAACATCCTTGGGGTGTCGGAAAACCCTAGACGACCCCGAAACAACCCTTTCAACCAAAAACGAAAGAACACCTAACGAATCACATACATCAAACCCTTGAAACCATTTTATTTTCTATTGGAAACAATTATCAATGAGCAATATTTTCATCTGTTAAATAATATTAAAAAAAAATATTAAGTATGTTAACGCCTGATTTTTAGATCCATTACAGTACTTTTGATACATGTAGGTTAATAAACTCAATTCTAAGAAATAAAAAAGGTTACTCTGAGGAACAGAAGTACGAAAGTCATAAAAAAAGCAATAAAAATAATGAAGAATTAACGAAAAAGAACCTGGTTGCTATCATAAAATGAGCGAAAAGTGCAGGTTATGCTTGCACATGAGAACATTGCGTGCAAGGAGTTCTCGCGAAGGTGCGATTTTCTCGCGAGACATACATTATTATTTTATTTGTATGTCATACAACACTCTGGTGGTCGCAAAATATTTATTACATCAAGATCATTTATTTTCTCACTGGTGGCCAATATTAAATCATTTTCATTATAAACTTTACACTCTAATAAAATTTATTTTCCTAAAAAAAATTGACGTGATTGAAGCGTCTATAATTTATCATCAGAACGTTAAAATACATTTGCTATCGATCAATAAATGTGCTCTAAAATTGTCGTAATGAAAATTTTTTAGAAATTTCTACTGTAAGTCAAGTTTAACTAATTATTATTCGAACATAAAAGTAAAAATATTATATAAAAAAAATAGATAACCCAATGACTTTTAATATTTGAATTTTCTGTTAATATAGATAGAGTTGTTTCAAAAATGAATAAATAAATAAGCAAGAAAAGTCACTTACAACATTATCCTGGTGAGCAACATCAGCACCATGTTGTAAAAGAAGTTCAACTACTTCTAAATGACCTTCTGCAGCAGCCTTTTGCAATGGAGTTACTCCAGTCTGTAAAAATAAAAACCGTGTAAATAAAAATTCAATATTTATCTCTGAAATACATGAAGATGTTATAGCTGATTAAGGAAAAAGAGTTGAGCAATAAGGATACATCCATGGGGGTATCAAACCTAACAATTACATCTTGACAGCTATATTTATTACAGAAATCACCCAGTCAACTTTTTTCTCTATTTGATCAGTGTATTTACTAAATAAAATTCATTTCAAAACAATACATTTAGCCAAGAATGTATCAAGTAGTATAAAAAATAGTTGAATAATTTAATGAATTGTATAAAATATAATTAAAATGTCCACAAATGGAGACAAGGATTGCCGTAATTGAGAAAAAGGGACGATCACTATAAAGATCTTTTTATCAAGGCTGAATGAGATGAAGAAGAAAGGAAGCCACTCTACCTCTAATTACGTGAGTTGGACGCGTTTATAGCTGAATAAGTATTAATTAACAGGCGGTCTTGTGGTTTGAGTTAAAGATGTTATAAGAAAGAAAGAGAAGGAAAATGAAAATGAATCAAGCAAAGGGTTCTATAAGCTTTCCCTTGATCGTATACAGTAACCCAAGAAACCACTCGTTTAACTGACTACCTTACAAACTCAGTTACCAGTACTAATACTTTCCTTCCCTTTCATCTCCAAGCTATAAATGGAATTTCCGCTGTACAATTGTATACACTTGGATTTTAACACTACATATCATGCTGTGTAATTAATTAAACAATTTAAAAAAAAAACCATTATTTACTTTTTTATTCAATTTATGCAGAAACGCTGGGGGAACAATTTTTTCCCCATTTTTTTTTTTATTATTTACTCAACTCTATGCGAAATTGAAAGATGAACTTATCATTATCGAACGAGTCATCAGCTTGAATATATACATAAAATTTCAAGGATTTTATATGACTTGGTTGACTCACAAATTCAGTTTTGAATCAACATTCATAATGACACGTTCAGACACAGCAGCTACCATTTTATTTTTCACGTTTCTCTGCATTTCTTATTATCATATTCAAGCTCGTGAGTATATTAATAAACCAATTATCTCCATCATAAAATATAGCTTTATGTAGTTGCTTATTAATTATAATAACATTCATAGCTATCGATTTGTTGATTATAAAAATAATATATTTTTAGAGATACAAAGAAACAACTTTAATTGTGTTTCACCTACTGGATTAAATGGTTACTGTATTGATTTTTTCAACTGCCCAGCGTTAGTGAGATTAATTAAATCCGTACCACTTTATCCACAAGATGAACAATACTTGAGAGATTCAAAATGTGGAATAAGCAGAAATAAAATACCGAAAGTATGCTGTGTGCCAGATATTCTTTAAGAACAAACAGTTGTTGATGTTTCTATGTTAATGTTCAATATATCAATAAATAAATGATAAAAAAATTTGAACATTAATTTCTTGGAGTTATCTTATAATTTATCGCAAATTCTCATCCCTTTTAGAATAAATAGAGCTAAATTTCTTATAGGCAAAACTAGCACAAATACTCTTGATTATTGAGCTTTTTATTCACATTTCAAGGGTTGCAACCCTATGTAAGGCCGTGTGGCCTAACGGATAAGGCGTCGGACTTCGGATCCGAAGATTGCAGGTTCGAATCCTGTCACGGTCGTAATTACATTATTTTTTTTTATTTTTTATACTCTGATATAAAAATAACTTCCTATGTAAGTGTACCATTGATTTGAGTGTTTTCAAAAATACTTTTCAGTGAACTGTAGCTGTTATAACTACTCAGTAAAACAAAATATATCATTCGATATTAAATTTATTATTATAATTGATCATTCTCAGTATAATGAATGAAACTTCTGTCAATTAATAAATAAAATTATAAAAAATTAAAAAGTATTGCAACAAAAATTATCATTCTACAGAAGTTGAATTTGGAGTAAAATTTTTTGGAGTATTTTACATTCTTTGTAAAGTATCATTCTCAATATTAAATTAAACCTTACTTTAATTTGAATGATGAATATTTTACTTCATATATCAACTATTTATATATTGTTTAATAAATAATGAAAATATTTATACTTATATGAAATTTAGACTTTTTAAAGAATAAACCAATAAACAACATCATTATAAAATAATAAGGATCTTGACTTTAATTTTCCATGTTTGCAGTTGTAGTCTTTTATATTATTTGATTATTTATTTCATCATAGCTTTGAAGGTCACATAAAAAAACATCTTCTTAGGATAAAAAATGTGTGTCTTTATTAATTGAACACACTTCAGCCATTATTCTACATGTCTTGATGATCACAATGATTAAAGTGAAGTTTTAAAAATTTTCAAGAAATATTTTTTTAAAAAGAAAAATGTAAATTGAATAATGGTGTCAACAATATTTTAGCATAAATTAGTGATATTTTTTTTTCATCAATCACATCATGCGTGTTAGCTATTGATGTCTATATATGGAGAAGCGGAGAAATAAAATGAGATTTAAATACTGTCAGAGCTCATTGAAGATACTATACTTTCTGTCAACAATTAAAGTAAATTGTTGAATAAGACATTTCTTGCGTGCACCCAGTTGCTTCTGCCCTTGGGTAAAGAATGATACGGTCGAGAGGCTAGAGTTTACTTCTTCTCTCGGTATCAGACCAATCCCTTCAGGTATTTCATGGGAGAGAGACTACCATTCATCTTTAAAATATTTATTCATGAATTTTTTTGCTTTCTCGACAGATTTAAAACTAACTTTTATACTCGTAAAAATAAAAATATTATAAATGACAAAATCATTCTCGAGAAAATGAAAAATTTTTAATTAATTCCTTCTGTTCACTTATATAATTAATTCTATGTTTATTTACATTAAAATATTTGTATAAGTAAGCATTTAAAATTCTCTTCTCAGCTGATAAAGACTGATTGAAAAATTCTATACAACTATGCGATTATAATGTAATTGAAAGAATTTATTGGAATTTTGATCGTATATACGATTTAATTGAATTTACTGTAATTGAAAAAAATTATTGCAGAATCGTTTCAATAAATCAAGATCAATTATTTATAGTAGAAAAGTATTTTTTTTTTGCAATAAAATAGTTTGAATATTACACGAGTTCATTATAACATGGATAAGATGAGTGTGTAAAACGATTGCTCACATCAGTCGAAATACCGGAAGTGATCTTGTCAGTCGACAGGTGCGACATGTGCAGATGTTTCTTTCTGAATGATTCTTTAAACAACTAGAAAACTATATGTGAATTAACCGTTACTTTGTTATGTTTAATAATTATGTAAGAACAAAAAGATACGCAATGAAGGAAGGATGCTAACAACATTGTTCCATATTAAATCGAAAAAATGTCATATCTATCAAGTAACTAAAGATAATTATTATTAATATTTAATATTTTGTTGCTTTAGATAAATTTCTCTAGACATGATCCAACACTGGCAGCATGTTGATACGAGTTAAAACGAGGCGTAGTAGCAAAAACTGGAAGCCGTCGAGAAGCACGCAACCACTTTTCAAGCGACGCAGGACTCATATTGGCAAGGAAAGTGCTTGTGAGACTTGTTTTTATTTTTATTATTTTCTTTTACTTTGTTTCTTCACTATCCGTCTTTTCTCATCTCTTCAAGATAAATGTTCAGTCTCTTCACAGAAAAGATGAGTCCACCATGTGTGTTCTTTTTTCAACCTATTATTTTAAGTAGAATAAGATCATTCTATTTTATAAACTTTTTGCCACGTTGAAATTTATATAGTAAAAATTTATATTAATCTCAACTGAACAGTCTTCCAACTTTGTAATTTAAGCTTTATATTATTTTATTGTTACTTGAAGGGATCTATAGAATAAATAACATTGAACATAATTAATTGTTTTTATAAATGATTTCATCTTAGTATTTGAAATAATTATTTTCATATTTTTTTATTAGACAGTCCGACGCCTTACTATAGAACTGGTTATTAATTAGTCAGAATGTCATAATTCTTGTATTGATAAAATATATGAATATTATTCACAGTTTTTGAGTTTCAATAAAATTATATGTATTAAGAAAGCTGTTGGGTTTTTAGACGTTATTCATAAAATCAGTTCTTACCCCTCATTTTGCAATGATATTATTGTCTATTAAATTTTTATTTATTATTCAGTATGAATACATAAAATTTAATAAGGTTTTATTATTAATTATTCCAACTTCAAAATCAAGAATTTTTAGTAAAACAATAAAAAAAGTTTTGAATGAAGAGACAAATAATTTATGTAAAATAATATAACACTATCTAATATCTTTGATTGTAAAAAAAAAATATTCAATTGTTCACCTGGAAATTATGAAGAATATTACAAAAGCTAAAAGACAAATTAAAGTCCATGAAGTTTGGTAAATTTTTTTATCTTTTAATTCTTTATTTTATATTTCAAGCTCAATAAATCACAATGACTGTGAAGAAATTTCAATTAAAATTGTCAGTATCATTATATGATAACTAATAACAACATTTTTTATGATTGTATAAAGACAAAAGATAAAACTGAAAGTAACAAACGATGTAGGTGCAAAGCATATAAGAAGGTAACGGCTCAAAGAAACTTTAACCCAGGCGATATCCTCAAGTTGATAGGACTCTTACACATGGAAATATAAAACAGACGCACATGGAAATGCTAAAGGCACGATTTGACTTTGTGTAGTGTTTGTATGTACCTTACAAACTCCACTACACTGCAATTCACTATAGTATCTTCTTGCATCAGTGCATGCTAAAGTCAGTTCTCTTCGTCTTCGCGTCTCTATAGCCTCCTTGTTGTGACTCGTAACCACACGGTGGGAGAGGCACACCAGTCAAACTGGTATCATTGTTCTGAGCACGTATGCGTTTTCGTCTTGTACGTACAATCGATGTCGAAAGTCAATCCTTCTACCCAATTTAATAAAATCTCAATTAAACTTGAAAAAACCAATAAAATATATCCGGTGAATCATAAATAATTATTTTAAAAAATATCATTAAGTTAATAATAATTGTAAAAGAATAGTTGGATAGTAAATTATAGACTGGTAACTTTAGAAAGGTACCCAAGAGTATCAATAATCGAATGATTAGTTAATAGCAGTTTTTGTATTGTTAATAAATACTTGTTGAGCATGTAATTAATGCTTACAGGTATCGAGTACCCGCATAAAATGATTAACGGGCTATATATGTATATAACTAATAAAAAGATATTGCGATATCTAAAGATGATCAGTCGGCAATGCAGTTGCGGAAGTAATAGCTGCTACTAACACCAACAACCCTAACATTTCTCGTATCCACTACCTTCATATTATGATCTTAGATCTGGTAATTGTCGACAAATTACATGTGTCGAATTGATAGAAGATAGAAAAAAACCATTATTTATTTAAAGTGTGAAAAGATTTAAACACGTGGCAATGTCTTTTTATAAATGAGTGTATTATAGTCATTTGAAAGGAATAAATTAATTACTCTTTTAGTCATTTAATGTCATTGACTAGATATATCAAATTCGAGTAGGAAGAATTTCGAATGGAATTTTACCTGGACTCCAATTTATAATAGTAGACTAGAGAGCGAATCTCCTTTTCAACATTGGCGTCGATTTGAAAAAATTTTAGATTTTAAAGAATTTTGCGACTATCTATTAATCAATTTAACAAACAATTTTTATTATTGACTGCAAAATTTTGCAATAAATCTAAAATATTCTTAAATAATTTGTAAAATGATGATTTAAAAAATGATAATTTTAGATAAATGAAGTGTTGATAAAATGATTGATCCACTGAAACAAAATGTAATAAAATTGAACAAAATATTTTTGAAAAGATTTCTGCCAACTTTACAGGGTTGTTTTCCGTTGTCTATCTTTCTCATATACTAACATAACAGTATGACTAAAAGAAAGGCAGACAGTCCATTGTATGGAGAGAAGTTGGAATTTAAAAGAATTTGACACGACGCCGTATATATATGTATACCAATGGGTTGGCCGCACCCGCTGGGTCTATACGTCTGACTCGTGCCACCAAACCTATAATTACTGACCACTTGGAATAGCCTTTTCACCGTACTCATAGGCGTATAGTAATACATATTTGTGAACAGATTTGGTATTCAGTCAATAAAAATGATTAACAATAAAAAATATCTTTTTTTACAATAATTAACTTTTTTATGTAAAATCCTTTTAAGGAGACTTAACAACACATTAACGTGACTCGAACCTTACAGCCTTTCTGATAAATTGTTGCAAAACCTGAATCAAATACATTCGAAGAAGGCTTTTAATCTTGCAAAATAAGAGCATGACTTTTGGATATAAATAGATACAACAATAAAAATCAAATAAAAGTATATAAAAAATGTTAATAATCAATTTCTATTCAGATCATAAAGTATAAATAATCTAAATACAATTATGTAGAATGAAAAAAAAAAAATAGATCATACGGCTGTTAATTAAATAACGCGTTTTTTAAGCTTACCTCGACTTAACTGTCTCTTTCGTTTCAATTAAAGTGCTTGAACGTTTGTATTAATTACTCGTGTTAAACATGCAAGATGATAGATATCATCTATTGCTCCTATCAAAAGATATTAAAACTGTGGCAGCAACAAAATTTAATGCATTTTAAATAAAAATATTATCGAAAAAATATCATTTTTTATATTTTGTATTAAATTACTTACATTATCAGTCCCATTAACGTCAACTCCGTGAAGAATGAGGATTTTACAGGCATCTACGTGACCAGAAGCTGCAGCAATTAATAAAGGACTACGACCATGCTGAAAAAAATTTTTTTAAATTAATTTAGCCTAATTTTTTTCATAAATTTTATGCTTATTTTATTCAAAATGAATTTCAATAAATTTCCAACGTAGTTTATTAATAATAATCTTCATTTAATTACCTCATCAGGAAGAGGTTTAGCACCTTCATCTAAAAGCCTAGATAATTTAGCTGTATCTCCACGTGCAGCTGCTTCCTGTATCTTTTCTGCCATTCCAATAATGCATCTACAATAGCATTAATCATATTAAATATATATATATACATATATTCGATCAATTGAAAATTGTATTTATCGTTTTATAAATAAATTTAGGAAGTGAAACAACCCTGAACAACGAAATTATTTCAAAAAAACTTGTATATTATTAAAAACAATAACTTTTCATATAATAAGCAGGTCTTGATGACCGATAGTATATCTCAATTTAAGTTGGAGTAATTTATGATGAATTGATGCGTGAAACCGATGTTTACTTCATAATGTAACCGACAATAGTCTCGGTTGTCTGATCTCATGTTGCCCCGTCTGATCGCATTATTATAACGCTCAGACGGTTGTAAAGTCAATTCCACGGACAAGTAGGTAACGCGTATATATATATAACGATCGGCAACGAAGCATAACTCCGGCTCGATATACTAATAATGCGTGAATCAGTGGCTCACCCTCTTATCCGTCCGTTCTAAATCATCCATCAACAGATATTTAAATATTTGTTGCTTTTTTTTTTTAAACGAAAGATATCAACTTGATATTTTATTTTTAATCAAGCCAATCGTCTCAATTCAATCAACCTATTGATAACAAATATTTTTAATTTTACTACCCTAAAAATTAAAATAATTATTCTACATATTTATAAATATAAATAAACGATGATCTACTTGTTGATAAATTAATCGATAAGAGTAAGTAAACTATAAAAGATCATTAGAAAACTGTATCAAAATGAATGTGCAGATAAAAGAACGAATTTTAATAATTCAAAATATGGATACAACATAAATATATATACGTATGTACATTTATGTATCTAATATCCGATGATACTTTGATTAGAGATGCTTTCATCGCGTGAGATAAAATAGGGGACTGGATGAGAGAAATGACGAGGTAGGAGAAGAAACATCTCTCGTCTTAACTCGTTTTCTTCTCAGTTGAATGTGACGCGAGAGTTGCAGGTGCATATAAGTACCCTACGGCTAAGTGTCCTGCACACGTTTCTCTTGTCGAGTGATCGCCTTACCCAAGCCCTCAACCTCTACGTTGTAATAAGACCTCAGGCTCACTTACATCTTGTAAGCTAACTAAATGAAGATTATCGTTAAGTCAATCGTGTTCAATAAATACTTCAATTAATTATTTTTATTCCGATATTTCAATTATTTCATTTATATACTCACAACCAATAAGCGTAAGTTACTCCGTTATCAGCTTCACCATACATGTCTAATAACACTTCAGCTCGCGGAACAGGCATTATATCTTGATAATAATACAGAAATTATTTTTTTATTCAATTCTTCAATCGATTCGTGGATTGCAACGGAAAGTCAAATGATCGTTGATCACAGTAGGAAGAGTGTGATTGACTGTTGGAGAAATAGAACGCACTGGGCTAGATATATATAAAAGATAGACGCACCCATATATCCGGTATTTATAGGAATCATTTTCATGTAACGTTCAGCCTTGATTTTAATAATGCACTTCGATATATGCGGTCGTGCACGTCAACGAATGGATTACAGACGGGAAATGGTCTTCACTTTGCATATATTGGAAGATGTAGGTAAGAAGATGAAGAAGAAGCTCCAAGGGAACTTGGAAACGTGTCATTTGGGGAAATAAAATCGTTCATCTTAACATTGTCGTGACGATAATTACATTGATGCATCAGCAGGAGAAAAAATTCTAAGAGTGTACACGCAAAAAAAAAATAAGTTTATTTTTTTTATTTTTAATTGGTAAAGTAAACATGTTATGATATTGATTTTTATTAATTTTCAATTTAATCGGATAAAAAATTCTTCATGACAACCTCATCTTTATTATTATTAAATACCACAGCCATAGATTAATGGCAGTGCGATGAGTGTATATGTACAGAAAGTTTAATACTTTTTGTGGTAATTAATATTCTCATCATAATAAGTAGGTGAGATGGAAATTGTAATTTAAATATCATTACTAACATTGAAAGCAACGAACTAATATCTTCTTATTTATTTCTGATTACTTTGATAAAATAAACTTCAAAAAAAGTTGAATTAATTAATATATATTTTTGAGATTTAAATTGGAAATTATTTCAGTGTTTATAGTTTTATCAACTGAGAAATAACAACTTCATTGATTAGAAATTCTGCAAAAAAAAAGATGAATAAAAATGTCATTTTTTTATCTAAGAGTAAGCTTAGAAGCAGATAAACAATTATGATCAATAATCTCTTAATGTATAGTTTTTTGTTTTAATTAAAGCATTTAATAATAGTCATTAGAAATGCAAAACTATTAAGTGATACATTTAAAGACAAAAGAATGTGATTTCTGAGAAAAAAATTACTTGCACAAATCATTTTGTTGGTATACAAGCAGAAAAATGGTTTGAGTTAAATATTATGATTAAAGTAAAGAATTTTTTCTTGGAAGCATCATTATTTCTCTTAATGTATTTTTGAACGTTTTTGTATAGTGTTGTTTCTGAACCACAGCGTGAGTTTTTTTTTCTCAATTAAAATTAGTGACAGTAACTAAAAACAATAGTTTTAGAACTACAAGAACTACTTTTAAATTGTTATTGTTAAAATAAAAAATTAATTACGTAGCAAAGGTGAGTAATTTTTTATATCACTAATTAACGCTCAACAGTATAAGAAATAGCTATTATTATAAAATACAAATACATATTTCATGTAGTCCATTGTATTATATGAGAGATAGTAATTTTAGTATTGTTAATACTTATTATCTAATTTAATAACACCTCGATGCAGTTGTAGAGTATTTTTTCAGTCTTACGAATACCAACTAAGTAGACCATTGCACGCAATTCGTGTTTTTTTTCTTCCTGTGCGATTTCAATAATACCTAAGGGTTGAAGAAAATGAATTTTAACAAAAAAGACAATAACATGTCTTATTTAACTATAACTTTTTCGAGTACCAGTGGTCGATATTAGGATCCTCTCTAAATTTTGTTGCCCCTAATTCCGACCATTTTATTTTTCAACTTTTTAAAAATGAAATAACGATGAATGCAATATTTTTTTTAGCAATCGAATCATCGGAAAACATACAAGTCGGATACAAAAATTAAAATCATAATGTATTTTTGAGACTGCTAATTAAACTCTCATTTTTTAAGTTAATTTTTAGGATTTCGTAGATCTCTTCAAGCAAATTCTAGCATCCAACAACATTTACAATTTTTTCCACATAACAGCTGATAAATTTTATTTTTTTTGTGTCACTAACTGAAAGCATAGTTTTTAATTTATATATTTTACGGAAAAAAATGCATTTTTATTTATTAGATACACAGATATTCATTAAATAGCTAGAAGATACTATAGAAGAAATAGAAGATACTATCAGTGAAGCAGATCTTTTACTTTCATGTTTACATTTATCCACGCAGCGAAATGTATAGTAAAAATTACCCTGAATTTTATAGTAATTTGGTGACACTGCAGGATGACGGTAAAAATTACTATACACATTGTAAAAAATACTGTGCACATTGCTGAATTTACTAAACTGCATAGTTATTTTTACTCTAATTTCACCCTAAAAATTACTATGTAGTTTAGTAAATTCAGCAATGTGCACAGTATTTTTTACAATGTGTATAGTAATTTTTACCGTCATCCTGCAGTGTCACCAAATTACCATAAAATTTAGGGTAATTTTTACTATACATTTTTCTGCGTGTATTTGACTGTCCATTTCTAATATCCATGTGTTTTTAAGTGCAGGTAAACCTGACTTCTATTTCTTGAAAATTATAAAAATTCATACAATCTATACAATTGCTCTCTGTTAATTGATTTCTGACTTTATCACATCATTATACAACATTTAGTAATTATTTAGAAAATTTATTGTCTTTTTCTATCGTTTTCAATAAATAGTAGACGAGTTCACCTGCAATTAAAAGTTTGAAGAAACATGCAATTTGTCATAATTTTTCCTTTTGAATTTTTATAATCCTAGTAGCCAAGATCTGACGTTAGTATTCATGTAAGCGGAAGTGAAATTGCAATATTATTTGGAACTTTATAGCGTAATCGAACTTATTTTTTTATATCCCTGAACTAATTTCATCTGCATTTGCAATGTTAAAATTCAGATATGGCGTTATAAATTAAGATTAAAAGAACTTTCTAGAAAGAGTCATCAATTTCGAAAATTTTGTAGGTCCTCTATCTCGAAAAACTTTTTCTTCTAAAATACCGATTTTCCTATTAAATTGTTGTTATTTTGTATATTTATTGCACCATCGGCTCGGCACTATATAAGTAATCGCTCTGTACATAACAACACGCTTAGTCAAGAAATCCGTTCTTTTTCTGGTGACGACAAAAACAATACATTACACACCACGGGACGAAACTGAGCTATATCGTACTACGTGTAAAATTGGAACTCAAGCCGAAAGCGAAGGTGGCAAACACGTGGTATGATGTAGGTCACTATATTCCTGTGGAGAGTACACTTTTTTTTGTCAGAAAGTCCCTAAAGGTTGGAGTTTTTTTCTACACTGAGAAAACAATTGCGTTAAATGAAAGAATTTTTTATTCAATCAATAAAAGAAACTAGGAGTATTCTCAAGATAATATTTGATTCAGACTAATAGTAGTGTTATTAAAAACACATTTAGTCTTTTGTTTCAATGTTGCGACAAGTTTGAAAACAAATGACATTTCATTCATTTAAGTAAATAAAATGATTTCAATCAAACATTCATAATTCGAAGAAATATTTTTTTGCGACTATATGCACGCAGATGATTTTTCTGCCTTTCGCTGAGGAAGAGATTGGTCATTTTCAGACATTAAAACTTGGACGAAACTTAATCTTCCGGAAGAGGGCGGAGAGGGGGGGTTATGACAAAAAAAATCATTATCAAACTTTTCTGCTATTAGTGAAATTAAGAAATACTGTGTATATAGAAAGGTAGTTATCATGTTATTGATCCATATACTGCATCAATTATTTACTTTTTATACAACAATTGTAACTAATAAGTTATTATTTCATTAATCTTCTCATTCAGTTTGCACATTAGCGTGACGTAATTATCAGAAAATATACATTTGTGACATTTATAATGGATTTTTTTGCATTTGTTTACCACAATCGCCTGCAATGGGTACAACGCATAATCCGTAATACTTGTGAAAATTACTGGACTCCTATTGTGTACAACTAGGTTCTGTCGTTGCAGTGACGCCAATTAAGATGATCATGTGACGTACTATATACTAATTCAAAAGCTTTCTAACAATGAATTATTTTATTTTGGTTTTAAATTGTAATAAGATTCATATTTGGAATATGTTTGTTCAATTAAAATGAATTCAGGAGGTAATCATCTTCATTAGTGTTACTATATCTATAGCACTTGCCTGTATAAAACGGAATTCTACTAAGTCTCGTTGATGGTATAGTTTATGCTTGACATTTGTTACAGCTGATTGCAGTGAACAAATACAAAAAAGTCAATCACAAACGTTGTAAACTCAATCTTTCTAATAAGTCAATCGTTATTGACAGTATTAATTCACAAAAAGTATGAATTGACGATTGCAAATTATCATTATTACTTTCGGATGTATACAGTGCCTTTCAGTATTATTTGAAGCAGAGAAGTTCGATAATTAACTTTCTTTTAATTAGTATTTACCGGTCAATGACCTATAAAAGTGTTGTGTATTTTCAATTAACAGATTGCGACAGTACGGAAAGAAAAGTGTGATAGGGCATTTCGAAGCATGCTACAAGCCTTCTGAAAAAAGGCCCACTAAAAACTGAAGTCCGAAGGATCTTGGAAGAGAGAAGATATATATTAGGAGAACTAACAATTATAGAATCTGCAAACAATAAATTCGATAGAATTTGTGTAAAACCGGATGGCAACTGCCTATTTCGTACATTAACATACTCGCTTTATAGTGACGAGAATTACCATACCGAAATACGCAAAAACATTGTAGATTACACAGTCGAAGTATATGATGAATTCGAACAAACTTTATTGGCGACTTGTGTTAAGATCAAGTATGAAAATGCCACTCGTTATAAGTCAATAATGGAAAGAGATGGCGTTTTTGGAACCGATTTTGAAATAGGTATGTTCGCAAGATTATATAAGAAACGTGTGGTCTTGTGGCAACTTGTCAATGGTCAATATTCGGTATATGCTCCAGTAGTACCTGATGAAATTGATGGTGAGGAATTTATCAATATTGTATTCACTGGTAAATTAAGATCAGGCCATTTTGATTTTTTGAGAAAAAAAAGCGATTATCAATCTCATGTGAATAGGCCAAATCAAATTATGACGAAAAAACATGTTTCCGTATCAGATAGTGATACTGCCCTTAACAGAGAAGTTGAATTTTATCTTTCACATCAATGCAAAGAGTCACAAATTACTGAGGACTGTAAAAATATCATTAATAATTCAACATCCGTAACTAAAAAGGAAGCAAGCATTAATACTGAAGAAATATCAACTTGGGATTCATCCAGATCTTCAACTGATACTGGTCATAATAATTAATCTGATAAACAGCTCAATCAGAATAATTTTTTTTTCAAACACTTTTCAAGGTAATACACTTCATAGCTCAATTTACGATTTTCATGATAGTGATAACGAACCGATAGAACATTATAAATCAAGGCAAAGTAAAAAGGTCACTAAAATTGATAACACACTTAAACATAAGGCTCAAGATGACTCTTGCTTAACTCTGTATAAAGAGGATTCTGTGGAATGCGATATATTGAGTATTCATAGTAGCGATGATGAATTATCAAGAAGAGAAGAGAATAGTGAAATTGATCAACTAACTATTTTGAGTATATCGAATTCATCAAGTGACAATGAATCAAGGAATGAAATAAGTACACAGAGATCCAACAATTCCAGGCCAAAACAATCCGGCAAACCAAATATTTATACGGAAAATTATGGTTTCGTCGACGTAGTCAAGTCCTTGCTTCCCCCGTCCGAAGGACGGAAATTGAGTACCTCGCCTCTTTGGGCACAATTCTGGAAAATTATAACTCTACTCTCTTCGCGTTGACAGTTCGGGACGCGTATGCCTGCACCTTAGAACAGGCACAAGGATTCACGCAACAAGCCCGATGCCTTACAACATATCACTACGAGTCCGACCTCAATTGGCCAGTTGTACCTAGGCCTACATGTCATATTTTGACTTTGCAGCCCCAGGCGCAGGGTTTGGAATTTGGCCTCCCGTAGCACCGGTTCGTTATCACTATCATGAAAATCGTAAATTGAGCTATGAAGTGTATTACCTTGAAAAGTGTTTGAAAAAAAAATTATTCTGATTGAGCTGTTTATCAGATTAATTATTATGACCAGTATCAGTTGAAGATCTGGATGAATCCCAAGTTGATATTTCTTCAGTATTAATGCTTGCTTCCTTTTTAGTTACGGATGTTGAATTATTAATGATATTTTTACAGTCCTCAGTAATTTGTGACTCTTTGCATTGATGTGAAAGATAAAATTCAACTTCTCTGTTAAGGGCAGTATCACTATCTGATACGGAAACATGTTTTTTCGTCATAATTTGATTTGGCCTATTCACATGAGATTGATAATCGCTTTTTTTTCTCAAAAAATCAAAATGGCCTGATCTTAATTTACCAGTGAATACAATATTGATAAATTCCTCACCATCAATTTCATCAGGTACTACTGGAGCATATACCGAATATTGACCATTGACAAGTTGCCACAAGACCACACGTTTCTTATATAATCTTGCGAACATACCTATTTCAAAATCGGTTCCAAAAACGCCATCTCTTTCCATTATTGACTTATAACGAGTGGCATTTTCATACTTGATCTTAACACAAGTCGCCAATAAAGTTTGTTCGAATTCATCATATACTTCGACTGTGTAATCTACAATGTTTTTGCGTATTTCGGTATGGTAATTCTCGTCACTATAAAGCGAGTATGTTAATGTACGAAATAGGCAGTTGCCATCCGGTTTTACACAAATTCTATCGAATTTATTGTTTGCAGATTCTATAATTGTTAGTTCTCCTAATATATATCTTCTCTCTTCCAAGATCCTTCGGACTTCAGTTTTTAGTGGGCCTTTTTTCAGAAGGCTTGTAGCATGCTTCGAAATGCCCTATCACACTTTTCTTTCCGTACTGTCGCAATCTGTTAATTGAAAATACACAACACTTTTATAGGTCATTGACCGGTAAATACTAATTAAAAGAAAGTTAATTATCGAACTTCTCTGCTTCAAATAATACTGAAAGGCACTGTATACATCCGAAAGTAATAATGATAATTTGCAATCGTCAATTCATACTTTTTGTGAATTAATGACGGCCAGGTTTCGTCGACGTATTAACATACACAATTGCCAATGAAAACTACATCGACATTTCTTTATTAAGAAAAATAATGCATAATCTGATGGAAACAGAAATACGCTGCTTGTGTCTTTTGTCTTTTTATGCCGGTATACGCCGTAATGGCACATTTTGGGTAATGTATGTCCGGTGTTATGTAAGAAGTCACAGCGGTAAATTTCGATTTGACATTTATGAGAGAGATGAAAATTACATAAGAATATATGTATCGAGCAATACAAAACTTTCTGATAAACATCATGGAGATACAGAAACTATGCCGACCGATCAAGGGATACGACCGTAAAGAATTAGTGAAATTAATGAAGTACCGTTCAGCCGAAATTGTTTATTTAGAAAATATCCAAAAGCGTGATAGACAACTATTAGCTGAACGCCATGGACATTCGTGCTGAGCTGCTGTGCACATACTATGCATAGAGTAAGCAGAATTATAAAACGTGAATTATTTGAATTACTCAAAATAAAATCATTATTATGGGAGTGCATGGCTTTACTTATGTTATGTCGAGATTTTGAAATAATGACCATAATTTTTATAAATATTCTAGAAATCATCCTTGCAAAATATGAAGAATCAATAAAGACAGCATTTGATTTGTTAGGAATGGGAAAAGGAGTTAAAAGACAAAAAGAAAGTCTGAATGATCTAATGAAAGAAGCTCAAAAACTAGAAGATAAAGAACTTGAATTAGATGACAAGTTCCTTTAATAATACAGTATAAGTAAAGCTGTATATAAAAATTCACCATTTTTCAAACATTTTTGGAAACAGCTAGGCATTGTTGCCGATGTAATTAATAAAAAAGAAGAAAGTATCGAAGAAATTACAAACCCATATTATGCACCTAAATTCGCAGATTCTCTTACGATGCATTTTATGCCGTATAGTCCAATCTGGAGCTGCCTCATGCTTAATCTTGTTGATCCAAATATATCACGTATGTCTAATGCCTATGTAGAAGCACGCAATAAAACTTACAAGTAAATTATTTTAAAAGATCAAAAGCGAAACATGATCGGCGATGTATGCAGAGCATTACGCGAGTATAATCAATATCTGGTAGCTGAGGAAGACGTAGAAAACATAAAAGAGAAAGGAAAAGTGAAAATCACGCATATTCCGTCATATCCAAAAACGGCATCAAATCCATTGCAAACAGAAAAATGGGGACGGAAAAAAACCGATATTACTCTTCAAAAACAAAGAAAAAACGGCATGCTCATATGGCAGGAAAGCATATAATAAAGATTAACCAAAAACTCGATGAAAATGACGATACCGATACTGAAGATGATAAGAAACAAACAATAGAAAAAAGAAACAAAGCTTGAACACAGAAAATAAATTTAAAATAAAGCGTGCAAAGAAAAATACGCTTATCAATAACAAAGCACGCGTTGACAGAGACACAATTCCTCAACAAACCAAAACTCAACGGACAAGTGATGATAGAACTATTGGCACTCTTAATAATGGTTTAATCAGTGATTTCCTTTACTTTTTATTGTCTAGTTCGAAATCCATAGCTTACATAAAACAAGAGAAGACTGCACAGTGATATATAAAGAATTTCAATAATCAGCCGGTAGCTTTAAACGTTTAGGAAGTTTGACAGCTCATCTTGATGGAGACATAATTGACGCATATATTGCATGTCAAATGGCAGACTGGACAAGTGTTACATACTTTCCAACCGATATCAGAAGAACAGTCTTAGGTTATAATTGGGAACAGAAAAATAGTTCGAAATTAAAATGGATGAATATCAAGAAAAAACTTAATGCAAAATTATTAATACCGTACAGTCTACGTCTTCATTGGCTACTATTAGTTGTTGAACCAGCAAAAAGTGAAATATCTCTAATGGATCCATATGGTACAGCTTCTGACAATGAAAGAGTCTTGAAAGCATCCAAAAAGTATATCGAGGAATCTGATGACAGGCCGACGATAGCTAAAATGCGCAATATAGATTGGAAAATGACCAAAATTACAAACTGCCCATTATAACAATTTAATGATACATCCAATTGTAGATTATACATAATCCATTATATGGAGTCTATTGGAAAAGAGAGTTCATTTGATGATAAATTTGATCCGGAGAACTATCGTCAAATAATTGCAGAAACTCTCATTAAGAAATCTGAAAATATGCAAAAGAAATGTCTACATTGCATGAGGAAACTGAATGAGAAACAATCAAAAAGATCATGCAATATGTGTAAGCGACAAATACACATACAATGCATACAAGAAAACTTACGAGAATTTGAAAAAAACATAAGCTCTAACGCATATAGAAAACGTAAAAAAAAAAATCGGAAAATAACGATAGAATGGAATTTGGAATTAAAGGATTGAACCAGAATATAAAGATATCCATTCACAATTAGTAATAACTGATCACTTTAAATCCATACAAGCTGCATTAAATGCACTGTGAATCAACACAAGCTGCATGAATTGCGCTCCAAATCAGTACAAGCTGCATGAAATGCGCTCCAAATCCATACAAGCTGCATCGAATGCGCTGTGAATCAACACAAGCGGCATCACATGTATTAAATGTGCTTTGAAATATTCCGACTGATCGGTGAAGATTCAGGTCGACCTTAATCAGTAGATCAAAGACACAATATTTTTCTTTAACGGTGATTTGTTCTTTGAAATTTATTACATTTCGAGTATTTAAGCAAACTGCTTCTGGAAATTATAGAATCGTAGACATTTCTACCTACGTACCAATCTTTTGAAATTTCGAGAGATAGCATTTGTTTTTGGTGCAGGTAGTATTGATTACATCGGAGCCATATTGAGTACAATTCAAATTAATGGGAGCTGCATCAAATGCGTCCTAAAATACAAGCTGCATGAAATGCGCTTTAAGTCAATAAAAAACACATACAATGGGTTTAACATCAATACAAGCTGCATACCATGCACTTTTCATCAATATTAACTGCACAATAAATAAAATCTATCTGTTTTAATTTCGAAAAATTGTAGCGTAAGTAAAGATATCAGAAATTCCACGATGGAAGAAAAACAACTTCGGAAATACTGGAATGGAAAAAAGATTAAGAAAAAGTAATTCTAGTTAGAAAAAATTATATATCTGCAATACGAACATCTGTCAATTTTCAGGTTCCGGTCAATCTGGGTTAATAAAAATTGGCAGATATATTTTGCACAATACAAAGAATATCTCTGCCAATTTTTGGGTGAATCTAAATCGTTGTTCTGCAGTTGATTTTTTTTTTGCAAAAACATCCTTTTTTCATTGAATTTACTGTTTTCTCTTAAATTTTAAGGGTTGGATTCGACCGATTCTTTTTTTTGACGTACTTTATATGATTTCTGTGCGTTGGTTCTCTCTCTCGTTCATATGAACGTTCGAAACTTCAACCACATCTTAAGACGACACATATGTGATGTAGCACTTATGTGAAAGAAAAGTCAGGCCCAGAAAAAAAGATTAAAATCATTTAGTAATTATTTATGTAATTAGTAACTCTACGATAATTAGAGAATAGCTGGAATATATCACTCAAACATTGAATAATGTGTAAATATTATATTTTAAAAAATAGAGACTTATTATTTATTGATTTATTGAATAATTTAAGAAATAAGAATCCTGATATCAGAAAACTGAAATTTATATTTCATTTTCATACAATTTAAGTGATTTATAATCTCATAAATCAGTAAAACTTAAATACTTTCTATTGAAAAGAAAAATAATAAACACAAAATATGTAAAAGTGTTGGAAGTGACAGGAATAAATAGTACCTTGAAACATTAGCTAACATACGTTAGCTTATACGAAACCAATGAAGATAACCTTCAGTAGATGTGGATTTACGTGCCTCTTCAACTTGAATATAAGCTACCGTGATTTACCTCATGCTTACAAGCTCACAAATACATGAGTATAATAACGTTCAAGTATCCATGTTGCGTGTTATATCTGGATAGGCGTGTGGCGATAATTAAAACATTTAAACCTCCAGGACTATCTTAACGACTGCCAGTTAACATTGAATGATATTAATTGACGATAAAGCAATAATCAACATTTAGTATCAAACACCCAAGATAACTAAACACATTATTTATAAAAAAGTATGACAACATTCAGTATTATTATTTTTAAAAAAATAAGCAATTGCTGTCAAATAATTTCGATCATTTTTTTATAAAAATCCTGAATTGTGCCAAGTTTGAATAATTTATAGCATCCGGATCAAAGGCCCGAGTTGTAAGCAGCAGCGAACAGTTGAAATACCCAACAATTATCCACTCATCCCTTCTATACTTTACCCTTCCCTCTTTCTGTATTTTTTTTATTCCCATCCACGTGAACACGTTGGTCCACTCTCCTGTACATTCCTACGCATTCCTAACGTCGCCATATGCCAGTTTATTCATTCCCATAATGATACTAAATATTTTTATTTGCAAAAAACGTCAATTCGTTTATTCCACTCGGTTTTACTGTAAAAGTAGTCATAAAAATGCTTTTATTCTTTTTTCCATGTATCTATAATATTATTTTCAACCCTTTCTTTACCTAAATTACAAGAAATAAGAGTAAAATGACATCAGATTATAACAATTTTCATACCTTCTGGAAAATGAACTGTAGGCTTGCACGATTTTTTTATTATTATATATACATTACATTATAAATGTGCGTATAAAAAAATTTTATTCTCACGATATTCTTCGACAACATTATCTTGTAATGATGCTGAAACTCGAATACGTGAAACATCAGTTATTATAATACATTACTGTTGACGCGGAAGTAGTTTAATTGAAAGAATGTCTGTGATTGCAGGAGAAATTGCTAACAAGTACATTAATTATAAGAGAAAGTATCTTCATTGCGAAAAGGAAAATTGACGCTAATCACAAACTATCTCCAATAAATCTATAAATAGTAAGCAAGAATAAAATGCAGTGGAAAGTGAATTTAAGTGTATATATAAATAAATATCAATCATTTAACTAATTTTATATGTATAATTAATTATGAAATTTAAATTACTGAATTATATTCAAAAATTTAAAAAAATTGTCGTAGCAGTCCAATAATTTATATTTACATTATTAAATAAATATTATTGATAAAGGTACGTTTTCAGTAAATCCTCTTCTTGAGATACTAAATGAAAAAAAAAAAAATGTAAAAATCATTTTATCATTTTCTGTATATATGTATATATACATATATAGAAGCAAAGAACATCACAGCGTAGGACGATGGGATTTTGTCGAGGTTGTACTTTACGAGGGACTGAATAAATAATCATATATTTTCCAAACCACCTTTTCGTGTGTATATATGTAGAGATAAATTTGCTTTAACTTTTCAAATCTAAATCTAAATACATTTCAACATTTTTTTACATTTTATTACTAATGTTTATTTTTTAAATTCAAAATAATTTTTCAAATTCATTCATTAAACGAAAGTACCAAATATCATACAATATTTTTTGATAATCAAAAAATTTTTGTGACTTTCTAATTCTTTTTTTGTTATTTCTTGGAAAGAATGTAAATTTTTAATGATCTCATTAAGAACTTCAGACCCTCCAAGTCCGTTGAATTGAGTCATCAGTTGCAATTAATTGCCGGTTAATTGATATTGCATTCCTTTGAAACGTATTTAGAGAAATTAAATGATTTGTTAGAACAAACTGTATTAGAAAAATGTTTGTATAGAGATCATAATTGTTTTTATCATGTTTATGATTCATTTAATCATAATAGCAACACAATTAAAATGAAAACAATTTCCTTGACAAATTATGAGAATAACAACCTACTAAATAATCTTTTTTTTCCAAATTTACTAACAATTTGTAATGCAAATTTTTTTTTTCATATTCATAATATTACATTCATTTTTAATTAAAAAATTTTAATAGTTACCATTGTATTGGTTCTTAACTATAGCCAATCAACCGGTATAAGACGTGGTCACTTTATTAGCTAGAGTACCGAAACAGAACTTTGTCTATAGATAAAAAGATGAATGAGCAATCAGAAGTAAACGTTAAAAAATTCTATGAATTTTATGATAACACCTTGGAAGATATGCGCACACAGATCACGGAAATCGTGCGTGGATAATTATGCAGACACCACCGCTGGGAGTATTCAACCAACATTGCGTGCGCTCGTGCATGAGACTAGAAAATATACATTTACATTTACACTTTGAACATATGCAATTCTACGCACAATTTTTATGTATGTTTTGAATACAAATGGGGTAAATAATACTAGACATTTGTGCGCAACTATTGGATATTCGAATGAATCGATTCACAATTGTTCGTACAAAACGAAATGTACCATTCAACTTAAATTTGATTTCCTATAGCATTGTATAAATCGTCTGAAACGATTTTATACACAATTCTTTATGAAGGAAATATATTTTCAGCATCTATGCTTTGATATCTTTTAATAATTGACAGTATCAACAATAAACAACACAAAGGAATAAAGTTCGATTATTTAATTACTTACTGATATCTTTCTAACACATTCTGATGAGTTACTTTTTAGTTGATTAATCCATATTTTTTTACTCTTAGCAACATTACACGCTCTTAGATATTTTAATAACACAATAGATGCATAAAAAATCACTATAGCACTTTATACACTCATAATGATCAAATATATTCTTGTTTCATGATCGTAAAATTTCATATTCCGTTAGATACTCGTGAATATTCACAAACACGTATTTGAACTTGATTCTAGGTATTCACAAAAAATTTATCATAAAAAATGACACTAACTTGCAGTAAACACTATAAAAATAACCATTCTTAACTTTCAGTCAATTAAATATTTTAACGTTGACCACGATCTACATATATGTTTTGCAAAGTAATCAATATATAGGCCAAAAATATTGAAAGCGTCATGGCGTCTGTTTTAATAATAAAAAAGAATTTCAACACTTGCAAAATTTTTAGTTACGTTAATTAACTTGAGAGCATCATTATACCATCGTTACATGTATCATGGTGACACTTCATGTTATTATATTATAATAATTGATTATTAAATTCAAATTAATAACATAAATCTACTAACTTCTAACTTGAAAAGGCGACGTTTAAAACGAAACTGAGGATCTACGGCGAGAATCAATCCCCACTTTCTTTATTTCTCAACTCTCTCCTTCCACACATCCTTTTACACGGTTTAAATTTTTTCAATCACTTGATCTGCTTTATCGACACTTGTTGAACTTTGGAGAATTTTAATTTTTCAAAGTGGTTTCAAAATTTCTTTTTTAGCATTATTTTTAGTTTTTCATCATTAATACATTTTATTACAAATTAAAAAAATTATAACGTAAAAGTCTTTCTCATAATTTTATTTTACACTTTTATGAGAAAAATTTTTCTATTTTATTATTAAAACAATTATTTTAAAATCTGAGTATTTTGATTAGACATGTTTTAGAGTCTTGTAGACAATTATAAAATGATTTGAATAATAATTCCTAAAAATTTCAAACAAAACATATCGAAACAAAAAGCTATCGCGATCAGTAGCATCAAAATGAGTTTTTCAAATAGTTACTAAATTGATTCTTTCGGCTAATTTATCAAAATTAATAGTTATTGACGCTACATATTTGGTTTAAAAGATCAAAATTTTCTTTTGGAAAAAAATAAAAAGTTATTATAATTAAAAGAAAAAACCTAGAAAATTTTATTGCTTTGAAATTTTATCTTTTGATAAAAATATTTAAACATGGATCCTGAAGTTATTGATAAAAATTCAATAAAAATTGTGGAAAGTATTATTGAAAAATTTAATTTGGCAATAGAAAATATTCAGTCATCTGCAACCGACCAATTAGAAAATTTGATTTCTACATTTGAAGACATAAACAAAGAAGATAACATAATTCAATTAACCGAACAACTTATTCATAAATCAGAATCATCGAATGATTTGTCTATAGGAGAATGTATATCAAATGTCAGTTCCGTTTCAAATCCAAAAGAAACATCAGGATGGTTTAATACATGGTGGTCGAAAGTTGTAAACCACAAATCAAGTGAAAAAAATTTAATAACATCTATTACATCAATTAGCTCTACTAATGATGAGCTAAGTGCAGATGAATCTGCGTTAAATCAAGCAAAAAAGTCTATAAAACAGCTAGAAGATCAAGGACCGGCTGGTCTAGTTCACATTAGTGCTTTGAGTAATGTCGTTAACAGAAGAATACTCGTATGGACATCATCTACCAATTTATATCACGATACAGGAAAAAAACATCCCGGTGATCCTATTAATATACAATTTCATTCTCAACCCGAAGAAATTCAAGGACATTGGACGCTTTTAGGTAACGAAGATCCCAATGTTGAAGCGGATTTAAATGATTGTCTCTTTGCGACAATTGCAGCTCAAACTGGTCACAAACCAGAAGAATTACGAGCTGCAACCGTTGAGAAAATGCGAAAAAATATTCGAAGTTTGGCTAAAAGAATAAGTGAATTAGCAAAACAAGAACAATGCGGAAAAATTGTTCTTATGGTCGGTGGCGCCAGATATGATGGCAAATCAGCTAATGCAGCCAAAAAAATTCTAGACAATTCTCAATGTGGGAGAAGTCATCCCAATCATGCTCATGGCCATCCAAGAGGCCATGCCTCACACCCATCAGCATCTGGCGCGACTGAAAGCGCAGAAAATTATTCTATTGGAACATGGAAAACTGCATTTTTATCACGGAATGATCAAGATGTAGTTGGTCATCTTGCATTAAAAACAAGAACTGCTCAAGTAGCTATGGAAAGACTTAATCAGGGCGGAATAAGGCAGGTGGTACATATTCCATCTTCTCAAATTCAAGAACAATTACCACAAGGAGCTCATTTTAATAATGGTCGTATGGGAAATGTAGAAAATATCAAAGATTTGGTGTTGGTACTTCAGCATTTTGCTGGACATTATGGTGATCCAAGCCATGATGTTTTTGTGCACACTTTTTATCCCAGACTAAATTAATCATTTGTATATCTAGAAAGTGACTATATTCTGTAATGAATTAAGAAATTTTATGATTAACAGCAACAGCCCGTTCATGTATCATTTACAAAATATTAATATTTATTTTTACATGAAAATTTTCATTTATTTTCTTCACTAATCTGAGTAAAACAATGGTGATATTTACAAGTGACATTATTTACGTTAATATCATCTTTAGGTATATGTTCACTTAAATTATTTAAAACAGATGAAAGAATGAATTTATAATGATTTAAATTATCGCGACTAATTTTTACTGAATTAAATGTGTATAATAAATTTTCAATTATATCTAATACTAAATTAACATTATCGAGATTATACTTTTCTATTTTTCGAGCTACTTCCTTGAGCCAAATTAATATACCATAATCTCTTATCAATATTGTACTACCCATCGTTATTTTGGTCGCTGATTTAAGAACTTGAAGTATTAAATTCTGTAACAAAAAATTAACAAAATAATGCTTATTGACTTATTTATTACAGATAGAAAATCACTGAAAATTAATGTATATAAATTATTCATTCATTTACCTTAGTTTCGGGATCCGCTAATGAGCAGTGATAAAAATCACAGATCATTCGAAAAACTGAAAATTTAAGTGCAAGTTTTAAATCAGCATCAGTTTTCATTCCGTCCCGAATTACTTCCAATATCCAATGTCTGTATAATTTATGGTTGATATCTGAGCTATGAAACAGTGTTAAAAATTCAGGTATTCCTTGCAGAACTAATGCAGGTTTAGCCATTAAAAACGATTGAATTGGTACAAAAAGTGGGTTTAATGGTCGAGCCGATATTAAAGAAGCTTTAGCTAAAAATGTCGTAATAAAACTGTTAAGTTGTATATTTTTTAATGAATTCATTTCAGCTTGCTCCTTCATAGACGCTATTCCATTGCGTAATGCATCAATAAAACGTATCCAGAGTAATTTATTTCTATTTTTTGTAGCTTCAAGGTGAAAATAAAATCGAGCCAGTACAGTAAAAGCTGCTAATCGTATTCCTTCACATGTGCTTCCACACGAAGCAAAAATCAAAGACAATGTTCCTGATTTAATAATTTTATGACATGGAATTACATTATCAACACTGAATGATGATATTAAAAGTGGAAGAAAAAATGCTGGATCATAAACGTTAGATGGAGGATGTAAGACGGTTGATTGTAAACTACGATTAATTGGAAAATTTATAACAGTATTATTAACAAGATCTTCGTTAAACAATTCCATAACCTGTGCTATAGATGGTTGTCGTAGTAGTGAAGTATCAATCTCTCCTTTAACGCTATAATGGTTAGCTGCTGCTTCACCCCATAAATATGGCTTATAATAATTTAATTTTATTTCTGAAGCTTCGTAGTGACGTAGAATAAGCAATATTAGTTGGTCTGACTCATTTAATGTTGCATTGTATGCTGATAAGAATAGAGGAATTTGTGTAGGTAACATCAAACTCCTATTTTTACGTACCAAGACCCATAAAAGTTGTAACAAATTTTTTTTCACTGTATTTTCACTACTTAGCATTAGATTTACAAATTCTGAGTGAGATGTAGTCATCTCAAAGATTGTTTTTACATAAAGATCTTCACAATTATTTGGATAAATGATGTCAATAAGTTTTGCTATTGTTTCTAAAAGAGGTAGAGTTTTTTCATCTTCTAATGGTTTTTCATTTTCATCCTTTTGATTATTTTTATTGGACGATTTTTTTAAACCTTGCTTCAACGAAAATCTGATAAATTGTGGCCAAGAACTAGCTGTACTTAATTCTTCAAATAAATCATTCTCTTCAGATTGTTTAAAATCACCAATTGCTTCAGATAAATAATCACAAAGTGTAAACATTTTTTCTTCATTTTTAGTATTTTTTTTCAATGAGTAAACAAATATTCTTATCAAAATTTGAATGAATTCTTTTATAACTGTTGTAGTATTTTTAAAAGTTGTCAGTTTTTTATACAAAACTCGTAATAATTTGATATAATTTATGTCAACCATTTCTAATTTATCTCCACTACGTATTATGGTACTTGAAATCTTATTGCAAATTTCTTCATTGAAACATGACATTATCAAACAAGAAATTGCATCAACATTAGTCACAATCCAATCAACATTTATGTTGTCAGCCGAAAAAGTTAAATAAAACACAATTTCTTCATTATATTTATTAAAAAGATCAGTTAAAAATTCTTGAGTCCATTCGGATGTTGAATTAATGGATATAATTGGGAAAATGATGTTTTGATTTTGAAGCTTGGAGTTTGATTTATAAGATTCAATTAAAACTGGAATTAATTTATCATTTTTAGATATAATTAATCTGATCAATGCTATTGTCGATATAGTTAAATCAGTGTTTAGTAAACCCTTAAACTGTTTATCATCAATAACAAAAATATATTCAGAATATTTATGAAAAAATGTGGTCAAACTTATTTCCCACGTCTCAATCAATTTAATTTTTTGCTTTGTTTTCATCTCCACAAGGTGATTAATCACACTCTGAACATTTTTTGTTAATTTTTCTTTTTTACAATCCATAGTTATTGATGTGGTTAATAGTTTAATAAGTTTTGGTATAATTATTCCCCAAGAAGATAAACTTGTTTTATTACTTATAAAACAATCTACTGGTAAATTGACAATTTTTTCCAACAAATTAAAAATATCCTCATTTGATAATGCAAAAGTTTCAATTAATTCAGCAGCATACGATGATAGCTTCGGTCTCAAATTAGTTGTACTAATTAGCAAATTCAATTCAAAAACGAATTTATTTTTGAATAAAAACAATACATCTTCCATTCTATTAGTATTATTGATACTGACTGCTGTTTTAATAATGTCTACGTAGCTAGCAGTGAGTATTTCATAGGAATTATCGTTCACTATCACGGAGAAATATTTCAAGGTCATAATATTATTGAAAATCATGCTCAAAAATTTTGTTAATACATTTAAATCTTCTATTTTAGTAGCTTCATCTAAGCTTTTTGCAATATTCAGAAATGTGATTATTGTTTTTTTGAATCGTTCAAGTAATTCTTGATGTAATTGCTTTTTCTTCATAAACTGTATTAAATAGAAAAGAGTCATTTGGAGAATGTTAGATGCTTCAAAAACTGTTAATTGATGTCGAAATTCAATCTTCTGATCTCCATAATCAAAACTAACTAATTTATCTCCATTAAATAATTTTTCAAACTTTATTGTATCTTTTGATAGTAAAAGTTTACTATAATTACTAATAATGTTTTGTGGAAAATATTTTTTCAGTGATACGGGAATTCCTTCAATCCAGCTCGATATATATTTATTAGGTAAACCATACATATCTTCAATTAGATTTTCTAATTCTACTGGATTTTTTTGATAATGTAGTGTTAAGACTATCACGTATGACATATAAATTGACCCATTTTCATTAGTATGATTTTTGAGATAATCTAACGCAATGTGCAATATATCTGGAATAGAGTTTTCTTCTTTTATCTTCGATATTGCACTTTCTTCATTTTCATTCTTATTCTTTTTGTTATTCTTGAAGAATTCATCTTTATTTTTTACACTGTATCTAAACATTTTTACGAGCCATCGAGCGACAGCATTTTTTTGTTCATTTTCAAAATAACTTAAACAATTTATCCAAATATCTATTTGGTTATCATATCCTTGGAATGTTTTCAAAGATTTCAATAAAAGTTTAATAGTATTTTTAGCTTGTTTATCTAGAATTGAAGATGTTCTGTTAACCATGAGTGAGTCCTTCTCAATGAGTGAAATCAAAAATATCAAAGATTTAGAAAAAATTGTTTCCTCTATTTCAAAAGCTATTGGATTGAGTTGAAAATTAATTGCAATTAATTTAGTTTTTATTTCATTTAATTTACTGATATTAGTTGTTTCAATATTTTTTAAATCAGTAAATAAATCAATTTCTGGTAATTTATTTGAAACATCAAAAAAGTTGATATCAAATAACTTAGAACTTATGTCACGATAATGTTCCAGTAATTCAACTATTGATGCCAAGTGATCAATTTTTTCTGGCAAATAGGATACCATTTCATCATCTAATGTATCTGACGGTTCTTCAGTTTTTAGTGTTAAATTCCACATAAATAATATTTGTTTCACGCTTGGCATATTTTTTTGAATGTAATTAACAACTGCTGATTGATAATTGTTTGAATCAGATTGGTTAAAATTGTTTTTGACTATTTTAAAATATTTTTGAATTTGTTTTAACATGATCAGGAGCATAGAGCAAACCTGTTGACGTACAATGATTGATGATGAATTGATAGAAGATGGTATTGTATTTTTTAAAATTACTTGTGGCATCGTCAAAGTGAGAGATGCATTAATTAATTGGGGTAAATGTAATTCCACTATGTAAGGTTTCAAATTTTCTGGATCAATTGATTCTATGACTTCGCATACAAAACTCATAACTGAAATCCATTTTGGTGATATACGTGGTTCCAAAAATGCTTCAGTATATGTCATTTGTGATTTAACTAAATCTGGACATGCTGACAGTACTTTTATAACTAAATCACGGGGTTTTTCATGTTCCCATGGTTTGTCTAAACTTTCCAAAACTGTATTTACTAATTGATTATGCTTACGACCTGAAGTACCGAGGCTTCTATCATTAAAAATTATTCCATATCGGGTAGATGTTAACAGAGTTATTAAAAACACATGAACTGCCTCTGTCACAACCTTTAAAAATAAAAAATTATTAAAATTTTAAATATTCTGAATCATATTATAAAATTGAGTGATATTTATTAAATATTTAGTATTGATAGTAGTACCTTTTTCTCATCAGGATCCACATGTTCAGTAATTTTCACATGTTTTTTATTCATTCCTGGCCAGTTTTTTGGACCTTTCCAATTATATAAGCACACCAAGCTTTTTACCACTGGAGTACAAAACACATGGAGCTTTGTAGTTTTCATTACTGAATTATTTTCTAACACATAAGTTTTTATTGTGGTTAATACTAAATTTACTGTTGAATGAGAATCATAAATTAGACCAGGAAAAATACTCGAAAGTAATCCACGTTTTTCCAAGAGACTTTTTATTGTTAAACTGTTTCCATCGACCAAAAATGCCAAAACAAAATGTATAAAACATTTTCTCACGCTTTCCAGATCAGTTGGTTTTGTTTGTTGGGTAAGGAAATCTATTACTTGAGAATGAAATGACAGATGATTAAGGAGTTCTCTCGGTAGGCTTCCGCCTAATGTTACCAATGCAGTCAGAAATTGTAGAATTATTTTTCGTTGTTTCGGACTACTTTGTTGTGACATCATTGAATGAATTAATGATAAGTGAGAATTAAAAATATGACGACATGCTTCGCCAGCACTTGATTGATGTTGAGGATACTTTGCTGTAATTCTGAAATGAAAAAAAAAGAAATTTACAACATTCACAATTTAAGATAATCACAATATAATAATGGAGTCAAGCTTATCTTGTCTCTAATCTTATAGTATTCAAAAACTTACTTCATAATAATGAAATACATAGCAGAGAATATTATACTAGCATTTTTTAAATTCTTCTTTTCATTAGTATCAAGTAATTTTAGTATTTCAAGAATACTACCACCAGCTTCTAAATATTCTCCAACCAAATCTTTTTCTCCATTATTATCTTGACAAACAGCAATAAATTTTTTTAGAATATCAATTCCACCTTCTGTACTGAAACTCTTTCTTAAAAATTTTCCAGTCATTTGATCCACTTCTTTGGAAGTACATTTTACTTCTACTTCATTGTCTTCCTCATTATTATCATCAGCAGTAATTGGATTATTTTCATCATTATTAATATTTCCATTATGATTATTTTTTACAACTTCATTTACTGAATATTCTGATTTAACTTTCTTGATATCAATTTCTTCAACTTCTGTTATTGTATTTCTTCTTTTTTTATTTTTTTTTGAACTTTCATTTTTTTCTATTATTAATTTTTTAGGTTTAGATTCATTTACTTCACTTGATTGCATTTTGATTGAAAATTTTTTATATTTTTCTCTTTATTTGTAAATATTCACTGTTTTCCATCATATAACCTCTATCGAACATAAAATTCAAACACGTGCGGCCGATGTCAACACTCGAGTATATTTGAGCCAGAAACTATGCTCCTGTATAGAAGCCTAAACCTGAAAATTTATTACCTCACAAACATTTAGTACGGAATCTCACTATCCGTGATGTTGGTATCGTTTTAAACTGCCAGGCAAACTCGCACTGGCAGCAGAAGTGCATCTTTGATTTTTAGAGTATGAAAAGTTTAAGAATTAGGAGCAAAAAAAACATAATGATTGATGATCGAAATGATTGCTGGTATTTATCAACAATACTGGCAATTTTTATCAAAGATGCACTTCTGCTGCCAGTGCGCATTTTTTTTGGCTCCCGAAAAGAATTTTTTTTGCACGACACTGGCCTACCAAGTGTCATGGCCGTTTGTTTATTGTTTTCAGTTAGCTACTTTTTTACAATTTTATTGGATTATTATTCCGTTGTTTAGGGTTATTATGTCAGAAATAAATAATATTCAATAGCACCGATCTACTAATTATCGTAGTTTTATGTATAAATCAGTTGTCTTATCATAAATTGTGCTCAAGTATCAAAACCGTGAACACATTGTAAATATTTATTCTCCATTTTGTGTAATATTTATGCATATAATGTAATGTATAATTGTTGTAAGTCAAAGATTAAATTATAAGCTTTCTTAATAATTCATTTATTTAATTATTTATTCCTTTTTCGTTTTTGAATTTAATTTTTAATAATTTTTTATTGATTAGTTTGATTTTCAACCACTACGCGACGCTAGTTATTAGGCCGCAAGTGGTGGAATATTTTTGAGTTTGCCCATTTCGTGTTGCCGGTAATCATGAAAAAATATTTGTTGTTGACGAAATTGAGCATTTATAATTGTACAAAGAAGAAAAGAGACAATATAATTTATCCATAGCTCAATAGAATTAATTACAATTACAATAATTATCCTATGATTTTGATACATTTTAAGATCCAATATACATAAATGTCAACGGTTCTCTCTTTAACACTGTTTCTCCATTTTTCATAGAATCATTTTTTTTACTATTAGAACTACCACCAATAACGTATAATAATTTATTATCGCTATTAAAACATGAAACTGTAAAATAAAATATTTTACTACTTTTTTTAGGATTTTTTTGGAGTTCAATGACATATTTATTGGTGTCATAATAAAATATCATATTACTAGATTTTTTAAATTTTTCAATAACTGTTTTAGTTGTATCATTGAATAATACTCTCCAAGTAAACTCCACTACTTTATGAGGATCAATTTGAATGAATCCATCTACGATTTCAGCTCCTTCAACTGTAATTTGAATTTTATCATCTGGCTCAATATCATTATCAAAAACTCGAAATTGCAGTGTTCGATCTTCTGACGTATTATCAATATAATAATATATTTCAAATCCATTATGAGTTACAACACCCATTTCTACAACAAAACAATTATACATAATACTGAATTTGTATTGATTTCTCCAAAACATTAATTCAGGATAGACTAAACGCCCAATAAATGAATTTTTAATGTTTTCACACATATATGATTGGACAGTATAATCTTTTTTTTCTGGCAACAATTGTTTAAATCCTTCATCGACTACTGACATTATTCCGGGCTCATTTTTTAAAATTTGCCAAGTTAATGGATTGGGATAAACTCTTTGTGTTAAATACATTTTTCTGAGTTGTATCCAACCTAGAGCAAATTCTCCTTTATAAACTATGTCAGTTTCATAAGCAGCAATACCAGGTCTTTGAATACGTAATGAAAACATAAAACGTTCAGTTTTGAATAATCCAAGACCAATAAATGGTATTATTGCTATACCAAGCTTTCCTTTGATATCCCACCAACGTTTATGGACTCTATCACCATTGCGACCGAATAAACCGAATGTGGTGTATGGAATAGTAGGATGTAATAATTTCTCCAAAAGTAATTTCATTATTTCTCTCAATCGAGATTTACCATTAATAATTATAAATATTTCTTCATAAAAATTACACAGTGTAACTAGATAAGAATATGTTGCTACATTTCTATGGAATATATATGAACCATCTTCGTACATACCATTGGATACTTGATCAATGTTAAGAAAATTTACATTGTAAACATTACATAGATCTTCATATTCTTTGCTTTTTTTGTCTTTCTCGTAAGTTTCTCGGTCATATAAATAATTTGTTAAAAGACGCGGTAAAGCAATGTATGCTAAATTAGCCCCGTCTCTAAATATATCTAACGATTTATTTAATACTGGAATTAATCGGATTATATTTTTATGACACACATACTTTTTAATACAATCGTTATTTCCAACATATTCATACATAGTCATTAATTTGGGAATGTAAACTGAAAAGGGATACCAATTTGTACCCCATGGATATATCGTAAGTCCTTGATTATTCATTTTATCATCGTCATCCTCTAACACTACCATTTTACTTACATTTGTAAGAGCTTTATCAATTCTTAAAATGATATCTTCAACTATCTGGAGATATTTACATGGTTTGTGATTGTATCCATAATATTCTAATAATTTAAATCCAAATAAACACAACTGTTCAAGAGGAGTTACGTTAGAATCCCAATTATTGAATTGTTCATGTGGTGATTTATTGCCATGATTGAATGAATATTGATCGATGATTTTCATTTCAGAATTACTAAGAATAGTTTTTTTGACCATCGTGTCTCTAACTTTTTTCATAAACTTTCTTTCACTTCTATCATTATTCCAAAATACAAATTTGACAATGTTAAAAACTATTATAACATCAACAATTATTACTACAGCTAATAATGTAATGAAAGCAATTTTTTTTTCATTATAAAAAATACTATCTAAGCTTATTGTCATATACCCTAAATAACTATGTGGTGCTGCCATAATGAATCATACAACTGGTTATTATCTTATCTAATATAACGTATTATAATTTTTATAAAATGTCCTATTATAATAAATAAATTTTAACAATGAAAAAATAGTTCAATAATACGAACAACAAAGTAATAAATTTTTGAAAATAATATCAATGTATTATTTTTTCATTAATCATACATGTATGTAACTCGTGATCTAACTAGTAATTTTTTCTCTGGTGTATCTGAAAATATTTCCATAGTATCACTTAATTCACTCTTAGAACTACCTCCAAACATTTTAATCAATTTATCTTCATGATAGACATAAACAACGTAATTAACATTCGGTGTCAAAACTTTAATGATGTATTTATTAGAATTATATTTAAATTCCATATTTTTGGTAGTTTCATTTCGCTTTATTTCTACAGTATCAGTTTTATCGAAAACCATCTTTAAAGTCAATCCTTCTCTAGTAAGTTGTGCTAATCCATTACTGCTTATTGGTTCACAATGTAAAATAGGATTATCGTGATCTTTGACTCGAAGCATTAATTTTTTGCTTTCTGAATTATCTTTATTTGTACAGTAAAATATCTCTACACCATTGTTAGTAGCAACTCCCATTTCAGTAATGATTATATCGTCATAATATTCAGAAAGTTGATATTCATTCATCCAAAACATGACATCTTCATTTGGTACACGACCAATGAACGAGTTAATCATTTCTGTGTAAATATTCGATTTATCTTTTGTTGGTGTCAATTTAACATATGTATTCTGATTTTCAAATAAAATAATACCTGGCTCTTTTGTTAATAAATCCCATGTCAATGGTCGAGGATACATCATACCTTTAAGATATATTTTTCTCAATTGTATCCAACCAAGAGCAAATGTATCCTGACTATCTTTTGAGGGTTTGAAGTAAGCAGCAATACCAGGTCTTTGAATACGTAATGAAAATATAAAATTTTCATTTTTGAATAAACCAAGACCTATGTACGGCATTATTGCAATGCCAAGCTTTCCTTTCATATCCATGGTTCTTTCACCACTATCACCGTATAAACCAAATGTTACATATCCAATATTAGGGTGAAACAATTTATCAATTATTGGCTCTACAATGTCATGAAAATTGTAATCAATTCCAAAACAAGCAAATATATCCTCATAAAAACCTCGTAAAACAAATAAATTAGAATATCGTGCTACACTATTATGATATAAACATGAACCGTCTTCGTAAACACCATTTTTCGGTCCGTCAGCAGATAAATTGTATTTTATGTTATAATATGTACATAGTTCTTCAAATAGAGGGCTATTTCTTTCGTTTATATATGTTTCTCGGTCAAATAAATAATTACTCAATAGACGAGGAAGAGCAAACTGTACCATGTTTGAACCACTTTCAGTTTTGTCTAGTGATTTGTTTAATGCATGAATCAGTTTTGTAATTATTGGATGGCACACGTATCTCTTAATACAATCATCATTACCAATATACTCGTACATTACCATCAATCTTGGTATATATACAGAAAATGTATGACGATTTATTTTTTTGTCAGCAGGCTCTGAATTAGTATCTCTTCGATTCATTCTATTTTCAATACCATCAACATCATCTTCTTTTTTTCCTTCATTTTTTCCTTTGCCTTTCGTACCTTTCGGTTTATTTTTATTTGCATGAACAACATTTATTTCTAATAATCTATTAACTATACGAGCAACTCGTAATACAATGTCTGTGGATATTTTCAAACACTGCTCCAATGTATTATCTTCTGCATACTTATTTAACAATCTAAATCCAAATTGAATCAAATCCCGAATTTTAATATCATCATCGCTCCAACTTTTAGCACCAGCATCAAATAATGTTTCACTTTGATTAAATTTGTATTCGTTAATTCTTTGATAATCATCCTTCAATGACCCATTTTGTTTTTTAAAAGCTTGTTTAAATCTTAAAATTTGTTCATCATCAACAATCTTCATAGTTGTATCATTTGGAGTATTATTATAGACAAAGTAATAAAAATATATAAAAAGAACAAGACAAATTAACAAAATCAAACTTGTAATTATTTCAGAATCCATTTTTTTGCATATGATAATGTGTCTTCTTTAACTAATATAATAAAATTTTTTAAATTTTTGATTTTTCACTGTTAGATGAATGAAAAGAACTAAAAGATCTCAAACTATAAAAATACAGTCGAGAAAATTTGCGTAAAATTTACATTTTAAACTACTGCTATTATTGTTTATTATTAAGGCGCCTCGAGTGGGGCTATATAGAAGAAAATGAACTGATGAAAACATTAATTCTGATTAACTTTTTTAAATTTCCCTCTATACAGGCGAAGATATCTTTAGGCGCATTCAGCTACATCAAACCCACGTTACTACATGAGCATTGAAAACGATCTTTTATGTTTTTAAAACTAGCTATATCATCCTAAAGTATTGTATGTAATTCTGTTATCCACTTGTCATTCTCACTAATATTTTTATTAAATCATTGTCTTTCTATTAATTTGATAATCATTTTATCAAAAGATACTCCTTAACTTCTTAACAAAATGGTAAGTTATATTTTGTTTAACATTCAACATTCGTTTAGTAAGATCTTACAATCATTATTATCTGTTCACATGATTGAGGTTAGAATAGTTGACATAATAATTCGTTAAATTAATAAAGCTTTATAATTGTAATTTTACAGAGTTTCAATTTGCCACCCCTAAAAGCCAAAGCCTCAGTACCCGACACTTTTGAAATATCCTCTGGACACTATGGCATACCGAATCCTTTGGTCGATGGGTAAGTTTAATATATTGAACAGAATTATAATTATGGCTATCAAATAATGTATATAATTGATAATTTCAGTTTGGCAACAAATAATATAGGCTCTTCACATCCTTTAGAAGCTGCAGAACGCAATGTAAGTATTGCTGCATTGTTGTAAATATTTTTGGCATTTTTATCAATTAAATTATAATTCAGCGTATTTTTCCATTAGTTTCATCAAAATCAATTGCAACGAGAAATGACCATTTTAAGGAATGTTCAGGGTCTTCATGCTCCTTTACGTTTAGCAATGGAACTTAAATCAACAGAAAATATTGGTCGACTTCCATTCTTACCATCATCATCAGTTATGCGGGATATTTTATTGGGACGTGATGAAGAAATTGGGTAAGCTATAGATAAATAGTTTTTTTCAAATATTGTACATTTTAATATCTGTTTATTTATTTTAATTCCTCGATTAGATTTGAAGATGTATTAAATACTCCAGAATTCAGAGAACAGATGTTACAGCCTCATGCAACAGTAGAAAAAAAATTAGGATTCCTCTAAACATTTGGTAATCATTATTTTTAATTTATGATTATGTACGTTCTTCATATTAAATACATTACTGAATCTGAATAAATGTTTTGCTATAAATATAAATATGTTTGTTCAATGTGATAACATAAATTTGTCATTTATCTTCAATAGAGTTGTCTTTTGTTAGCAAATCTGTTATTCGAAATTTACTTATTTTTTTGACTTCTTCAATTCCATTATTCAATTCTACATCCTTTGAATTTTCTAACCTAGTTTTTATTGCCGAAAGTATTGATAAAACATTATTGTCTCGTACACATATTATAAATGGAAATGAGAATTTTTTTAAATACCTACGAGATCGACCGTTATTTATTACTTTAATAATTTTTAAAATCATCTATTCCAAAAATACTTACAGTTCATTTAATTTCATCAACTCTAATTTTTGTGATTCTGCTATTGAGTTGATCTCTACTAATTCTTGTTCTTTTCTTGATTCAGTTGTTAATTCCTCTTTATTTATTTTACCTTTTAACTGTGGATGTTTATTTAAAATATTTTCTTTTCCTGTTAACAAACAATTTATTATTATTATAATTGTAATATTATAATTGAGCAATCTATTTACCATTATTATCAAGTTGATTGAGATAATCGTTAAATACGTTTTCAACTTCATTAATTTTTATAAAAGGTCTCTTCAATGATACTTGATAAGATACTTCTAGACAATTTTCTATAATATTACTAAATAAACTAGTAAACTCTTCTGTTGATAATGAATTAATTTCTTCAAGACTATACGTTCTACTTGAACTCATTTCGAAAACTTAACAAAGGATGATGTTGTTCGACAGTGAATCAATAAAGACTGTACGAAGTTCAGAAAGTTCAATATTTATCACTATTTTCCCAGAGTCTTGATTTTCTTATCGTTAATCAATTCTTCCCAATACTAACAGTTCGATGAATAAAAATAAACATTCTGATTTAAATATATTTATTTTATAAAAAATACATATATACTATATACATGTTCATTATAATCTTAAATTAACTTAATCTATAATATATATTTGATTTATATATTTGACTTACTATTATCAAGAAGCATTAATACGATCTACTACCGTCTGTCATATATTATTATTTTAAAATTGTCATGCCAATTATTACTTAGGAATTAATATTTATGCTTTCAGCCTTATAGAAAAATGAGATGAGAAAATTTTTTAAATATAAAATCTACTTCTTTCAGACCAAGCATATAAATTTAATTTTGGAATTGCTTCATAATTGTCACAATCCTGAAGGTGATTTCTGAAAAAAATAAACAATAATAATGAACGTATTAATAGTACATTTAAAACTATTGTTGTATAAAAATATTTTACTTGTTGTCTGAAAGACTTAAAAATGCTTCAGGCTGCATTTGTAAGATATTATTTCCATTGTCACAGAAAATTCGTGCCAATGAGACTCGTTTTATTTCATTCAATTGTTCTAATACAAACAAAATAATCATCATCATTATTGTCATTACAAGTATTATTATATTGTAAATAAATCGACTTACCTGGAGTAAATGGATAAGGTTGAGATCTAGAATCATAAAAATATTTATCGGTTCTTCGAGTTTTGGCTAGTTGCTCCAAAAGTAAACATTTAAAAGTTGGTCCCAAAAGTGTTTGATTAGTATCTGACACCATTTCACTCATACCACCAACAATCAGATCTACATCATTTGGATCATCATAAAAAGCTTTCATCTTTTCTACAATCTGAAAAAAAAATCATCAAAAAATATTCTGTGTAAATTAACAAAAAATACATTTTCAAATCTTCATACGAACTTCTGATGGTATAACGTCTAAATAATCATCAAATGATATAGCGCTAGATAGGCCGCAATACTCGCGATAATAATTATAAGACGCGAGTCCATGATCTCGACCACGTTGGATATCCAAACTTAATACATCAAGGCCAACATTTTTACCACTTCCATTCGTTGCATTCAATAGCTCCGTTATCTAAAATGTACACACTCAACATGATATTCATACGCATGCATGCAACGATAGTACACACTATCCATCAATAACATTATTATTACGAATACAATCTTCAATAGACTGTAATCATAACTTAGGTAAAGTTCGAATCTTACATTAGCAACCATATTAATATCCTCTATGTTCCTCAACTGATTACTCAAACTGCGAATTAAATTGTCAAAAGTATCATCAACCTCAATAATACGTGGTTTATAAAAAAATTCTGACAGATGAAGGAGGGTTGAATTCAATCTATTATAGCCATTCTGTTTCCTGTTAAAGTTACCTTCTGTTTTGATAACATTTCGTTTTTTTTTATCTTTCAAATAATTTATGTATTGAAATACTGCTGTTACTGCTTCATTATTTACTGAAGGATCTTCGTGTGCTTTGTAATCGTACTTCTGGATTTTTTTAATAACGTAATTATCATCAACAATAATCGGCAACCATTCATTATAAGTAATATGTTGAATTTCAGCAATAACAATACGCCTTGTTTCTTCAAAAATTATATCATCAGTCCACAATGGATTTATTTTACTTAATTCTTCAGCAATCCGATTATGCTCACGATGCCATATTGTATGTAAGACTGCTAAGATTGGATCAATGTTTACTCGATCATCACCTGATCTATAGCAATTATTGATACCAGTTGGACATGGATCTGATACTTTTGTTGATGAAATATTTTGGCCATTTAATGGTAAATATTCTGTGTCATACTCGATTGATCGATCACCCCAGTCATCTGTTTTCAATTTTCCACCTTGGAAAGTTCTCAGCTCTTCAGATCGTTTTTTTGTTGAGCCGTAAATTGTTGAACCATCCAAAAAATGAGTTGCCTGATTCATTTGCTCAATTGGACCAAAAGTACAATCAACTTTCAAAGCTGAAAGTGATCGGACGTAGTTCATACATCTTATGTTATGCTTACTGTAAACTGGATCATCATCTGGTATCGAAATAGCTGCACAATCTGGATGAATGTATCGTGGTGATAAATTGTTACCATTAGTTTCACAACATCTTATTGGTTTATTCGTTCCAGTCATTTTACGAACTACAGTATGTGATAAATCGTGTGCAATAAATTCGCTCCACTGCATCAAAGCTAATGATTTAATACTGGCGATATTAATTTTGTTCTTTTGAGTTTCTGATAAACTTATACTGATAACTCTTGGTCCAGGTAGGAGATTTCTTCCTCTAACAGCATGTCTTAATTCTTGAATTCCATCATAATAGTTCGGAAACATTATTCTAGAATACGGCGTCAAAGCACTACCCCAACGTGGATTATTGATATTGTTACATGTACCATCAATGGTACGATAACGATTATTTATTGGACATTTAATTGAATTTTTGGATTTACAGAGCCTACCTAAACTTGTACCATCCAACTTTAAGGTTGATACAATACGCGCACATTTTTCATTGCTTAAACCATACCTTTGACAGTGATGTTGAACAAGGTATAATGAGGCTTTTGAAACAACGTCTGCATTAGCTTGTAAATTTAATGCATCTTCACTTGGATGTGAAAATAAATATTGATTATGTGATGAAGTATTATTATTTAATCCAATGTCTGCAGATACTAGATTAGCCTCAAGTCTTGACATTCTATTACGGATTGTCAATCCATAATTAAGAGATGCATTTAATGCAATTTTATCTATTTGTGCAAATGATAAAGCTGCATCTTGAGCACTTTTAAGTGTTGTTTGATTATAATCATCTAATGACCCTGTAATAGAAATAATCGCATTTAATTATCTGATAGGTATTTACTTTAATACAACGTTGACAAACGTTCTTGAATGAATATTATTTAACTTAAGACTTACTGTACGATCTATGGCTGCTGTCTTTCTTACCAGAATAGGTAGAATATTCAGCCATTAAACCATTGAGTGTGGTTTGAATCAAGATCCAAATTATCATAAACATTGCAAGTGAAATCGCCATCATGCTACCGGCTAAACACACAGAATAAAAAAAAAATTTTATCAATGGATATATTTAAATTATTTTTTAAAAATATTTAAATCATGTGTTATTGACCTAGATTATCCTTTACTCTCTCTACACGCAGGAGAGTCTTATGAAAAAAAATCATCAAATTATGCTCCATTTTGGCAAATAAACTTTTCATTCTCTTGATAGTACACATTTTATTTTCAATTTTATCAATGCTTCACTAAATTTAACATATTTTATTAGTCAATCATTAAAATATGTCCTCTCAGATTGAAAACCTTTTTAATTACATGTTAATTATCTTCTATGTTTTTATGTACACAAATGAATAATATAACAAATTAATCTTGATTTTACTCGACCCGTAGAATGTGCCAGAAATTGGCTCCCATGTACATCAATATCGTAAGTAAGCGAAACGTCGTACTAGGCGTTGGGACAAAAATATATCTGTGTGTATACATAGATAGAGTGGTTTTGTATGCGATAGTTATCAAAAGTATAGGTAAGTAGAGATTGCGAGAGAGAAAAAAGCAACCAGTTCAAATCAAGGAGATATATATAATTGATTTTTTTAATTTTTGTAGATATGTTGTTATAAAAAAATTTACCGCTCAAAATTATATAAAACTATATTTATTATCTAGAAGATATATTTTTAATTTTTGCGTAATTGTTAATTGAAAAGTTCAAGAAGTTCATGAATGTAAAACCGGTTTTTTCGCGCCATTTTTTACAAGATCAGCTGAAGATAAATGTTGTTTATACAGGAAGTAATTAGCAAATTTTTAATGTTTACTTACATATGCATTCAAATCTAATAATCTTGGATAAATTTACATGAATCGCACAATTGAAAAATAAAAAATAACACTCAATTAATTGATAATATTCTATGTGGACGTCTTACTCCAGATCCAACGAATAATTAATTTATTTAAATCTTCTGATCAACTTAATAGTCTTCTTCTATTGTATATAATATCCCACTCCTTTTATATATGAAATCCCCGCTATTAGAGTCTTATGTATGAAGAAATCATTTCTACAACTAATTTTGATGCTGATAATTCAAACATGTTTATGAAGTAAGCACTTAAATGACATATACATAAATAGTTTTTATCCAACACACCTCATTTAAAATATTCTGCATGATAAAAGATGTTTATAAAAAATTATCATCCATTTATTTACGATTACTATGGAATATATTACTTGATATATGTGCGTATATACTTACTTAATGTGAGGGATTTCCTTATCTAATCAATGAATGTTCATTTATTTGTGTCTTTGTTATCCATCTAAGTATTTTTATTCCTTTATTAAATTTCTTCGTTGTGGTCCAATTGCTCTATTTATTAATTTTAAACAAAAAAACAATACCTAAAATTCATTTTTTTGGAGATATTTTTGTTTATATATATCAAAATTTTAGTGCACTTATGCATGATTTTTAATATGAAACAATAAAAAAAATAATTTTTAGCTGATTCATCACAAAAGTTGTTAATTATTAGATGATCAATCATCAAGCTGTTGTGATAAAATATAAACCCATTCATTAAGAATAAGTTTCGTACATGTAGCGAATTTTAAATATAATGGAGTGGTAATAAAATTCTTAGAAATCTGATTGTCGCTCAATATATAACACATGTCGCGTTCTGGTATGGCGGTGTAGTTTGTAGTATCATCTATACGTCTTTCGAATTCTCACAGAATAGATAACCTTTTGAACATTTTCGTTATTGTAAATGAATAAATTCACTCAAGATATCAATTAATTTTGTGATTATAAATTTATCCAAGAATGTTTTCGTACCCTGAAGCACGAAGAGACGAGTCTTGTGTCGATGTTTATCATGGAGTAGAGGTTAGATTTTACATGCTTTGTCATTTTTTGAATTATCATTTTTATATGAAAAAGCTCATAATATTTACTATTGTGTATTTGTTTTTAGATCAAAGATCCCTACAGATGGTTAGAAGATCCAGAATCAGAAGAAGTGAAAGCATTCGTTAATGCTCAAAATGAAATTACAAGACCATTTTTAGATTCATGTTCTGTTTCTCAAGATATTCATGATCGTCTTAAACAATTATGGGATTATCCCAAGTATTCTTGTCCTGAAAGACATGGAGATAAATATTATTTTTATAAAAACACCGGTTTACAAAATCAAAGGTATTTTTCATTACTTCTACTATTTAAATTTCTGTTGTAGAATGACTAGCAAAAATATTTTATTGATAAATAAATGAGTTCTATCTTTCTATCAAATTTATTTATATTAAGAAATAAACAAGGCGCGTTATTAACATTTTGAAATCGATTTTTAGTGTTTTATACGTTCAAGATACACCACATTCCGAAGCAACAGTCTTTTTAGATCCCAACACCCTTTCAGAAGATGGATCAGTAGCAATATCAAATACCCAATTTAGTGAGGATGGATTAATTTTTGCCTACGGATTGTCTAGTAGTGGCTCCGATTGGAGTACTATTCACTTTATTGATGTCAAAACTGGTACTGAATACCCTGAAGTATTAGAGAAAATAAAATATTCAACAATTACATGGACACACGATAATAAGGGAATATTTTATGGAACGTATCTTGAACAGAAAGGAGTAACTGATGGTTCTGAAACTCTAGGAGCCAGAGATCAAAAATTATGTTATCATCGAGTGGGTACTACTCAAGCTGAAGATGTTCTTGTTGTTGAATTTCCGGAAGAACCTTTATGGAGAATGTATATTATTTGAATATAAAATTTTATATTAAGTCAATTAAAAAAAAAAAACTTTTCTACAAAAAAAACTCGATTTCTCTTTTCAGAGGAGCAGAAGTTACAGATTGTGGAAAGTATTTACTAGTAACACCTATGAAAGATTGTCGTGACAATTTAATTTACTTCACTAAATTGGAATCAAGTGAAAAGATTACTGGAAAGTTGTCTCTCACTAAAGTTGTTGAGAAATTCGAAGCTGATTATGATGTTCGTTTTATTTATATTTCTTTTGTATATTTTTTTAGCAATGAATAATAATTTTACTTTTTTTACAAAATAGTACATTACTAACGTTGGTTCTAAAATGCTATTCATGACGAATAGAAAAGCACCAAATTATCGATTGGTATGGATAAATTTTGATGATTATGCTGAAAGTAATTGGACGAATTTGATAGATGAAGATTCTAAAAGAGTACTGGATTGGGCAGTTGCTGTTCACACTGATAAATTAGTCGTTTGCTACATTGAGGATGTTAAGGTAAATTACATAGTATTTTTCTTGTAGTGATTTATTTAATAGTATCATTATATAAGTAAAGTTATCCACATTTAATTTTAAACAAAATTAATTGATGTTCTTAATACTTGACATTTTATATAATACTAAATTATTATTCAATTATTTAGCACATTTTACAATTACATTGTTTGAACACTGGAAAATTAATAAGAACATTTCCTCTTGATTTGGGCACAATTGTTGGATTCAGTGGAGATATCGATTATTCTGAAATATTTTATCAGTTTACTTCATTTTTAACTCCAGGAATCATTTATACACTGGATTTAGCTAAAAATGAAGAACCTCAAGTATGTTAAAAAATTTATCTAAATAATAATGTAATTTAAGAACTACATATTAAATTGAAAGTAATATTGAAAGTATATTGAATTATAACTTATTCAATTATTCAGGTATTACGAGAAATAAAAGTAGATAATTTTGATCCATCAGCATACAAAATGACCCAAGTATTTTATTCAAGTAAAGATGGGACTAGGATTCCTATGTTCATAGTAATGGGAGCGGTAATTATCAATTATTATCATTTTAACAATCAAATCTAGTAATAATTGTTTTATAATTAATATGTTTAGGATGCGGTGTTGGATGGATCTATGCCAGCACTTCTTTACGGTTATGGAGGTTTTAATGTTAGCCTTCAACCAACATTCGGAGTAAGCCGGTTGGTATTCATTCAGAACCTTCGAGGAGTATTTGCTCTTGCAAATCTACGTGGAGGAGGGTAATAATAATAAACTAATGAGAAATTAATTTATACAAAACATACTAGCCTAGTACCGTTCAATCATTATTTAAAATTAATACTGATAATTTCTTACAGTGAATATGGTGAGAAGTGGCATAATAATGGACGTTTATTTAAAAAACAAAATGTATTTGATGATTTCCATTGCGCTGCTGAGTATCTAATAGAACACGGATATACAACTGCTAAGAAATTAACTATCCATGGAGGCAGTAATGGGGGTCTTTTAGTTGCTGCTTGCATAAATCAACGACCAGAATTATATGGTGCTGCAATCGCAGAAGTTGGGTAAAGTATAATTTATGTGTAAATAACTTGTTTTTGAAACGAGTTGATTTTATTGAGTATACTGAAGTTTATAATTAAGAAATAAAACCAATGCTTTATCATTAGTTTGATTCAACAAAATGGAAAGAGTCTTTTAGTAAAGAAAACATGAAAAAGTATTATTGATAACCAATACTACTAATTAATAATTATTAGAAATATAACCTTCTAATCAAAGGCTAACGTCTTATGATTTTTATTTTATTTTACAAGTTCATGAAATCATAAAAAAGAAAATATTTGATCTAAATTTTTTAGAATTTTATAATTCGTAATCCCTGATTAAGACAAATCAGAATTTTTCTTATCTCAATTATATCAGCGTAATGAACTCTTAATTTGCGCTAGACATGAGTTCAAAAATTTCCATTATAATTATCTAATAAAGCCAACATGAAAGGGGGCAATTTTTATATTTAGAAATTAATCTGAATATTATATATGACATTAAAAAATACATTTATTAATACTCTTCAATTTTTTTTTCAGAGTAATGGATATGTTGAAATTCCATAAATTCACAATTGGATATGCATGGATTTCTGACTATGGAAGCTCTGATGATAAAGAGCATTTCAAATATCTTCTCAAATATTCACCTCTACATAATGTTAAAATTCCTGAAAATAATATCCAATACCCAGCCACACTTTTATTAACTGCCGATCACGATGATCGTGTTGTTCCATTGCATACTTTAAAATTAATTGCTACTCTTCAATATACATTGGGAAAATTACCACAACAGACAAATCCATTAATGGCAAGAATAGAAACTAAAGCAGGCCATGGACGTGGTAAACCTACTACCAAAATTGTATGTGATTAGTTTAAAAAATGCGTCACGCTAATTATTACCACATAAGTGTCTTGTTATTAATTGACTTTCATAATACTTTTTAGATTGAAGAGAAAAGAGATATTCTAGCATTTATGGTGAAGACGTTGAATCTGAAGTTCTACAAGTGAAGATGAAGACCAAAATTGGTATTAACAATATTTCTATTATAAATTTACTCCAGTAATACATGAAGTCAATGAAGTTGGTTTCACTCAAATAATTTTATTTCAGATTCAATTTTTCATCATTTCAAATTGTGTGTCGTAATGTAAGCATTGAGCTTTGAGTAATCTTACACAAGTCCTAGGCTTCTGCAACCTCCTATTCATCTATTACTAAAATGTTAAGATAACTAAAAAAAAGGATAATCAATTGATATGCATCCGTAAGATGTTAAAGTCAAAGTTCATGAAAAATTAATCATGTTAAAAAATTTTCTAAATAAAGAAGAAAACATTAAAATATAATCATTTTTTTGAATTATGAATTGAGAAAGATTAATTGGTGTTAAAAAACGTGTATGACCACCACGATGAAATTTTCATATAGTAATGATATGATAGATTTACAAAGTAAGCAAGAAAATTTCTTATCGCTGACCTTAATAATCATCACATCCCCTCCTAAATATAAAGCACAAATGGGATGAAAATGTATGAACGATAAACGTAGGTACTCGAGTTCAAAAAATATAAAAAATTAAGATTGACCAATAAAAGTTATGTATGTGTCACATGTATATACTAATCGTGTGTCAATAGAATATATCTAACACATGTATGACATAAGATAAAATTATATAGTACATTGTATTATACAAGAATATCAAAAACATTGTTTTATATAAATATATTTACATAGAACAATTTATTTTATGTACATATTCCATGTGTTAAATGATAAAAATTTTTTAAAATATTCTATTCAAATAAATTAAATACTTATTTTTATTATTCATTTTTCTTGAACAATTGATTGAAATTTGAACTAATAGCTAAGTGAAAAGTTAAAAAATCTCGATTTCATCAACAGATTGATCTGTAATTTTTGTATCAATACGATGGATGCATGTGCATCGGCTACAGAAGGGGGGGGGGAATACGCACACGCGAATCATATGTGAGCGAGGGCAGTGTCACTGCGCACGGACACCACGCAGATCAGCTGTACTTTGCGCTGTCAAGTTTGATAACCTCGCGAAACCTTTTTTCCACTACCTAGCACACAGACTCTTCATATAATACGAAATTTACTGAAAGTACTAATTATTCATTAAAGTCACATCAGCGACTCGATATTATAGTTCTGCCACTTTTATATACAAGTAAATATTATCATTTATTCAATGGTTAAATACAAATAATTAAGACTTTTAGTTGTACTTCGAGCCACGAAGTAAAAAGTGTTGGCAACTTTTGGTGTCTGAAGATATTATTACGAAACAGCTATATTTCGGAGCTTACTTTAATTTTGGTATTCAAAACCTACTACTTAGAGCCGTATATTATTGATTAATCTATTCTATTCAAACTGTCAGTACACAGAGGAATGCAAAAAGACTGCCGAGACTGTTTGGGTATCCGATACCGTATCAATACCCTGGATCAAACTTGGAAGTGGCTTCATCAAACCATTGCTCTTCACGATTATCTCATCTCTATTACAGCAAGTCAAAGTGACGTATCTATGTCTTGTTTTCATTAGAATTTTGCAATTTATCTAGAATAGAAAAAAGCAAAACATTGAAAAATAGTCTACATATGATATAGCAGATATAAATAATCAAGAAAAATAAAATAAAAAGATTAAGTGATATTGCTGTGAAAAAATTATAAAGACTGATCATTAACATATAAAAATAAAAAAAAATTACAAAAAATTATTATTTTGTAAGTAATTTTGTATATTATTTTGATAAAAGACTGATTAAAAAAATTCGATTCAAGAACATGGCTGTTGTTGGGAGAAGACTTGTTAATGTTTTGAAAAGCAAAGGTTTACCTAATATATCAATTTGTCAAAGTCTATCCATGGGCACAAATAAAAATGATAGCAATGTTAATATTGTTGATGAAAATTCGATTAGAAAATCAGTTTTTATATCACAATCGAATGATATTTTTACCAATTTGGCCCTGGAAGATTGGTTTTATCGCAATTATAGTTTTGCAAATCACCACGTACTACTCTTATGGAGAAACAATCCATGTGTGGTGATTGGACGTCATCAAAATCCATGGCTGGAATCAAACTACCAAGCTTTAGATGATGATGGTATTGCACTAGCCAGACGCAACAGTGGTGGTGGAACAGTTTATCATGATAGCGGAAATCTTAACATGACTTTCTTTACCCCACGTCAACAATATAATAGACGCTATAATCTTGAGATAATTTCAAGAGCTTTGTATCGAGAATGGGGTCTAAAGACTTATATTAATAAACGAGAAGATATAGTTGTTAATGGTGATTATAAAATATCTGGAACAGCTGCTAAATTGGGTCGTCCTAATGCTTATCATCATTGTACACTGCTAGTTGATGTGAATAAAAAGAAATTGAGCTTAGCATTAGAAAGAAAGGAGGTAAATACTTCATTCATCATCTTTTTTATTATATAAATTATCGTTGAATATGTGTTTTAATTTTATCTTCATTCTCTTTTATTTCAGCAGGGAATTGTTACTAATGCTACTGAGTCTACATGTTCACCCGTCAGAAATGTAACTGACCTCAATTCTCATATCCAAGTAGGTAATCTAGTAAATGCTATCGGCTGGGAGTACCTTCGTACTAAGGCCCTAACATTAGAAGATGGAGGAAATTATCTCGTTCAGCAACAAAAAGGTTTTCAAATGATCAATCCTACTGAAGATTGGTTCCCAGGTACACTTTCCAATTGAATAAAAAATACATTTATAATTGTAATTTTGATATAAGTGAAACATTATCAAGTATTTTTTGTCATTACGGAATAAGTAGAACAGACAATTGAAAATTTCAAAAAGTTTTGGTTAAAAAAAAAATTTCTGGTAACTTATTATTGATTAAAATCACTTTTAAAAATTATATTATATACATATTACCTTGACATAAATCAAAGCTGAACATTTAATCTATGTATTTACACATACATTCTCGATTACAATCGTTTAAATATTATAAAATAAGCTATTCTAATAATTACAATTTAATTATAAATGATAATTATATTTTTTTATGCTCACTTTTATTTACTTAGTTGATTTTATTCAGGTCTTAATCAACTTAGAAGTGAATTTAAATCATGGCAATGGAACTATGGGAAATCGCCTAAATTCACGATTAATCGATTACTTAAAGTGCCTGTAATAACAAAAAAGACAACCACAACTGACCCAATTGCTAACGAACACTATCATTTACTCAATCTGACAATTCAAGTGAAGAATGGAATAGTCGAGGATATAAAACTGGGCTTACCCTCGGATTTAGTGCAAGAAACTACTAATCCCGAAGCAAGTGTAATAAGTAATTTTCGAGGTACAAAGTACAATCACAAAGTAACTGATAAAATCATTTCTGCACTTGGATGTACATGTGTACCTGTTGATGTTACTCAAAATATTAAAACTAATAATATAGCAGCGACACAATAAATATTTATCGTTATATTATTATTCTTTTTCTTAAGAACAATCTCAAAAAGTATAATAATATATTAATTAGTAATGACTTATTTTATACAAAATAAATTGTAAATACTATTGTACATCAATAATTGTATAAATAATTATTCTTGTTAATATTAAAATCTGTGGTATGTTTAGTCTCCATTTTGTCTACGCTTTCATCAAAGCTTTGGCAGAGTTACATAGTCAGATATTACGTAACTACACAAAAATAAATATAAACCATTGAGATGGTAAAGAACCATTTACATTTGGTATTTTTAACGTTTTTTTGATAGTCAATATACCTATAATGAAGAAATCATTATATACTAATGTAATTGCTACTGATTCATGTTCTTTGTTTCGTATTAAACTTTTATGACTTATTGTTTAGTTTTTTCAATTCTTTTTGTCTTATTTACTGTCTATTACTCATTAATTTATTTACTGAGATGTATTAATCATCTTTGTTTTCTTCTATTATTCTTTCCTCTCTATCTTTCTTCTACATTTCGGTACATCAACTAAATTCTACTGCATTTATCCCTAAATTTGTTGTTCGGCTTTTGTATTAATATTACTACCTTTTTGTAATCAATACGAATGAATAAGACAAAGAGTCAGAGGCATTGAAATTAAATGTTCATGTCGATGTGCCTTGATGATAAAAATATTCGACAGAACATGTGGAAGACATATTTGTGTTCTCGTGTTTTCACTTAATTTAAACTTTGGTAAATTATCTTCCTGATTTTGGGGAAAACTTGTGTCCATACTCGCATTGTTCTGTGGAGGCAAAGTCACATAAAGTGAACAAGTTGAGAGAGTGTGAGTATACATGCGCACAGAGAAGTAAGAGTGAGAAAGGAAGAGAAAAATTAAGGAGCGAAAGAGAGAGAGAAAGGGAAAACATGCACTTTACTGTTGCAGACTCTCCAATGTTGTTTGTTTCGTCACTGGTGTTTCCAGCTGACATACCGAGACCGAAATGAAAATGCGAAATTACGACAATAATATTGTTGTCTTTATTTATAAAAGTACAGTAAATAAATGAAGTTTAAAGAATATTTGTAACTTGTTGATTGTAAATATTTCCGAGGAAGCATCTACTGTAAATAATTACAACAGTTATATCTTATTTTTCCTCATATATCAAATGAAAATGGTCGGTGTTAAAATCCAATGTAAAAGAACGTATTTCTTAGAAAAGTTGAAGGTATAGAATATTGTAGCCGCATAAGGGTATAGTAGTAAAAAATAGTATATACACTCTCACTATACAGTACTATATATATATATTATCGTAGAGGGGAGGTTTAAATAAAAGATTTTTCATTCTCTCACTCTAAAATCATGTCGTCACAAGCCGACAATGATCTTAAAATGACGTTTCAACTTTTTCCTTATCTTTGGAAAACTAATGAACACAAAGGAAATAAAAAAGTAATTTTCATTAAAGGAAGCAATACTGATAAAAAACATCAAATTAGTAAAAAAAAACATTCTTATATAATAGTAACAGTAGAATCTATAAAAATATGTTTTAAGTTGAGAAAAGCGAAAGTTACAAAGGAATAATTTTAGCTGTCAGTATGGATATTATACTGTCAAAGTAACAGTTTTATAGAATTAAAAGATAACAAAGCATGTAATTTAAGAAAAAGAATCAAGACAATTGAACAAAGCCGCTCTGAAAGTACGATTAGATGTCAAAGCTCAATCCATGTCGTTGTTGTCGATGGCATCGTCATTGTCATTGACGTCGTCCATCGTCGATGCTGCTGTGTGTTTAGTTGGACTGTGTAGTAGGATAAGAAGAGAAAATGGAAGGTCTTGGTGAGCAGTTAGCTTTGGATTGGATCTAGTCTACGATTTTTCGTTATTGCTGTCTCTCTCGGTTGGCGTCCTCGACGCGTAGCCTGACCAATAGGAGTAAGTAGGTCAGGGTAGCGCACCAATAAGAGTACGAGGCCGGGTCACGTGGGTTTGTTGTTATCTATCAGCTGTTTTTCCCGGGTGAGCGGGCGACCGGCCGGCGGACGCAGTGAAAGCCGCTTCTAAGTCGTGCCTTCAGTCCCACCCGGTCCGCTCAGCTGTGCGTCACATGTTGATAGAACATTGGCCCATTTTTTTCACTTTGTAATTGTTTTATTTAATCAGTTTATTCGTCATTTATTGTATAAATCCTTTATGTTGAAAATATTATGCGTAAGCATAGTGCAACATACAATATTATCATTATTTGTGAAGTTGAAAAAAGTTATCAAGTGAAGAGAGCGTCGTGACAAATGCCAACGCACGTTCCTACCGCAACAGTGAAAACGCTGTAGGTGGTAACAGATTGTTGGTAAAAAGTGATTCTTATTCTTTCAGAAATTTCACTGATTTATATTTGACAAAAATAAAACTACAATATTTAAGTGCTTTTGTTGGTGTGACTCGTAAACAAAATGTCGAAAAAAGTGCAGACGTTATCACGCAAGGAAAATATAGAAACAATAATCCAAGCAATAATACTATAGCGTTGTGTTTTTATAAGAAGAAATAAGACTTGTAGTAAATTGTAATAATTTTAGTGAATATTTATTGGAAAAAAGTGTCAATAATGTCGACCGGAAAGAGATTAGCCAAGCGTAGCATCATTGGTACGAGGGTATGCGCTCCAGGAAGTGATGGGAAATATTACAGTGGTGTTATTCATGCTGTAAAGACACCGGCATCGGCCTCGCCGGAATCTGGCCTTCGAATAACCCCTAAAACTCGTTATTCAGTACATTTTGACCCTCTACCTGGAGATTGCCGGCCGCCAAGCCCTAGCACTGAGTATGCAGATCGTGATCTCATCGGGCCGGGCTTCGGTTCTGTCACTAATGCGCGTCTCGTACCTGGACAGAAAGTATACCTGACTTATAATGGTAGAGAAATCCATGCCGAAGTAACTCAGCACAAGGAGCACCTTGAAGAAGTTGAAGTTGCCATTGGTGGACAAGAAGTGAGTATAAATCGTTTATCCTAACTTGGAAATTTTTTTTTTCCATCTTTTATGAGCTCGGTACTTTTGAATAAATGAAGGTGTCATTGTTATTATATCGTCTCTACTATTAAATAGGTCACCTATTTACGGAGGACGATTCTGCGCACATAGTTTGGCCTCCCTTGACAACAAATATAGAGCGCATCAGGGCGCATATCAACATATTTGTTTCTGCTCATAAATTTATTCATATATACCTATCTATATATACATATATATAAATAAAAAGCCGTTACGAGAGTGTAGAGCATAAAAAGAGAAAGAAAACTGAGTAACCATAACTTTCTAAGTCCCGCTAGGTGGGCGCGGTTATTTTTATATATTTTTTTCCAACTTCCTAAACTTTTTACAGTAATCATTGGAAATTACATAGTTTCATTGAAGTACGCAGCACAAATAAAAACAATTTGCCATGATGGAAATGTAACAAAGAGTAAAATAAAACAAAAAATAATGAATAGTGTCATGGTAAAATAACTATCAAAGACTTATTGAAATTGATTAGGCAAGCAACTCCTTCGTTGCTTAAGCGAGAATCCAAAGATAGATTTGTCGTAGTTGGTTGTGGGATATATAATAGTAGAGAATAGAATACCGGCCGGCCGGCCGGCCTAGTCTGCCGGTCTACAAGTAACCAACCAACCAACTGCCAGCTGCTTCCTTGAATGTTTCTCCGAGTTAGGCCGGCTTTACGTAGCATAGTATACACTGTAATACGTATATATGTATGACAGAGGAATCCAATCTAAGTAGCATACCGTTTGCATGTCTTGGCGCGCCTACATACGTACAGTATATTCTTATACATAAGTGCATCCTGGCAAGTGTAGTCATCAAAGTAAAGAGTAAAAGAGTTTACTTATATACATATTAGCTTGCTTGAGCCGGTACAGCGTTCAAGAGAATGCTTACGATGCTGATGCGCAAATGTGTTGAATCCCGTTGACGTAAACACTCGGCACACAGTGGCAATGACGTCATTTATTATTATCCGACTAGTTTCCCCACTATTTTTCCTTTTATTACGCATTCATTTTTGGTATTTTTGCTTATAAAGATTATTAGATTACTGGTAATACATTCTCTATTTTTCACTTTTTAGTCTGGAAAAATTTCCTTTACACATCAGTAGAGTTAATTTGTTTACTGTTAAAATATGAAGTTATGTAATTAAACCGGAAAGATCGTTTTGAATATATTCAATACTTTCAAATTCATCAATTTTATATTGTAAATAAATTAAGTATGATTATTACTTCTCACTTACTTGTTGAATATTAACTTTTGATCGTGTTTAAATTATTATCAGCTCATATGAATTTTTTTTTTCATTTAAATTAATTATTTTTACAAAGTTTTCTTTGCATTTGTTGAACGAATATTTGTAAAGTAATCAAGAACAAAGTATCGAAAATAAGGCATATTTGTTTCTTTTCTCCTCATTAGGTGTTTTAATTATCCCAGAAAGAAAATAAAGATTTGATGTAACAGGTGTTCTGAATCACGTCACATAATATCATTTACTCAAACTTTTATAAATACATATTGCATATCTGTATATATTTATCCAAACCATGAAAATCACAAGATCATATTTTAAAAGAAAACTCCTATTTATAAATACCACCTATTCAAAATAAATAGAAAAAACAATAATTTGTATATTAAATGATTTATTCTATTTTTTTAGCAACCATTAAAAATAACAAAACGCATCGACGAAATCCGACTTTTGGAGTCACGAAAAAGCGCCAGATTAGCTGATCAAGATACCGATTTTGCTCGATTAGCAGACATGGCAGGAGATCGAAAACGTGCTTCGTCTCATTCTATAGATGTGCCACATGTTCCTGGGTAAGTTTTATTTACTAAAAGCTGAGTTATATTTGCTACACAACTTTTCCTTTTCTTCAATATTTCATCATCATTTTCACCTTTAATATCATTTTTATTTATCATCAATTTATGTCTGATTATTGATGTAGAGTTTTTGTCGTTTTTTAAACTTACAGATGTGAGAATGATACATGAAGAATGTATTACATGAACATCGCTGACAATTGAGTCAGTAGGTTAACTTATGTAATTTCGGTCGCGGCAGTCACTATAATAATATACTCCTCTTGTCAGCATGACATTATGTACAGGGAATAAGGAAAAGAACCGAACGGCGTAAAAGAGCCGGCCGGTTTCTTGAAATTAGGTCAATCAATAGTGCTCATGACTCGTGAGTTACATGCATATACATATGGGTCAAGTGCAATATCACAAAGATATTTCCTTATTGATTAATTTTTTACAAAAATGCCTATTGTATTACCTTTTATCTAGACTTTTAAATGACTAGACGTTTTATCAAGAACCAAGACCAAGATTGATCAAACATAGAAGCTAGAATAAGTAATTAAAAAAAAAAGTACTTTTTGATGAGCAGCAGCAGTAAAAAACTCCATTTTGTACTGAAATAACTGAGCATTTAAAAAAACCCACAAGTGTTACTTGTGAACGAATAAGTTTTATGGTTTTTGCGGTGTAAAATATATTAGATACCTTTGTGAAGGAGAAGGTCAGGAGGGGGATAGGAGGAGGGAGTTAGAACGACGACAAAATTACAGGGTCGTTCTTTGCTAGGCCAAGCAGATCGAGGCCAATCGATGCAGCAGCTGCGTGTATGTGTGTAGTCATAGATATACAGATTCACAGCTACTCTAGGGACACACCATTATATGCAGTAAATGGGTCACATTCTAACTCTTATGTATCCATGATACAAACACACCATTAATCTGTGATACAAGCTTGGAGGATAGTTGAAAGAAAAACGCAGTGGAGGAGAAAGTAAATAACTCAGTAGAGTGTAGTAAAATTTACTGCGTAAAATTGCGTACAAATACATACTAAACATCTGCATTAGAACAAGGAAGAGGAAGACAGAAAGTGGGACAAAGCATCGCACGAGTGATACGAGTGTCCTATAGTTTACATTAGTAAGCTGCCTAGCGCATGCTACTGCTGCTGGCACGTGCACTAATACACACGTGCATTTAACGTCAGTGTATAACATATTCTGGCACAGCTAAGCGAATAAATGTGGCACATGGCGTTGCTTCAATAGATGCACTCATAGTTACGCAAAAAGTACTGACTATCAATTTATTTTAATTATTTCAACAGAATTGAATATTTTGCTGTACTTATAATAAATTAAGTCCAATGTTGGTATCTAATGGGGCCAGTTTTACTCTTCCTGTTGAAATGAGGACACGAAATAGGTCACACTATTTGAGGGAGGTTATCCAGGGTATTTGTGACCGAAAAGCAGTCGCTCGATCCAGGTCGACCTCCGCAAAACTTCCGCCTCGCCCCATATACACGACCTAATTCTCTAGGTCTCGCAGTCTATATATTCTGGAGATACATATATACTATGAGCACTATGAGCAACTAGGTCAATGCTGCTAGCAACAATTACGAATAAAGTCAGAATTTACTCATTGGTTTACACATGATGATTCATTATGTTTTAGAGAATTGGATTCATTTTTGTTGGCCAGTAGTAATTGATGCAGTAGGTTGAAATGAAAGAAAAAAAGAGAGAATTTAAAATTCAGTTGAAGACATTTAAAGTTACTGACCTAGTTGGATGCCAGGGAAAGTGAGCAAGGATATATTATGGCCTTTTATACGTATATTTGGTATTTTATCTTTCTCTTTTCATTTTTTTTTCTTCTACACATATATGTGTAAGAAATTTGGATAGTAACATGAGAGAAGCAGCATTGAGCGCATTTCACCGACCTACTTTCCCAGATTACCTTGTCGTAATATGACACTGTTTCGTAAAACTCTTTCACGCGCATGGTCGAGATTTTGCAACAATTAGAAAGGGCAAATGCCTACATAATGAGTATTACTGAGTAAAAAATTTTTATTGATAATATTAACCCTTATTTTCTGCCGCCCACGTTTTTGAAGAGTTCATATCCATGGGTCAGCTTGCATAAAGAAATTAATGGAAACGGAATTTATTTTATTTTTATAAAAACCAGTCTTCTTACTATGGATGAAATTTTTGTTGAATGTTTAGTTTAGCTTCCTTTCTAAAAAGTTAATATGGATATTGATAATTATATAAGATTATAGAAATGAAAATGGTATGTAACAATTTCGATTTATAATGAAATTTCCAATTGTGAAAGAAGCATAGAAGAATTTTTAAATTATTAATTTTTTAAAATTTTACTCTTCATGTTAACACAAAACCTGTGATTTAATTTAAGCGAAATTAGTCATATGAAAGTGTAAAATTTCTTTACTAATTATTATCATGTGTACACATTCATCCTTACCACGTAATTAAGATTAACAGTTATCGAGTCTAGTCTTAAACAATGATAATTAAATGTGAAACTTTTAAGGATTTCTAGCCTTGTTATAGTAACACTTGGAATATAATAAAAGATTTCTAAAAAAATTTTCATTGCTATCTCATATATGTAAGCAGTAAAATTGAAAGTTCTTTCCCAATTAAAAAATCTTATTACATCATTAATCATGACATTGTAAAAATAAAAACATTTTATTTAATTATTTCATCATTATTATATTCATTTGGAAAAATATTTAAATAAAATTGTAGCCTTGAACAAAACCTAGCTTTCTTTTCACAAGTTATTTAAATTGCTTGACAGATCAAGGAAACGTCGACCAAGTTCGGGTAATGATTCAGACCGTTTATACCCAAATGGCTGGCTAGTAGATGGTAATATAAAATTTGGACATGGACATGGATGTGGACGTGAAGGATGTCGCACAAATGAACGTGGTGACTGCATGGACGAGTGTACAGCCGCCCTCGTCTTGATGTCATTGTCATGTTCACCACATAGTCCTCACCATTCCTTTCAGCCAGCTCACTGCCAATCCAACAACAGTAACAATAGCATTAGGAACAATATCAACACTAGCAACTATCGTAAGATTTTTATTTATTTATATAGTATAATTATGTAATTTTATCACTTGACTAAAATGTCAAGTAAGGGGAAAGTTGAGTGAATCAGTAAGTTAATAAAAGGTTATTGGATGGGTCAAGGAGGAGATACCGTCATCGTGGGATCTCCTGGAGCCAGTGGTACATCGAATAGTAGCAGCAGCTGTGATGCATCTTGGCGCACTGGAACCCCTTCACCGCCATTAAGTGATGAGGGTGCGCCTTCACAGGCAACAGCATGGCCAAATTCTCGTAATGCTAGGAGTAGCAGTGCTAACACTACTCCAACCTTCCAGAATCAACATACTTTTGTGTTTAATCTGTCCGGATCATCGGGAAGCACTCCCAATTCTGATGAAGGCATTGTAACTGATTACCTTGAGGAAATGCACCCTAGAAAAAAGAAGGTTAGTATTCTATTTATGTTTTCTTTAAACGTAGAGAAAATTCTGTTTTGAATTATAAAAAATACGTGCTGAGGAATAATCTTCCATTCTAATTATTTGATGAATATTTATATTTTTCTTTGTATAACAAGTATTCGAAAAAAAAATGCTTTAAGTGAGAAAAAAAATTTCTTTTAATATTACATAGTATAAATCAAATCAATTATTTATTATTACTAATTTATTTATACATATAGACAACGTAATTTCCACATATTTCACTGTTTAAGATTATTTAATTTTTTAACGAAACTGGTTACTTAATAGAAATTAATAGTTTCTAATCCACAAAACACCTCAACACGCGAGGAGTTTTTGATTAGGGATCCGTTTTAAAGTAGTCACATAACATCCTAAAATAACTCGTGAAGATTTGAGATCCCCATGAAGATTTTCTAATTAATGAGTTCTTATCTATTTTTACTGTCATGTTATTCAAAAATAAAAATGGTTTTATGGACATGGATTTAATTATAGAATAGCATCTTTTTTCAAAATTAAAAAACGTGCTAAAGTTTAATTGAAAGAAATCATGAAAAAACATTAATATTTTCTTTCTCCGATTATGGTAAACTTATTTAATTTCAGGAATTGTTATTGATAAGATTCAAATTTTAAAACAATTCTAAAAAATAAAAATAATTATTGAGAAAAAAGCATATTTAAAGAAAATATTTACAAATAAATGTTATACAGATAAAAAAAATTGCAATGACAATAAAAGAAACTTTAAGAAAGGTTATTTTTTATCTACTAATTGTAACTCAAAATATCTTATCAATAAAATGGAATTTAAATATACAGCTCTTTCTAAAGTGATTATTGAATTGATAAGAAAATTTATATAAATTTTTTTGTTAACTTTACATATCATAAAAAAAAATTGACGCTTTATAAAAATTGATAATGATAAAGTCAAACATATTTCAATATTTTTTTTATGTTAAAGAAAAAAAGGATTACGAGATACTTATTATTGGTTAAAAAATTGAAAATGAAAAGAATGTTTTTTAAAAATTTTATTCTGCTGTATTTTGAAAGGTTTCATTAATCATTACAATTAGCTTTTTAAAATCCAATTTATTATCAGCTATTTAAGTTGGTATTAAGCTTTTATTTAATTTTTTTTGGAAAAAGCTCGCCATAATTTACAAAAAAAATTTAACTAATTATTATTCTGAACTCTAAAAGCTCTTTAAGAGCTTTTTAATTATAAAAAATATGTATTTATGCACAATGATAATTTTTCATCATATAACGTGATCATGCTGGGTGTGTTTTATATCCTAAGAATAATAATTCCTAGCAGGCTTTTAAATACGCACAGTATGCGTCAGTTTTTTGCGGAGTCGTTTTACTTTCTGAAGACCTACCTTCAGGTAAATAAATTCACAAATACCAGTAGCGTGAATGGTCTTTAAATCGTCCGTATGGCCTTGACATCACTTTCGCGGAACTGACACTTGCGCGGTTCGTTGACCGTCCTCGAGACATGTATATATACACACGTATATTGTCAATAAATAGATGCATATTATAAAAATTAATATAAAAATAATTGTTTCAATGGTTCCGATATACTATTATTAAATAAATAAATTGGGTCTTTTACAGAGAGAACACAAAAATCAACCTGAAGAGCGTCCGAAAGACTATAGCAAGACTGGATATGATTTTGAAAAATGTATTTCGGTAAGTGTGCTAAATAAAAATTCAACTAATAAAGATACAAATAAGGAGAACAGTAGTACAGTCATGATTCACTGAGCCTAGAGTAGAGAACTGGAACAAAGGAAAAGGAAATGTTTATAAAAAAATGAAATGTAGTACAAATGTTAGCAAGGTAATCTAAGCGTAGATGCATTGCACTGCATGTGACGTCATTGCTGGCACGTGTCGTCTCTCGATGAGGCAGATCACAGTGGTCGGCGGTCTTACATAGTACATAGATAAGAGACTATGCAAGCTCGCGTGCAAGGTAAAGATGCCGGTACTAGTGGGGATAAGTTAAGGTCACAGCGGCCCTGACTAGACTGCAACTGCATAAATGAAAATTTTTAATCCTGCTATTGAGATATACTTAACATTCGTATTTACAATGAACTCATTAAATTAAGTATAACTGTAGATGGGTTGTCCACTTGAATTATTTCTCTGATGTTTAATATACCATTAAAATACATCAAATGATTGTTTCTGAATTCAATAAACCAATCGTTGCGAAGCTTTTCTTTCATCATACAAATGAATATGCATAACAGCAAATCATGTGAATAGTTGCAAAAGATTTCGTTTTAATTCTAGAACAATAGTAAACACAATAAATTGTGTCGATGACGTTGTATAATTCTGGCCTTGATATTCAAACTAAGCAACTACCTCGGATACTCTTGTGTGGTGCAGATGAGGTCACTAATGTCCTTGACTAACAGCTAGATCATCAAGGCAAACCGCGTGGTACACACGACATCTATGAAATGGGAAAAAAAACATTCATATTTATCAATAAGCAATTATGTCATTTTTTAAACACTTTCCACGTAGATAATTACAAAAAGCCAACATACCAGTCAGTGAATGTTGTTTATTGCAGTAAGATTTATGAATATAGCTATAAAGCTATGGTTTTTTTTTTAAAAATCCTTCAAGTGTGACTTGACGAGTGAGTCTAGTTCAGGGCAATGGTAGTGGCGTAGGCAACTATATCTATGCACTAGTGCCGTTACGCAAGTACAGTTTCGACATAAAAGCGACGGGCAAGCATGTACGCCTGCAGGTGACTTTCTCTCTTGGGCTAATGTCGACAGTTTTGTAGTGCACCAAGCATGCGTACCGGTATACATATACCGTTCACAATGGTTTACACATACACCACTGTTTCTATCTACTGTATAAACTATCATTATTCTTATAGCCCTTGTATATCAACTATCAAACCTATAATTAGGTACATAGATTTCAGAATGCTAGAAAAATTATCATTACCTGATATGTCCATGATATAGGGTATATTTGATAAAAGAAAAAATTGAAAATTACTCCAAAACTTCCGTTCTAAAGACAGATCTACTGTGATGGCCTTGACACAAGAAAGATATCTGGAAGAATAATAGATATCATGGCTGTTTTCGCTTTTGTTTCATTGTTCGAATTTCCAATAATTATGTCCATAGAGATACAAAGAAAAACCTGATGGTAAAAAATATCTGTTGTTGTTTATACACGTAGGATGCATGTGTCAGGTTTTATCCAATATTTGTGCAAGAAGAGATAATGTCATGAAGGTCAATATGATGTGGATAGAATTGATTAAAAGTGCATTTGTTTATCTACAATTCGATACACAAAGAGGAAAATATACATACATATTTTTAGTATATATTTCATTTATTGCACGTATTTGCTGGTATACGTCGTACAGTAATGTCGTGACTCATTCTCCGAGTTCATTTCTTCCCTATTCCCAGTTGGTTTCAAGCGATGCCTACTGCGCCATCAGTGTCATTGACCCGCATGCACTGACACATACTACCAAAATCAGTAGGCTTGGACGCGAATAAATTTTTTGATTTTCCTTATACAAAAATGCTGGAAGAACTTTCAAGTATCTTAGGAATTACACCTACCCCAAGTTTTTACCTCCTTTATTATATGTGGTCATAATTCTTCCTTAGGTTTGAGGCTGCAGCTGTTTTCTATTGAGGGAGATACGGACAAAGAGATTGAAGATTCAACGAGCTCAAAATTTTCTTTGTTGCTTTTATACCTGCGTCGTAACTAAGCGAGTTTGTTGCTTCCAGCTGGTATAGCTTTGATTCTGTACATTCTGTATTCCTTGTTGCTCTGATAAAATTGCGTAGCTTTTTACATTCCTACATGTGCGTGTGCCTTTCTAATTGCTAAATAGCATGTCCACACGCACTAATACATGCTTTGGAGTAATATTTTTTTGAAATTATTTTTATTATTATTATTTTATTCTGCATAATAAACTATGGGCGAGACAAAAAAGAAATTCATCTTAGTCAGATAAATCAGAAAAACTAGTCAACTCAAAGCTACTATTATCAAGAATTTTTTTAATGTTACCTGCAGGTTTTACACTGTAGCTTAACTGTGCGACGTAGATGCGTGATCTGTGCGGACTAGAGGCTTTGATGGGGTTCTTGGGCGCACAAAGAAGGGTCAATGACCGACCCTCACCAAGCAACATACAGTGACGCTTCAGTAAGACGTATGCGCCCTGTGCTCATACGTATGTGATGTCCTTGTGTATATACTCACACGCACACGGGCGGGCTCGGTTTGTTTTGATTCTCCGGGCATTACCCTCGATCCACCGTACATGCCGGTCGACCGACCGGATAGTCGTCTTTTTCCTTCTTAAAATTATTATCAATACTATGCGTCATAAATATTATGCACCATCCACGGTTTATTATGAGAAATGTTTTTTAGTTCACATAGGTATCATCAATCCCCTCTAAACTATTACGGAAAATAAGCATTAGCAAGATATGACTTTAAATATTAATCTCACTATATTGCTTTGTTTGTTTAGCCCGTTTCTACGATGGTGTTTAAATGTACGTGGCCTGGATGCACTGAAATTAGAACCACTTGTCCTCTTATTGAGAAACATGTTCGGCAATCACATCTTGGGTGAGTTAAATTATTTATAATAACTAAAATCAGCACAAAAAATTTCTTTTTCTGCTTTCAAAGCAGATCCATGTATTGATTTCAAGGTATCTAAAAAAGTTTATGACGTTACAGGCCCAAAAAATCAAAAACATGTGACAAAGACGATGATTTTGACATGTCTGATCATGAAGAAGAATTCTACTATCAAGAAGTGGCAATTAATCACATGAGTTCACCTCCCACTATGTCTCATAGAGACATGGCAAGGCCACCCCATGAAGATCCAGAATATCAAAAACAACTACGATTAGAGGCTAATCCAATACCCACTACTACAACCATCAATAATCACAATAACAGTAATGATAACAATAACAATACTAACAATAGCAACAATATAAGCAGCAATAGCAATAATAATCCTGTACATCATAACAACAGTCATTTGAATTCCGCTCCTACGGTAATACATCCAACTAAAGAAAGGTTGTTTAACTTCAGAGTATCACCAATTCGTCCCAGATCACCGGTACGTGGTTGTAAATTTTATAAAATTTTTAATTTATAAAAAATCAAGTATATTATATGGCAATGATAAAAATTTTTTTCCATATAGGCAACCCCTATGAAGACAATGAAACATTCTTCACGTCAATTGAATCATCACAATATTAATGTACTAGCTGTGACAACAGCTATTGGAAAAATGACAGCTTCTCCAAGAAGGGTAAGAGGTGACACGAAAAAATGTAGGAAAATTTATGGGATGGAGAATAGAGAACAATGGTGCACTCAATGTAAATGGAAAAAAGCTTGTGTTCGGTTCGCCGAATAAAATAGACTTTCGTCCCGTCCTTAACGTGAACGAATAGTTTATTCGTTTTATCAATAATAGTTAAATTTTTTTTGTTATAATTTATTAATTTATTGTTAAAAAAATGTATTACGCCAATTGCCATTTCAAAGCAATTTAAGTATTCTTTGAATTTTTTACTCGGTTTTTATTGTAGTTATATCATGATGTTTAATCGTGGCAATCGCCGAGTATTGATTACATGCAATTTCGTAAAAATAACGAACAAAACTTATATTAACGGAGTAATATGTACAACTTGATAAAAGAAATATTAACTAAAAAAAAATCGTGATAAAATTTATAGTAGGGCTGCATATATTTTTTAATAATTACACTCTTGTAATGCCCTACACGTTGTTAATAAAATGATATAAAAATAAAAAAAAAAATAAATAAAGAATCTGATATTAGATATTTGACGGGACGAAACATAATACTAAAAACATAATTTTAGACACCAATGTTTCATACTGCCAGAGAAATAAATGAAATGTTGATTATCAAAAAAAGCGTAAATGTTAATCAACAAACAAATAGATAAGAAAGATTAAAACAATTAATAAAATGAATAAGTAGAATCAAATAATAATTATAATATTAATAATGATAATTAACCGCGTATATTGATACGTGATAAGAAATTTTTATTTAACAAAAATTTAATGAATTATTGCTTTTTATATTATGCACTAATATATATGGTTTGTTAATGATTATTTTTACTGAATTTATCAGTGTACAGATCTATAAACAAACATATATATGTTGTCATATATATATATATATTATATGAACAAAATACGTAAACTATAAGAATGATGCGGAATTTTCCGTAACTTATAAATCTATATAAATAATGATTTAATGCGGATTTACGCGTTCTAAATTAAATATATACCTGTATAGAAATCACCAATTAACACAGATATATATTCACGAGAAACACTTATTTAGTACAATGAGAATGATTATATATTGTTGCAGTTAATGACAACGAAAGATATCGTATAATACAAGAGGTATGATTTGTCCTATGCCAGTAGAGTATTCGTGCCTGATAAACACAATATTTAAACAAATGATCATTATTTTCTCCTTCTCTCATCCATTGATTAATTTTTAATTACACATGTTTATTAATTTTTTTTTTTTTTAAATTACACTATGATTAACATAAACTAATATTTTTCTTGAATTTACGAAGATGGCAAATCAGAATGTTATGAAAAACTAAAATAGTACTGGGAGATAACTGAATGTTTTTATCGAAAAAAAAAAATATATAGCAAGTAAATACCGTCCACAATACATATAATAAAATTAATCATAGTTACGATATCAATATTCACAGTATCAATGACATTGAAAAATAAATTGTATACTTTTTTAATTAATAAATTAGATTTATAAATATAATAGGGTAGAAATATATAAACATACATTATTTGTATTTCATAAGGAATTTAACAAAAAATTATTGTGGGTGTTGTAATAATTTAGTGAATGCAATTTGTAGATAAATAGGAGAGAGCGAGAAAAAAAGATTATATTATTGCATAATAATTATGTGCGAATATTATCATTTGGCCGGGATACATCATACCACACACGATCTCATATCTATTTAAAATAACAATAATAATAATACTATTACTAATAATAATAATAATTAGAGATATTGAAAATATTATTAATCATAATCATTATCATCATTATAAGAAAAAAATTTTAAGAAAGTAGAAATGATAGATATTGTCATGATAATCGTTTAGGAAAATTATTAGCAATAACTAAGTGATTGAATCACTATAGTAGTGATGATAATAAGAGAATTTTAAATAATTTTATATTTTATCATATTACGACATTAAAAATTTTAATCATGTTTTTTATTCAATTATTTACTTTCATATTCGAAATCATTTTTTATATTTTTTTTTTTATTTTATTGATAAAATACGTTTTTTTAAAAATTGAATTCTATCATTTTTTATATTAATCAACTTATTATCATTAATACTCAATTTGGTGTATTTTAGTGAATTGAAAAATTTTTATTTAGTTCATCTTATTATGAAATTCATGCAATCATTGATGACATTGTGATTTTTTGGTGTTCTCGAAATGTGAAGTGATTGAATAAAAATATACAAATTTACTTTTAAGAAAATAATTTAAAATGATATCTAAATTTTTATATAAGCATAATATGAAAAATTATTGGCATGTGTTCGATTTACTTCATAATCATTTTAAAAATTTTAAAATATGATCGAAATTGTAAAATAAGGTTACAATAATGTTATTATTATTATTGCTATGAATATTATTGTTAATGTTATTATAATTATAATTGGATTATTATTATTTACACATTAATGTAAATCGTGAGATAAAATACATTACTGAGGAAGAAAGCAGTTGGCGTGATAGTGCGCACGTTAATTGCTAATTGTAATTCAATTGAATGCAGTAATGTAAATTGTAATTGTTCTTCCGAGTTTTTACCATAATTGAGATTCTTCTGCAATATAAGATTATAAATTAGAAAGGTATACTGTATGAAAATTAATATATCGCTGGAAATGAAGATTGTAATTATTCAAATAATATATCAATTTTTCGGTATTTAATATTAGATCTCATGCTCGATAATTAATATGAAATACATAGCGCTATCGATTTGTTAATCATATAGTGGTAAACATCAATTTAGAGAAAAAGTAACTACGTTCCGAATAATTTATTGAATACAAATTAAATTGTTAATAACAAAAAGATATAATCTCTGATTTTTGTCATTTGTATTATATAAATCAATTTTTTCGTCAATTTCAAGATTACATTCATGCATAAAATTAATAGATGATAATGTTAATAATTATACATTATTATATAATCGCGATCTCACGACGGAGTTTTTAGAACAATTACGATCAGTCCTCCGTTTATTTTTTAATTCTTTTCCTACAATATTTTTATTTATCTATATGAAATTATTATCAACAAGTTGGTTATAACAACATAAGATTATAGAAAATATAAATAATAGATCATCTAACGTGTAAATGAAAGTACGAATGAGAGAAATAAATAATATTATCATTAAAAACAACAGTTATGTTACTGAAATTATTATCTAATTATTGTAAACCTTCTAACCATCGTAAGTATTATATTTGAAAATAATTCAAATATACATTGATGATTACAATTTATGTGTTTTCTAATTATAATTTACATAAAATTTAACGAAATAATTTTTTTTTAAATTACATTTTCATTAATTCAATTCATCGATTGACTTTATACGACTAAAGCAGCAACACTTTATCGGGATAATTGTATTTATATAAGCTGAATTCTTCTCACAAACAGAAGTCTCAGTATTATTTTTTTATTTGCGATAAGAAATAAATAATCCACAGTATAACAGAAACTTTCATTCCATAAATTAATCCGTGCTTTTTAGTTTTCTAATTAAGTGACTAAACATATTAATTAGCTATGTTACATTTTTTAATAATTGATGAAAGCGGTTTAATTATTTTTAAATTTTTTATTAATCTTCCAGACTGAAAATAAATCTATTTCGTCCAAATTATAATACGTAATTTAAAACAATTTAATATTCTATCTAATTTCTCTAATGCTTATAATAATAACATATAATACATTTACAAAATGAAAGTAAAAAATTTGAATGAAAATCTGCGTGAAAAACACTATAATGGCAGACTTTGAAATTTATAACATATTTGATTAATTAACAGTAGCATAGATAACAACATCCAAAAAATTCGATCATAGAGAATGAAATATGCAATTAAACCTTTTAGACTATTTTTCGAAGTCAGTGAAGTGTTCAATCAATATTTCATTATATACTTAGATACATTCAAAACTCTTTCATTTTACACATACATATTAACTCTTAAATGCATACCCGCATCTAATATATAGAAATTAATTTATCTACTTTTATTCATTACAATATTGAATACTCTTTATTAAATCTTATTTCAATTAATTACTTCAGAGTCTTTATTTTGAATAAAGAAGCTTAGATCTAATGAAATTATGCATTTAAGAGTCACAGCACACTGATATTTTTTCACCCTGTTGAAAACATAAGAAACCAAAGACATATTTGTGCGTATAATAGATTAATTAATTGAAAATTTTATTTCAAGTCTTTACTTTTAATTAATCATAATTATATTATAGACAGACACATGAGTATTTATTATTTAAATATAAAAGTTTTTTATGTACGTATAATAAAGTCGGAGAAAACAACTATTGACTAGAAGTCATGATTAAAAAATACAAAGATCCAATTCAACTTTGAAGTAAAATTTAACTCATTATTATAATTCTTTAATATCTTATCTGTTGTTATATATAAAAAAATATGTATTAAAAAAAACCATGAATACAACAATTCAATATAGAAATATTAATAAATCTATTTTACCGTACAAACATCAAACGTTCAATAGGTGCAGTTTGACACTCATGTAATATACGTCTTAGAATTTTTCATCCATCATGCACAACATTTTAATATTATCAAACAGTGATCTTGATATTGATAAAAACCCTCAGCTTATTATTTTTTTTAAAATAATGCAAAAAGCCACAAAATAACCCTATTAATTCCAAGCTATATAAAGACGCTTTAAATTATGTATTTCGCGTTTTGGCCATAGATAAACGCTGCCAATCACATTATGTTATTTAGGAATCTAGAATTGAAATTGCAATTTCAAGTGGATGCCAAACAATACTCGTCTTCTTTTATGCGATCAGCAGCAGTTGTGTTTCATGTAACTTTCTTCTTTGTTGTCTTTTTACTGCGTGGTAGAGTTGCGAAATTCGTTATCTGAAAAATAATTATATTATCAAATTAATTGTTTACTACATTTATATTAATTTATCAAATAAAATAATTGATGCAGTCCAAACTCGTATGCATAATTCATTTGGTTATTGTCATAAAGTTAGATCAACAAAATTACATTTTCAATATTGTTAAATATTTTGTTTGGATGACAAGTCATAGATCTAAATGATTTAGATCCAATTAATTAAAAAAAAATTTGTGATTAAAAGATATTCAATCAGCATTAGTCACAGGCATAATATTGATTATACTGAATGTTAAATAAAAGTAACATTTCATTCAATATTCCTTTTAGGATCAATGAATTATAAGATTGATTGAGGTTTTTCAAACATTAGTTGCTATGGTTGGATGGATATTTGAAATGATATTTCGCATAAGATGAACTTTAGTACGGATGTCAATGATAGGTGACTATGAATATTTAAATAAATTTTTCTAAAAGTGTACTAATGAATGATTTATCATACAAAATTGATGAATATTGCTATTCACTTGATATTAATTATCAAAATGAAATGAATGATTCACACTCATAATAATTTTCAAAGGCAGTTTGTTTCATAGGCATTGTTTACAGTACCGTATGAATTCTCACGGAATATTTTTTTTTTCCTTTTAATCAATTTTTTCAGTTGGATTTGATTGTACCGGAGGTTTTGGAGCTTGTGTTTTATTATATTTTCCTCCACGTATTTTTTCAGTTCTCTCTAATATGGGACTGACAGCTTTCAATGGGCGAATTTGAATTAAAGGACTTATCACATTAGATGATGATAAAGAACTTGGACTTTTTACATTTACTATAAATTCAGCTTCATTCAGCTGCTTCAGACGTGGTTGAAATTTCAATACTGAATTTTTTTGATAATCAATGGCATTAGATGATAATTTATGGATAGTATTTAATAAGAGAGTCTTAAGATGTTGCAGTTTTGTTTGTTCACATGGTTGAAAAGGTATATCTAAGCTCGGTAAACTCAATTGATTATCGGTAATTTTGGAAAAACCATGATTAATTATAGGCTTCTCTATACAATTTATAATATTAGTCTTATTATCAAAGTCTTGATTAAGTAAACTTGAAATTTCTTCAAGTATTGTTGAAACTTGAATAATAATATCCCTATTCCTATTGGGATTTTCTGACATCACATCATTAGGAGTTTTAGATAAACAATTTAGTAACTCCAAAGCTCTTATAGACATATTTATTATTAGATGAGATAATGAATTAAACTCAATCCAATCTTCCTCTTCATCCTTCAAATTTCAGAAAAGTCATGGCTATTAAAATTCATTGTATTTAATTTATTACCACACGATATGTTGTATCAATAAATGCATCGTTGCAATCAAAAATAAAATAAGAAAGAGATCTCGATAGAATTATCATTATTAAAAATTATACAGTAAGTATTATATACTTTTTTACGATTAATTATTTTTAATGATTTAATTACGAACCTCAGTAGATGATTTTTTAGTTGTTGAACGAGGCCTTGAAGATCGTGTTCTTGCTCCAACACTTGAAGTTCTCAAAAGTGTTTCTGTATTAGATATCACTCGATGAGATGTTTGAATTGCTGCTGCTTCGCCACTGCTATATCCACTGGATATGTCATCAGATGATTTTATATTACTGCTTAAAAAATTTTTGGTAATGAAAATGATATTTAATTTAAATAATTAGTATTATTAAGTGATTCCTCTACGTACTTTAAATTATCTAAAGGTTCCCTATATCTAGATTGTTTAATGTCAACTTCAACATCTGAATAAAACATATCTACTCGATTACAACTCGATTGTGTCCTACGTGGACTGAATCCTCTTCTTCCAGGATTCTCTCTCCGACGAGGCTCCACTATTATTATTTAGTAAAGAAGTAGGTTAATCAATAATTATATTTTATCTTTTAACAGTTAAAAATAATTTTTTGTACCCATTAAATCTGTCTCGTCATGCGTTGAAGAATTATTTCTATTCATTCCATCATCATTGTCTCCAGTCAGATCACTTAAACTATAACTCTTTTTTAATTGCTGAACTAATCCACCTCCACCCTAGAAAGAATTGATTATTTAGTTATAAAGAAACAATTAAAACATTGGAAATATATGTAATAAACATAAAATCAATAAATAATAAAAAGTAAAATAAAAATGTCTTACCAACTACTAAGTGGTGTCACTAATAACTAAAAAATTCTACTCTTTACAAACTATGAAAATGTGCAGACACTTGTTGGTATAATTGATGAAAACATAGTTGATGTTAAAAAAGATATAAACTAATATAATCATATGAAAGAAATGTTAAAAAGCAGTTTAAAGTTATAAAAAAAAAATTATTTCATGATTACACGCATTTATTGACAAAGTAAAATGTTCACATATCAATAATAACGACTTATATTAAATAATTCGGCACATTATTAGTTGATTAGAAATTCGTGGTATAGACTTGGCGAAAAGTAAAAAATAAATAAACAAATTATTCTAAAATATCCAACGTGTATATCTTCAATATTATTTGTTAAATTTGTACGTATATTTTCAACTAAATATTTAACAGCTTATAAAAATGGTCATTAAATTTGTAACGCCACCAGTAAAAAACCAACAAATGTAATTGGTATTTTATAAATTAATAGTGCAAAAAATCTTAATTTTTTAACGCACACTATGTATTATAAATGACTAAACTGAGTAATGTTAAGTGATATGACAGATTCATGATAAAATCTTTATCAAAAACTTCATTATAATTTGTGTTTTCGTAGCTTAACATTAGGGTATGTACAATTTTCTAAAAATAATAACATGCATAATTAAGGCTTCATAAGCGTCGATTTACTATGAATAATTTACAATGAAATTGATTGTTAGATTTTTAACTCCTTAGTTTCTCGACTTATAATTAATAAAAAAAGAAAATTTTATCATCACTCAAATTTTATTTGGAAAATAAAAAAGTTTTAATAACCCTAATGTAGATAATTGTTCTCGTTATCTGTTTTTATTTTAATAATTATTAATATTTAATGTTTTTAACAAATTAGTAAATAGTTGAAATCGTTAAATAAAACTAAAAAAATTTTTTTGGTTTTTCAACACTTATTTTGTTCTTGATTAAAGTAAAAAAAATCACAGCGATAATAATAAGAGGACTATGTCAAGTGCTTTCTAATCAAGAGATCAATAGTTATTAGATTTAATCTCTTAATTACATTATATCAGTATTGTCATCACTAAATTCAGCATCTTGACTACGGAGAGTTCCTTTAGCACGTGTATTTCTTGCAACATTGCGCTTAGTTAATTTACTTCGAGTTTTTTTTGGTTTCTCAGTTGGTGCTTTAAAAGTTTTAATATCTAATGATAGAGATTCTTGATCTGAATAAAACATTTTATCGTTGTCATCTTCAGCATATGCAGTTCCAAGAATAGTATCTGATACTTGAGTATCACAATCAAATGATAAATTGAAAGTAGTTTCATTTTTTTCTTTATTCTGGACTGGACTATTGTTATCTTCAGTAATATGAGTTATTTTTTGGTGTTTTGGTGACGACTGCTGGTTATTGGTTAAGCTGGAAACCGGTGAATCTGACAAATCAATAGATGACTGACTGATGTTCGAGGAACTCGGAATGACATTTGGTAAAGTCTAGTATTAGGTCAATTGATTAAGCCAAAAAATGTCCAATGTTATAAGCAATTATTTCACCAGCAGCATTAGTTGTTGATGTGGCGTTGATATTGATGACACGTCATGCGTAAGGTAGTAAAGTGCAGTGGAGAAAAAAATCAAATAATTAAATTAAACAAAATAATCATAATTAACATTTATGATTTGAATAAAACATAAATTAATTACTTTAACTTCCCGCCTTTCAAAAATATGTTACTATCCAATTTAAAAAAATATTAATATTTATTAATTCCCTTTATGGTTGAAAAAAAAATTTCTTAGAGAAAGTTAAGGCGTTAAGCTCTAGTTTTGAATTAAAGGATTAGATAAGTGTTGTGGTATCAAAGTCACGAATAAATTAAACGGATAAAAATAATACTTTTTCATTACTCACCTTAATCGCAGTCTGCATCAAAACTGTAGTAGCATAATTAACGCCTTTAGTGCCAAGATGAAGCACAGCAGTATATCCTTGTTCCGTAGCTCTAGCAAGAGCATCATCTATTTCAGCTTCACGTCGTATCAATGCTGGGTGCACGAATCGTCGATAAAGAATACTTGATCCTTTTGTTGCAGGACTTAGTAGCCATAATACTAGTATTATCTTAATTTCGTAGTAAAATGGAAACCTAGATAATCCACAATGAACACATTATTTAAGATTATTTTTTAAAGAGAACATTTTTTCCAAACTAATTATCAATTTAGTTTGAACTTATTGTTTATGTTAATTAAAATTAAAATATCACCAAAACTGAACATTTTTTAATGTTCTTACCAGAAGCTGAAGAAAACATCAGTAAACGTTTCAGCGCATGTAAATAGCGCAAAGACAATCCAGTACATCATCCATTTTACCTAAATGAATAACGAAAGAAATGATTAAACATATGTTGACAACATTACTATGTATTGTATACAAAAGTAATATTTACATATTCTTTGAGATTCTTTGTTCGTACAGCTTTGTAAGATGCATAAGCAGGATAAAGAGTACCAAAGACTAGTCTGAAAATTGGATATACCAAAATATAAGTGACCACTCGAGGCATTAGAATAGTAATAATAATGATGAAAAAACCCAAGTTGCTAAGTGTCAGTTTTAAAACAGGAAGAGAATAGCAAGTCCAAGCCGATGACTTATTTGTCAATTTATAAATAATGCTCATTTTTTCTGATATCATTGTGTCGTTTAAGTAATTCCAAAATTGATAGGAATCATGTAAACATGTTAACAAATTTATGTACACAACTACTTTTTGTGTTTATATACAGGTCAAAATATATACATGTTCAAGTATGTATTAATTTTAAAATTGTTTAGCAATTCAATTCACACCATTTCAATTGTTCTTAACTCAAATACAAAAATACATTCTTTTGTACAAATTCAGTTTGTTTGTTCTTTAAATTGATAACTAAATTAAAAACACTGATCAACTTTGTCTATTTTTTATCGAATTCATAAAGGCTTGTTCTTTGAGTTTTACTGTTTTTATATTATTTCTATGAATATAGTTGATTAGAATTTATTTTTATCCAAATTATTGATATAAAAATGTATGTTTTTAAAATCAATACTTCTTACAAATAGAAATGTTACTTGACTCTTTACAATGGAGCTCACTGAACGTATGTATGAGCCCTTGTATATAAATAAGTAGATTCTATATCGTATTGTTGTAATTCAATGATTATTGTCAATGTCGAATACGAGAAACTTTGTACAATTACTCAATTAAGCGTGTATGCATAGTTAAGCATTAAAAATTTTTTTGTTTATATTTCGTATTTCATTTACATGTGTAACACGTTATTAACACATTGACGTCATTAAAATATTGTTTTTTTTTCTTTAAAAACAATAATAATTAAAGTATATAATTTTTATAATTTTGAAATTAATATATACTTCTTCAAAATTTACTGTTAATTATTAATCAGTTCAAAATGACTCTGACTTTGAGGAAAACTATGACAGTACGACCTATTTTTACTACACGAATTATGAAATATTATTCTAATTTTTAATTTATGTATAACAGACACAGTTTTTACAAGAATATTTAACATTCATAAACATACAATAACGTGTAGTAAACTGGTACTTAAATATTTTTTACAATAGAAAAAAGAGTGTTCTTAATATCATACATAACACATACACATTACATAACAATAAATAAAAATTTTTTCACTTATAAAATCCATAAATAACAAAAATTATATATAAATAACTATAACGTTGTCACTGATGAAAATTGTAACTCGTATTTCTTGACGAGTTGGAGCAGACATTCTTCTTAATTTAAATTTGAACTTTTTTCAATTAAAATTCTTTAGATAATTTTAAAAATATATGTTAAAATATAAATATAAAAAATGAAATAAACAAATATTTAATAAATATGAATTTAAAACTTTCAAAAACATCGATTATGCGATCAATAAATGTAGATATTATTTTAGAAGTTCATCACAACATCAAAATTAAGAAAGACTAAAGATTCAACTGCACTCTTGCAGTCTAATTTATATTTAAACTGACTGTGTATAGCAGCTGATGCTATGCTTATGTTCTAGCTATAACATCATTACATTATGCTCATTTGGTTCACATAAAAAAAAACTATCCATGGTAATTGGTAGATTATCGACCAGTTTAACTAATTATTTTATTTGTTACAAATTTTCATTACTTATCTCATATTTTGTTATTTAACCAAAAAATTTTGAAAGTTCATTGTAAGCAATATTAACACAATTTTTTATAATTTATTTGAATAATTCACGATTCAGAATAACTATTTTATTGTATTTATTTTTGAATATTCATTGTCTATAATGTAATGTTCACTTAAAAAAAAGAGTCTATTGTAGTTCAAAATGATACTAATATTTATACACTTGATAACTCCAAAATAATAACGATGAACTAGAAAAGTTTAAAATTTATTCATCAGTAATTGCTAACTTGTATCAATTTTTATGGCAATTCCAAACTGCTGAAATCTTAGTCCTATTTTGGTAACATTTCAGACTTACATATCATTCTCTTTACAAGGTTGTATTGTACGACGAATAGCTTAATGTTATTTTTAACTAACCGGATTTTTCTTGCACCACCATCTTTCTTCATTCTTTGGTTAATTAAATCTCATAGTAAATTAACACATAGCATAGATCATTTATACTAGTTTCACCTATGATTAATAATTATAATAAAAATTAATTCATAACATATCTCCTGTTATTACTAAACATGAAATTTTCTCTCATGAATAATACCTTAGTTTAATTCTTTGTTATACATTATTATCTAATATTAATAAATTATGTCCATAGTAAATAATTTCATAAACTAGATATCTAAATAAAAATTTATTTCCATATTGATTAATTCAAGTTGAAATAGTGTCAATATTTTCACAGCAAATAAACGAAGATTCGTTTTCTTTGTTGTAATGATTTTTAGATGTTGTAATAGTTTATAGTACATATTTTATGATTATCTTCGAACAATATACATCTACACAATTTTTTATAATAAATAAGGATAATAAGAATAAAAGTAAGCGATATTTCAATAATTTTTTGACAAATAAAAAATAATGACATAATAATAGATAAGTAATGGCAATATTTTATGATTTAGCAGTGGCATTTGACTTTTTTTTTTTAGCTAGACAATTTTTCATTTGTAAATATTACAAATCCTAGCAACTGCTTTTTATATGATGGTTGAAATAAATATGAAGTGAAATAATTTTATATTGTACTTACATGACGAGACGTGAAACAATCGAAGATATCATGTTATTTCAATTGTTTAGTAAAACACAAAAACTGTAATCGTACTATTGAGTACAACAAAGAAATAAATATAATAAATGACCAACCATCATAATATTCTCTACTGATCAGCCATGTTAAACATGGTTTAATAATATTACATTACATGTAAAGTATACACATGTGTTTTTTTTATATAAGGATATGTGTGTGAGCATATGTACAATTGCCAATGATAAGAGTGACTGAGAGTAGAAAAAGACTTTATTGGGTTTCCAAGGAAATTGAGAGGGCTTGTCTTGTGAGGGAAAATGTTTCCGAAACGTGGCGCCCTCAGATCTGATATTCATTTGGATAAACTATAATAAGAACGAAATTGCAATCATTATCGACTGTTATTAAAACAAAATTCCGATATAAGATAATTTGTCGACTATGTGACTTTCATCATAATGACAATACATTGTTATTTGAATTTAGTTCAATTTCATACGAGATTGCGGTATTATGTTCGAACACGTTTGTATGCTGTGATCGTAATTTCCAGTGTGCTTAATTAATTAATCACAATTAGTCATATTTAATATTTAATATATCTAAGAGATAATAAGCGTAATCAATTGCGGAAGTTTAATTTAGCATTCAAAAGAATAAAATGAAGTGTTCAAGAGCCAAAAAATATTTTGTCCTAAAACTTCATTTGTATCTTATTTTTTGTTTTCATTAATTTAGATATTTATTAGTTGAAATACTGTTTAGAAAAAAATCATTACATTTGCGACATCTTTTTTGCAACTACGGTTGTGTTAAAGAAACTTATATTACATTAGGGTAATAATGTACCTGAACTATTGTAAATGAGGATTCGAATGGGGAAAACCCTTAGAAGAAAACATTACCATGAAATATAGTCAAAGTCTTCTTTTAAAGTTTTGGTAATTTACAATTAGATTTGTACATTTTCGTTTCAAAGAAAAAACTAGTTTTGTCCATTTTATAGTATTTACGTGATTTTGGAAATTTTCAGAGGATTTTCCCATTCGAACCCGCATTTACAAGAGTTCAGGTACATTATTACCCTAAATTTCTGCCTCTATTCTATCTTAGATTTTATTGCACTCTTTAAGGTTGAAGGGACTTGTCACTGTTACTCTTGATAATTAATTTTTTTACTACATTATTCTTAATAACTGATAATAAATAATTGTGAATTATATAGCTGATAGTGTCTTTGAAAAAATGTACTTTTATTAGAAATTTTACTCTTAATAACCGTTAAATAATAATTATGAACTGATGACTATACAGAGAATTTAATTGAAAATTGTTATTTTTTAGTTAACATAATTATAAAAAATTCCAATTAATTTAAATTGATAGGTGTTTCCAATAAGTTTATGAATGTTCTACATCAATTACTAGTAGAAAGTGACTAAATATACTTAATACTTGATTAAATTAAATATACTAAGTATACTTAATGGACAGTTTAATTGATAATATTCTACATATAGTAGATAATGAATATATGTATATTACATATTTAGAATTATAACTTTGATTATAACTTTAAAATATATTTTATAAAACATTTAGATATGGAAAAATACATAATTTTAGATTACACATGTAATGAATTTCAATTAATTTAATGTAATAGGTTTTTGAAAACAAGTATTTAGATAGTATACTAATTAATGTAATTCTAAGATCACAGATTGAGTTTACATGTCTTTTAAGTAAATTCAATTCGAGTATAATTTGATATTTCAATTTAAAATGTACCATTTAAAAATATTAATCTAATGTATGTGTACAAATATTAATGAAAATTAATTCTAAATATATGTACAATATTATTGAATATTTATCTTAAAGAGTACAATTGAGTTTGAAATACTCATAATGTCACTTCTACTGTTTAATCATATTTTTTGAAGCAAATTAATGTGTAGGACTTTATTTTATAAAATTTCTTATTCATAATAATTAAGAAAAATAAATAAAATTGATTATTTATTTGTAAAGATGCCGCTAGAGGTATTTAATACGCTACCAGGTGGCGCATGGTGACATTTCATTAGATTTTACCACCAGGAGGCGCACAATGACTGGTTATCTAGCCAACCAGAAGTGGTTTTCAATCACACGAGATTTAATACTCGACCTGTGCACATAGTGTAATTTTTGCTTTGATATTCTAGTGAAAATACAAGTGCAATTTTCGAAAATTTCGCAAAAACGAACATTTAAAAGTAAAAGTGAGTGTTTGTGATTGAAAGTAATTAATTTATACAGTTGAGGTGAAGTGATAAGACAATGTCAAACCGAAGTTCCAAAGGTAGTGAAGGGATGATTCCTTCACGATGGTTATCATGTCCTCGCAAAAGTATAAAATTAATAAACAATAAATTTCTCGCGTTTAAAACACCACTTTCCGATGAGTTTAATCATCAAGTTTCTGAAGAATGTCGTTTTTCTGTGAACATGCTATTTGCATCATTAAAGTGTCAAAGAATGAAAATGGGATTACTAATAGATTTGACAAATACCACCAGGTTTTATGATAAAGCTGATGTTGAATCATATGGATGTCGTTATTACAAGCTTCAATGTCGTGGTCATGGAGAAACTCCCTCTATAGAACAAACGAAAGTTTTTATCAAAATTTGTAGAAATTTTATTGCTCGTAATCCATCTGAAATCATTGGAGTTCATTGCACCCACGGTTTTAATAGAACAGGGTTTCTTTTAATAAGCTACTTGGTTGAAAGTAACATATTCAACTTGGATGCTGCTGTGAGTGAATTTTCAACTGTCAGACCTCCTGGAATTTACAAGAAAGACTACATTAAAGAGTTATACAGGCGATATGATGATGAGAATAATGCACTTCCTGTACCACCATTACCAACTTGGTATTCAAAATACGATAGTTTCAAAGAGGATGGAAAACAACATGATCAATCTGAAAATCTTGAATATACTCAAAGAGATAAAGAAGATAGTGTTAAAGATCGAGTTTTCATGGCTGGAGTTCCTAGAGTAGAACCAGTACGAGATTTAGCTAAAGTTGAGAGAATTCAACGAAGAGTTCAAGAAATCTGCAAATGGAATAGAAGTGGTTTTCCTGGTTCCCAACCTGTCTCTATGGATCAGAATAATATCATTCAATTTAATATCAGACCATACCAAGTATCATGGAAAGCTGATGGTACTAGATATATGATGTTTATTGAAGCAAACAAAGAAGTGTTTTTCATTGATAGAAATAATAGTGTCTTTGAGGTATCTGGATTAACTTTTCCACACTGTGAAGATGTTTCACGAACTCTCAAAGATACTTTATTAGATGGAGAAATGGTCATTGATGAAGTAAATGATACCAAATATCCTAGGTACTTGGTTTTTGACATCATCATGTGTGATGGTAAAGATGTATCGACAGACTTATTCTTTATTGAGCGATATGCTATAATCGAGAAAGAAGTAATAGGAGGCCGAATTAGAGCATTTAAAGAAAGCCGAATACGACGAGATCAGGAACCCTTTTCTATTCGTCAGAAGCAATTTTGGGATATTACACAAGTGAACAGTTTACTCAGTGAAAAATTTGTGAAACAATTGGGTCATAAACCAGATGGCCTGATCTTCCAGCCTGCGAAGGAGCCCTACATCCCTGGACCTGCAGCAACCGTCTTGAAGTGGAAGCCACTATTGTTAAATTCAGTGGATTTCAAATTGAAAATAGTCGTCGAATCAGGTATGGGTATGCTATCACAAAAAATTGGTCACTTGTATGTTGGGGGTTTAAGCGAACCATATAGTTCTATTCCGGTTACTAGGGAAATAGAAAAGCTCGATAACAAAATAATTAAATGTAGTTTCAAGAACGGTCGTTGGATATTTATGCGCGAAAGAAGCGATAAATATTTGCCAAATTCGTTTACGACTGCTCAATCAATTTTAAATAGCATTAACGCGCCGGTAACATCTGAATTTATGATTAATTACATAAGTAAACATAAATTCAACGAGAATTGGGAGGATTGCTTGCCTCCACCACCCAAACGACGAAGATAAAAATTAGATTTTTTTATGTTTCTTTTTTTTAGCATGAGTAGAGCAGAGTAGAGTAACGCGTATTAAATTTAAATTTTAATCTTTTTAATTATTCTCTTTTTTGTTTTAATGTGATCGATGATTAGAAAAGTGCGTATGGTGAAATATTACCAACGCACTATTATGAGATCATTTAAAAAAAAAATTTTTTTTTTTATCATCATTATTTTCAATTTAAATTAAATTTCCGATTTTTCGAATTTTAGTATATAATATTTTAAATAAACGGTTTAGAGTAACAGTGACCAAGCTCTTCTCTGACTAACTTTTTCTTTATTATATTTTTTAGCTTAGGTGGTCAAACTTTAACCTTTGACAATTATAATTGCCTTGCCAACTTTGAAGAGTGCAATAAAATCTAAGATAGAATAGAGGCAGAAATTTAGGGTCATAATGTACCTGAACTCTTGTAAATGCGGGTTCGAATGGGAAAATCCTCTAAAAATTTTCAAAATCACGTCAAGGTACTCCAAAGTAGAAAAAACTAGTTTTCTTTGAAACGAAGATATACAAATCTAATTTTAAAAATGTAACAAATTGTATACTACAGACATCTTGTGGTCAGAGTACCAACTAAAAATTCCTGGCGACACGAAAACGCCACTTCTGGGCTTCTAGGTAAGACAGTATTCTTCGGTTGTGTTTTATTGTCAATCATTGATAATTCAGTCATCTTCGATATCTTGTGAATGTTGTCATATGTTTTCAATAATAAAAAGTATTACAACCTGTAATGTTGTAATATTTGTTTGAATTAATTTTGCATAAAATTTTTAATATTAAAACATCATGGATTACAAAGCTGAACAATGTGATGAAATTGAAGCGTTAGACTCTATTTATTCTGGTGAATTAAATAGTAAGTAGCTTTTATTTTTATTATATTTCAATCTGCACACTTGTTTCTATAACCTCACAATATTATGAATAAATGAAAGAATTTACATTTATTTATAATTAAAAATTAAATTTATTTTGTCAATATGTTGATTAAACATTTATGACTATTATAAATTTGTAGTCATTGAAGTTGTTTAGTATTTTTATTAAAAATTTAAACTGTTTATATAGTATAACATGTTGGTCTAGTATCAATACTTTGTTGATTATTTGCTTAAATTTAATTTAGTCTTGGAGACGGAACCATGTCACAAATTCATTATTCCTATCAAATCTGAGCAATATGAACCAGATACAAATAATGGTCTAGCATGCGATTTGCAATTCACATATTCACCAAAATATCCAGAAGAGCCTTTGGATATCCAAATTGAAAATTCAGAGAATTTTGAGGATGGAGACGAAGAAAAATTGCACCAATACTTAATGGAACAAATGAGTGAAAATCTTGGCATGGTAATGGTTTTTACTTTAGTTAGTGCAGCTCAAGAGTGGCTGAATGTTCAGTGGGATAAAATTAAATTCCATAGAGAAGAGGCTAAAGCTAAAAAACTAATTGAAGAAGAAGAAGCTGAAAGGGTAATTTTTAATACCAATGAATTTACAATTGTTAATTAAGAATCGATGATAATTCTGTCATTTTTATCTTTAGAGGAGGTTTGAAGGAACTAGAGTTACAGTGGAAACTTTCATGAAATGGAAAGAACAATTTGAAGATGAAATGGGTTACGCGAAGCGAAGAGAAATGGCAGCACTACAAGGCAAAAAATTAACTGGAAGGGAATTATTTATGACTGATAAAACGCTTAACGAGTCAGACCTTAAATTTTTGGATGATGGTATTATTTCACATGCTACCGATGTCTTAATTTATATAAATTTACAAGTTATTAATATTTAATTTGAGTCAATTTATTTAATTATCTATTAATGTTATTGTAGGTGAAACAGTTAGAGTCGATGAACGTTTATTTCAAAATATGGATGATTTGGATCTAGATGACGATAATAATGATGATGAAAATGATGGTGACTCGTACAAAATAGAATCATGTCGAGAAATTAATTGTTTAAGCAACAGTTAATTTATTTTTTATATAAAATGATTAAAAAGGGATGAAGTAATAAATTATAAGTTATAACTAAGAAAATTGTGTAAATATATAAAATAATAATATGATCATTTTTCAAGTTATAATTAAAAAATGTCTTGTTATTGATTGATTTGTTTACGGTGTAAGATAATTTATTATTTACATTTTATATTTTTTAGTTACAGATAAAAAAGTTAGATAAAATCAATGAATTAATCATTTAATAAAATAGTAATTCATTTATTGAAAATATTTATTACATACATAAGTAAATGAGTAAACAGTCATTTTCAGTACATAGATGAATTAATGGTTTTTAGTATATTTTTTATTTCACAGAATTTTAGTAATATATCAAGTACACTTATACCACATAGTAGAATTATTTTTAATATAACCATCATAATAAGTACATCTTGTTACGAATTAACGATATTTTTTATATTTATTCATACTTCGAGTCATTCTTTTATGGCAGTTATGTAAACTGTAAATATCATGAATATTTTTTTACTTTCCATTTACTGTTGTTATGGATCTTTCGGAATAATAATACTGCTCTTATCAACATTAGTTAGAGGTCTTTCGTTTATCACTCCATTTTATATGAAATTAATATATAATAATAGTTCAAAATTCATATTAATCACAAAAATATTTTGCATTGAACATTGATTTGTTAATATTATTGAAAAGTTTAAACTTAGAACTGGACCTTAAACAGTAACATTTTTTTTATCTGAAGAAATACAAAAAATTGTTTAGTCTATTTTTTCTTGTTTCGTAGAACATAATTTTTTTTTCTCCTTTTGTTGTAATGGAAGAAAAAAAGATTTCATAAAGTATTGTATTGATAATTTTCAATTAATTATATTGAACACATTTTTCAATGAGTTTTTTTTTAATTAAACTTAATATTATAATTCAACTAATGTATGAATAGTTATTCAAATCCAAAGTCAACTTGGTAGTTTTTACTTTTCTTATTCATTTTTTTTAAGTTTTTTTCTTTGGGTATTTACGTTCAGTAAAAAATCATTGCTGAAAAATTGGTTCTACTTTCCTCTAAATATTTGTTTTTAGAATAAATATATCATTTTGAAATAAAAATAGTTTAAATACTTTCAATAATTTAAATTACAAAACTATATTTTGATATTTATCTTAACTTGACGAAGTGAAAAGATCGAGTAATTGGCTTATATCACGACTCAACCATTTTTTTCAAAAATTATTCATGGATTTTCTTGATTAACAGATACAACTACTTTTCTTTATTCTTGTTACTGTAAGAGACAAAACTTTCTATCGGAATAAAAATTTAAAAATATATTCAATGTTGATTTATACTTGGCAACAGTTTTATAGGCTTATTAAATCGATTTAATCTCATATTGTTGAAAAATATGTACACAGAATGAATTTATTTTGTTTTTGTTAATGAAAACTACAGATGTTTTAAATCATGACGTATTTCAAAACCGGTTCTGTAAAAATAAGAAATTAACAATTATGAATTAAATAAATATTTGTAATTGATTTCAGTTAAATTATACATACATTTCTGGTGAAATTCTAGGTTTAGCATATTCTCCGGGCCAATCATAGAGATTAGGCATTGGACTATCATATTTAGCATTATACATTTTACTCATGACAAATGCTCTTTTATCTTTTGGCTCCGGATATTCACTAGCCAATCCGCCTAGAGATAATTTTAGTAATTGATTAATATTTCAAATTTTTCTCGTCACAATTTTGAATAAACTTACATTGTCCGTATGCGTATTCGGCTATTTTAACTGCAATATCAATTGAACATTCCCTGATAGAACCAAGTGGTGGATAAACACTACCACGTTCAAGATCTTGATCAGAAACATGATCAGCAACTGTTTGGGCTGAGATTAAAAACAATTCTTCAGTTATATGATGAACTCCTGTAGCAATTACTCCTAGAGCAATGCCTGGAAATATGTATGCATTATTTCCTTGTCCAGGTTTAAAGGTTTTTCCGTTGTGGACTATTTCGCCGAAAGGTGATCCTGATGAAAATATACACCTGCCCTAATCAGATAGATTTCAACAGATATAACATTATTAATCATTATTAACAACATTCATTTATTATGTGAATAATTCTCTAGGATGTTAATAAACTAAGGTAATCAACACGGTATAAATTATATTACCTCAGTATAATCATAAGCTTGCTGTGCAGTACATTCAGCTTTACTGGTAGGATTACTAAGAGCGAAAATGAGTGGTCGTTCATTATTTTTTGCCATTTCCTGAAGAACTTCCGGTGTAAAAGCTCCGGCTGCAGCTGATGCACCTAAAAATAATATTTCTTTAATATCACAAGCTTATTTTTATTTCTAAAACTTAATTAATTATTCAATTTAGAAGACTTTTATGGAAATAATAGAAAGTAATTTAAATTACCTATTAAAACTGTCGGCTTAACTTCTTTTACAATTTCGATCAGTGACTTAAGCTCCCGATGATCTTTGGCATACCATTTTTTATGGCCATCCAAATTACCAACTGTTCTATTTTTAGTTAATAGACCATCAATGTCCATCATCCAAACTTTATCTCTTGCCTCTTGTTGCGTACAACCATCAACCTCCATGGCTTTGACACACAAATCAGCAATACCTATTGCTGCCTATTGAAAAGATAGTTTTATATTTCATCTATTAAAACTTGATGGAATGAGGAATAAAATGGCGAAATAATTCTGATAAAAATTAACATAACATCATTATGTAAAAGCATTAGAAATCAAAATTTTTATTTTAAAAAATTAACTTTAATGGTTTTTCTTTATCTAAAATTAATTATTTATGATATACTCCTCATGCTGAAGTTACCATTAAAAGTCTGACGTATTTCTTGGTATTCGTAACCACAGGAAAACAAGTTATTTTTTTGCATCAAATTATCGTAAACTAATGAGACAAGTTGAATAAATTACCTCTCCAGCACCCAAAAATACGAATTTATTATCAGACATCTTCCGCTTGGTAATTCTTTTTGATGCTAAAATTCCCGCAACTGCTACAGCCGCAGTTCCTTGAATATCATCATTGAAAGTACAGTATTTATCTCTATATTTATCGAGAAATCGAAAAGCATTATGATTTCCAAAGTCTTCGAACTATAAAAAATGATTTTTTACCGTTAAATTATTCCACTTATTTTCTTGAATGATTTTAACTTTAATCAATACTTATGATCATATTTACCTGAATTAACACATTCTGACCATATTTCTGTACACAAGCGGCCATAAATTCATCAATAAGTTCATCATATTCAGGTCCCTGAGTTCTAGGTTTATTTAAACCTATGTAATGTGGATCATCTCGCAATTGTTTATTATTTGTACCCACGTCAATGGTAATTGGAAGACACTGATGAGGTTTAATGCCTGCTAAAGCTGTATAAAGAGCTAATTTACCAACTGGAATTCCCATTCCACATGCTCCGAGATCACCAAGACCTAGAATCCGTTCTCCATCGGTAACACAAATTGCACGCACTGATTGTTCTGGCCTGAAATAAAAGATAAATCATAAAAGCAGTGTATTACTAGGGCCAAGTAGGGTAGATGGAAATAAAGCACCATTAATGTATGATCAGCTCATTTAAAAGAATTTTTTTTTAATATAAAATTCTTAATTCATTGAATAATTAATTGATGATGATAGTTATTATTGTGATTTGAAATAAATTACCAATTATTTAAAATTTCATAAATATGTCCTTTGTCGAAGATGGTAATGAACAATCCTCTGGGTCTGCGGTAAATGACTCCGAATTTCTGACAAGCTAGTCCAACGGTTGGGGTGTAGACAATTGGCATCATCTGCTCGATGTTCTCACTCAGGAGCCGGAAGAACAAACGTTCGTTCCTCTCCTATTCGTTGGAACGATTTTCAGTTAGTAGTTTGATACTGTAGATACTTGCCCTCTATTTTTATACACATTTGTTCAATATGTTTATGCTGTTTTTTACTTTTTTCGTTATTGATAACACGTCATTATGAGCATCAAACTGATACTCAGCTTCACCTGGAGCTCCACAAGATAGAGATAGCGGTTCAAGTCCTCAGTGTACTTCATCACTGATGCTTTACACAAAGCCAATTGTTCCTCTTGAGTTTTGAAGCGCGGTGGTTGCAGGCCATGAATTCCTAATGCGATTCTTTCTTCTAAAGTAAATGCCAATCCCTAAAAGAAATCGATGAAAATCGTTACATCTCTAAACATCTAGAATATCTATCGAATTTAGGATTGAAATTCTTCATTTATACCTTATTAAGTCGTGGATCTCGCAGATGACCAATACCTTTAACCATATTACGTGGTATATCATCTCCAGGAACTTCATATATACTTCTGCACTGACTATCCTTAGTCATCAATTGTGATGGCAGCAGTGCACGTCCCCACGCTCCATTTTTGGATGATCTAGATCATCATGAGGAAATAAAAAAAAAACTAACGAGTTAAGCCAATTTATAGAATCACATTAGAAATTTATTGTTATATATAATTGTTGAAAGACCTATTTGATGACCCTCCCGGATATCATAAGAATGCAGGAAGTAATTTATTGACACACTAAAAATATTATTTAATCTTATCTCTTTCTACTTAAATTGGTTATATCAATAATTATAATGATATTTTTTTTGTATTTATTTTTATAACTTTTCTTGCAAATTAATTTTTATTTCTAATAGATATTAGTTGATTAGATAAATATATCATGTTGATAGTTTCAACAACATATTTGATCATTATTTGATTTTTATTTTTCAGATAAAAAATTCTCAAAAAGCATCATATCAAGCATCAACTTCTTCAGCTGTCGTGTGGCAATGCCAAGGCCAACAGTTACTGATAATTTTTTTTTCTTTATCTTCATCAAGAGACAGTTATTGAATTGCATTGACACTTAATCATATGACAATTATACTCTTATTTTTCTATTTTTAGTTATTAATACTCTAAGTTTTTTTGAGCCAATTATTGTAATTGTTTGTCATTGAAATGTAATAATTGTATTATGCAAATAAATGATATCCGTAAGTTGATATTATTAAAGAGAAATATAATATGATGACTTACAGTTCTTTTAAAATTAACATTTATTTCTGGAAATGATCGATATTTTGTGTGCGATATTTGAAGGACATTGTTCGGTTTGAGGAAAGCTGTAGAATTGAATGACATAGTGACCGTGAAATATGTTCATCAAAGGTTACTGTAGATTTTAACGGTTTCATATTTATAAAGCAAATAATAATATAAGAAAAATAGATGAAATCAACTTTCTTTCTCCATAAACATTGAAATTTTTGCAAAATAATAATCTAGTTTTCTTTTTCTTCTTATTTTCTCTCTCTCTTTCTTTTCTACTCTCTATTCTCTGTATGTACAAGAGTTGGCTCAGTATCGATCGACGGTTTACTTGTGACTATTTTCAGGCCTGCATTGCGGCATTAGAGATTACATTTATGAATTATATATTAAAATATTACATTCGTAAAAAGTGAATTCTAATTTACCGAAAATAAATAGAATTTTTGCATTATGAAACCGTATTTTATCAGGATAAATAACTCTTCAAATTTTGGTTTTTATTTATAAAGATGATTAACAAAAGTCAGTTTTATGTTTCACGATCACTTAAATTTGTCAATTAGTTATTAATTGTAATGAATATTCAATAAATATGAAATTTTTAAGTACTCACAGTATGGACCTCTGAATGATGAACATCTTGCCTTTTTGCTACCAGCTGATCGCATACACCTTTGCCGCTATTCTACACACACGATACCAGAGAACGCGTGCGACTGCGCGATAAAATGTGCTCCGTAAAACTAAAACTAAATGTAAAGATTCACATAAGTTAGGTCCACTCAACATGCATGAATGCCAATGTATAGAAGCTGTGGTGTGTACACATGTATGTGTTCAATCCACAAATTCAAAAATCCTATACATTTATAAAACTAGTGGGGGCATAGACAACTTCTATATATATGTATATAAGAATGTAATGCTCCAATAATATGTCTAGTTTAGAGTACTGCTGCTGCCACCATCATCATTGCCACTCCTGCAATCAGTATTTTTATGTAAACAAAGGTTTGACTCAAATGTTTTTTTTTATTATAGCAAATAATCCGTAGCTTAGTATAATAAATTGATATAACAATAACGGCTTTTTTTAATTGAATGGATGCTCTTTTATAATTTATTTCTCTTTGTACATAATCTTTCAGGGGTGGATATTGAATGGTAGTTGATTATTAGTTAGTTAATTGTATTTTTTTGCTGTTTTACGGTCAAGTTAATCTACTTTGAAATTAAAATGAAGGTTTTTTATATCGTATCAGTTAATTTTAGTTTTATGTAAGTGTTGGGAAGGCTGAATTTATCAATGTTATTTTGAGTCTAATAATAATCAACATTTATATTGTGCGCTAGCGCGTGAATTGAGATTTTAAAAATTCAGGTATGCATTAAATAATGTAGATATTGTAGGGGATATTTTACTATGATTAAAAGGTGTTTTGTTCAGTTTGAATTCATATAGCAAACATTGAGTTATGAATAAGAAATCAGAATAATATAAGATTTTATTCGATTTCATTTGTGCATTCATGCGTTTATTTTAATAGAAATGAACGTTATTTTAGGATGAAAAATAATCATTATTTCTGTTATTTTTCCAGAATTTTCCATTCGTTGATTTCTTCAATTTTCTATCTAGGAAAGTAATTGAATCAATCAGGAAAAATATCTGCTGATTGAATCAGTCAAATATGCTCTTCGAATGAATCAAAATATTTACTTACCCAAGTAGTCAAATGTGCTGATTTAATAGCTGATATTTGGATCATTAGGATGTTTCTTCAAAAAATCGAGTGAACTACAGGAAAACTTCACACAGCAAATAATTATAAAATGAGAAATTCAATAAAATTCGAGTTGTGATAAATATTTTTTTAATTTTTTTCTATACCGCAGAATAAAATCATGCTGTAGGAGTTTGTTTGTTCACAAAAAACAGTCTAAAAATAATTTTGCATTTTGAGGTAGTCAAGCTACACTTGAGTTGTGTCGTCGAGTTTGATCATAATACGAAGGACATATAATATGGATACTAACAACTGTTACTATTCATACTCACTTTGTTAAGCAATCACCATGCAATTGTAAATGATTTATTCTCGCAATCTAGTAATTTTCTGCTTAAATCTAAAAAGTTGGACACTTTTTAATTATTTAAAAATATGATAAAGTATTTTCTAAATATTTCTCTGGGTGATACTTGATAATTGATTAAGAAAATAAATAAATATTAGGTATTACTAAAAGCACTAGAGTGCTTCTTGCAAATTTGAGTGTTATTTGAAGATTTTGGAGTTGTTAATGAAAATTAGATAAGATCAGTTTCAGGTCAGGCTTTTATTAGGTCATTAGGTCAAATACAGATGTGATCCAATTAGCTTTGATGGTATGCAATTGTTGATCCAGTTTGATTTAATTAGATCTATTTACAATTGATGCTGTACTTTGCAAGAACACATTGGCGTTTATTGGATCTTGATAATCATAGTGAAATTTTAGCTCCTGATGTCATCAGTATCAGATTGAATTTAATGTATATGTGTTGTTGTTAGAATGTGATAAATTCTCAGCTTATCTGTTTGCTTTGCTTTGATAATTCTGGATCCAGTTTAGTCTTCTTTTTTCTGCGTTAGCCTATAATAAAACAAATGTTTGATGATGTAAGAGATTTTTTTAGAGAATAGTAAAAAATTATTTTTCCAATAGATACTTATATTGTAATTCATAATGATTCGAAAAATTAATAAATAATTTGAATAAAAGGTTATTTTATTTTACATAAAAAGTTATTTTTAAAGTCATTATGACTTCATAAATTAAGTTCTTTACTCAGAGATTTATGATTCACATGTGAACACTCCGGAAAAGCATAAAGACGGTAAACTACTAAGTGTGGTTTTAGATAAAGAAAAAAAAAATACTGTTAATTAGACTTAATCTAAAATAAATATTTGAGGAAAATTGTTAGATCATTAAGTTCTTAGATAGTTTGTACTAAGAACTCTAAAGAATAGTTCAATCCCATAATTTTCTTTAAATAGTTGAAATAAAGTCACATTTTTAGCTGTATGTAGTTAGATCTGTAATGAAAATCACCAATGCTAGTCAATATTTTTTTTTGTAGATAAATGATTAAAACACTTTTAACATATATAAAGTTAAACGTCCAACAATGCGGGTTTCTATAGTCGTTTCTTAAGGTTTCTATCGTACCCGTAGTGTAATCGTCTCTGGGAAAAAGTTTCTAATAAGATGGATTCAGAAAAGCATTAGAGTGAATGAGGTCTTAAATTATCTTGGTTCAAAAATTCGCTTGTGCTGCGGGCATACATTCGTTTTTTATATATTTTTAGTTTGTCGACGTCTTGTTCTCGTTCTTCGTCTTCTTTATCTCCATCATATTCTTCTTATTTTCTTTTTGTATTGCGTTTCCAATAAGAAGAACATTCATACCAGCACTTTTGTTGAACAAAATATCACGTGAAAAGTTCATATGTTACTCGAATTTTCTTTGAACACTCGTTCATTAATTATTTAAGTATATTCAAGCAAATGAATGTAAACATGAAATTTTCAAACATCATAATGTGCAGAAGCTAAAAAAATAAATTAATTAGTTGAAATTTTGATTTTTCAAGGCTAAATGAAAAAATTAAATTGAAATTGCGCTCAACTCTTATTTGTGACAAAACAAGTGGTCTGGTCATTCACATCACGTTTGATTTTTTTTCAAGTTATTCTTAGTACGCTGAGAACAAATTAAAGCCCTGAGTAAATATTTTATTTTTACACTTATTAAGTTATATTATGTCACATAGTATGATGTTTTCGGTGAAAATGATTAAATGTTCAATTGTAATAATAATTATTCAGTTCAAATAATTTTCAATTATATAAATGCTTCATGATCTATATGCTTCTCTTTATTACATCATTTTTTCATAAAATACATCAAAAAATAACAATAAACAGCTCTTATAAATATACAGGTTGATTAAAACTAATTAACATAAAAAAAGTAGTTAAAACAATTATTTAAGATAAAATTTTTAAAGAAAACCATTTCTTTATTATTGTATAGAATGTTTTATTTAACATTAATCTTTAAAGAATATATACTTTGCGATACTATTAAAATTAATAACTTTTTATCAATAAACCAAACCAAAGAGAGAAATTGTGACAACGTTATTGTTCTATGCTGAAAGGAGACTACAATAAAAACACTCGTAGTGATCGAAAAGTTTTTATTTGTTTCTAGATGCCCAAGATAACATTAACGATGGAAATGTCATCAAGCAGAAATGGTCACACGCTGTAAATTTTGTGATATTAAAAACAATCTTTACAAAGTAAATAAATGTTTTACACGATTTTTTGTATCTTTTCACAATATATAATAATCAAGTTAAAATATTTCCTAATTTTAATAGTAAATAGCTTCAGGATCATATCTTTATTTCAATCAATTAATCATAATTATAATTATTTTTAAGTTTTTTTTAATGATTTAATGAAATATAACTAAAATCATTCTGTTCTAAGTAACACAATAATACATGTCAATATTTCATAGAATGAAATTTATTGAATGGTAGATTTTAATTATTCTCATTTGTTCTCATTATTATTATAAGTTAATTTTAATAAATTTTCTTCTTTCACTCTCCAAACAATGCAATACATTGAATGTCGCTTTCAACATATTTCTTATAAACCTATAGAAAATATTCACAATATTCTAAAGTACACGTGAGGATTATTAACGAAATAGTCTATGCAGTCAAGTCCATTAAGTGTTTCTTGATTGGTTTATTTATTAATTAATTACTCGAGATAGTAATTCATTTTTTTATTTTTATTTTAAAGGTAGTAATCAGTCACTCTTATTTATTTCCTCTTATCATTGTTTGAAATTCTATCTTTATACTTTTTTCTTCCAATCAAGCTTTTTATAATTTTTCTTTTCTTATAAATTATTTCGTGTTCAATTTCTAATTTAATTAACACTTGATAATGAATCAAAATAAATAAATAATTTTTCAAATGAATTTTTTGGTATATGTATAAATATTTTTTTTTGGTATGAGATAAGTGAACAAGATCAATCAATGGATTGTTGTGAAATTCCTGTGATTACCAGAATAAAGTAAAATAGATAGGTAATAAATGGTGAGCTAGGTGTGCTGTGAAGAGTAAAAAAGGGATGAGGAAGAATCAAGAACAGAAAAAGAAATGAAAAATTTTGGCATTACCCCAAGCAATTTGTACGTGGATTATTGCTCGAGTATGTGGAATACAAATTCACTTTTACTTATCGAGATCCTATAGACGTTTTTCATCCTTATTTGAACTTTTTTGTTTGTTCATCACGCGTTTTATACATGAGGTGTTATTTATTTAGTCTACTGTCGTAAAATAATACGACATTTTTAATTACAATTCACTGTTTATTATTTATAAAAATTCAATTTTGTTAATTTTTACATACAATAAGTGAATCAAATGCTTGACTTTAGAAGTAATTATGAGGTGTATTAAGGATTAATTAGATTGTCATATTAATTTCCTCTTGTTGGTGGAGTCTGTCAATTAATTTACTGAAACAACTTTTGGTAGTTGATACTCTCCTTTTAACGTAGGATAAGACGAGCCTTGGAAACTTTGAAAGTGATGTCTGATAACAGCTTCGTTGTTACGTTTGTCAACGCTTCAGGAATTTATGAGTAAGTCTAGTTCCGTTTATGGTATTTTTTATATTAATTGTTTTTGGATTGAAGGATTAGTTTTTTTTAGTCGTTGCTAAATAGTAGTAGGGAAAGTCCAATTATTATCACTGCTATTACAGCTGAAACAGAAAGAAATAATTTTTTTTACGACTAATGATTGAAAAAAATTTTAGTATCACTATGAGACTACAATTTAGTGATAATAGAAAAAAAGTTATTTGATACAAGAAAATTTTAAAAATCTCAAAAAGTGTAACTTGTTAAGCTATCGTAAAAACAGCTTACTCAATTATGCCACTACCATCACTAACGCAATCATTGCAACAATGTGTTTCAGAAGAAGGTTTTTGACCTCCTGGTGTAGAAGGTTAAATTTATACTAAAGAAAATCTGTAAGACTTAAGATAGAAGATTCACGCCAAAAATGTATATTACTAAACCGAACGAAGAAAAATAAACGGTGAACCCCCTGTTGTGATAATAAAATACTTTCTCACGATTGTGTTACAAAAAATATATATTAAACTGCTTATTTTTTTGACATATTTAACTTACACTATGTACGGTTTTTACTGTGATATCGATAAATTTCCATCTTAACTGCAATATTTTTACAATACAAATTGATAATATGATTGCATTTTGGAATAATAAAAAAAATAGTTGGCAGAAAACTAAATGAAATGTAAACAGTTTTGAATTTCAAAGAAACTTTAGAGAAAGAAGATGAATTTTTAAAGTATTAATTGGTATTTTATTTATAATGTTGTTTGTTACTAATTGACGACTGATATAAATTAATTGATATGAATAAGCAAAGTTATTTACTTTTTAAAAGTCATTTGTTTATTGACATTTATACTAATGAGTCGAGTATTTATTTATTAAATAATATTTGATTAGTTTATAGATATAATTGCAATAGAGAGTTGTTAGTAAATGAAAGGTTAATTAGAATGAAGAAAATTATTTGATATTTCTCTTCACTCTGTTGTCAGGTACTAATTATTACATAGTGGTTTTTAACTTACTTAAAAACTGTTGGTAATATTTCAAATTTTTATGCTATTTATTTTTGTAATTAGTTTTTAATTCTTAATTACCGAAAGTTAAAAAAATTTTTTTAAAGTATAGAATATTTTTTTTGATTCTACATTGAAATAAAATACTTCATTTATTATCAGACAATACCCTTTATTTTAAATAAATGTTTTTCATTCTATTCAACTTTTAATTAGATTGTAATTATATTTTTATTAGCTAGTAATTGAAATATTTGTAGTTCAGCACGTTTTGAGAAATTTTTTTATAAATTTATTTTTAATAATTTTAGTTATTGCGTTACAAAATAAAATCCGATTTTCTTTTTTAAAAAATATTCTATTGAAGAATTTGACAAAATAAATCAGTAAGTGCTGCCACCTTCTACGTAAGAACATTTATAATTGCAAGCTTTAGGATTGAAACAATTTCTGTTAAAAAACTTCCTGCTGACAAATGATGAAATGATGTAAACTTAATATTTAATATTCATCATACATCGGCATTGTTAATGCTGTTAAATATGATAATTATTATATTGGTATAAAATCATCTCTTGTAATGATTCATTGTATAAAACAGTATAATCTGCAAAGCTCTAGTGATAGCAGGAGAAATTTATTCGCTAAATGTAATATTCTATCGTGTAAGATACAAACAATAGTATTAACAACATATTGTTATTAATGAATAATTATTTATGTAAACTTAATTTGACATTATGATACGGTTAACAATGTATAGTATATGTATTCATATATTTATTGTATTCGTAGATCGGAAATATCAAATAGTGTTAACTATTGTTACTACATGATAATCAAGCATTCAACATAAATACAATTGATGATTTTCTGTACACAGATTGGTTGTTGCTTCTTCCGGTTATATCGGCATACGTTTCCGTATGAACGTTCTATATTTCCATTTACAAATTTACGTATATCACATTCATCACTATCGTGTTGCGTATACGTTAGAGCTGTAAAGGTCCAAATTAGTCTGAATTCAATGAAGCTGAAATTTCTGTCAGTTTGCTCGTTATTAAACCACGCGAATCATCATTTGCATCGATAACTTGGACTAGTTATCGCTATATGACGCAATCGTTTAATATTTGGCGTGATTTTTATTAATTTACAATGTTTTTAAGACTCATTGTCATGTTATTTTTCATCGAAATAATTTATAACTACTTTAAAAAACATATTATGTATAATTAGAATATTAAAAATGAAAAAAATTACATAAGACTATGATTAATTAGCATAACTATAAATTTCATTCAATTAAATATGAGTAGCAAGTGGTAAATAAATGAATTATCGTAATAAGATTAATGTTATAAAAACCTTGGCACGTAATGTGCTTTGTATTAGGTACATAAATTCTACCAAAATTAATCTATCTACTTGAAAAAAAATAATTTACACGTAATAAACAAAATATACTCTTAATTACTTTATGAGAAGAAAAAAGTTAACATAATCTGTATAATTTATTTTCAATGTTATTTCCTTACCACAAATATGGGTGGTTTAATGTTTATTCATTTACGAGAAATATGCTCAAAATAACTATTTTAATCTACTTATATAATGAAAGTATAATTTGTTTTTATTATAGTAATACATTTGACGACTTAAGTGCTGTCAAATCACTTTGAAATTATCCTATATACTAATTAATAGCAGTAGGCAGCAGCTGGACGAACTATAAATGGATGTAGATAAGTTATATATCATTGATTTGTTGAGAGAAAGTATTTTATTATTGTTAACTTTAATACCTTTTCAATGAAGTATTTTTTTTTTTAATTAAAAAAAAACGATAAAGATGCTTACATACTGAAGTAATAAAAATTTATCAAGTTTTAAACAGATATTATTTTTTACTAGATCAAAAATAATAGGAAAGATGTGGAAAGATATTTGAGAATATAAGATTAATGAAGTATAGTTGTTTATCAAAATTAGATTCCTGTGCTGAAAAGAGAATTTAACAACAATTCTTATCAAATGTTAAATCTTGTACAACATTGTTTTTTTGATAAAAAAAAGATAATTAGTATTTTCTTTTATTTACTGGAATACTTGTAACTTGTTTCCGAAATTGTAAAGAAGAATTTAATGAAACTATCACGACATGAAGTTAATAGTAAAACATCTTAAATTCAATTTACCATGATTGGAAGTAGATCCATTAAGAGGTGTCTTCATGGTATAATTATCCTCTTCATCGAAGAAAACATAGCTGGCATTGAAGCCTGTCCCATCCAACCGATCGTTGCTCTTGAATGTCACTCGAAAAAATTTCCGGTCGCTTTCAACATCAAACTCCTTCAGTTGGCCGCAATGTCGCGAATGTTTTCTATCACGTGTCATGTAGTTGGAAAATTCAACGTAGTCACTAGCTGACACTGCTTCACAACTAAATTGAAAAAGAAAAAAATATTATTTAATCATTTTTTATTTAATGGTCAATCACTTTGCTGATGTATGTAATCTTCTTAACGTTGGATTTTAAAAGAAAAAATTCCAGTTGAAACTAACAAATTATTATACATTTCAAACTAGCAGTACTAAGCTTCAACTTCAGTGCTTGGAATTGAATTTTTTGAAATGTGAAGTTGTATATGTAAAAGTATGGAAAATACATAAAATTTTTTGTAAATTTTTTTTCAACAACTTACCGAAATGGCAATAAGTTTAAATGAGAATATTTACAAACGAAATACTTCTTTTGTTTATACTTTAACTAACAATGTTGAGATTATAGTATAAGCAATTAGTTTATTTTTTTCGAATTAATGTCATAATATTGCGAATCCAACAGAAACATATTCTTTCTGGCAATTAAATAATTTCTATAAGGATTGAGTATGCTTAGGTTTTGAATATTTAATAATCTGCAGTACTCAGAGTCGTTATATTTGATTCAACTTCTGAAATATTTCTATATTAAGGTGGATATACCGTTTGTGGCCACTCTAAAGTTTTTAGCGATATTAATTAAAATATGAAGTTTTAAAAAAAACGATAAGTCAAAGTAATAAATTTCATAATGCACTTTTAAGACTATAGATTTTTAATTAACCAATAATAAAATATTTTTATGCAATGTGTATTGGAAAACTGTTGCTATAAAAAAATTCATGATAATAAAAAATAGCTTCAAAAAATATTACTTACAAAATATATGTTGCAATAAAAACATTAAAAAATTTTTTTAGAATAAAAATGATTAAATATTTCTCGAATAAAAATGTTTTATATACGATAATAAAAAGTGACAATAAAAAATAATCGCAAACGAAAAATAAATCTTTTAAAGGTTTAAACTTAATTTGATGTATAATAATGATAAATGTCATATTCTATCATCTTGGATAAAAGAAATTCAAATGAGTGTAAATAATGATAATGCCATTTCCTGGTCATTTCTTGAACTGGTAGTCAATTATCTTGACGTTGAAAATGGAATATTATAAAAATTTTTGATGTGATATTTTTGTGAACATGAAAAGAAGATCTATTTAAGTCATAAATTTAGTAGAAAAGTAAATAGAAAGATATTGTATGTCTTCTAAGGGTTTCATGCAGTGAAAAACGTGTGATTGATCAGATCATTTGGAATCTATTTCATATTATGCAAGACTCTCTCGTATCGGGTAGCAATGAAATACGACTATACGTGGATCCGATCACGTTTAGCTACGGTACACCGCATTTTCTGATGAATCTCCAACTACCCTTCCGCCTGTCTCTTGTTACTAATTAAAGGCCTTGGTCCGGTATTCTTTTCTAGGCCTAAATTTACTCCTTTATATTATAAGTGCAATGTTTGGGACTCCAGATTCAAGCCAAATTTGAATAGTTACCGATGTCAAAGTCACTTTATAAATCCAATAAACATTTGAGAACTTATTTATGAAAACGGAAGATAAAGAAGTGCACTCTTAAATCAGAAACATTGTAATAAGCTCGTAATTGAGTATTGTAAAAGCTTGTATACAAGACGAAAGAATTTATATTTATTCCCAAGCTGAAAATTTTCATCTGTTTTATGACTCTTTGATGAAGACGGAATTAGTTATAAAAAAACTCCTGTTTTATTACTAATACCTTGGAATATTTAAGTCTGTTTTTCTCCGCGATTTTTAGTAATACGAAGAAAAACAGATCTTTTTTTCGTCTGTTTTTGTCCTTTGAACTGACATATTAAGATGAAATAAGTCCATGATTAGTAAATTTATTTATTGTGTACATATAAATTTATTAAATACAAAACTGAATTTAATAAAAAATTAATAAAATATTTAAAAAGAAAAATATAATAAATAATAGCAGTAGCCAATACTAATAACGAAATTATTATAAAAATTATTCTCGTTATTCGTTTATTTGTTTCAATGTATGGTTTTTTCAAGATTTATATTATTCTGACTTACGATTCTCTTTCAATTCTGCTGTTTCTTCTGCTTACACTCATTAAAAAGACCATGCTTATGAGCTTATGAGAAGAATGTTGAAAAAAGTGACATATACAGTATTTTTTTTATCTGGATTCGAACTTGCAATCCTTAAAATCTTGAAGTCTAACACGTTGCCACTACGCCATTTAGACCTTAAGAATTCCTTTTTTACATTTAACTTTTAGTTATATATTCGATTATATATATATATATACTCACATATATAAATGATGAAAAGGAGAAAATGAAATCAAATTAAAATAAGCAGAAAAAAAAGATGAAGATGAGGACAAGATCAGATGAACTAAAGTTTAAGAGAGAAATACAGAAGCAGATTTACAATCAAGGAAAAAATCTGACGAATTTCGAAATATAACAGGTAAAATCATCAATTTTAGATATAAAATAGACGAAATTGTTCGACTTGCGTAATTATTTTTAATAAGCCTGAAGGTAAATTGGTGAATAATTATAAACAAATTTCCATGGAATACTATACAAATTATCAGTCAATATGCTCCCAGCATTCAATGAAATTTCATTATGATTCTATAGACTGAATACAAAGGTTCTAAGATAGTAAAAATTTCATTGGTAATTGATGTAGAAACACTTTGATATAATAACTTTGTTTAAACTCTCTTAATGCCTTTCATGAATTTATTGGCTCTCTGTCATTTACAAACATTTTCGTAACTTGTATACGAGCTCTATACAATATGTTTCATCGTGAAATTGAATTTATATTGCAGCATGTGAAACTTGTTTGGATAAAGTTTCACGCAGATTGCACCTTGCTTGTATAAAGTCCAATTTAACCTATTAATTCCAACGTTTGTTTATTTTAATTAGGTAAGTTTGTTGTGAAATGGATGTTTCATTTTTACATATCTTCTAATCCAATGACACCAATTTCAATCAGATTTCTTACTTTTTTTTGAACGTTTTTACGGGCTAAAACATGTGAACATAAAGATATGTTTGTGATTATATATGTTGGATGTCATAAAATATATCACACCGTAGCTCGAATGCCGTCATAACTCAAAAATTTTGGAAATCCCATCTCTGACGGTGTCGCGCTCTGAAAGGTCAAATATGTAATCTCGAATAGTGACGTGGAAATATTTTATGCTGCTTGTATGTCATAATATTGTATTTATGTTCAATTTTTTTGACTACTATTCAAAAAGCGTGACTTGAATGTATAGAAAAAATTTTATAATAATTATTAATAGAGCGTAACAACAGATAAAAGGATTAAAATGAACAATATATTAAAATTAAATCTAGAGTTTGGAATTGATAGGGAAATATTATTTTTAAATAATAATAATTGATGATAATGGCATTAATAATGCTTGAAAATTGTATCAACAGAATGATAAAAATAAATAACTTTGTAAATATAAAAATTTTTTTTGACAGGTAGTATTGATAAAGTTATCGCCCATAGATCAGTTTTATTTATGATAGAAAAGTTTTGAGTTTGAGTAACGACCATATTCAATACAAATTATGATTTATGATGATTATTTAATTATCTATTATTTAAATAGAAATAAACTTTTTCTTGATTATTATGTAGAACAAAAATAGCAAAAAAGTTGAATTTGATTGCTTATTTCAAAGAACTTTTCTCGATAGTCAAGCTAATAATGAAAACAAATATTGGATATAAAGTTGTCTTAAAAATTTAAAAAAAAAAACAAGGAAAAAAGATGTATTCAATTTAATTGAGTTTGATGAACTGAAGTTTGTCTGTTGAACTTACGGAAGTACTCCTTCAACGTCAAAAAAGTTAAAATGTAGATGTATTCTCTCGTTCGGTTGTCCATTAAAAAAATAATGACATTCTGTGTTACGTGGATAAAATCCAGGGTAATTTGGAGAAGCGATGGTACCATTTCGAGTTTCATTGCTGTTGAACACAAAAGCACAGGGGTAATCAGATTCTTGTCGTCCTGTTGTTATGCCAAAGTCTAAAAAAAAAAAAAATTAATTAATTAAAACAGAAGTTAATCCAATGACATGGTTTTATTTTACAACAGTACTTTTAAAACATATAATTCACTAAGACTCGACATTAAATACCATGAATAATTGTTTTAAAATGTTATTTTTTTAACTGTTGATTAAATTCTAAAATTGAACCTTTTTTTTAATAATTAAAAACTAATGACTATTAATTGGTTGATAATTAAGTTCTTTACTGGAAGATGGGAAAATGATTACTGTAATGTGCCTGGAGCGCTTAATAAAAACTTAAAATTCCAGAATTTTTCGCGCATAAAATAATTGAGTATAAAAAAATTTATGTAAAAAAAAGGTTTACGGATATTTTTATTATATATAGAGACGGTGTATCTTAGTTATTATGCGTTTTTTTTTTTTTACTTTTCTTTTTTATTTTCTATAAAAATGTTGAGTTTCATAAATTAACAATATATTCACGCCAACCTGATCAATTTTAACATTTAAATATAATCAGAGTGGAAAGTGGATCTTCAAAGGAGAAGAGTTAGAGGTTGTCAACAGCTTCAAGTACCTCGGATTTTATTTCACAACTAAAAATACCATGAGCAGGTAAATAAAGTACTTGGCAGGCAAGGCCCAAAAGTGGCGAACGTGACCTGGGGTATTCGTAAGGGAGCAGGAAGAGATTGTATCAACGAGAAAATGCACCTGATGCATTCCTTGGTGAAGTCAGTCGCGTTATACGGTGTTGAGGTGTGGGGGTGGAGTAAGCTCGGGCCCATGATAAAGGTGCTAGCTTTAGGTACAGTCAGAAACACACCGAGATAGCAGTACCCATTGAATGCATAAGACATTTCGAAGAAATACTGAGCATGGATAGTAAAAGGTGGCCGAAGGTATGTTTGATAGAGGAGATGGGATCGATTCTGAACCATAGACCATCGAAATGGGGTACTTGTGTGTATGATTATTTAGAGCCACTTGGTAGGTCAGACTTATGTGAACTGATGTGGGAGGATGCTGAAGTTGAAGAAATTGATGGTAGAGTATATGATAGCATCAGAGAAGGTTATAATAGTTGGTTGCAACAAGAGAAAGAAAAAGAATGGAATGCAATTCTAGCTTCATCTTTCAACTCACTCTACAAACACCTGGTGCCTGTAGAGGGCAAAGACAAAGAAAAAAGAGCTGACCATCTTAAGGGAAGAGCAAGAAAAAGTGATCTCAAAGTTATTTGGGCCAGGTTAATAAGGTGCGAAAACTTCAATTGTGCGTTCAAAAGAGGGTATGATATATGGACGTGTAGATTCTGTGATTGGGAAGCCGAAATGATTGAGCATCTTCTGTGCTGTAATTGTAAATCATGTTTAAAGGTGATGTCAGGGTATGAGAGAAGATATGTTGAGGGAGTTATCACGCTATTGAGTGGAAATATTGATGAAAAAATTTGCGAGTATTTTAAGGTAATAGACAGCAGCACAAAAAATAACAAAGTGATGCCTGGTTTATCTTTGTAAAAAATACAAGGTTGAGAGTAAAGTCAGATGGTGCGAATGTAGTTTGTTCTCAACTTAATGTAATATACGATGTATGGAAATTGCAAAAGCTCAGATGAGCATGGAATAAAAATAAATGTATATAATTAGATTGTATTTGGTTTTAAGAGCATGTTTAAATGAAATCAGTGACTATTTTAACATTTTTTGGCTGTAATGAATAAAAAATGAAATAAAGTGATTATAAATTTGTAATTTTTACATTTAAAATTTAAATCACTGAAATCAAAAAAACTCGTAAATCTTTGAAATTTATTTTTAATGATAATATAATTGACTAATTTAAACACACTTGTTAAGGATTTTGATTAAAATGTGATTCGTTTTCTAAAAATATCGAACTCCAGAAATCATAAGTTCTTTAAACACAGCAAAAAAAACTTTCTGACATAAATTATATTCAGTCTTGAAGGCTTTATGAAATTTCTTCATTAAAAGGAAAAATTTATTTTTCTTTTTACGCTAGTTGAAGGTAAAAAAAAATTGAGATCGTAAAGCTTTAGGAATGACTGAAAAAAAATAATTTCTCGATCAGATTTGTGCAGTGAAAATGCTGAGTCTTTAAGAGGATTAAAACTGGCAATTAAGTTCATGAAGAAAGATTTTTTATTACGCAGTAAAGAGAATCATATATATACATCTAAATATATGTATATAAAATATATGTACTTCTTCGAAAATATAAACTGTTGTATTTTCATCGTAGATATTTGTAACATAAAATAATATTTAAGAACAAAAAAAAATTTTTATTCACTAATAAATTTTTACTAGGCGACATTCGAATTATTTATGATAATTCAGTATATAATAGATTAAAATAGGTGTGCACATCATGAATGTAGTATTGTAATAAAATTTGTAATTTTTGAATTGAATAATACAGAGCGACGTGTTTCACAGAAATTCTGATAATCTATGCAGCTTAAAATTGCTAAATACACGTGTCATGTTACGAATAACATCCCGAGAACCACAATTCGAAATCAGAGGTCATTGATAATTTGTTCACACTGCTGATTTAGTCGATTAAATGATAGTCAAAATGTAGACGCAGTATGCATATATTATACAATACAAGACGTATAATTGAATTCATTCTCTATGTATATTAATAATACCTTGTTAACAACCATCTTTTGTATATCATGAATTCAGTTTTCAACTAAAATATTTGTTTTTCAAATTTAGCCCTCAATACAAAAGTAGACCAACGTTTTTTATTTATTTACTTCCGAAATATGAGACTTGGTGTACATGAATAATAGAGTTAACGAAAAGAATGGAGTAATAGGATTATTAATGTTGTTTAACGTTTTTATAGAATTGCAAAAGATTAAATGAAGAACATTAGAGTGGTTTTAGACAAAAAATATTTTCGTCAAGAGCTAGGAGATTAGAGAATTTCTTTAAAATGTTTCTCTCCAACGTTCAATTTTCATACTTTTGTTCATTTTTGGGTTAATAAAAATAAAAATAAAATTAAGTAGAATAATTCAGTCTTAGGCCAGACATTTCCTTGAGAAGTAGTGTACAATTTTTTATAGCAAATATTATCAGTTTTAAGCCTCAGAAATAAAATCTTTTGGTTGTAAAAAAATGTAAATATTATGATTTTTAAAACATTTGAGGAGGAAAAATAATAAATAGTAGTAAAAATAATGATTTTGATGGATTTTTGAAAGTTTTTAATCACATTTTTTCTGGAAAAAAAAGTATTTTCTTCTTTTATGTTCTCAACATTCTGTTATCCATTGTAGTACCGTTAGAGCACGTGGCGAATCTGTAAAATTGATAAAGTTTTGTCGAAGAACTTTTATAATACCCATCAGTACTTTAGTTTGAAGAATATCTGTATATATACATATATATATATATTGGCAATTTATGTTGGTATTTTCGACGGGCCACTTGACGACATTTTTTTTGTTCGATCTTTTTTCTTGCTAGGTTTACCTCAAGTTTTTGGCTTTTTATTCAGGAAAATCTTGTTGGAAACATCGTTATACCAAGCGATGGATAACGGCTACCACATGTTCTTGAAGTATATAAAGCACCAATTTATTACTACGAAAATACGAGTAGAATAAAAAATTTTATGACCGTAAAAGCTATAAAATATCTATGAGTATTTGCATCGACATAATTTTATAGGGGATTCAAGTTGTTTTTTCAAATTAACTATAAATATACAATAAATCAAATGTCACGATTCAACCTCTCGCATGCTCATTACTTTCAAATGTATCTCATCATAAAAAAAATCTGGTGAAAACTTTAACAAGAAAAAGAAATACTGCTTACCGTGAAAAAAACCAACCATTTTTATTTTGCAGTGTTGGAAATATTCAACGACATTCAAATGCAAAAAATTTTGTCTCGATACTACGATGCTAAAACCTATACAATTTCGTGCTGAATTGATACTTAGTTTTCGTTTTGTGGTGATAAATTATTCGAGAAATAATTTGGATAGTTATTTATGTTATTTTTTACAATTGCAAAAATTTTAATCAAGTTTGATAAATGGCGTTAATTAATGCAAATGCGAAAAAGATGTACAATTTAACGAGAAAATGATCAAACAAAAAAATAATTTACATAATTTTTTTACAGAATAATATCGATATTTAAGTATTTATGGATAATATCGCCGTTGATTATTACACTAAAAATAAGTATATCAATATAAAATAGTTTTTATGGTTTTCTATTAACTTTGTCAACGTTTTTGTTTCAAACGTGAAGCTCAAAAGGTTGCTTATTTTTAACGTTTTTGATTCACTAGCTGTAATGAAAATATCTTGCCTATGACTGACATAATAACAAAAATTTACTATAATTTTTTATTTATAAATTAAAAAAAGAATTGAAATAAAAAAATTTCAACATGTTATGCAGTGTAAAATTTTATATCACATAACTTTTATGTGTAAAAGAATAATTGAATCAATCTGTTTGCAAAATTATACAATTTTCGAAAAACTTTTTCATTACTTGACTCTTTAAAATAATAAAATTTTTATTGTTTCAATTTAAAAGAATATTTATCAAGACACTTGGAAAGTTGGACAATCAATTCTCGATAGTTAAAAATTTTATTTATGACTTGGTATAAGAGAATAAATTATCATTATCAAATATTGAATAGCTGAACTTTGAAAATAGATAAAAAAAATCAATAAATTATGATATGAAAAATTATAGAAAAATTCTTTATCATGTCTTTAGTTTGATGAATTTTAGTAGTCTTCGTTCGTTTTTTTTCTTTGAACTTGTCCCCAACTCCTTCAGCAGAAATAACACTCTAAAAGTTGGTGAAAGTTGAGTGGGTAAATGGTGAGAATGATATTAAAGCATTATCGTAGATGTTAGAAGAAGCAAGTTTTGTTGATGCGTGTTTGCTTTAGGATTTTGTTGAAATGTTTGGTAGGACATGTATAGCAGAATAGTTGTAAGTAAAGTCGAGTGGGACTAGTAGATTGATGGGTTCAACTAAAGAGGAAAATGTTCAAGTTTGTACAGAAGTGACAGTATCGCATTGTTTTCCAACATCATAGCTTGACATTTTCACCTACGATCTCGTAAATCCGTCATTTTACGTTTATGTGATGTTCAACAAAATAGCATGGTATATATCATTATTCTTGCCCCTCGAGGCTTTTCAGTCACTCTAAAGTGTCGTCTTTATGTTGGTATATATAAACTTGTGAAGTTAAAAAGTTAAAAAAAGTAAAGTATGGAAAAGCTGAGAGAGAGTTGTTAAAAGTTTTTCACGCTTCGAATGATTGTTGTCAGATGTTTTTCAAATTCAATCACCTAAATATACATTGATATGTTGGATGTGATTGTCAAGAAGAAAATGTAAATTTTTATCAGTGCACCACTTTAATAACAAAGACATTTAATATTTAACATATATTGTAACAAATCAATTTTGAAGAGAAACTTTTTTCTAATAAAATGTGATTACATGAGGCGAAAAGAAAATCAATTATTTTTTACTTACTCTCGGTGAATGAATATACAGCTTTGAATCCTTTTGCTAAACGTGAAGATTGAATTCCTCGAAATTCCAATAGAAGTCGAGCACCATTACTCATAATGGGTCGAGGAGGTGCAGTACCACAAAAGGCATCTATTTTTTCCATCCTCCCATCGATTGGAACAAACGCTACTAGAGAATCCACATTTTCACATCTAAAATACACAGAAATTAATCTAGTAGTATTAGTGATTATAAACCATAATTAGAAGAAACACAATGAAGCTTTCAATTTAAAATATACTTGGAAATAAATTCATTCATACGTTTTTGAATAATATCATTTTCGACATTATTTTAAAATATCATTGACAAAAATCATAATAAAATAATATTTAATAATAGATTCATCAGAGTTTCAAATAATATTCGATGTTATGTTATTGAATGCTTCAATTCTGTTAATTGAATAAATAGCATTAAATTGAAAACAATAACAGATAACATGCTCATCTATAAATCAAGAGGTTAAATAAAATATTTCAAAAATTTCAATATATACTTTAAGGAATATATTCAAGATGGCTTGATTATAAATCTTTCTCTTACTTTTTCTTGTAATAAAAATGGTGAGAAATCTTTTGATATTTTTTTAGCTCTACGGTATTTAGGTTAAGTGCTTTTAGACTTTAAAATCATTTCATTTTCACTATTATTTTTTTGAATAATTTTGTTATCATTATTATTACATTGGTTAAAAAAGTAGTTTGCATTTACCCTTTAGTTTCGTCTGGTGAATTGAAAAGATTAAAATCTTGAAAAATAATTTGCACTCGTTCCTTGCCTCGACCCTGAAAATCGTATCGACATGCTGACCTTGGAGGATACGTATTAGGATAGCCTGGTGATGTGACGATGCCAGTTTTTGTCATATCACTGTGATAAACCATATCACATGACGATGCTAAAACATAAAGAAAAATGTCATTAGTTAACTAAAAATTTCTAACGAAAAACTAATCTCATTAATTTGTAATTTACCATCAATATTATATATAAATCAATATCTAATTACACTTGTATAAATAATTATATTCTTTAGTTCTTTCATAGAGAACTGGTAGTTAAAATTTCATATCAAAAGATTTTTTTAATATTTATTTGACAAATATAGTCAATAGAGATAATTAATTCATTACAATGACTAAAAATCGTAACATTTTATTTTATAAATTGAATGATTAATAGTTGCAAACGGACCGTGACAGCTACACTAAATACCCTCGAAGCAGCGAATTATTTAAAATGATATTTTATTTGATATATTTTTTATTTCATTTAAACAAGTAAACAAATTAAGTCTTTATTATAAAATAATCCAATTAATTATTTTGTAATATTCATGTTATTATTATTTTTTTTTTTTAATACAATATCGTTTACGAAGAGATAACATCATATTGAATAGAATTATTATTGTACGTAATATTTTTATTACATGTTATTTAAATTTTATAAAACGCAATAAATATTGATGTAATTTTTTTAGATAAATTCCTGTATTATTAACAAATATTTATTTACATAAAATAAATTCCATCGATTCAGTCAATCTAAAAAAGAGCTTTATTAAAATATAATTCGTAACTAATTGTTTTTAAGTTATTTCATAATTGAATGCCATATTACATGAAGCAAAAAAGAATTTAAAATACAAATAAAATGATAATGTGTGTATTTCTTCTTTGAAATAAGTGTTTTTAAAATTTGTGATAAATCAAAGTAATTCAATGCTGTAATAAAAAAAGTCAAATACTTCCGGCATGTATCTAAAAACTTGGAAAAAATTGAAGTGGTTCTCTCAAGAACTTGGCTCTTTCATGCTCACTTGCTCTTAAAACATTGATTTTTACAGAATAAATTGGAAAACTGATAATATGCAAAATCCATCAGTTAAGCTCCGTTGAACTCTTGCAGATATTTAAGTGATTCTTGCTCAGATCCATTGGCTTATCTATGGTCTATTCGTAATCATCCGTCATAACTTGAATCTGGTTATAGCTTTTAACTATTTAAATTCATTCTTCTTCAGATCTAAAACGATAATCAACTGACTCGATTCATATCTAAGAGGATATTTATTTGCTGCATATACATTTATAACTTATGCTATGAATATTTCATGATCAAATAAATATATAGAGGATATTGTTAAATTTATCAGGGTGCAAGAGAAAAAAAAATAAACAGATGTGTGACGATGTCATAATGCACATAACTCACAAAATATTTAAGCTCTCGAGATTCTTCGCTGAAGCTGTTCAAGATTTGAAAATAAAATGCTGTCTTGGATAGATAAATATCTTTTTTATCCATCCAATTTTTAACTATTGATCAGTTTCGATTTTCCTCTGATTTTATTTTTATTTTAGAAAAACAAAATTATTTCATTGCATTTGCATGGCTTATCGTCTCGTCTTTTTGCTTTCATCACTTCCCAGAAGTTGATTGAATCTTTCAAGCCGCAAAGTAGAGTAAAAGGTAAAAAGTACCACTCCTTAACTCTGCTACACCTAGGTAACCGATCAATAAAGTTTAGGAAATGCAATGATTTATATGAAACTAGATAATAAAAATTTATTTCTTGTGGTGTAATAAATTTTTTGTCACAAATTATGTTACAACAATTTATTATATTCTTTCGAAGATATATTTTATTTTAGTTTCAGGTATTATAATTTTTTAAATGTTGATTTGAAATTAGTTTTCTTTAATAATAAATTTTTCTTCAGAGCACTTCTTCTTTATTCTGTTTTAGTTTTTCTAAAGGGAAATATAAATTTTCATTAAAGTAAAAAATGTGAGAAAAGAAAAAAACTATTAGGAAAGAAACATCAATAATAACGAGTAGGAGGAGAATGTTTATTTATTTTTATTGTTTAACGTCAAATAATAGGTTATAAAGTTCATTAATCATATTATAGAGACTCGATACCACTGTCAGAAAGTGCTTGGCTGTCAATTTCCATGAAATCTTGTACAGCATTTAATCAACTCAAATCTGCAACCACACTTCAACAACATCATGAGTAACTTTATGTATTGTATACGTCTCTGTTCAGTAATACTATTATCATACATACTCCTATTACGGATGATGAATTTTCCCATATGTGCTAGATAATTTTGATCAAATTAATTGGTGAAACGTCGACCAAGCTACTGCACAAATATTTTCGGTTGAATTTTTTACTTTTTTTACGACAACATTTTTCTCAATTATTCAATATACATGAAATCTGAATTTATATATTTATTATTTCCATTAAAAACACGAAAACTTTTTTAAACGACCCATATGCATGAATACACGGGTAGATTTTTTTAAAATAATATTTTAGGTCACTCAATCATCACTATATTTAGTAGTGAATACTTTTCATAAATATAAATTTTGTTAAAAAAAATTCACCTCAATGCAAAGAGGCGTTAGAAAAGAGTAAAAAATATCGATAGTTTGTTTTTAGTGTTTAAAATAGCTTGAGAACAGTGTGATAGATTAAATTGATTTCTTCTAAATTGGTACAGTCGACATTCCGACAGTAGGCGATGAACTGTTAAAAAGTCCTTACATTGAGGACATTTATTTTGTGCTTCATTGGTTGTAAGACAGATGTGAGAGACATTAGTGTAGTCGATACATTGTTGGTTGAAGAATGTTATTACATTGCTCACAGATTTTAAATTATCAGTCATTTATTGACATTAAAATTTTATTATCTGATAAGTTTTAATATTGTAAAATATTTCAATCTGTGTGCTCACTTAACATAGCATTTGTCGTGAAGTAAATTCAGACCCGAAGAAAAAATAACATCAGGACCATAGAGTAATTATTTGTGTAATGAGTAGTACTGAGATAGTAATAAAGTAGTTAGAGAGTAGTTGGAGATCAAGACTGTTTAGTAATTATTCATGTAATGAATATGAACATAGCAGTAATAAGATCGTAACACTACGGTATATCTAGTAGGAAAACGAGATTAGACTCATATGTGATCATATTTCATTCTCTCTCAGGTTAATTACAATTTTTACGCACTTATTGATGCATGACAATATTTGACTCAAAATATATTGAATTAATTTATTTAATAATAAAAGTAAATGAATTAATTTATACCATAGTCAAATAATGATTTATTCAAAGACAATCAATATGTTGATACTATTGAAAATTTTATATTCGTCCAATATGTGAGTTTTGAAATTTCCATTTTTATTAGTTTTTAATAACTATTAACTTTCATAACTGATAAACGATAAATGATTTTTCTCTCAATAAACTTATTTCTTGCACTAAACTGGAAAAATAAAATTCTCAGATTAAAAATAATTTTAACATTATTGATGAATTTATTTATACTCGCTTGTAAAATACCTATTTTGGAAATGAAATTAATTTTAATTACATAACATTTTCCATCCTCTGGTCGTTGCTAGTACATTTTATGTATCAATTATTTTTTAATTCAACCAATGCTGAAAAAAAGTTAATTTTTGTGTATGAGAAACAAAAAAATCTGATTTGAGAATATTTATTCTTCTGTAAGAAGTCTTTTTCATTTAGGAATATAATTTTTCCAGTGGAGCATTAAATTATTTTATTGTAAAATATTTTATTGCTCTGCAATTGAATGTATTTAATTTATAAAATCACTTGAATATAAAAAGAATAAATTATGAAAATGTTTGATAGCAGGCGTACATACTAAATGCATGCAAATAAGACGACGAACTTGGTAAACCTCATTAAACCACTAAAGAATCGGATGGAATGCCAAGGTTTTTCTCTCTTTACAGATAATGATCGATTGCGATAAGTAATTCTCACTGTACTCTATAGCCTTAGTTTTACCACGGAATGTTCGTAACGTTATACCTATACTAAGAATTTAGAGATGGCAGTCTCATGAATGCAAATTAAATTTTGTCTGCTTCATACCATCACTTTTTTGCTTCCCTCATTTATATTAGCAATATAATCATCTCCTAAATTCTTTTTCTTTTTTTTAGCTGCACATTTCATATAACCGCACTTCAGTAGATTGCAAAGCATACCCAGAAGCTATACCAATCATTCTGTGGTTGAGGATTTTGCTTTAGTTAGTAGAAGCTTAATTCTAGTTTCTTAATTGCCAGCACGTCATTTTCATGGATGCCGAATTAATTAATGACTGTATAAGAGCCCTTGTGTGAATATAATTGCAAATAATGATGGAAAATTTTTAATGATTCTAATACAGAAGAGAAAAAAAAACTATGACAACAGTTAAAGGTGTAGTTAATTGTTTTTTTTTTTTTAATTTTCTTGAAGATTACTCAAATGCCAGTTGAAGAAGAATTTACTTTTTTAGTTTGTTTATGCAGGAAAAGTATATGATAATTTAATTATTTTTTAATCCGGAAAACATAGCTTGTAAAATGTTGGTAATTTATATTGCTGTAATTTTACTTTATCTCTAATTTAAGCCATTTACTTATCTCTTGTTTTACACTCATCTATTACACTACTTTACAAGCTTTAACTTTTTTTCGATATCCATTGATTGAAATGCGTTTTTCTTTGTTTTTGTATTCTTTAGTTCTGAATCATTCAACAAAAAATTTCTATCACGCAAAGTTTTTTGAATGTATTGAATGCGATTTTTCAACTAAATACAGGAGAATTCGATCAGTGTAAAAATACGGAAGCAAGAATGATCAAAAGCGAGAAAAAAAACTAAAGAAAAATACTTTTCAGATCTAGTGAAGTAAATGTAAATAGTTTTTGTGATTTTTGGGAAAAGTTTCAGATTGAATACAACAGAATTATTGGAGGATGATTCCAGAAATTGTATTAAAAATATTTTAAAAAATTTCTATTATACAAAAATGTACTAAGATGGAAGATTCTTCAAGAAAATAAAAGACGAGTTCAGTGTAAACGAAATGTCGGAACAAAACGTGATATTTCTACTTGCAGCTAATTTTTGGAAACATAGACTTGAAGTACGAGCATTAAAATTGATTTTTTGTTATTAAAATTGTAAGAATATATTAAAATTTTAATATAAAATGACATAAATAAAAAATACAATGTGAAATCTTATTCCCAAAATTGAAATTTGAACTTTCGCTGAAAGGAAATTTATTCAATTCAATCCTTTACGTCTTTTGATATAAAACTTTCTAAATGAATATCATTTTTCAAGCACCTTTCTAAAAAATTTACAATTTTAATCAACATTAAAAAATTAAAATGAAAATTTCAAATAAAAAGAATTCTTTATTCCATTCATAAATTAAATCTATCAATATTTGATTTAATTCTCTTATGTCATGGTTACTAGTGATATTATATGTGGTTGATATATTTTTTAAGTAATCCATTATATACATAAATTTATTATGCATTAGCAAATATACAAATATTTACTGTGAACATGTGTAGGAATTTTTTCACATAAACATTTTGCTTTCATAAAAGATACTTTGATTAATATTAATTTGACAAGTTGAAATGGGTTTCCATTAGCTGATGAACTGAGTGAGTGAGATATTGCGAGAACGAAAGTTCGTAAAACGATTGATAGAAGTGGAAGAAAAGTGGCTTTTTGCACTATAGAAACATCTATACACGAATTCTCCAATGAATGTTGTGTACGCACGAAATTGAATCAATTCAATGCGACCGATGCTCGTTTCAAATCTCCAAAGAGAGAGAACGAAAATAGGTGAAAGAGAAAGAGAGCAAGGTAGCGAAAGTGGGGGATAGAAAGAGTAAAGTGAACTAAAATGAAATAAATTTGATTAAGCATCTATTGAAGCTTATCAATATTCCACTTGATTGGTTTGATTAATACCACATCTATTTTTCACCAGTTTTCGAAAGCATTCTCATTTTCACAGATTGATTTGAAATATCGTGTACTATTACTGTCACCAAAACAGCTGCGAAATTTTTTTCATCACTTTTTATTTTCTTTTTAAAGGATTTATTCTTTTTGTGTCACTGATTTAAATATGCATGGTGTTAAATTATGAGGGATGTTAGATGTAATTAAAAAGGGATAAACAACGAAGCATAATTAAGATGAAATGAGACACAATTAATGAAGATATTATCTCTCATAATAAAAATAAAATTAATTTTTAATCATTTACACTGGAAGGTTGAGTTGAAAACTCTTTAAATAACCTTCTCATTTTTTTAGTATCAAAGGAAAAGATGGATAGGAAAAGAAAAAACATTAACGAGAATTTCAATTGCTATCAAGTTGAATATTTATTCACTTTTGAAATATTATATCTTTTTTGTTCTCAACCAAATTGATCGTTGATAGAGTTGATTATTAATGAAGTTTTTTCGAGTTGCTCATTGCAAATCAATTTGAAGTTATAACAAATAAATAGGCTGTTAAATGAATTTATAGAATAATGAATAAATTTCAAATTAATGAATAAACATTGGATTTTAAAAATGAAAAAGTATTTATTATCGTTGACATTTGGCTTAATTTACTTTACTTAGAATATTTGAACAAAGAATGAACTATTTACTGAATATTACCTTGCGATTAAGAGTAAGCTTGATATATCGTGAGGAGTTGTGAGATAAATTACCATGAATTACAGTAAAATTTACTGATTATAATGTAATTAATATTAATTAAGACGTAACATATAGTTTGTTTTATGAATGATAAAAATCATAATCTGTTACATTATAACAATGAGTAATTAGTTCAGTAACTTTATTGATTTAATGGCTCATATTGATTTTGATGTTCTTTTGCTTATAAACGAGAATTATCTTTAGAAAATCATTCATTTTTCTTTTTTTTTTTTTTTATGTAAAAAAAAACATAACACAAACAAAGTGTAATTAACATAACAAACATTCTTTACAAATAATAAGAAAAGGATGAGTAGTGAAAAGTTGTTTAAATCATCCAAGGGTAACTGACTCTGAATATATAATTGTATTAACTTTGTTCATTCAGCGTAGAGCTTATTTGTTATTCCTGCAACTGAAAACGGAAGGAATGAAAAAAAAAAAAACAAGTGGATAAATATAGATGAATTTTGTTAGTTGAACACATTGCTGGTAGAAAGCATATATCATTTCAAATATGAAAGCATCTCGAAAAAATAAAAAATGAACGAAGAAGAAGGGTGAGAGCCAAGAAATGGTGATAACGTTACCCGGTAAATCGAAAATCGCGTTCGTATCCCGAGTAATCGTCTAGCAAACGTTTGCTCATATTTCTTAAAGGCAAGCAAACGATTTTGTCGTGTCTATCTATATATAATGGCCTAGGTGTAAGTGTACATAAGCGCTGGAGATTGCACATATATATAATACACCATATGCTACAAGCTTGATAATGATAGATAAGTGACAGCAGTGTAATACCAGTCCCGTGTATATTGTATTGAGATGAAACTGCGGTTGATGCAGACGTTCATTTTTAGTTTGATGTTAAATTTGATTGAAGAATTTTTTCAAATTATTTTTAAACTCTAATTAAATTTTATAGTTTGAAAAGTAGATTCATCAGCATCAAAAAATCAAATTTTAATAAAACAAAAATATTGTTTGTTCACTAAATATTTTTTTTTAATAAAGTTTACGTGATGCTTTATTTCTTCATTTATTTTTAATTGACGAGAAATCTTTTTTTTATTAACAGAACGATTTTTTTTGTAATGCAAATGAACTAATAATGTTTTAAATAATTCATAAAATGAATAGAAAACTATGTTACTCAGCTGCGTTAATTTGAATGAGTAAACTTAAATATTAAAAAAAAAATTTTTGTCAAAAAAACACTGTCAGTATAATTGCACATATTTTATTAGTTCTCTGTGAGATGGACTAGTTTTAATACACAAGAGCCATCGGGAATAATTTTCTAGTTTTCTAATCCTAAGGATTTAGCGAGAAAAAAAATTCTGATATCACTGTTACTCTTTGCAATAACTTTTGTCTTCATTCTTTGTAAAAAAAAGTGAGAAGTTAACTATTCATTAGTCACAAAGTAATTACAATTTTTCCTATTATACGAGGTCACATTCAATAGCTCGGAAGTTAATTATAAAGCTTGAAAACGCGTAGAACCGTAACACGTTTCACATTCTACAGCTAAACTATAATACATCTTACAAGTATTAGTGGTTAGATATTCAAGCATCAGCGGCATATAGGTGTCAATAATAAGTGAAGCAAATCCTATTTATCACTAACGTCGATTTTCAATAAGAAAGTGCCATGCTAGCTAGTCTAGTGTGCACTTCCGATGTCATCATCAACTCTTTGACTACTCGAAGTTTGATTACAACTTGTACGTACGTAATATTGTGTATAAAACAATAGGATTTCAGTAGTTTAGTAGAATAGGAAACAGATGATCAATTAAATAATAGACGGCAATATATCTAGTCTTTAAGAGTAAATAGCTTTGGGGGATTTCGATCATCATGATTAGGAGTCATGTGTGTTTAGTCATACAAAACCCTTCTGGTTGATATGAAATCCTGCAGAATGGTTCAATAATATGATTCAAACTACACTACACATTTCGACTTTTAGAAATGTATTGTTTTAAAACACTTCTACTTTCATTTATTTTATTATTTTTAGGCTTATATTTAAACTTCTATTTTTTTAACGATGCAATAAGAAATAGTGAGGAGCTTTTCGTGCTTCCTTGACTGGAACAATAATCGGTACGTTGAGTCGATAATTTTTCTTTACTAGGAATAAAGTTAGGTAGAGATGAAATTTTTTTAAATGTTAAACAAATAAAAGTTTTTTTTTTATTAGATAAAAATGACTGCATTCAGGTCTGAGAACTTCTGCTTAATTCAGAATTTTTTATTTACTGTGAGTTTCTTGCAAGCGTTAATGGATTAATCAGCGATGCAAATTAGTTGAAAAACAGTTATTTTAAAGGTGTAAATTGTATTAATTATTTTTACAAGTTGAATAAATAATGCTGAAAAAATCCAAATCTCTTTACATTCAAGTTGTAAATTATAATTAAGCAATTTATTGGAAACTGTGAAACGAAAAATATTGCAGAATAAATGGATCGTGACTCACTAATAAAAAGGAAATTCGATTATTATCTTGGTTCTATGTAATCTACTTTTGCCATTACAAGAGAAAAAAAAACTGTAATATTACTACAAGAAAAATAATAAATCCTAAGATAATGCCCGGCGTCGGTAGCCGTTTTAAAGAAAGTTCTGCCAAGTCGGCGCAATAGAAAAACATCGTAAATCTTTTGGATCGATTTTAAAGAGAAAGAAGGAAGAATATAGGGAGTATAGGAGAGGAATAGACATAAGACGTTGGTAGAATAGGTGAAGAAAAAATGTCACGGGAAGTCGTTCAGTAACAAAGAATAGAAGGGTATTCAACAAATCATATTTCCTTTTCTTCTGAGTGTCTTGGTTACGTTTAATGTCCTTCGAATCACTTTATCCTTATCCAGTTTGTCCTTTTCGTAATCAATGTATTGTTGTGTTAAGGATTATTTATTTATTTTTTTGTCGTTAAATCCTGAACAGAAAATTGGTGAGACGTGCCAGACTATCATCAGAATCGTACTAACTTCAATTATATAATAATAAAATTGATCTGCTTATGATTTTCAATGATGATTCGAATGAATTGCTAGATCATTACACAGACTTTATTGCTAATTGAAGGAAAGAAAAGTCGTTACATTGGTAAGTTGGAGATTGTAAATTTTCTTGGCCGCAAGGTCGATACATAAAAAAATTATTGTCATGATTAATTTATTATTTAGGAGATTCTGATTGAAAATTGTCAAAAATTTATTTTTTAGTACACGTCGTACAAATCTTTTTTTTTAGATAAAGAAGATTTTTTTTATTTTATCAGCAAAACTATATTGAATTCTTAATTCAATATGGGCAATTTATCACTATAATTTTTTATCAGTAAAAATATCAGACTGTAAATGATAAAGACGAAATTAAATAATTTTGAAATTACTCATTTCAAACGAAAAAAATTCAACAATTTAATTCTGCCTTAGTCTCATGAGAGAACTTGATTAAGATCTAATGTTTTCAGACGTTAAATTTCTGATAAGAGCACTTCAGAATCCCTGACATTCATAACATGTCCTTTATATTAGCACTGATAATTTTCTACTTAGATACTCATAAACATGACATATTATTTAGTAGTAATATAAATAAGGTACAGAATTGTATCGTGCTCATTAAAATTTGATTTTCCGATGATTTATAAGAGAGATTGAAAAATATAGTATGTCAAAAAAAAAAAATTACATGTTTGAGGTACTTCATCATAAAATACAATGTCAGTGCGAGAAAAATTATTGAATCATAAAGCTGTCTGTTATTTCAGGTGTAGGTACTCATAAAAAATGTATAAAATTCTAGATTACTCGGATTTTTTTTTAGTTGTGACCTGGGTAATCAAACATGTGATAACGGTTTAAAAAACTCTAAAAATCTCTCTCTTTTAAAGTTAAACTTAATGAAAATAAAGTTAAAAATAAAAAAAATATCAACGAGGACAAATGGAAAATGTTAAGAAGTTATTTTTGAATTTGAATGTCTCTAATAAGATGAAGTTGTCAAAGGGAATTATTGCAATAAATAATGATAATTTTATAAATAATTTATAATATTTATATCAATGGTATAGAACAGCTGGTAACTGATGTGAACTGGCACTAAAAACATTGAAAATGCGCGACAACGTCTAAACGAAGCCAAAACATACGTGAATGTCGTGGATGGCAAATTTTGCCAAACACATGGAAAATAGTCGCAATGGCATATTGCCAAAGCACCCCTAGGCTCTCTATGACCAAGCTCTACTTTTCTGCACTTATATACTTACTCTCTTCAATCTTTCAACAACCTTTTTTTATTTATATTTTTTTTTTCTCTGTCCTTTTACCAAGTATTTCCTTTTGCTCTTATTATCATTCTTTATTCGTAAGAATTTTTATTTATTTACCAGTTCAAAATCCACAGACAAATAAAAATAAAAATAATCAGTATTAATATTACTGTAAAGTTTATATGTTGCTTATTTTTTGTGGTTAAGTTCGTAAAGCAGCTTAAAGTAGTATAGCTTTGCCAGACTTGATCCTCCTAGTGATATTTACTTAACTAATACATTGAAGAGACGTAGAGTTGGAGAAGCTAGTTCTCTCCCCAAAACCGGAAATACTGTCCTCACTGTGAGGATATACGTCCTTCGTTTAATAAGCACAACGTCAGTACACACAGTTCGCACTGAAATTGCTATTAATTTGAACGTTACAGTTAAGATAAAATGTATGTATTTACCTATGTATATTTCGTATACATAACGTGAACTGGGATGTTTAGCGTATAGATTTATGTACAAGTTTAACACAACCAAAGGTGCTGTATACTAAGAAAACCTCTAGAGGCTTTGAAAAGTTAAAGGCATTATATTGGTTGTACCGAAACTTGTGAAATTTTAAGATTACCACAATCCTCTACGAATAATCTTACATCTGCATGTGAAATCTTGTATTTCATCTCAGAGAGACCCTGTAAAGTCAAGATTATTGGTTTATTTATTTTTTCCATTTCATATTTATAATTAAATCAATAATTGACAAAATCAATAGAATTCTCATGAATATTTATTTATGTAGAGTCGACCAATTCAAATACAATATTTGTGTTTGGAAAAATATTTTGTTTTTGTTGGTGGTATTGTTGATAGAATTAGTTTGTGGCGGGATGTGAATTCAGAAAGGATTTTAATAATATTTTAATTGGATGCTTCATTTAAAAAAATTAATGCATCAGACTTTAGCTGTAGAAGAGATAATATATTTATTTTTATTTTAACGTATATCAAAGAAAACTGTGCAAATATTTGATGGTAGCTTTTGATGAGGTCAAATATTACCTTTTTGGGTTGAAAAAATATCACTTTTTGTTGTCTTTGAAGCAATAAAAAGTTATAAAGCATATTACTGCGAAATAATCTTTTGTTTTAATTTAAATTATTGAAGATAATCAAAATTATTATGTTTGTTTTAATGGAAAATATGGGATGAAATGTTTCCATTAGTTATTTAAAGTTTTTACGATAAGAATATTTTAACAAAGAAAATAGTTCTCTAAAACTATAATGAGATATTTGATATTTTTAGTAAAACAAAATAAATAAATAAATATTTCTCTGTTATAGAAGTAAAGAGAAAATTTACCATCTAGAACACTACAATAGAAACATTTTTTGATCACCAAAACTCCTGTAAAAAAAATGATAAACGAACTCATATGTGCAGAAAAATCATCGGCAATAATTTTTCACCTGATGGCTTCATAAATTAATTTATTGCAGTGAAACTAATAACAATAAAAATGAATAAGTGGCACTATCTTTTAGAGAGAAAATTTGTGATTTCAAATTCTTTAATCGACATAAATTCAAAGATAGAAAACATCAGAATTTCAAGATCAATTACAAGAACTTTAACGAGATGAGTAAAGTATGAGGTTTTTGTAATAATTAGCGTTGAAAGTTTAACAAAGTTATAAATCGTAATCAAGGTATTTTCATCAGATACTAATTTCGCAGATTCTTGTAATCAACTTTAGCTCATTACAACATAAATACACGATATTGTGCAGATATGATGGATAAATAAAAATACACAAATGTAAAAGTGCATAAATTGAATGGGGAAATATTAATAACTATGATATTCATTTATATTATGCTCATTATAACTTTACCAATGAAATTGTAGCTTCTAGATAACTCTAATGAATTAAATTGAATTCACCATTTCTATATTGCAATTATAAGCCAATTTTACCAAAACAGCTGGAGTTCTCATTTGATCGATAAAATTGATATGCAATTGTTATGAATCTTCAAATAAATATTCAAATTTATTATTGAATATCTACAAATAAATAAATAAATAAGTTTGTTTATTTGATTTAAAATATCAATCAACTTATTTTATATTTTACTCTATATAACATAATAATAGAAATATAGGAATGAAGAAAATGAAAATTTAGTTCTCTAAATATGCTGAGAGAGACGTTGAAAAAATAGAAGCACAATACATCGTTGTATAATATTTTAATTCAAATTTTATTAAATGCTCAACCGTTCAATTCAACCTAATCCGGTAACCTCATTCCACTCGGAAAATTCATATTCGACGTTTTGTGGTTCGTTATTGCACAGTAGGTACTGCAATGAGATCAGACGTTTTCTTATATTGATTTGAAATACCGTTACGTATTCTTCTACTGAAATGAACTTTGTAGGTTCGTGCTGCTTATAAATATTGCATGTAACTTGCCGATCGCCAATTCGACTCATGACTTCCTACCGAAACAAACGACGTCTCTTGTTCTCAATCGGAAAATACTTTTCTCTACTATTGAAAGAAGAAACTTTTTCGTCTATCGCCAAAAGAATTAGATGTATATATATATATCTTTACTATTATATTTCTACTTCAATTCTCCGGGTGTGTTGAAGCATAAGCTCAAACTTTTCATCTTCATCATGCTTTTTGTCATCATCTTTCACTTTACTGTGGGCTATCGTTTCTATTTTACTTTGACTTTTCATTTTTATTTATTATTGATTCAATTTTATTATCAAATTTAAAAGATTAATTTTTAACTGATTTTTGTCTATATAAATACAATACAATTGGCAATATAATTATTTATGAATAATTGCATATCTACATTTAACATATGAATATTTATTATCATTACATATTACAATATAAAGATTTATTTTTTGTTTCAGAAAATTATCAATTAATATATATTCAGAAATTTTTCGTTTATTTTTAATAATTTTCAAAATATCATTGTACAGTTAAATTTTAATTCTTCATTATTTTACTGTTAAAACAAGGGTCATCAAAGTGTGTAATAGTTAAAGAGGATTTTAGTCTAATGAAGAAAATGATCTATTAATTTTATATAAACTAATTATTCAGTACTACTAAATAATATGCCTAATTGTAAAGCTTTATTAAAGATTCAAGATCACTCGTAAGGTAGTTCTATTGAATTATTTATCCAGACTATGAGGATTATGAACAATAGAAGTTGTCTAAAAGAATAAATTATCATTCTAATGAGCCAAGCTATATTTTTAAAATCATTAAATAATTAATGTTCACATGATGAGATTAAAATTAATATTTTAATTCTTATAGAATGTGACGACGATCATGCAGATTTCTGTTTAAAGGATTATACTTGCTATAAAAAGCTATTGAATAAAAGGATTTTTTTTCTTTGATGCACTCCAAACAGTCGACAACTATACATGTATTTTTTTCTTGCGAGGAACACAGTCTAATTTAATTTTATTTGACATTTTTTTATTTGTTAACATAAACAGTGATAGCTAGAATGTTGGTAATAACCTGTGATCGTCAGAAAAAAGAAGATGTTATCAAAAATTATATAAATAAAAAAATGATGAACAATAATTTTTCCTTCTTACATTTATCAATAAAGCCCATTCAGCCAATAAAAAAAAAGGTAAAAATGATATCATAGTTCAATAAATCCATTCATTTTTCATCCTGAAAACGAGCAGTTTTGATAAAAAATATGATTAAAAAAAAAGATGAAAAATAAAATGAAAAGTGTAAAAGGGATGAAGCGAAAAATTCGTACTGACGTTTATATAAAGGCAACAATAGTTCAGCTGTATAGTCAATATTTTTTTTTCTACTAAATCCCATCCTCTTCATCCAACGTGTTATCCACTCGAGCTAGTTGTCGGGGTGAAAATGTCATTGAAATGTTTCATTTTTCTAGTGATTCTATTTCTGTCGTTCGCAGACTCTTCATGTGGTATATACTTTGGTTTTATCTGTACTTCCATTAAGTATCCTGGAAAACTATACAGTTGTACCCTTCTTATGTAGTTGTTAATTTTTTTTAACGTCATTAAATGTCCTTTTGTTCCTCTTGTCGGTTCTGATGGTGATAAATATTATCGATTGATCTTCAAATGGTCAATGAATACTCATTTAAAGATTACTAATTCATATTAAAATGGTATTTCAAAATTAATCTACTTTAATTCATGGAATATTTTAGTTGGAAGTATTTTATGTTTTTTCAATAAATACATCTAGCAGGACGCACGATATTAATTTTAATTTTTTAGTAAATAAAATATTTATACATCAATCTACGATTTAATCCAATCAGTGAAAAGCAAATTGATAAATTCAATGAAAAAATTTATTTTTAAATTAATAATCACATTTGTGTGAATAAGTAATCGAAGAACTGAATCATTTTTTGATCAATTTGATTATAATTACTGTCAATTATTTAATTAATTAAATTTTGATAAGATGCAATCATTTATTATAAATTTATCAGATTTAAAGTGGAATGACAATTATCCATCATTATTAAATGATATCAATGGATTTTATACTTGAAAATAATTTCTCTTACTCTCTTGTAAGTATTCATTTATTTTACAATAATATTGGAATTTAACAAAATCATTTCCCATTATAATTGCATGTCGTTGAATTTTTTATAATCAAGAACGTTATAAATATTTTGGACAGATTATTCTTCATTTTATGAATTGAATTAAAAGATTTTCCATCAAATTAAATTTTATTAAATCAATTGAAAATTTTTTTAAGTAATATCCTAATTTAGATATTTATTTTTTTCTAATTAATTACTTGATTCTTAGGTAGTTTTTATGTCTAGGAACATTCATTAATAATTTCTGGAATGAACCAGAACTTTGTTGCGTTGTTAATTGGTATACTCATTCTGCTGCAAGAGAAAGGGATTACAATTAAGAAAAATCATCAACTCATATATTGACAAAATATCATTACATAATGAGTCAAGTTTTACATTCTCTCATACATTAACTTCTTTGTGTTTCATTTACTAAATGTATGTGTATGTGTATATTGTATGCTACCTTTCGTTTGAAGTATGTTAAGTACGTCAGTGTGTTTTGTCTATACTTATTCAACTTTGAGAGAACATTTCTCTTTACTTTTTTTCACAAAATTCTTGTAGAAGACTATACCAAGCTATTGTTGTGCTCTCTTAACTCCACGCTCTTTGGCTTTGTATTTTTTTTTCTTTAATCTCTACTTATTTATTATTTAATTATCATTATACTTAAAATTTTTAAAAAGTATTTCTCATAAAGTTATTTTTATACTTTATTTTAGGTTCATGATAATTTTATTATTTGAATATTTAAATGTATTAGACTATTTTTGCCGAATGGCTTTACTCTCTTTATTCTTCTTTTTTCTGACATCATCCCTAGAGCTTCCAAGATCTCGTGCAAATTATTAATGGTACGGTACACATGATATATTCATAATCTCCCTTGGGCAAAGCAAGAATGCGAAATGCGTAATGACATTGGATAGACTTGAGAGGTCAACCTGAGTTTCATTCCCTCTCTTGCCGTTTTCATAGGAATAATAACACACATATGAGTTTATCAATACGCTAAAATTGTTTATACTTGTGTGTATGTTTCGAATAATAGATTTTAATCTCTCGACAATTTTTATCATTGCAATTTCATATAATTTAATCATTTTGTATAATTGAATGTAGCATTTAGTTACGATAGAATAAAATGAATGAGAATGAATGTTGGAGATACATAAAAAGAAAATTTTCTTTCTACTTTTCAAAGGAAATCAATAACAGAACTGGATTTTTAAAACGTAAAAATTTGAGATTATTTTTCTTCCGGTGAGTGAGCAATGAAGATGTCAAATAAAATATCAACTTTTTACTCTTTACTACCATTTTGTTTTTGAAGGAAATTTAACTTACTTTTTGTGTCACGTAATTTTCAAGTTTTTGGTGACAATTTAATTTTAAGAACAACTAACAACACTCGAGTGTTAATTGTAAACTTTATTCGAAAATTGATGATACTTTCAAAAGGAATGTCTTCAGAAATAAATATTAAAAAAGTCATGTAAAATTTGTTATCAGTCTCTTGATAGTCAGAGCCTAAAAGTTTTTCCAACATTTGTAATATCATTACAACTCACAATAAAAAAAATTAATTGTTTAAGTGGTATTGTAAAATAAGTTGAGAGGTTTTACTTTGAAACTTTGGTTTTCAATGTATCATTGTATAATAAAAATTTGTGGAGGCCAATAGAGATTCTAAATTGATTTTTTTCAACAATAACAAAAGATTTGAAAGAGAATAAGAAACTCAATGCACAAACTTTTTGATAGAATTTGAGAATTTTTATTGAATTAATTTAATTGTAGCTGATATCAGATGATCTTTTGTATCAATTAGAGCTCACATTTTGTAATAATAATTAAAAAACTTTTTTTCTGAAACAAATGTTGAGAGAATATCAATAAAATAAACTCAATAAAATCATGAATAATATTATACAGTGTATATTTAGTACTTATAGATATTTATTAATTTTATTGAAAAAACCAATACGATATTTAAAAGAAATAAATATTGTCAGTGATCCAAAACTCTATTACATTTGTTCCAATGCTCGACTATCAATGGTCCATTGTTGGGGGACATAGATCGTTATTTACTGATTTAGATAAACAGTAGTCAACATTTATTAAATGTGCTTGATACATTCATGTACTTCTATTTGTGCTGGGCTTTAATACATATACATATTCATACTAATATAGACATGCACTTCATGTTTACTGTATTTCGTATGTACCAATTAACTTGTACGAATTATCAAACGTTACACATGAATAGTCGTTATTTTTTTTTTATTTTTCTTTCCTTTGTTTAATGGAAATATTGTTTTACTTTTTTTCAACAATTTTTTCTGCATTATAAATTTTTAAACTACTTTAACATAAAATCTAGTCAAAGATATTTTATTCACCATTCGTCAAGACACAAAAAAAAATCAAACATTTTATTTGATTGTAATCGTCCCCCATGACTTCCACTAATTCTTCACAGAATTTAATCAACTCGAAGTTACCGCTTAATGACTGAAATCGTTGGAATCGTTTTCAAGATATTGCCGAACTAAGTTTTCGTGGTACGTGAACGAATTTTTCGTTTAAGATACTGGGGTGACGAATGAGAACTTGCTTTAATTTAATTATTACTAGTTTTTCAATACTCCGAGAAAGATGTGGAGGAAAGAGCTATAAATATAGCTAAACTGTCTAATCTTTTTAAGAATAGGTCATAATTTAATTTACAAGTATTTTTGATGGTAATTATTATCGAACAACGTTGAATAAATTATCTTATTGTTGAGGTAAATATTTGATTTAAAAAAGTTTGCTTTTAATTGAAAAAAAGTAATTATTGCAAATATGAAACAATTATGACTATTTCGTATAATAAAAGATTTGATTAAATATGAAAATTAAATTAAATTGTAGTATGTTGGGAAGCAATTACAGTAAAGTTATTATCATAAATTAAGAAAATAATAAAATAAAGTTTTGTTATTTTGGTTTTTATAAAGTCACTCATTTTTCACAAATGTAATCAAGAGTTAATTATCGTTATCATTATTAAACTTCTATGATTTTTTTATTGACTTTATTGAAAAAATTTTTCAATCTAAATTCGGAATCAATTCTTATTGAAATATTTTTTTTTCAAAAACATTTTTAGGGAAAATGATCATTCAATTTTGGCAACTTTCCATTTTCTACCGCTTATTTTGAGAAGGGCTTAACGGTTTCACAACTTCTTCAATACGTCTTGTTCGCAATTGATTAGATATTGAACTAAATTCATTAAAAAGTTTTGAGAAAAATTGAGAAATGGTTCTTGATATTGTTTATGTATTCAATTGGACTTTGGATGAATAAAAAAACCTTATTGTTGACATGATATTGATTGATATACCACTAATATTAATAACATTTAAACAATTAAAACAAAGAGATAAAATAAAAAAAGAAATTATGAAGTAGATTAAAAACATAACTGAAGAGGAATATTTACACACTTTAATTAAAAATTGAATCATTCCAAGTCCCTTATTAAATTCTATGAGAAATACAATACAGAAGATAATTATAAATATCACTGGAGATTATTACAGTTTATATACTGGTATACATTTTTTTATTTCATCCAGCTTTACTTGTGTTTCCAAAGTCACTTTAACTTATCAAGATAAATTGCACAGTAGTACAACGAAGCTCTCGACAAGTTGATGAGAATGTCTGTCTTTAATCTACGATTGAGAAACTCAAACTAAGACTTGGCCCTGTCCCTTTGACTTACTTGAATTCAACTTCTACAGCAGATAAGTTAGTATGACGGTAGGCAAATCGTATTTAGATATTTGGAGATCTGTCCATCTTCCTCATAAACGTAACAGCATTTAAGCTATCTATCCATTGCTTTTTTCTAAAGATTATTTCATCTGGTTTTATTTTTTTATTCTGCATTTAATGAACCATCAATCGTTGCCAATAATTTTTTTCACTTTATTTCCAATTCTACTACCAATGAATTTAGCCCTTTGCTCTCCAGTTTTTTTCTTTTTCTTTTCATTCTTCCTCATACTCGAGTACTTGCCATCATAGAACACCATCATTCCACAACCAGAAAACGATATTTCAATTGAATCGCCGTGATCAGAAGTTCGATTGAGTGTACTCATGTGAAAATTACTGCAATTTTGTATTCTATTTTATATTACTTTTTTTTTATTCTCTTTATCTGTAGTTTAACGAGAAATGATTATTAAAGTAACTGTCTAAATGTCGATAATGAAATGATAAATACTTTGGTTTATGAATAAAAAATTATACAGTAAAATAAGTTTATCAAGTTTTTAGTGTGTATTATAATTTTTAATTCTCTCGTAATATAGTTTCTCAACGAATTTAAGTGGTAGATACTAACGGGGTTATCGGATTAAATGAGATTTATTTTATTCTAGTACTAGTACGTAGCCTTGAATTTCTACGTAAAGTGGAACAAAAAAAATTATTTCGGCATATAAAAAAACGTACAGTACCGACGTCATGAAAGAATTTATCTGGTAAGAGAAAAAATAAAACAATGAAAAAACTCTAGTTTATTTTAAAGCAAAATTGTTTCGTTCTTAATTAGTGCTTTTTAAATATACTTTTTAATTTGTATCAAATACATATTTGATCATTTAGTTTAACTGATTTGTATATATTGAAAAAAAACTTTATCTCTATATTTTTAATTACTGAAGAAGAAAATTTTGTAATAATTGCTTATTAAATTATTTCAATTAACATCGTAATAATTGCATTTAGTGAGTTTTTTTTTTCATCCACATTTGGCAAGAAGTAATTATAATTTGTCTGTGTAGAAAATTTTGATAAAATATATTTTGATATTCCAGTAATCGATAAGAGATGTAACTGAAAAAATATCTTCGTCTCGGACAAAAAGCAAAGAACTGGAACAATTAGGCCCTTAAGGGTAAGATGACCTTTCGTAAAAAAAGTCGGTCGAAACATTTTCTAATTTTGGCAGATTCATAGCTAAATATCATTTTTACTGTACATTTCATTAGATTTGAGCAATCAGTCCTCAACTAGAGATATTGCGAAATCTCTGGAGATCCTAAAAAAATATCTTATTAATTTTCTCAGACAATCTTTGAAAATGTACTTTTAATTGTTTTTGAATTTTTTTAGACCTCATGTAAGATCCATAGATTTTAAAATTAGTTAATATAAATTAAAATAAATTTATGTAGATTTAATCATGATTTCCAAAGCACAATTAATATTTATCAATGACTCAGACACTATACAGTTGTGGACCATTCTCTTTTCATTTTACGAGACACACCAAAAAGAACTAAAATAATTCTCTTTTTTTTTTTCACTATTATCACGATACGAATCCCATCGTAAATATTTTCGTGCCGTGCGCTCTTTTCTTTATTTAAATCAATTAAAAAAATATATGGTTACGTTGCCATTAAAATACCAATTATTGTCATCGAGTTTGTCAAAGCGTTTGTCGGAATAATTAGTACGCAGAGTATATGTGCTTTCAGAGAGTGTGGATCTCTATTCCTGCACCCTCAGCCGCTTTTTCACATGTGATATACACATTGGATCCTTGTATGTACGCGAACAAATTGGATAAATTTATTGACTCGCTAGATATAGCGAGAACGAAAAACTGAGTGGAAAGGGTTGACAGTACAGGTGTAGGAAGAGAATTGGAACGGGTGGAAGTGGTTATATAACGAGAGGTCAAGCCAGAGAAAACGTGTCTGCTTTTCACAGTTTCTCTATACTTTCATAAGCTCATTCATCATTATTATCACCAATTTTCATATTTTTAATTAGATAAAAAAAAACAGTAACAATATCAACATCACATTTATGTTTTCTCTCATTTTTTTTAAAGAAGTAAAAAATATTTAGAGTGCTTTTTGGAAAATATTTTTTATTTTTCACTTAACAAAATTCTCATTAATTTAAAAAAATTTTTCTCTCTTTTTAGAAAGAATGGAAGAAAATTTTTTAAATGTTATTTCATTCCAATTAATTTTATTAGTATCTCAGATATAAAAAAAATTCTAGTTACAGCGATTCTATTGGAACAAGCTTTTTTATAAATACTGCCAAAGTCTCTTGCCTGTGCTTCAATCTTACGAAGACGGAGTTGAACGTCAAACGCAGAGGAACTTGAAATCTTTCGGGCGACAGTAAAGAGATCGAAAAGTAAAAAAAAAAAAATGACAAAAATAAACAGATGGAGTAGAAATGTACAGATAAAAAGTAAACTAAAATAAAAACAACTACATAAACGAATGATGGACGGAAAAATCGAATTTTCGTAAAAGTTGAAAAATTAAATTTAATTGTCTTTATTAAATTATTATTTTACTCAAATTCAACATGATTATCTTTTAACTCTGAGTTTTACAGAAAATGAGATTCAATTTATTTACCTACTCGTTCGTATCATTTAATTATTGTGAGTAGGAAAACATTGTTGCTATCTCATTTTTAATTTTTTCAAATAATTCTAATGTGTTTAAAATACAAATATTCATCAAACAAACCGAGTGATTTCCATGAAATAAAATTAATTGCTGTCTAAAGAAGTTCGTTTAAGATAAATTAATTGCAAGGATAAATTAGGGGAAAAAATGTTCCTGTTCATTTAAATGAATTGAATTAATTTTTGAAATAAACTAATTATTAACGAGCAGGAAAAGGTTTTATAGTTTAACATAAGATTTATCAGGTCAATAAATTGTTTTTACAAGCTTCATAGTATCTGATATTTCAATGGTATCAAGTCAACTTGCATTTACATACAACTCAACTACTAAGTTTTGCAGTATTGTTAATGTATTTATAATCAAGGTTCTTTTGACTTGAAACGTTTTATTATATTAAATCTTAGTTGGTACTTGTACGTTTCTAAAGTTCTATTATAACAGAACTTCTTATGATAACTAACGCTGATTGCCAGTTAAGATTAAATATAATCAAAGTCTAAATAAACTTACTAAAAAGACTATACAAATAGAATGAAGAGCTTGGTTAGAGTTGCTTCTGTGTTTGAAAATGGGTCTTTGTTGAAGTTATTTTGAATACATTGATTTCTGATAGTAAAATATCCTGATAACGGAAATGTTATGTAAGGGGAATAGAATATGATGATTCAAAAGATCATTAAATGAATATTATCATTGTTTAAGTAAAATAAATATTGCAAAATGTATGCATGTCTCCATCTCTGAATTGATTGACTAACGACAGTTTGTTCGTTGACGACGATTGCTTGACGATTAGATTATTTATAGCAACGAGGGGAGAGTTTGTTTATTTCCAGTTTAGGACTGAGACTAGTTCTGATTAGACGTCATATTTAAGATTCTGTATTTGAATCTGTCATTATTAAAAAAACTATCTTTATTTATCTTTGTTGTTCTCTACTTATATTTTACAATATAGTTTGGTCAGCCATTAAAAGTTATGGATTATCAATTATTTCTTTTTTCTGTAATAACTTTGATAACCTTTTTCATTGCCTCATAGATTAAATTTCTAATAATCCTTTTTTAGTTCTTTCGAAATAGTAATAAGATCGTTGATTTATTAATTTTGATTGATGAATTTTGAGCTATAATGATCCATACAAATTGACAAATTGAATTCATTTACACTAATTGTTTTTTTAGAAAAATTCATATAAAATTGAAAACTTGGTAGTTAAAGTTATGTATCTTAGTTAGTCATGTAGAAGATATAATTCATTTCATATTATGTCAATCGGTTTGTAAGACTTCGATAACTTACGATAAAATTATTCGAATGATCGAGTTAATAACTATATTCACAGAATTATGGAATAAATTATCACTTCCAATAAATTGAAATCTAATTAATTATTCGGGCAATCGAATCACATACTCGGTTAATAGAATAAATATTTCAAAAATCTCAAAATAATCAAATTAGTTGGCAATTATTTTGTTCTGGTTAAATTAATTATCCTTATGCAAGGCCTCCCTCTCGGCAGTACATTAATAAATCTTTAAACCAAGTCAATTGAAAATACTTAATTCAAAGCAATCTTTATGGCTCAACCTTTTTATTTAAAATCTTTTGATTCTCAACATAATAAAAATATTCAAGATTTTATTATTCCAAAATTACACTGAAGAATAAAATTCTATTTGCTAGGTGGCTCATTAAAACCATAATATTATCATTATTATTATCAACCTGAGTACATCACTTGACAGCATTTCTAGTGAAATACATATTTGTATAAACTAAGTATCATACATGATACTCGTATAATTTTGCGAGTTAAATGTGATGTTGCTGAAGTAAAAGCGAAAAATGTTAAGTTGAAGCTTTTGCGGAACCAATGAAGCGAGTGGAGTTAGTACCTAGTGCGCGGCGTATAAGCGTACTCTAGTTTGCTTGGTAAGCAAATGGCCAATTACATACATACTAGAGCAGGGACGCGTCTGCATCTCATATATTATATATACAGCTTTTGGTCGCTTCACATCCCTGAATTCAAGAGAAGTCTAGTAAAAGGTCGCTCAACTACACGAACTTGGCCTCCAATGCCACCTCGTACAATATTCTATTTTCCCTACAGTTTTTTGGACCCTCGGGGCCAGTACGTAGGCACCATTATGTTGTTGTATCACTGGTCGAGCAACTCTCATATGCAGAATCAAACTCTTTTCCTGACCTCATTGTTGTACTTGATGTTATTTAATTTTAAGTGACGATGGAATTAAAATAACCATTGAATTCATTCAATCCCCATGAGTTAACCTTTCTTCATTTTAATTATTCATTTCTCTCTTTTCTTACTTTTGTATTACAGTTGGTAAATTATTGATTTTTTTAAATTTTTTAATCGAGAATGAACTTTAGGTGGTGATGGAGATTTTTTGCATTGAAATAAACAGTTTTAATGAATAAATTTATCAAGAAGAAAATATTTGTTGGAATAACTGAATACGAGAAAAAAGAAAAACAGTTAAATTATATAATTAACAAATAGATTATATATTAAATGTGCTAAATTAATCAATTTTATAGATAGTTGACATATGTGTGCAAAAGTGAGATACATTCTTCTTTTTCTTAAGGCGCCTCGAGCGGAAAAATATAGATATATAAAAGTATATGAATTTTTGCGCACTAATTTTAGGCAAATAAATAGATAAAATAAGAAAACATATATAGGAAAAGATTCGCGCAACAATAATCTATGGAATGAAACGAGATGAGGACGATTGGTTGAAGAATAAGCAAAATATCCGAAATTAAAAATCTAAAGCGATTTGACAGATTTTGGTCGGCCATATGTAAACGAGTGAGAGTTAGAAATATGAAAAACAATCTGTCGGATATTTTGCTTATTCTTTATCTAATCGTCCTCATCTCGTTTCATTCCATAGATTGTTGTTGCGCGAATATTTTCCTATATATGTTTTCTTATTTTATCTATTTATTTGCCTAAAATTAGTGCGCAAAAGTTCATATACTTTTATATATCTATATTTTTCCGCTCGAGGCGCCTTAATTAATTATTACGATTAATGACACTTCTATAGAAGTGTTTTATGATTATTATTTTAAGAATATTAGGTTTCCATTGTTTTGATTGAATGGACATGTTCTGCTTGTAAAGCTATTTCTATATTTTAAACAATATTTATAGTTTTTAATTTAGATAGTTTCCAATTTTCTGATATTCACGCTATTGTTTATTCAATTCGTTTCCTAACAATAAAAATGATAAAAGAGTGACTTTTTTAGTATAAATTGATATTATATTTTGAATGAAGGGTTAAAATATTGAATTTTTTTGTTGAACATTTCACAATTTACAATGAATTTCAAACTTTTTTCAATTGAGAAAAATTTAGAGATAATTTATGATAAAAATTATTTTAATTTTTTTTTTATGAAGTGTGCTCATAAAGATGATAGAATACTCGACATAAAATAGATAATGATAAGCACCATAGTTCACATGAAATGTTTACAGAGTAATTTATTTCAAAGGTTCCAATATTATTATTCCTTTCTACTCATTATGCGACTATTCGAAACAGGACTTAAGTAGGCCGAAATAACTTTTCCGTATTATAATCAAGTCGATTCTTCCAAGTGTAAAGAGCGATAGGAAGTTACGAAGTTATTAATGCTTGCAATGAAATTTTGTGTCGTCGGAAATATTATATCAACTATAAATTCTCACGAAGCTTTTTCGAAAGGATAATAATACCATTATCCGATTTGGTACAGAACAATTTTCAAACTCTTACGCAGCAATAATCGGTGCAACAATAAAAGCACAGTAGTATATGGCAAGCATTCATGAGTAGATTAATAAATAAATTATTATTTTTCCCTCTCATTAATTTTATTATTTATGAAAAGTTTACGACAATATTATTATTATTATTTTATTATTCGATCATTTATTTTCATTATAGGAGTTTACACACTAATCAAAGAATTTCATTATTCAAAACAAAAGTTATTCATAGTTTAAGGGAGCATTAATATGTTATGGGTTAATGCATAAAATAATTTAAAATATTCAATGGAATTTAAGATTACATGATTACATAGTCAATGCAAAAAAAAAAAATACATTAAAAAAAAGCTTATGAGTGGGTTATATCAATACAAATAAATTCACTGAATTAACGAGAAATTAAATTTTGGCAAAATGAGTTGATAAGCTTTTATGAGATTAAATGAAAGATATGTACAGTAAAACCATTCATCAATATTGATGAATGTTAATTGAATAAAATTTTTTTTTAATGTACTATCAATTAATAAATATTTACAATAATCTCAATATGATTTTGCGATAAAATTCCTAGAGTTATTTTTTAAAATTGCATAATAAATGGCAAATAAAAAAACGATAAAACTAAGTTATGTGTAAAGTCAATGAGAAAACAGTGCACTATGAAATAAAAATTTTCTAAAAGTAAATGCAAGAAGAGGGGCAAAAGTTATGAATACACACGAATAAATACAGAATATACCAGAGATGAAGAGTTTTGGGTTTGTAGGTAGCGTCGTTGTGGTTTTCCTGAATCCCACAGAACATCCTGGGATGTTTGTTGAGACTCTTGCCGAAATGGTCGGAAATCTATTGGACGTACGTGAACCAGAGTGTTGTATACCTGACAGCTTTGGTGTCTGATGTTCACCCAGGCGTCGCTGCATTATTTATCTCGTCTGCTCTAGATGTTATACGTTACATTCAGGCACTCGCGTATTACTAACAACTAGTTTACTAGTACATTTTGAATTTGGTTTTACTCGGGAATCACTTCTATTGTCACTTTTTATCGATCTATCATCAATCCACAGGGTTTACGTGAAAACTGGAATTAAAAGGACAAGAGAAAATATATCTCCATACATACTGCTTTTGGAGAAGGTTTTGACGTTCAAGTAGTGTTTCCATGAGATTGGATTGAAAGTGATCGATGTGATGAAAAGCATTTTCAACATGACATCGATCCTGATTAATTCGCATTTACAGCGAAATTATATTTATTTAACTTTTTTCCATTTAAAAAATCACTTTGAGATTTATCATTTGCCAGTGTGTCAATAATGGCTTAGAGTAGCCGTAAACAATCGATTTTTTAATTAAGGAACATTTTTTTCTACTTTTAAATTATTTTGAAGTGAAGAATATTGGAAAATGGAATTTAAAAAAATGTTGTTATAGAGTTCAGTACTTAAAAATTTGTCAGGATTCAAAAGTAATGATTTATTCGTGAAAATAGTCTATCAAATTACTGAAGAAACTTTAAGACTACAAATACTATAATATTATTATTATTTAAAACTTTTTGTACATTTGTATCTTTATCTTGATACTTTCATTTCATCAAATTTCCAAAGAACTTCGCAGAAGCTTTGAGACACTTCCCTAGAGATATAAGTCATCAAAGGAGTTTTACAACACCACTGCTTTATGACTTTTTTATGTTATATTAATTTAAATTTTGACTTACTTTTACTGCCTTGTTTCCAAAGTTTTCACTTATATATGTACATTATTTTCCCATCAACGTACCACTTCTTTTATGTTGTTAAAAATCTATGTGTAAGCTAGATATTGTTCACCTTTTACTCACATGGTTTTGAGAAGAGTTAGAAGATTTTAATAACAATCATAAAATTTTATTAAATCCCAACATTTTTATTACAATCTATCAATTTTTCCTTCAACTCATACATTGTTCATCAAACAAAAGTTTAATCCTCATTATTTCCATAAAGTAGTATTTTATACAAAAAATTAATTAAAAAAATATTCTTCCTTTGATTAATTAACTCTCTGTACATTACTATCTTTATTGAATATCTTTCATCACTCAAAATAGTAGTAATATTCATTCTGAAAATTCTATCGGCTGAATATCTACAATAACGAGTCATTGTTAGACGTTTCTTCTTCCTTATGTTCTTGAATGTTATGTCCATGCAGAATGATATGGAATGAAAAGAGTACTATCATATTCCAAGCACGAAAATGTACTACTGAATCGTAAATCGTAAAAGTTCTCTTGGTAATATATGTTCGATATCGAACGATTTGCATTGGGCTAGTGTCATTTTTCAGTTGGAAGTTACTTGAATTTTATTCTCATTTCTCTCTTATACTCCTCGATTCACTGCTTTATTCATGCGAATATATATAACTCAATGTTTAAAGAATGTATAATTGATGAAAATCTCGTCTATTTATTTGACCTGTACAGCAACAGATACCATAAATCTCTACCTACGTTTATGTTATTTTAATAAAACAAAGAGAACTTTATGTAACTATAAAAATATATTTTACAACCCAAGTGAGTACAGACATATTTTCTGCAACTATAACAGTGTAACTGCAAGACTTTCATATTAATATTACTACCATTATTATTATTATTAATTATTTATTTACTACAGAAACATACATTTAAAATATAAAATAAATTCTGTAGAGAAAAGTAAAGGTAAATATAGAGAAAAGTGGCTAAATGAATTTTTTAATGTAATTATATTGAAAAGATAAATTTAGTATATGTGTAGATATTTGGTTGAAATAATTTAAAATTGATGGAATAAATTAATTAAATCAGAGGATTATAAAAATTCAATTAATTCAGTAGTGCTGACATTTTGTTTTCTTCATTATTAATAATCAATTACTAAAAACAATTGGAAGAAGAAATAGATGCGTTACAATTAATTAATTACGGGTTAAATGAATGAAATGAAATTAAGAGAGATTAATCACTGTAATTGACAATACAGATCGTTGATCAGTGACCAAATCGGAACGAGGGAGCCAATCAAAATTTCCAGATGATGTGAGATTTCCCACTATTAGTGAAATAATTTAAAACATATCAATTGTGTCAATATTTAACGAGCAAGTCTATTCTACCGTTAAAATAAAAAATATATTGATTTTATTGAAAATAAAAATAAATTTACAGTAATACGCATGGCTGTAATATTTACTTTTTTTTTAGTTTTTTCTTCATTTTTGTTGATATTCATACTATATCTGTTTATTTTTTTCCAATTTAGTAGAAGAAATAGTAGAAATAACCGTATTTCAGTAGGTTTAATTATCAATTATTTCTTAAAAATACACTAAGGGCATTGAGTAAAATATTGAAAGAATTGAAATTTATTGAATAGTAAATGTTATCTACGAGCGAACGTGAGAAATAAATGAACATCTTAAAAAATGTAGAAGTTGAAAAAATAATATTGTCTGTAAGACACCAGTAAATTGTTCAAAATTGACCAAGTAATAAATTAAGATTTAAACAAATTGTTTCTAAATGGTATTAACTTTTGTATTTTTTTTCTCTTTGCTAAAACTACTTTTTTAATTCATCAGTTTCTAAATAAAAAAAAACACTATTATCTTTTAACGCTGTAAATGCATGCGTTTACAACGTAATCCTAAAAGTATAGAAGGTTGAATTTTCGAAAAGGAACGAGGTTGTGAGATCGAGAGGATGGAAAAAGTCCGGACGATAATTCCGCGGATTATTTCCGGCGGAGAAACTACGGAAACTGCTTGGACGAGTTGTAGGGGTGAGAGATAAACGGGGATGGTAAGAACGTAGTTGGAAGGGTGAGGAGGGATAAGGAGAGAGAACTGTGTAGCTTGAAGACTCCTTGAATTCATGTTCGTCGCCATTGTTGTCTTTCAAGCATGTGATTCACTTCTTCCTTCGACTTTTATCCTCTCGCCAACTACTACTCTCTTGTTTTCGTGTTTCCTTTTTATCTTTATTTAAAAGTTTATTCTATTTATTATCATTTTTCTCTGAGATTTCATACTCACTAATCGATTTTTTTTATCACTAAATCTCCGTCTAGTAGTTTTCGAGTGACCTCGATTTATCGAATAAACCGATTGGCAAAAAATTTACTATAAATTTGTTAAAAGTATTTAATGAAAAAAAAGAGAATGTTTAATATGTAATAAAAATTTTGATAATGTAATGTATATATGTTTATTTAGTAGCGTAAAAGGCTTTTGCATGTATGTGTATGTGTATATTCTTGTCAGCGAGGGATTTAGAAGGTGTAAAGTGAGGTAATAGAGGGTAGGTTAACGGGAAAAACAAGAATCCTAACTTACGAGGGTAAATAAGAAGCTTTAAAGATAGGGTTATCAGATCTCGTGAATACTTTTATGATAGTCGACAAAAAAAAAACCGTATGAAAAATTTTGTTTTATTCGAATTTAATACTTTTTCTTCTCACTTTTATGGCCGCAATAAAACCATCGTGTGGTCGGTTTCCCGATCACTTTGATTCTACTGCGCAGACTGTAAATGTTCTGATGGCAATGTCAGGATTCAAGGGATGTACAATCTACGGAAGGAAAAATTATTAAAGGAAAAGGTAGTGCAGTGTTTTAGAATTGCATAAAATAATATTTGAAAGGAAATGGAAATTTGTCATTCTGCGGTTGTATTGTAGATATCAAATAAAACGAAGATAAATTAAATGATATATTAAATTCAATAGATAAATATATTTTCAAATATTCGAATGAATAGAAAAAGCATATATTTAAATTAGAAATTGTTTAATCAATTTTCTGGATATCTTTTAGTTGAAATATCATGTAAACAATATATTTAAGATCAAGATATATCACGTTTAATATCTTAAAATCGTTTTAAGAAGATAATGAGTGCTAAACCAATTTCTGAAATTTATCGCTTATAGGATATAAATTTTTCGAAGTTGAAGAATAAAAAAAAATTTCCGGCTTTTTATCAATAGAGTATAGATAAGAATTTTCAACTAAATGATAATAAAAAAGTCTAATAGTATTTTTAATGATAAAAATCGGAATGAATAAATGGCTGACTAAATTCGTTTCATTCTACTTTTTCAAGTGACTTGAAACCATTTTCTTACGGAATAAAACTTTTTTAAATAAGAAAAAAATTAATGTTAATTATTAAGGGATAAAATAACATGTAATTTATGTGAGATACTCATTGTATGATAAATTGTATTGTATTTTTTTCACTTGAGCTCATTCAATGTCTTGTCCGTAGTATTGAGTCTATCCATCATAATATTCAAGGAATAATGAAATAGAGAAGAATCCGATATTCTCGAGTTTATTTCATGTCAAAGAATATTGAGGTGTGAAAACGAACATACATTAACTACTTTCACAAGAGCTCAGTAATGCTATCAAATCCTCTTTACTTCTCTTTCACGTTTTCGATTAAATGTTTCATAATGTGCCACTAAAGCTCGTTGAATTGGTTCGGAAAATCTGTGGTACGATAATAAATTGCATCACTCCAACATATATACATTAATAAAATTTTCGTCATATTCAAATGGAAATCTAATGGACAAATACTAATTTAAAATAATTTCATTTTAGATAAACTGTAGACTAGGGTAAATTAAATGTTATGTTTTAGTCTACCATTTAGGAGAATGAAAATACATTTAATTCTCAACGTAGATGTAATCTTATTAATTATTTTTAGATAATTATATGTCAATGTAATATTCTTATAGGCTCGATGTTTAGTACTTTAAATTAAAATGATAATTTTTGTAAAGTGATGCATTTAGATAGCTTAAGCAAAGTACTTTAAGTGAAGAACACTGAGTAGTAAATTGATCGAAAGTTGTTTTTTCTTGACTTTGCAATGGGTTTAACATCTGGAAGTAAAAAAAATCCATTTAAATGGAAAAAAAGTTTTATAAATATTGTTTGTAATTATTGAATTACAGCCTTTTTAAACGATTTTTATGGTAGATTTTTTTTTCTATTTTACAAAATAAGAAAATAAATATTTAAAGAAATAAAAGGAATTTGATGTAATTTCATGTCTAAAGATAAAATTCAAGAAAAAATAATTTTTTCGTGTACTCAATACCATTAGGGAACTTAAAAAATATTGCACTTTGTACTATCAAAATATTTATCATTATTTTAAAAAACTTGGCATCATACCTCGAAAGTATTTAAATGAAGGGTCCAATTAGAAATTTTATTTCAGCTCCATAGATAGTGAGTTTGGAAGCTCTATAGCATAGATTTAATTTATCTCGGATTCGAATTTACGTCTGGGGTAAATTGAATTTCTTCAACTACTTTACCTGAAATATTATTAATACATTTTTTCTCTATTTCGTAATTTTTTTGAAGTACTTGTAATTAATTTATCCGTATTGAAGTTACCAGTTCATCATTAAACTATTTATAATAGAACAAATCCCATAAAATAATTTTTCTCTTTTTGTTTGAAACTTTTACTGAGTTCAATTGACCTCAGTCTCTTCTATTGTTCCATTTTCTCTAGAAGGGAAATTCTCTTGATAATTTGTCTGTTGGATTACAGCATATTAAATTCAACACACCCGAAAGAGTATAAATTTCCTATTATTAAGTATTCGGCTCTATGAAACATTGAGTACTATTGCTGTACAATAACGAGAAAGTGCAGTAGACTTAATATTACCAATTCTACGAGCTGTGGCACGTATGTCACAGCTTTACTCGTAGGGCGTCGTTTGAAATTTCTCGAGCAAGCTTATATTACCCTCTCTACCACTATCCAATGCTCTTTCATGACTTCAAAACCACGCCTTCATACTATTCGGATATCCTTTTTATTTTTTATTCAACTTCTTCAATGGATTTCGCTCTTTTACTCTTTTTCTCCTCCAGTAGTTTTCTTTTTAACTTGTTCAGAAGACATTTCAATCTACTTAACATTGATGTTATTTCCTCAAATAATCAGTATTTCTTCGACCAAACAACATACTGGTAATAACTTTCAGGGGGATGAAGTGTAAAGATTAACCTATTAATATCTAGCATTCAATTTCTCTATTTTTTACAGTCTCTCAAAATGTATTTTTTTTGCGTTTTTTATAGATCGTTCGATCAAAAAATTAAATCCGTTGGAAGAGACCAACCGAATTCATTGTTTTTTTCTTTTTTTAACAAAAGAATAAAATGTTTTGAAGAAATATTTATTTTTGAAAAAAAAAATTGGATTGATCGTATGAAATAAAGTTTTATTTTAATATAAATAAAGTAATTATTTAATCGAAGAAAAACATACAAAGTTTTGAACTTGAGTATGACAAATAATCATGCTATTAGATTAAATTTTAGTCACAAAGGTTTTAAGATTATATGTATAAGAGCATCCACTATTTTTGTTAGTAGGGATTTGGTAATATTATCCCCTTGATCTTTACATTAGAAAATTTAATACTGGGAATACACGAGAAAAGCGGTTGATACGGTTAAAAGTAAAGAGAGATGAATTACAAACCAGTTGCGAAGTCGTTTAATATGTTTCGTACTACGTCAAAGATTATTCAAAGGCAACTCACATTTGTATAATTACGGAATAAATATAAAAATGAGAGATTTTCAGAGATTTTTGACAAATTATTTTATTGAAATTATTAAGATTCTTAATTATATCAGTTGAAATATTTTTTTACCGAAACATGATAAATAATTAAATTATGATTTAAAAAATATCTGAAAACCAACATTCGTTATTTAATTATCTATTTTTGTACCCGTATAAAAATTTTATTGAAACAAAACCAGCATAATTTGACAGTTAATTAAACACAAATGGGAATAAAAACATTTAGTTTGTTTACTTTTACTGTTACATAAATAAATGAAGTGAATTAAAAATTACTATTTACATCAAATATGATTGGAAAAAATATCCTCATTATTTAACGCTGTAACTTAGCACCTACTAATCAGATTATCCGCTTATATCAAGTCAATTTCCCATCAAGGGCTTAATGAACCACCATAGTGTTGATAGCCTGGTTGTTTTCCTACTTCTTACACGTCAAAATACATTTTATCGAATGAAAGGTCACCAGGGGCTAATATTAGACAGTTATCCTTCGCAAACCAGGAATGATAGAAAAACGAATTAATACAAACTCGCCGTCTAATGTAAACAATTGAGTACTAACATCGAATTAGTGTCTGAATTAGTCAGATGACTCAAACACAATGTTATCATGAATCCCATTGGACCCAGCATGGCAATGAGGCTTCCTGTTGATTAGAACCACTTATCATTCAACGTCCAGGTACGCCGTTACTTGCTCGCTGGATTACACAACGTTCATCCCCTATTCCCATCCAACAGTTGTACAAACCCTAAACTACCCTTCTGGATACAGGGGAGAGATGTCCACGCGCATCAACACGCATACTCACTGCAAGTTACCGTCCAACAGACGGAATACGTTCCATTAGGATATTTGAGGAACAATATCCCTTACCCTAAATTCCCTTGTCTATTGTCTTGTTTACTGCTACGAAACTTAAGTACGTCATTCTCTAACGGTCCATCCCTTCATTACACTATATTTCCATTGCAAACAAGATGCGTATTACCACCAGGTATACTTCACTTTGCTCAACTATTTTCAGTATTGAAACTTGCAATTGTTACGTTTTAGTTATGATCTTGTGATAAGAAGACAGTGAGTAGAGGAAGTTTAGGTAGAGGAAATGGAAGCAAACTGTCAAGGATGCGGGCCAAACAGCTGCAAATAATCAATGCAGTCATAGGTTTCTAGCAAATGAAACAAAGGAGGATTGGAGAATCCACACAGTTGGCTGCCAGGATTCTAAGATCAATCCTTGCTTTGAATGAGGTCGTATGGCTTTAGATAATCAATTATTAATCGATTCTATCGATTTTCCTTTTGATCGTATCAGTTTAGATTAATGAAGAAATTTTTGAATGAAAATCACTTTGCATTTTGTTTTAGTAAAAAATTACTGTTATTTTAATTATGTAGAATTATTTTATAAATAAATAATTAATTTTTTATCCAAGTTTAGGGTTAATTAAATTTCGTTCTTTTAACAATTTTCACAATCAGACTCCTCTAATTTTCTAACCCTAAATTTCCAATGGTCAGGCCTTACTCCCTACTTTTTTTCTCCCCACTTGCGCTATTTAGCATAGAGCGATAATATGACCCTCAATTTCCAATTTCGAAAATCATGTCTCCCGAGTTGCGGAAATTAAAGGAGTTTGATTGTACTTCGCAAACATTTCAATGTATGATTATTTCTCTTGTATTAGTAATTGATGTGCAAGCTTATTTTATTATCAAAAATTAAAAATCAATCATTTCTTTATCACAAACAAAAATAAAAAAATTATTCAAATCACTGATTTTTATCTATAAAATCATTTTACATTATTTTACTTCAAGTTTTACGTATTTAAGTTTGATATTTTTTATCTAACAAATAGACTACTGGATTTTTTTTGTAGAATTTCCTGCAATCTTTATAAAAAAATTAAGGAGGAAGTAACTTAAATAGGCCAAGACGAAGCTTAGCCATAGCCTATAGCAATCAATATGACCTTTGATATGATTTCCTTGGGTACACCGTAATTTTGATGAGATATCCGTCCAATATTTTCTGATCAATAAAATAAAGAGCCATCTTTACTTCTCGACCTCTGTAAAACATCAATATTCATTTAAATAATTTACAAAATATAAAATAACACTGAAAAAGAATATGTATATATATGGAAATGAAAAGAAAGAAATCTTAGAAATTTCGTCTTGAACTAAAGAAAAATTTTAAAAATATCGAATAAAATGAGGGCCATTAAAAAATCTTCAAGACAAGTGTATCCAATTATTTTTAATTTTTCTTGCTAATCAGGACAAAAGTTAAATTTCTTACGAACACATGATAACATGAATAGTATTTCAAGTAACTAAGTGTTTAAAGTAGGCTATTTTGAACATGGTCTTTTAATTATTCAAGAGAATATTTGTGGAGTGTTGGAGCAAAACTGGATAATTCCACTTGTAGACATTTTTGGTGAGTTTCTAAAAAAAAACTGTTATGGAAGTAGTTGCTTTTACTGAATAGAATAACTGTCGAAAGAATTTCCTTTTAAAATTCAATTACAATAACTAAATTATATTTTCTACAAATAAAGTATATTAATAATTACGAAACTAATTAATATAAATTTAGTTAAAAATCAACATTCATTAATTTACCAAATATAATATTTAAAATAAAAACTGCTATTTCATATGAAATTATAAAAGATCAAAAATTTAAGTAATATATCAAACGTAGACTCCTTTCATACGTCCACTGTACATAATTTTGAGCAAAAAAAAATTATAAAACTTATACTTTGTCTTTTATGCACTCAACAGTGATATATATTGTTGATAGTGTGTTTAATATACAGTTTTAGTGCATTGTTTTATGTGTATATGTATATCGTAAGAGAAACTCGTACTTGTTGAAAGCAAATGGAGCGCAGAAAATGTTGTTGCGCAACCATTTGTGTTACGGAAATGCGTTCACCAGGAAATCTGACGCGCCTAAACTGGGCGATTGTGTTTATAAATGTTGATATGTATGAAGTAACACTAGATGTAGATAACTGTACACTATGAACAGAGCATTATGCTATCTTTTACTGTGCTATATTATACTCTATAGGACTTGCCGAGATAGATATACCAAGCGTATAGTCCTTTAGGCATTCTCATTATATTTTGTGATATATACATGTCTAAAGGAAAAAAAGAAGATATGTTAACTATGAATAATGATAATAATTATTCTCCATGTTTAAAATAATGACGTATGATTTTTGGTATATTTTTTTGTTGCCAAAAGACATTGTAATTAAATACGTCTGACTTAAGCAAAGTTACTCCACTTTTAATGCAATTTTTTTATTTTTATAGATTTTAGTAATTTAGCATGAATCTTTTTTCTATTTAAATCGACGAAATCTCACGTGCTATAAATTTGATATTTTTTTTCTATGACTAGACTAATTTGTTGAAGTGAAACAATCTTGTTTTGATCCGGCATTTTCCCTTTATTTCCATTCTCTGGACCTCCATGCCTATATTATTGGAATAATTAGTATTCAAAACAGTAACCTCGTAATTGATCTAAAGGCTGTTACTTTTTTTCTTATTTCCATTAAATCTGATTTACAAATAACAGAAATAACATTTGTGGTCGATGAGTTTTTTGTGTAGTATTTGGACTAATCTTTAAAAAAGTTTTATTTCCAGTTTTAGAATAATTTTGTCTGTTTTTATTATTACTATTCTTTCATTAATTACGGTTATGGTTCATTTGTGGTTATAGTGAGGAGCTTTTCATAAGCCTCAAAAACAAGAAAATTCCAATTATTATTTTCATTTTTTGTTTGATTAAAATACATATGATAATAAAAATTTTAATTAACTGTAAGCTGTAATCCAAGAGACAATGGAATAATTTTTTTCTCAGGTAAAATAATATTTGAAATAAAAAATTTGATTTCGTCATAAAAAATGGTTCCAGTATTATTTGATTAATAAATCAATTTGATGATGATTGAAAGAATTTAACGCGAATCTGTATGATGATTTATTTTACATTATTTAAAGCAAGAAAAACAGGACAATAGGCCATAGAAACAAAAGTTAGTGGCAAAATTAATAAATGAAAACCAAACATATATATATATTTTATTCACTTCTCTTTAACATTATTTTTTTATTATTTTTCATCCCTGCTGTTTGTAATGAAAGAATAAAAAAAATATTCTTTATACTTAATTATTCTCTTTTATAATATAAAATTTAATCCTAAAAGAGTATTTAATATCTTCTATTTTAATTGTCAGAAATTTAGCATAAAGTATGAGGACCTGATGCCTCAGATCAACTTTCGGTCACGATTCGATTACTGGTCACGTACGCATTCAATTTTCCTAAAATCCTGAAGCAATTAACGACTTTGATAAAAGTGATAATAATTCTTTCAGTAGACTGCATTGATTACCGATTTAAAAAAATCCATTATTAACGATTTTTCAATAATCAAATATTTTTTTTATTTAATCATTTTTTAATTAGTTAAAAATGCATGCATTCCCAAGTGATTATGAATAATACTTGCTGAGTTAATAATCAACGTTTGGACGATCGTTGTCCCTCGAAGAGATAAAAGTACTTAAAGCTTATTCGATGCGATTTGTTTTAGCTTAAATGTAATTAAACTTTAAGCCAAATCATTCAAACTTTCCCTAAAAACATTATATAAAATTTGCCTAAAAAAATAAGTAACTTTAATTTTCAAAATTCAGCTCAGATTTTATGAATTTCTCTTGAAACATTATTTTATCGATTGTCCTCAAAATCTAATTAATTCCAAGTTAACAAACTCCTTAGATATATTGGAAAAAACTTACTTTAATGATATCTTTGAGATTGGTTTGACCGAATTTAGTTGCTAAAAGGTCAATCGATGCGTTTGAATTGTACCTGATAAAGATAAAACTTCTAGATAATTACTAGATAATTTACCTACACACACAGTATATAGTTTCATGATAAACTACCTCAATACCTCTAGATAAATCTACAAATGAGGGCTATTTTTTATCAGCCTTACTGTCACTGTCATCTCACCCATAATTATTCTATATTATAGTTATTTGTTCTTTTTTTTTTTTTTACATCTTCTCGTCGCTTTTTGTTATACACATATATAGTCAAATATTCAGTCTTGGTGCGGGTTTTATTTCACTATGTTTTTGCTGTGAAATTTTTGCTAGCCCCTTACGGCATCGCCGAATACCCGGACTCGTGGGAAGTCATTAGTCGCAGAGGCAGCCATGACTCCACACCAACCAACTTTTCAACCAAAGAAAGAGAGAAAGCGAATAGTTAGAAAGCAAGAAACTTTGGTTTATCCCTACCTAACACATCTACCCTGATTTGAATCGACCTCGAATACGTATATACAATGTACATATGTATTAACCTACGGGAATATGTATGTATATATATATATCTACTGTGGTTTTGGGATAGATGGCCACAGTTTCCTTTTGACACTTGCATCTAGAAATCTGCATATTTGAAGCCATTGCAATAACTTGATAATAAATTTCATCCATTCACCCTTGTAATAATCATGACAAAGCTTTCGATAATGAATATTATCTTTCCTCGCAGATACCCATCTACATCGACTATCTATGAGGTATAAATGATGATCGTTGGGAGAAAATTGCCATAAATGTACGCTTCATAAGTCATTGGTGAGTTTCATCTTATTATATTTTTATTCGATCAGACAATATAGTGCATTTTTAGCCAACTAAGAATAAGTTAGAAATAATTGTAAATAAAAAATGTTTGAATATTATGATAAAAAATTACTTGAAAGAAACGAAAAATTTCATGGAAGTTTAAAAAATTCAAAAATTGCTTATATTCGTATTCTTGATGTAGTAATTTTTCATATTTTCTTTCAAGGTATTATTCTTCCTCTTGAACTCGTGTTTTCAATATCTGAGAATGGCTGTACTATAGATCAAATTTAAGGAAAGAGTGTTTCGATTAGTTTTGTTTGTGATTCTGAATATTTAAGAGCTTTTGAGGAGATTTTTATTTAATGCTCAAGTAGAATTTATTATAATGATGAATATATAAACAAAATATTCAGTAATAAAAAATAAATTCTCCAGAAAATTATGTTCATACATTTTTATAAAAAATCTCGACAAAAATTGTCTAAAAAACAAGACATCTTTTGCTTGGTTTATTATTAAATTATTTTATAAAGTAAAAAATTAACTAAATCATCACGTTTTATAATTGAAGTTTTAAATGAAATGAAAGTAACTGAATTTTATGATAATTGCCTGGAAACAATAAACAAACTTAATGATAAGTTATTATTATGATAATTATGACAAAACTCGGTAAATAAATGTAAATAGAACTTAAACATACTGTATTTGAGTAAAGGACGTGATTTGAAAAGTCATCAAAACTTGCATAGGTACATAACTTCTTTCTTTACAAGCATACATTTAATGTGGAACATCTTGGAGAAAGAATTGAAAAATTAGTCACTATTTTTTAAACTCGAGCTTTCTGCGAGAAAAAAATTGAGATGGCAATTTTCTTGTATAACCTTTTTTGCTAAATTGCATTGTATATTCTTACGTACTTTATATCAAAATTTACCTACAAAATTTTTTTCTTTTTTTTTTTTTTTTGAGTAGAATGACTAAATTTAATTTTAATTTTTTTAAGCAAATATTAAACAATTCACAATATTATTATTATTTAGTTACTGTATTACTTGTTCAATATAAATATTGACTTTCATAATAAGTAAATAAATTTATTTTAAAATCAATTTAACTAAAAAATATTAATGAATACGGAAGAATATTAATTTCGTTCGAATAGACATTTAAGTGAAGGAAATCAGTTTTAAAGTGTTGAAAATAAAAATAGATAAAAGTTCAAGAGTCCAAGTTACATTTGAAGGAACCAATTTTCAAGTGACACTTGACCCTTTTATAAAATTGAGTGCACACTCAAGAAGATTCTATGAGTCATATAACCAATTTTAGGAGTACTTTTTCCATTATTTTGTCACTACTTTATAGAATTCATTTTTTATGTTGTCTTTCTTTTTCTTTCTCTCTTTTTTCTTGATCCACTCACCAACGTCTCTCTTTCTAACAAGTTTATTTATTACATTTTAGAAAATTCTTATTTCGCGGTCTTTGAATCTGTAAATTACTGTTGAATGAGTTTCAGCAAAGCGATAAAGTTCTTTCAATACTGAAAGTGATCAATCTATCAGATTGAAAAAATGTGTTTTATTTTTTTTGTAAAATACCATTATTGCCATGCACTACACATTATTATTTGAACTCAGAAAATCCATTTCAATTTTTGTGATTGATTGATTGATGGTTATTAAAATATTTATTGATTTTATTTCAAACTTTATATGAACATAGTCTACCTTTTCCTGGTTCTTTGGCTCGTAATGCTCCTAATGTTACTGACGGAACACACATAAACCACCACAAACTCGTTAACCACATTGCTGTCATCATTATTATTATATTTATAATTATTAAATTTTCATTTAATGTTAAAATTAAAATGTAAAAATATTCCAGTAAGTATCACGTAAAAATTTCTCGTTTCGTCAGCAAATTCACCAAATTACTGCTTTTTTTACATCCCGACCATTTTTAAACAATCGTCACGTATTTAATAACACTGATTACTAAGTAAATTGTAATTTATTTTAATGACAATCACAGATACTAAATTCGTTAGAAGAAATTCCAGCTATTATTTCTATAAACATTATCATATAATTTATTATATTTTAAGTGAACTTTTTTTTGGCCAATAAGGCAATTAATGCATCTTAATTAAAGGCAAAATAATTTGTGAAATTCTCTCGAGTAAGAGACATTGAATAATTAATGTATGTAACCGGTTTTTTTTCGACAATGTAGAATAATAGCAACGTATAACGAGAGCATACTTTTATTTGATACTAATGACGGGTCCGAGTATTAAGTAAGACAATACTACGCTTGAGTCTGAACCGTAACTGAGCAACGAGGAATAAAGATGTAAGCCACGCGGTCCACGAACTGGGAAGCTCGGCGCGTGAACCGAGACTGCGCTACCTCTACTCTGGGATACAGCCTAAGCATAACACGACCTCTCGTAATGTTGTATTGGCCTCTACTGGGTTCAGTACATACGTGCCCTTCTACCCCTTCTTTCCATCATCATCCTACCCCTGTAAATTTCCTTTGCTTTTTCATGATTATTATTGTTACTTGTGAGACTAGGCCAACCTAACAGTAATAATTAACTAATGTCTCTGTTTATTCCAAATATTCACTCTAAAAGAAAATATGAATGAAATTAAATTGAATAAATGTTTGTGATTGGAATTCGATTAAATGCATCAATTATCGAGCTTTGGATTTAGACTTTCAGTAAAGAATAAAATATTTTTAACGTTGTTAAATTTATTTTATAATTATTACATATTCGAATGCTTTGATAAAATTTAGTAAAATTATTTACTTGATTAAAAAATATAATTACTCGGTATCATATTTTGAATTATTTAATCGTCTCAAAAGAAAAAAAAATTTTTGCTGTTAAAAAAAATTAATTGAAAATGAAAATAATTATTGATACCAAATTCGAATATCGATCGTTATTTAATTGTTTTCATGGATACGTTCATCAAAAACGTACCATGAGGATTTGGATTAATGAAGGTATATGATCCTAGAAATATTCCATTAAAATCCATTTCAAATTATAAAAATATTTACTTCTCTGAAATTTATTTAAAACACGTATATATTTTGGCTTTATTCAATTTATCATTTCACATAAATAATTAACTCCTTATAGAAGTATTAATTGTCATTTACTAATTGTAAATTGAATATAAGTCATTTAATCTTCTGTTTTTTCTGATTAAAGTAATTACTTTTAGCTGAATACAGTTGAGCTTTCTATTTAATAAGTTTGTTTATTAATTTCAATTAGGAGATAGTATCTTAAATCTTATTAGCAATTAATATTTATTTAGTAGAAGTAGCAAAAAAAGTTCAATAATAGACTTTGTTTACTAATGAATGTACTTGAATATTTATTGTTTAATGATACGGTTAATAATTTCCTTGTAGGATGATTAAGTCGAGTCAATTTTGCTATTAATATTCAATGCATCAGTCGAGAGAGTAGGCCACACCTGAGTCTTACTCCAAAATGAACTTAGTCTTTTAAGCCTTGCCATAAACTTGAGATATATTTTTATACAGTTTTAGTCGATATTTCATAGATATTATTTAAATTAAATTCATGATAACTTGACGGCACAGAAAAAGACTGAGTTTTATTTGAGTATAAATTTAAAAATATAAAATACATTTACTCTACCACTTCGAATGGAAAGATGAACTAAAATGAACAAATATATTAAGTATATAAGTTTAATAAAAACAGAAAGTAATATTTAAAGTCTGTTATCATGAAGCACAAATTTTTTAGTGCAGATAGTTTACGTACTTATTTATACGTCACTAGACGACGATAAAAGAGCATGAGTACAAAAAGGAAAAGGTGAATGTAGAAAATAAAAAAATTAGTTAATTTTTAGCCATAAAATTTCTTCATCTTTTTAATTTATTGAGAAATTTATTTAATTCATTCACATAATTTTTCTGAACAAATTTTTTTTAAATTAATTTTTTATCAACTAAATAAACTTCTCTTAAATAGATTTACCAATGTGCAGAGCTTTATTTTATGTTTTTTCAAATAAATACTAGCAATAAAGTTCAAATTAAGTTGTGATCTTCAAAATTAATTATTTCCTATTCTTGTAATTAATATTAGAACTGAATCTTTATTATTTTTAATCAACTTCTTATCCTTCGTTAGTTCAATTTAATTTATCGTTTGCATTAACCTAACAAGATCAAGTGTTTTTTTTCTAATTTTTTTAAATCCACCAAACCAAGATATGTACCTGATTATTTTTTTACCCAACTTTAAAAAAAGCATAAGACAAACATTTAATGATGGCGAAAATTTTTAGTCGGACTTTTAATTCACTCGGATTGTTGAAAGATGTCCAGATTGAGTTAAGTCTTACACGGATTTTTATGTTTTATCGTATAAGTGATTTTTATTAACGCTTAGTAAAGCATCATTACAGCATACTGAAACATTCATACAAAAATGAGTAGTAATGAAATGAAATTTAATTGGTAATTAATCTTTGAGGATTGTTTAGTTATAATTTAAAGACAATTAAGATACATAAAGACATTGCTTATAAACAATAGAAAATCAAAAGCTTGGATAACTACCTCATCCCTATCATTCCAGAATATTCCAAACAATACTGCTCTCAGCGAATTAATCGGACCAATGTAATTAGGCAGTTTCGAGTTTCCGGTGTAGTCGAGCGATATAGGAACAAAGCATCCTCGATTCGTTAGTATTGCTAGCCTTTGGGTTCACTATCATATACACACAATGAGAGAATGTGAGAGAATTATTGTAATGCATTTACATAAAAAGACATTCACTTATTTGCTTTAATTTTAACAAGGTAGTTTTTGTCTTATTTATTCTCTAGTTCACTGCCTAATTAACAAACTTATAAGCGACGTTTTTCTGTGTGCAGGGAATGTGCGTAATATTCAAAAACGTTAATTGGAACAAATTGTGAATTCAGTCAGTCTCAAGGGGTCAACCTGGAAATTTTTCACCTCTGATGTTTTAGTAATTGCAGAGATTCAGATTGAAACTAGATCTATTCATAGATATATTCCAATGGAAATCGACAATTTTGCTCTGCTGTTTATACTGCTTGACGATGATGTTTTTCATTCATTATAATTTAAGATCTCTAAGTTGAGTTCATAACATTGAGCTTGATATATCGAGTGGTCGAATAGAATTTGATGTCCATAACAAATGGGTGAATAGTTTTTCAACCGAACTGTAAGTTGAGAAGATCCTTAATGTTGGGCCTGATGTTGATATTACCCAAATTTATCTAAAAAACTAGGAATAATATTTTCTGATCAGCCAATAAGAATATGAATTGATGAATTATCAGTTATGCAATATTGTATCCAATTAAAAATAATCAATTTATCAATTTGCCAGCTTTTAAACTCTCCAATATTTTTATCATTTTGTAACACGGTAATATGCATTAAAAAAATTTAAATAAACAATTTTCATACCTATTTAAAAATATAATAGAGATCGGCGATTTTAATGAACTGAGTCACTATTTACTTCAAATTTGAAGTAATATGCCAATTGTTGAAGTGCAATATTTACATCGAACTTTCAATATTTCAATTAACTCCAGTAATTTTTTTCATTTATGTTTGTTGCAACTAAAAATCAAAAATAATGATTGGATAAAAAGTAACGTATTATTCACAAAAATATATCATATCCCATAACTGTAATGTCGTTAATTTCCTCGTTATAATTTTTCTTTCGCTTATTCCATATTTTTTGTGTCTTTCTTATCTTGACTAATACACTGCAGATATATTCATTCCTTTCAATCCTGAAACTATCTCTCTTTCTTCTTCCTTTTCTCAGATCGGTGTTTCTCATTCGTTGCAACTTTACTTCCGTTTTATTCTACTACGTTTAGAGAATATTTCCCCAGCAATAAAGAGATCGGGTTATGGTGCACAAAGAGAAGCTTTTATTCTGTTTGTTCCGGTTAGAAGACGAAGGTAAGTGAGACAAGAGAATACAGTTTCGTGAGCAATATAGTACAATCATACTATTCTCGTGTTATTTCTTTGCTCTTAAAACCTTTTACTACTTATTTATCCCTTCTTCATCTTTTACTTATTTTTATGTCCTTTTTTTCATTTTCATATCTGTAATATCATATTTATTGTTGACTTTTTCGGCTATTTCTAATCCTTGCTTGTTAAACGCAAATGATATTACCTTTCTAACCAGTAAATTTAGAATCAAATATTTTAATTTAACTTTTTCGAGATATTCTTAGAAAAAAATGCTATTTAATTTTTTTTACCAAACTTTTGTTTCGTTTTTTAATTAGTTTACAGCTTCCAGAAACTTAATGAAAATAATATTCTTTAAAAAAAGAAATTCTAATTACAAAACAAGCATTGTAGGATTGTTCTTAGTTAGTAAAAATGAACTAAAAGTTTGAGCTAAAACTGAGTAACCAGAATATACACTAGCTATTTACAATAGTTTTTTTTTCGAAATGAACTATGCATGGGTAGTTAAAGTTTAAAAAAACAAGATTGAGATACTGAATAAATATTATGTCGAGGGTTTATACATGCTTGGTCTAGTGTTATATCTTCTACAGGTAGTGTACACTAAATGAGGAATAATAATTTTCACTTGGCCGACATGCCGCGTTGTGCAGAACCCATAATCCTTCTACCTCACCCTTATAACCATATCATGATGGGCCATTTACCATCTGCGAACACACACTGAGTACCTAGTGGTGGTCTATCACCTTTTGTTTTCTTTTTTTTCCTGTCTTCATCTCTCTTTTTTATCTTTATTTTTATTTGTGTGACTTCTTGTTCAAATTTTTCTAGACATTTCAAATGTACTATGAAAAAAGTTTGAATCTTTCCTATTCGACTTTTCTTACACTTTCTCTTACGACCTCTTCATTGGAAGTCAACTTTAGGTTTTCTTTTGGGTAATACTACGACGAACATACTTGCCATTCCTATATACGAGGCTTTTCTTTCCTTCAGTCTCTACGTCTTCCAAATGATGTCACACCTCTGTCGTCAAGCTTGTGGCCTCATTGGAATTTATAAGTGTCGCATTTATTCTAAGAACTTTATCTTTGTCGCCTTTCTTCGTATATTTCTAATTCGTTATTTTTTTTTTCTTTATCTACTTACTTTGACCTCCTTACTACTTTTGGTACTCAGTTTCTCACAACTATTTTTCTTTCATCCTTCTCGAGTTTCATTTTTATCAGCCAACTTTTTCCGTTTAACTGTAAAGTTTATAATTTTATTGGTTCTTACGTTCCAAGGCACATTAGAAGTAATTTGGCCAGTGTAAAATCTATTTTTTTCTTACTAAAAAGTTTGAAGCTAACGATAAATTAAAACCTTAAATGATTTAATTACTCATTTTACACATTTTTACCTTGAATCAATGTTATATCTAGTATTTTTTTGCAAACAAAAAAAGAAAGTTTTTTCAGGCCTTATAAATAATTGATAACTTCTATTCTCATAAGTTATTAAGAAACTTCAATTTTTCAAAGGAATAAAAAGTTTAAAAATTTTATATAAAACTTTGACGGTTTCAAAAAATGTTATCTAAGCTTCAAGTCTTTAAGATAACATCAAGAACATTGTTCTACAGTTTTTATTAAAAAAACAATCAATAAAAAAAATATTAATAAAAATAAGTCTGAAAGTTTGCATAAAAAATTAATTGCATTACTTTAAATATTTTCTTTTTCTCTGAACTATCAATGACTGAGTATCACAACAATTCTTCAGAAAATTTTTCTCATGCTAACTAGAATCAGACATGGCATATAGTTATATAGGTTCTACACATGTCTAGCGTTTCTAGCTGACGGTTAGACAAATGCCAGATTCCATTTCTACTAGGGTAGCGACTACTTAATCCCCGGTCAGTGAATGCTCGAGGCAACAATCCGATAAAATCTAATTTAACCCCTGGACACACAAACCAGGATCCTGATACATTTTGTGGTCGACTGATCCAAAGTTGCGGCAAGGCAGACGAGAAAATAGAACTTCTAGGAACATACTCTCTACCGATCCACGTGGCGATACTCATCTTAACATCATGTAGACACACATGACGTTTTACTACTGAATTATTAGGCATTTACAGAGTAATAGTGTCAAGCACTTTATAATCTACATTTAAATCAGCTGAAAAAATTGACTGATGTAAACATTGAAGTAAATTGAACTGCAAAGGATAAACGAATAAATAGAGTAATATACAGTAGTAAGCGAGGAGTTCGCTTAAATGCAAGAGCACCCAGCGCGTAACTAGAAAATCCAGTAAAGTATTTAGAGAAAAACTTTTCCAGAAACTAAGCGTTACAAACACGAACATTGTTGTTTTTTTTTTACAAATTTCTACACATTTTATTCAAACAATGAAAGCAAAGAGAAATTGATTGAAGTTTTTGAGTGTCAAAATGATGTTTTTAACAGCAACCAGTTTTTGCTTTGTAATAAAAATTAATTATTTACGATGATATTTACTTTAGAAAGTTGATGCTTGCCAAGGATTGAAATGAAGTTCGTTAATATGTCAATAAAATATGTCAGAATTCTAATTTATACATAAAAATAAAAGAAATTCAGAGTGCATTGGTGTGATAATTGATATTTGAATCAATACGACGTCAGACGACTTCAGGCGTCAAACCTGTCAAGACGTAAAACCACTCTACGCAATAAAAATAAATCCAGGAAAAAAGATTGACTCTATAAAAAAAAATTCTACAAAATATGATGTGCGAACAGTCGATTCTTTTTTTCACCAAACTTTTTATTTTATTACGAAAAAAAAGCTGTGTTTATAACCGTAGAATACTATGTTGTCATATAACCACGCCTGCAACAAAACTGTCTTGAGGTAGCAACGTGACTGCCTTATTGCCGGCACAAGACACTATCCTGTTATGACGAGATAACAGGACTAGTCTGTAAAGAAACAGCTTTTTCCTGTGACAAAAAACAAGACTATCCTAAAGCTGTAGCAGAACTTGTCTTAAGGGATAGAAAAATCGAAGCATCAGTTGATGTTTGTAAATAGAATAAACAAAATTTGATTTAATATTACTGTATCAGGTTAAAAATTTATCTAAACATTTAAAAGATACCTAAAAAATTGTAGAAAAAATTCTGCCGTTACAAATAACTTACTTACATTTTTTTTAAAACTTTGTTTTCATTCCTATTTTTTATCTTCTTTCTGAACGATCGAAACTTTAGGTTCATAGACTGTAAGTACCGTATATGAGAACGGCTTGGTTTACGGCATTGGTCCAACGTTCGGTCCATTATTGGAGATTACGTTTGGACCAATGCTTAATATTATTGGCTCAATCCTGTGCCAGCTTTGAGCTTTTTTTATCACTGGTTTGATCACTGCAACAGGGTAGTATCTTAAAAAACGATTGCGCCTACAAGAAGTCAATCATGCTTTTACCACAAGACAATCCTGTTACGAGCACTGCACCTTATTTTACCATGACAACATAAAATCATCTTGTTGGAAGTACATTACCATTTTTTGCATAATAGGATATTTATTTTTAATAACTTGAAGCTATAATTGAGTGGCAGCGATTTCATTTTAGCATTTCTAATTTACAAATATGTTGATAAATTGTTATGAACTGAAATTTATATATACAATGAAATAGCGTTACATCAGTTAGTTATAGGGGTATTAGAGGAACTAGTTATAATTTAACTGGTTGAGTTCTTGAAAGTAGAAAACATTTCTGTGAAGATACAAACAGAACTTAATCTTCAACTCTGCAACTACCTAAAAGCCCTAGGATAATCCTTGACGTGTAATATAGATTAGATCCTAACTGCGTAATTAGATATCTATTCAATTCTGATCATTATTCTAATTAATAGGATTCTGCTGTGATATGCATATCGAGTGAACTGAATCACAATAGATCCCTCAGGCAAATCACTCTATTTTCATGACCTTTAATAAAGTAAATAGTTTTCCAAATTTTTTTATTAACCAAATACTCTCTATTATTCTTCCAAAAAGATCATTTTTATTTTTCCAAATATCTGATTTCTCTATTCAATTGAACAAAGCGTAGATTTGAAAAATAGATACCATCACAGCATGAAAGTTTGAATATATATTTGATTGGTAATTGTGAATCCAGACAAAAATCGCTCTAACAAATTTTTACCACACGCAGAGAAATGTATAGTAAAAAGTACCCTGAATTTTATAATAATTTGGTGACACTGCAGGGTGAGGGTAAAAATTACTGTGCACATTCTAAAAATTACCATACTACATAGTAATTTTTAGGGTGAAATTAAGGTAAAAATTACTATGCAGTATGGTAATTTTTAGAATGTGCACAGTAATTTTTACTCTCACCCTGCAGTGTCACCAAATTACTATAAAATTCAGGGTACTTTTTACTATACATTTCTCTGCGTGCAGCTAAAAAATATTCTGGTAGGTAAAATTAAATATCTAAAGGTGGGAGACACATTCTTTTGAAGGAGGATGGAAGGTAAAGCAGAAGAAGGGGGTGATAGAGGAACATAAATATTTTTAATAATTACAAAATTATTTATGTTCTTTCAACACTCCCCCTGCAAGTAAACATTGACCTGATTATAAAAACTCCCCCTTGCATCTCCCTTTGCCATGTTCTGAAATGTACGATTAACGATTTTAGTGAAATTCATTGATTTATTATATGTAATTTATACCATGTAATGTATAAAGCAATGGCAATAATATGTCTTCTCCACCATAAATTTACTCTCGGAGATAACCCCAAATACATAAAAATTTTTTTGAGCAATTTTCGTCTGGAGCCCTAATTCTAAATAATTACCTGTTTGATTAAAAATGGAATCAAATAAAAAGAGAAGCCAGAAATCTGTTATAGAATAATATATTTAATGTTTTGGCATCATAAAATGGCAAGTGCAACTAATGATAATTACAACGGGAAAGAAACGACAAAGAAAAACGAACGTTAACTTCCGCTTCCGTTCTAGAATAGCGCTTTAGTTGTAACTCTTAGACTAAAAAAAAGTTTTCTGTACACGAAACTTTGAACAGTATAGAACATAGTATTTGTAAGAAAGCCGTAATATCGCTTCCATCATATCCTCATTACTATTCGCGGACATAATAAATATTGAAAATTATAAAAACATCCTGCGAAAAAATTATTACCATATAAAGGGGTATAATTATTCATTTTAATTAAGTCTGAAACTCGTTTATGACCAGTGGATCATATATAAATGCTTATTTGTGTTAATTAAAAAATACTCTTGGTCATCACAACTATGAATTTAATAGAACAACATCATTAGCAACAATAATTGTTATCGTTATCTTCTTCATAACTATAATAACTGTGAGTATCATTTAATCCCCTAATTTGAGTTTATTAGTTAACACGAATTAGTAGATACTTGGACCGGAAATTGTTAACCGAATTTTTCTAATTCTAACTAATTCTTTTTTCTGTTGATTAAAAATAATTTTTTTTGTGTAGAAATATTTTTTTTTTGATCATATCATGAAGGAAATGAAATTTAAAGTATTCTTGTTTATGTGCAAATCCAACTTAATCCTTGACTATGCTGAAGAAATGTACTTATTCAAAATAATAAGATGAAAAATGATATTCGTAATGTAGAAAGGCTTTTGTTCAATGTTGTACATATCTAGATGTCTCTTTTTCATTTCTGTAATCTAAATGAAGCCGGCTGACTAATTGAATAAGAAATATTTCAAAATTAATTACATAAATAATTAAATTAATTAAAAAAAACTAATACTATTATATATTTAAGCACCTGTTTTCAACAATGGTTTACGGAGAATTAAATATTTTATTCAATGTTCTAGGCTATACAGCGAGTAAATTCTGTCGAATATTGAATTTTATCTTAAATGAAAAATTAAATATTTACTTTGTTGTTAAACATTATTGACAAGCACGTTTTATCGATAAATAGTATTCCCTTTTGTTCTTTTGAGAGATATTTTAAATTTTTTATGTAATAGTTAATAAATAACTCTACTATTAAATGCTTCGATCAAGCTCTTTTAAACAACAGTTTTTTAATATTAAATATTTTATAAAGATTATTTGATCTTACTGCATATTAATGCATGCAGATATTGCATAAATCATTAAAGATGAAAGAAAGAATAAAATTTTTACCTCACGCCATCTTCATTTCTTACTACGATTGAGTAGAGTAATTTAAGTTCGAAGATGTTACTCAAGCTCGTAGCAGTTCTAAAAACTGTTTAATTAACATTATTCCACTTGGGAGCTCATATAATACTCCATCGTTTTTTGCTAACTTTCTCATACTGTACGTTACCAGCAAAACAACGAGAATAAAATATTTTCAAAGTTTTGGATAAAGTTATATTGAAAAAACTGAATATTTTTAACTTTAAGTGTAGTATTTATGGATAATCGAAAATTTATAACTTTTATATAAATACTGTCAAAAAATACATCTTCTATTTTAATAAGAATTAGTAAATATTAATTGGTTGTTAAAGTTTAATTGATCATTGATTGAGTCAGTAGTACATGGAGAAAAAAAATATCAATTTTTAAAAGACTAGCACAATTGCTGCTCCTTTATAATGAATTAGATGTTACAAACAAAAATAGTCGGTTCATATTTATTTTAACAGTGAGTAACAGTATTTCAGCGAAAAAAAAATTTCTCGTTGAACGAACTCGAACATGATGCACAGATCCCATTTTCGATTTTTTATAATAAATGAAATGGTTATAAAAAAAGGAGTAGCTTTCTAACATTTTAAATGGATTGTAAATTTATTCCAGTAAAAAAAAAAATTACTCATTTGAAGAACTCCAATATATTGCATGGATCTCGTTGTCAAGTGTTTATAACAAATTCAATTATGTTATAAAAAAAAAATAGGTTCCCATACATTTTACATGGTTAGTAACGTTATTTTAGTGAAGGAAAAAATTTCCCGTTGGAAGAACTCAAATATATTGAGTAGATCCTGTTCTTCATTATTTATAACAAATTCTATTGTTTTAAACAATTTACATGAACGAAAAGTAGCCTATAAATTTCCCCACAATGCCCTCTACATGTGTGCAAAATTTGGTCACAATCGGATTATCCGTTCCGGAGATTACCTCGACAGACAGACACCATATAGCACTATAGATATATATTAATAAAATATTTTTAAGTTAGATTCGATATTTTAAGTTACAATAAAGTTTATAAAAAAACTTTACAGTAATTATTTAGAATAATACCAGCAGATTTCCGTGACTTCGTCGGCGAATAAGCCAATTCCGGAAACCTATTGCTGTATAATAGGATTAAAAGTGAAAAATATATTCGTAAGTATTGATGATGAAAGAAAATAATTCGAATTCTATCGTCAGTCTTAATTTCTGCTCCTTTACAACAAATTCAATTACTATAAACAAAAGGAGCGGGCTTTTATTCATATTACACACTTTGTAACTTTATTTTAGTGAAAGAAAAAATTACGTGTTGGAAGAATTCAAATATGTTGCATAGACGCCATTTTTAATTGTTTATAACAAATTAATTTGTTATAAATCATTTCCATAAACAAAAGTAGCCTCTAACCTTTCTGATGATCCCCTCTACATGTCTGAAAAATTTGATGACAGACAGGCACCAGAAATTTATGTGGTAGTGTAGATTTTGTTCATCCAAATCACTTTTTTAAATATAAGTATAGTACTGGAAATCAGTGAATTCACTGATGTGGGGTATTTTATAGTTTTTTTTCCTAAAAAAAAAGATGTACAAAAAAATGTCCTGTTACTATAAAAATCAAAAATAAGTTTGTAACAATTTTGTTTTTTGTATCCTCTTGCGAATATTATTCAATCATAGCTATTGATTTCTCCAAAATTGATTATGAGAAGCTGTCTGATTTGAAATCTTCTTAACCGTAAAAGCAGCTTTAAGTGCAGTTGATCGATTGTGGAATTTATCAGCCAATTTGATATAATATAAGACAAGAGATATATAAGAGTCGTAAATCAGACTTTCATCGTTTTAGTTTAGAGTTATTAAAATTGGATTTATTCTGTATGAAAGATGCTCCAAGTAAAATACAGTGACAGTACACAGCTTTAATATTCAAAAAAATGTTAAATGAAGTAACTTAAAGATCCAATTACATGAAAAATTTTTCATTTTATTCGACAATAGTGTTTTATTTTCTTTTGATAATAATTATTCAAATTTAGGGAACTTTATAAAATCAAATAAACTATACTCATAATCTAATTAAAATATTTCAACATATTTTTTTGTTTCGAATCAGTAATCCGAATACCATAAAAAATATTTCTATATAATTTAATTAAAAATTTTGCAATTTACTTTCTAGTAAATCGATTTAATCCTCAAGGGGGTCGTCTTGCGTCCCAATTTCTTTCATCTATAAAGTCAAAATCGGATAAACAATTTTATTATTTCGATTTAATGTTTATTCTACTAAATATAAATTTAGTGTAAGTGATACATTAAAAATTTTAAGATGGGCGAAAAAACTAAACCTAAAAACGTTTGATAAAAATTTAATTTTCTACTTTGAAGATAATTACTAAGATCTTTTATATAGATAAAAAAGTCTATAGACTAATTGCAGTTTAATTTTCTTTATTCTTGTTACGCATCTTCTTTTTATCCATGTTCAAATTCTACATAGATATATTCGTATGTAAATGTAGCGTATGGAGAGTTTTAATAGAATGATGTTTTTTCAAATGCTAGTAGCCAGTTTTTTATATTTATAAAAGAATTTTTTTCAATTCTCATTCATCTTTAAAATGCATAAATTCATCAAAAAACTTTGATTACAGTCAACCTCGTTTTCAATTTCCATGAGAAAGGGCTTGATAGAAAACTTTAAATCAAACATCTTTAATTCAAATCTCATCACTTTTTTTTCGAATAATTTTTTACTTTCTCAGCAGCTTATACCATAGGCAGTAGAAATTCACAGTTAACGTAAAAAGACTATAGAAAAAATATCGTCATAAAACGTACTTGGTTTTTCTTCTTCTTCTTCTTCTTGAAATGGTGAAGATGTTATTAGCAAATGTTCCAACGGATTCACTTCCACTTTTTCCTGTCTACTTCTATCTTTTCATCACTAACTTTTCTAGCACTCATATAAATCACTAGTAAGTATAATTCATTTATCGCAATCTCTTGAATTACATCATTTGTGAAATAAACTTTTACTTTCTGTAATAACTACATATATATATCATTAAGCCAATTATACATTTTATCTTACACGAGCCAACTTCATTTTTTACAAACTAGAAAAAGATTATTTATTTTTATTAGACTTTTAATTTTATTTAATTTCTTTTCTTTTTATCCTCTCACTTTTCTGCATTAATATTCTTCATCTGTTATATACGCGAGACTATATTAAACGAGTCACTGAATGATACTAACTCAACACTCTTGACCTCTCTTACCTCCCTTTTTTTTCATTTATTCCATTTGTAATTTAACATCTATCGTGTTTACATTTAAACCTGAATCCTGAGCTTTTATTACAAAACTTGTGAATGTTGTCAAGTATCCTATAACGCTTGAATTCGTGATTTAAATAACACTAATTAAAAAATTTATTAACTTTTGAAAAAAATTTATTTAATAAAATTTTGACAAGTTAAAATTCATTCAAAAAGGCATATTTCTTCATTTAAGAATATAAAAGTTAAATTTTTTTTTATTGTTTCCTGTTCATTCTTGACAATTTACCAAGGACTGGAAGAAAAATTCTCTAATTATTTTTTTTTTTTCGGAGTTGAAAAGTATTCTCAGAGTAAAAAAGAATTTCCAGAGACAATCTGTGGAAAGTATCTTCAAGTCCGAACATTTCCCTTTAGATAGCTTTTTTTTTTAAATTTTTATGCGATTTTTTTTTTGACCAAATTATCGACAATAAACCGGAAAGAGGCACTCGTCAATTTAAACCTTCATAATTTCTGGAAAAATAGTCGTATTACTATAAAAAGAACACCATTAAAAACAGGTCTTTTTTGTTCAATGAAAGTGACTTCATTGTTGAGCTAGAATTTTTATTATTTTTTTAATTTTAATAAAAAATATATGAAATCAATTGATTAAAAAAAACAAAAAAATCCATAATATTGATGAAAAATATTCTATAAAAATTCAAATAACGGCTGTAAGGTTTTAAAAATATTTATCGACATTTTTTCGTAATAAAAACAGCTAAAATTTCATTATTGCAGACCGATGAGAATAAAAATGGAATGGTAAATTCATGATCATTATCAAAAAGTTTGTATTCAGTAGATGTAAAATAGAATAAAGAATTGTACATAAAACAATAAAAAAAATTTTTTCTCATTGTTGGAGCTTTCTCGATTAAAGCTTCATATCATTGCTTTTAGAGTAAGATCAAACAGTTAATTGCCACTAGAATCTATATGCGTAAAAAGTATTTAACGTCACGGAACAATTTTGATGCAAAAATTATTACGAATATTGAGTTTATTCTTCAATGTTTCTTCGTAAAGAGAAAATATATTGATTAAACAGAGTGCACTCAGTACAATTCAATATTTAAATAATGAAGATAATTCTATATGCACATTTTAAAAAATAACATTGATAAATTAATTATTTATCTATTTCCAATGAATTTCATTGCCAATATGCATTTGTCCAATATTCATATTTTCGTTAAATAAAAATCACGTGTCTACATGCAAGCTCTTGCGAATCATCTAAACAATAAAATTTTGTCAAATTCGTTTGATCGGAAAACACTTTGAGGCTTTAAATGTTGCAATTTTCATGAAAATCAAGATTTGTAAATATCTTTTTTCGACTATTCATCAAATGAATATATCACTAATACATCGCTAATCACTTCTTACTCAAAATATTGAGTGATCTTTTATTTCCAATAATTTATATAAAAAATATTCATAGTTCAGATAATTTGTCTAATTTTCATTCCAATTCATGCTGAATGAATTTTACGAAAGCCATTTTTAGATATTTTAGACTCTCAGACTTAAAGCAATTGCAATAGACACCTTAATCTTTAGAATAGCAGGTTTCCTAATGCCTTACCGTATTGAATCTTTTCATCTGCTCCTTATATAAGCTGGAATAAAATTTGAGGATTCCGATTTGTATCGAAATGTTCACGTGATTAATCTCCTTTTATACGAATCCATGATTTTTTTTTCAACTACTTATTAATGCAAATACCATAGTTAACCAGTATCAACTTTATCCAATAGTTCTGACAATGAGTACTAAATAAATAAAAAGCAATTCAATAAAATGTAAAACTCATAATAACTACATTTTATTAATTGAAGTTAGAATCTGTGCCAAAATATTCATCCATTTTTACGTAATGTTTTAACCAATAATAAATTTTTTTTTAATTTGTTATCCACTGTTTCATTTTTAGAAAGTTCATTCAATGAATATTGCCTGTATACAATGTAGTACATTGATCATGTATTTCAATTAAAAGAGCTATTCAGAACACGTAGCCATAGCTAGGAAAATTATAATATCTCACTATAATTTCTCCTCAAATTTTGTCCTATATCTGTATAAAAAAATACTGACAACGACTTTAATATGCAATGAAATGATGTTTAAGTTATCTAGATACTCTAGAAAGATATATGAATATTAAAGACATGATTAAAATTCTCAAATAAATTTTTACTCTTACTTGTAGCACTAACAGCGGCTGGTCCTATGACCGAGTATCCAGGGTTGCTTGTGATTGCCCCTGAGACTGTCTGGTCTGGCTCTGGAACACATTATTGTAATTATCTTCTAGAATGCATATATATAATGTAATTAATTACGAATGAGATATCGTCTATGTACAGACCAATAAATCATTTATTTGTTGATGTGTTTAACTTAATCAGCATATTTGGAACTTGAGAACATTCATTCATTCGGAAAAATAGTTTCTCAATCACTATCTACATGATTTTGTTAATTATTCATATATTTTAATTTATTCATCTATTAAAACTTCATTTAATAACCATTTATACATATTATTTCCATTTAAAGAAGATATTAAAAACTTTATTTTAAAAAGTTCGTTATGGTGGATAAGATTTTTTTATTATTAGAACTTTTTTATAATAAAAAAGTAGTGAATTATCTGCTTAGAAATTAATTTCAGTATAAAAATTTCCGTAAAAGTATGCTGTAATTTTCATTTTTTATATTTGGTAAAGAAGGTTGCATTTGTTGTTAAGTTGATAAATGTGTTTAAAGTAGGAATGACTGATATCAGTAGAAGATAATTTCGTTTTTCCAGTAGAATCTGTTTTAACGATCCTCCCCTGAAAGTTTTTTATCGACAAAATGTGATTTCACTCTTACCAACTGTTGATTTGTGATGTTATGTAATCCCTGGATACTTACTGGAGATACTCTTATCATGGAAACAAAAAAACTGATACTTGCTCTATGTTGGTCGAGATTAGTCAAGATTAGTCCAATATTGAACTAAGCTCGACTCCTTGCTTAATCCCTGTAATCCCTACGTGGATATGTTCATTTATTCCATTATTCCTGTGTTTTTAAAACTTTATTTGAATTCCCTTTTCTCTAAGCTCTTATTTTAAATGACAATAACAAAATCTATTTCTGTATACAAGAATAACATAGTTTTATAAATAGATGAGTGTCATTTGATGTCATGAATTTTTTATTGAAGTTCAAGTAGTCCAAATAAACTGATAGTCAGGCACAATAGAAATTGACAGATCGCTAAATTTAGAGAAAAGTTAAAATAAAAATGACATAAGTTATTTTTGAACTTTAAGACGGAAGACTTTTTGAAAAGTAGAAAATGAAAAATTTTCCAATACAAGTTTATTTTTTGAAGTCTTGACAGTCTCTTAGAAACTATTTGTTTTTAAAATCAACTTTACTGCAAATTATTGTCATTTAAAAATTATCACTTCTTTGTCGACTTTTACTTCAATATAGCACAAAAATATTCTCAAAAACACAATTAATTTTTTCTAGTAAATTGATTTTTAGAGACAACAAAGTTATTTGCAAAATTTAAAGTTACAACTAAGCATGTTTTTGCAGATATTCTTAATTAAATTTAAGACTTTCTTTGAAGTAATTATTCAAGCTTCTGATTCCAAGTCTGAGATCGAAAATAAAAAATACAATGCAACAAATCCAACATGACTAATTGGAATTCGAAAATGAAGCTTGATTGAATTAAGATCCAATGCTAGTAGATTTTCTTTTTGAACTTGCAGTATTACGTGGAATCAAAAGTCTCAAAGACTAGTTCTAGGCTTGAGTTTTAATAGAATCTTTGATAAGATATTGGTGCTGACATCGTATCTTTTCAAATTTCTTTTCTCAATCTCAATTAGCAGTTTCAGCAATCTCTTTCCTATTAAATTTTGTCTCATTCAAATTGAACAATAAATTGAAGAAATATAGTTACATATGCAAATGGAAAACTCACCCAATTGTCGGAAATCAAGTGGTTGAAATTCAAAAACAGCTTTAAATCCTTGACCAGGCCATTCGGAATTAGCAATGAATTCAATAAAAAGGTTTGGTCCTGTACTGAGTACTTCCACTTCCGCTGCTTCATTACATAGCACAGCTATTGTCGGGGTTTCAGAATGAATACCATCATGAACTTTGATCAAATCTGCCCTGTTTAAACAGCTAGAACAGAATTACATTCGCATAACTGAAACAATCTGAGGTAAAAGCAAGCATTTTAAAAATCGTTACCATTATTCACCGTACGTGTTATTATTAGAGATTACATGATAAAACTAATAAAGTTATTTACACGGCGAAAAAGACAAAAAAAATATCACAACAACTTTTCGTGATTCATTATCGGTTTCACTGTTTTTTTGTGTCAAGTATTATCGACACGTATTGGGATTGAGCAGCACTTTGCTGAGTTGCTGAGCATGACGATAAGGGATGAAGTAGTTACAAAAGTTTTGAGAAAAAAGTATATGTTACTCTCCCAAAGGACGACAGAGAAAAATAAGGGAAGCATAGTAACTGAAAAGAGATAGAATAAAGGTTTCAAAACTCAAGTAAGACTTTTATATTATAGTGATTGATGAACAGATCGTGGTTGAATTTCTTGAACAGATGAAGAAACTATAAGACAGTAGTAAAAAGATGAATATGAAGTTGAGAATAATCACTGACCTAAACTATTTGCAATTATTTTACGTTCTGCCATGCATTGTAAGTGATCGAGTTAACATAGATTTTATTTGGTTTTTTAGAATTAATAAAAATCAAGAGAAAAGAACATTTTTTAATGTTTATTCAAATCAGTTTAAAATGTTTATTTAATAGATAAAGCTTATTTACTTCATTAAATAAATTATTCATGATATTCATTAAAAACTGAAAAATAATAAAGCATTAACGATAGCTATTATTTTTGATTTGTTCATTAAATTCGTCTCACTTGACTTCATTAACAAAGTTTTGTTAATGATAACAAAATGAACCCCATAAATTTTATTTTTAAAAAGTACTTTGATACTTTATTAATTAAAATGATGTATTTTTGTAGTTTAATATACATTTTCGCAATCTCGTAAATAAATTATAAACGCCGCGAAGTTAACTTTCAGTTATCTTTTAAATGAAATTTAATTGCAGTGCATATAAGAGGTAGAAAAAGACATGGATGAAAGGATTTGATGAAAATAAAGTTAAGAAACAAAATTATAAAGTTAAAAATGTTCTGCTTAAACTTTTTTCAAGTATATCTACGCGAGCACTTTACTTTGAAGTAGACTACTTTGCAACATTCAATTGGAACTCGTTCGATCAAACAGGCGTATCAGCTGGATAAGCTAAACATATGATCGTTCTCCAGTTTTCCTTTCAACCAATATTATTCCATTCATTTTGGACGATATCACTTCTATTCTCTCTTGTTATGACATCATCATACCAGTAGTTATTGTTCAACTATAAAACCTCTACTCGGATTAATTTATGCTGCTCACATTAAACATAAATGTATCACAATTTATAATATCACTATAAAAGAATTAATAGAGCAGGAACGACTCATCATTTTTGTTTTTACTAAGTTTTTTATAAGATATCATTTTATCAGAATAAATCAAACCTTTACCACAAGTAAAATCATGAATACTTCCTGAAGTATCAATTTCTCTATAATTTATCAAGATTAAATAACTAAAAACTAATCTGAATTAAAGCAAACAAAGTAAACGCTCATTAATAGTAAGTAAGTTTGCAAGCCTATCACCATCAATAGCAAGTTTAGGAAGTTTATCATCCTTCATAGGAACAGCAATCAATGAAAGGATGCGATTATCAATAATAAATTATTGTCATTAATAAATATCTACAGCACCCACTTTTTTATTTTGTTTTTTAAGAATTACAACATCAATTTATTAAAAGCTTTTATAAACATAGATTAAATTTTAATCATCAAGAAGTACTTCATTTTTGGTTTCAAGTGAAATCCGACTAATTAAATCTAACTGAAAGTATGATATTAGCCTTAAATCAGTTTAAAATTCTACTTTTAGTCTGATTAAAGTCTGCCCAAAGCCAAAAGTGCACTATCATTTTTTGATTTTGAAATTTTAATTATCTTTAAAATAACACAACAAGCAAATAATTAATGTCTAGTAATACTAACAAAATCATATTTTTGGATCAAGAATAACTTGATTATCATATTCTTAAATAAAACAATAATACTTGTACAACATAATATGGATGAAGACAGGATAAGAACAAAGTGAATTCAGAATTATGGCATTTCTGTTATCATTCTGGATCCATTCTGTTCTTTTTCTGTCTTCATTATATAGCACAACAAATTGTTTTCTGTTTAAGAATAATTTTATCCAATCCTAAATACCATTTGTATTAAAAATGTTTATTCAACAAACATTCTCCATTGATGTCTGAGTACCTAGAATTTCTGTGAATAATATTCCACGCATAATAATGTCGAAGTATAGGTTCACAACATTTATCTCAACCTCGCTAATCTCTTGGGTCGCCATAATATGTTATGTAAACAATGTATAGAAATTGATATACCGTTATTAGCAAATGTCAACAGAAGAAAATTGTGATGAAAATGACGAAACATATCATTTTATTCACTGATAAATACTGTTTGTAATTAGTAATTACCAGGATGATGACTTTTTGTTTAATTTTGTAATGATGAAGTAACACATCTACTTTCTTAATGTTTGCATATTTATTTAAAAAAAAAAAAATAGCTCAATTGAATATTATCGATAATGAGTAGCTACAACATTGCTCACATTTCACAACGTGTACTACAGTGTATTACCATTATTGCCAGCGTAAACTACACAGTAATTGGCACATTAAGTACAATTATTAGCACTCGTTTCCTTTTATTCTCATTTATTTCAACTTGAAATTGTCAATGACTGTAGACTTTAGCAATAAGTGTGCTATTTACTCTCACGCCTCAATGAACATTCCATTAAATTTATTTTATTCTTAAAACATTTCTATTAACAAAATTTTCATAATAAAAATTGTATTTACCTCAAGTCTCCTTTCTGTAGAAAAATTTCTTCAAATATAATCCGAATACGTTCTTTCAACCTAAAAAAATATAAAAGGTTGAATGAAAAGGTCACTAAATGTTAATTACCTTTCAAATTTTTTGCCAATAATAATATTTTTGGAGCACAGAAAATATTCACATAAAAAGTTATCATGTTGATCAAAATTTTTATTGAATGAAACATTTTACAATTGATATTTTAAATATTTTTAAAGCTATTGAAAAGCCATTGGCAAACTTATCACTTTGAGTTTTTTATTTCGCCAGTTTTTATTTAAAATTGAATATATTAGCTGGATAGAAAGTTTAAGTACTCAACAAAAAGAGGAAATAGCTTTTAAAGAATTTTTTTTTCTAATTTTCTATCTCTTTTGTTAACATAAGAAACGGTAATGATGAAAGGAATTCGTTATGAAAACTTCATTATTTCTTCTTTTATCATTACTTTACAATTGTAAAAGAACGCTGGTAATATTTTCATTGTGTTAATTATAATGACAATGATATAATAAGCTGTATAATAATAATAATAGAAATACCTTGCACGAAAGAGATATGTACATTTCAGATTTTTTGGGTAAGATGATGGATAATGGGGTGAATAAAAACGGCCATGTTGTGGGGTCGTCTGAGAACTAATAAACTCGTGGTCACACATTGTCCCCGGCAACAGTTTGCCACTTGTACTAAAGATTCCTGAAAACATATATTACGAACAAGTTATGATTTTTTTTTATATATTGTGACTTTACCATACTTCTCAGACAAATTTAATTAATGAATTGATTGAAATTTCAGGGTAATGACGTTGATAGTCAAATATTTTCAAATTAAACTTAATTCAATAAAATTATCTACTGTAATTGTGAATACGTGGGTCATTCACGTTTACGTGATTTGGAAACAAGCGTAAGTTTTCTCGGATAATTGAGATCAAATATAACAACGCATAGTTGTCTTTACAAAATTGATTATTTCAAAATTTTATTGACACATTATCTTTTTAAATAATTATAGTGGTATATAAAAGTATTAAGATTGAAGGAATATTACCAAACATTCATAATGTAAAACAAGTATTTCATTATTCACATAAATATGTTTATTTTCGATGCACAATAAATAATTATTGTTTCAAAAAAACCGTACATAATTGTAATGAACTCATTATTTACTTTTTAACATTTTTATTTAATTATTTAATTCTTATTTGTGTAAGTAAGATTTCAAACTAGAAGTCAGTGGAAGTGACACAGTAAATTAATACAAGAATATACATGTCTACAGAGACAAGGGAAACACAAAAATGAGAAAAAAATATAGAAAAAAGCAGTGGGAAAGAAAATAGGCACGTCATGCTGTTGGCAAGATAAATAATGAAAATAATGAAATTCTTATTTAGATTTAAAATAATTTCTGTGTTAAAATAGTTAAGATAGATTTTTAGTATTGTATTATCATTTCAACTGATAAAGGATTTACCATAAGCCGGTTGAATGTTATTATAGAATAAAGAACATAGTTAATCTGGATGAATGTCAACTCAGAATAAGCTCTAGTCTAAAGGAGCAAATTCACGTGAAAAGATACCTTAGGTATCTTTATCACGTTTACCAAAATTGAATTTTCATTAAGTTGGTTATAGACTTATAAGATCATAGTACGATTATTTTCTCATTAAAAATAATTATCTATTAATAACACAAAGGATAAAAATGCATATTAAATACTCAAGGCAAAGTTGCACACAACTTTCGTTCTAAAGATGCTACAAGCTTCATTATTTGCTCATTTTGAATGTTTTTAATCTACCACAATTTCAAGACCCCCTTGAATCTTGGTAAAATATTCTATCACTGATAGTTGATGTATTTATTTGTCTTTTTACTGAAACCAAATTTATGAAGCATCGCTTATAGAGTCTGTTGAGGAGAAGAGTAAATAAAAAAAAATGGTATTCGATAAATAAATTGTTTTTGACTTTGTATCGAAATTTTCTTTGTTAAAAATAATCGCAAGCCATTAACTGTCAACTGAAAATGCACTATCATAAAGCATGACCATGTGATTTTACAATGCTAAAAGTTGGAGAGTGAAAAAATTGGCGAAAAAAAATAGATACCATTACACACAGAAAAAAAAATGGTGTAAAGAAGATGATGCGAGAAAAAGAAAAAAATGCATTCTCTACAGGTATTGATTAACTGGGCTCATAATCCCTAGTCTTTTAAAGCCGATGTAACATGAAACAAATGTTGGGATTTTTTTAAATGCTACGAAGTTTTAATAATTCATGAAATCATCCTGAAGATAAAAATGAAACAAAGAAATAACAAAAATTACTCAACTGTTTTTATAAGTAAAAATTTATCATAAAAATTGAAAAAAATTTTTTTATAAATCATTCTAATTACCGTTTAAGTTATCAAAAATTTTTAAAGATTTTTTTTATCATTAATAATAAATAAAATAAACCTTTGCCCGAACTCGTGTTCGTTTGGCGATGTTTAGGAGAGCAAAATAATGAATTATTGAAATGCTGTATTTTAATTTATGATAAAACCCGCATTTTAAAAAAATTTGCATATAAAAAATACTTATAAATATTCAAAAAAGCACATTACAACTTTTTTAAAATAATCCTTAGATAAATACTTTAAGTACAATCATTCGTTTACGAATTATGAGTGCTTAAAGTCAAAAGTTTTTTTTTCAATGAAGAGAAGATAATTTAGAAAAAAAATCATGAAAAAAAATTGAACTTAACACTAAAAAATGAATAGAAAGAAAAATAAAAGAAAAAAGTTTAAGCTTAAAAATTCTACTCTTCACAAATTTAAACGAATATTTCTTTCAATTCCATAGAGGCTTTTTACGTTGGTCATAAAAAATAATTGAAAGACATTTTTGTACTTTTCATACAATTTTTATTATTACACTGATAAATAATAAAACACACCCTTTCATATATAAACTTGAATTTCTAGATAATAAAAAAAAATTGGCTCTAATTAATCATTTATTTCATTAAGTCCTAAAATTTTTTTTCTTTGATTCATTTTATTAATTTACTTGATCATTTATTATCATTGTAAAAACTTAACCATTTTCCAATTTTGATAAGTAAAATGATATATCATAATGAAAAAAAAAGTAATAAATCATGTGGTACAATTGGCACCAAACGATTATCATCACTCCACAGACAGTATAGATTTCTCGTCAAATTGCACATCCTGCAAGAAGGAATTGTAGTCTGCCCTATATCTGAGCAACTTGAGCCAACAAACGTCAACAAAATCGGCTTTTCGCTTATAATTTATAAGGAATTTATGTAAACTACATATTCTCTGTGAAGATAGAACTTCTGCTCCATAAACTTATGCTATTTTTAGATTGCGATTGAAATTCACTTAAAATATTCAAATCGAAATCGAACTTTATCGTGACTTGTCAATTGCTCTACATGATGTGCGTACGTGCGTACATTTAAATGGCGACATTACTATTTGTTCTTTTTATCAGCTATTTTATCTATTCTATTCCTTTAGGAGTTGACGTCCTGTGGCTCAGTGTAATGCCTAAGTTTAGATATAAATGTCTAAGGATACATTGGCTTTAGTGTTCTAGTGTGCGAATATAGAAATCCCGGCTGACCATGTGTATACCGCGCATGTGCCTTGACATCACAGTAGACTCTATGTACACTCACATCAGTTGAGTTTGCATTATGATATAGATCTTAAAAATCCAGCATCATTATGCGGGCACGTAATAAATAAATGAAGAAAATCTGGTCCAGGTAGGACTTTTTCAGGTTACCTTTTTTCATTATTTTTTTTCTTGCATAATTCCAAATAAGTCTTATTGATTTCATTATTCATAAAGTATTTAAATAAAAATAATCCTGATAGACTTAAATCATTATTTGTTTATGTTTCGATAAATAATTATTGAAGAGTGATAATTATTGAGTTTGTGCAACGTTGGAAACACTTCTGAAATATTTAATCCTTACACAAGGTGTCTGATGTAGAAGCTAAAATTTCTCGATGAAAACATTGCCAGAGAGAAATATTTAATATTGTTAATAAATAAATGATCAGCAGGGAATCTAATTATTTAACTACTCAGAGTAATTTTGAATAATTCAATAGAGTTTAATTTTTAATAAAATTCCTCGTGGTTTTAAATCATTTTCAAAGTAGTTGAATGGATAATTATTGAAAAGAACTTAAGTAATAAAATATTTTTTATCTCAATTCGATTCTTATAGTATCACTACAATAATGATAAACTGTATATAAATACTTGTATCGTTCATTTTTTATATTTTTTTTAAAGTTTTGATATTTAAATAAGTATGTACATTTTTTAGGTAACATTTACATTTACATACAAGCCAATAGTGAGACTGAATATTTATTTCTGTCAATAATATAATCACAACATTAACCTATATTGCCCTTGCGAAATATATACTCCGATTCCTGAACAATATCGATTGAACAGTGGTCTAATGGTGGGCAACTTCTGATTCTTTGAGAACAGTTGACTACGAACCATACTCACAAAAATATTCTTTGTTCTTTTGATCGTATAAGACTTTAGATTAAAAATTAAATGGAATTTAAATGAAGAAAAAAATTTGATAAAATCCTCAAAGTCTTTTCGTAACTATACACAACTTTTGAGTCAATTAATCAAATTATTGATTTCGATTGTTTCAATTTTTAATATTGTTAGAGATTATTACTCATGAGTAGAGTCAATTACACACTTGGTTGTTATTCAAAGGGCACAATTAAATTAATCATAAATCAATAAAAATTATAATTATTTTATACTAAGACTCAAAAAAATATTCTCTTTCTCCAACTGATCTCAAACCTTTTACCAACAACTTTGTCTGAAAAGAACGAAATATTTACTTATCTCCTGACTGTCGTATTTCAGTGACGATTTTCCTTACAAATTTTCTGAAAACAATTTTTTCCTTTTTTCAATATAGCAAAGTAGTACATTCACTAGTATACAGTTCTCTTTACTTGTAGTTCGTAATCCCATTGTAACACGCCTTGCGGCGTACCGAACATTGAATATACGCCAATATAGAGCCATTCTTTTCCTTACTTCTAACAGTTCTAACCCACCTTTTCTTGCAACCCTCACTGAACAAATACGTGCGACCGGTGCTGCAGACTCAATTGAATTTGATTGCAGAGTTTTACTCAAACTTTTTTTTCTATTTTTCTCTACTCTTCAAAGAATTTTTAGCACTCTAGTTTTTCCACTTTCAATACCATACCCTATTGCAAACTGGCGACATTATGAATTTCCGCGTGTTTCGCGAATAATGCTGGCACATATAAATCAACTTGTAAATCTTTTGACTCCAAAGCCAAAACTTTCCGCTTTCAAACTCTAAAATATTATTCAATTTATCTAAATAACTCGTGATACAATTTAACAAATTCACTCCTCAAAAGAAATAAAAATTCGGAAAATTAACATGTGATGATTGTGAATTATTTTGATTAATACTCTGGTGTTTAAAATCCATCAAACCACACTGAAAACAACATCAAACAACGTTTCATTATATTAAACAAATACTGATGTTCAAGCCTATGCTTTACGATGTAACCTCAGATTAATTTAATTAAATTTTAGTAAAAATTGATTTTATGATAAAAGTGCAATAAAAAGATATGATAGAGCTTTTAGAGTGATGTAAGCTTATAAAGTGTTGGTGTAAATATAGGGTAAACGTTAAAACAAAGTGTAAAAATAAATCTGAAATAAAAACAAAGATTGTAGACGATGGACTAAAGTGGTACAGCAGCACGAACTTTCATTAGCATAATTTCATCCGACAGCACATAGATTAACAAGAGATACAGGGACGACTAGTTTACCCTGCTGGTCAGGCTCGTACGAATGCGATTAGTTGTAATTCGCGTGCACTAAATGTTACTCCACCAAGAGTAGAAAAACGAATTTTATAGAAAATCTAGGATAAATGCTTTAGCTAAGGAACTTTTTTTCTCTTTAAATAAGATTTATATTCTCTGTCTTTGTAGCAATAAAAAATTATTATTAAATTTCTAGAAGGCTTTTAAATTATTGAATTGAACTGTTAAGTTTATTTAGTTAGAGTGAGATGTTTTATAACAAGCAAACTTACTAGGAAATTCATTCAATAGGTATCGTAATCTTAAGTAACATAAGAATACTTACGTTTGTCAATGTAACGAAAAGTTCCAGAAAATCCAGTCGAATTTGAAATTTCTCCCTGAGTTGTGTGCAGCTCAAAGATCAGACTGGATTTAGAGCTATATAGAACTTGTGGTATTTCTCTTAAAGTTCCACATAGCAGACCGGACCAAGGTGTGTACTCAGAAACTCCTATTGTTTCCAAATGAAGAAAAACTTTGAGATAGTCTCCTTTGGAACAACTGTAAAAATAAATAGCTTGTTATTTTACAGCTGTTTTGAGCTTTGTTGAACATTTTAAATTAAGTCAAACAATGATATCCTCTTAGTTGCATCTTTAGTAGTTTGATTAATGCTTCTATGGAATTACACTAGAATTGCATTGGGTAAAATTAGAAACTTTACCATGATTCTTATATAAATTAATTTAATAAATTCATTAATGCATTTGAATGAAACAAATTAGCATTTTACTTTGTTTATGAAAATGATTTTTAATTTGGTTATGCAGCTTTAAGGAAGATCGTATGAGCTTCTATTAGAAGTATTAACATATCTCTCTTTAAATTATGTTGGAAAGATATTAAAAATTTAATTTCTATGCAAAATAATAGAGAATATAGTTTTTAAGTTTATAAGAAAGCTGTTTACATTTATTGCAAACAAGTTTTGAATAAAATAATATTATTTACGTTTGATATTTTTTTATTTAGATCAAGAGACTTCAGGAAAACCTATTGAAATAATATTATTTGTATTTAAAACTTTGAGAATTTATTCACTTCAAAAAGAATCTGCTATTTAAAGTTGTAAAGATTAATCATTTCCTTATTTATAGAAAGAATATTTAAATTTCAAAAAATTTTACTTTTAATTAGATTAATTATTAAATATGTTGATGATATTGAAAGTAATGATAAAAAATTAACAGTATTTCAATGATTGATTAAAATAAAATGATATTTTTAATAAAATTAAAATGATAAATGCTTCTAGAATGTGACTTTATTAAATGTTTTAAATACAATAGATTTTAATTTGAATAGAGTTAGTATTCATCAGTTTATTTTAAGTAATACCAACTGTTATATAAAATATCTGATTAATTCTGCATGGAGCTGACGTTAAAATCTGATTAATTTAGCGTCAGTAGCACGTAAAATTAATCAGATATCACCAAGAGTTCAATAAAATTTTGCCGAGTAATATTTTTTATCTGTATCCCCTGAGCAACCGCAAGATCTCATGGCCTTATGCCAGTAATCCAGCAGCAACTCAATTTCAAAGTTCTAAAATCTCATACATAAGAGATGCCAACAGAAAATATCAAGACTTTTGTACTTTCAACTTCTGTTGAAAAATACAAGCACTTTAGTATGTCTCTTGTTAATTGTTAAGTGTACCAATTTATATTATTAATTCATTGTTAAAATACAATTTATGGATTAATCTATAAAATATTACGTAGATTTATATTTTTGCTTTTTTATTTTCCAGCACTCTAGCTAGTAAAAATGGTATTTGATTCAATGCAGTAATAACCTTAATGCCCCGTTTCACATCTTTTGCATTTGGAATACATTAAATAAAAAAAAAACGAGCACAAGAGAGGCTTTCAGGTAGCAGATTCATTTGATGTGTATATGTTGAAATACGCGAAAAAAAAACTCTAAACGTGAGATTTCAAAACATATTTTTTCAGTTAACGCCCTTTTTGCAGCTAACGCTTCAATTTATTCTAAGAACAGTTTAAGTATTTCCTTTTTCTTCAGTAGATTTATAGTGATCTCATTTTTTATTTCTAAATTTTTTCCGGAAATCTTACTAATAAAGATATTTTTAACTCCTCCAATACCACAAAAAGTTTTTTTTTCATTATCATTATCCTTACATGCAAAAAAAAAAAGTAAATCTCAATGCTTTCGATTTTCTTTACATTTGGAGATAGAAAATTGTTTATTCTTTTTTCATTGAAAAATGAGCTCAAATGAACTTGTTCTGATGGAATTTCCGAATAGAAATATATATGCAAATAAAAATAACTTAAGATTAATAGGAACTTTAATCACTTGGTATGAAAAGTAGATAAAGAAAAGAGTGGGAGGAGGAATAAACCACAATGAATCTATTTTCTGCATTGTACCGTTCACTGTCGGAAAGTACAATTCTTTATTCTTTTTGCACTTATATACTTTATCTCTTTTACTTTAAAAAATTGATCATAAGGAACTGAAAAGAAGGATTTTCATTTTTTACTTTGTTTATTGGACAAATAATTCCATATAAAAATGTGGTTGATATCGTTTTATTATATTTTATTTTTTATAAATAATTTCCAATAAGTTTTATTATGCGGATAAAGTGATTTCTTTCTTGAAACATAATATTTGCTGCACTTTGTGTACTTTGTGAGAGCCATCAAAAGTATTGAAGAGAAAAGAAATTATTAAGAATTATTTTTACTGTTATTTATTTAAGTAAATAAAATATTTAATTCTAAATACTTGTCATATTAAATTCTTGAATACATCTTGAGAAGCAAGAATTATTTTTACTTGTTACATTGTTTGTAAATGCTAATGGGCAAATATTTAATTCCAAATGCTTGACAAAACGTAGTAGATTGTATTCAGTTACTCCACTTTATAATGAAAAATGTAACACCAAAAAATATCATTTTTTCTTCTTTAGGAAATAAAAAATTATTAATAACACTCAACAAGTTATAAGAGCTCCGACCTTTGAAACTCAGACCTAAAATTGCCCGCTTTAAACGTCGCTCACGTTTTCTAAGGAGAAGTCTGAAATAATGCTGTATAACACAATTTTTATGTCAACTTCACAACTATTCAAGCCCTTTTTCATGTGTCTAGCAAGAAAAATAGTACCAGATAAAATAGTTTGAGATTTTTGTCAAAAAATTGCTTTAAAACATAATATAGATTCAACTGTAAACTGGAAAGAATCAAAATTGTTAGAAACAGCTTCATTTATTAAAATATATTAAGATCAAATTTAACACTTATGCTAAGTAGGATATTAACAAGGGATTATATATCAAACTATTTCGATTTTTTATAATCTATAGAGCTAAATTGATGCACATACTAAAATTTATTTGTCATTTAGAAATAGTTCAAAATTTATCACCCAGCATAATGACAAAACCACTAACCAGATTTATCTCCTAATGAACAATTGACCTCTTGAGTGTAACAGAAAATTTCATATTTTTGGTCAGAAATTTGATCAACTTGATAAATCATTTTATTTGGATCAATTAAAATGTTCTATTAATTTTCAGGGTCGTTGAATTTAAATTTAAGATCGAATTTCCTGAAGAAAATGGATACTTGAAAGCAACAGAGACACTGTAAGTTACTTTTTTTTATTTCATTAAAGGTGTCATTGACACTAAGAGAGTTAATTAATAACCGTAGTTCAATTCACACTAGAAAGCCCCAATAAATTTGCTGAGCTTCTTTGCTTTTGATATGTGTGATAAAAAATATTCCCATGAAAATATATTGAACAATTATTTGAATGATAATAAAAAAATAGACAAAATTTTCTCAATACAGCTCATAATGAGACTGATATTTTTTGTTGATTGCAGCTTGGAAATAGAACTCATTACAGCTTGAGCCTCAATATTTACACAACGATAGAATAAAAAAGATATTTAAAAAAAGTGATGAATAAAAATTAAATAGTTAAATAATGAAAAAGAAAGTTAACTAAAGTTTATTAAAGTGAAAAAAAGTGATAAAAAGTCATAAACGATACAATTCACCTGGATTTTTTTCTTCTTTCTTTTTAAGCAAATTTTTATCGTTATTACTTTAACAATGTCTCTAATTCTTTTCGTTACTTTTTATTGTAATTTTGTGAAGCAAAGTTTTCATTGTGACGAGATGTATCATTGTCAGAAGTTATTTAAAAAAATTAATATTAATATGAATCTATTATTTTTATTTATTTTTTTTTCCTAACGAGTGACAAGTAAAAAATTTTTCTGTATCATGTGAAAAAAGTAAACAAAAAATGGCAATGAGTTAGGTCTTCCGTTAATTAATTAGAAACCGTCCAAGCACGAGAAACGTGATAAATAGTTCAAGTAACGAGATCATTAGTAAAAGACGTAGAATGCCAAAAGGTAGTGAGACCGTGGTAGAGATAGTAGAAAGCAAGGGTTGAATTCGGATGAGAAGTACAGTCGTATGCAATTCGTGAGAATTCTCTTATCCCCATGATCACATTAATTACGTGCACAGGATAAACGAGCGTATATTCAATAAAAGACTATATCCCAACACTTCTATACAACATACTAAATGTGAACCAGAAAACTCTACTCTTTTTGAAATCTTTACACATGGATGCATCAATCCTCATGTATAAATGAAACAGAGAAATGTACTGACAAGGTTTTAATCATTGAACCATTAGCAAGTCATTTCGAAAACCAAAACAAACTTTACCATTTTTATGTTGGATGAGTGATCAAACAATAAAACTGAATTACATTGAAACAATAGATTTTCAGGGTTTAGAAATAATTTTTTTCCATTAAAATAAATATAAAATGAAACGATAAACATATACACGTAATTTTGAGGTTCAAGACTATTTTATGGTCCAAGTAAAAATAGAAAAGCTCTGAATGTAATTAAATGAAAAAAATGTAGATAAATAAGCTCTTGTGAATTAAGTTTTAGTTAACTAATTTACTAACAAAGTATTTATTATGTGAATATTATTTCATTTTTAGTTATTTATCTTCTTTATTTATATCTATACAACATTTGGCGCTTTTAGCTTTTGCTCTTAACTTATTTTTTTGCCTCATTTGTTTTTTTCTGCTTTATCAACCACTGCTTAATATCCCAAGCAAGATTTCCTCCTATCACACTTTAATTGCTTGCACTCCAATGATTGTGTTCAACAGCTACAAGATAACTATTCTCGCCGGTGTTATTATTTTTTCATTTTTTCTTTCTTTTTTTCTGATAATATTTATTTTACTAAAATTAAATTGAAAAAAAAAAATAAACAAAGGTAAATAAATATTTAAATAAAAACAACATAAAAAATCACGTCAGATTGTCTACTTAGTAATTGATTTCTTTATTCTATAACAATTACATTAAATTTTTATAAAAAAAAAAACAATTCAACCAATTATTTACTCTTTGACAACAATGATTTTTTTACGTGTAGTAATATGTTTCTAAAAATAGTAAAACAAGATAAAACATAAATGTTGCATTTCAACGATAAACTTCGCTTAGTTAAATTTTTAAAAAATCATAAAACGTGAAAACACCATCACTTTTATCTACAATAGTATATATAAAATAAAAATTTTAAATATTATAACAATATCGAGCCTACGTAGTAACTACCACAAGTCGTCTTTTTTCGTACATGGTTTCGATTGAAAAAAAAAATTGTAGGAAAATACGGGGAAAGACGGACCCATGAGATAAGACGGCTTTTTCGATTTTTGGTAACTTGGTGAGGCAAAATGGACCCTCCGAAGCGGTTAATATGAAAGTTAACATTGATTTGAAAATATGCTTATCGCTCAAATTACATTATTATGTGTATAAGTCATTTTAAAATTCAAAGAGCTGTATTGCGCCGTATTCCCCTACTATAAATTTTTCTACACAATTTTAACAAGATCTCAATTGAGTCTTGGAAGAATAAACGGACTCTAGATTGGTTGTGAGTATTAAATTAAGATTCTTTCTAAATTAAATTCGAGAAAAAATATTAATCAGGAGTAGATAAAAAATTTTAAATCAGCATTACCTCAAGAACAATCTAATCAATTTGACTCCAAGACTTTTTCGATTTATTTTCAAGTGAATTGAGATTTATTAGATTTTCACTAAATCCTTTTAACTGTTTTCAGGATAATCAATTTGATTTGAAAACTGATCGAATTAGAATCCTCTAGAATGGATCGAAAACAATTTTTCAATCAAAACAAAACTATTTTTCCATTAAAAATTATCAACAAATAAATTTCCTTGTTTTCTGTATCAAAAATTTTCCAAAGAATCTAATCAGAGAAATAAAGTACTTTTAATTCTTGATCCTGAAAAAATTTCATCAAAAAATCTTTATTCTGATAGTAACAAAACATGTTTTAGTTTTTGATGATGTAATTGTGAAATTTGCTCCATGCTTTCATCTCTAGAGTGTCTGGGATTAATGATTAGAGGAAGTTAGAGTAGTAATAGTGCAATTAGTAAATAGTGAGCCATTCTAGTTTAGTTAAAGTTGAGTTTCTAAATGGAAAACCGTCTACTTGCTCATGATAGCTAGTGTGCTATTCAATATTCGTTGATGACATCTAATAGAACTAGTTAGTTAGTGTAAGTGCACTGTTTTCCATTTAATAATACAACTCAATACCATTCAATAAAAAATTAACAACAAACGATTATATATCAAAAATAAAACTAAAAACTAAATATGTGGTGAGAATTGAAGTTCGCCAGATTGATATCCTTCTACCATACACCAATCCTGCCAAGCTTTTCTTGTACTAGATCAGATGTTGAATAACACAAGTGTGAGTTTGCGAAATGATAACAAGGGATGTGAGAGATTTCTTGAAAAAAGACGCAATTCACGAGAAATATGATGCTCTACTGCCGAAATAAGGTTTTGAAGATGAATGTACACTTACAAAGCTTACGAAACATCATGAAAATTTAAGTTTTTCTTACACATAAAAATAATATCACCAATTATAATAATAATACGAATAAATGATATCAACAGTTATCTCATGTTCCAATCATTAAGGTATATTTCAACTGAATCATCTTCTATTTCCGTATTTAATTAAATATCAAAATTAGTTCATCATATTTTATATTGATATTAATTCAACGAAAAATTAATTTGATCAAAAACAATTAAATAATTTGTAAAATTGAATGATTTTATTGACATATTTTGTTATTCGATAATGAATGATATTTCATATTTTCAATTATTTTATAAATGAAAGGCTAAGAGATTTTTGTGAACAGTCTATTTAGAATTTTGAAAATTTCAAGATTAAAACATGCATACATGCATACGTGATACAAGAGTGTAAAACCTTGATAGTCTTTCATAGAGTAGTTGTGTTTGCTAGATTCGTTGTAGTGTCTAGTCATAAATAATAATGCTCTGTTGGAAGCCCGTAGATTGCTCTAACTCTGTGAAAAAACAACTTCATAAAGATCTTTTATCTCCAGTACGTTTTTCAACGTTGGCGTTGGCGTTTAAGATGGAGTAAATAAGTATTTTTTTAACTTGGCAACTGAAGATTCTAACATAAACTACACTAAAGATAAGTAAAAAATCTCAACTTTATGGACTACTACGTGTATTCGTCAAGTAACTACCACAATAATCATAACAAGACAATAGAAATAACAATAATAATTAAAGAAATAATAGCACTTAACACACACTATATCTTTTTTACGAAACTCAAAGTTTCTTCTAGAGTTGCTAGATTATTATAATACAAAAAACTATGAACATTGCAATTTTTCATTCATGGATTCAGAAAATCATTATATGATTAAAAGCTCATTGTTATTGTATTTTTTATAATTAATTGATCAATAAAGAAAAATAATTATTAAATAAATTATAAACATGGATCACTGACGATAAATAATGGAAACATATTTTTTTATCTGAAATGAAATCAGAAATGTAATTTTCATATCTTATAAATATTTAAACTACATTCTAAAAATATTTTAACTTAATTTTGATTATAGAACAGGAAAAATAAGCCCCAGAGGTAGATTAAATAAAAGAAAAACACTGGCTGAATAAAGGCTTAAGCCAATATTCTAGTCTTTGAAAATTGTCCTTATTCCAAAACAATCTTGTTACTGTCACAAGACTAGGTCTGTTGCAGGCTCAAAACACTGTTCTGTTCTGACAGTTACAATTACAGTTTTTTCATCTTTATAATCTACATATGTGACCATGAAATCGTGCCAAATTTCTCATTTTTCCATCCAACCATTTTCACAAAATATCGTCTACTCTCAACAGACAAACTGACATTTTCATGCTTTCAAGCCACTCTAAAAATCAACTTTTTTATTCGTCAATATTAAAAATGGAAGAAAATTCAGTCAGTGTCAATTTTCAGACGAAATCAATATTACTTCTTACTACTTAAATGATGATGAATTGTGATAAAAAGTTAAATATAATTAAAATAAATTGCTGTCTTGATTGTGACATTTACAAAAATATGTAATACACTCTTATGTCACAAGTACTGTAATGCTACACTATGGACTGAAAGTGAATTGCAGCTGCAGTATAAGCGAAAATCCCTGGTGTATACAAGTTGTCACAAGCTATAGTACTCAGGAATTTCATTTAACACATAATTAATAACTTTGGCAATTACTGTGGTATCCACTCCATGTGTCCGCGACAAGCAGAATTTCCGAAACAGAGACTACCATCTTGAAAATAGTCTCTACATCATTAAAATCTTACTAGTATTTCAGGTCGCCAATTAACAGAGACGAGATTTAACACATGTACAACGTATAGTAATTGAGTAATTATACTAGTGGATGGTTACTGGACCTTTTGCGGTTAAAACCGAATGAATTTAAATATCCTTAGAATAATCGAGTAATTTTCATTTCCTTCAGAATTGTCTTGCACTATTTCTGTTGAAGTAATATTCATTATTGGCATCATTATCAATCAGAAACCCGTTCAATACGACTGACTGACACAATGAAGCAGGAATAAATGTGAAAATGAGTACAGACAGAGCTGTTGCTAATTAGGTAATTAATATTTAATTAATTTATTCGAGTTATTTTTTTTTTAATTTTTAAATAAATTAATTTCGTTGGTCGAATATTTTTTCATAAAATTACTTGATGTGTGTCAAAATGAAAACAGCTAATTTTACTCTTGAATAGATTTTAAAACATTAACTAATTATTGAGAACAAAAAAATTATTCAAACAAATAAAACATATTTATTTAATCGATATTATAAATACATAAATATTAATTGGTTATAATATAAAAATCTCCATTAGTTTTAATTGAATATTTTAATATTAATTTCAATATTATAACGAAATGAAAGTACATAAGAATAAATAATTTTCAGACTTTTATAAGAGACAATTATTTATTGAAATTGAAGCAGAAAGTCCACACTCTTAATCTTTGTCTTTTGTTAATCGTGGGTCATTGTCTTGGCTCGCATGAAGTATTCTGTCTTTCGTGCTCTTTCATCTATGCAATCTACAATTATCCAAGGAAAACTAGAGACACTTGATCTTTCCCACCCTTTTGTCTGTCCTTTTTTACCCATTATTCTTGATGTATTTATTTCATCATTCTATTTAACATAAGTATATTAACTAGATTGTTTTAAAGAACACCATCTGATAATGTTGTTATTGTTGATTGAATACATAAACATTCGAATAAAATAATTATTGTATAACATCGAATATCAGGGTTGAACAATAGATAAATGTTATTGAAATTATTATGAATCTGACCTTTTTTGTTCAGGAACTAAATAAGCGTATAATTAATCGACTATTTGGATAGAGTTACATACATGTACCTCATTTAACTGTGTATACTGAACACTCCTTGTCATAAGAAAATGTATTAATCCCTCAAGAACAATGAACAAATAATAATTATAATATTGTTTAAATAGAATTTCTAATTAAAATATGCAAATGATCCTAATGAATTGCAATTAAAATGAAAAAAAAAAATCTATTGATTCAATCTGATAAAAATATAATAATAAAAATCCCATTTCGTTTTTTTACTCTTCATTGTCTTTTTATCACAATTCTCTTTTAATTTCTTACTCAATAAATTTTACTTTAAAGTCTTTTCATGTAATCGCCGCTTTTCATAAGCATTTTATTATATATACTGTTCAGATTAAATTACAAATATTCCAATCACATTACCTGTATAAAACTGATAACTACCAGAAAACGTTTGGAATCGATATTGAAAAGTTTCATTTTACTGCCCAGTCCAATCATTTTTATGTATTCCACTATAATTTACCACAAATGATACAAAACACTGTTTACCATAAATCTTTTTTTTACCTAAATAAGTTTAGGTCATAAAATACCTCAATATTAATGGTGTAATTACCTTTCAGCTGAAAATTGCATTGGAAAATTCATCACCTTTGCTAATAGTTTTTTATTAAAGTTGGACCTTGTTTTGCATCAGTGTAGTATCCTATATGACAATGCATTGTGGGTTGATACACTGATGCAAAACAAGGTCCAGTTATGCTTCAATTTGTATCGTTGAAACTTCACTTGATATATTCCACAGTTGTTTGTTAACTTTCATCAATTTCAGCATATTATTATGATGAATTTCTAGATGATACATGAGCATGTTAAGAATTTTATCATGCTTGAAAAACTCAAAGAGACTACTATAGTTACTTTGGTCTTTACTAGGATAGTTTGCATGTTGATTTCTACATTGAACTCCTGTTTTTGCTCATTTGGTTTCATTGTAATTTTAAATTTAGTCTTTACGTTACTGAATACGTTTCTAGCAGCTTTTTTTACATTTTCTCATCATAATTAAACTAAAAAGATAGAGGATATACTAGTGATATTGCGAAACGAGATATTTTGTTCAGTAATATATTGTAAAATATAGGATGAAGACAATGAATATTAAAAGATAAGTTTATTGAAAGTGACGGATTTAAATACAGAATCTTAAATATGACGTCTAATCTGCGCTAGTCTCAATCACAACATAAAATAAACAACTCGAGAAAAAATAAAATAGATCTACACAAATTCACATTTTCGCCATTTTTTGGATCTAACTCAACTACTAAGATTCAAAAAACCAAAGAAAATTTGATCTAAGTAAATCTATGTATATCTAGTAAGATCAATGTATATCTACACAAATTGATGTACGTCTGTGGAGATTTCCATTGATCTCGATGATAAAAAAATTTAATACATCTACCGAGATCACAGAAAACGGAAAATGATCAAAAAAGATGTACACAGAACAAAGTAGATCTAACTATGCCAAAAAATCTATCTGAGTAGATCAATATAGATCTATTTTATTTTTTCCCGGGAAACTAGTCGCGCATTGCTATCAACAAATTCTGCCCTTTTTCAATCTATCTGTAGATGGACACATATGCATATTTTATAATATTTTTTCTTTCATGTTGTTATGGAAAAAATGATAAAAATTGAAGATGATAGAATATATTTTTATTTTTTTTCTGATTTTTTCAAGAATGCTGAAAAAATTTTAATATAAAATACATAAAAGCTTAGCAAACTTTAGACTTTCTGGTTCCACTAAAAAAACTTGTTTTAAAAATTTTTTATAATTTTTCTTCTAATTTTGAAAAGTTATAACTTTTTTTTTGAAAATACAGATGTATTTCAGAAGTTCATTGAAATTCTCCTTCCTGAAGTTCAAGTAGAAAGAAAGAAAGCAAGATAAAAAAGTAACTACAAAAGATGAATCTATTGGAATTTGATCAATAAATAGAAGTGACTTTTATAAAAAAGATATTAAATAGAATAGAATTATTTAGCGCTTAGAATTTTTTCAATTGTTATAAACTTATACAAAAGCAATTAATCAATAATAATTTTTTTAATTAAATTATTTTATTCATTTCAATGACTCAATGAAACAATGAAACACAGAATTGAGCAAACGAATAATCAATTAATAAATTCAACAAATGATCTCAACACAATACCTATAAAATAATTCTAGACCTGAATAATTCACTCTTAAATTGTTCAACTCAAAATGAAACCCCGCTAAAAAATTGACACGCCATCTACAATATTAAAAGCCAATAAAAAAATATTTTCTAAATCGTATCTAAAAGCTCATGCTTTTAACTTTGATTCCCATGTCATATCATTTTTTTACGATGATTCATTCTCTAGTAATCAAATTATAAACAAACCAATATAATTTTCAGCTCCTAGTTAAAATGTTACAATAAAAAAAAAAGTCGTAAGATTAACAAAAAATGCCAGTCTTAAGACTCAAATGTCCAATTACCACCATTTAATTAGAATAATTCAAACTGCTATCAAAAAAGTAAAGATTATAAATGAATAAACCTGTTCTTTAGCTTTTCCATCACAGAATTTCCTAATATTTTTATTAAGAGTGAATTTGACATTCGATATTTAATTATGCTAATCTTTTCAATCATTAAATTAATCCGCAAATATCAAATAAAATTTCACTTTATACTAATAGGCAAATGAGTAAATAATCTCTAATAATTTTAGCTGAAAATAACTCAATAGAATACTGTTGGTTTTCTCTTCTTTATCGTCTCTTTCCGCCTGAATTTTTTTCCACCCCAGCTTTCAGATAATTAATGATAAATACAATAATAACAATAACAATACTCCATACAATTGTACATTTAAAGTTAAATATTGATAGTAATACTTACTCGTTGTCGACTCGACGTAAATCGAATTGATGAAAGGTGAGTTCGACAATTTCATCAGGTTCACCGATGAATGTGTAGAGCAGACAATCAATGTTCGATGGGTATCGCCTCGGAAAATCGGGTGATATAAAACTACCCCCTTGCGGGCTATATGTGCTGCTATATATGATACAGGAGCAACCTGAAATAAACATACTTTAATTAATATACTCTCTTATATACCTTCAGGCTTTTCGGTTTATTTTATGCAAGTTACTAATTAAAAAGTTTTCGCAATTTTAGATATCTATTTCATAACATTAGACACTTTTTCAATAATTCACTAAATATACTTTATGCAAAATTAATGTCTAAAGAGCTTTCGATTATTCCATACACTGAGTTGTTAATAACGTAGTATCTTAGACAAATTAATTATCCATTTATTGAAATCGTTTTATTTTAACAAGTCAAATAGAATAGTTTGATAACTTTAGAAATGATTTTCAGACAGACAGATTTACCGGAATATTGATCGCCTTTAATTCGAATCAACGTTTATCTCTACTTAATTAAGCTCGCATTGAATTGACTTTTTTCCACTCGATTTATTTCAGCTATTAGAGCTGAATCACATCACACTTTCTTTGTAATTCCATCTTCTGCTCCTTTTTTGAATTCATTCAAGTGCAATGGTTTTGCGGTTTATTCATAATTGTTCTTATTTTTCTTCACTGCCGTCAATATCAACACAAAGTAGATGAACAACAAAAGATACTGTTATCTCCACTGACATTACCAAGGAAAATATTTGAATTTCATTTTATTCTGTAATTTTTGAATTACTTTTATCCTCGGAGTGATGAAAATTCTTTTTTATGAAGAATTACTTATGAAAAGTATGTTGATGTAAAAGATTACTAAATAAGAAAACCAATATTCGATTAGAATTTGATATCATATCGTTTAAAGAAGCTTATATTTTTGATGGATTTAATAAACTTCAATTTTTGATGTTAAATAACTGAATATTTGAACGAGTAATGAAAAATAAAACTCAAATATGTGTATTCAAGTGTTGCTTGTATTTATTTGCGTTCATCAGAAGCCTCATGTGCTTGGCATGTTTCAAACTTTTTCAGTTAGTTTCCAGAACTAATAGACTCTAAGAAACTTTGGAGTAGTATTTATTTAATTATAAATAGTTATAACTTATTAAACATAAAAGAACTATCTCACTATAGAATTTATTTTAAAATAAACCTAAAAATCTAAAACAAAAATTTTTCTATTTTCTAGGGATTTTATTGATCATAAAAGCATTGAGTGTTCAATTTTATTGAATATCATAAAAAAAAAGTTTTAATTTATTCTTCTCATTATGAATTGGTAAAAGAAGTATTTTTCAGATAATAAAATAGCAAAAAGAAAATTAATCAACTAGTTTTCTCTTACCAAACCATTAGCAAGTTTCTGTACTAGAGTTCTTCCTACTTCAAAAATAATAGTCGTGAGTTAAAAATATCACACCGATGTATAAAAAAAAATCAAAAAGTCACAAAAACTACAATAAATGAGGTGAATTTTAGCGTAGACTTAAGTTGGAAGAACTGTGAAAGAGGCACCTTAATCAGGAGAATGAAAAGTTAAGAGCACGGGAATAGAGGGAGGATAAAGTTGGGAAGTTCTGCGCCAATAGACAGGAATGTTTTATCTGCGTAGATTGGCTCTGATGCAAGCCAATGCCACATTATATCTAAGAGCTCGTTTCAGATCCCCTTAGATATACTCTCTCTTTTTTTTATTCGTCATCTCAGTTTTCCTTACTGTAGAGATCACGCGATAACTTGACGAACACAGAAAGGCTTCTGCTTTTAAAGCGTCCATAATGGCGATGGGTAAAGAAAAGAAAATAACCTTCTTTAAGCTCGAAAAACACCCGAAACAGTTGCTTTGAGTCTACATTTACGTACATGGTGCTACTGCCCTATATAAGCTAGGCTATTCGTTTTTATAAAAGTTCTTTGGTTTTTTTTAGCTTTTTATTTCATACTAATAATGCTCTTATCACTCTCTCTACATATGGCCATGGCAGAAATGACATAAAACAAGCGCTTGTAGGGATTCAACTCTTTCACTGATACGCAAAAATCATTATAAATTAAATGCAAACAAAACTTATTATTTAATATAAACTGTCAAAGAAGCTTTTGATAAATATTACCTGGGGGTAGTGTATGATACGCAGGTCGTTGATAAATATTCATTTTAGGTATAACACCCTCAGGATTCTTCTTTATCCCTTACTTACTCTCAACTCAGACAGAAGCTTTTTTTACAGATATTTTTTAAAATTTTTTATGAAAATAAATTATATCAATATACACAATTGTCATCAGTCATTTTTTGTACAGCATAAAAGTGTTGTAAGGAGTCTAACTTTGTATATCAGTATGATTGAGTAAAAATTGTTCATAAAAAGAAAAACTGTGTAACAAAAAGTTAGATTGAAAGTGTCACTTGGGGAAAGCATTTTGCACTTATCCACAAAAGAAATGAAAATGTACAAGAGAATATAATTTTTATGTGCAAGTATCTCATGAAGAAGAGCAAATTGTGAGCGAGAACGATTCAAGAAGAACTCTTCAGAGGATATCGATGACGAGAGAATTTGTCGGATTGTGTTTGTGCTTTCAGTAGAAAGATTGAATTCCAACGACTATTCAATTCTTTCGAGAATTCTGGAAGGAATAAAAAATATTTTAGCATTACACTCTTGTTCATAACTACATTTATCGTAGAATTTATACCATTGATTCATGCGACACGTAAAATCAAAATACGAGTTTTGGATCCAATTATGAAATGTTACATTGTTTTAATCGAATCATCATTAAAAAGTGGTTTTTAATGGTGTTAAATTTTTCAACAGTTTTTATATAATAATTTTATTAATCGTTAACACAAAAAGATTGTTCTATTTATTTCGTGATAGCACATCTGAAGAAGAACTTATTTTAATGTCTTTCATGTAATGGACGAGCTTTTTGGAATGTTTATAGATCTAATTTCAAATTTATTTGATCAATGAAAATCTGATAATTTTATCTTAGACTGTAGAAGCAATCGTAGAACGATTTTCTTTTATTTATGATGTCTAGAAAGGATTTGCCTTTCTTTCGTTATAACAAACCGATTTTTTAGTATTTTCTACAAAGACAATAAGACCATCAATCATTCGGAAACTTTTTTAAGTTCAGAAAAAATTATAAAATATATTATCTTTTCCGTCAGTCAAACGAGAAATAGATCTTTTCTCAACAGAGTTCAAATTTCGATCGATCCAATAGTTCTTCCATCACGTCAACACCTTAAAAAATACTTTTTCATATTGGGTCCATAACTTTATTCCCAAGGCAATCATACCTTCAGAATTCATACAAATACTGAACAATCAAATTCCGAAAATACGTTTGCATATTCATCAGTTTGGATTAAAATTTAATAGAAAGTTCCAAATAAATCTCTTGCATCGTATTATGTGTAAGAAAATTCAGGGCAAGATGGCCTTTCGAATCAACAGAAAACTCTTCAGAAAATAGTAAAAAATATAAGTAATGTTGAAAATTCACTAATTCTTCAATCATATACGGAGTAAGTAGAGTAAGTTTATTTATGAAAACTCAAAAACTATTGTTGATAAACAATATTTTTACGTGTAAATGTTGAAACGTGCACTTATCATTTTGTGCACTTATGATTAATCAAAAAACTTTTCTTCGTATCATTCAAAAATTGTATATTTATGATTGCGAAACCATCATTAGTCACTGATTCTACAATGATCTTTGATATTTTTTTTTTATCGAAAAAGACAGAGTAAGATAATCTACTTCAACAATTATATAAACTATCAAAAATGAAATGTTTTAAATCAGATACATTATACTTCGAATTCTTTTTATTTCAAATGACGAATAAAATTCTTAAAATAATTATCTCCCTCTGTTTTTCCTTCATATCAAATTTCTACTACATGATATAAAGATAATTGTAATAAATAAAAATCAATTAATTATAATATCAATGTCGATAATGTACCATTACCATTATTATTGGAATATTTATAATAATATTCAATATTCCATTGTTTATAGCTAATAATCCTAATTCACTCGAGTTTATCCCCTCAATTCAATTCAATTCTATAGAACAAACATTAGAGAAAATGAAAAAGAAACAATAATAAATATGAACAGTACATGCATTATCCATTTCCATTTCGGCTAATATGTTCTTTATTAGCGTTGATGAAGGAGGCATATATAAAACGTAATCAAGGGCTAATACAAATGAGTTAAATGGAACGGGATTGTAAAGGATGAGTTTTGCTGAGGATAAGTTTAACGAGCAATCACAAAAGATCGATAGCATGGAAAACGGTTGGTAGAGCATACTAATGGGGTTGAAGGCATAAACTTACCCCCTCCAATCATTTTAACCCCTTTTAGCAACCGTATCGTAGATTCACACACTTCTTGCTATTATATTATCTGCTTGGGAAACACTCAGGATGGTAAGGGATGAAGGTATTTATGTAATACAAGCCTCCAACTATCCCATCCACCTTTCCACACCCTCTAGTGATGTATGCTTTGCTATCGGTGACACGAAAAGCCTCCTCCGGGTGGGGAGAAGTAGACATACAAAGGAATGGATATTGTTACGGCTTGTGTTAATTACTCCGCGCTCGTTACCAACACCTAAATTAATATTTCAATTACAATTTTGTTAATGTAGACTCTACAGGCATCCGTAAGGCTCGTTGGGAATAAATTGGTGGTGGCAATGACTATCTTTATACATAGTAATAATTAGTTTTCAATTTTGTATACTAACTATTTTTAATCTTATTTATTATTAATCAAACTGAATTATTGAAATGAATTATTAATTGGTAGGCAGTTATTGAAATGACTTTACAGTTTATGTAAATTAAAACTTGATAGGAAATACCTCGGGCGAAATAAGTAAGGAAAGTAGTGTAATGGATCTGTTTTCAAATTGGATCTGATTTACTAAAGGAAAATCTTGAAATTATTTCAAGGGAGGTATTTTTTCTTTAAACATTAAAATAGGATTTTTAATAAAAAAATTTTTTTTTTTTCTCACCATAATTTTCATTTTTATACCAAGTATGAAAGTCATTTTTTGCTGTTATGCATACATATGCACATTCATGAGAACATTTTTCTCACATATAAACGTTGTTTTTATCTGGATAAAAGATTAAATAAAAAAAAACGGTGACCAAAAAAAAATTTATTAAGCAATATAAGCTGTAAAATTTTTTTTTATTCCATTATAAATTGTAAAAAAATCCAATTAATTTTATTTGTAGATGTAATTTATTTTTATTATTGAGAAAATAATATAACGGAAAAGTTAAAACTGAATAAAAACAAGAGAATAAACGAAATGCCATAAAATAAACAAAAAGTCTCTGATATTTTATCTACTTTTCCATGTTTTCAAAGGAAAAATGTAAATTTTCTAGTATTATGTAAACCGTAGAGAGTTGGTTTTATTCGCACTGCCGTCACTATGATATATACTCCATTCAATGCGGCCTCACGTTTACCACTTCCGTAAAAACTTGCGATCCTAGGTTTTAGCACTCATCGATGACAGTGGTTAACCAATTGAATTTGTATTGCTGTTTTTCAGGTAAACAGAGATTCTCTGATGTAAATAATATGACACACTTGACAAACTGGTGCTTCCAATTTCATTTTTCCTAATTATCCTGATAACTATTTACTCGATATCTACTCTAGCTTAATGAGTACGACCATTGTCATAATTACTGCGTTGTTATATTAATTACAGGATCATATTCTAAGCCAGAAATATTTTCTATCACAAATCAATCAATCATCCAATGTCGTGAAAAAGATTATAATAATTTTAAAATTGAAAAATAAAATTATTATGAACATGAAAATAAAATAACTGATAAAACAAAACAGGAATAAATAATTAAATAAATGAATAAATTAATGAGGAAGAGAAAAAAAAAATAAATCAATATTAATTTAAATAAATATTGACATTAAATAAATGATTGACGATCATAGTAGCTAATTAATCATATTAATTATTGTAAAATTCTTTTTAATAATTATGTAATTTTAGCCCAGTTTAACCTTCATTTTTTTTAGAATTAAAAAAAAAGTAAAGTTTATTAGAAATTTTTGATCTAAAAGCTTTTCGCTATAATCTACCAAGACTCTTGTCTTGTTACATTTCATTTATAAAAGATATTCTTTTTTACAGATACCAAAAAAATTCATTAAAGTACTTTTTTAGAGCAATTACTATGTTAACTTTTATAATAATAACTATAAAATTCTTATTTATAGTTAAAAAATGATATTTCATTAATTTAAATCTATTTATTTCATAAATACAGCAAAGCATCATATATTTAGAAACTATTTATCCCACAAAAAAGTCTATTTGCAAACAAAACCACGAAAATTGTACTATCAAGCTAGATAAGTGTCAAAATTGAACCAAGATGAGAAGATAAGATCAGTCTGACAGACAGTTCGTTTACGTTTCCCATCCTCTTTTCACCGCACTGTTAAACCTTATCATCGTCAAACTATAAGATTGATGGACAGCTGGTAGAACCGCAAATGATGAACACGAATTTAGAGGTCAAGCAATTTCACTACACCTCATATAATACCCATGTACGCGTTCTCCATATTTTCTTAGTTATCGTTTTTTTGCATCCAACGCTTCAATTATACACACCATAAATTTCAAGTTTTTGTTCATAAAATATCTTCCTTTTAGCTTTATTTTCTCTTACAACCGTTTATTACATGGTGCATGAGTTTCTCAATATGTAAGCTTCACTTTTATCTTTAAGCTATTCAATTAAATTTAATTTAACAGCATTTTTAAAGAGATAGTTACTTAGTGATAATTAATAAATGATAGTGAGTGGATATAAAATGATGAGTTGATAATAAATATGTGGTTTATACACTGTTCATATTAAAGTAAAGGATTTACAAACGGAAGATCTGCCTGTTGGCTTAATGATGAGATTAATTAAATACTCCAAGACTTCCGCCGGATTTGATATAATCGTCATTTATTTACCGGGATTAACAGCGTTGCAGTAGTTGAAGAGCGACAGCCAACAGATGAATAGCAGCGCCCTTTGCATCTAAAACAATATACAAATTTTTTATGAATCGATATCATATTTTAATTTACATATTTATAAAAAAAAAGTGTATAGGGAAATTGTAATTTATCATATAAATCAAGGAAAAGTGGAATCGGGACGAATAATATGAAACAAAAAAAATTTATTTATTGTGGTGTCTGTCGTATGGAAAAATGCAAGATTGTATATATTTTTTTACGTTTAAATAAGAATTAAAAACGAAATAGTACAGAGAAAATATTTAGTAAAATGCACTCCATTATCAGTGCGTATTGGAACAGCTTCTGGGCTCTCAATAAAAAATTTCAATTCCGGTATATTTTACATGACATCTAGTATATTTTATCTCGTTATTAGTAAACTGAACTGATGCGAGAAATAGCTTTCGAGGCAAAGTTGAGCTGTTCAAAAAATTTTGTCTCCATGTTCAAATTTAATTGAAATGATCTTATTGACTTATAAATAGAAATGGAGATTTTCAATTTAATTGAAATATTTTTATTTGATATTAAAAAGTAGAAATTGCTATGTTGTCATTTTCTCGTTTTTATTACAATATTTCTCGTTAAAAAAGGTACAGATTTATTTCATGAAATGAGCTAAAAAGCATATGTTTTTTTGGTATTAAACAGTTTTTTAGAATATATTACAATTTTTTTCCACCGAGTCATTCTAGTTTAAAGCTCAAATCGTCTTTTCAGCTTCGTGACTGAGTTATCAGAGAACAAATTGTCACAGAAAATTTTTAAAAGGAAAATAAAATTTAAAGGATGAGCTTTTAAGCTCAATTCATAAATTCTGCTGTGATTTTTCTCTTATGGTAGGTAGACCGATGTTATCTAAACGTATTACATGGTGTCTATTAGAATAATGACATTTCCTGACGTATTTTTTTTTATGATAGTTAAACAATACTTTTTTTATTATAATCATTGCTATTTTTGTAGTAATAATATAATAATGTTATTATTATATCCATGATAATCTTGATGCATAAAAATATTTTTTTTATGAACTCATCAGTGTACAATCTCGAAACCCGGAAGCATATAAATTTACCGGTGATTTCCCTTTATAACGCAAGCACCCCTTGAGAAAGTATTTTCTCTGCAATTCAACTTCTAATAGGATAAAAAATAGTAAAGTGTGTTTTTACGAGTGAAACTGAGGTAGGCCGCTATAACATTACATTGTTTTCTTTTTGAATAACATCGTCATTATTTTTAGAAGAGACATAGTGGGAGACAGTTAAATTTATTGTAGATAAATAAAATGAAAATTTTTCTAAGAAAAATTATCATTTTTTTTTCAAAAAAATTCTTTCGGTAATTTTCATGATGGATAGACGTCGTTAATCAATACGATGCCTGCCTCTAAGAAGACATTGAGTTATCAACATTACTTCTTTTCTCTGGAACTCATTGCAGAGAAAACTTTTCAATAATCATTACACGTAATCGCTCAAATAAATTATAAAAAACTTTGCTAAATGGTTCTTCTCTTTAATGATTCTGTTTTTGTAATTAACATCAAATGAAAAAATAAACTCTAAAACTGAAAAAATTTTCCTATTGTATTTAGTCAGTGACAACATCGTTTCACATAAATAATTACAAGAATTTGCCAAAAATAAATCAATTAATTTATTTTATCAATATTTTTAAAAAACTGCACTTTGATAAAATTAAAATTCTTTCCAATTGTTCTTATTTCTTCAGAACACGCTTTATTGATTTAGTTTAAAATTAAAATACTTGTAAATTACTTGAAGATATATCGTAAAAACTCTCAAGTCAAAATCACTTCAACTGTTTCTACACTATTGTTTTGAAATATTTTTCTCCCCATATCAATTTTTTATCTGCCATTTCTAACAACTCAAGAATACTTTGACCGATTTTAATGACAAAACGATCAATGCAAATATGTGTCAAGGTTTTTTACGTGTCAATGAAAACAATTCTTGGCTGAGAGTTCAAGATATTTATGAGAAAGTCTACAAAAAAAAGCCTCTTTTATTTTGATAAATAGAACGATTTTGAATAAAAAAAACGCCATAAACTTGAGTAAAAAAGTCGCACTCTAGCTTTTAGGCAAACCAGAAAAATATTTGACGCTTCTTTTGTATAAGTGCGAAAGTATGAAAAGAACCGGAAGCAGGATAATAACAAAAGTAGAGATAGAACAATAGAAAAAAATATAAGAGTGAGTATGAATAAACGTACATAAACGACAAAAATTTGAATAAGAAGTTCAAGATGGGCTTTTAAAAACCTTAAATTATTTAAGATGCTATGTAGAATAGAAATATATTATCTTGTACTATTTCTGCTTAATAAACATTGAACAATTGTTACTTAAAATCAATAATCAGTGGATATTTTTCATTTTAACTGCCTTTGAGAAATATGAAAAAAAAATTTGAAAATTTATCAATTTTAATAATCCTGGTTCAAATCGATTTGTTTTAATAATCGCATAGCATAAATTAGTATTTAGAGCGTATGTATATGCGTCATACGGACGAAATTAAAGACATAAAATGAAAGAAACTTGAATAAATTATAAGGTTTGACATTTATTGCCTATATCCGAGTTTTCGTGTTTTAAACTTCATTCCGCTCTGTTACGAGCAAATCGTTAAAACAGATTCCCATATCTTGAAAAATTTCCTCACGAAAACTTTTTTTTTGTGATTGTACGATAAAGAGCTTGAATAAAACAAGAGCAAAAACTACTAAGAAATAACAAAAAATGTAAACCAAAGACGAAGCTAATATTCATGAGTTGTCCAAGAGATTCAAAGTTCTTTTTTGTAAAAAAGAAAAATTGTTGTTTTTTAGTTGATAATATTTCGATATGCAATACATGTTATCAAAGAGCTGAAAGAAAAATTTTGAAGAATTTTTAAACTGAAGAATATTGATGAATAATTTATAGATTTTTCAAACATTGATATCAAGTTGAGGGAAAGATTTTTGTAATTTTGAGAGGTGATATTTATTTTATGAATTAGAAAATTATGGACATGGATATAGAGAGAATGCCAGTGTATTCTATGATAGTGGTTTTTAAAAAGTCACGAACATTGGTTGCAATGTACTATCTGTAAAGAATAGATCCATTCTACTTGGGTTAATAAAAATTTATATTTTATCTAAAATGCCTGAATGTCGCAATAAAAAATTGTGGGTGTCAATACTCTCACAAGGATCTATTTTTGCACTTTTTACTCTAAAAAAAAATATTATTTTATCTATCTAACTTAATATATTATTCTTCACTATTTATTCAATTTATTCATTACTGAAGTATTTTAATAATCACCATTTAATCAAATAATCTCGTCCACTCTACTGTTACTTATTACCTACAATATTTCTAGCAAAGATAAATAATTCAAAAATTGAGTACAAAAGAATCAATTTTCAATAAGCATGAATAAATCATGAGCAATCATTTCGAAAGCTAAAACATGCGGCGGCAAAAAAAAATCCAAGAAAATGAAAAAGTATATTTTCCTTTGTTATTTTTTACATTTCCTAACACTTCGATATTACTAAAGTGCCTACAACATAAAGTTTCTTACCCCTTTTCTTTATTATTATCCGAACTCGAACTTTTGAATTAAAATAAATAGCTGCTTCATGTATATATTGTCGCAAGCTTCGTACTTGCACTTTCCATTTTCCTTACCTTCCTCATCTACCATTCCTCTCTGAACTTAACGATGGAAATGATTATATTCTTGGAAATAAAAGGAAACAATTTCAAGCCCATTATCACCCAGTATGAATGCAGTCACTATTGCAAATAATATAATCTCAACTCTCCATTCTCAGTCTATTTTTTGTGCTATATTCTTGATTTGCATAATGGTGCAATTATAAATATATACCCAGACGTGTTTAATTTTAAAATTATTACGACTATATTTATTAAATAACTGTATCTTTTTCAACAACTCTGGCTGTTTTTTATCAGGTTAATTTAATATTACACGAACTGGAAAATATTGCTGACTAGAGATGGATCATCTTCCCAAATTTCTCATGAAAATTTGACTCCGCTTGAATGAACAAACCCTTGAATGTGACTTGTTTTTTGTTATTTTCATATTTTTATTTTTTTTTGCATAAGTGTATATACACTTGATAAATTAAACGTAAAAATAAAAATTAAACTAGTTTAAAAATTCATTTATAATTCAAGAATATGATACATGGAAATGCATAAAAGAATATGATGAAGTGAGCAAAAAATTTAACATCGGTCATGTTGAAAATTTATAATAAAATTATCGATGACAAAAAGTTTTGATTGTTTTTTTGAAGTTATATATTTATGATTTAGAAAATAAAAATTGTTGAAGGAGATTAGGACAAAAAGGAGTTAAATAAAATAAAAATAATAGTCGTTAATTTTTATTCTTTTATGATTTTTATCATTTTTATAAAAAATTCAGAGTAAATTTTTTGTAAAAAAAACAATAGAAAAAGGGCCAATTATTTCTATTACCCTACCTTACCTATTTTTATTTATTTACTGTACTCAACCTCACTTGAAAAATCTGGTGGAAAATAATTTTTTCTTTCTGTCACCTAGTTGTTGATATTTTTATACAAACATCTAGACAATTCGAAAGTTTTGTAAAAATACGATCTCTCTAGAAATTCCTTAAACCTCTAGTGGATTTTAAATTCACTTTAATGCTCCTATATATTTAAAGACAGTCACAAAAGTGATCTTTTTTTCCTCAGACTTGTTTGCCATACATTTTTTTAATTGCCAAATAGAAAAGAAACGAATTTCCAAACGATCAAAAAATATCAGAGTCGATAACGAATAATTACTTGTGAAAAATTTTACCTCCTCTCAATTTTCTGTAAAAAACAAATTGTACTTCAATTGAGATCACACAAAAAAACATATAACAATAATTGAACTGTTACGTATGAACTGACGTCGAAGAACATGTTTGAAAATTCTCGCATTGATGTTTCTCCTCAACATCTATAAACATCAATATTCTTAAAGTTGGTAAACGTGCAAAGTTGACTGACTTAAAGAATTCTCATTCGTGATCATTAAAAAAACTTGTTATAGACTCAAAACTCTTCCAAAAAAATTTAACATCTTAATCAGAATGGTAATATTACTTAGCAATATTTTTTTACGCAAAAAATTACCTTATCATCAATTTCACTCTTAACAATTTAATTAATTATAAACGATCGCAATAAAAAAAAGAACTTTTCATCTAAAAACTTTATCAATTTCATCATAACAGTTTGTGATACTTTTTAATTTTTACAAACTCAAGAATTATCTCTAATTCTGGTAGAATTTATAAATAAAGCAAGTCAACTTCGATAATGTCAGGTCACGTTAACGTCTCTTGATATTTAGTTACTATATAGAGTAAAGCTATTATATATAGTGTTCTGTGTATGCTCACGAAACTCTGAGGGTGTTACAGTAACTGACCGTTTCTATGTATAACTCGTGCCTCTTTCAGGTGTATTGGAGGTACAAATGAAAACGAGTAGAATGAGGGAGTGAAGGTGAAAAAGCTACAGCTTGTGCAAGCTAGTCTCGGTAGTCATAGAGATTGTACGACTGCTTTTTGGTTTGATTCTTGATGTTCATTCCTTTTTTTATATTTTTTTTTGTTCACTGATGGTTTTTTATATCTAGATAGATATAGATGTAAGATATATACATATACATTTTTCTTTATTCCTTTCAGTTTTCCTGACATTCTTATTCGATGTGACATATTTATATTTTAACTTGAACGTTATTGTTTTTTCTTTGTGCTTTGTTTAAAAAAAACAGCAAAAAAAAAACAAATTATTAATAGTCAGGATGTAGAGAAAAGAAAAATTAACATATCATATTTAATCGAGTTATTTTTCATAAAATAAAGTAATAGTATGTTGAATAACTATTGTGGAATAGAAACTGTCTGACTAAAACTCGATAATTCTACTTCTTCAGAGTATTATATTTTTAGCTCTTTTTGTAAAATAATTATTTTAATCTTTTTTATAGTTTTTATAAGAGAAAATGTATTCGTTTATCAAAAGAATACTTGGATAGTACTAATGTAATTAAAATCAGTAGATTTGACATAACGTTGTATTAATATGCATTGAAAAATTTATAAAATCAACCACCTTTGCTCTAACATTTGATGGATGAATTTTAATCATATATCCAGGTTTAATAAGAGTTTAAATTATTTAATAAAATACGTTGAAATATAGATTTTAATATTTAACAAAACCTTACAATTCTCCAGAAATGTTTCCTTATCATTTATAGTTAAAGTGTGTAATTATTTGATAGTTTCTCAACTGATTGAAATTATAAAGGCTTATTCAACTCCAAAATTTTTAATTTTATTGAACGAAATTGACCTGATGATCTACATTTAGGAAACCGACTTTACTTGATATATTGTAGTAGGTAATTATTAATTAACATTGTTCTAATATCGATGATATTTGTTTCAAAATGTAACATGAACTCTGATGCTACTATTAATATAATTATTGACTTTATTTACACATAAATCTATTAATTAAATAAACAAATTTATTAAAAACTAATTGATCTTCTTCAATTCTATCAGATAATTGTTAAATAATTTTTAAAATAGTTATTCACTTGGAATAACAACAGTTCTAATTTTTTATCAGAAAATAAGACTAATTTTGTTGAAGATAACAGTAAAGATTTCAGTTTTGTTGGAGATGTTAAATCGATTGTTGTTCAAGTGCAGTTTAAGGAGGAGCATCTGGTCATTTTTTATTGGCACGAAACAGTCTATATACATTGAGTACACAACTAGTTCGACCATGCGTCAACTTGACGGTACAGTCATTATGTGTTTACGGAGATTAGATATATTCTCAGTCTCTAGACTCGGTCGTGTAATGCATAAATTGCATGTAAGGTGTCTTACAAATTATGTAATCCTCACAGTCTATGTGTAGAGCATATATGGAAGATGTTACGTTAACTTTTACATAGACAGACATTTCTTTAAATTATTACTGATTCTAAGAACCAATTTCTACACAAAAACATTGTGTTACCTACCTACTGTAGTAGATAAAGCTCATCAATTACTTATTGAATTAAAGAGCTCCATTTGGTGGTTCTATTCACTCACATACATCAATACCTGCTTGTATTGGCCTTATACATGATCAAGTTTGAGAACAACCTTTAGATATTAATTACGAAGAAAAATTTCAAAGGATTTCTTCTATTAAAAAGGATCAATTTAAATATGTAAATAAAAGAAATAAAGTTGATTAATTAGATGTAAATTTCTAAAAATGATAAATAAAATGTTTAAAAGAAGTGAATATTTGCTGATTTTTACAGGTTCAAGTGAAAAGAGTGGGTTATGCTTTTGAAGATAAATTTGAAAAGAAATATTTCACCCTATCACCAGAGCTACTCAAGCACGTTCTTTCACTACCTTGCTGCAAGATAAAACTTGTCGTATGATAGTTTTAAAATGTCTCAGCACACTGGAAAAATTTTGCTGAAAGTATTCTTGAGAATTTTAGAACGATTAGTAGAAAAAGTATTTATTCTTTTCTAAAATACATTTTATATTTTATTTATCCAATTATTTCTTCATCGTTATCAAAATTTTATTCTATATATATCTTCATTTTTAGAAATATTATCATGGATATAATAGTAATAAAACTAATTAAATAAAAAAGAGAAATTTTTATTGTAAAAAAGAGAGAAAAAAATAATTTACCATTACGTTAAAAATTCGTCTGCCGTCATGCCTCGTGGTGTTGAACTAGCAATTTTTTCCATTCAATTAATACGAAATGGAAATATTCCTACATACCACTTTAACTTCGAATGGAAATCATTATTACTATTCGTATTATGATCTTTTTATTATTCTTTTTATTCAACTTAATTTCTTATAACGATTATTATTTTTTAATTATGATGAAAATTTTTAATTGTTATTACATTTTTTACTTAGTCATTATTAATCATGTTTATATTAAACGAATGTTCATTACACTGTGTTTTTATAAAAAAAGAAACAATTTTTTATTCCTATGCAGTCATCACTAACGCACAACACTAGAATTTTTCAACACGTTTTTTTTATTTGAAAACACTTTTCACTTTTTTTATCCATCGCTTCTCCCCATTTCTCGTGCTAGATTTATATATTATTTTTTTTATCCACTTCTTGGAAATAAAATCTAAAAATAATAGCAATAAAATAGAATGATATTAAAAAAAAAAAGAATTCAAAAAAAGGATAACAAGAATACTACAAATAATAGAGATATTTGTTATCAATTTTCCTATTTAGAGTTGTTTCTGGTTTTGTAGTCTGCTTATATTCATTCAACGAGATTAAATGAATATCGAGTTTGCAACTTCATTTTCGAATATAAGATCCCACGATAAAATAAAATATTAATTTTTATGATTATTATAATTTATAATTATAATTTCGAAAATTAAATTGTCTACTTCACTTTGATGCAATTTAAAGTTTTTAAAATTTTTGAAACAATTATCAATTAATAATTAATTTATTTTTACTGTAATCGTTTGTTGCATAAACATTAAAAATTTTTAAAGAACATTAATGAACTTGTTAATGCATGCGACTTCGACGATCGCTCGTACAGTACTAGGGGAAAAAGACAAGTGTTGTCTTGCCGCCACGATTTGGACGCCTGCGCAACTTTTTGCTCATCTACCAGTGGCTTTGACTAAAAAAAATCTTATTTTTCACAATACTTCCTTTCTAACACTCTATCATACATAAAAAATTTTAATAGAAAGATGGTTAAATGATTTTATCTTGAGTAAATTTAAATTAAAAACAAAATAAAAATCTTTTATAATTTAATTTTTTCTTCATTTGCATATATTCAAATTTTCATTCGATTTTTATTGCAGAGGTATTATTTTAGTTTAATATCGATTCAGTACTCAAAATAATACTTGGATTGATATAACGTATGTTAAATAGAATAATTTATATTCACTGATGGAAATAGTATGTCTTGGACGAGTTATAAGATGCAGAAATAAAAATGATGGGGTGGATATGAAGACGAGAATTTGGTGACACATTTTTACTATAAATTATTTCAATCAATTCTCAATTTTTTCTTATTTTTATCTCGCTTCAGTAGATATATAACTATTGAAGGATTTATTAAATTATTAGACAATCACTGTTTCAATTTACATGGGCGTATTTTTTAATATGAACTAAAATAATTCAGATCTGATGATTATTAACTTTTTTTGTTTCGGTTTTCATTAATAATTGATAGTATTTCTATAAAAAGCAACAGTGAGTTTGTTGTAAAAATCTTCAGTCTAGGTAATAAGTGAAATATCACAGTTGGAATTTAATACATATTTCAATTTAATATTCATTAAAAGCAGTTACTGTAGATGCGAACGGTTTGAACAAAATCAGACTATTCTACTGATCGAAAATTTTTTCGATGAATTATAAAAATCTCTGGAAGTAGTGCAGTTTAACTTTAGGTATTTCTTTAGAAAACTAGAAATATTTACTCAATTTAATTCATTTTAATTATAAAAAACAAAAAAAAAAAATTTTTATTATAAATACATGAAATGTCATTAATATAATCATAACAATGTAAATTTTCAAACTAATTATTTCGATAAAATGTTTATAAACTTAGTTTTAGCAAATTATTATTACGGTACTTTCATAAAATAATGTAAAAGATAATTATTAAAATTTTGATAAGACTGTAATAAATCTCATGTGAAAATATTGATTGATTGTGATGGATTATCTAATATTCCAATAATAGTGTCTTTTATTAAGCCTTTGTACGTAACAGCAACCCTACACTTTACTTAATCAATTACTCCTACATGATCGTGTGAGGACATTTTACTTGCAAAGACTAGTAACCTAACATCCTAATGATTGACTTTCAAAGGGGAGAAAATTTAACAAAGAGGAAAGAGTTAAAAATCAAAAACCATACTCAATTTCCAGTTTGATGGCCTCAAATTATTAAAAATCTTTAAAGTTTTCAAGATTATTAACTTTTTCAATAATTAATCAATTACAACGTATTTCATATAAATACGTTGTACTTACAAAAATATCAGTGCTCTGCAGTAGCTAAGTGCGACCTGAAAGGTCCACATGACTAACTTCCCAGTGGAAAAAATAAAAAGATTTAGTGAGTTTACCACTTTTTTGATTCCGCATAAAATTGGGTTTTGCTGAAAACCTAATCAGTTTTAAGTTGTATAATTATGTGTCGAATTCAATTAGTCCTATGTCGATATCATTTTTTGTTTTTGAGATAATCAAGACGAAGAACATTTTCAAACGCACATACGTACGTACATACACACACACGTCCTCTTAAAAACTATTGTATTCGACTCTGGGGACCTTGAAACGTGGAGATATTTCAAAATCTAGAATTCGCAAAATCGGACCCATTACATTAACTTCCCACTGGGAAATCAATAATAAAACATTAGCTGAAAGGATGAAAATTGAAAAGATGGGTTTTATAAAATTAATCCAAAACAATTACATAATGAGAGAATTCATCCAATGTTTAGTTAAAATAGTTGGAAAATATTACTTGTAAATGGTATTCAAAAGCGCCTGCAATCTAAAGAATAAAGGCTAATGTAAGAGTTGTATAAAACAATCGTCATGGAAACTTTACCAGAAACCCTCTAGGTATTCAAACTAATATAATCTCTTCTACAGTCTCTCCTTAACCATATCTCACATCTTCCAACAGTATGCTTAAGTTTTCTCTTTGAGAAATCAGATACGTGCCGAACTTAAACTTTGAGATATATATGTAACTATTATAATAAGTTAAATTTTACCCTCCACGAAATTCATTCATTCAGTTTACTATCACAGTTCATTTTGGAAACTACAATAAATATAACTACGCGACAACGGGTCTATTTGAATTTACTTAACCATACTTTGACTTCAGATGCAAATAATTTTCGTTTTGATTTTTTAACTTATCATAGTGATTACTACTTTTTTACTTTTTATCTTAATATTATAGAACTTTAGTCATCAATTGAAATGTTAATTTGATTAACAATAAATAACAGCAAGCTACAATCATTAATTGATGAGAAAAATACTTTGAATTATTTTTAATCAAAGTAGGATATTTATTTGAAGGTAATGAATGCATGAAATTGTCGTGCTTTCAGTTTAAATAATCTACTTGTTTATTATAATGAAAAATTATTGAGGATTTAAAAAAATGAAGAGTCAGTACTTTATATTTGAAATAAAATCCAAATTCAAACAACAATAACTTCAGCCTTAACAGTCATATCAGCATTTCGAAAAAAGTATTCTAAAGCTTGAACTTTCTACTTTGGAGAACTCTCCTAGTTTTTGAATTGCCTCGATCCTCTTCAAAGTTGGGGGGGTAAAAAATAAGAGAAAAAAAAAGATTAATTTTTTTGTTTTATCTGTTTTCTAAAAATTTATAAATTTTTTTGTGCGGATCTGAAGGTTTACACATCAAGTTTTTAAATCATTTTTTTGAATATTTGAGGATTTTGTTTTAGTAAAATACTTGGATTGGGAACTGAAATCGTATTTTCTGCTTCATGACTCGCTTTGCTCCAGAATAAACAAGTGTAGAAAAAATTTTGTAAATAGAAATAGGATTCAAAATAATTTAAATTATTGTTAAAATTTAAAGAATAAAATCCTATTTTTTGTTCAGAAAGATTTTAGAATCATGAATTATGGTTTAATTTATCTTCAAAAATAAAGAGATATTTGGAAAAAAACTTTTATCAAGTATACTCTCCAATTTTGTAGGACGAAAATAATTTGTTATTTTTTACTGTACGACCATTCGTTAAAAAGTTATCAATGGACAAAGACATTGCTCGATCGGTTTTACGCTACATCATTCTGTCAATTCGTCAAAATGCCTAGAAAGACTAGAAATACTTTTTGTTGGTGAATTCTTTTAGTTGCATCGAATAGTGCTGTCTTTCAACTTTGGACTCCTTTTTTTTTTTTATTTTATTTTCTCTACAAATGTTTTTCACAAAAATTGTCAGCAAATTTTAGTCATTATTTTAAGAAAAAAAAACTCTAATTTTTTTTATACACCACGTGCATACAAGATATCGAGAAATTGTAAAGAAATATTGAACCAACTGCAAACCACATGCATATGCCCGAATAATGCATATAATAATTTAAAATGCCAACACCATGCAATACGCAACTACTTAATTGTTTATGGACATATCGATTCTTTAAAAAATTCCTACATTTCTTTTGTATTCACCAAAATAATTACATCCTAAATCTAGGGAATTTTCAACAAACTATACCTCTAAAAAATTTTTATTCCCAATACTCTATTCAATCCTTTAATAAAAAAAATGATAATAATTTTTTTGAGGCAGTTTAATAATAGTTAATATCAATGACAGATGTAATAACTAATTAAATTAATTTTTAGCGGTAAAATAGAGCAAAAAAAAAATAATAATAATTCTTGTTCACATTGCTCAAAATGAAAATTCTTAGATCCCACGTTTTACAGCAAGAACTAGAAATTAAAAACATTTAACGACTGTGAGAACGCCTCAGTTAGAATGTTGTACGTGGAGAAGTGTAGAGGAACCCAATAGAAAAAGTAATACGTCTCGTAGATACTGGATTGCACTTGGACGAGTGTAAGAGAGACAAGTGGCCTGCATAGCATTGTGCAATGCTTGCAGTACGGTGGCCCTGAAGATACAACGTTTCTTGTTGCATCGTTGGAGCACAGAGTCGACGCAGTCGCTTCTTGGAGCCTCCAGACCTTTCCCTCCGTCCTCGCACCTGCCAACTAACTAGTCGAACCTGATTAAACTATGCCCTATGTGTCGATATAAACCCCCTCCCCCGCTTCGTCTTTTCCCAAGACTATTTAAGCACCAGCTTCTTTTTCTGTATGTCTTGGAACGTTTTGTCACCAAGTCCAGCATACGTTTCTTATCTTCTATACCATATAAGACTCAACTAACTCTACTATTTGATCAAACTATAAACATTATACAATAAACATTCAATTTTTATTTAATAAAAGTTTTTATTAAAAAAAGAAGTGGACTAAAAAAAAAGTTTTTATTAAAAGAAGCAGCAGATTGTGTTGAAAGTTGGAGAACAATTGATATAAAATTACTTACTGAAATATAACATGTGTTGTTTATTTTCTTAAGAGTCGCAATCATTTTTTTTTTATACCTCTCTGATAATTTTTTAGAATTGATGAATTTTTTTTTCAATAAAAATCATACTAAAAAATAATTATCTACATCATCAGGTGAGAATAAATTTTTTACTTCACACTGTCCTTGATGAATGAAAAAAATTTCTATATTGAACTTTAATTTAGTTACTATGGAAAAAAACGGTAATTGAGGTCACTTTTGAAAGAAAATGTATTTTTAATTTACTTACACTGCACAAGGAACAAAGATTGCTATTAAAATTTTATTCTGCAGTAAATCTAAAGTTAATTTGATTATTTAAAACACTCATATAGCATCCGATTGTAAAGAAACATTAAAAGATACTGATAAAATTCTTACTACTAGTTTTTTTTATCATTTTAACATATCAGAAAGAAATGTTAGAATAAAAACAATATAAAATGTAATTACAGTTTCAGATAGAAACAATAATTCTTTGTCCACAACTTTGAAAAGGAGATTAGAGGATTTAAATATAGATCCTTACAAATCTCAACTTGTAGAATTAACTAAGTCAAGACTTTTCTTAATAGATTTAATGAGTTTATAATAATATCAAAACTTTGTTATACAGCATGACAATGATTTGCCAATCACTCACCTATCAATGTCAAATTCAACTTACCCAATATATCAGCAACTTAATTGACAGCAAAATAAAAAAATTAAACTATTAGAGTAGCTTCCTTGAAAATAATTATGTCTTCTAAATGTGTACTTAAAAAATGATTATATTCAAGTATAATAATAACTGAAACTGAAAAAGACACTAACACTAATTGAGAAATGTTATCCAACAATGTGGTAACCCTTGTGGATTACCATTGCGGTTTGACACATCATCGCATAACACTGCCCAATTACTGTACTAAAAATATTTACATGCACATACATCTAGAAAATTTAAATATTCAAGTTTCTCTTATGCTATTCATCATAACTGGTACCTACTAGTCTGTAAATATTAATGTTGCAATTAGTGTCAGAATGGTCATTGGAAAGCAAACAAAATGACAAAATAACCAATAGTTATCAACTATAAATTAAATACAATTAAAATAATTATAAAAACTTTACATTTGTGTGTCGTATTAGTAATGATCCAATTCGCTTGGGTGTTAAATGTAGTTATCAGAAACCCTCTGAAAAACATTACAGTAAACCTTTAATCGTCGAAGCATCAAATATGCCAAGCACTACAAATTGAGTTTCAGTCAAGTATGTTACGTTCACGATGTTAATTACTGTTTAAACAACCTCAAATATTTCAAATAGGTATGACTTCACTGAAAAACCAGATACTCTATTAATTTCAAACATTTATGTAACAAATTACATCAGTAATTACATGCATTCATACTAATAGAAATTTGGAAATTTTTTTAGTAATAATTGTTGATAAATAGTGGATTATAAAACGTTTTTTAAAATATAAAGACGAATTTCGTTGCTCTCTTGACTGAAAATTCTGCAAAAATTATTAAAATGTTTTCTTCATGTTTATTTATCGGTTCATTAATCTTTCATCACTCAACAATTTTCTATATTTTTTTTTACTGTAAATTTGGTTCTACTCAAGATAACGGTACGCTCAAGATGCCATTTCGGAGGCCGAGGTGAAAGAAGAAGATGAAGTAGGAAGAGGAATAATATAAAAAGAAGATGAGAAAAAAATTGAAAGAAAAAAAATTTTCATCTCTCTCAACGAAAAGTGTACGCAATCTTTGGTTACAATCCGCAGACGATAAAAATTGGACAGTCCACGTGCCGAAATATCAGTTTACTATTCCATATTAAACTTGACGACACAAGAAATTAAACCTCTCAGTAAATTCACGTCATTTCAACACATGGAAATTATTTTAATTTTTTTGATTTAAAATTAATTTAATAATCTTCGAAATGGATTTTTATTCAAATTCATACAAACGTAATTTAGAAATAATTAAAGAATAAAATCAATAATTGCTCATTGAACATTTATCGACAAAAATGAATTATAAATAATAAAAATATTCATTTCGTTGGAACACAATTGGAGTAAATATGATTTATTAATTACTTCGATTGTATTTCTATGTTTTTGAAAATTATTATTCTCAGTATTAAGTACTCAAAAACAAGCAAAGCAGATAGACAATTAAAACATCAATCTTTTAACATCACAATTTTAATAAAAAATTGGCAACTGTTACATCAATTAATTAAATGTAATTAAAAGAAATATTGAATATTACATTTGATGGATTAAATAATTTTGTCCACCATTTCAACTCGTAAAACTTTTAATTTAAATGAAGAAACTTTTATTATTGTTGTACTATTTAAAAATTCATCACATCTTGCAAACAAAAAAGTATTTCAAAACAATACTTTTAAATAAAGATCCAAGATTTCCCCAAGTATTTATGAATCTCCACCCCTCGAATTGTGAATAAACCATAATTTGTAGCAAATCTGGCAAATAACTATCCGGAATGAGGAGAAAAAAGAGCACGAAGTATAAATAAAAGAGATAAATAGGGAAAAAACGTTGCAAAAGAAAAGTCACAAAAACAGTAATTACAAAGAGAAAGAAACTAGTCTTGGAATTAAATAGAAAATGATAATTTATTATTTTTCTACATGGCACAACAAAATGTAATATCAATGTTAAGAAAAATAGAAAAATGAAGAAGAACAATAATTTACAACCGCAAAATTTAAATCAATATTTTAGTTAAAGTCATGCTTTCTATTTTCTTCTATTCACAAAGAAATATGGGATGACTTTCTGAGCTTACGACTAATAGCATTTGGCAAGCGTCTAGGTGAAATGAGCTGCAATATAATGAATTAGATGCCTAAGCAACATGAGGTCGCTTTGAGTGGGTAATGGAATAAACTAAGCCTTTATATATACAGATATATATGTATATAACTCTTTCACATAGCCAACACAGAATCCTCACTATTATTCTGTTCTACTTATTAATTCATACATTTTGATGACCTAACTTGCATTAATATCAATTTAAAATTACGTATATCAACGTATATGGATAATTAATACAAATGAATTGAATTAAATTTAGGCATTATTAAAATAGTTGATGATTTTTATACTTACTAATTTCCACGAAAACTGTCAGGTAATGATCGTCGGTGGTATGTCTCTAGTGAATACGTGGAAGCTATTATCGTCGGGTACAAGTTCCCCTTTATTTTCACAACTACTGTACAACGACCAAGTCTCGGCAGCAAAAGAGAAGAATTTGCCGACATTCCACGCGCCTTTCGCTTGTCACCCAATTCGAATCACATCTGCTGCCGTCACTGTTGCGTATTGCACTTTAAGTAGTAAATATACATATATTTTTCATAAAATTTGTTTGTGAGTTATAGTACGATGTTTATCTATTGAGAACAGGACTACTTTGAGGAGACAACTGAACGATTCTATTAGTGAAGTTGTCATTATTTTTCTCTTCACAATTGATAAAAATGAGTTGGATAAAATGTTTAGATATAATTTTTTTTAATTCTCATTTCTAATATCAACTTCAATATTTTTTTTAATTTGGTTTGTAATCCTCTTATTGAGTTTTTTCTTGGATTCAAATTTAATAAATAGATACTAATAATCGTAATAATAATAATAATTTAATTTAATTTCGGATAAGAAAATTTATTTATAGTATTTTGAAGAGTTAGAGAGTACTTTTTCAGAGGAGTCTGGAGAATACTTCAACTTTTTTTTGTGAAGAAAGAAAATTTGCCTCAAGAACGAATTCAAATAAGCTGCTCATAGGTTTAGTTCAACTTGAAGTGAAATCCCAAGGAGAGCGTGAGATATTATCTGAAATATCCTTCGCAATGAATTGATTCAAGAAGTAATTTTTTTTTTGAGATTTAAACATGATCTGAAAAAAGATAAACAGATATAGATGATCCTTACTATTAGAAAATGAATTAGATATTATTTAGTAAAAAGAGTTTACTGTTTGTCATGATTAAAATGATTATTCAGTGCTTAACATGACATGATTGATAATCAGTAAATAATTACTGATTTATTTCAAAATAGGAAAATAAATTTATTAATAATATTCTAATATCAATGAAAGAAGATTTCAAGCAAACTCGTTTATAATAATTGATATTTTTTTATAACAAATCAAATTTATTAACAACGAATAAATCTCTCTTGAAGTTAACAAAAAAATAGTTAAATATGGATCAATCAATTTTCCACTAAATGCATTTATTCGATAAATGTTTAATAAAAAATCCGATAATTCTTCTAATTCGTTAAACCTCAATGAAATGATAGTATCAAATGCTGGTGAACTTTTTTTTAGTATTTAGTACCAATAAAATTCTCACTTTGTGTTTGAAGTAGAAGTTAGATTCAGATCTGGGCCATTCATTTCTATTTCTATGTCATCATAATTATGGGTAAATAAAACAAAATAAAAAATAAAAGATCATGATGATAAACGTGAAAAAAGAATCATAACGTTACAACCGCACATATATAATATATAAAAGATAATATGTTATGTTAGCCACAACGAATCGCAGCTCGACATCAATTTCTTTAAGTAGTCTATACAAATGTATGGGCCATTCGTTGTATACTTTTCCTTCTTTCTCTAATGTGAGCTTCTTTTATTGCTTCTTCGTCTTTTTCATCTCTTATTCTCTCAAAGCCTTAGCGACCCCGCTCATTCTTAGAACCACCGACGAGAGAGAGCGACCAGAGAACTCGTCGTCAGGTTTTTAGCGCCACGCGTGATCGCTTGCATTTCATAAAAAATGAATAAATAATAAACTGTCAAGTAAAATGATATTAGTAAATTTTATAAAAAGTAAGTAGTCTAATAATCATACTCATTTACTATTTCATTCATAAAATCAACAATTAGTTTATTTAAATTCATTTTAATTTTTTATTTATTATGACGATAATAAATATAAAGGAAAAATTAATACATTATGCATAAAAAAATATTATTTCATTAATATTATTTAATATTTCTCATAAAATTCTAATATTTCGATAAGTTAAATTGTTTTTTGTCATTGACAATAATTTTAGAAATAAAAAATATGAAAATCAGTTTATTGAATAATAATTTTTTCTATCATGTGAAATTGTTTATGAGTGAAATAAATATTGTCGAAAGAATTTAATCTCAAGAACAATTATTAAAAAATCTATTTAAATTCCATGCACTAAATCCTGCAGATCAAATCCAATAAAAAAAGCAATCGTTAATTTATGTAAATGTTACCTTCCACTTGAGATGCTTGGAATCGTGTGCAACGTTATGTAAAAATATCACAATACATTGTAATGCCAAAAGATTAAGGTTAAAATTACTACTGAAAATTTTTTACTTCCCTTCAATCCATATTCTTATTTTATTACTCGATTTCATTTTATTTAACGGTAAACGATTTATGCATCTCACATAGTTCTGTATAAGCTTCCACCAACTGTATGAATTACGTATACGATATAAAGCATGACATCAATTTTCTTTATAACAAATCTCAACGCTAAGAAATTCGGTAAATGTGTCAAGAGAAGGGTAGGGTCCAACTTCAATGTCTGCGTCTGATGTCGTTGCCCTCCCGAGTCTGGCTGTCTTGAGTGTCCACTTGACGTGAACTTAGGTTTCTATCCCTTCCACAGGTATATACGGGCCCCACGAATCCCACTCCAATCGCACCTGTAGTTTCAACGACGCACCAGTCAAGTAGTAGCGGACCTTCACGGTGGGGCAAAATACATACGGCACTAGGAAGAACATGGAAAGAGGTTGGCAGACAAGTTATCAGTCGTCGCGACTACTTCGTTGTGTTCATTACGTACGTGTTTATTTTTATTAGTGCAATCATATAAACTTCCAACGCAATCTTCCCCGGAATAAGCTCCAGTGACTGAAAAAATACTCATTTAAATAATTAAATAATCTCAATTTGCATAAAAATCGTTAGCTATACTCTATTGTTTATTTATTTATTTAATTACTCATTTATTTGTAGCATTATCCTGATTAAAATCACGATACTCCTTTTGTTGTCGTTTATTATTTTCTGTCTTTACTGTAAACAGTTTCTATTTTTTATCGTGCAGTGCAATGTGATTAGAAACTCCTCATTTATTAAAAGCCTCTTAATTCTTATTTTTAATTGAAAACTGAGTAATAATAACTTTTTCATCGTATGAAGATTTTAAGATAATGTGATGTGATACATATAACTTCAACTGAAAGATACATACTTTACAATTTTAATTAATTTTTAAATAACATAATAAGTGAATTACAACAAAACACGTCATTATTTTAATAAACTTGCATCGTTAACAACGTGTATCAAGCTATTAATTTGTCCTTAAAAAATAAAGTGTTTAAACCTAGAAGCCGGGATGCAGTACACGGAGCTCATCAGCTTCAGATAACACGTGGCAATTCCACACACTCCTCACTTGTAAGGTAAGAATTTGAATATCACAAGAATTGCCAAGATAAGCTAGGAGCCGAAGTTGGTTTAATATTGAACTAATTCCATTTGATTTTGGCCAATTTCAACCAACTGAGGTTGCTATGTAAAAAAATATTTAATCATTTCAATACAAAATTGTTAAAATAAAAAATAAATAAAAATGATGATTAATCAATTGATAAACAATAGAAGATTTTTGAATATAAAATTATCAATGGAAAAAAAATTTTTCAATGAAATTATATTCGAAATAAAAAAGAAAAATTATTTTGGAGATTTTTTTGTTTGATATTTGAAAGATAAAAAAATGGGCTCTCAATGATGATATATATGTCTACATATTTACTCTCTACGAAGTGGAAAACCAATGATACGTGCAGACACTAAGTATATAGCAAACTAAACTGTTGAGGAGAATCTCAATAACGGTTACTCGCCACGTCTGCTCAATCTCGTTAAGTTTATATTTCACACACCTTTTTCTTCAAGTATTCATAAATTTGTACATTTTTTCGGCTCATTCAAACAATTTTAACATTCAGTTTTACTTTATTTCTTCATCTTTTCTAAAACTACTTTTATCACTTGATTTAAATTCTGTATGGATACTGTAATTAGAAGTTAATGATAGATCATTACACTTTATCTGTCAACAATCTATTCTGAATTATTTATTACATCTCTAGGATATATTAACTAATATAATAACATCTAATTCAAAAGTAATCATTATAATTATATTTTTTATATCCATTAATTTTAATAGTAATAGTTTATGTCAACAGAATCATTAAATGATGAATGAACATCAATAGAAAAAAATCAATTCGGATATATTTACTTTGGAAAAGTTTTATTTTATTGAATGTGATGCATTGAAATTGAATACATTATGTAAGAAAAATTTTTAGGATATGGAATGAATCATTTTTAAGATGAATTGAAACCTTAATCCATTTGTAGTATTTGAGGCCCATTCTGTCCTGTCACAGAAAAACCTTCTTGACACCTTTACTATAAATAACTTGATCGTTTTGACTGAAGAAGATGACATGCCATTCAACCGTCGAAAAATTTTTCCATTGACTTTTGTCAATACAATGTCACGAAATGCTGCATCACATCTTCTTGTGTGGTATTGTTATTCTGTCATTCAAAGCCAGGTTTCTTAACCCTACCGGAAATAAACAAACAGATGACAAATTTCACATCACAAACATCCAATATTAAAAAATATCAATTTTTTTTATAAATAAATAATTATTTTACAATTGTAATAATAAAGAATTTTTTATCATTTAAAATAATAGTATTAATCATTCCAATTTAATGGATGGTTTTTTATAGGTTTATTACTCTCTAAACTGCCATTTTTTTTTATCTATCGACATCACATTTTTTTATGTTATCAAAGTATTTATAACATATTTTTCTACTGGTTTCATTTCAAAAGATAAATATAAACTCGGATTAATGTAATCTTGTATTTAAAATTTTTAATAAATAAAAATAATAACTATTTTGTTGTCAATTCTGTTATCTTAATATAATACACAATTTTGATTAATGTTTTAAAAAAAGTTGTAAAAAAAAAATATTAATTTATACTTTTTGAAAATTTTCCTTCAAAATAATTGGCAAAGATAATGATACTGAAAAGAATATTATTAGACTAAAGAATATAGCACACTTGAAGTGAGAAACGAGAATGTAAGGAGAAAGATGAAAGGTATCGGAATGTATGGATATTAATCATGAATGGGGGATTCTGTCTGTTATGTGTCTGGATCGTGCAGCTAATGAGTCACGGTCTACGAAACGACGTAATTACGAGCGTGGACAGCCGTTAAAGGCTAAGCTTTTCCACTTCGATTCACGGCTACGTACATTATAAACATTAAGAATAAGATTTCAAAAGGGAACAGAAAGAAATCTCACGAGGAAAAAACTTCACAACTAAATAATTAACCTTTTTTTTAAATGTTAAATGGCTATTATTCTATCCTCATTTTAAGTTAGAGTTTCCTTTCTACGAAAAATCATTCAGTTAGTGCTAATTTAACTTTGCAAAAAAATTGTTGTAACAGTATCGAAATCTTAACGCATTCTGCTTCATTTTAATTATCTTTTTACTACTGTTAATGATTATATTATTTTAATACACTCTTGATAATAATTATATACTAATCTTAAATAACGTTGCATTGCAATAAAGACAAATGAATTTCATTCTTTGAATCTAACTCAAAAGAATAATTAAAAAAAAGAAAACGCGAAATGTATATTATAAATAACTAAAAAACAAACATATGTTTTTATGAACATTAGCATAATTTTATTTCACAGAAAATACGCGAAAATAATATGCGTAGCATTAAAATAAATATATCCGTATGCCTGCATATTACTCTGGGTCACTGTTACAAGTTGAACATTCTTAGACATATGGGTATACATTCATTCCACTAAACTTGATTGCGTTCCATCCCAGATAGCACCACACGTTTTATGAGTAAGCATTTTATAGGTATATAGGTACTCATGAGATAATATACCTGACTCTTATTATGTGCATTTATCTTCGAAATATGTGCCAGCAAACTTTTACCTCGATTTGTGCCATTTCTTTTCATATTTATTAATTATTTTTCATTTTAATAATTGAATGATTATGTATGTGATGGGTTCATGCTTGATTAAGTCTTATTAAAGTATTACCAGCTTTCATTCAGATGTAATTACCTTTAATACTACGTTATTATTTAAAACTGAAAATAAAAGGAGAAAAATTAACGCAAGTTTTTTTTTTTTATTTTATCAAATGAATGCTCAAATATTATTAGTTTTTTTTAGCCAAAATTTAATTTTGATTAAATATAAAATAGTTCTATACAGTTTTTGTAATTAAATAAAGAGAATATTTTTCTAACAGCAATTTTTTTTTGGTTTAATTAATTGGAAAATTCATCGTTGATGTATTGTTGATGTAATAATGTTTTTAAAGTTTAATTATATATTAATAATATTGATATTGGAAAGTAATTTTATTAAAATACTCTCAAAAATCAATGCATCGAACTGATGTCATATTATTAAAATAAAATTATGTATTAAATAATAAAATTTTTATTAATTATTATTTTTTATAATAACAATTATATTTTAGAACATCAATAAAAGCACAAATTGTCAGTTTGAATAAGAACATAAAAATGATAAAATTCAGAAGATTTAAGACAAGATTAAATATTTGAATGGAGTCGTTGAGATGTTGTTCTAGAAAGATTTTGAAATAAAAATATATACATGCATTTAAAGAATTTATTTCTAAAAAAATTAAATGAATAATTAATTGCTACTAAAAAAATGGCAATTAAAGTAAAATTCGAAAGTTTTATAAGTTTTCGAATAAAAATAATTTAAAGTGATTAGCACGTCACGAGCTACTTGGATCAAATATTAATCTTAATCAATGATCGTCCAGGTTTGACCTTATTACTTGGGTTCATATCTATACCATAAGTGAAATTGACGTCCGGATTTTATTCTCAATACCTCATTAACAATTCAAGCGCGAATATGAGGGAAAAAAAATTATGTAATTAGGGCGCAATTATAGTTTCGGATTGTGTGCTATTATCTCATTTGTTCACACGAATGTATTTTTCATATCGTTCTTCTTCTTTATTATTTTAATTACTCATTAGCTATTAGGATTCAATAAAAAAATTTACTACTCATTCATTATCTTTCATTTATTATTAAGTTATTAAAATAATATGCAATTATCGATTAATGTGCACTCTCATATAATTATATTTGAAAAGCAAAGAAAAATATTTGTTGTTCCTTTCAGGTTCACGCGCTGCAGCGTGAGAGGCTTCAAAACCACCAGGATGCCAGGGGTGTGGAAATTGCTACGCTTAATCATCTATATGGTATTTCATTAGTTCATTGATGTCTTGAATTAATTTTATTATTTTACTAATAATAATCATGACAATTCAATGACTTCCATTGAGTTTAAATATTTCACCATTTTTGCACACATTTGCTTTGTGTTTGTTCTATGAGTCTATGTCAAGAATTTTTATTACTTTGCCTAGCCCAAAACACACCCATTTAGCAAATTAAAGAACCGCTCGATTTTAAAATATCATCGGTAGTTAAAACATTTTTTACTTGTGCTATTTATTTTAATTAACATATTTAAATATTTTTTATAAAAAAAAATTATTGGAAAAATAATGTAGAGTTTATTACTTTAAATTAAATGATAATTTTTATTAATATGAATGATTGGTTACTTGAATATGAATAATAATTTTTTTTTTTAATTTCACGTTGCGAGGGAAAGATGGAAAATTTTATGATTGTTTCTAGAAAATAGTCACATAATCATGTAAATTAAAAATGAATTATTTTTTCTCATCAACTTCTCAACAAAGTTGCATGCACATATGTACAATTTTCTATGAAATAATCTTTTAACAGAGCAATTGTGTGTGAAATAAAAAAAAAAACATTTCCTTATAGTCTTTCTCTTTCTTGATTCTATTCCTCTTTCAAGTTCGCAGAAACTTGTTTTCACTTACGTGAAAAACGCCGACCGTTAATGCAGCGGTAAAGACGCCTCTCCCGTTACAGGATTGCACGCGTTGTTAGGAGAAAGAATATGCGCGAACAACACCTTTCCGGCTGAGACATGTCTACCCGCTATCAATTTCTTAAAACTATCTTTTCTTACTACTGCTAATTTCCTTTGTACCACATATATACTCGGATTCAAGAAATTTGTTGATGCCTATAATTCATCCATTTCCAACTAAATTAGCATCAAATTTCCTTCCAGCTAAACAATTATCCCTCCTCAACATTCTATTAACATCAAAAATACCTCCAGTATCCTTAAAAAATTTTTTTTAAGCATTAAATTACATTTTTTCACAAAAAAAAAATTTCTTTGTTTAGTAAAATTTATTCCTTACAATTTCCTTTCTTTTCGTATAGTTTATGATATAACAGACTGCGGATTCCCAGAGCATATTTAAGTATAGAAGTAGTTCAGAGGAAATTAAAAATGAGGTTGTTCTCAGCACTGATTTGCGTGTTCTTTAAGTATCATTAATGATTACTACTTAATAAAAATACAAATTATACTAATTACACGCAGTTCATGCTGTTTTTTTGAATGAAATCCTGTTTTTTTATCAATATACTTGATAATTTATGAACTAATTATTTAATTTACTTATTGATGTTACATTCATTAAAACAAATTCTCTTCATTCCATGTATCCTTAAAATTGTTCAAATTCCACAGCTGATAACAGGAACGTTGATTAATCGATTCCTCATTTATTTTATACCACATTGAAATTTTAATTTCATTCAATAATAATAATGAAAATAATATTAGTAAAATTAATTATTTGACATGAAGCTTTTATCGTGTTTTTTTTGCAAAGATCTAATCTTCATGGCCTATGTAATTTTTTTCAAGGCTCCAATTCATTTATTCGAATATGTTAGGTCAAGTGGGATGAATGTAATAGATGAGGTCAAAGTAATAGCTACCATTAATCTTCTTTCTAGTTGTTTGTATCGATTTTAAATTCTGCCCATCGTGATTTCGATAGAATGTTCTTTATGAATAAATTATTAAAAATAAAATCCTCAACATCGTTCATTCCTACTGAGTTTCTTTTATTCATCAAACTCTTCTCATACATTTTTGATTTAAAAACAAGAAAAATTTAATAACTTTTTTTATAAACAAACAAAAGTAAATTTTTACAATACTCTACCAGCTTTAAAAACTCATCATTTTTTTTGTAATCAATTTAGTTATTTACTTGACATTAAATCGACTCATTATCGTTCTTTTTAAATATTACCTTCTATTTGATAATATCCTTCTATCTCTCTTCCTCTTTTCAATTAACTCGGAAATTATCGCAATAATTTAAAAAAAATGTGTTATTAATTATGAATGTTAAGGTGACGGGGATACAAATTGCCCGGGGCAATGGTGACATTTGGCCTCTCGAAAGGCCTGAGGGTATGCCCGCCATTCAGTCTTTAGAAGTAATGTGTGGCAAAGACCACATGGATGTTCATTTGTCGTTTTCCCAGCCATTTGAAGGCATTGTGTCCTCAAAAGGGCAACACGCAGATCCAAGATGTGTATATGTTCCACCATCAACTGGTCAAACGTTTTTCTCTTTTCGAATAGCTTATGCAAGGTATAATTTCAATCACGATTCATGTTTATTTTAAATTTATGTGAATTTAAATGCCTCCAAAAAATGTGTCAATGATAAACAGAGAATAATTTGCTGTATTCTAGATGTGGCACAAAACCGGATATGCACGGACAGTTCTATGAAAACACTGTAGTGGTACAATATGATAAAGATTTACTGGAAGTGTGGGATGAAGCAAAAAGGTTGAGATGTGAGTGGTTTAATGACTATGAAAAAACAGCATCAAAACCGCCGATGGTGATAGCAGATTTAGATGTCATTCAACTTGACTTTAGAGGTAATCTACAAAAAATTTCCTGTCGTTTACAGGCAGTTATTTTATTGTAACTATGGGGCTGACGTACTACTTTGTGGTGAAATCGTAGTAACTTTGACATTTTCAACAATGCGAATTGAATAAGCATATCACTTTTAAAAATTCTCAACAACAATAGACTAAATTTCTCGAGTACTTTTTATTTTTTATTTAGTCTGGAAATTTTTTATATTAAAAATATAAATTTTTAATCATAGAAAAAACATTTTTTTTTAATAATAAATAGTCAGCATAAGTAATGAAGAAAAAAATTGCATTCGAACTCTTGATAATGATGTTTATTTTTCAATAAAAAGAATAAATAATAATTGATGCAAAAAATTTTCGTCATTATAAACTTCACAGCTTTAACAAAAAACTTTGAATAACGAGTAGTTAATATGATTTTCACAAAAAAAAATTCAATGTCTCGACACAAACTTCATTTCTATTTGTTACTGGCTCATAAATAAAATTACACAGTAGCAGTAGAAATTGAAAAAAATAAAAAATAAAACCCGCACGTGCTACTGCGGTCGACCACAGAACGTCAAGCAATTATATCCTCTTTCTTCCACTTCCATCTTTTATTTTCTCTTCATTATGTATGCCAACTTGTTCATCATGAGAATAACTGATAAACTATTCAACATTTCATGGGTTTGTGTTATTTAGGAGACAATGTCGACTGTTGGATGGAAATTCAGCATGGAAAAGGACCGTGGGCACCACCTGTTTCCGGAATTGTACCTCTAGGCTCAACATTGACATTAGTTGTAGCAATAAATGATTATAGAGGTAAAAAACAATTACATACTTCACTTCATATTTCACTTTTCATTGTTGACTTCATATGTACAAGAGAAGTTTTCTCAATGATGAGATTTTGATATTTTTTCCAGGAGAATTCGATATGAGAGTAAAATCTTGTGTAGCATCTGATGGTGGAGGTCATACAATTCAATTGAGTGACGAGCTTGGATGTGTTTTAAGACCTAAAATGATTAGCAGATTTTTAAAAGCTCGTGGAGCTGATGATCGTGCTACAGTTATAACTTACGCATTTTTTCATGCTTTTAAATTTCCGGATGCTTTGACTGTTCACATTAAATGCAAAGTAAGTCATCTCTAATAACTTTTTAACATAATGCAATTTGCGTTTTTCTTATGTAGACGCTTTCGCGGCTATTTTATCATCTATTTAGGTTGAAATATGCCGACACGGTTGCTTAGACCATTGTCAATTGAGTGGTGCAGCTGAGCATTACATTCAAGACCGCAAGGATCCTCCAGTACGGACACTTTACCCTCAAACCACGCAAACCACCAATGACCATGACGAAGACATCGCTATCTATGATGATATCATACAGAATGGTAATGAAGTGGCTACGATAGGTAGTGAGTTCATTGGCGTTGAACCATCCCTACCCAAACCACAAGCACAAACGGGTGATCGCAATCCTGTACTTGTTACTGAAGCTTCCGATGAGAATTCGGAATCTGAGATATCACATCCATTTTTGGTAATTTTTTTAAAATATTTTTTACTAAATGAAAATTCTTTAGTTGTTAACTTGGTTCATTTTTTTAAAAAAATTCTGTTAAAATTACTTTTTTTTATGGATTTTAATTATTTTTCAATTTATCAATTGGTCATAGATGAAAATGTTCTTCAATTGAATAATTGGAAAAGGAGCATTTTTTCGATAAAAATTTCATGTATTGTACCTTCTTTAATTAAACGAAAAAATATGTGTTCAATTTTGCAAGCACAGCAACGTTATGTGATGTTATTTGTAAAATTGTTTAAAAATTTCTCAATCTATTTATTGTTAGCTATTGTTTTGTTTTACAATAATTATTTTTAATATTTAAATTGAAATATGAGAATTGAATTATTACTTGAATAATGTTTATTTGTTCAACTTATTGTTCTTAATAAGAGTTTACAGATTCATTGCTCAAATTAATTTGATAATTTTTCTCAACAGGAGCCACCAAGAGTAACTCGGTATAAAAGTGCAGATCAATTTCCTCACGGTCCTCGCAATCTAGAAGAAGACAGTAAAGAAAGTCCTATTCCACCGAATCGCAATACAAGACGAAGACGTGCGGTACAAATATCTGATCGAAAAATTCGTTCTGCTGACGTCGGTGTCAGTGGAATATACGAAGTCATTTCCGAAGCAGATCTAGCCTTTAGTCCTGATACTCATGCGGAAGCAGTGACAGTTTTTCAGGGTCGGATTCGTGAAGAAGTTGTTTACGGAATTTGCCTTCCAATGCCTGGTTTTAGTGCTTTATTTATTATTGTTGCACTTTCAGCAGTGGTATCAGCATTAGTTGCTGGTGCTATGCTTCATCGATTGCAAGTTCAACGTGAAACCGCTGCAGGCAATCATAAAAATCGAGTTGCGGTTGTCGCAAATCCTAATGGATGGTTACCTTATGGTTTGCTACGAGTCAGATGCACTGATAGACTTCAACAACGTGATGACGATAGGATTCAAAAACAAGAACAAGAAAATTCTAGAGTTGATCAGTAAAATAAGAAACAAGGTTGGAACTCTTTGGTTTAATTGGTGAATGACCGTGATTTTATTTTCTTTCTCATGAATTATTTATCAATAAAAAAAAAATGCATTTTAAATATCGGTTGATTTTAATACTAGTTATTCTTTGAGTACTTTCATAAAAGTTAATTCATGATAAGAATTAAAAATTGTCATGGGAATTTAACATCACGTACCAACCAAAACTTCTAACATCTTGTAAATCATAAAATCTTAGGAACCCAATCTTCAGAATGACTTAGCCATTAAGAACAACTTATTTATTTATCTTCTTTCTTTTATTTAGTTTACTTCTGAGAGCCCTACATCACACATCTAGAAGATCCTATCATTAAATCGATTTCTTTTATTTTAAGCCTTCGTAAATTTTTGTAATGGTACTATTAAGTGTTAGTAAAGCCGTAAGAGACAATGTGCAATATGTTGTACAAAATACCATAAAATCTTAAAGTACTCCAACAATCTTGAAGAATATATCAAAACACCTAGTAGCATTAAATTTGTTGGTGCTTCTAATTATCACATAAATTATTCTTTTTATGTTTTACTCTTGTTTTTTGCTCTTTCAAATCTTGAATCTCGCAATTATAAGGGAAAAATGTTTATTGATAATTTAATTTTTCTTTCTCTCATTGATTAAATAACTAATTCTAATCTTTGAATTATTGATTATATTCACAAGATTATTATTTTCAAATATTATTTATAAAAATAATTGTATTTCTAACTAAATGTAATGTTTGATTACTAAACATTAATTAATCATGCTAAATTGAACTGTTTTAAGAAATAACAATCAAATTAAAAAATTACAAAATTATTATTTTATTGAAATATACATTTATATTAATTGTACAGTATAAGTATAAAAATGTAAACTAAAGATTTTTATAATAATAAACAAAACTTCACTTACAAAATTTATTGTAATATCAGGTATTCAAAACGTCTGAATCATACAAGCTAGGAATTTTTATTCCTAATTTGACTGTACTCATCAATTTGTTAATCATGTAAATTTTAAGTACATTTCTGATATTTATTCATTTTCCTGGCATTTCTATTTTATTATGTCAAGTTTGTTTATGGCAAACAAAAGGTACTATCGTAAAAATAATCTACAATAATTTACTATAAATGTAAAATGTAAGTTATTTGTTTTTGACCAGAAAAAAATGCTTATTATAAAGTCTATAATAATTATTTGATGTTAAATGTATATAAGCAATTGACGAATTACTAGAGCTTTGATATTTTTATTGGGTAGATATTCAGGGAATACACCACAGTTAACCTTCGAATACCAACTAATTTAAAAATTAACTATTTATCTTACAAATGGTAAACACGTATTATGGAGAATGTTGATGAGTTCTAGCTAATTAGTATTCTAAAAGTCACATAAAGAACGGTATCTAACTTATATAATTTTAATGAAAAAAGGTACTAAATTACTTATGATTCAATCTTAGCTGTAATTCTAGAGCTTTCTAATTTTTAAGTAACTGAATTTATTTATTTTTTTCTTCTATTTTCCGATGAATGAATATTGAAAGATGTTTAAAAATAAGTAGCATTTTCAATAGCATAATAAGAGGCTATTTTACATATGGTATTTTACCTCAAGGTATTTTAAAGAGTTAATAATAGTTTATTGTTGGAATGCATATGAAAATATTAATAAAATCATAAGATAAATAAATAAAATAGTTATAATAGTTCATTTTTGAGCAATTCGTCCAAGTGTTTGAAGTTTTTTAATTGAGCCAAATTTTTTCTAAACAATTAACCATCTAATATTTTAATAATATGTTAAATCTGTACATTGTTATCCAACTTGTGTTACTATAAAAATTTCTCGAATTCAATATTTCCATGTGATGTATACCCTGATCTTATCTAATGTCTATTAATATTTAGTTATTCAATTATTTAATCCTGTAATGCAAACAATAAATTCGCAAAAGTTTTTTACTGTAATGGAATATAATATTTGTAAAATTAAAAAAAATTAGGCACTTCGGGATTAAATAATTAAAAATTATTGATTATAAATCAGAAATAAATAATGTCATTATTTTATCTTGTGAAATATTAAAATTATCAATTATTTGAGATGATTACGGTAGTTTAATAAATATTTAAGAAAATGATCGTCACAGTACTTCTTCGTAACTTTCCCAAGTCAGGACCAAAGCAGAAAATTAAAAAAGTGCATCACTTCTTGCAGAAAAAAAATTGTAAGTATAGAATGAGAAAACAGGTATTTTGTATTCTTTTTTCTACTCACGCAAGACTGGAGAAATAATGAGGGTAGCTGTTTTCCTCGAAATAAGAAGAGCGACAAAGTTTTAGAAAGAAAAATTACAAAGATAGTACTGCAGTAAGGACATCTTTACATAGTTTCTAATACTTGTTAACAAAGATAAGGTTGCTAATTAGTACGTTTACTCTAACACATTTATTGCATATGATCAATTTTTCATAATCATGCTGAAGTACCTTCGGTGTTTAATAAATCAAACAAAATAAATCTAATTCATTTGTCAGAGTAATTGAAACAATTCATTTTGATTAAATTTTTTGAAATTATTTACAAACTTAATTTGGATTTATTATTTGAACTTCATTATGAAATAATCACGTGATTATTCATCTATCGAAAACAAAACTGCTATTTTTTTAATTAGTACTTTTTGATTTTATTATTTTGTGTTTTGGTTTTTTGAATTACTTTTTTATAATATTATCCATTATAATAAATTTAATATTGTAAAAAAGACTCAGTAAGTTTTAATCTAGAGTTGATTAATTTTTAAATGCTTCAAATATATATGTATAATTTTTACAGCTAAGCTATAAATTAATTAAGCATTACATTAATAATTTAATGAGAAAAATAAATAAACAATAGAATATAAAATTAATAGCCCATTTGGTCCATAATTTTGTCGGCGTAGAGGACCCAACAATAAAATTGAACGTAGCTAATTTAAATTGAGAAAGAAACTTATACATTGAATATTGTCCTGAATATTTTGTGTAATAACAGCATATTCTAATAATAACAATGATATGAATGTAAATTTTTAGTCTTCTAAAATACTATGCATGGTTTGAAGATCGTACGTGAATATTAAATTTAAACGATAAATTAAATAATATTTATTCAAGTTATTCTTTCAATAATCCACCAACCAGTAATATATTTAAAATTCTCAACTTTTTCAAGCTTAATACGAAAAAAAATTTTTTTTATATTCAAAAGCTTAAAAAAGTTAATTCTTCAAAGTAATATTTAAATAAAAAATGATTTCTCAAATTGACGAATCAACAAACCATGCACTTCCAGTTCTATAACATCAAATGATTTCCACTTGGAATATCCATCTAAATAACTTCGTAGTATACCAGCAATATTGTGAATCATATTCTCGAAGGCAGCATATAATTCACCAGTTTATAACACGATTTCCAGCAGACTCAGTAGTCTCTCTGAATCTTCTTTTCATGTGAATAAGAGCTGAAGGGTCAAGTTTATATCCTCTTTAGAACCATAGGCTTCGACATTGATATGTGTACATGTGGTTGTTGACATTTTTTCAGTCGCACATTATTTATTGAAAATCGTGCTCAATTCTCTGTACATGTCTCTACAACAGCCACCAGCGCACATCATGTAAGTTATGACGTTCATTCATGTACATACATGCATCAACATATATGCACATAAATCTATACAGCACGTTTTTTCTGGTAATCACAAATTATTATTCATTATATTTTCCATTTGTTAAAGAATGTCATAAACGTGATGTGAATTTATTTTAAATAAGATATGTCCTTCCATTACAATACAGCTGCATACAAATATATACACATTTATTCTGGATATTAATTATAACTGGTGTTCCATCAATGATACTCTTAGAATTTATCTATGAATAAAAGCATGTTTTTGATTGTTGTTTACTTTTTTGAGCATTATACGTCGCAACAATACATTTCTTTTTAGAAAATGGTCTTAAACGGATCCAGAGATACGCTGAAAGTGTACATGAGGCTAGTAGAACTGCCAGTAAGACAATTAAGGTAAGGGCAAATCCCGGGGTCGTCATACAGATTAAAGTTGATCCCGGCATACTCTCCTTCACGGGAAAGACAATTGCAGAATCAGTCGTAGTTTCTTGATTAGTTTCATCAATAGCAAAAGTTAAATCTCCAGTTGAGACAACTCTAATAATTCTATTTACTCCAACTGTTTTTAAAGGAGCTTGGCTGACCTGTCGTGACTTTCTGCGTCGTTCATCACGCGGTCTTCCAGCTCCAGCTTGAAGATATGTGTCTATAGGTAATGGTAGTGGTTGAGGAACACCGTAGCCCACATCCGGATGGTGATTCTCAAGTAAGCCAGGACCGGGATCTAATGGTCCAGATTCAGAACATTGATCAGGACAATGGTATCTGCAGATTTGAATAGTGCACTGGAAATGAACTTCCATTGAATCTGGGAATTTAAAAGCTTGGAAGTGAGCATAAGATAAAACTGACGCACTGGCTCCAAAGTTTTTGATTTTTATAAATCGAGACATGAGTTTGGGTCGTGTTATGCATCCCTTCTGATCTACTAATTGAATTGGAGCACGTTTACCGTCATGAGCAACACAATTACGTACTAACATATCAAATTTAGCATCATCATCTTTAATGGCTAAAACCATAGTCATTGTTTGTCCTATTTTTACTAACCCTGATACTTCTGATGCCCATGGACCTTTGCCTACTTGAATTTGCATCCAACAGCCGACATTATCTCCAGCAAAGTCTGCACGAACAACGTCCAACATGTCTACGGGGAAAGGTCTAAATGATACTGATTTTTCATAAAGATCATGCCAAGTGCACCGTAACTTTCTCGCTTGATCCCAGACCTCTTGAACTTGAGCGTCGTATTGAATTACAATTATGTTCTCGAAATATGTTCCCGATCCAGATTCTGCACCATAACCATAAAGACCATTTTCAGTGTTGCCAGCCGTTCCACAGGCATGAATTCCAATTTCAAAGTTCACTGAGGTTTTTCCTGATCCCGGCGATAGATGAACACAATTTGAATTGCTATAATGTCCTTTACTGAAAACTATACCGAAAAATGGTTTATCAAAGCCAAGGAACACTTTCATTGAATTTTTTTCACATTTTACATCGAGTGACACGATTTTTGGCATATCTGGAATCGATACTGGCCAAGATTCACCACCAGATCCACTACCAGTTGTAAAAATTTTGTCTAACGCTTCATTTTGTGATTGCTGTTTGTTGTTAGAAAGTAGAGGCGGAGGTCTATGGTAAGCTACATTGTGATGAGGACGATTCAGATGTGCTAAACCAACATTGCCTCGAGCAGGAGACAAAGGTAACGGGTGTCGTATACCGGGATTTTTATACTGGTTTGAGTTTTCACTATCTCCTAGTGATTCTACTGCTATTTGATCTACTACATTAGCATCAGTGTCTTGACGATTTGATGCGGAATTTTCATTTCTCGTTTCTTCTCCTGGTATTGCTTCAACTACTTCAACTTCCTCTGCTTTTGTCATCTGAAAAATCAATGATTCATCATCAGTAAACGCCATTATTGCATTAATTATATTTTTATTTAGAATGTTGTTTCTAATTTGTTTTGACAGCATGACAAGTAGAAAATGCTAGATAATAGACAAGTTTAAGTCGGAAAGAAAAGAGTTGTAAAAAGATTAAAAAAATTTATAGGACAAAAAGAGTAAATTTTCGTTTTCCCGAAAATAGGAGCAAAACTTTATTACTCTTGCCACCGATTGCAACACATTTGACCTTCGAGGATAACGGTTCCTCCACTCATTACTTGTGGATTTAACTCTCGGTCAATCGGCCAACCAACTTTACCTGCTCTTGCACTACTCCTCATATTTACTTGTAATTCGAACGTCAACGCCCCTTTCCACATATGCGCTATTCTTATCTTTTCATTATTATTAATACCCGTAATATCACTATCATCTATTATTACTATCATTATCACTTACATTATCAGCATCTCGTTAGATTTATGATAAACGAAACTTGAAAGCATTTCTTCCTGGTTTATTATCATAAATAAGTAATGCTTTTTTAGTAATAAATTGACGGAAATTACAAGTACGAAATTGTTTGAAATTTGATCTATCGAGAGAATTCTCCGAGGAATGTAAGATGGATTTCAAGGTTCCCAAGTAACATTCAATCGTCGCCTTTGGCACTAGGTCAGCTCAAAATCAAGTATAACGGTGATCGTTCTTTACTTTTTATATTCTCACTGATTCTTTACGACATTGGGGTTATAGTGTGGTACAATTATTGTATTAATTTCACCGGCACTTGTTAATATACCTTATACAGAATTTTAAAAAAATTATTCCACTTTTTTTTTATTAGAATATAATAAAATTATAACAGTTTCTTTTTTCACTTTATAACATTGAATTTCCTGATTCAATTCAGTTGAAATTTTGTCCTACAAATTGAGATTTATCTTAACATTCAGAATTTCACTACATTTCTTTATGTTAAAAAAAAATTCAAAGTATTATAAAAGATTGAATAAACGAGATATTGAATTTTTCATGGAGATATTGCTATATAGAATAACTAACATTATGGTATAATTTTTAATTTTGTACTTACCCCGCCGAGTAGGAGACAGACTAGAATAAAACTATTCAACATTCCGTTTGAAAGTTGAGATCCAATTATATTATCCTAGATCCTGCAATGAAAAATAATCATAATAAAATCTTGGCAAAATTGGTAATGGTATTTTCATGATAAATTCATGTGTTTAAACAGAAAAAATAATCTTCCTTTGAATTGTTATTAAAAATTTAACTATGTTAGGAAAACATTGATATGTTTAACATCCATACGAATAATACGACCTCCGTATCTCATTATGCCTCATTGGTATTATTTGTTATCTTCTTGTTAAAACGTTTTTTTAATAGAAATTAAATACATCATTAAATCGAGAATTAATTTTTTGTGCTAACATAAAACATGGAAATATATTAAATAATTTTTGATAATGGTAGTTGCTATTATTGTTATTATTATTATTTTGTTGATGAATAATTTAAAAATTTTATTTCATACAAATAGAGAAATAGTTAAACAAATGAACGTTTTTTGCTGAAACTAATCATCATGTTGAATAAATATAGTATAATTATAACAATAGGATTGATAATAATGACGTTAACTGTGCTTGGGAGAATATACCTGCATGAGTAGCATGTGGCCTACTGATACATAAAATCAACTTGTGTTAATCTCATGCTTTTCAAGAAGTCCGCACGTGTTCCCTTACAAGTGTTTCATTCTTATCCAAACAAACCAAAATTTATTTAATAATTGATAAAATTCAATTTTCTTAAAAAATTAATTAAATTTATCTACTCCATAACGAGTTACTGAACCAGTTTATTAGATACTTTTGTAAAGTCATCTTTAGGGTAGATTTTTTTTTGGCCTATGGCCTAAAAAATATATTAAAATAAACATCATTAAAATAGTTTAAGGTCTTAATGATAGTCATTTATTGATGGTTGGCTTGAAAAATCGGAAACGTGAAACGTGAGTGCTATTTGTTGGAGATGATGTTACTAAAAGATCTAACAATGTACACACACATACCTTAGACACTTACTTGACCCACTTAACTTTGCATTATACGAATCAGTCACTTCGTTTCTTTAAATGCTTTAAATTTCATGAGTTATGGGTTAACCGCTTTGAATAATTTATTTTATTTATGGAATAAGATCCTTAAAACTTATTTCTATCCAAACTTTATTGATGCTTTATATTTACTCTTGCTGTAACTGTTTTTGAATGTGGGTTAAATCAATAGATAACTAATTAAATTTTTAAAAAACGAATTATTAACGTTTAAACTTTAAAATTTTTTGTAAATAGGATAAAAATGTTTTTAAATTTGTTTTAACAACAATTTTAACTCTTTAAACTAAAAATTAATGTGTATTATTTCAATTTCAACCTTCTCTAATTTTCTCAATTTATCCATCTTTTAGATTAGGTCCATTTGAAGGTCTACTTATCCTGCCTAACGAGAACAAATCTGCAAAGTTACTCAAGATTTACCAACCGGGGTAACAGTAAGTAATTTTGAAGTGAAATTAACTTGGTGATGGACATTAGACACCTTTTTGTGATTACTAAGTGAGTGAACTTTTGAATTTATCTTTCTCCAATGTTCATATCCTCACCATCTTTTTTTTCAATGATTAAATATTCAATTTTATTATCATCTTTTCGACGTCCTCTATTTAACAGAAAACAATAGAAGGATTACGTCAAGTTCATTATTGATTAGAGTAAATTCCTTTCAATAAATCCCTAGAAAATTGAGGTTTAGTCGAACCAATTCACATCTTCAAATGGCTTACATTTGTCCTGGAAACAATAGTTATCGATTGATCAGTCTCCTGTTTACTTGTTACATTGAGTTTATTTAATGGAATAATTTTTTTTTCAGTCTTTAAATTCATTTCATTTTCTTACTGCTAACATTTTTATTACATGCCAACTATTCAACTCCAACTTTAAATTCTCACAATTAATAAAATAGCTTTACACCCATAAAAATCAAGAAAAAACTCTACCAACTATGAGCAAGATTTTATATTAGATCATTCATATAATCATCATTAGTTCCTTTGTATAAATAAGATTTGCTTCTCTTTAAACTTCTTTGGATATCCTTATACAAGAATTGGACACGCGGGAATGGAATGAGATCTTTGCCAAATACACATAACGGGTTTTATTGGCGTTCGGAGCAATTTAAACGTTTTTTTTTCTATTATTATTCTGATGGCAATATTTGTATAAAAACTTAGTACATACAAAATAATCAATGTGAATAGCTCGGAAACTAAATAATTCAATATTCAAACCCCTTTTGTACGGATTTAAAAAAAGGACACGTTTTTATTCAATCATTATTGAAATACAAGTTTTGTTTTATATACCAAATAATACAAATTGATTTATATCGATTTTGCTATCGAATATTGATAATTCTGCGATTCATATATTACTATTAAAAATACAATAGCTATTAAAAATAGAGTTGATATTCGATGTTTATCTACGAGAACTTACATGTTAGATAATGCATGCAAATTCTAATTTTTTAATAATTAACTACTTTTTTGTTAATTTGCTGTTATTAGAGTAATAAATATTTTATGAGATCCATAGAAAGATTTTTTTTTCCAATTCAATAATAATTACCATTATAATGATAATAATGATTATAAAACGTTTGATTAAGTGTGTAAAGAAATGGTAATAGGGAATGCTTCATTAATTTCCATAATGAATGATAAATGGATCTTAAAACTTAATGAAGTGATAATTAGGTAAATAGATAAATTAACTTACCTGGATAAATGAAAACAATTGATTAGAATGAAAATTCCACCTTCACTGTCACCCCAATCACTATCACAAGTCTATAATTATATGAACCACTGATGGAAGAGTGTCGAAGAGTCAAATGAGCTCAAGGCCACCGCAAGCACGTTGGAGTAGCCTGACTGAGACGGTAGTGGATTGGGATATGATGCGTGTACGCGGTAACTCTTCGAGTCAGAATGGGATACACCTGTCTGATATACAGAGTATACTATAACGTCGCGCGTCCCGCCCCCTGACCCAGACACGACAGTACAGTTATATAGGTCTCCCTCGTCTTCAACACCCGACAACTATATACCAATACTACACCATCACCATCATCCACTACATGGCTTTACTCAAAACAGACCAAGCCATAGTTACATAGCATCCCCCATACCATGTCATTCTGGACCAATCCCCACCACCTATACGTCACCTTAACCTCATCGTTTTTCTCGACCTTTACAGTTTGGCACCGTTGTCTCATTCTCCAAGACCACTTCCTAATCGTACATACTCTGTTCCTCATCAGTACTCCCTTCCTGTTTTACTCCTTATTCATTCACTCCTTTTACCACTACACATCTTGCTACTGTGTATTCCTTCATACACCTGTGGATGTGGTACAAGCAAACTTGACACCATTCAAGGTCTAAAGAGGGGTCATTTAATTCTTTATTAAAACGCGCTCATTTTTTTATTAAAAAATTTTTTTTTTATAGGAATTGCAAAAAATGGTCTAGAGAGAACTGTTTTGATAATTGGTGATATAATAATTACTGTAATTAAATAAGCTGGTTTAATAAAAAAGATTACATAAAATTATTTAAAATATTAAGTAGACCAGTTTTGGAGCAATAATTGGCAAAAAAACAAGCAATTAAATTTTATGAAAAGAAATATTTAGTAACAATATAAAAAAATGGTTATTATTTAATTAAATATTGATCTAAATATTTCAACGGTGATTTTAAATACGATGAAATAAAAAAAAACTCTTTAATAATAAATAATACATTGTAGTAAAAAATGATAAAATAAACAAACGAGTTAGCGCTTAATAAGTTTATTAATTTTTTAATTTGAGTTTTTATTATATATATCGATTGTATATCTATAAAAAAATAAAGTTGATTCATAAAAATCATGAACAATTAGTCTCCTAGATTTTTGGAGCATGCTCCAAAAATATCCAAAAATGTTTTTCAATGAAAAAATTATTTATAAATAATTTAGAGTCTAAAAGTGATGTAATAGTTGATCCTTCTATTAAATGTCTCTTATTTTGCAGAAGTTTTTTTCTATAAAATAAACGAAACTATAAATCATTTATTTATAAGCTTAATTTTCTCATAAATTTCTTATTTAAATAAATTACTTCTTAAATGTCTTCGTAATTTCTCAAGAGCGTAATTTTTCATGCAAGACGAAAGCACCATAAACTGTAAAATAGATTTAAAATGTTTCACTGATTATTTATTAAAATTTCAAGTATATCGTCAAATTGGGTGAGATTAAGAAACTTTCTGCTCACGTTTTCATCAGTAAATGGATTTTAAGATGGTCAATGGACATTTTATCGATGTAGCGGGACAGTAAGAGAGAGCTTGTTCCAAATATCGAATAATCGACATGGGTTACATTCCATCATTTAGAGTCGATATTAATCTTCGCATACGCCTAAATATTTAAACCTTTCATTCCTTTTTTTTCTGCAGATCATTCCAGGAAAATAATCCAAGTAAAATAATGGTAAATACCAATAAAAAAATATCAAATAATGAAATGAAATTTATATTATGTAGTAAACGTTTAACAAATCGACCGACTGACCGACCGACCGCCGCCGCTGTGACATCGTCATACGTGGTCATACGTGCTGCATGCGATGCGACTGACCTACACCTAGATAAATGAAGACACGCTTGCGCACCAATAAGACAGTATAGTACCAGGGAGTGAGAGAAACATGAATACTGAATGCAATTTAGTGGACAGACAACAGAGAAAGAGAATGAAGATGAGATGTAAGCGTGAGTATGAACCTAATTGCATATAATGTATGCAACAGTGTGTTCACGTCTTTTACAATACAACTTCAATGTAGAAGAATAGCAATGTCATGATTTTTATTTTTAACTTGTAAAAAATAAATACTAGATGTCTACTTAACAGAAAATAAAATACCATGATATCTACCAGAGCTAAACCTATTAACAATAATTAAAAATTTTTTTAAATACCTCTGATACATTTTTTTAATTGTTATTTTTTAAATAAGTCAATTTTGTTAATTGCGGCTGATAATCATCTTCACGCATTTAATAGATATAATAAATGAATGCATTCTTCTAAGGAGCAAGAAAAAAAAAATATATAAGAAAGTTGTTTCCCTTGAAATTTTTCGAAAACTCTATTGTATTTTAGAAATTAAGGGGCGGATACCAGTACTATAAACATCCTGACTAAAGTTGCTGTCTTGTACTGTGGTTATTTTTTCTATATAAGCAGATGCAGCAGTTTAGTTTGAGACGGCACCTGATTGATACTCCCTTAATCTTGGTAAACCTTTTAAAGATGATGAGATTTCTTTTAAGAATTGCGGAGGATATACCTGACGGATATCCCGTGAGAATTTCAAACTTACAGGACTTGAGAGTGATGGAATTATTCTTTGGTTATTATCAAAAAAGTATTAATCATTCATTTTTGATGTACCTATCATATTATCTATTATCCAGTTCAAATAAATGATCATTTTTCGGATTTTATAGTTATTAAAAATCTCATTAATTTTATTAGGATTTTTGAAAATAAAATCAATATTTTACTGAATTTACGAAAATTAATGAGATTTCTTTTCAATATATTGTGAATCGTAGAATGTTTGTGTACATTTTTCAATACAATTTTCGGAACTAAAAGGACATGATAAATTATGTCTATTGATGGCATATCAACATTCACTCACATTTTAAAAGTTAAAACTTTTTTAATGTCTAGTGAATAACATTTACTTGCTTTACATCGAATTTATATACATTAAAATTTTTATGTATTGCATTAATTTTTTAAAAATAATTTTTTTCTGTGAAAACAAAATAAATGAAATATTTAAAAAATATGTGACAGTGTTAATTATTTATAATTGTTTTCTTTTTTGTTCAATAAATATTATGATTATTATTTATAAATTTTCTCAAATAAAATAAAAACTAAAAAAACGGCATTTCAGTAATTAATCAGTTAATTTTCATCTTATTATTTATTATTCTCATGATCTAAGTCATCATATCATTTTATCTTATTTGTCAATCTAAGATATTCTTTAAATCTAGTACCTGCCACTTGTATCATAACGAATCATACAATGTATAATAAACATTTATTTAATGACACTAAATATATATGTACAATTAACATTCACACTTTTTTTTAATATATTGTTGCACATTTCATTTAATTCATGATTAAAAAAATGGTTGATTAACAATTAAAAAGTGACTTTGTTGTTTAATTAATTTCTTTACTATTGTATTAATTGCAAAAAAGTGTTAACTATATCATTTTTAATCATATTTTCATTGTGTTTAAATTTCTTCAACACGTTCCATCTGTGATTTAAAAAAATAAATAAATCATTTGAAATAAAATCAGCAGCCAAAGTGTGCATTTTTTTATATGCATATTTTAAAACTTGAAAAATATATATAATTTTACACAAGTGCTGAAGCAGGTAGAGAACTATGCTTTGGTTTAGTTTTATTAAGAAACACTTTGATGCATCCGTTGAAATCAGCGCTAACTAAAACATGTCCACCGCATCCCTTTGTCCTTTGTTCTACGACAGGATCAACAGGATTAGCTGTTGCTTTCGAGTCATTTTTATTGTCCTCTCGTCCTTCCCACTGTTCTCGCGCTTCAATTTGCCGAATTATACTATCAGGATTTGGCGCAAAAACAGCACAAGTAACAACTGCATTATGAGCCTTAATACCTTCCCAAAAATCATTACGATCTCGTCGAACACTTGAAAACTTTGAATAATCATGATGAGTCTTCCAAATGTAAATACATTGATTTTCCGATCCCGCCACAATGTATTGTCCGTCTGGGCTAAAGCTTGCTTTGATTTGACTGCTAACATTAACGTATCCTTTATACTTACAGGATAGATTCAAATCTCTCAAGTCATATAACCGAATCCGCGAGTCATTAGAAGTAACTAAAATTTTATCTTCACCTGGCATCGGTTCAATACCACTAATCTTTCTTCCTCGAGAATTTTTTCCTCTCGTCGATCTAACATCTATTTGAGTATGATATTTCAACTGATCGGTATTATAAAATATACAACGACCATCGTACGATCCAACAACAGCAAATTTACCGTTTTGACAAAAATTAGCAGCTGTTATTAACTTAGTCTGCCCATCAACTTCATTCCAAACTGCTACTTTCTTATCTGGAATGTTCCAGAGCCGTAATTTACCATCGAGAGATCCAGATAAAAAATACCTGTCATCACGCGGATGGAAAACAATCGCAGTTACAAAGTCAATATGTTGAAAACAGCATAAACACTCTTTGCGCGAAATGTGCCACAATCTGACGGTTTTATCCATTGATGATGACAATACAAAGTAATTTTTAGACCATGATACATCTAGGAGATCTGACGTATGACCGGTATATGTACAGAAAGGTTTAGGCATAAAAGGACTTTTAGTTCCTTCAATCTCGCTTAATGCACAAGCGATGACATTAGGATCCTCCATTGACTGTTGTGAGACTAGAGATTCTTGTGATGGAGTCGGGCTTACCTTTTCTGCATTATACTTGGTTCGCATATCTTGAAAATACGTAAAAGCATCTCGTAACACCCAGATTCTTAAAACACGATCTTGTCCAGCAGTTGCTAGTAGTCGTCCGCATGCTGAAAATTTCATACACCAAACCGGACCCACGTGTTCACCACTAAGATCTTGAACATGTTGAAGACACGAAAATTCATAAGGTCCTTTGTGACTATTTGACGCTTTTAGTTTTATAAATTGTGGTTCTCCAGGATAAACATCGTCAACTATATCCATCACATCTTCTTTATGCCGAGCATGAGATACTTCTTGTGCTATAGATTTAGCTTTGTCCATTGTTTTTTTTACAGTTGAGCCCAAAAAGCGTTTTAATTTTTGAGTTTTTTTGCGTACACGACCTACTGGTACATCCTCACCAGGTGGAATTGACGACATTTTGCTATCTACACTCTCTTCGTCACTTTCTTTTTCTTTTTCAAGACTGGAATTACTCACGTATTCAGATGTTAATCGCATTATGTGTAAGGACAAAGGGTTCATACATTGTGGAAGTTTGTCTTCAGCAATACTTAATGGAACACGCTCTCCAGTATCCAAATTTAATACTGTTACTTGTTCTAATATTTCCTGAAACAAGTAATGCATGTCATGTAAATAATCTTATTATGAAATAATTAACAATAATTTTGTTACATTAACTTAACTTGGTTAAATAAACCATAACTAACTAGAATTACAATACACAATAAGAGCTATCATGTAATTTGTATAAACTTTGGATAATTTCAAACAAGTAATAACGGGAATGTTTTAATTTTAGAAAAAATATCGAATGGAAAAAATTCGAATTTGTGTATAACATGATTTAACATAAAATATTTACCATATCAGTAAGCCGTTTGCCTGAATCTGTCCTTGTCCTCACAAACATATTAAGCTGTTTCACCATATCTTGATCTCCTGCGGATTTACGTCTTTCACGAGATCCACAATTATTAGCAACTATCCTGTTTTGCCCAAGAGAATATCGTCCAATACTGTTACTCGATATAGAACCCATCGGGCTATTTGATTTATCACTTGACTGTAAGCTCAACAGTTCAGCTTTCATTTTTTCTAATCGTTCCAGTTCCTCTTTTGATGGACCTTCAGCTTTTGATTTATCCTCATCCTTAAAAATTATCAAGAAAAAAACTTTATTCATTGTTAATAGAAAAAAATAAAAACAACTAAAAAAAATACAATTAATACTACTTTTTACTGCAGCTGAAATTAGCAGCATTTTTTAAATGTCTATAAACAAATCAACCGCATGGATTGCTAATAAATGGAATGTACATGAAGAGAACATGTAACAAGAGAGGATGAATTTTGAATAAAAAAAACCACTTAAAGGCAATACGATGAACAATAGCTTGATAACTTTAATACGCTTTTAAAATCGACAGGCAATTTTTAACAACCACTTTTTAAAAACACTGACCCGATATTGATGGGTATAAAATCCTCTCATAGTGTTATACAACTCGAAGTGAACTGGAATTTTATTATTCCTTAGGTAAAGCACGAGATTACTTGAAGAACTTGCCTGAGGCTTTACGACGTATTGACCTTTGGTTGCTGACCTTATGTCCAATGAATGTTCAAATTCACGCGTTATTGACTCTATTGTACTTGCTGGACTCGGCAGTGATGATGATGCAAGTACAAGCCCGTCTTCATTCGGAGGCTAAAAAAAATATTTAATTTGCTTTATTTGCTTAATAAAGTTCTCTTTCTATCTTTCATTTTCTATAAGCATAATACTCACAGCAAGATCAGTTGGTGTATGAGCTTTACACTTTTTCTTTTTTCTTGGTGGAGCAACGGGTACAGAATCCTGATGATTGCTATCTACAATTTTTCCATTAGTTTTTGTGCTAGCTATAACGTCTGGCTCTTGAAGAACAACACTAGATTCGCACTGTGATGGTAATCTATTTCTATCATCAACTGGACTATCTTGAACTAGATCTCCAGATAATGTGAGTATACTAGACGACTGTGAAATTCTCTCTGACTTTGTATCTTCATCTTTATTAGGAATATTTCCTACAAATGACATTTGAGTATCGCGTGATAATGAGAGTGGACACGAAACGCCAGGTATTACTATGTTAGATGTAGTATCGGATCCTCCAGCTAATATTCTTCCAACTCGACCCAATGACGTCATACTTTGAAGGCTAAGAGTATCATGCTCAATTATACGGAATGGATGTGATGTTTTTGATGGCGTAGGATATACTCCTTCAATCGATGATGTCTGACTATCAGGTGGTGAATTATTAACTGGAATATCATCATCTTCTGTTTGCATCCTTTGTCGGAGCTCACGGAATCTCCGTCGTCCAACAATCTTATCAGATGATGATAGTATTTTAACATCATTTTCATATTTCTCTACATGACCACTTGTTTTTTTGTCTTCTGATGAGTTACTAGTTACCACAAGCGGTTTTGGGTCTGGGGGCTTTACAAAAACGTCAGATTCATCTGGTAAACTAATTGACGTTAGTGACTTTTCATATTTGTTAGAATCTCCAGATATGGATTCTCTTGGTTTACTTTTTCTGAAATGAAAAAACTTATTATTATATGATATATAATTACCAACCCATAATTAATACAATTGATGAGTAAAAAATGATTCAAAATATTTGTTGATTATCATTTCAGAGTTCATTATCATTTGAGTATTCAAATATGTCATTTCGATAGTTATCACTCATATAACGTAGGTATGAATAAAATTATAACGAATGTTGAAGTATTTACCTTGAACTCCGATGAAAACTGTCATCTTCAGCATCAAAAAACTCCTCAGAATCAGTGCTATCTCCTGACATTTCACACTTTTATTGTTGAATATTGCCACCAAATTTTCGACTAACATCGATACTACCACTAATTGCACGCAGTGTTCACTGTACAAAACATAAATTATATTCCATTTAACTTTAAATTTTAAAAAAATATTCTAGCCTTACGTCTTTAAAGACAGCTGAATGGTCTTGGCATATAGGAACTAATTCTCAACTGCATATATAATACATATATGTATACACAACCAATTGCATATTTCTATTTTTGCGATTAGTATTGTAAGGAAATGTATTGCAGAGTCACATTCATGAAATATTTTAGTTCTCGAATGTTGAATAATCGAGATGTCAGGAGAGTTTTCGGTTACAAAAGAATAAACCAATAGAATTGCAGTTTACTTCTAGAACCATTTTTCATTAGTAGAAGGTAAAGAAGATTTCTTAGTCCCTCGTGTGCTCTCGTAAGCGATAGAGCCACTGAGAGCCACGGACTGTCATACATAAGCAAGATGGAGGATCTCGCAGTCGAAGTATGCGGCGAAAACGGAGCATATTATAAGGTTTATTATGTGATAAGTATACGTAAATTAGTCATAATAATAATTACAAAAGATTCATTAAGCTTTAGTTATTATTACTTATATTTATCCATGCTTTAAGAGCTTATACTTTCGAAACAACAAACCCCTTTTATATTGCATTCCTGGTATACAACGCGCGGCTTCTACGACGCCATGACTCCCCATTTTGACAGGGCGTGATTTTTTTCTTTAAATATTTTTAGCTACACTATTTATTCCTTTATTGTTACTTCTATTTCTACAGCTTAAATTAAATATTACTTTTATGTACTGAAAATATTTTCGTTATAAAAAATAGAAAAAAACTTTTACTTTCGTTGCTTTTTCAGACATTTTTCAAATTAATTTTTTACTATCAATCATTTTTATTTTCCAGGCCTACGTAACGGATATATTTGATAATGAAGTCTTGGTGGCATTTGATAATGAGTAAGAATCATTTGAATAATATTGCAATTGTTTTATGGATTAAAACATAAACAGATTTTGTTCTTTGTCCTAAACGAAACGTGACATTTTTTTTTCTTCATTTTTAGTTGGCAGCCGGAATCAAAGTTTCCTTTTGCTCAAGTTCGTTTACCGATGAAAGATGGACCAAAACCAGACTATCAAGAAGGTCAAGAGATTGAGGTCTATTCACGTGCAAATGATCAGGAAGCTTGTGGTTGGTGGAGAGCGATCATTAAGGTAATTTTTTAAATAAATAATTATGACTTATATAAATAATAAATAACCAACGTCATTCATTTGTTATCAAGTTTTTAAATTTTATATCATTGGCGCTAATAATTATTATTATCTTTGTTACAGATGATTAAAGGAGGATTTCAAGTAGTAGAATACCTAGGATGGGAATATTCTTATACAGAAATAGTTGGCGCAGAGCGTATTAGAATGAAAAATACAAATCCACCAATCGACAAGAATACTTTCCACAAAATTGAAATCGATGTACCTGAAGAACTAAGAGAATTGTAAATTTACATTTTTATTAATATGAACTTTATTCTTCTAAATTAAAAAATTAATTCAATATTAATCATAAAATATAAATTTGTGTTATAATCATTTTTATTTTCTTTATAGCGCTAAAATGGACAATGTACACAAACAATTTCAACAAGCGATAGGGGCAGCAATTTGTCGATACGTTCCGGAAAGAGGAGTTCTTTTAGCTATTTCTCGTAATGAAAGTATCCGCCGACATAGTACGATGATACAAGAAATGCACTTTCGTAACCTTTCACAAAAGGTGATATATAAATTTTTCGTCTAATTATTCCCATTTATAAATCAACTTGTTCCATTTTGCTCATTTATTTTCTTTTTTTAAAGGTTTTGTTACTTAAGAGAACAGAAGAAGCAGCTCGTCAACTAGAATCGACAAAATTACAAACCGTTGGCGGGTAAGTTACCCCTTTTATTTTTTGCAATAACTTTTTTATCATATTTAAATGACATATTTCAATTTTTTTAATTTAACAATTTTTTAATCTTTTCTATTTTGAATTTATTATTAATAATTGTTTTAACAATTGTCTTGATATTTTTTTAATAGTTTTATTAATTTTTCTTAAATTATGTACATAGGAATGTTCGTGAAAATATCGAAAAAATAAATAAACACATCCTATTTGCTAATGTATAAATATGTAGCTTTCATTAGAGGACATTTTGTCTGTTTTCTCGTTTCAGCAAATTTCGATGTGTCTCAGAGTTTGAGGCAGGAGCAAGAGCTAATTCAAGGTATTAGATATATAAAATACATATTAAATTGTAATGTCTTATTTCAAACTTGTACTGATTTATTTTTAATTTCTTAAAAATAATTTTCATGATTCTTATAATTTTAAAACGAAAATATTCAATCAAAATTAGATATACACACAACTTCTTTGTGTGTGCATGACGATTTTATTTTGTTTATTTTCGGTAACAATTATGTTAAAAAAAAAGACTCTTGGCCTGCCCATATCGAGATACACTTATCAATTCATCGAACATAAAATCATTGAATTAGAAATAAAAAAACGCTAAAACTTGAAATTTACAATAAAAAATTCTAGTTATAGAAAATCATTGGATATAATAATTTAGAATATTCTTATAATAATAACACTTTTATGCATGTTTTTATATTGCACGTTTTAATCAATATGAAACATTGAATTTTTTTTTTTTTAATCTGTAATAAATTGTTTTTTTTATTACCCGCATATGTTCCTCTAGTGAAACTACTGATAAGTTATGGCTTAATTTAGTAAAAAATCTATGTTGATATAATTTTTTCAATATGTTATTTAATAACACATATGCTATCAACTCGAATCACGTCAAAGTGTCTTAAATAAGTATTTTCATTCAAATCATTTTAACTTATAACTATTTCTTTCTTCGTGCAGATATTCAGATGAATTCAGTGTTCGAGAAGATCTAATGGGTCTAGCTATCGGCGCACACGGAGCTAACATCCAACAGGCACGAAAAGTTGAAGGAATTACTAACATTGAGTTAGAAGAAAATTCGTGTACATTTAAAATCTACGGAGAGGTAAAGACAATCACTGAAAATAATTATATTATCAGAATTTGAGTAAAAATAAAAATTGAATTTTTCCTTTTTCTACAGACCCATGAAGCAGTGAAAAAGGCTCGATCGATATTAGAATATAGTGAAGAATCAATACAAGTTCCTCGAGTTCTTGTAGGAAAAGTAATCGGAAAAAATGGACGTATAATTCAAGAAATAGTTGATAAAAGTGGTGTTGTAAGTATTTTTTTTATTAAAAAAAAGCAAAATTTAATTTTATTGAAAAAAAAGAATAGAGGACTTGTAGGTTTTATTCTTAAAAAAAGAAAAGATATTATTTTTTCATGGGGATTTTTTTTATTATATGACATATAGTTCATTGTTTGTTCTCGGTAGATAACATCTGGCTCGAGTGGGAATATACATACTGATAGAGTAAGTATAAGCTTTAATGTATGTGAATTTATTTCATCTAAATCATCAAAACAATATAATAATTATTATTATCCTTTCCCAGAAAATCTATTTGATATGTTTTAATTTGATAAAATGGTAGATAAACCACTCGGGCCAGCCTTTGATAAAATTTCATACCCTATTTTTGTTTTATTTCATTATCATTAGTATTCACATTAATAACTGCAAAAGATCGATAAAAAAAATTAACGATCTATACATTTTTTTCACAATAGAATTAATGGGTGGTAAGAATAATTTTTGTTCAAACTCATCAACTCATGACTACTTTTTTAAACATTAGAGCACGCATAAACTAAAGGCAAACAAAACAACTGAAATATCAATTAAATATTAAATGTTAAATAAAATTATTTCTAGGTACGAGTAAAAATTGAAGGAGACAATGAACCGGAGCCAACAATTCCTCGAGAAGAAGGACAAGTTCCTTTTGTTTTCGTTGGTACTGTTGAAAGTATCGCAAATGCTAAAGTACTGCTGGAATATCATTTAGCACACCTTAAAGTAAGTTATCATCAAAAACAATTATAAATATTTAACTGAATAATGATTATTTAAAATATATTTTAATAAAATATTTGTATTATTTGTTAATAGGAGGTTGAACAGCTAAGACAAGAAAAATTAGAAATTGATCAACAATTAAGGAGTATGCATGGTTCAACGACTGGCCCAATGCCCAGTTTTCCACCAACAAGGCGCGGGGTTTCGTCTAATCTAGAAGAAGGTGGAGGAGGACGTGGAGGTCGAGGTGGACAATCACGTGGAGGACGTGGTCGTGGACGTGCCACAACTCGTCATAGTACAGGTATTATTATTAAAATAAAATATTAGTTAATAACTGTTACACTTTTTCACTATTAATAAAATTTAATTGAACAGTGAATTCTCGTTATACGTTAGGTTCACGCAGAGACAATGCGGACGGTCGTGATGAAGATCGTATAAGAGACTTACCACCACGCGGAGGTCATCAGAGTCATCAAGGAGGTCACCAAGGCGGTAATAATTCTGGGTACATGAGTGGAAGACAAATGCGACCACCAGTGCCTAGACGTGATCGAAGAGACGATAGACGTCGTACAACAGATGATGAAGAAACCGTTCTGGATAGCCAAGATGTATCCAGTGTTGACAGAGGTAAATTATAGCATTTGCATCAACTCATTTTTTCATATAACAATTTTTAATTACTTTCTGTTTTGTATGCTTGAATGTTATCTTAAGCTTTATTAAAAATCTACTAAATATCATCTTACGAACTGATCTATCTTTGTTTTTTCTTTTGATTTTTTTCCGGAAATAACTTGTTTTGTTAGTGTGTAATGTCAATATTATTTAGACAAACTATTGTGACCATCTAACAAATAATATTTCGGAATGTTGATTTTTTAATTCATTAATAAAATAAACTGCACAATGCACGCTTCACTAACCATCTGATTTTAAGCAATTATATGCAAATTGTTAAAGTATAAAAAATGATGTCATAAGATGGTCACAAATGTTTGTTATCCGTGCGTAGAATCGGTATCGAGTGCCGAAGGCAAGTCTAGAGGAAACAGAAGGAGGCAAATACGTTCAAAACGACGAAGTGCTACACCCGATAGCAGTATTAGAGGTAAAGAGGTGTCTATTTGAGCGAACGAGATTTTCTGTACGAATTAGATTACACTGAGTAAAATTTACGAATGTTTAGAAAAAGAAATTTTCTGATAAATATAATGATGAATGTTTATATTTCTTATAATTAAATAATTATTTTGATTAATTTAGGTGGAAATTCATGTACAGGTGAACAATCTTCAGCAGGAAGTAAAGAAGGAACGCCATCAAATGACATAATTGTGTCAAACAGCAGTGGACAACAAGGTGGGCCAAAAGGCCAACGTGATCGTCGAAACACTCACTGGCGAGCGCCTTCGAATAATAAACCTAAAGAGACTCTGGTAAATGGCACCAGTGGCTAGAATAAATATCTTGAACATAACGTAAACTCGAATTAAAATTGAAAGAAAAAAAAGTTGACGTAAGTGAAAGATATTTTACAACTGAGAAACATTTATATTACCTTCGATTTTGAAAACAAAATATTATTGAATAAAGAAATAATCATAAGCTTATGAACAGCTAAGCTTTCTATCTAACATAATTATGACACATTAACCAATTTATTAAAGACTCATGAAATTTTGAAGTGCGTTGTCTTAATAATTTAAAAAACTTCATTATTCTAATGTAATAATGAAAAGAAAAATTTAGTTATCTACTAATTGTTTGTTTAAGACTGCTATGAATTATTCAAAGTAACAATGACATTTTTTTTTTGCTAATTATTATTAATTTTATAGTTCTTTCTTTACCGGTTCTGTTAAACAATTGGAATGTAGATAATTTAAATAAAAATACACGATATTATTATACAGGAAGTGTATATTATAAACAAATTTATCAGATAACTCGTATTATTGTCATTATGTTGCATGGTTCGTTTAAATGCAAAAAAATAAATGATAAAAATTTTTCCGAATGGATATAATAAATTACTTAGTAATTTGTAATTATCAACAATAATAAGTAATTCATGTAATCTCGTGATGGATACACTATTGGAACGTTTTTTTTTTAATAAAAATAACGAAAACTGTAAAAAAAACAATAAAATCATAAGAAACGAAAAAAATAAATCAACAACTTTTTTCGCAAATAAAGGAATAATTACGATATGTATACACTATTACAAAATAACGTGAAAATAGTGATAATAGATCCTGCTTACCCGGATTGTGAAACTGTGCCTCATGTTTTGTGTAAAAAAAAGGATAGGAGAAGCTAAACAAAAAAAGAAAAATTTTATAATCAATCAATTCATTATTATAAGCAAAAATTTGAACGATAATAGCAGTTGGTTGACCATAAATTTGAATAATTATTTTGAACAATACGTAAAGCCATCTTACTACTATAACTACCCAACGATGTTTTTTTTCTTTCTATTGTGTTGTTATTACTATTACTATTAGTATTATTACAATTATTTGGTTTTTTTAGTATTTTGATTATTAAAACGTACATTAAGCTGATTTGTGTTGAAAAATTTCTCGTTAGGTTCCATTTTTTTATTTTTATTAATTATTCGAAAATAAGTTTAAATGTTCATTATAAGCAGATAATGTTTTAACGTCATCATTCAGAATAAATATGAAAACAACCAAATTTATTTAAGTAAATCGAAATTAATTATTTAATTAAACTAATTAGAGAAAATGAACGAAAAAAAAATAATAAATTCATGTTTTGAAAATATCTTAACTGGAGAAAATACTGACTTAGAGTATTACCTTTATTGCTATATACAAATACTTAGTCACAGCGAAAAAAAAAGCAAAAAAAAAAACAAAAAAAAGTTACATATTAAACAAGAAAGTTATCATTAAATACTGATTGAAAAAAACAGGCTTGATAATGTAAACATTACAATAAACGTAAAAATTGATGTCATGAGCGTAAAATAACTTAGCAAAATCAGTATACTAAGCGGTACAATGAAGGGTAATGGTTTTTAAACATGGAAATTATAACGGATAGTGAAATTTATCAATAATTTTAAATTGTTATTATTTATTTATAAAATAATGATTAACCATCATAATGATGATGTTATATACAGTTTAAAATTATTGACTCAAGATTTGTAATGCACCATTATCTTCCAGAAATGACAAATTCTATCGGATGTGTCCTCAATAAAATGAAGGAAATCAATGATATAATTAATCATAACAATAAAGGGAATGACAGTATGAGGTTTTACATATATTTTTATGCATATACATTAGCATATATGCATACGCATGTATGTAAAACATCCCTTATGAAGAAATAAGCTAATGATGGTCCATTATCGACAATTACATACTGTTGCTACTACTACTACTATACTACTACTTTACTACTACTATATTACTACTACCTAGTACTTTTACCATTTTCACCACTTAAAAAACAAGAATAAGGAAAAAAATGTATTTTGACATCTCGAGGGAAATAAAAGAATCATCAAATATCAAATATTGTCAATAAAAACTACATTAGCTGCCGATGACACGTAATTATATAAATAATATTTATATTAAAAACAAAATAATCGTGACGCGCAGTTATTTAATATGACAAATACTTGGAATAAAATTTAAAAAATACTACTGAGATATCCCCCAACTTGCTTGTTTTCAGATACATTTGTATTGATTGCAATTGTGCGTAATAAGAAATAAAACATTTCTGTACATAGATTGTTTATTCTTGTTGTCTAAATTATAAGGACATTTTTTTCATGTACCTCAATGATCATTTTATTTCAGATAAATATATTTAAGATATTTATTCATATGATAAATGCATTATTATTACATAAATGTTTATGTAATATTCATTGTGTTCATTATAGATCTAGAATTTATAGAAAATAATACTAGACTGTTAAATTTTAGAGAAATATTAATCGAAAAAACTAGAATAGGTATAGATATCTATTAAATCTACCTATTTAATGTAATTTAATATTCTCTATTAATATTAATAATTTTCAATAATAATTATGCAGTCTCGTAAATTATTCTTACAAAAATTATATTTTTTTACATTCAGATATTTTAATTACAATTTTTAAAATATTTGATAATAATATACCAAATAATCATGAGTAAATTCAAAATTTTAATTCATAAAAATATATAATTCTATGTATTTATTAATTGAATAAAATTACAATACAACAGTAAGTATTCATACAAATTATGTATAGAGTATTAGTATAATTATAAAATCCAATGGAAAATATTTATTTACTGAAAAAATAAAATTTACACTCGAAATGCAATACTCATCTTTTGATAACTATTCTAATTTACTCTTTACACTGTTAAGTTTTGAGAGTATGTTTATGTACAATGATGAAGTGAAGATTATAGAATATATTACAGGGAATAAAAATACAAAATGATATAATTAATAAATTAATTAACGGAAATTGCTGGGCCAAGTTGACGCATTAATTCATAGCATTCTTGTAATTTTTTTCGGTCACCAATTTTTTCAAGAGTTTTAGCAGCTTCAGCTAGCATTCCAGCACGCTCACCAGGAGATGCTAATAAGAGTACAGGTAAGTGACGGCATGCAAGACAAAGAGCCGCTGCGTGCTCTCGTTCACCACCACCAACTTCTTGAGATCGATCTTTACCGCATATTATAGAAGAACGAGAATTTTTTTGATGTAAACTCCGGTCTAAAAGTATTTGAGTTTTTACTGGAGTTGCTCCAACCATTATTCGTGCTGTTGCTTCATACAAAAATATTCTCGGTAGCACGGACTGTAAATTGATAGAATTAATTTAAAAGATAATTGAAAAACTTACTCAAAATTAAAGATAACCTTTTATTAATCAAAATATGACTAGTTACCGGAATATATTGACTCAATTGTCTCAAACGTGCTAAATCATGTTGAAAACCAGCCAGAAAAGCATTAGTTATTGGCTGTCCAGAATTGCCATCTAATTCTTGCCATAAATTGGTTCGTAGTTCTAACAACCAATCACAAAGCCACAGCTGAACTAACTATAATGCATGGTGAAATTTATAATTTAAAAATAATATTTAACTCCATAAATTTTTTTATTAGTTTTCAAAATTTATTGCAACATTTGTTGCTACTTCCAGTCACAAGAGTTGCACTGTAGAAGTATTGCACAGTTGAAAAGCATGCAATGCAACTACAATGCACGCTCGTAACAGGCAAATATAATACTTGAACCAAGTGCTCATGAAGTTTACAAAGTTGACAATTATGGCTAAAAAAATACCTGTACATTATGCGAAGATTGTTGTTTACAGTGATAATAAACCATAGAGTCTTCTAAGTATTTTCCTGCTTGATCAATAAAACGAATTGATGATCTATTCGTTGGACGTCTAGCAGCTTGAAGAACACAAAGCACTGCATAAGGTAGTGGATTTTTATTAGATGTTGCATCGTCATAATTTTTGTCGTATGGAAATTTAGTTTCTATTACTGTCCAAGCTGACGTATCTTCTCCTAATCTCCAACTTGCTGCAGCACAGAACACTGAGCCCCACCAAAAACCAATAACGTCTTCAATTTCTACAAATCAATAAAACAATTTACCATTAAATTTTTTTTTAAATCCGTAAACCAACAAAAAATGATTATTATTTATACCTTGAATTGTAATGTTTTCACTACTAACAAAACCACTATTAACTTCAGCAGAAGCAATGATACTTTTTGCAAGATCTAAGATTGTAGAAGCATGTGAATCACCAATAGTTCCAGCAAGAAGTTTCAAACATTGACCGATAAGATGTTCTCTATACGCTCTTGCAGTATGAGAAAGTGGATCAGTTTTAGTATTTTGTGAAGTGAATTCATTATTTGTACAATCTCCATAGTTCCATTTGTGAGAATTTAAAAACTTGGCACCTTCAGAAGTAGTAATCCACTTTAATTTAGGTGGGACAACACAAGTAGAGAGCACTGATCTTGCTTTACCAAGATAATATTTATGAATAAACGGAAACAGAGATTGCTTGAAACAGAGAGCTGCATTAATATAAATTTCCACAAGTGATATTTTAGGAATACTATTCCCAGCAGCTTCTGCATAATTTACTGAAGAAAGCGCCAAGAAAAGTGTTGCATTGGTAGATCCTTGAGAGAGACGAAGACATAAAATTCTTTGATAAACCATTGATAGTTCCATTGCAGAAGTTTCAGCTTCTTGTCTCTCAAATTTCTGTGATAGCCATTTTCCAACAAATAAAACCCACTTTCCGATCCAAAGTTTATGTAAAATTTGCCGAATAACTTGCCAGAGTGTTGCTAAAGCAATTTCTATTCTTGACGATGGAACTGTACGATTAAAATAGCCAAGGCATTTTTGTAAATCTGCATTAGCTTTATCAGCATTGTTTAATGACATATTGAATTCTGCTTGATGACGCCAACGACGAAGTTCTAAGAAGATTTTACTGTCAGTTGAAATCACCGGATCACCGTAAAGAAGCAGTCGACATAAACCACCTACTAAAAGTAATACATTTATAATCCAAAGAATTACACTGTTCCATACTCTTGATTGCATCTCGTCTTGATTTACTATAAACAAAAAATTAGTATCACTTTTTCGAAATAATTATGATAACGAATACAAGGAATTGAAAATTTTAGAATTGAATATTACCTTCATGTATCAAAATAGTTCTTCCATCAAATTTAGTTTCCCCGTAATCACTATTAGTATTTCCAACAGTATTTACAACAATCCCTAGAGGATTGAAGGCAAGGAACATAAAGAGAAATGCACAAAGAGTGAGTCTGGTGTGGTCACGTAGGCCACTAACCGCTACACGTTGAGAATTTTGTTGGAGAAAATTGTCAGGTTCGTCTTTAATAGATAATGGAGAAGCTGGTGAGAGCGGCGCAGGAGCTGGAGATAGAGATGGCTCGCTTGTATCTGACCGTGGAGGTGTAAGATCCCCACATGATAAAAGATCTCTGAGATTTTGTCTTTGTGCTGCCATTTTTAATGACATATTTTCTGCTTTGAGTTTTGCATTAGAGTTTTGTAAAAATCTGTAATAATGAAAGATTATTCAATAGAATGCTTCTAATATTAACATAAATAATATTGATCACCAAAATTTTACCTTATGTAATCAATAGTTTTTCGTAATATCGCCGATTTATTAAGTTTAGCATCAACACCAACAATTATATTCTTCAACTCTATTATTTTATCATTAATAGACGTTCTATACCGTCGTTCAATAGCATTATGCGCACTACGTTTCACTTCTCTCACTTTTGGAACACCAATTGAAGGAACAGCATTCACGCGATTAATTTGTACTTTATCTGTGTCCAAAACTACAGGAATCCCTTTTCAAAAATCATTGTTAAGTTAATTGATTTAATTTCCAATAAAATTAGTAAATATATAATGTGTATCAATTACCAGTAGCTAAAACAGTCCCATTCACTGTATTGACTAAAGTATGAATTTGATGCTGTACAGGAGTAGATGTTGTTGCTTGCGATACTCTAGGATAAACAAGAGATTCAGATTTAATTAACTTCGCTGGTAATAAAAGCTGTCGTTGATTCGCCGTGACAGGTGCTAACGTGACAACAGGTGATTGCAGAGTGAAATTGACATTTTGTGGAATTGTATATTGTGATGTAAACACTGTTGGCGTTGATTGTGTGGCTGATAATTTTCTTGGTTGACAAGGAATTTGCGTTGATTCTAATGAAATATTAGAAGCTTTAGATCGTTGTTGATGCGGCTGTTGTGGTGGTTGTTGCTGTTGTTTTGGCTGTGAATGCTGCTGTTGAGGTGGTTGTTGAGATTGTTCTGCAGTACTGTCAGACATTATTATCACATCTGGTTGTACTAATTTGTCCAAAGTATTTGGATCTTTGAAGTTATCATCAATGTTCATATTAAGAAAATTAAACTGATCATTTTCCATAGCTATCGGTTCGTCCAAATCAGATAAAAAAGTCTCGTCACTGAAGAGATTTTCATTTTTCATTAATTCACTTTCACAGTTCTTCAATAGATCTAAACAATCAATGTAGAAACCGGTATGAGTATTGAACGTTTATCCCACATCGGATAATTAAATTGATTAAATATTCTAAAGATATTCAACAAACTTTTGGAGTAGGATTATTTAAATATTACAAAAAATAAAAACTTTCAACCTAATTGCTAAATACGTACCATCAAACCCAGTCATTTCATTCAAATTGAAACTGTCACCGGCAGGAAAATTTGGGAATTCATTTTCTTGAAGGGGTGTCCACCCACCAGAATTTGCCATTTTTGAATAATTATTATATTAAAGATTATTTATTCACATAGATTTATAATTTAATATCACACATAAATGATACATATCATCTATCAAACGCAATGTGTGTAATACTGAAAAAAATTACAAATGATCATCCGACCTCAGCGACAGCCAATCGTCGTGAACATGCTGATCGGACGATATTACGTCACGATGCGTTCCTCAAGCTATTAAAATGTACACCATAGTCTACATGCGTAAATTCGAAACTTATTTTATCCTTTAATAATTAAAAGAAATTTTTATTAAGTAAAAAATACTCAATGATATTGAAAATAATATATTAATAATATTTCAGCGATTATTAAGAAGAATCATTATTAGATGTAGATTTTATAAAACTATGTTCAAAAGCCAAATACTCCGAATTTTATGTCTTTACGAACAATATTACAAATAAACTTCCTCGACATAAAACCATGTGACATGCTGTAACAATTTTTTATTGGTTCGCCATTTTCTGTCAGAAATAAATATGAATAGGAGATTATTAAAGATAAAATGTTTATGTATTTTTGTTTAATTATTAGATGAAAAATGGAGAACGTGTGTAGTGATGTGAACGAAAAATGTGACCGTCATGTGACCGATGGAAAAAAATGACCATTGGATTTTGGCTGACCAAAAGCTGATCGAAGCTGGTCTGACTTTCATACTGACAACTAAGTAGAGGCTTAAAATTATTTTATTGGTTTTTTTTATTTCCAAAGTCTTAATTCAGTTTTTCACTTTTAAAATTTTGTTTATTATTAATTATTTATCGTTTAACTGGTCAATTATCCATAGATATTCTAAACTGTAACGTTTCGTATTTTCAAATTTTAGCGCTATTTTATTTATATTTGCGACCTCTGATGGTGTAACCTTACACTAAAAAATGACGTCAATTGACGGTCACTGACGATCGAAAATTTCGTGACCTGATCGTTTCAAAAATTGACGGTCATTTCACATCACTAAACGTGTGTCAAATTTTCAAAATGCTGAACTATACTATATCATTGATTATAGCATTTTCTTTTTTAATATAGGAAGTTGATTTGTTGTTTTTCACAAAAAATTTATAGGTGGCATGGCAGCAGGAAAATATTTTTCGGAGCATCAAATCTTATCTAGACATTTCAAAACTTTTCGGCTCTTCCGGTGATCGATGGGTTTTCCGAACACATGAAAGCAAAAGGAACTTACGTGTAAATAGATTAAATTATAATTATTAAGTTAGTTGAATAAATACTTGATTTTATTGGTGTGTATAAAGTATGCTTTGGTACACTTCAATTAGAATTTAGTGAATTTTAAGAAACAATTTAATAAATCGGTAAGCTATATTTTAAAAAAAATATCCTCAATAAAAATATCTTATTAAATAATTGTGTGAACATTTTTTCAATAAGCATCATAGACATTAATATGTAGTTCGTTTTTGTTTGTAAATTATCTATACTATTTCATCATTGAGTAAAAATTTAAATTTTATTATATCTATTCTTTATTTTAAAATTTTGAAAAACAAAATCAATTATAGACTTATATAATTTTTATTTTAATTTTTTTAGATACAACTAATGGCGAGAATAAAAGGCTGCACATTGGTGCTACTCCTCAGTATTCTTATAACTCGCAGTGGAGCACAACAAGGTCATGTACATGACCAAGATTTTAGTGATGATGACCCAAAAAATATTTACACAAGTCCCATAGTTTCTGGGTTTGCCTATTTGGCTGAAAATTTTGACGATCCAGAGAAATTTAAAACAGTTTGGATCCAATCTGAAGCGAAGAAAGAGGGAATCGATGAAGATATCGCTAAATATGATGGTATTAATTTTTTCTAACATAAAAATTCATTTAAACATGTTTATAATACAAATAATCAATTATTTTCAATACGTAGGTATCTGGTCTGTTGAACAGGCATCGAGAAATGCTCAAGAAGGGGATCTAGGATTGGTGTTGAAAAGTAAAGCAAGACATGCAGCTATTTCCGCTCGTTTAAACAAACCATTCAAATTCGATGACAAGCCTCTTATTGTTCAATACGAAGTTAACTTTCAGGACGGACAGGAATGTGGAGGAGCTTATTTAAAGTTACTTACTCAGGATCCCCAGCATATGGATTTGAAGAAATTTCATGATAAAACACCATATACTATCATGTTTGGACCTGATAAGTGTGGAAATGATCACAAGGTAAATAACAGATAATTAAAATCAATATAACGGATATCTTGATTTAACTATTTTGATAATTTTATTTTATTTTAGCTTCATTTTATCTTCAGACATAAAAATCCTATGAATGGAAGCATAGAGGAAAAGCATTGTAAAAAGCCAAAAGAACGTCTTGAAGATTTCTTTAAAGACAAAATCCCACATCTTTATACCCTTATTATACGTCCTGATAATACGTTCCAAATTAAAATCGACAATAAAGTTGTGAATGATGGTTCACTGCTCGATGATTTTACTCCGCCTGTGAATCCTCCATTGGAAATAGAAGATCCAAATGACATAAGACCTGAAGACTGGGATGAAAGAGAAAAAATTCCAGACCCAACAGCTGTTAAACCTGAAGATTGGGATGAAGATGCACCAGCTCAAATAGTTGATGAAGATGACATGATGCCAGTTGGTTGGCTTGAAGATGAACCACCAACAATTCCCAACCCAGATGCAGTCAAGCCTGACGACTGGGATGTAGACATGGATGGAGAATGGGAACCACCTGAACTTCCAAATCCGAAATGCGAAGATGCACCAGGGTGTGGCCCATACAAACAAAAAATGAAGAAAAATCCCAGATTTAAGGGCAAATGGTTACCACCTTTAATTGATAATCCTAATTACAAAGGAAAGTGGAAGCCAAGGCTCATTCATAATCCTAATTATTTTAATGATGAACATCCTTTCAATATGATGCCAATTGTAAGTTATTTTTATCCACCATAGTTTTTAATTTATCTAAATCGAAATTTAAATTGATAAATTGTATTCTAAATAGCACGCAATTGGATTTGAACTATGGTCGATGTCACCGGATATTTATTTCGATAATTTAATTATCACAGACGATGAAGATGTAGCTAAGCAGTGGGCCGATGATACATTTGAAATTCATCGTCAAAAAATAGCTCAAGAAAGTGTAAGTTCTTTTTTTTATCCCATTTTTCTTAATATAATCAATTTTCTTAGAACGATTTTAAATTTTTCGATGAATGATTTTTTTTAAAATTGTGTCAAATTTATATAATGCGGGTACTCAGGCGAGTCTTTGGGGTCGAATGATGCGCTCAATGAATTATAAGCCCGGTTGGTGGGCACTGTATTTCGTTTATTGTACCATACCTATTACAATATACGTTTGGTATTTGTACAGACGATCCAAGGAGGTACACGAAACTAAATGGCCCTTAAAATTATGAGGCTATATTTATTGTTGATGCACCAGTAATTTAATGCTTTTATTACCTTTATTAATTATTCATATTAGAGTTAGACATCTTTGTATTTTCGGAGGCAAAGTGTGCTCTCATAATTTTTTAAAAATAAGTGAGAAAGACACTGAATCTATATTTAAACCATCCATAAGTCTCTTTTTGCTCTAAAAAAATAGAGATTGCCTAGTTCTTACTTATGCTATATATTTTATGAACATACTTAAATCACAATAATCCTTGTAGAAAGTATTGAGCTATTTAATGTAGATTTATTATTTTCCAATCTTAGTGGAGTGTGTGGCGCAAATTCGTAGACTTTACGAGCGAAAACCCATGGATTTGGGCTGTATATATACTAGTCGTTGGCCTACCTGTAATACTTATTATGTATTGTTGCTGTTTCACGTCCCAGGTATTTAAATAGTAGCAAACAATAACTGTAAGTTTTTTACGAAAATTTCAATAAATACTAATTTTACTAATTGCTAATAACAGGAGAAACCAGATAAGTCCGAAGAAAATGAGCGTATAATTCCTAATGAAGAATTAAATGAAACACCAGAAAGTGATGGTATTGAACCAAATCAAATGGAGTCTGTTGACGGTGATGATGATCCCATCATTAGTGAGACTGATGATGTCGTAGAAGATGACAAGGTAATTTATACTGATCTAATTAAAAATATCAATAACTATCAAAAATTTAATTTATTAGGAAACACATGAGGATGGAGATGCTCCACGTCAAAGAAAGCCAAATAAAGAATAATAATGAAAAACTAAGTAACATATAAACGAAAATTAAATAAATTACCATCGAATTTTATGTAATATACTCACATTCCACAACCCACATGTCATATTGAATGATATGATATTGCAAGACCATTTGATAATAATTATGTGAAATTTCATTATTAACTAGTATAATAGATGAAAGTAAGAATAATCAAGTTTGCATTTAACCAAATCGTTCTTTGATACCTAACGCGAATACTTTAATTATGTATGCATTAGTTATACTCACTTATTGGTTTTTTGATAAACAAAAATTATCTGTATTAACTTATTTGATAAAAAAATGCGTGGAGTATAAGTCAAAGAGATGACATAATTTCAACGATATCTCAAAGTATTTTACATGTAATGTAGTTTAAAGACACACAGTCGTCATTTCATTTATCTTGATCCAATAATATCGTGTTCACATTCATTAACAAATCTAATCCTTGCCTTATGTGCATGAATATTTAATGAATAAGATTTTTAATTGTTTGTTCACTTATAACTTAAATTTAGTACATATTCCTTTATAAATTATATTATTGATTATCGTTTTTATGACTATAAATTAAATTTCCTTTTGTTTGTGGATTGCGTTTAATATTCATGTTTGTTTTTTTTTCATTTTTACTATATTTAATAAAAAAAAATCCAAAAAATGTAACACATTGTTATAGCATTGATAAATATTAAACAATTGGAGGTTGCAATATAATGTTGAGCACACAAACTCAGTGCTAGAGTTAAAACAATAAAAAAATTGGTGTATAAAATTTTATTAGAACATGTCTATTTATCATTTATTCTTTTCAATTTAAAATTATCAATAGACTTTAAAATAAATAATTTACAATTTTATTTGAATATTATTTTAATGGTCTCATTTCTAATTAACATGATTTTGATATATCTGTCATAAAATTCACTATCTTGTAAAATATTTTATACATAATTATATTGGTCATCATTTTTCCAATAATAATATTTCAATAATGTTAAAATATAATATTGAAAAATAAAAATAGAGACCATATAATAATTTCTTTCTTTAAAATAATTCTGTCAATAATTTCGATTGATTATAGATTCATGAAAACGAGTGACATTTTTATATTAAATATTTCATATAAGACTTAAATTTATTATGCAAATCGAATTTGTTTTAATTAAAAGCATCCAAAGCATCATTTTATAGTCATCGCTATCTTTTAAGTTAAAGAGAGCGGCGAGCTTTGTGAACAAGATATGCACGTTGGAACTGTACGTTGAGATAAATGTCCAGGTAATGAACTTCGAAATTCAGACATACATCTTGTACAGTAAACATTGCCACAAGACCAACAACGATTCTGCAAAAAGTTATTTATATGAATAAAACAATTGTAAAAATATTTTCTACCTAAATAAATTGTTTTCAATAGTTACCTTCTTATTAAAGGCATCAAATCTAAGAGAACACAAACATTCTTTGACTTTATTGCTTGATTTCCAATCAAGCGCTACACTTTTTAATTCAGTCTCTATTTGATTTATCAGTGCTTTCGTCTTAGCTTTATCTTCTTCTTCCATCGATTTTTCAATTATTTTTTCCGAAATCGTATCATCACTAAATTTATTATCATATTTATACTTTGGTTCATCGCTTTTTTTTTTAGCAGTGATAGATTCCGTCAATTGACTTAATGTATTGACTCTCTTGATGAGTAATTTGACATGGTCTTCTAAAGAAGACGTATGATCATGCAGTGTTAGCAAGAAGTCTTCACTTGTTTCTCTCGCATGAATTCCGTTTTCAAATCGAAAATAAAGTCCTCGCCATAGCCTATATACAAAATTGATCAATAATATATACATATAATAATTCTTCAATATTTATTTATTAAATAATGATCAACTTACTCAATGTTTTGAGGCGATAACTTTGGCTCTAATACTTTATTACATTCTTCTTTAAATCTATTACAGGCATATACTGGATTTATATATTCATTAATATTTTTAGCTATGTCCGTCCACAAAGAATCAGTTTTTTCCGATAATCTGTAAAAAATTCGATTTAATGTAATTTATTTACAATAAATGACATATGTTCAGATTTTTGAAGCTATTATTACTGCAATAATTGTCGTTCTTTTTCGTTATTGCCAACGAATGTGCCATGTTTGCAGCTATGTACATGATCATGAAGAGTTAAAAGAAAAGCTTCATTAAATTGAAACATGTATGGGTATTGTCGAAGCAATTGATACGTTGCATCAATAAACTGAGTAAATATCGGTGCCAATTCTTTAGGATCATTTATTACATGGCCACATCGATCAGAAAATTTATGTCCAAATGCCAGCCAATCTTTCTCTATTAAAGCCTATAAAAATAAATTCAATACTTTATTTAGAACACAATGCACATATTTAAGTCAAATTAATCAGTAATTAATAATTCGATCACCTGAAAACCTTGAATCGTTCTATAAAATGGATCTAACAGCAAAGCAGCTATAGAGCAAACTTGAGCAGTTCTATCCCATCCATCACTACAATGTACTACTACTGTAATACCTGAGGACACCGCTTTAGCAATAAACCACCCAGTTTCCAAAATAGACCGGATGTGTTTTAACCATCCGCTGTTCTCCAATCCATTCAAAAAAGCACTCATTGATGTAGTTCTTTGCACTAAAATTTATTATTTTTATTGCAAAATTATTTTAAAAAATATCTTCATTTTATGTTATGTTCTAACTCACATTCAATAAGTTTACTTAAACTTGCTCTCATTACATGAATATTTTCAATACCGAAGAAACGAAATTTTATATTGTCATAAAAGTTTTCATTTTCGTACCCTTTCCCGGCAGCTCTATTAGCCATAGCATTAATCTAAAATATATGTATTGTTCAATTAATTGGTGATGCAATAAATTTAAATTAACAAAATATATTTACTTACTCTTGGTCGTGTATCTACAACATACATAAATTTTCCATTTGGGTTCGTTCGAAGAATATGATATAGCATTTGTTCATCTTCAAAACAACGAGCATTGAATCCGGAAAGGGGTTGACTACACCGACAAATTGCTGCCTGATAATAATTTTTTTTAGAAACATTTGTCTAATCTTAATAATTTTAAAGAGCAACAATTTAACTATTTTAAAACCTTATTAGAATGGATGTAAGTCAATACTGGTAGACGTCCTTTACTACGAAACTTAGCGCTTCCGACAAGAATATTATTTGTACAAGATGCAGGAACATACAAATATCTAGGGTAAGTATCACAAAGTTCATATGATGAATTAATATAAGACAAGACCCATTCAGCATTAGGCAAACCCTGTCGTTGGAATTCTCGTTGAATATCAAACGAACTCCAACCATCGTATTTCGAAGATATATCTTTATTTGATCGTGAAAAACAATAAAGGTCTTCAGTACGTACTAGAAAGAAAAAGAATTTATTTACATTCATTAATTATTACTTCTCTTAATTTATTAAAATAAGGATAAATATTTGACCAATTACCTGGAGACGATAGTTTACTTAATGTAAGGTATATATCATGGCAGTCTCTTTCTTTATTAATAATAAATGTCATTGTTAAAAAATGTTTGCATTTAATATGCAAGGGAGATCCTGCTGTAGTTAGAGGTTGTTTTTCAATACTTGCTATATGGGTGTTGAGCACCCAAATTTGTTTCTTGCCATTTGAATCCATGAATACCAGATGAGTTACAGTTAAATATAGTGATCCTATGGAATGTTTATTGCTGTATCTGTCCAACATTCTAACATTTTCCACCTATTGTTTTAAATATTTTCATTATCAACGTAAACATCAGATATTCTTAAAAATAAAATTTATGTAATAGTAATTTAAATACAAAACTGAAAACTCCATACCTTTCCAATCTTTATCAACTCAGGAACATTCATTTTGTTACTTTAAAAAATAAATATAACTGACATACGTTAGAAAATACTGTTTCCGTCTGATAAAGGTTATAAAATGATCAAACTAAGAATGATATTAAACTATATTTCTATACAATTGAAGTAGAAACATAAGTATATTTAGACTCATGGTACGAGTCGTTTTATTTATTAGTAATCATCAGATAAATTAATCAAAAATTGCACATTATAAATAGAAATATCTTTTCTTCTACTCAACAATTAAATTGACAGATGACAGTCGCGCAAGGTAGCGCAAACTATTTCGATGACAGCGCTAATTATCATAAGGAAAACGTTCAACGAATTTTAGAAGTAACATTTTTTGTGACAGGAGATAGTATTATTACTACAAATTTCTGTCAATTGTCAACGTGGGGCGCCACTATTGACCTTATTTTTCATTGGCAGAAAATTACATACATACATATATTACATATATGTGTAGGCACACATGCATCGTTCATTGCTGGAGTATGTCAGAGTATGTGGTGGTACACCTTTACGTACAAAAGTTCGCGCATGTGCTTGTTTAAATCATTGAAAAAAGGTTTATTTATTGGCATTTTAATGGTCTTGTATTGATTATTCATTATGCTCTACATTATTTTAATGAAAAACGTTTTAGAAATTCATAACTAATAGATAAAAGTTAACTAATTTTGGTAATGTGCATATCGTTTTATGGGCAAACTTTTTGAGGTTAAATTGATTTTTGAAATTATCTATTTGAGCCCCCTAACGGCTATTAAATAAATCAAATCATTTCTTTGGCGGGTAACACTGCTGAGATCAGTAAAATATCTGCATTATTTCGTCCACCGACTGTTGAACAAGTGCTACGCAATTTTTAATTGAATGTTTTTGGAAATGAAAAATTGCATGTAGTAATTGATCAGTTTTACAAATTTTAATATATTCTTGTTGTAGTGAAAAGATAAAAAAAATTTTTAATTATAGTCATTAAAAAAAATTAATAATAATTGTTAAAAAATTAACAAAAAAGGTGTTGAAAAAATAAAAGAAAAAAAAGAGGGGATAAAAACAAATGTTGATCGTGAACTCGTATCGTGCGCGATTGGCGGTGATTCTACCAACGACAACGAGAAAGAATTGAGGGATCAAGAAGGGCAGAGACGTAAGGGATGAGCGCAATCGACGTAACGAGCAACCAACTCGTATACTGAAAGAGGCTCGTGTGGTTTATCATATATAAATATACAATACTTGTGTTTATAATTTTTTAAATAATTATTAAAATAAAGATCTCGAGGTAATCTTCTGATATATCCTCGTTGTTAAATGCAAATCGTATTTAATCGTGAAAAAAATCGCGGCATCGTTCACGTCAATTATATCTTCCTACTACTGCGGTCGTATTGTGTATGAAGAAGTGTTTTGTCTTTTTCGTATCTATCATGGCGTATTTGAAATTACATCCAGAAATCGCAATAAGCTTATACATTGTGTGGATCGTAAAACAGTGAAATAAACTTGGATGAAATATTGACAGTAAAAAAATTTAGATGGTGAAGGGTGAGGTGGGAGTTTGAAGTTGAAGACGAGGTCGTTTTGGGTGAAGTTCAGTGTTATTTGACGCCCAAGGACAAGTTGTTGGATACTTGAACTACATTTGAATAATACGATACATATATAAAACGTAACAAATGGCATCGTCGACGATTGCCGTGCCAACAGCAACTGCTCCAGCTCCTGTGACGACCATGCAAGAAAGTGAAGAAGTTGACGGTGGAGATTTAATGGGCGATTGGAATATTGGAGAAAATGATAGAACTGATGGAGCTATATCTAGCAATGCTGGTGATCCACTTGAAGAGATTCCTGATGAAAATGGCAATACTAGAGATGAGGAGTGTGCTCTCTGTGAGAGGAAGTTATGCTCACCCAGATTACTCTCTTGTCTACATGTTTTTTGTGAATCCTGTTTGGATAAGCAGTTGATTAATGATGGGAATGATTCAAAAATTGACTCAATAATTACTTGTTCAATATGTGGTCAACAAACATCCGTGGGACCTAAAGGAGCTGCATCGTTACCTTGTGACTATGTTCTTACTAACATCTTAGACATGTCAGCAATAGAAAACATGACTGTTCTTTGCACCTCCTGCAAAACTAAAGAGAGTGCAGTGGCACGTTGCTCTGATTGTGCCAATTTTTTGTGTCCCAATTGTAACACTGCTCATCAATACATGCGATGTTTTGAGAGCCACAGAGTTATAGCATTTGAGGATCTCAAAAAATCAAATAAGACTGTACCTATTCACAAGCCTATTTTTTGTGAATTTCATCCTGCTGAAAATATGAAATTCTATTGTTATACATGTCAAGTAAGTCAAAATAGAATTTTTATATTAATTAATAAATGATGCTAGGTTTTATGATTTTTAATTTCTTTCAATAGGAACCAATTTGCAATGAATGTCTACTAGTAGAGCATAAAACACCAGAACATCAATACGAAAGAATCTCTGATGCTGAAGGTCGTCAAATAGAAGAGATAGTCAACTTGATGTCTGAAAGTAAAACTAAGATATCGGAATGTGAGAGAGCATCTCTACAGCTTGAGAATGCATTAAGTGAACTACAATCTCAACATGATCAAGCAAAAGATCTTATAATAGAAACTTTTCAAAGTTATAAAGCCATTTTGGAAAAGTGTCGAGATAATGCTTTGAATAATCTAGAAAAACTACATTCCGAAAGAGAACTCGAAGTAATGGATACTTTTCATAAGTAAGTTAATTTTTTGAATAAAAATCAATTAAAAGTTTTATATTTCTATTTTGATATCAATTAATTGTTCATTATTAGTGTGGATAAAACCAAGGAGAAAATTGAAGATGCAAATCGTTTTACTTCAAGACTACTCGAACACGGTGACACGATAGAAATTTTAGCCCTGAAAAGATTAGTGTCAACTCAACTGATGAATTTAATCAATAATACCCCAAAGCCGAATATCAAATTTTCGATTGAATTTCAAACAGATTATGATCATTTTGATAGTGTTATAAATGAATGTTTTGGAAAATTTAAAACCGAAAGTACACCAAACGTTAAAACATCACCGGAAATTATAACAACAATGGCAGCTGTAACTAGTCATCAAATAGTGCCGATGCCTTGCCCTAATTCCATTAGTACTAATTCATCTATTTCCTTACCTACGTCAATGCAATCTTCTTTTGAAGGTGATCCTTCTTTCATTATACCTCCTACATCAAGTCCACAAAATGTTCCTCAACCTCCACCACCTGTTTCTCTTCCTCCAGGTCCAATGCATGGTTTTACAAGTATTCAAGAGTACAATTTGCAACAATTAGCAAGTCTTGCAGAAAAAGTGGATCTCAATGACTCAAGTGTAGTTGCGCCGAGCGCTAACCCAAGTCCAACTCCGTCCTTCACACTGGCCGATTTACTCGCGGGTGAATTTCCGGTTAATTCTACCAGCCATGCCATCAATAATTTACAGGCCCTAGCGAAATTAGAAGCTCTTAGGAGTAATTCTCTGGCCAATCAAGGTAGTTATTTGCTTTTTAGCTATAATAAATGCTTTTAACTGTTGACACATTCAACTCTGTGAGTTTAATTATTTAAGATTTGGGAAATCCAACGTTAAATGGTGGAGGAGGTCTGGTCTTAGGGCGTGTTCCATCACCCGTAATGAATGAACCTCCCAATTTAGGATCTTTAAGTGCAAATACACTTCTTAATGGAGGCTTTCAATCTTTATCAAACTCAACATCGCCTATTTTATCACAAGGGCAAGGTATGGAATTTTTTTATATCCATAAGTGGATTTTTAGATGGGAACATTAGATAAAAGCATTTATGCTATATGATGAAATTAATTTGATAAAATTTCAGATGACCTTAAAAACGAATCGATGCACAATATGCAAGGAGTAGTAACTAATAGTGTTGCTAATGTCCCTGGTAGCGGAGCTGGTAATTACACCCATTCACGTTCTGCTAACACAAAACAAACACCGATGCAAATTCGATCAAAATTTGGTCAGCTTGGACCTGGTAAAGGCCAATTCAATTCACCTCATGGATTTTGTCTTGGTGCTGATGAAGATATCATTGTCGCAGATACAAACAATCACAGAATTCAAGTAATGAAATAATTTATAAAATTTAAAAAGTAATATCAAAGATTTTTGTAGTATCAATTTTATAACTTTGCTCTAGATATTTGATAAAATGGGTCAATTTAAATCGTTGTTTGGAATTCCGGGCAAGGAAGAAGGTCAATTGTGGTATCCAAGAAAAGTTGCAGTAATGAGGAATTGTGGAAAATTTGTGGTCTGTGACCGTGGAAATGAACGATCTAGAATGCAAATTTTTACAAAGAATGGACATTTTATTAAAAAAATAGCTATTCGATATATTGACATCGTAGCAGGTCTTGCTGTCACTAGTCAAGGGCATATTGTGGCTGTTGACAGTGTGTCACCTACTGTGTTCGTTATTAGCGATAATGGTAATCTCCTTAACTGGTTCGATTGCAGTGATTACATGAGAGAACCAAGTGATATCGCCATAAGTGGTTAGTAAACTGTTTGAAAAATCTTTCTGTTGAACTGCATTAAATTTTCAAAAAACAAATTTTATTAATAAAGTATCTCTACTGAAATTTCAGGGAAAGAGTTTTTTGTTTGTGACTTCAAAGGACATTGTGTTGTAGTATTCAATGAAGAAGGTCATTTCTTGCGTCGTATCGGCTGTGAAAATATAACAAACTTCCCGAATGGGATTGATATTAGCGACGCTGGAGATGTGCTGATTGGCGATTCTCACGGAAACCGTTTTCATGTTGCTGTATATTCACGAGAGGGTTCTTTAATATCTGAATTTGAATGTCCTTATGTAAAGGTAACAGCTTTTGTCATTAAAAAAAAAACATTTATCTATCTACTAATTTTATTTTTCGCTCAAAAAATAGGTTCTTCATTAATTATAATAAAATTAATTTATGCATAAAATAAAAATTAAGTGCTGTGCTAATGGCTTGATAACGTATATTTATTGTGATATTACAGGTATCACGATGCTGCGGCCTTAAAATAACTTCTGAAGGTTACATAGTAACATTGGCCAAAAACAATCACCACGTCCTTGTGTTAAACACTCTCTACATATTATGAGGTGAGAAAAGACCACTAATAACGTCGCAACTTCCGCCTGCATGCAGTACTTCTTTTGAAACTGCAGTATTCCCAACGAAAAGATGAAAAACAGGCAAGTCCTGGGCATTTCGCCAGTTATTTTCTGGCCTATCAAAAGCAATAGCATACAGTGAATATTCTCTATCAACCAACATCATCAAAAAATACATCTCATGCGGCTTTAATAGTTACGAAACAAATATGCGTCCCTGTTTTATGAAAGTAAACATCAGAAACTAATAACTTTAATGCGTTAACGGTTTTAAATAGAGAAAGTTGAATCAACAAAAATGAGAGAAAGGGAACGAAGGTAAGGTGCAAAGTTTAGCATACATTTTCGACCAAACACAGTATAATAGTTATTTAGAGAATTGCATTTGGTAAACTGCCAAGGGGTTAAAAATGACAAATTTTAAGTGTACCGTAGGAGCCTCTGGCTGCAGGCTAATCACGATTAAGCGTGTGTGCGTTGCGTGCTAGTAGACAAGCGCGGATTGCTTTATTAGCTGCCGAAGCAATTTTTACAATGGCCTTTTTGTCAAAATTGGTCGTTGGACATCATTTTGACATGTCAGTATTTTAAGTAATAAATCACAAATCAAAGTAATCTAGTCTTATTCGAGCACCATCATCCTCTTCTATACTGTTTTATCAGTTGTGCTCAAATATTTCAAATGCTCGAAATCACTCCCTTTCTTTTCTGTTTCCTTATAATTGTGTAACTTGTTAAAAGAAAGGGAGAATAATTGTTAAGAAATAGATATAAATTATTTGAAGTTTTTAAAACAGTTCAAATAATTAATAAGATCAATATCATCATCAATGATAAATTAAATTTTTATTTTATTCTTTATCTTGATGATTTAAAAAAACAATTTAAGGACTTCCAATTTATTTTATTTATGTTTTTTTTGTTAGCCCCAGGAAAATCATTTATCTTTTGAGATTGCAAAATCTTTGTTCTACTTGTTATATACTTGCACTATTCATCTTTGATATCCTTGGGCTGACAATTTCATAAGATAAAATAAGTTAATAGATCATCGAGAAAAGAATAATAATTATAAGACATTGCTGTCTAATAAAAAACAAAAATTGAACATAAATATATAAATATATATATTACCTTGAAAATTAGATATTATATGTGTGAATTATTGGTCGTGGTGCTAGGCGATATATCTCATAGTTTAACAATTACATTGAATTTTTAAGAGTAAAGAAAGAAATCGGTATGTTGGTGGGATTTATAAGATGAAAAATTACTTATAAATCACGTTCTTTTAATCATTTATTATTTTTTTTTTTTAATTTTATTATTTTCTGTATTACCGCCATGTGTGGTCTTGTAAATTGTTCTGTATAAAATTGATACTTTATAGATGATACTTTCAATTTTATCAGCAGATATGCTGTTGACTAGAATAACGTCTATGTATCTTATACAAGGGTAATTGATAAAAAGAAACGTAAAGATATAAAAAGTGACAAAAGCCATTCATTGAAAAATAAAAAATGCAAATAATATAGAAAAACACATATTTTTTAGGGTTGTTTACATGATCAGCCTTATAATTGGATTAACAAAAAAATTTAAATACAGAATGGAAAGAAACGATACAGCGTGCAATTAATTGGGCGTCATGTATTTGACAATTTATTGCTACGTTGTCTTATATATATTTATCAATAGTTATTTCATATTTATGATATATACTTTCTCGCCATATTAAACATTAAGTAGTAGTATATTCAGGCGTAAATTTGAGCTTTGAAAAAAATTGATTTGTATTGAATATTTACATATTTATTATAAATTATAATGGAATATGAAAATTCCATGGAAAATCCGATGAATAAGAAATTAATAGTCATAAAAATTGACTATATGATCCAAAAAAAGAGTAAGGACAATTAAAGAAAAGAAGTAAATAAAAACAGAAGAAAGCGTTAAAAAAATCAGTACTAAATATTATAACTTATTCAATGTCTTACTAATTTAATATTCATCGGAATATCGCTAGAAATTTTTATTTTATACACAACACGAGTATGAATGACGAGAATATTTTAAACAAAAACAAATAAATTAAATTTCAAAAGATATTTAATAGTCATGGTTAGCAAAGTTATAAATGAATAATGCCTGTGATAATAGTATCGTCAGGATAAGTTGTGTCCTTAAAGAGTCTCTGATATTGTTGTTAGGTAAATATAAATTAGAGAAAACTACTGAGGAATCTGAATTAAATGCTGGAGTTGTCTTGCTATTAATTAGAAAAAAGTATAAGTTACAAAGATAAATAATAATAATAATACTAACAATAATAATAATTAAAGATACATAGATAATAAATAAATTAAAAAAAAAAAAACGGTGTGTTCAGGTCTGATTTGCACAACGATACCGACACACGCTGCGCCCACCAACAGTCTCCAACGGTACGCTAAATAATGAATTAAAATTAAAGCATAATTTAAAAAAAAATTACAGGCGAAATTGATAGCATAAACGAATGGATGACCATTAAAAAGAGGATCTTTTACCTCACAAAATTATTATATTACGCTCACCTTATATATACTTGAATATTTTAGTATAGATTTACTCTATTTACATATTTTTATCTGTGGAAGACTACTTGGCTAATTTAGGCCACTGTTGAAATTCACCCCTTATTTGCCTTGATGTTTAAATTACAACAATAATATTTAAAGAAGTAAATGAAAACAAAAAAAAATAATAATAATTAAAATAACGAAAAAAAAGCGGATTACTTGTTACGTAAATGGTAATTGTGATAGATTTTTTGATGATTTTTACAATCTCAAAAGTCTTATTATCCTAATATGTTTAGAATTATATCTCTTTAATCACACTCTACGTAATAGATACACTCTGCTTAACTGTTAAAGCAATATTTCATAAAAAAATATTTAAAAAAAAAAGTAAAGCGATATAGCGCATTACATCTAAAAACACATTCAAAAACACCTCGGGACTATAACAAAATTCAATATAAGGCATTCTAATCTGAGCTTGACACTGGATGACAATTGCTTATTATTCTCAACGAACTCTATATTCACTATTAGTTTACAATTATCCACTATTCACCGAATGTCTTAAACATATGGAAAGTAGTTAAACAATTTAGAGAAATGATACATTAGCAGTAAAAAATAAACAGTAACAAAATTTCCGTGATCTGGAAAACTCGATTAAATGTTGTTCAATTTTTAAATTCAACTTGCTGTTTTTAGATTTAACATTTAAATCAACTGATCAAAGAACTGGAAAAATAATATCTGGAATCGGTTTTTTTGTCCAAAAAAGATTTTACCAGTTTTTTAATCAGACTATCAGTATCATCGGTATTTTGTATAGCTGATAATAAGAAAAAAATTAACTACTCCTATTTTATTGACCTTATATTTTCAACAAACATCTTCTATATACACAATTATTGGTATCAGATGATAGGATTTTATGAAAAAAACACGATATAAACTGAGAATTCTAGCCTACGGTTAATCATAGTCTTCCTAGAATCATTGAGTAATATTGACTATGCTATAAAAATTTTAGGAACAGTTTTAGAGTCATTCAGTTTAATTAAAACATATTATAAATATATATATGCGTATATATGTATATATTTATACATATTTAAAAAAAAAACACATTGACTTATTAATTATAACTGAGAAAACGTGAAAATTCAAAAAATAAATGAACGTATATCAATTATTATTCATTCATGAAATCTAATAATTGAAGAGATTGAAAGAAGCTAAATAATTTTTTATTGGCTCGTGCAATGAAAATTAATATATCAATTATTTTATTATTCTATTTTAAATGTCTCAATTTTTTAATTTAAAATTTATATATCAAGATTAAAAGCAAAAAAAAAGAAAACAATATCGATCGATGAAAATTTAGAAAAAAAAAATATTACGTCTATATGTTTCAGGAAGAGAGGGAAAGAATCGAAAGAAGGAAGCGTAAAAAGTAAATGTCGATAATTTCTTATACAATAATAGTTTTTTTAAAAGCAGTATTTTTTATTCCTAATCATTCATATACACCCAACTATTATATAATTTATTATTTGTATTCTCGTGCATTAAGCATTATGTGTTCCATTGGCTGTTTGCTATTTAACGTATATAAGCGTGCATATTTAAAAGAAAACGATGTCTTTGCATCAAAAATTTTTCTTCGTCTGCCAAATTAATGCAATGAAATTTTTACTAATATGACTACCGATCGGAGTTTAAATCAACAATACCATTAACTCTACGGTTTATAAGATTTATATTGAATTTTTTTTCTTAATTTTAATAATTGCATATTCCTTGATATTTTTATTTCATTTCAATTTCATTATTTTCATTATTGTTACCAATCGTTTTGTTTCATAACAATTTATAATCCTTGGTTATTATTTTTTATTATTCACACTTTTTATAGTATTTTCATTCATTATTTTTATCATTTCGTTATTGTCATTATTATCAATGTCATAATTTTAATTATTATGATTGATCGTTCTTTTGGCTCTTCGAATACTCCTTATATGTACATATAATGTTTAGCTTTATCACGGCATAATATACATGTGTCGTTTTATCATTAAAAAATATTTAAAAAAAAGAAAAAAAAATACAAAAAATAAATAAAAGAGAAGTTAATATTACTTTAATTAGCAGTAAAAAAAATATTTGAAGTTTTTAACGTCAATATTAATAACTACATGCGTACATTGTACATATATACATATATATATATATATATATACAGGTAGAATTAATTGAAAACTTTTAGTTTTTTGATTTTACACTCGAAGATCTTTTAATGAAGTCTTAAAAGTTTTTAGTCGTATTCATCCTGTATATATATTGCGTGATTATTTACATTCCCTATGTAATAGATAATATTTACTGTTTGGGCATAAAACTGGAAGGTATTTGCTGATTGATATTTCGTGGAAAACATTGTTGAAAGAATAATTACAGTAAACTAATTATCGTAATTAGAGTAGTAATTAATGGGTAGATTACTTTTTATTTGTCCTATCGAAATCGAGTTAAATTTTTTTAAATTCATTGTTTTATTACATGTAAATTTTATTATTGTACTTGAAGTTAAAATTTTGGTCCTATTTGATACACTTTTATTTTTATTTTATAAAATGCAAGAATTCAATTCTTTAGTGCCAAAAATGATAATATTATATTATTCTTTTGTGTAGAGTATGTTATTTATTTATTAGTTGCTTATTAATTTTTTTTGTTGTGTGAAAATATTAAGCATTAATTATTATAAGATTTAAAAGATATATATTTAAATTAAAAAAAAAAAAATTAAATAAGGTAATATTAACGATAAAAAAATTTTTGATTAGTCAGTCGAAGTACAAATATTTAATGTAATGTATCGTTAGTTAATAAGTAATGACATGTGTCATATAAAAGTTCGAAGAGGTTTTTTTTCCTTTGTTTCCATTCCTCAAGTGTTGTATTAAAAAATTTATTTATTTTAAATTAGTTATTAAATTGATATAATACTTAATAGTCTGAGTGAAAACAAAGAAAGGCAAACAAAAAAAATACAATAAATATTAATAAAAGTCATAATTTTGCCTTTCAATAGATTTTTGTTTATTTTATTACAATGATTATGATAATTATATTACCATTAATAAATATTATTATATGTTTATATTTTTATCATTTTTTTTTCTAATAGATTGTTTCTTTTTTTTTGGAGGTACTTTGGTTATTACATATCAAAATGACCACCGTTATATACTTTATACAGTTGCATTCCATAGGTGTGCTTGTACGTCAGGGTTAGCAGAATTAAAGATAAAATAAAAAAAAAAACAATAAAATGTAAAAAAAAAAATAACAATTTTTAAATTTCTTGTGATCTCGGTAATTCTATTTATTGACACCAATGTTTATCATAATATCATAACTATTGTAACACCTGTATAAAAAAACATAGCGCAAAGTTATTGCAAGTTTTGAACTGTTTAATGAGTGTTTTATTCTTGAGATAAAAATAAAATAATTCGACGTACAACTTTATCATTTGAGCGTTCGATGATTATATAAAAAACAAAAAAAAAAATACAAAAATATTGTGAAAAACTTAATGTACACCGTTCGTAGATCGAGACAATTTTTGCGTAGAATTACATCAAGTGTTGCTATTGCGTACACTCTAACTTTAAAATTATAAAATAATGACATTATAAAAGATAATCATTCTCGAACTATGCATCGATTACTGTATTAAGAATTTATTGTTAAATTTCAATTATACGATAGACGAAAAAATTTTTTTATGTTTCTCTTATACATCATCAGTATCAGATATATCAAATATATTTTTTATTAAGTTTGATATAAAAAATAAAAAACAAGAGAATATTATCGATCATCGATTAAAACCGTCAGAGGTTATTATTTTTTTTTTATTAGAGTGGAAAAATATTTTCAAGATTAATGTGAGATTTAAGGAATATTTAAAGCGAGAGGTACATTTATACTTCCGAAAACGCAGATCGAATGAGAATATTCTGCATAAGGATAGTACAACACGAGATAAAAATGGTAAATTGTATGCAATATGAAAAGTGTGTATACCAATATATTTTTTATATATATGCTGATCGGTATGCCAAGGAGCATTGTTCGATGAAACGCATTATTTAGATTAATATTATTCAAACCGCACGGTTATTCATATTTGCTATTAAAAAACTTCAGCTTGTTTAAAGACTATTTTTTCAACGGTTGTACTAAAAAAAAATAAGAAATATTTTTAAAAATTCTTTCGCTACGAATTTGATTTACAAGAAGTATTTTTGTGTTTATCATACGCAATTTGTATGGACGATCTTTTTCACAATAACAATAAATAATTTTTTTTTTGTAACTCTCCCCAAAGTTTATATAAACTAGTCTGTATCAAACGAAAAGCTCTCATTTTTGCCTTTATTTAATTCCGTAATTTTTTTCTACCTTGTACCTACAAAATTTTAGTTTCGTTTTTATATAAAGTATATTTAAATTTGTTGTATTGTATTATACGTGTACACATCTATATACACTTTTACAAGAAAAAAAAATAAATGAAAAAGAAGATATTTTAATCTACAATACCGTATTATATTAACTAAAAAAATATGCGACATTTGCTACTTATATATTTGTAAAGTACTGTCGAGCTTTGAAAAAATGCAATGATTACATAATACAGCTGATTATTCATATAACATCAAATGTAGTAGATAAATAATTATTAAAATTTAAAAATAACATGAAAATAAAAGCAATAAATCATTTTATTTTGACAGCTTCTTTATAGAAAAAGAAATATTGCAATTTACATTGCTCGACTGTATGGAATTGAAAATATTTTATTATAGGATGGATTGTGTAAAAAAAAAATTAGCCTTAAAAATATTTTTAAAAATGAAACATTATTTGTTGATGATACATTGTTTGACCATATCAAACTGAATTTTTGCCATAAATCTTGTCAATTTGTATTACCCCTATCCTATATTAAGATATTATCAAAAGAAAAAATATCACTATGCAGTTTCCAAAACATATTAAAAATCATACACTCTTGTGTGCGCATAGGCTGCGATGCAATAACTATTATTATTATAATTATTATATTATGATTATGATTATTACTATATAATATATACATATATATATATTGTGATGCTCACAAAGCACATAACACAATTTACCAAAATTGTATATATTTCATGTAATTTTGGAAAGTGTTATATTTTTATTTCCTGCCAATTATTTAATTCGTAACGTTGTTCTTTGTTCTTTTTCAATAAAGTAAATAAATATTACGTTACTCTGTATTAGCATCATTTATTATTATATATCAATATTGACAAATTATATAATCATTAAATATTAATCAATAACATTTATCCAGACTCATCTTCATGTATATTAAGCTTATCTTTGAAACCTCCTTGCAGCTCTAAAACATGTTCGACAGGCTTCGGTTTACCATCTTCTCCAATAGTACAAGGTCGCACGTGTCCCTCGCTAAACAATAGATGTTAGTTAATGATATCTCTATTTTATCTATTTTAAATATAAAAGATATTAAAAATGTTTTATACTTTGTTAGTTGATTGATAAGATTAACTAGTTTCATTGCTTCATATTCTTTACGTTCTTCACTCATGCCTTCGAATGGGTTTGACTTTGGTTGTTCATAACATCCAGTAACTGGATCAATAGCTTCTTTATACTTCGCGTAATCTTCTGTGTCACTTTCTTCAGATTCAGATGAATAATCAGTTTTAGGTTGTTTGCAATTTAAAAGTCCTTTGTTAGCAAACATACCTGCTGCATTACCATATCCAGTATATTTAATCATTCGACCAACTAAAACGTAATGATAAGAATTTTAAATTTTGTATTGATTTATAAATTAATGATCGAAATAGACATAATAAAAACTTACCATTTTCTTTACATAGGACAAATAAGAATTCGGCAACTAAGCCTCTTAATTCCGTTAATGGCGAAGTCAATAGTTTACAAAGTTTTGCCCTGAGAGTTGAACCTTCTTCAGGACGCATCATAATGTCTTTTTTATGTAACGGAGGTAATACTTTCTGTCTTGTATATTTCCTTATCAATCTTTTACTTCGTGAAAGTTTTAATAGAGCTGTTACTATGGGAGAAACATTTTCTACAATATTGCGTTGATTAACTAATTGTCTGTCTAAAAATTGTATCAATTCATATATTGCAGACATGTCTGCATTTTCATAAACTTCAGTAGTTTTAGATTTCGTCTCGACTGGTGAAATAATCACGTCATAACAACTACTTGGTATGACGGTTAATAAATTAACTACATGACTTAGAAGTTCATCTCTTGATTCAAAATTTTTTAAGATTAACAACTTATGCAAAATATGTATTAATTCTATAGATTCTTGCTTCTCATCTTCATTAGATTCATCTACGATAATATATAAATTGAAGAGAGTTTTCAATATCTCACAAGATATATCAACAATATCCTATAAAATAAATCATTAATTATTACTATGAATATTTAAAAAATTTTAACAATATAATAAATATGATATAAATATTATTTAACGTACTTTGGATCCATCTCTTATTTTATCAGAGAGAATTTTTAATAAATTAGTCAACTCTTTGCTACCATCTAATTGATTTTTAATAATATTTCTAGATGTTACGTTCAATGCTGTGACTAAAAATAAGATTCGCACATCAAATAGTAACATTTTATAAGATGCAGTCTGGTTATGAATACTTATTCGCTTGATTAAGTTAGCTAACCAAGGGACTTTAGCTATTTGTATTTGAATACCAGCAGAATTGTAAATTAAATTACATAATAATTTCACAGCTTCTAATGTTACTGAAACATTTTAATATAAAAAGTTTGATGATTATTTATATTTTTTTACAAGAATTATTGAACAGTTTTAATACAAACCATTGCTATTTAAAGAAGTAGTGGAATTCACCAAGTCAGCCTTAGTAACGATGAGTTCTAGTCTTTCATCGGTTATAAGATCATCTAGATGCGTTTTATCTCGACTAGAAAAAAATTATTAAATTAAACCGTTATCAAAAATCTCAATTATCCATCAAGGGTTTAATATAATAAAATGTTATAAAGTTCATAATTACCTAAGAATTCGTAGAGTTTCGATACATTTTTCATGTATTTCAGAATATTTCTCATCAGCTAATTTTTTCATTAATATATTCCAAAGCATTTCTCTCAAGTTATTTTTATTTAATTCTGGGAATTGCATTGTTTGTGCATTCTGAAATTATATAGAAACATTAATATTTTTTTGCAAATTCTATCAGTTAAAAAATAAAATTTTAATAAAAAATTAACAAATATTTATAAAACATACCTCTTTGCAAAACTTTTCCAAATGTTTGGAAAATTCAGAAACGTTTTCTGTTGTTATATTATTTATGAACACTTCCATTTCCGTTAGCAATTAAAATTATTTGACCTATTAAAAAATAATTACAGTTTCATTTTTCATAAGTAAAAATTGTGACGTATTTTTAAATCTTCGTATCAATAACACCTGTCAACAACAAACTCCAAAAACGTCAGAGCTTCATAAATAATTTTACTCTATTCTGCAATTGTTTGCACTATACTCAAAACTATAATTCTTTTGGAGGTCATATATAGTGTGGTAATGTTTAGTTGTTTACTTACATTATAGCGTACTACTATTATGGAGAAAGTGCGCTTGACTTTGACTATAGATAAATAGTAAAACGGAGTACAGAGTATAGTCTTAAAAGTGCTCTAAAAATTAGAAATTCATCAGTCAAAATGTAAAATCATGTGATTTACAATTGTATATGATTTACAAAGTAGAAAAAAGTTACAATTTATACATAAATAAGTGATAATACAAGTGAAGGATGTATATAACCTTCAGTAATTTACTGATAAACTTTTTGGAGAAAGTCAAAAGCACAGCATAAAATTAAATAAATGATTCTTTAAAATGAAAGTGAAAGTATTTTTTATACTAAATAATTTATTATTGTGAGGTTATGTGCATGTATAACAATTTAAAAGACATCTTTTTATAATATGGAAGAACACAAAGATGAATTTCAACCGACGACACCAATGTCTGTGGTTAAAGAAGAGCCCGTTGAAGCGGGAAATCAAGAGATTCAACAGTCGCAGTTACAAGAAGTATCCAATGATGATGATCCAGAGCAAAGAAGCGTCTGTACGCCTGACGGCCAAGAGAATGAAATTCACAGTTTCCTGACTAAATGTATATTTTGTAATAAAACATTCACAGTTGAAGATAACCCAAAATTATTAGAATGTCTTCATGCTACTTGTTCGTCATGCATTGGAAGCAAATTGAATGATTATCATGTTTATGCTGACAATGATATTGTAATAGAAGGAAATCTTATTATTTGTCGTGCATGTAATGTTGCGAGTCAGAAGGAAAATTTAATTGAAAATAAGTTTTTTTCAAAAGTAATGAATGATGACGGTAATCAGGTGATAGATGATGACATTCAAGATATTGAGGAAGAAAAGAAATGCACTAATTGCCATGATAATGCAACAGCTACCAGCTGGTGTGTTGATTGTGAAGAATTTATTTGTCAAAATTGTGTTTTAGCACATCAAAGATTGAAAATAACTAAAGATCATACCATAAAGCCAAAAAATGAAGTATTTAATGAAAAAGACGGAATGAAAAAGAATGAAAAATCTTCATCTAATGACGCATACTGCTCTATTCATCCTCATGAACAATTGTCTCTATTTTGTCAAATTTGTAGTGTATTAACATGTAGAGATTGTCAGCTTGGTGATCATAGACTTCATAAATATAAATTTATTCATGAATTAGCGGGTGAAGCAAGAACTAGTGTGGAAACTTTGCTTAAAGAAGTTTCTTATAAACGTGTATTATTAAAGAGCGCAATGAAAGTTATTGAAGATCGTCAAGTTTTAATTGTAGATAAGAAAAAAAGTTTAGTTCATGAAATCACACAAATGGTAGTTCAATTGACAAAAGCAATAAGTACAAGAGGAAAACAATTAATAATGCGGTTAAATGAGGTATGTGATCAGAAACAGACAACACTGAATGAAAAAAAAGACGCTCTTGATCAGTTATCAAAATTAACTGATCACTGCATTCAATTTGTGACTTATGCATTGAACAAAGGGTCTGATAGAGAACTTCTTTTTAGCAAAAAATCTATAGTTGGGCATTTACAAAGAATAAAAAATCGACGAGCTGATATACCAAATCCTGAAATTCCTGTAAGGATTCATTTATCTCTCGAAAAAGTTCCAGATTTAGTAAAAATTATTTCTTCAATCGGGGCAATCGTAGTTGATGGCCGAGTGTATCCATCCGGTTCTCCAGCATCCGGAACTAGTACACCTACGACTCTTTCAAATGATACACCGTTGGACCAAAAACTACTTGTACCATTGTTCACATCTACTTTAGAGCCTAATACATCTGCTGCTCTACAGATGAATACAACCCAAGCAGGGAGTCCTTTTCCCTCAGTATCTTTTACTCAACAACAATTATCCACGCAACAATCCCAACCTTCGCAGATTTTAACGCAGATGTCTGGTCAATCTCAGAACTACCCTCCACCATATTCTGCACATACTATACCACCGAGGTCTTCCCCACCTACACAACACCAACGAATGCCGTACGGTGTGCCATACAATGGTACGCCGATACGTTCCCACTTAATTATTCATCAACGTCCTGGAGTGGGAAATGGTCATCAACAACAGGTTACATCTTCGACTCATCCTCAACAACAAATTCATCTAGAACAACTCAGCCAAAATTCCAGTTTACGTGGACTTTTAGCTCACAATCCACCTCCTTTCAGAGCTACATCTAATCATGTTGCATATAGATTACCGCCAGGATATCGATATCCAGGGGGAAATGTTGTTTCACGTGCTGCACCTCCTATATATCAACCAACGAATCCTGCTTTGGTATCTGGAGGTCGAGTACAACAAATAAATCCAACATCTGTAGCGAACCAACAATTAAATTATCCATTTTATCAACAAACTGCTCGCTGGCATATACCTCAAACCGCTAATACTGTATCACCTTATCAGCCACGGATGTCAGCCCAAACTTTACAATCTATGCCGGTTGTACCTAACGACGCTTATAAAATTATGTTAAAGACACAACAAATAAATACCCACAGTAATAATAATAGTAACAATAACGATACTGTTAATAAGACTAATAACAATAATAATAATCATAAGAATAATGAAAATAACAGTGATCAAATACATCAAACTCAAACTTCGGCGACTTCTAATGGCCAAACTGTAACATCATCAATTCCAAAAACACCGAGCCCTGTACTTGCTGGGAAAACAGATGAAAATGAAAAAAGTCTGGATAAATTTTGTCAAAAATCGCTTACTGATTTAATGCTTACCATTGCAAAGTTAGATTCTAATGGTATTTTAGTAATTCCAGAGTCGCAGAAAAATCCAACGGATACTTCACATGTAGATAGTTCAACTGATGAAGGAACTCTTTCAATTAATGAAAATCCTTCAGGTAATTTATTTATAATGTTTATCGCATATTTTATTTTTTAAAAAAAAAAGTTAAAAATTATTCAATTACATTATTTAAGATGATTTGAAGAATACAACATCATCATTAGTTAAAGACGATCCAAATGAAGATTGGTGTGCTGTATGTATGGATGGTGGAGACGCGGTACTTTGTTGTGATAAGTGTCCAAAAGTTTTTCATTTATACTGTCATATCCCAAGTCTAAAATCGTTTCCAGAGTAAGTAAATGCTATTTCAACATTTCTTTATTCAATGAATATGTATTTTAATTTTTAAATTTTGTTTATTTCAGTGAAAGTGAGACTTGGCAGTGTATGTTATGTACGAATGTTTTGGATTGCTCAGAAGATCCACCTGTTAGTAAAAGATCGGATATGATGACTCCAAAAGAGCTACGAATAGCTCAAAGAATTGTATTGGAATTGTATTGTCAATATGAACAAAGTCTTCCATTTCGAGAAGTGGTTTCTCCGGAGGTAATTCATTATTATTTTTATAAATGAAAATTTTTAAAATTATTCTATTATTTTATTCTTTGTTAAATTTTTAGATTGTAGAATACCATCGGATCATCAAAAAACCAATTGCTTTAGATACAATTAGAGATAAATTAAAACCCGACAATCCAAACCATTACACTGAGCTTAAACAAGTAATGGCTGATATAAGATTAATGCTAAAAAACGCATTTAAATACAATCCGGTAAGTAAAATAAATTCTAAAATTTACTAGCTTAATTTTTTTATAAACATTCATTTAATTTATTATTCATTATCAATAGGTTGATTCTCAAATTTATCAACAAGCTCGTAGCCTTGAAGAATTCTTTGACAAATTATTACTTAAATGGGCACCAGATCATGCTTACGATGATCCTTTCTTAACAACTGATGCTGACGAAGATGAAGAGGTATTTCCACCAAATCGAAAATATCGACGAATAATCAACGATTGAATTTTTTTTAATATTAGAAAAAAAAACAATATTTAAAATTAAAAATCTTATACATTTGTAAAATTTATTATGTGCTACGAGATTCTCCATGGTTAATGAGTTACATATTTTTACTTTAAAATGTTGAACATTTATTGTTATTTGATTAATATGTATAGTATGATCAAATTTTTAATAATTAACTTTCAACTAACTTTAAAGATGGATTATATCAGATTCGGGTTACAATAAGTCTAGTAGATAGACACAATTTTATGCAGTAAAATGACATTCATATACAGTATATAATTTAAACTATCACTTTTTTATACACACTTTTAAGTTATACGACGGATACACACTCCAATTCAATATTTTTCATAGCATACTGAATTCCATTCGTAATCAACAATGTTTTTTTTTTTTAAATTATAGCAATATTTTTAAATTACATGATTAATAACTATTTATTATTTTTAGTTATTTTCATTCTTATTCCATTGACCACTTGAAATGAAATATGTATCAATACTTTAGATGTTTATTGGTAGAAATTGACTACATCAAAATGTATAGACACTGTTCTTAACTCATTCATTTATTTTTAAGTCATCTCAATAATAATTATTATTATACAAAATGTATTTTTATATTAATTATTTAATATACATATCACTATTATCAATTGTATATTGTCTGATTCAAATCTGGCGCATGCTTTGTTATGTATGTGATATCTTTATCACTGAAATAACAGTGATACCATATTAGAAATAGTTGATCAAGACTCCCTCTGATCTAAATACATCTTTCAAAACTACTGAAAGTGAACCTGATTATTTCTAATGAAGAGCTGTCACTTTTTGTTGATGATTGTGAGATCGGTGCATTAGTTTTCTTAGTCGAAAATAAACTGACTTTGATAGTGACGTGTTCACGTGACTATCTTTAAGTCACATCGTCGAAAAATATATCATACTAGTAGAGAATATACCTTCGATTGATCTGTGTGGCGGCAGTATTTTGTTTATTCGATTATTTCAATCGTAGGTAGGAAACAGTATCATCAGTTAACTAAGTAAGTTCTAAATAGTTTTTTCCAGTATTTAATAGTGCAATTTAATATAAATTTAAATGTAAATCAATTCATTTCAATAATTTTTTTTAAATTGACATAATTTTTTTGAGTTCCACCTTTATGCAATTGTTTAACGAGGTCAAGTTCCACATCTTATCATTTATAAAAATCTCTTTTTAAAGCAAATATTTATTTTTGAAATGTATCATAACATAATGTTATATTTATTTTTATTTGAGAGTATTTTTTATGCAATGAATTTATTTAATTTTTATGAAATTAGCTGTAATTGTGCTAAATGTAATTTAAAAAAACAAGGAATTGAGCTGAAATATAGATTTTAAAGTGGAAGTGAGTGTTCAGATCCATTAAGTTTCAAGGCAATAGAAAAATAGGCAACTCGCCAGCTAACGAAACAAAATCTAAATTCTACTTTGCATTCAAGCTTCAAGTTAGCTATTGGTTTAAAGGAAGACTTAAGTTACAATTGAAAGAATATTCTAAATACTGTAATTGTTTGAATTATTATTAATGATAAAAGCATCTCTGATATATATTTTTAACTGAAGATTAGAAAGATGAAAACAATTTGGGTGATTGGTGGTCCTGGATGTGGAAAAGGAACCCAGTGCAGTAAAATAATTGACAAATACGGATTGCTCCATATCAGCAGTGGTGATTTATTACGGGATGAAGTGGCCAGTGGAAGTCCTAGAGGAGCTTCACTACAAGAATTGATGTCAAAGGGTCTTTTCGTTCCAACAGTAAGATTTTTAATAATTTTTTCATTATTCTCAACTCATCGACTAATTACAGACATTTTTTGAGCATCAAGTTTTCAATTTTTTTCAGGATATTGTGTTATCACTCATCAAAGAACGGATGGAAAAAGCTAAAGCAGACGGAAGTACAAAAAGTGGATTTCTTATCGATGGCTATCCTCGTGAACTAGATCAAGGAATTCAATTTGAAAAAGATGTAAGTTTTAATTTCCCGATTTACTTTAAAAAATTAGCCCCATCAGAAAATTCTGATTAAACTATTACTTTTAAATAATAAATTTTAATTGATTTATTGAATGTAAAAGGTATGTCCAGTTGATTTGATTATTTTCTTTGATGTGGCCAATGAAACTATGAAATCAAGATTACTTGGACGTGCTGCTGTATCTCAAAGAGCTGATGATAATGAAGAGACTATATTGAAAAGAATTGAGATATTTAATGTAAAAAATAATGAAATTGTTGAACACTACAAGGATAGAGTAGTCAGAGTAAGTTAGATTTATGCATAAATATATTGATTTTTACATCGATTGAATAAATGAATAATGTAATCATAATTATTGTAAAAATAGATTGGTGCTGAAGGATCTATAGATGACATTTTCGCTGAAGCCTGTAAAGCATTAGAGCCTCTATTCAGTTTATAAATATTCAACTTGATGTAAAAATTGCTACTGATAATTCTACTCCAAAAAGGCCTTGGACAACAAATTCTACGCAATGCACATTTTTAATTTATCTGACACACATTACGGTCTACAATCACGCTGCAATCTTAAGCCGGAAACAGGCAATTTTCTACTGTCAAATTTTCATGAAATATTATCTTTGTAACTACTTGTGATATGTAATCTAGTAGTTCTAGTTCGGTAACAATCGAAGAGAGAAAAATTTTAATGTTTTAGATACATAGAGTATCTATTCAAATTCTATCGAAACTTAATTTATTATTCATTAATAATATGCATATATATACATATAGATGTATACATAATCTATATTTTTTGACTAAAATAATATCACCTAAAAGTACTTAAATAGAGTGTATTTATTGTTAGTGTTTTAAAATCTGTAATAAAAAATGTTGAGAATAATACTTCGATATATTGGATTCATCTGTTTGTTGTTTAATATGTTGACTACCTTGGAGGCTAACTTTAGTGTATGTGATGAGATTAATTATCAAGCTTTACCGAAATATAATTTATATCAAAAGCATGCACGTTCTACAGAAACAATAATAATTCAAAAAAAACTGTTATCTTTGAGAGAATGTAAAAATTTTGCGATATTAAAGAAAGCTTTGGCTTTTAATTTTAATCCAACTCCGAACTTATCTAGAAGAGAACATGATGATTATTCATTTAATTGCCAAGTATTAAATTGCCCAGAAATTTATTCTTCTACTTCTCTTATCAGAGATCAAAGATACCATTATTACAGCTTGTATTCTCGTAAATTACTGCCTGCTAAAAACAATGGTAATTAATTTTCAATAAAATGTATTCTCACAAGATTTATTGTTGTAGAAACATATCAATAATTTATTGAGTATCTGATTTTTTATTAGTAAATTATATTGTAACATGTGTACCAAAAGTTGGATTATTTATATTTTCAAAAGTAAGGAAAAATTTTACTGAAGCTCAACAAACATGTAAAAACATGCATGGTACATTGGCACACATTGTTAGTGAAGAAAGAACCCAAGGTTTAGCTAAATTTATAAATTCTCCTACATTCATTGGGCTTAATAATAGAGGCAAAGAACAGATTTGGAAAAATGAGTTTGGTAAATAAATAAAAAATTTATAATTATTATCAAATCAATGAATCATATTCAATTGTACCCTTGACTAAATTTTCAAAATGTAATTTAAAGTATTTTTAATAAATAGTTCTTTCTTATTTTTAAATTTAATTTCTAGGTGAACCTTTATCATGTTTTCGATATCGTGCATGGGCAAAAGGTGAGCCAACACAATCGCGTGGGTGTACAACTCTTGTTAAAGAAATAACTAATAAACATGATTCTCGATCATTTTGGAAAGTTGCTTCATGTTCACGAAGATTAACTTTTGTCTGTGAAATTTTACCTTTAAAATCAAAGACTCACAAAAAACATAGATGGTAAATAAAATTTATTACACCAAAACATTTACAATGGTGTTATAAAAGTTTTCTTATTACCAAGAAAATAAAATTAATGTATCCACAATTTTTATATATTTTTTATGTATCATATATGAATAATATTTACATAATTATTATGCGTACAGTAGCTAATATAATTAATAATTGAATCAATTATTACATTTAGTTAAATGTATGATTTTTGCTTTTTCATAGGAATAATTTTTAAGTACTTAATATAATAATTATCCAAATTTCAATTAACTATACATTATTAAGGAGCAATCAGCAGGAATTAATTATAAGTTATACATTAATAATTATTATTTATGGAATTATATTAAAAAAATTTTTTATATTTAAAATTTAGCAGCCAACATTTCACTTGTTCAATTCAATAATTTATAACGATCTTTAATAAATAATTTGGAGCGAGCGTAAAGATCGATTATATTAAGATATAAAAATACAAAATGATTACATAACTATTTACCATTGTTATAAATTATGTATTATTCATTGTCTCATGTAAATGAACATTATGGAAATGTTTATATGTTATTGAATGTTGCCTACAAAATTATTAAATATCAAATATATGGAATTTCAGGTAACTCTCATGTTTTGTAAAAGAAAATAAAAATATGATCAATTCACCATTTTTTTCAGGCATTTATCAATACTTAATCACTCATAAAATATTAAAAATGCAAAAATGATTCATTATACTTTACTATAAAAATTAAATGCATAACAACATATTATAAAAATAAAAAAACAATTAATCCTTATAAAGATTGTAAATGCACAGAAATAATATATTATTTACTCTAAAAATTTTTGTGCGAGTGATTAAGAAAATCATGTCTTTAAGCCTTAGCACCATACTAATAACTGACACATTTAATTTTACGTCTGCACTATACAATTTTAAAAATTATTTTTGTAAGTTTTGCTTTGATTTGGAATTATTTGTCTTTAAATAATCAGTCATCAAACATTTTTTACGTGTCCAATAATCATTTGATTGTTTCTAAAAAAAATCGGCAATGAATACAATAAACGGTTGTTTCCATCTAAGTACAATGATTGATATAAATTGAATTATTACAATTGAAATCAAACGGGTTCAGTGGACGGAGTGCTAGATGGGTAAAAACTACAATAATTATGGTGCCATGGTTCGATAGATAAAATAATCGAACAAATTGTTAATAGATACTTGTTCATTATCTATATAGAAAATACAAAAAAATTTGTATATTAAGGAATGAAAATACTGGTATCACGATGGCCGTGAGGCGTATGTGCGAGTCTTCACCGATTCGTTGTACAAATAAAAAATCATTTATTTCGGGGTTATTAATAAAATATAATAAAAACAATACGTACAATTAATACTCTGATGTAGAATGTTGTTCCAAATTAAGGTTTATTGTTAACAGCAGATGAATTAGCCAATAAAGGACCTATTTTCCTTAAGTTGGGCTACTGTTCGTTGCAATATTAATTGTTGTTCTTCTAATAATCGAACCTAATAAAAAAATTTGGAATAATTTTTTATAGCTTTTCAATGAAATTTAAAATACATTAGAATGTTAAAAATACTTACTCGATCCAACAATTGATTGTAAAGACGGTAGGGTACGTAAGCATTTCCAACAGGAGACGTAGTAGGAGAAACCGGACATGTTAAATAGCTGGAATTATTTCGCTGATATGTAGAATTATCTTTATCCTCTTCTTTTACTCTTATCTCATCGTTATCTTGATTTTGATCAGAATAAATTTCAGAAACATTTGACAGCTGTTCATGTGAATAATTCTTTTCTTTTTTCAAAGTAACGTCCGATTTATCAAATTTATCGCCTGATAATGTTTTCTTTTTTTCCATTTGATTTAATTTTAACTCTTTAATCTGAAATGATTAAAAATAAGATTATCTTAATTCTGATGATAAAATGTATTTTATTTATAACATTAAATTTTAGTTGAAATTGGCAAAAAAAATATCAATAAATTTCCCTTTTAATGGCCTAATAACTATGACCTATCGGATATTTTTATAGTCTATTGTGCAAGTAACCTCGAATGTTTAAAAGCATGAATAAAAAAATTCAACATTACCCAAGGGGCTTTTTGTCGTGTCTTTCCATGAAGACTTTCACTTTCTTCGTCTCTTGGTTGATCTACAGTGTCTGTTGTTCCATTTGTCACGTTGTTTTCCTGTTTTTACAGAAAAAAGAATTAGAAAATTGAAATAACTTGTTTTTTTAAGGCATAAGATTAACGATAGAATGTAATTGAAGAGAAATTAATACATATTTTTTATTACCTGTAATAATGTTTCGTTGGTATAAGAGTTAAAATTATTTTGACTTCGATTACAATGGCTAGATGGTAAACGTCTTCGAGGAGCTTTGACTCGAGTTGCAGTTAAATGCAATAATGGTGTGTACTCCTCTCGTTCAATACCATCTAATTCTTCATCTACTGCTCCATGAACATTTTCCGTATTATCGACATTGGTCTCATCATTCGTATTTTTTGTTGTTTTTTTTAAATTCATTGACATCGACAATGATTGAATTGATGAAGTATTGCTACTTCCAACACTTATTTTTTTCTCACTATTTATTATGAGCGATGACACTGAAGGAGTTATTGGTGATGTTGAAGATGTTGCTACCGATTTTTTCTCTGGTGTTGAAACACGTGTATCTAAACTTTTTCTAACAAAAGCTTTTTCTACTTTTTTACCAGTATATGAAGACTTGGTGGTACTTGATTTTAAATTTGTTTTATTGGCATCTTTCAATCCAGACGATTTGGCTTCATCTAGTGTAGGTGATTCATCCTCAGATACAATGACTTTTACGAAATTGTCGGGAAACAAACCAATTCTGCCTCTCAATTCACCTTTCCACCAACCCTGTAAATAAATGACTGATTTTATGTTGTATTGATATCACATCGATTAAATTTGAAAATGATATCAAATTAATTACCTTATCAGGAGCATCACGAGAAAGTATGGTTATTATATCACCTTCAACAAGTGTTAATTCATCTTCATTAGCTGCCTCGTATGGAAATAAAACACGACACAGTTCTTTTTTAGTATCACGTTCTCGTTCTTTCAATTTAATAGGCTCTTCTAGAGTTGGTGGAGACACAAAGTTCGATGGAAATACTCCAATACGGCCTCCAATCCTTCCACTCCACCAGCCCTCTTCAACTTCCCCCAAAAACTCAATCATATCATTTGGTACGAGCGTCAACTCGTCCTCATTACACGGTTCATAACTGAATAGAACTTTGCACCACCGACTTCCTGATGACCCATTTCGCATTGTCACTTGCTCTTTTTTTCCAATAGTATTAACTTCTGTCTCACTTTTTAATCCACTAGTAGTCGCACTTGTTAATGAAGCATCAATAACCTGAAATAATATATATTAATTCTTAGTATTGATTTATCTTGTAATAGATTCGTTAATCCGATAGTAACCTTTAAACATACTTTTAATGCATAGGAGTCTATGAAAAATTTAAAAAATATAAAAGTAATAATGCTTAGTATTGAAGTAGTTGAAATTTTTAAAATACACTAAAAAGTATAGTTAAAATAAGAAAAGAGAATTACATTTTCTAAAGAAAGAAAAATAAGAGTGAAAAAAAATTGACAATTTTCCGAGCATAAATGACTCACAAATGTTGATATGAAAAATGTCATTAAAAGATGAACGAAAAATTACCTTGACAAAATTATCAGGAAACATTCCGCGTTTATCTTTCAAGGTACCTTCCCACCAACCTCCAGGCATGACTTTTATATCTTTTATGATGTCCCCTTTTCGTAGGGTTAACTCATCAGGTTCCTTTGCTACATAATTATATTCTACAATAGCTTCCATGTTTTATTCTCGTTTCAAATCTGTAATATAAAAACATTTACATCATCATTAAAGATTAACAGTATTTTTTTATTACCTATTTCACAAAAATAACTTCTTAACAAAATGAAATGAGTTAAAATTCATCATCAATCACTTTGTTACGTTACTAGCATGTTAATCATATGATAAACTCTAACTGTAATGATAAAGACGATATACAATGAACAAAGAAAGGTTATATTATTTCCAATAGAAATGTGATTTTTAAATAAATGTATTTTAATAAATATCAAATGATTTTTTTAATAAAAATTTTTCTTTTCGCACTATACATAAAGGATACATTATCTATAATGATGTAAAAAGAATTAAAATAGAAGATATATTCTAATTTAATGATGATAATTGAATGAATAACTATTTTTACTCACAACAACCATAATAAAAAATTGTTTTTTACATAAACACTAAATATATTATGTAAAGTAATCTTTAGGCGTATCCCAAGCCGATTTGACAGCCAACAATTCTCAAATGTGTCACCGTTGCCATATTGAATCCACCGACAGCAATGCAATGTGGGTAACTAAACCACCTGCATAAACACTTCTCTTACAACACATAAAGAGTTCGTTCATTTTTTTTTTTAAAATAATGTATAATGCTACGTTTGTTCATTAAGATTGATTTAAAAACATTGAGTTCTATGAACTTGTGAACTCCGTGACTATATCATTTTTGGAGCAGATGCAAAAAATTGGGCTCGTCCGGGATTTGAACCCGGGACCTCTCGCACCCTAAGCGAGAATCATACCCCTAGACCAACGAGCCTCTTGTGTTAAAGTGGGAGTCAAGCGCCATGATTTTTATATTTTCAGCATCTATGCCAAACACTCGGACAGCCACCTATTTGGTAAAGAACTGGAAAAGCTATTCACAAATCATAATCTAATGGATGATAATTCCTCATATATTATCGCTGGGGACTTTAATGCTAGAAACATCCGCTGGGGGTGACAGCGTCACCAATGATAGAGGTAGACAATTTAAGAAATGGGAGTCGGACTTTGAAGTCCCATATGGATTTAAGATATACCCTCCAGCTCTCCCCACTTTTCCAAAATCCGGCTCGCGACTGGATTACTGCATTGCTGATAACAGAATCGAAATAACAAACTCACCTAATGAAAAAATTCCAGTTTTGGAGTATGATAGTGACCACAATGCTCTCCTACTCTGCATTAACACGAACACACTATTCGATGGTCTTGCGGCTCCTATGGAAAGATCAGTAAAGTACAACTACAAAAAGGCTAACTGGGAGAAATTTAAGAGGCATATGAATAAACAATACAAAGAGGAAGAACAAGTCCCAGCTAACAGAAACCTAACAATCACCGAAATCGATGAGCATATTATAAAACTAGAAAATCTCATAACCACCTGTATAAATGACATTATTCCTAGGATCGACCCTAATAAATGGAAATACTATGAAAAATATGAAAGCAACGCGATTAAAAAACTCCACAACTATAAGTCATTCCTCCTATCCAGACTTCATTTTACCAGATACAAATCTCCTGCTGCCCACAGTAAGCAAGAAATAACTAGAATCAAAACTACAATAAGACTTATAAACAAGAAATTAGCCAAAGAATTTAAAAGGACCATCACCGCTTATTGGAAGGCCTTGATAAAAAGCATCAACTACAGAGACTCTCATCAATTCTTTCCATTGATCAATAGATTGCTCAGACCTAACAAAGCCATCAAACTAAGTAACTTTAAATTCGATGTAAATAGCAGCGCCTTTAGTAAGAATTTGAGCGAAACTCATCCTCATTTAATCAGCAATAATGAAATTATCATCACAGATCCTCTCACTAAATTAGAGGTTATTGGAAGCTATTTAGAGAGCATCAATTCTCCTCGTTACACCAATATGGATTCTGACAACAAAATCATGGCTGACTCGTCGACTGATATACTCTCAAGCACCAGAGCCAAAATCCGACACTCTAATCTAACTTTCACGGAATTCACAGAAGAGAACAGTGCATACAACCCTTCCCAGGATAGGGATAATGGTAATGGTCCTAAATGCTTCTTCTCACAATATGAAATACAGATTATTCTGAAAATGCTCAAAAATAAAACCTCTTCTGGACTAGACAACATACCAGCTATTGCCCTTAAACATATCCCGGACTCAGTAATCAGAAGCTACACAATCATATTCAACAACGCCATAAACCAAGCCTACTACCCGGTAAGATGGAAGATGGCAAAGGTACTACCAATCTTAAAAAAGGACAAAAACCCGCACGACCCACAGAGCTATCGCCCTATTAGCCTCACCATGAATATTAGTAAAGTTTTCGAGAAACTCATCAAGGAGTCTCTAATAACTCATATCAACTCTCACAAGATCATCCCTGACAACCAATTTGGTTTCAAGACCGGCCACTCAACCACACATGCAATCCACAAGTTCTCCTCAGATATCAACAACTACCTCCACAAAGGACTAACGATTGGTGCTGTTTTATTAGATTTGGAAAAAGCTTTTGATTCTGTCTGGAAGAATGGACTGATACTCAAGTTGCTTAACTACAAATTTCCAATTGGGCTAATACTACTCATAATGGACATGATAGAAGAGAAAACATTCAAAACCTGGGATGGGACACTTTTTTCAGAGACAACCTTTAAAATCACCGAGGGCCTACAACAAGGAACTGTAACATCACCAATTCTATTCAATATATTCAACAGCGAAATAATTAACCTATTTGGACTCAATACAGCTGACAAACTACACTCAATAGCCTACGCAGACGACCTGATCGTGTATCAGGCAGACACAGATGTCAACGCAATACAATCTTCCCTACAAGTAGTGGTCAACAACATCAACATCTATTATAAAAATTGGAACCTCAAGATCAACCCCACAAAAAGCGAGCTGATTTTCTTCAGAAGACCAGTCAAAAAAGTACCCTACTCCACAATCAAAAAAATAAACAACGCCAGAATAACAGCCACGGACATACACACCAACCAAGTACACGCCATCCCATCAAAGAAAATCGTTAAATATTTAGGGGTTCATCTTGACTTCCTTTTCAGGATCAACACACATCACAACCTACAACTTGAAAAAGCAGTAAAAACCTTCCTCTCGAACGGCAGGATCTTCTACAACACCAACCTGGAAAATAGAGCCAAAATAATTTGCTATATGCTGCTAGTTCGTCCCATCTTTACCTATGCCGCACCTGTATTATGGAATACTGGCCCAACAATAGTTGAAAAAATGCGGAGATTCGAGAGATTGTGTCTCAGGACCTGCCTCCGAGCCCATAGAACCTCATCCTCAGGATATGTCAAAAGAACAAGTAATAAGTTCATTTATGATAAGGCTAATATCCCAAGAGTGGACTCTTTTACGTTAAAACTAACCAGACGATACTTTGGTAATTTAAACAAAGTGAAAAATGAATTACTCGACTCCGTCAAGGATCCAAATGAGCAGCTGATCAGAGAACAGCTCGCTTCCGGCTATATCCCTCCTGAAGGATTCAAATTCTGTGACTCACTAGGCCTAATCCAGGATGCGAAGAATTTGCCTATTATCTATCACCTAAAAAGACACTCCGCTAATAAAAGCATCTCCATCAACCCAGACTTACTAGACATTAACATGAGCTTCTCGAAAGCTCTCCCTAGATCTGACCTAGATGATACTAACAGAGCGTCAAAGAGTTATACATGGCTAACGAAGGATGCCAAATACATGGACGACATAAGAAGAAGAGCTAGAATGAAAAAGAGCCAGAAAGATAGAAGAAGGAACCGATAACCAAGCTGTTCCTGGCAGAAGTTCCTCACCTCTAGCTACCGAGGGCTCTCGCCACAATCAGTATTCACTGATTTCACCCGATGTAAATATGTACATACCCGTCATTCTATTCTATATTCTCTTTTCTCTCTCTTTAGGCTAAGCTTTTTCCTTAAAACAAAAATGATAACGTGAAGGAATTTTTTGATTAAATCCAAAAAATTTTTTTGTCCTTTTAAATTTAATATCTTGTTGATAATAACTCTTTTTAATTGTTATCTTAAGTATTACATATATACATAACGAGATTATATTACTGTTAATTGGATATAGAGATTATTACAGAGTCTAATGGTTTGTTAGCTAGTAATATCTAAGTATAGTTAAGGTATAGTAGTTTCGTAAGTTAGTTTTTTATACTTTTACATGTATTATTGTCAGTTGGATTCAATAAACTAATCTTTTTAAAACCAACGAGCCTCGGATATGCACGTCAATGTGAATATCTTTCATTAATTATAAAAAAAAAAAAGTTAAAAAAGATTGGATTATCATCTTAAAGCAAAGACAACATGTTTGTACACGTACTGATTATCTTATTAACATGATTGATCTCAAAATGGCGAGGAATGGACAGCAAGATTTTAACAGAAGTGCCTTGATAATCATGAATAAGCGGGTTTGTAATTTTATTTTGAATTCATTTTAATCATAGTCAAGAAGTTTATCGATATAATAAAGTATTTCCACAATAAACAATTTATATATGGGCCTCAGGTGTGTTACACAGGTCAACGTATAAGTAGAATACCTGCAGGGCTAGTAAAAATAGTAGGAGCTAATTGCGTGACTCTTGATTTATCATACAATCAGCTCACGTCTATATCAGCATTAAAGGACTATGGGAATCTCCAGGAATTAATTTTGGATAATAATAAGTTGCGTGATCTTAAAACATTACCATATGTACCGGCTTTAACAACAATTAGTTTGAATAATAATGAGGTATTTTTGTTATTATTTATTTTATAATATTAATTATATTTTTAATTAATTTAATGAATGAGCTTTTTAATTAAATATTCTGAACTATTATTTTATTCTTAAAAATAAGTTTCATATTTTTGACATCTAAAATTAAATTCTTATCAATAATAGATAAATTTGATGTGTTATTCTTGACACAACTTTACGAATAATAAAACTACCAAGCTCCAAAAAAAAAAGGTTTTTATATGTCAACATCAAAGTAACTTGGTGTCTTCAAAAGAAAGATTTCAATTAGAATTGTGGTTTATTTAAATAGTTTTAATAAAAGTTAATGAATTAATCATGGTATCTTTTAGTTGAGTGATATAGATGCTGCATTAGAAAAAATAAAAAACTGTTGTCCCAATATCAAGTATGTGAGTCTCTTGGGAAATCCGGGTTACCCCGATCAACTCACAGATCCTGTGAACAATGATGAGGCAGACTATGATCGTTACAGATTATACGCAATTCATATTCTACCAGATTCTCTCCGCTTTCTCGATTTTCGGCCAGTTACTCTAATAGAAAGAAAAGACGCTTGTGATCGAGGTCGTTTTCTTCGGACTATTAAGCTTTCCACATCTTCGTCTGTGTCTGGACCACAAATTACTCCTATGGATAACATAGATGCTATTCTAAACACTAATTATTCTCCTTTACCAACATCTAATCGTAGTCCACATGATCATAAAGGTATTTATTTTTACATAATATAATTTTCATATTACTTACGAACTTTCTTCATTCGATTATTAATCAACTATTTTTTAATTACTTATTTATTAGGAGCATATGGCAAATGTCGTTATCGATACTCTGGAAAAAATTCAGAAGGTAATCGTTTCATTATAAACAGTGATCTTTAATTTTTTATGTAATAGTACACAGTAATAGATTGATAATAGTAATAATACTAGTGTAACTTGTATGAGCATAAAAAATTTAAGTTTATTTGATCCAGTTAAACTGGACAGGAATATTTTTACAAAGACTTCTATTTATGAATAAGTACATAATTTTATATATCGGTCTACAAATTTTATTAAATCTCAATTTGAAAAATATTAAAAAGTATGTATAAACATTTTTCAATAGACATAACTTATATATAATTTAGTATATTAATGTCAGTAATTTTATATCAATTTTTATTAACAATAATTTAGAAAAACATTTCAGATTGATAATACACATGCATAAATCTATTCACAATTAATTATTAATTCAACAATTTTGTTTAAATTTTAAATATTTTATATATATTTCATTTAGATATTCGATTATATAATCTATTAACGAAGTCAATAATTCTTTACGTCTTTTATATCATTTCTTTAATTAACTGTTACTTCAATACTTATGTTATATTGCATCATGTAACTCAAATATATTATATTATTTATACGAAATAAGTGGTATCATGAGTTTATTGGAAAACTAGTATATTTAACGTCCTTAAATATACCATTTTTGAATAATCCTTGTATAAAAAAGTAATATAAATAGAAAAAAGTATTCTTATATAAAGTACTTCAGGCCACAGTATTATTTAATACGAACATAATTAAAAAATATTAAGAAAAATTATGTTTACCATGATTGTATAAATTTGGCCGAAGTGTTATTGCACCTTCGACCCAAAAATTCGGTCTTTCTAACATACTTTGCCATAAAGATAATTCTCTTCCTGTTGCATCCATCCAATCAACTGGCTTTCCATAATGTTTACCTAAAAAATATTCAGTCATTAATTTATTGGCGAGATTATTTCAATTATCAGTGAAAATTTTAGATATTTTATGAGTCATCAGTAGATTTCTATAAATAATTTGCAAAATTTTTTTCACGGCAATTAAAGATTTACAAAATAATATCGTAATTTTCTATGTAAGTATTTAATTTTAATGATTTCTAAACAAGCATTTATAAATATTCATAAATTAATTAAATGCTTACCAGTTCCAAGATTAAATCGTACTCCGCCCAAAAATTCATTACTGGCAATGCGATCATGATCCCATACAGTCAACTCAAGACCACGTTCAGCCAATTCTTGAAGGCTAACATCTTTGTAAACAAATGTATGACCCCATACTGGAGATCCATCCGATTTCCTGACAACATTAGTTTTCTGTTTTCCTGATCTACCTTTGTCTGGAAGTAAATAACTTTTACAAAATGGATCGCAGGTTCCAGAGTTTTTTGATCTTGTTTGGAGATGTCGAGCTTCTTTGACAAGTACATGAAGAGATCCTTTACTCCAATTCTTTTTTCCTTTATTAAGTAGACGTTGCTCAGCTCCACTGTCTCTCTCTCTTTCCAATTGAACGGGATCAGGTGGAACGAATTTCAAACCTACAATAACTTCGCCCTTGTAAGTGATAACGGGATCGTCAAAAGATTCTGATCTTTCTTGTAGTAAGTACCAACGAGGAGTGGGATCATCAAAAATTTTATTTTCTAAAGGCATTCTAACTTCTCCTAAGAAATCATTCCTTCCAAACATATCAGAATGCCAAACAGTTAACCATAACGTTCTTGTTTCTAAAGCATTCACATTGATGTGGAATTTAAGAGTTTCATCAAAAACGGGATTCAACGTATGTTTCTTGACTTTAGTCTTTCTCTTACCACCTTTGGATTTATCCGGAAGAAGATAAACTTTAACATAAGGATCAGAACGGTTTCTTTTAATATCAACCGGTGCCAAATCTTTGCATTGACTAACATGGACTTGAAAAGTTAATTGTTTATAATCATACTGTAAAGAAAATTCTACTTCCCCTCTAACAGCAACAGAGCCACACCATTTTCCTTCACCTGCTCCACTATAAACAGAAGCCATTGAATCTGAACGTGCACCGAGACTAGACAAAGATGCTCTAGTATTATGATCAGAATGCAGTCCTTGGCGTTCTAAGTCATCAATATCAATCATTGTACGACTGGACATTAACTTCGAATTAGATCCTCCGATTATTGGAGTACTACAGGCTTCAGATAGACTACTGCCATCATCTGGTACCAAACAAACAGCTGGTTCACGTCGTCGTGATCTAGATACTTGTCGTTGTTTTATACTAATATTTTGTGAGCTTGCTATCTGAAGTCCTGGAGCACTTAGTGCTCTTTTAGGTCCTATTCCGCTGTTATTACCATTTCTACCACCATTTCCACCACTACCATTGTTATTATTACTTAGGCTATTTCTTGCAAATCCAGGAGGACGGTATCTAGCTGATTTTACACCCGTATGCTGGGGAAGAAAATGATACATGCTGTGAGCTTTATGCATTGAAGTCGTTATTATTCCTGAATTACTTGATGTAGAACCTGGCAGTCTTGGTAATGAATTTGTTGTTGTATTTGATGTTACTGAATTAATCGTCGTTTGCATTCCTCGTGGTAATGTTGTGGCTCTAGAATTACCATTAAACTCAAATTCATCCTCAGTGTCATCATTATCGTCTTCATCCTCATCATTTTCATCATCATCTTCATCATCATGATCACCAATTATTTTGATATCTCCTCGAGCATTTGCATCAGGTACTGATGACCGTCGTCTATTATTCCAAATCTTGTCTTCTACTGATCCACCAACATTATTCCCATCACCAGTAAATCCAATTGTTTCATTTACATTATTATCATTATTAGTACCACCACCCGCTCCAATAGATCCACAACTTCGTACTCGATCTAATTGTTCACGTGAGAAACTCTTTGGGCTAAATAATAAATCACCAGCACTTCGTCTTTTAGCTGCCATTGCTAGAGCATTGCTATTAGCACTGGCGCTTGTACTAGCGTTAATGTCACCCGAACAAGTTAAAAGACTTAATTTAGTACGTGAATCAGTGGCCATTAAAGCCGATTCGAAACTACCGCGCCAAGAGAATCTTTCATAGTCACTTGTTTCACGTTCCTCACTTTCTTGTCCGCTTACTCCAGTTGTAGGATGCCCACTAATCAATAACAATGGATCATGGGATTTTGATCGAGGTAATTGATAATGTACAAACGATGGTGTATGATTAGAATCTGATGTTGAATCATCATCTTCAGTTGTTGAAGCTGAAGAAGGTGTTCTATTATGCTGTGGATATCTTCGCCAAGATGAATGATGAGGAGAGCTAGGATTATTTTCTGATACTTGATGCATTAATGCTACTAATCTGCTACCAATGTGATGCATAACTTTTGCTATTAATGGTGGACTACTATGAGGAGTAGAACTGGCATCTGAACTGATATTATCTCCAGCCATTTTTGTGAAACTTTGAACAAGTTTTTGATAAACAAATGCTGTGTCACGTCCCATGCATGCTTGTTTAGATACTGTTGGAAAGTCTTCCTTTTTGTCTACCTTTTTATTACTATTATTAACGTGGTGATGATGGTGATGATGATGACGGTGTCGATTATTATTCTCTTCATCGTCATCATCGTCTTCGTCATCATCATCGTTGCCAGATTTACCAGCATGATTTTTTTTATTACTAATATTAGAATTATTTTTAATAATTACGTTAGTTGTACTTTCGACAGAATTTATATCAAATTTGTTAATTATTTGCTGGCAGCTTTGTGATATTTGTTCTTGCAGAGCTGAACGTCGTCCACCAGCAGCACCTTCTAAATCAGAACTTGTATAGTCTGAACTATCATATGAATCAGACCAAGTATCTTCTGAACTGAGATATTCAACGATTTCTCGTACTTGTTCGTCTTTAATTCCAGGAACTGTTTTCATTAATCTCGTTAATTCATTTTCAAAGTAAACTAATTGTGGAGGTTTTGTACGATTTTGAATGGATATTCTTGATTTATTAGATGTTACTCCTGATAAACTAGGACTCGGAACAGGAGATTCGAGCTGTTGAACACTGGAGTTATTTGTGGTTGCATTAGAACTCTGAATATTGGAATTAGCTACCATAGTTTTAAAGAACTGACGGACTTTGGACATCATCAAGTTAGTTTCTTCATCACTTGACCAGTTATTAAAACTATCTTTTCTTGATAACGAAACGTTTGCATTTAATGATAAATTATTTTGCGTTTGTTTTATTTGTTCATTTGTTCCAGATAAATTCACTTTAGGATCATTATTATGAATATTTCCATTTTTATTTTCCAAATTATTCGAATTATCTTTATTACTACTATCAGTTTTTTGGTCATTTGGTAATTTTTGATGATGAATGAGATCATCACAGCTACCAACAAATCCGGAATCACGTGATTGCTGCTTAACAGAATTTATATCGTTATCATCATTATTATTTTGATGATTAGAAAAATCTGTGATTGGTGTTGAAGATAGCGTATTTGATATAGACTCGGGTTGAGGACTTTTAGATTTTTCATCGCTAGAATTATTTGTTTGTGATTCATTGGGATTATGATTCGATACTTCCGTAAATTTATCACAGTTTTCTTCTTGGATTTCTGGGCTTTTATTTCGATCTTCAACAACACGAGGGCTTTGTGTACCTAGATTTCTGGATTTTTTCTTCTTTCTCTTTACTGTATCGAACTGACCTTCAGCTCCAAATACAGCTGTTTGTCCATCTTCCTTCTGGCCATCAGCTGTTTCCACGGATGAATCATCCGAATGAGTATCTGCTGAGTCTTGATTGATGCTCAAGTCTTGCAATGAATTTTGTAGACTTAAATTTTGTCCACTTTGAGTTAAAGCCAATAAATTATCCAATGATGAACTGTGTGATCTTCCAGTACCTCTAGCTCTTACAAGTCTTTTACGTCGTTGAGCTTCAGGGCTTGGTCGACCCTCGGAATCACTTCCTACTGAACCATCAGAATCTCTTCGATCTTCATTGAATCCTAAGAACTCAGATAAGAAATATTTTTCGAGTCTAGAACAATTGGCAAAATCATTGGCACTTTTATCATTTCCAGAACTGTTATTTCCATTATTATCGTGTCCTAATGATTCAAGACCTTCTGAATAAACAGAACAGGTTTCAGAAAAACTATCAGCCTCTTGATTTAGTTGTGAAGATATTCCATCATTATTACTTTCCACTTCATCACTAGTATTTAAACCTTCGTTATCATTTTTGCTATTATTACTATCACAATTATCATCAGTATCGTTGTTTATGGTACTATCATTATCAAAAATATTATTATTACTAAAACTATGAATATTTTCGTTGTTTTTATTCAAGTGATTGCCATCTTTATTATTACTGATGGAATTAATATCGCCGCCAAGTCCAAAAAAAAAGTATTTCTCCAATTCGGAAGTAGAAGGAGGCCTTGGTGTTTTCTTTTTCCAATTACCAGAGTTAAGACTAAATTCAGCCTCGCTCTCTTCACACGATTCCTCAACAATTGTATGCAAAGTAAAATCAATTGCTTGACGATGGTAACCCCGCAATTCTTCTTCACGATCCCCAAGATTGTTGACTTCATCCTCGGAGCTCTCTTCAGTAAGAGTCGTTCCACTCTGTTCATCCTCATCATGAGAAACTTCTTCCACCCAAGAATCATCATCAGCTAAACCTTCTTCAAGTATCACCGTATCACTAGTATTAATAACATTCTCACCACTTTTACTACTTTGTGGTGAAGATGATTTAATAGATTCGATAGTGTCATTCTTAATATCAGTATTTGTTCTGTCACATAAATTTCTATTTTCTTTTACTGGAGAGATATCAGCCGTATGTTTAATGTTATTTGTCCTCATAAATTGAACGTCATCACTCTCACTGACACTCCCTACATTCTCTACATTCGATCCGCCATCAACTTGTTGCTCATTAGATGTTGTTACCAATCGTTTAACCGTCAATGGTCTTTTAGGTCCTTGTCCATTTCGTTGGTTTGTTTCCGTTAACGCTTCGAGCGCCAGATGGTAGTAACCGGCCAGGCCCTGAGATGACTGAGACTCATCCGGTTGTAACAATGTAGTTGTATCAGAAGTAATGACACTTACTGGCTGGTACGCGCCCTGAGTAATCATTACAAGACTTTTATATTTATTGTTTGTAGCAAGAATATTTGTACTATTGATTTGATCTTTAACCTCAATGGACGCTTTTGATGATAAAAATGCATTCTCTTTTCGAGTAGGCGGGCGTCGCTCGACTGAGCGAAACCGTGCCGTTCCCCGCACTACTGTCTCCCCACCGTTTTCACTTGTTCCATTACTGCTAACAACACCGTCTACCACCTTATTTTCTCCCACCTGCTGACTATCAAATGCTTTTTCATTTCCCACTGTGGTATCGTGATCGTTAGGTCTTTGTGTAGACGAAGACAATGATGATGACGTTGATGATGAAGATAAGGATGGACAATTCTCTGTTTTACAAACTTCCTTTAATAATGTTATTGACTCTATTTTTTTTATTAAAGTTTCATCATTTTTCAATAATGTATCATTATCATTATTTATTTCACCATCATTTCTTTTCAATTGTGGAGATTCAATGCATGGTAAAGTTTCGGAATGATTCTTTATAAGTTCTTCGTTTATTATCGATTCCAACTGATTTTTATCGAGTTTACTACTATTTAAAGTTTCATTATTTCTTATTGTAGATAAACTGGAAATACTTCTTGTGCATTTCTGATCACTAATGGTGTCAATTTCTAACGAATCTGGTACAACACTACTGTCACACGCATGAAAAATATCAGAGTTATTTTCAAAAGTATCGTCCTCTTCTTTTTTAGTATCGTTGTTGATTTTTTCTGAAGTGAATAGAGACAACTCAATTTCATCAGGATTAATTTGTCTAATAGATTTTAATTTCACATGGTTATCTGAACAATCGTCAGAATCAGCAACATAAATTTCATTGTGCTCTATCAACTCACTTTCATCAGTCTTACTTACTCTATTTGCTGAAATGTAGTATTTAGAATTTTTTATTTTTGAAATTTTTTCTTTAAATTGATCTTTGTTCTGAGTGTAATTTCTCTGAAAATCCAAGCTAGATGATAATGTATCTGGTAATTGACTTATCCGTTTTAACACAATATTATTCTCCATAACTCCATCATTAACGTCATCATCGTCGTCGTCATCATCATCATCATCATTATCATCATCGTCATCGTCATTATCCTCGTGGTCATTCATATCGTAATTATTGCTGTCACTCGCTAATGAATCGTCATTAACGACAAACACTCGAGAAAATCGATGAGGCGCTGAATCTTCAAGATCACTGCTACTTGCCGAAGAATTGTCAGATGAACTTGTAGAGTTTCCTCGTGACAGACAGCACACTATTTGATTAGTATCGATCGATTCATTTGCTAATGATACTAAAGAGGTTTCTTTCACTTCACTGTTATCTTGAACTAATTTGTAGTCCTCATCGCCAAGCGATGATTCATCAATTATGTCTTTATTAAAATTACGATTATTACTATTAACAGGACCATATGATTTATCGGATTGAATAAAATTGACATCAAGCGGTATCATTTCTTGTTGTCCTTCAGTCTTTTTTAATTTATCTATTTTTACTCTAACACTTTTATTTTCTTGGCACTCTTCTTCATCACAATTCAATTGCTTTACATGAATGTCACTTGATGAATTTAATTTTGATTTCTCTGATGATGATGACGCTGATGATGATGATGATATCTTTAAGTTTTTATCATAAAAATGTCCGTAACGTGCGAAGGATATTTCTGAAGGATGAAATGTGAAAAAAGATGAATCGAAGGTTTGATCGATGATTTGTGGTTCACAATGAAGACTTGTTCTATGAACTTTAGACGGATTAAATTTGGGATTTGGCCAAGAGAACCACGGAGTTATTGAAGGAACATTTTTCAAACTCAAATTGTTGTCTGAATTGGCACAAGTTGTAATCATAGAAGATGCTGCTGCTGCGAAATCACCGTTATTCCAAAGAGAAGCCGGCACTGGCACTGGATAAGGTACAGGCACTGGTATAGGCACTGGTACAGGAAGAACATTTCTACTTGATGAGTTACCACAAGCCTATAAATAATTCATTTTCATTAATATCTTTAATGATTAAATTATTCACTGAATAAAAATATACTGACTGAAAAAAATCGTACTAATTTTCTTGCTATTTAAAAAGTTTAAATCAACAATTTCATTTAATAATTTTTATAATTTTTCAATCAATATAACTAATATTCAATCGTTAAGTTTTTAGTTATATTATTTTTACTATTAAAATTAGAAATGACGAAAAACCAACCAGACAAGCTCCTGATCCGCGTCCTAAACAACAATCCCACGCATTTTTGGAATCTTTTAGATCAGTAATATCTCGAGATTTGCTACGAGATGGCAAAATTGATGGTAAACGTAAACTTTCGCTCTCGAAGTAATCCCAATCGCAATCTTCAAGATTTTGAGCATGGCTATTTCGTGGTAAACCAGTTAAATATGACGATCCAGAACAACTACTATCTGCATCATCTTCCTCACGTCCTGATGATGAGTCTGAACTAATAAAAACTAGACGTCTATAATCAGGATTTGGAAGATCTTGGCCATGAAACTGATCGTTACTCCTCAGGAAATTTGGTTGTCGAGTTATTGGTAAGTTTGGTAATTCTTCGTTGCAGAATGACCTTGCATAAGATCTTCCTCTTCTTCGTGAACCTACATAGAATACATTAATAAAATAAATATACTATTTAAATATTGTTTTAAATCGATATAACTATTTGAAATTTACAACAAAATCTATTATCTTATTTAATGAGAGTTTTCATTATTAGATAAGGTATCACAATAAAATTTCTTCTTATTTCTGGTGAATATTTGTAATGTTAACAATGTATTCTAGATTGAAAGCTAGTTTGCAGTTAAAAAGTAGAATTACTGACTACCACATTTGACCATTCAACTCATCTAACTTATCTGACGCTTAGCTACCGTATCGTCTTGCTCACTGCCCACTCAGAATCATTCAAATGAGACAAACAGGAACGTCTACATAAAGTTACAACATTGCGAAAAAATATTATTTATAAAAAGTAATATAATAAACATGAAAAATTCAATGCTAAATATTTGTAATTGAAATTTAAACTCCGTTGAAAAACAACTAAATATTGAGAGTATATTTTATAATTAAATTAATTGAAATTTTTTTTAAAAAAATTATCACGAAATTTTATACATGGTGACTCATTAAAACATACTTTTTCTTTTTCTTCCGTTTTTTACTTTTATATATTACGTTGTTCTAATATAGAAGTGTAACGTATAGAAAAAAATAATTGTATTTATATGGTTGAATGATTAAGTATTCATCGCAATAACTTCCAATGTCATGAATTTATGACGTCAAATTATTGAAAACATTTAACCAAACGGATATAATTAATTAAAAATATTACCAGTACTGTAACTATTTTTAATAATCACTCCTCCACCATAAAAAAAATACGACGATTGCAATAATATAGAACATCAAAAACCACATTGAAATAATCACCGTTATACAAAGTTGTATGAGTCTTAAAGCACTCATACTTTACAACAGAAAAAATAATACAAAAAAATGAAAATGTCAAATGAATTAAATAACGAGAGTGTTCGTGATCGAAAGTCACTAACGGTTACTGGAACAGTCACTAAAGAAACAAATTGAAAGACTTGAGGGCTTCAATAATCGATTCACTGGTTTAGTATATTATGTAGGTAAATGATATATACCAAGCCCTGTTCATATCACATAGAATTTTCATTTACTTAATGTGTCTACCTTCTACCTTGTGAATCAAATTGCCTGCGTCGTCGCAATATGGTTCTTCCCTGCGATGAAACGTTGGAGAATTTATTAGAATCAGAACGTGAGAGACATTGCTCGTTGAAGTCGTCTTCACCAGCACTTGTAGCACTATCACGCTGTATTCTTTTACTGTTTTCTGCACAAGATCTTGGATCGTAATAGTTGCTCTCGTAAGATCTTGTCTTCTTTCCTAAATCTACGTAATCGTATAATCCTGATTCATTTAATCTGGAAAAAAAATTCTCATCAGAATAAAAAAAACGGAAGAGGGCGTCTAGCAAGAGTTTACTCCTTCATGCATACAAAGAATAAGATTATTCATTTCAATTAAGATTTGCATTTTAAATGCTCAAGAAACAAGCCTTAAATTGATGCTAGTATTTCATTAATACTGTTCTATTTAAGATAATTCATGGTTCTTATGTTTCGTTTATTTTATAATTTTCTGCAAATATTTGCTTATTAAAATTTTTTTAAATTGACCAAATAGTTTCATTTGTAAAGTAATTACTAAACGTTATTTCATAATTCTAAAATAAAATGCTAAAGAATAAATTGTAAAAGATAATTTTATGTGTGAAATAATATCAAAGTACCTTATACTCTCACTACCACTGCTTTCATATCGTGCACTGTTATTAGACTCTCGTCTGGATCGCGTAATGGCATCACGAATTCTTTGAGATGATATAAAAGATTCACTGGCTGTAATTTTCCGAGGAAGACCAGGTGTTGGCTCACTCTCGCTTTCACGAGGACTGTATCGAGATGACCTAGTACTCAATGGACTTGCTTCTGGTGATAAATGACTTGATGAACGTCTGTTTGTGGTATCATCAGTATCATCTGTATTATTCAACAGCTCTTCTTTAAATCCCTTAGTTTGTAATTCCTCTATTTTAAACATTTCTCGTTTTTTCTCATCTTCCAAATTTTCTTCCCGATTGTTTAAAGAATAAATATTAAAGCTTTCCATATCTGGTTTATTTTCTTCATCCTTTTTCATCATAATTGCTTCATTAGCCATCATTGAATTACATTCTTGAGAACATACCTTTTTTTCCATATTATATTGAGTAATGTGTGTTAATTCTATTTTACTATTTATGGCAGAAATACTAGGGGAAATTGGCTTTTCTTTATTATCTTTCTCTTCTATTCGTTTAATTCTATCATCTTTATTTTTTTGAAATAATGAAAGTTTTGGAATAAGACTTGATGAATTACTATCGTCTCGATATCGTCGCAGATCGTCGGTACTACCACGATATAATCGTTGAGGTATTAGAGATCGTCTCGTAGATTCACGTGAACTTGTAATGTCCTCGAATTCACGAACATTTCTCTTCAATACTGGAATGTTAGACTTCCGGTCACGATTTTTCAACGTGGACTTAGATCCACTTCCGGAAAAATTAAACTTATCTCCGGATTCCGAAATTTTGTTGCATGAACGAGGAGTTTCAAAATTGTACTTGTTTATAAAATCCCCAATCTTTGACGGTTGTTTTAGTTTTGGGGATTGATTATCATCGTTTTTCATTGATTCTATTGGTTTATTTTTCCCCTCTGGAAATTTAAGTTTACTTTTCTCATTTATAACTTTTTTTTTGTCATTTTTGGGCGTTGAAATTTTATCAGCTGACACTGATCTTAAATACTTGCCCCACAAGAATTTCTGTCTTTCAGTAAATAATTTTTCATTCTCTGTTGAACCCCATGTATTATTCAGTGATCGACGATCCCTATTTCCATGTTGTTTTGTTTTATCTTTTAGTTTCATTCGTTTATAATAATATAAAGGTAGACTTCGATATACCTTGACAGATGATAGTCGATTTTTTTTGATTTTCCAATAGCCAGAAACACCTAAAATATAAAAATGTTAATTAATGCAATTCAGGCTAGGTATTTTAATTGAAATAAATTATTTAATTAATATAAAAGATTAATTGAAAATGATTAATACTTATTTTTACTTTTATATAGATATTTTAATAAATAGACATTTTGTTCAAGAAATATAGACCTTGTTATCGTAAATAATATTCATTTCATTCGAAAATGACATTTACTTACATGACTTGTCATGAAAGCCAAAATAATTATAGAAAATTTATAGAGCATTGAACAATTATGAAATATTGACATCTTTGATATACAATCTATAACTTTTTTATTAATAATATGTTTTAGTTAAATCGACTAAAAAACTAGCTTCCAGACTTACGCTTTAATTACAATGATTAAAACATAAAAGTTGATATTTCATACCATTGATAGTTCGTATCCTGTAAGAGCGAGGTTTCAAAATATTTCTCTTGCGTTTATATTTCTTGATGATCAGTCTGAATCCAATTATTGAATAAATCAATCCTTTCTCTGGTTGGTTTATTTTTATATTCAATGTTCTGTAACAGTAAATAAACATAATTATAAATGATAATTAATTAACATCGAGTTCATACGGTTATTCAAAATGAATTATTCCAGCAAGAAAGACAATAAAAAGAACAGAAATATCATAAATAGTTTTTTCAATACATTCAAATATAATTTCAATGTAATTAATTAAAGCAGATTTAGGTCTAGTTTTTTTTAAGATTATATTTAACAAATTTCTCGATTGATTTCATTACTTTTCTAATCAATCATGCCAGAGAAGTAATCAATCCATCGTTGTGATTGTGATTAATCAGACATAAATTTTTTACTCATAGCAATCATTAGCATAAAATTGTAATATTCATCAGTGGCATTAAATTTATAGAAAAAAAATTATAAAGAATTATTACTAGGCATAATTATACATTGATAAAAAATTTCATTCTATATTTTCGCTAAGCATTATATCAATAGTATATTAAATGTAGCAGTTAGTAAGTTAACAAGCCATATAAGGATAACATAATGTTACATTTTATTTACATATTTAGTAACATTCATAAGATCAAATTGGTTAGCTTAAAATACTAAATGCATCATATCGGTAATCATATGTAGGAATGTGTCTTCCCTCGATACTAGACTGTTTTCTCTTGTTAATAGTCCCGTTTGGTCCAGTCCACTGTCCCGTCCTCTTATTCCTATCTGATTCTTACTGTACTTATACTGCACATGGCCGTGTATAATTTATAAACTCGAAGTAGGCCCGAATATTTTTATATTACCTGCATACTGATCTTTCTTACTTTTCCTAATATAAATGTATTTTATTGATAAGAATTGATGCATGCATATTCACTTTTTTTATAAATTCTTGATCGAATAACCGACTTTAGAAATTTATAATAACAATTACAGAAAACTTTTCCTCAGTTTTTTTTCATTTTCTCACCATTTTTTTTTATTTAAAGAGACTGAAGATTCGTTTATAAAAATTTATTGCTGATAATTGAAAAAAAAGAATTGTCTTGTTTTATTGGAAAAATAATGTTTATCACTCAAGATATAATAAAAACAATAAGAAAAATTAGTTAACACAAAGAAATTAAAAAAAAAATGTTAAAACACTCGAAACAATTTGTAGAATTGAAAATAAACACTGATGTTAAGATAAAATGAATGAAGTTAATAAATAATTTATTGATATACATATAAATTTTATAAAAGTTTACCCGTGTCTTTTAATGGCTTGTATTCCTTGCTGTTGATTCACATGTATTATTCCATCCATTGTTGATGAAATATACTGGCGCATTGATATTCAATTTGTATTATGTACTCTTATATTCAAGATGATTATAATAAGTAAATATACATAATCATAATTAACTCATAAGTAACAACTAATAAATAATAAATAATAAAAAAAAACATGAACAATCAAATAATAATGTAGTCCTCCTCATAACTATATAAGTACAAGAATATACGTCATAATCGTAGCAGGAAAATTCCTGCTAAAAATAGGATAAAATTACAATAATTCCATCAATCGTTTTTAATAATAAACGAATAATTCCAAAAAGCCGTTTCAATTGTTTAAAATTAATTCGATTGTAATTGTTAAATCAATTAAGCATAAATTGCACAAATTATTACCGGTAAGTTTTTAAATTTATATAAAATTTTCGGAATTTTAGAAATTTCAATTTTAAAATAAAAAAGAATGAAATTTTATTTAATTTTATGCTAGTTATTTCAAATGTAAAAACTTTAAAATATTAATAAAAAATGAATTTAATAAAATCCAACCTCGGTACTCAGGTAAATCAAGCATATTATACTATGCTATAAGCCAGCAGCACCACAAGAACCTTCTCCATCTATCCTCTTCCTTTTCTCAGGCATGCCGATGCATGATTTATATTTTTATTAAATATTAGGCTTTCTTGAATTTGCCAAATACAGTAAACAAGTTAGGAATAATAACTGATTAATTAAGGGATAGAGTCACTGTAAAGCACAAAAAAATTTTTAAAACTTGAAAAGTATATGAATAAAGTAAATGCTACCTGTTGCATGTAAACGCGTCGGTGCTACACCTGAACCAACTCCAGCCAACTATCCAATTCCACTCTTGTCAATTGGTTCCTTCGCGCATGCGTTACTATCTTTCAACTCTGTCACACATGTAATAAGAAGTATATGCAGCTATCCAGCTGCTGTATGTACATACTAATGTACATATTCACCTGAGAAAGAAAAGACTTGTCCCTGTATATTTAAGTATGCTCGGAAAGACGTTTTGTCTATCTGTGTAATAAACAGCTATTATATGTCATCTGCTCAATCTTTGTATTTTAAAGCTTAATACACTCAATCTATTTATTCAAATTCATTTTTATGCCGAAATAATTTCTTTTCTACAACTGGAAAATATCTATGTAACCAGTTTTGTCATCAATCATTCAAAGCATAAATAAGGAAGAGTATTTTTTCTAAAAAGAAGAAAAAGTTTAACTTAATTGTTAAATCAAGAAACGTAATGGTGTACAGTTTTTGGATTATTTATAAACATTATATTTATTATTTCTAAACTTGAAATAAATTTATACTCAAATAAATAATCTAAGCATCTAATTATTCTACAGAAATAACTATGTTTTGATACAATTATATTATAGTAAATATGAGATCTAAAAAATTTTTAGTTTGTAAAAAATAATTGACATTTGATAAAAAAATGTTTTATTTTATTTTAACAAATAAATTTTTTATAATAAATCATTCTCAATAAATATCTTGTATTATATAAGTGATAATTTACTTTCAATCAATTAATAATAATTGCAAATATACTGCAGCTGATTAACAAAAATATTTAAATACAAAAAGAGTAGTATTTCATCTCTGGTGAAAATATTTGATTACATTCTATAAGAATTAACAATGGCTTAGATGATAACGAAAAAGTACAAAGCATTATTATTATTTTTATATTAGTATCAATATTTGAACAAAAGTATACCTGATATTATTTGATTTTTTTCCATGTTATATCTATACGGAAATTGACATTTTTGTAATATTCACAACTTTGAAAACTCACTCACTCAATGACTTTCATTTTACCCCCAGCATGATATTCTCAATTAAATTAATTGTACATAGTAAATAGTAAAATTTTATTTCATTTTAACTAAAGATTTAAATAAAAAAAGTTGTTCGCATTTCATTTTTACAATTACTAACAATGAAAGAATGGAATAATAATTGGTACTCTTTAATCATAAGGCAAAAAATTGTTTACTATCAGTATTAAACTTCACTAATATTTAAAGTAATAAAATAATTAATTCACTGATACAATATATTAATTACCGTGATTCTGCCTTTGTTTTTGGCGGTCTAAAGGCTTTCATTTTTTTCGTTTTCTTTTGATTAGCTGCTCCTGATTTAGATTGGAATGCTTTCCAACTATCTACACGCGACTGTCTGGACTCTTCGAAATTCTTTTGCCACTCTTTTTCTACAGCTGCTTGCGCTTCAGCTGATAATTCTTCTTCTCGCTTTCGCTTACGTTGCTCTGCATCTCTTGTTGCTAACTCTCGTCTAAAAAAATTCAAACGTTTTTACTTCAATACAATTATAACACCTAATAAAATAATTAACACAGTGATTAATCATTCGCTTTTCCATAATTGCTAAATAAAATTTTGAATGACTATTCAATAACCACATTGCTTATTTATATTGCTCTTAATAATCTATTGTTTTTTACCTTCTACGTTCCATATCTGCAAATAATTTCATTGTCATAACCCAAATGGCATGTCTATAACCCTGTTCAGTTTCTTCTTCTAACATCACAATACCGCCTCCACTATCTTTTAATTCTTTCTTTAATTTTTTCTTCTTCTCTGCTATCTACAATGAAAAAAAAATTTCAATGATCAACATTTCATTTTCGAATTTTTTGAATTAAAATTTTATTCTTATTATGGATTATTAAGTTTAGAATGAGTCATAAACGTAACTTTACTAGACGAAATGTATTTTTAGTAAGATTAGTAAATATTTATAAATAAATACCATGTGATCTGTACGAGCTTTTGCTTCTTCAATAACATCCATGCACTTCGCTCTTGTTTCTTCATTTTCCAATGTTTTCCATGCTTTGTTAACAACTATAAAATGAATGATATAATAGTTAATCTTAATTAGATCGGTATGAAAATTACTACTTACTTTCAAATGCTTGTTGAGCACGGTCTGCATCATCTTGATTTTTATCCGGATGGACGAGAATTGACATCTGTATGATATAAAATTATTTGTAAATGGATATTGAATAAAAGCATAATTGCTGATAAAAAGAATATAAAAAACTTACACGACGATACTTCTTTTTAATTTCATCGATTGAAGTACCGGGATCGATTTGTAAAACTTCAAAAGGATTTAAATTAAAATACGATGATCCAGGTCTTAATAACCGATCAATTTGTTGTTTTGGTGTCAGAACCGAGTCACGTTTTTCTATTTCTTTTACCTAAAAAAATATTACATCATTTTTAGTTTATTTACTTGTTAAAAACTCATGACATATACAAAGTTATGTCACATTCATGCGACTAATTGAAGACAATAAAAAAAATGGTAACACGAGTTTTTATATTATTAAATTGTATTTTGAAATAAATATTATACGTACTTACTTCAGAATAAAATTCATTAAATTCATCCTCTTTACTTTCAGGAAAATCATTTGATAAACTCGACTTTTGAGCAGCCATTTTTATTATTATGTTGTGTACATAAATACAAGATATTGGCTCAATTGTAAAGGTTTATTCACATGAGAATAATCTTGCAGAATAAAATACAGAAATAACATTTTTTCTACAATATCTGACTAATGATTGGTCGAAATTAAAATTTGTTTCTACTGTGAAACGGATATTACTGGTTAGATTGATTCTTTCTCTTTTTTTTAGGATTTGGTATCTTGTATCTCACTCACCAACAAGAATTTTATTATATCGCCATCTAAACAATGAACTCCCGTATTGATTACGTAAACTATTTATGTTCATATCTATGGTCGATATAAATTTAACTTTATAATCATTTATATTTTTATAATTCAATTTCCGCTATTAATTATAAAGAAAATTGTTTATCCAAGCACTTAAATTGTTTAAACACATTTTTTTTTAATTTATAAGAAAAAATTACATGCTGACTTGCTTTTAAATCACATAATCATACTATTATCGTAACCTTAAAAGCATCTCAAGGTTTGCTCCAAATTGAAATCACTCATGATACGATAAATTAAAATAATTTTTCTATTGTAAAGAAACAATTTATCAATTCATTAGTTCACTATTTGTATTGAAAATGATGGTATTTCAAAGATTACCCCAAATACTCAATCCTGTTAGTTGTCTTTGTAAACAAGTTTCTCCACTTGGTAATAAATTATTGCAAAATGGTAAGTCATTTGTTAATTATTTGTCCATAAAATTTATCATAAGATGATGGTGTTTTTTAAAAATATTAATGCCTCATATTTTTGACAGTAAATTCAATAAATTTAATCAGTAAACAAGGAAAAAAAACACGTGTAGCATGGTTGGTTGAACGTCCAAAAACACCGATAGAGATTAAAAAACCAGAAAATAGAACAAGTGTGCCATGGCTAGGTGAACGTCCAAGCTTTCCAGCAAAAATTCCTGAACCAACAGAAGAAGATGGAAGAAAAGAAATGAGTAAATGTTTTATTGAATTACTTGAATAACACTATTTTTAAAACAATACTGATTATATATTTCTTATTTAGGCATTTACAATGAAATAAACAATCAATTGTTGACACAAACTCACAGTAGATTATTCGCGATAATCTATGTCGCTGGCAAACAATTTAAAGTAACAGACAATGATTTAATCGTGATTGAAGGTTACTGGCCACCAAATCCTGGAGATGAAATAAAGTTTGAAAAAGTACTACTAGTAGGTGGAACTGATTTTACTCTAATTGGACGGCCACTTATCAATTCTGAAATGGCCAATGTAAGTGCAACAGTTATTGAAAAGACATTTTCACATACCAAATATATGTTTTATCAAAGACCACGAAAACAGTATCGACGATTACGTTGTAAGTAAACAATTTATTTTACCAATTATTATGAAAGCTCTTCTGAATACAAATTTTTCTAATAATTTATTATATTTGTGTTTTTTAAAGTCTTAAGAGTACAGCACAACTTAGTAAGAATAAATTCAATCAATCTCTATGCTCCAATTCATGAAAAAAAACAATTCGAAGGATTAGACAGAATTTATTGAAACAAAGGCACTTTTTGACTTATATTATTTGTTTTTACTGTGTATGTATTATTTGAAAAATAAAAATACATAGAAATTTTTGCTGGTAAAAAAGAAAATAAATAATTAAATTATATTACAAAATTTTTGCCTTTAAAAATTTTTAAACATTACATATCCATGTCAGCAAAGAAGGTTGATGGATTTTCTACTTTACTACTGGGTAAGTTATGTTTTTTAGCAGTATGTTTAACATTCTTTACTTCTTTTTCATCTAAATTGAAATTTTCAAAGTATTCTACATTCCAAAATTTCACAATATTATCATGAGAAGTAGAAGCAATCAGTTTACCATCATTAGAAATATCAATTGCTTCTATTGAAAATTCATGTTGTCCAGCGATTCCTAATTTACTATTAGGAAAGAGACCTAATGCTCTTAAAGTTCCATCTTCATTACCTGTGATTACTATATTATCAGTGATTGGCACCATACAATTAATTGATTTCTTATTCAAGTTTATAAATTCATCAGAATGATATCCAAATTCTCCCCAATTGAATATATAAAGTTTTCCGGTGCTACAACCGACAAGAACCTTCGTATTGTTTTTAAATAAACCCAGGCATGTAAATTCTTCATCATATTCCACTGATTGACAAAATATTTTCTTTGATCGAATGTCGAGGGTTAATAAAGAACCATCACCACTTGCGCATATCAAATACTTCTTTTCTTCATTTGTTATCATCGAACTGATATAGTCGTTTACTTCTTTTATTGAAAATGTGGGTTTATTATTATTTTGTCGTAAGTCCCACACTGAAAAATATTTAATTTTAAATCATATTTATCTTGTATTAGTTAAAACTACGTATGTTTTTTAAATGACTTATCTTGGAACTTACATTTTACAGTTCCACTGTCATCACCAGTAGCGAATGTATGTTCTGTCAAAAGGTTAATAACATAAATGGGATCACTGAAATAAAATTTGAAAATTATTGTTATTTTCATAATATATTATGAAGATAATAATTTTAAAAATAAATTAACCAACTTACTCGTGTGCTTTTTCATAAATTCCTGTTAATTTTTCTGTATTTACATCCGTTATTGCTATAGATTTATCTTTAGAAACAGACCATAAAGAAACTCCACTATCATTAAATTTCAAGTCTCGACATGCTTTCTCGTGAACTTCAATTGTTGATAAGAGATTGGTATTTTCTACACTATAATTATATCTGTAAAGAACAGTTGTTTATAATATTATAATTATTGATAATCATAATTATTGTTAAAATAATAAGACAATTACATTAATATATCTCCCTCAACGTTAGCAAGTGCGATTGTATCTGATGATGGATTGAAGCAAATATTGACTACATAATCTTCGACTTTGATTTCTGGTGGATGATTACGCTGAGATTTGGACGAAGCATTAATTGCATTTACTAATGTATCATCTTCTTCCTCTTCTTCATTATTTTTGTCATCTTCCGACGAATCAGTGTTTTCGTCAGTATCAATCATGTTCTCATCTTCTTCTTCAGATGAAGAATCAGCACTTGTCATACTCACATCTGACATATTATCATCACTTTCCATTTTCGGTACTTTTTTTATCATATTAGTGTCAATAATATTACTATAAACTTGGTAATTCTTCTTATAACAATTAATTAATTGTTAATTAGAAATATTTCTAACCTTCTAAACAAAAATTACATGTGTTGACAAGTGAGCATGTGTTCGGTTTTAACAATAGTGTGATGAATAGAAATATTTACTCGAACAGAGTATAGTCGACTAATACTCCATTCGTGCTAATTTTGTGTTATTGAGGGATATTCAAATATCTTTTTTGGTGAGGTAAAAAACGTTTTCAAAATTATTTTTAAAGAAATTTTCTACACAAATTCTATATTTGTGCAAATAACATACATATCTTAATTGTGAATCTCCATATATTGTTTAGTGACAATACACTTGGTCATATAACAATCACAAGGTATTTCATGTTCTGTTTCATCAGGATTTAAAACAATAAGTTCTAAATTATATTTTCGCTTATCTTTCATATCTCGATTTAACGTAATACGAAATGCTAAAGGTTCTCCTTCAACAACTTCAGCACTGTTAGGCATGGGAATGCTTGTTTGTTTCCAATGAGTAGGATAATCAGAAGGACTTGTTGATAATAGAGAACCGTCAGGGAATTCAACTTCAAACCATATACAAACTCCTTGTAATTTTCCAGATTGTTGGCATGGAAATACCAAGTCTTGTCCTCCAATTATATCTAGATCTACAGTGATTGCTGTTTTCAGGTCGATCCAAGCTAATATTTTTGGATCTGCTAGCAAATCGCGGTCATCAACGAGCATTATTTCAGGCTTTGATTTTTTTTGCTGTCGTATTTTATTTCCAATACATCTAGGATTATAAAAAACCAGTTTTTAAATTAGCTTCATTTTATTTATTAAATTTATAGAACTTACTGCATTTTTACTCCATGAACATTATCCCAAAAATCATACATTGATGGCAATTGACACGGAGCAGCGTACATTTTAGCAATATTGGGAAATAATTGTCCATCTTCATTTAAAAACCGATCTCGAGCTATTAATACTGTATCTAACATCCCTTCATGAACTAAATAAAAGCCCATCCATTCAGATACAATGATGTCAACTTTTCCGATTGTTTCTGGTTTAACGTCTTCAAGTTTACTAGGTATAACTTGAATGATGTCTATAAAATTATTTTCTTTGACTACTTCATCTGCTAATAATGAACATTTGTTTGCCTCTACTGCAAATACTTTTTTTGCACCAGCTTGAGCGCAAAAAATTGACAAAATTCCTAAGGAAATAAAATAAATTGTTAAATGGTTTATTTACAATTAAATAGTTTTTATTTACATACTTACCAGTACCGGCACCAACGTCCATCACAATTTTATTGAAAAATAAATCTTTCTTGTTAAATATAGCATTTTTATAAGCCAGAACTCGAGGATTGTCTTTAAGCATCAATTCATGAACCTAACATTGTATAAATTATTCCATTTAATGGATTTAAAATAAGAAATCCATTTATAAACATCAATATTTAATAAACTTACATCAAGACTTTCGTATTCTTCAAAATAATCGTCAGGACTCTCTACATTTTTCAAATTTTTTGTACTTTCCATAATAATTAAATTTTTATAGTAGTATTAATTCTCTTTCCAATAAATGGTGTTGAAAACTTAAATGATAATACCAATGAAATTGAATAAACAAAACGTATTTTATCTCATTATCGTTTTCTTATTGAAAGGTTAGTAACGTGGTAATGATGCATATTGCATTAACACGTGTGTTTATATCCATGAGTGGTTCACATAGATGGGTTTGTGTGAAATTTAATTTCTTTCTAGCTACACTATTCAAATATTATATTTAAGAAATTGATTGTTAATTTTTCCCTTTATTATCTATATTTAGGCCATTTTTGTGACAAATAATTTTTTATGATAAACAAAAATACATTATCTCATTCATGTACTAAAGGATAATTCTACATAATTGACAAATTATATACTGTTGTATTGTTTGTATTATAATAACTGTTTTATCAAAAAATAAGAGTAATTATTTTATTTTGTTTTGTAAGTGAGGTAGTAAATCAGCTAATGATTTTATATAATAATTGGGAACCAACTCTTTTTCTCTTGGATCCAGAGAATTGCTCCAATTATTTAATTGTTCTGCTGTTGTGACACCAGTTAGTACACATAGAGTAGAAAAATTACATCGTTTTCCAAATAATATGTCTGTGTTACAACGATCCCCAATCATTATTGTGCGTGATGGATTTATTTTGTTGTTTGCTATCAAAGCTTCCGACATCAGTAGCGATGGTTTACCTATCACCAATGCTTTACGATTTGCACATGTTTCTACGCATCTTACTAAACTCCCAGTACCTATATTAATTCATTGTAAAATAAAAAATACATCAAAATTATTTCAATTGATCTCTTTTATCAATTAAATATTTTCACTGTCTTTGAAAATGTATTAACAGTTTCTTACCAGGAATGATGATATTATTTCCTCCAGGAAATTGCTCATCTGTATTTGTTGCAATAAACAATACATCTCTATTTTTCAAATATGTAGCTGCCTTCATTATTTTTAAATAATTGAAATGTAAATCGAATCCGATCACAACTGCCCCAATATCAGGATCAGGTTTAAATTCAGAAAATGATAAATCAAGTGATGTAACCGGATCTGGCCCCAAACCAATAAATGGGATTCCGGCTTTGGTTAATTCATTAGCAATTCCTGTAATGGATTAAATTTTATTTGAATACATACTTTTCATACTTTTATGAAATTGTAGGTTGGTAAATAAAACAAATATCTAACCTGAAGAACCAATTAAATATACTTTTCTACTGAAGTTTATTGTTTTCAAGTATCTAGGGAGTAGATAAGATGGACTGAGAACACAATCATTATCTGTATAAAAATTCAATTTTTTACATTTCTCTTGAAATTCATCACGAGTCTTTGTACTATTATTTGTAACGTAGTATACTTTTTTTCCTAGTTTTACAAAAGCATTAACAACATCTGAGGCTCCTGGGACTGGATTATTTTCATGCCATAGGACTCCTGTAAATATAAAATTAAAAATATATCTTATTTTTTGAGTTATACAAAATTTAATGTAACGTAAGATATAAGAATATTTATTACCATCACAATCAGTTATGACGGTGTCAAAAGAATCAATAAATTGTTCGAGTTCGTCATCTTTGGATTTGTTTAGATTAATCATTATAATTAATTGTGGCTTTTTTGGAGTAAGTTTTTAGTTTTGAAGTCAAAATGATATCAATGACATTAAACCACTGAATAAAAAAAAAGTGCAGATTGTCACTATAAGAATAAACTGAGGTTCAATATTAAAATTTTCCTACTACTGCAAATAAATAGGAAATTGTAGTTATCTTCTTGTCCTCAAGGTGATCTTTCATAGTTGCTATTTTCCAACGACCCAATTTCGTGTTATTATTAATCAACCAAATTCACTTGATGACTTAGCTTATTTTGATTTGAAATAAATGTCAATAAAGATTATTATTATTATTGATTTGAAGTAAGAATTGGAGAATTATAATTCATATTTAGCCTTCAAAGTTAAGAAAAAGTTGTTCTTGGCTATTAAAATTACTTCAAGTATCTAATTATTTCTGTTTCTACTATATAATATGGTTTTATGTAATAAACAGCTGAATTCTGGATCACGAAATGAATAAAACTATAAATAATTAAAAAAAAAATTTAGTAATAAAATAGATGAGGAATAATTAAGTGGATTAAATGATTAATTCAATAAATAACCATTCGAAGTTACTAGATAAAAGCTCAAACTGATATTATTGATGTGAAAACACATTTTTACAATTCAAAAAGCTATTATCTTTTGAGAAATTCGATGGAACATTGGTAATCGGTATTATCACATGTAAAAAAAGGAGCTAGTTGTAAATGTTAATGATATATAATTTGTGTCATTAGCAGTTACTACACTATACTAAACCGTATTTCATCAAAGTCAGCAGAACATTGTTCAAGTGCATGTACACTTTTAAAACGTTGATCGTAAATAAGAAAAATATTAATAAATAAATAAGTATCCAACAAATAAAAAATTAATAAATAATTATATAGTGATGTTCAATCGTTAAATAAAAATTCATTTTTTAAACATTCAATTTTTATAATAATAAAAATTAATTGGAGTAACCTGTACGTTTACTTCCAATTAAGTGTAAAGCGATAATAATAAAATAACAAGAAACTAATTAGTCACGATATTTTTTTGCAGTTAATAATAAATTAATAACTTAAAGAAGAAACAAAATTAAAACATTATTTAATTATTCAAAAAATATTTACATAAATATATCAAGTATGCAGATTTATAAAGAAAAAATACTCTCCCCAGGACAACTTAAAAGATTGTCAGAACACAAATATAGTTGCTCAAATGCTAGTTTTTTAGACAAATATCTACAATTTTGGTGGGAGTGGTTAGTTGATAAAGTACCACTATGGTTAGCTCCCAATTTAATTACAATTGTAGGCCTTATTATTAATATTGCAACAACACTTATTCTTGTTTACTACAGTCCTGATGCTAAGAATGAAGTAAGTATGAATAATCCGAAATTACTTTTTTTTAAATACTAAAAAAAAAAAAATAATAAAAACAACTTAGCTATCATTATTTCTGTAGATTGTATATTTGAACACAACTATAAATTTTTTCATTTGTCAATGTCGATTATTCATTCTTTACGTAGATATCGTTGCAAAAAAGTATTTAACAAATTAAATATTGATGAAGACATTGTATATTACACTATGTTTTAACTTTCAAAACACTTTTCTAGTTTACTTATCAAATTATCATTTTTTTTAACTTTTAAATTTTTTGGTGCTAACATATAAATTTATTATTTGAATCCTTATTAGTCAGCAAAGAGTTTTATGTTTTGGCAGGAAGTTCATAAAGTTTCAATAACATCATTGATTAAACTATAAAATTTTTTTCATTCTATGAATTTTTATCTTATCTCTATTCTCTTGATGTCATCTTTTTATTATTATTCTAGTTTTCTTCATAATTATCACTCTTTGTAGTACATGCTTATCATTGAAAGAGATATTTAATATTTAATCGGCACTTTTTTATTTTAGGTTCCAAGATGGGGTTGTTTTTTATGTGCATTAGGTCTTTTTATTTATCAAAGTCTAGATTCAATAGATGGGAAGCAAGCAAGAAGAACTGGAAATTCATCGCCACTGGGAGAACTTTTTGATCATGGATGTGATTCCGTTTCGACTGGTAATTTATCAATGTTTTCATATGAATTTTCTCATAAACATGAATTGCATTTTTGAAATTAAATTTCCATTATTATTACAGTTTTTGTCGCACTGTCTGCGTGTATAAGTGTACAATTAGGATATTATCCAAGTTGGATGTTTTTTCAATGTTTCTGTGCAATGACTCTCTTTTATTGTGCACACTGGCAAAGCTACGTATCAGGTAAATGATAAATATTCTTTGTTATCAATACACTTGTAGTCTTTACTAAGTAAAAACTCCAGAAATAGCCATTGGAAAAATGCTAATATTGAAAATCATGGATTTTATCCATCGATGTAATTTTATAACTTGTTTTACTGATATCGTATAATCATAAATTTAGTTCAATTTATTGAACTTGATTTTTTTAGGATCATTAAGATTTGGAAAAATTGATGTGACTGAGGCTCAGTTTACAATAATTACAATTCATTTGACTTCCGCTATTTTTGGGCCAACAATATGGATGACTGAGGTGGTATTCCATTTATTAAATCGATTTTTTGCAATTAGTTTTCGGAGAAAGATATTTAGTAAATTTTCTATCTTTTTATAAAACAAATATTTATATTAAAACATTCTTACTCCCTTAATAGAATAGAATTTTTTTTTTTTTTTAATAAATCAGAATTTAACTTCTAATGAATAGAGAATTGATTGTAGATGCTAATTCATTAATATAATAGATAAGAGTATTGAGTATTTTTTTACAGATTCCCTATCTAAATGGTTTACAATTAAAATATTTATTAGGCGGTATGACCACTGTCTGTGCATTATCGAGTTTTTATTCAATGTTTACTGTTATTTTTACGGGTGGAGTTGGCAAAAACGGGTCAACTGTCGCTGTAAGTTAACGTTACTAGCCCAAAACAACATTCTTTATGAATTTTTTGCATCACTAATTATATTCAATAGTTTGTTAGTGAAACTATAATATGACTGGATTATTCTTTATTTCCTTTTATCCCAAGCTCTAAATATGGAAAATGGAATGCAGCATGGCATGAATAATTAGCCTCACCATCATGTTATTAACAACCGATGATATATGTATTAAATGATGTTTTTAGTTAAATTAATTGATGAAAAGTTTGCCTTCCCATTCGTTTTCGGATTTCGATTACACATAACGTCAAATAAACATTCGGGCATTGTTTTTTTTTTTTTTTTTTTTTTTTAATTTATTTAATGAAAATCGTGGAGATACAACTTTTTATAAAAAATATTACAAACTACAAAGGGTTAAGAATGGATAGAATTTAAATATTATTGTTTTTATTTTAAGGATGTTAATACCATTTATTTTATAGTAAAAATTTATTTGTTTATTTTGTTTTTGAATAAATAAATTTTTTTTGTTCAGTTGCCATTTATTGGCATAGAGCTGAAGGTTTTTTCATTATGGTGTACAGTTGGAATTGCTATTTTACTCGCCCATAGCAGTTTATCGGTTATACTTGGTGGTGGTGTTGGAAAAAACGGCTCTACGGTTGCTGTAAGTCCACTATTTCAAAAAAAAAAAAAAAAATAGTAAAATCAATTTCAAATTATTAAGTACTAAAAATCAATTTTTTAAATTTGCATCAGTATAAATATGACAATATTATTAACAATTTAGTAGTATTTCATGTAGAAAATTCAATAAATTCATCATATTTTATTATATTAATGTCAATTAATAGTAACAGCATTAAATAGAATGAAAGTCGGAAATAATTTCAATGAAAAAAAAATTCAATAAGCTTCATTTGTAATTAAATTAGTATGTTTGACACAAAGGTTCGTGGAATGAAATTTTTCACATCATCTTTGTAGGAAAAATTTTCTATTGCTTTTATTATAAACGTGTCACATTGCATTACAATAGTATCCCAATACATAACATTCATTTGCTCATCAGTTATTACTAACGTATTCAATTACAAAAAAAAAATGATAACTGAGCTTGATGTTTGCCAATATATGCTTTCATGATTAATGTTATGAAATGTTTATTTGTCCATACTTTTCAATAAAATTAAATCAACAATTTAAGGAATTAGTTGTAGTTAATGAATGCTTTGCATATTTTTTTACATAGTTGATTATTTATTATTAATGAAACCCTGTTTGTTACATATTTATCATTAAAACTTTTTTCAGGGAACTTCTGTATTATCTCCAATTATTCCATTTAGTCTTGTTGTTGTACCCGCATATATTATTTATCAAAAGAGTACACAACATGTTTATGAGAATCATCCTGCACTTTATATACTTTCTTTCGGTATAATTGCTGCTAAAGTCACTAATCGTTTAGTTGTAAGTATTTTGAAATTGAATGAAGATTCTTTTTACTAAAATTATTAATTAATGAACTCTTAAATTTTCCAGGTTGCTCACATGACTAAAGATGAAATGGACTATCTAGATACTGGATTGATAGGCCCATGTATGCTATTTCTCAATCAATATTTCAATTTCTTCTTCGACGAATACTATGTCCTCTGGTTATGTTTTGTAAGTAATACATTTATTTATTGTTGAAGAATATGATAAATTATTAATTTTCAATGATTTTAAAATCGGTTATGATTAAGTATTTGTTGAAATTAAGCCTTGAAAATTTTACAAATTTAAGTCTTAATTGAACTCGTAATCGATTAAAGCTATGACAAATTTTTTTGCAGATTTGGGTTACATTTGACTTCATGAAATACAGTTCACAAGTTTGTCTCGAAATTTGTGATCATTTAAAAATAAAACTATTTAGAATACCATATCCAAATGAACCATCAAGTTTTACTGATAAAAATGGTACTACTTCACGACTACAACGTTCAAAACCATCGAAAAAATATCATTAATTCAGTTAAGTAAAATTTAAACACTATTAACAATAATAAAAAAACCGTTGATGCTAATAATGATGATGATAATAAATAATAAGAAAAAATTCATAACAGAATACAAGAAAGATCTGTGATCATACATGTAATAAATAGTACGTTTCTATTATTGAATGAAAGAAATAATAAGCAACAAATAAAATAAGTCATGATTACTGTTGATATTCATTTCATTGAATTAAAGCTCTATAACAAGTTAGAATTTTATGTCTTGCTTGGTTAATCTCATCATGAGGACATTTGAAGTTAATTAGATTTTTAATAAATTATATTTAATTTTTATTTTATACTTTATTTTAATCAATTATCATTATTTTTTGGGTTTTGACGTTATTGTTTTTTAGAAAATTTCTTCATTGCTTACTATTTTTTTAATAATAAAAATATTCTGGTTACGTACTAGTCAAGGAGCATTTTTTTTTAACAAATTTAATTTGAAAAAAAGTAATGAATTAATATTATCAATTAAATAATGTAGAAAATTATAAGATTTTTTGAAACAATATAAAGTTATCACAAAAATTAACTTCATTACAATAACCAATTGCCAAATACAATTTTTGAAGAAATTGAAAGGTTATTCGCGAAAAAATTTGTTGAAAATATAAATAATTGATGATTTACTACTCATAAAAATTATTTACCAACAGATATATTTTGAAAATATGTATACATTCATTACAATTCTGAATTACGTACTAAAATAGATAAAAAGATAATTATCAAAATATTTAGTTATCAAAGAGGTCATTGGATAATGATGAATTTTAATTAATACTTAATTTTCTTAGTTTAGTGAATACTTACGTTAATTTAAAGTAAAAAAATCTTCGATTTTCTTAAGCGATTGAAAAAAAATAATTAAATAATTTAATATTTTAATGAATCTCTGCAACTACGTCAAATATATTCTTTCTCAAATGTTTTATTACCAAAATATCATGGTAATTATTTATATTAACGGTGATCTCATGTTATGATGTCAACCTTGACCTTAAAAAAACAACTAAACATGACTTTGAACTTAATGTGTGCTATTAAGGGCATGACCTTGACCTTAATCTAAATAGTTACCACTGTAACTTTTTTCCAATAATAGTTATTAATTATTAAGATAATATTTTGTGAGAATATTTGTATATTTTCATTGTAAAGATGTGTGGATAATGAAGTACTTGTGAGGTAATTGTAATATTTATAAACAAAGACACTAATTTTGTCAATAGTAAACGAAGGTTTTCTAAAAAAATGAAGCCTTATTTATTAATTACACAAAAATCCTATATTATGTAAAAGTTATAATTTTTTAATAAAAAAAATGAAATGTAGCAAGTGTATTAATAAGTAAATTAAACTTTATTAGTACATTGAAAATATCAAATTATGATTTGTCTTGTGCATTACATTGCTTTCAACTTAAGCATTCCTCTAATAATATTTTTTGTAAAAAATGTGGTGTAAATTATTCAATGATTATAATTTTAACGAGGTGAATATGATGAATGTAATATTTCTACTTGTTTGCGATAATTTGATGTCGCAATAATTCTATTTCTCGGCAATTTTGTTTCATTATCATCATATGAATTAAAATTATTTTCATTTATGCTTTCGTGAGTAATTTTAATTTCTTTCTTTAAATGTTTAGATTTTGTTAAATTGTTAAGTAACGACGGAATACTTGAAAGGGACGATTTTCTTTTATTATTAGTTTGTATTTCTAAGAAGAAAATTTTCAATTTTGATTTACTACGATTTTGTGTTTCTGTTTTATTCTTTTTTGGAGTAATAGAAGTTTTTATAGATTCTTCTGATTGTTTTCTTATACACTTCAACCTCAATCTTAAACACGGCCTACCTTCTGAATCAATGTATTCTGTTGCAACAACAATTTTATTCAACCTATCATCATTTTCAACTTGCTCTGACTGATTAAGTATTTTTGTTATTTTCATTGAAATAATATCAAAAAAATTTCTTGTGTAAGCATTTAATTTCTGAGTGATTAAAGAGTTGGATTTCTTCTGTTCTGGAATGATTAATTTCTCTTCTGAATCCTCTCGATTAATTTTCTCTTCTTCCAATTTCCATAAATCACATGTAATACCAATATCTTTTACTAGAACACTATCATAGCACTTTATCGACCTTTTAGAAAAACATTTTTATTGAAAAAAGTCTTTTTGAATATTTATGAAAAATAAACTTACAAATGAAAAGGATAACCATAATTTTCAGCCCAAGGAGTTGATAAATTTATCAATTTATTACAATTATTTTTTTCTGTAACAATCTCTGAATTTTTAAGATTTTTATCAATAATTTCATTCTTCAGAGTATTCTTAAAATATTTAAAAAATGAGATTCTATGACTTGTGTTTATATTTTTGGTCTTTAAAGAATTATTTAATTTGAAAGTCATTATTTTACTACCAATTGATATCAAATTTTAGACTTAGCTTATTCAAGAAGTCTGTATCAATTATTTTTGTCATAAATTTAATTTTTTACGGTTGGAAATCTATGAAATGAATTTTATAAAACAAAAGACAAATAATAGTTATGAAATTGGTTAAACTAATTCGAAATATTTAATAATTATTCAGCCCGCAACTTACGTAAAAATGCTACTGCAATCATAAAAGAATGAACTACTTATATTCATATTTAAATTTACTTGAATTTTTTTATTCATTAAAATACAATTTGTCACTTGAATAAGTTGAAATTCACTTATATTGTGAAATAATTATTTAACAATAAATATAGAAATTGACTAGATACAATTCATATTATTTGCTCATATGAAAACTTATTCAGTTGTTCAAATAATATTTTAATTAATCGTTCGTGATATTCGTATTGTAATAAGCTTATATAAATACCGAATCTCATATCCCATTATTTCAGAAATACTCTCTAGTGCCCATACTTAACATTGTTCTTCAAATTATTACTTTAAAATAATTTGTTTTAACAAATACTTAAGATCGAAAATAATTACAGAAAAATTCACAATAAATCATTTAAACATGAATTGGAGATTTTTTTCGAAAATTATCATTTCTATTCTCTTTATTAGTAGTCAAAGTATTTTTTTTACTTCTGGAGATGTAAATGTTTCAAGCCCGCATGATCAAAAAATTTTAGAAGGTGAAAATAAAAAATTATTGCTAAAAATAATATAGTTATGAAATTAATTATCGATCAATTTCTTCCAGATTATAATACTGAATTACGATGTGGTAGTGACATAATCTTAGATTCCATGGTACACTACATATCCTCAAATGTCTCCGGTAATTCTCATAGTAAAGAGTGCATTTGGAGAATAATTGTACCAGATGACGATCTTTATCGCGTTTCACTCCGATTTGAGTCATTTGAAGTTAAGGATGATGAAAATTGTCAATATAATTATGTTGAAATAAGAAATGGTTTATTTTCTACATCACCACTTTCCGAACGCTTTTGTGGACAGTTGCCTCCAAACATTTACTCGATTGGACGTGAGCTTTTTATAAAATTTGTCAATAATAAACCTGAGGAGAATAACTGGTTTTATGCTAAGCTGGAAAAAGGTAAGATAAAAAAAATTAACCATCATTAAATCATCATGAACATCTCGATCTAAAAAAAAAATTAAATAAAATTATTTTAGAATTCGATAAATGTCTTATGGTAAATAATGGTTGTGAACATTATTGTTTAAACACATGGTATGGATATAAATGCACCTGTTATAAAGGATTCGAACTGGATAGTGATGGAAAACATTGTAAAAGTAAAACATCTACGATAATAATTGATTTTGTTTAAATAATGAATTATTTATTAGTTCTTAAAGCTAATAATCTCAATTATTAATAACTATTCTTAGATAAATATGATGAAAGTGGTACCATTGATAGTTCAGATTGTGTTAACACTAATGACACTGAAGAATTCTATTGCGTATGGAGAATAGTTGCCCCTCCACGTTATAGAATAGTCATGAACTTCACGTTCTTTGATTTAGATAATACAGAAGAGAAAAATTATTATGATTGCCCGATAAATAGTCATATAGTAATTATGAATAAGGTGGGTAATTATTCATTTCAAATGGGAGGACCCTATTGCGGTACTAATGCACCTCCAGTGACACTTTCTCCCAAAGATGCAGTTGATGTTATATTTCATAATAATAAAAGGTATTTGTTACATAGTAGTCAGTAATATTGTTTTATGGAGGTATGTGTTATCTAAAAATAAAAAAATACATTTTTTAGAGCCGCTAATTCATACTTTTTGGCTGAATATTATACAGTTAAAGATGAATGTGCGTTTAACAATGGAGGATGTATATTTCAATGTCGGAAGACGATTAACTCCTTTGAGTGTGTTGATTCTTGTCATGAAATCAGTCTACCAGATGATTATACCGATGAATCTTATTAATGAGAGGTTAGTCCAACGATCTAATGAATTTGACATTTTAATCAATTATTTAGTTTTATATTAATAGAGTTAATAAAAAAATATTTTATACTTATTACTGTTTATAATTTACTTCTTATATTAAAAATATTGCTATACTAGAAAACTTTTGTTTCCTCATTTTTATAACAATACAGCTCGTAATGTCATAATATAAGATAGAGCGTATGACAAAAACTGAAAATAAGTTCATTAATTTCATAGCAATAATTATTGCTTGACTTTTTAAAAATTTACCTTTGCATAAAAATGTAAAGTAAGAGCAGGAAGAACCCCAGGTATAGATATGTCAAGTTGTTTTTGAGCTCTGCACATAATAATTATCATCGATTTTCTTATTAATGTTGACATATTCGTCCAATCTGAATTATTAAATATTTCCTGAGATATTTTTGAACTCTAATAGAAAGAGAAATGAGAGAAAAAAGATTTAAATTAATATTTTTTTTATTTCATATTCTTAATAGATTGTTTTTAGATTTTAATTTGCTCTTATTATTGATGGTTTTAAATTCAAGAAAGATAAATCTGATAACTTACAGCTCTATTCATATCATCTGCTCCCCAAACTACCACGTAGACTAATAACAAACTGACTCCAACATATAAAGTAGCTCGAATAAGTTCAATAGTGCTATTATACTAAAAATTAAAAATATGTCATTTTTAGAATTCTTTTATCAATATAAGTACTTACATATAAAATTGGGAGAGCTCCAAAAATTACTGTCATCATTCCAGCTACATACAGTTTGAATACCAAAAAACGTAATATACGGTTGATATTTTTGGCATGGCTGTTAGTAATTTTCAAGTAATTGAAAATTGAAAATATTATTTTAAAATATATAGAATGAATGAATATAAAGATTATGTAATTTTTACCCAATACATTTTTGATGTTTTTGAATCCACACCTTCAGTTGATTTTCATTTTTAATATTTTTTAGTCGTAGTGCCAGTATATCTAATTTTGTCGAAATCATACTGATCAAAATAGGAATTCCAAAACACAAGAATAATGTCACTAATGATTGACTCATTATCCAAAAATGCCATATAAAAACTAAATAATAGCTAAAAGAGTATTTTTCAATTTCAGATAAATAATAAAATGGCATGGGAAATTGGCGCTCTGTGAAAAACGGAGTACAAGTAAAACTCATGACAGTAGCAAAAAATAAAATTATAGCTATAGGGTAGACTAATAAGTAATTATTCATATATCTCTGAAGGATTTTTTTCTTGGATCCTTTTGCATTTTTTACATATTTGGTAAAAATTCTCAGCAGTTCCTTAAAAGATAAATGATCTTTTTAATTAAATAATTTTTTATAATGATATAGTAATTTTAAATACTTACATTTAAATCACTTGCTTGATGTTTGAAGACAAACCAATTAAGTAATACATCAACAGCGGATCCAAGGCTACTCAGGCTTTCAATAATTATATGGTAATCACCTTTTGGGATAGAATATCTTACTGTAGCCAATAACGAAATAGTTGTTGCAACTTCATTGATAATACAGAAATAATACACTAGTTGGTGGAAAATTCTAAGCTGCTTAGAACATTTTGAATCCAATGGCCATGTATATGCAATTTTACCTAAAATTGTAAAAATATTTAATACTGATTCTGGTTCGAAATGCATCTTAGTTGATGAATATTTAGTTCATAACTAACCTGAGTTAAATTTTTTGACCAAGACCTAACATAAAATAAATAATGTTGAATAGTTATTAAATAAAACATTTCAAGTATTTTTTTTTATTGCAATAATTTGTTTGATTTTTTTTTTTTTATTATTTAATATAATTTATTAACCATTAGAATTGAAAAAATGTCTAGAAAAAAATTTAATCATAAGATAACAGAGTCATATTTAATAATAAATTATTATATATATTAAAGAATGATTGAGGACAATAATTCTAGAAACGTGTATGAGTAATTTGGTAATCAATATTATTTATTTTCAAGAGACGAAGGGAATTTAACTTAATTAATCATAATATTGTTTTTAAGGGCACATAATAAGGGATATAATTGTTCCATATATTTATATTATTGGAAATTTTTCAATTTTTTATTAATTAAATAAGATGATGGTAATAAAATCAATATTACTTAACATCTTCATAAAGCATACAAAAATATACTGCTTTTTCAGTGTTCTTCAAACACATATAAATTTTTTGTGGATTGTATTTTGAAGATGATTGATGAGCAGTGTTAAAAATAAATTTAAAAAATAATTAGCGTTCACATCAGCAAGCAAGTAGCGACACCTAGGCATGACCTGAAATACATCAAGTTGACATTCCACACAGTTCCAATATGTAGCATTATATCAACAAATATTCCGTTAGTTACAAAAGAAAGATCCAATTGTCATTTGGATACGGTTCTCCGGTCGCGCCCTTGTATCTTTATCCTTCCAGTGACCGCGTAGTGAGTTGTCAACACTTACAAGTGATAATTAAATGTACGGAAAAAAGTGTAAAGAGTAAGTAAAACCGCAAGAGAAACCAACTGTCACACATTTCATTTAATAAAAAAATAGTCAGCCAGATGCGTTCGCGCGGCGTCACGTGCGCTAAGCGATTTTTTGCATCTTGCCGGGAATACGGACAATGTCAAAAATATCTAGAACTAAAGCACTCGAATACATATCGAATTGGAGTACAACAGACGTGATCGAAATTCTTAAAAAGGTAAATAAAAAAATACTTTCTCTAATACTTTCGCTACAATTTGCAACTTATTGGAATGCAATAAGGAGGAAAATGAAATATATACAGTTCATATTCGCAAATCACTTAATTGACTATGTTTTTTTGTAATACACAACGATATTTAAAAAAATATTGACGTAAAGCATTCTATAAAATATTCAACACCCATGCATTTTTTAGAGTTCTGAGTTTATTATCAAAGTAAACATATTATTTAATCTCATTTTTTTTGTTTACAGAATGGCCTAGAAGAATGTTGTCCAGCAATATTAAAACGTCAAATTGATGGAGATGAACTTTTGGTGAGTTTTATTACCTCATGAACGAGTAGACGTCAAAATATATTAATCGAGTTTATTAAGATATTCCTGAGATAATATATGTGATAAAAAAGCAAAGAAGTGTTTGTATTGATGTTTTGTAAGATATCTATGATGGAGAATACAATAATTTTTTTCTCTGTTTTCACTATTGTCTTTCTCACATTGTCTGACTCAATTCTCATTCTCATTCAAGTGTTCGTTGAGGATTCATGATTACCAGACAAAAAAAATAGCAAGAGAAATTCCGATTTCACTTGACGGAATTGCGTGAATTGTCAGTATACGTTGAAAAGTCTTGTAGCCCGCACGACAAATTTTATTAAAGCTCTGATTAATCCTCGAGATAAATTCATTATTTAAAGTTTAATTTGAGTAAATTATGTTTTTTTCTCAACGACGTTTTTCAAGGAATTCAATGGTTAAATGGAATCTATTATCGGTACATGTCCGGTTACCATTTCTTATCATGTTATACTGCTGCCACATAAAATTCAAATAATACTAAATGTCTCTAATTACTCAACAGCACTTAACTGAGGGGAAATTGGCGCTTTGGAAGAGTGACTTATCACGCTCTCAAACATGGTAAGCTAAATATTTTTTATTTACAGCTAAAAATAAACTAAGTGCTGACGTTTGACTTTATTATTTCGAAATTTTTCCTTTTATTCAGGAGTTTATGGACATTTGTCGAAGGATTAAATCGAGCACCAGAAGAACACGTAGTTTCTAATATTACTCATAACGATCAAGAACCGGTAAGCGATTCTGGATCATGGGGAACGGACTGGGAAGATTACGAAGATGATGATGATTCATCAGCGATAAAGAAACATGTTGGACTTCGTAAAAATGGTTCGTCACAACGTAGCACGGGTTTTAGAAATAGTTTAATGGTTTTTCAGAATCATGAAAAGCTTGCACAAAATCAAAAACAATCATCTAATGTTATTTATAGACCAGAAAGTATTTATATGAATTACAATGAAAATGATTCAACTGAATCGAAAGATGAAGAAACCATGTATATGAATTTAGAAGAAGAGGAGCAAAAAATGCAAAAAAACCCGAATAAGAATTTAAATCAATTTGAACAAACTCTTTCGGAACAATTAAAAGAGCATTTAAAATTACGGTCGATTGAAAAACCTGCGTTAATTAAGAACAAAGTAGAGCTGCCTGATAAATCTGAGATACAACTGCCAGAGAAACCCGCTGTACCTGCACGTCCTCCCAAGTTTAACAGTATTGAGAAAAAAGAAATAAAAAAACCAGCATCTCCACCACCGCGCATTGATAGAAGTCCTGTTGTTCCTGAAAGACCAGATGACCTGCCAAAACCGCCAGTAATGATACGAAATTTCGATCTTGTGGCCAATTTACCTACAAAAACAAATGAAAGTGATGATGAATATGAAGATTTCGATGCGCAAATAATTGAACAAAATCGATTAAAGGTGGAAAGTAATCAATCGCTTATCAAAAGGTCTGTTGAAAGTTTATATAAACCGCCCAGTACTACGAGCCAGGAGAAAGAGGCAGAAGAAGATTGTGAAGATTTTTATGAATCGATTACTGAGAATGTAAGCATTTTTTTTTTAGTTTCCCAAATAGTTATTAATATATTATTTGAATAACTTTATTTATTTTTCCGTTTCAGGTGGATGACAATAATTACTATATTCAGCCAATTTCTCAACCTGTCAGAGAACTTCCACAGCTCCCGGTGAATCCAAATACATCAGATTCAACTGTTACCCTATCAAAAACTTCATTATCGAAGATTCAAAACAAAAATGGTTAGTATTGATTTTTTGTCAGAAGTTATTGCGTAAAGAGAGTTAAAAAGAAAAGAAAAAGAAGAATTCCCACGAGAAAAAAATCAATGAGTGAAGCTTGGCAACACGTGGAGTGCAACTGGTTGTTGCCACTTATGCTTTATGCTTTCAAAACTCTTCATACTATTCAGTTGTATGTCAATTGTGCAGGAATAGTCAGTGGATAAATATTTAAACTATTATCAAAATGTAATCAAACAAAAAGGGGATGAAAAAGCGAAGTGAAAAATGTTCTTGCTTTTGTTTAAGAGTTTCAAAAGGTCTTTTAATTGGTTTAGGATTGCGTTTTACGAACGAAATATGTGATACAGTTGTACGGATTAAACGCGTAATGTTGAGATGCTGTTCATCTGAGCATGAAGTTTTGGAGCTCACAGGTTAGAAAAAATGAGTGTGATAAAAATGAACGAAATGAATTTAATAGGATTATCGAAAATTCTATTTTTAATAAACATCTTAGAAATTTGCCTCATGCTGAGAGACCACCGGATCGCTGCGAGTGATGCGTGGTATAAGTTAATGCTAAAGATGTCAGTCTTATCTTCTTAGTCATAACGTGTAGATGTTATTTAATTGTCTCTTCTCTTATCTTTATTTAAATTAAATAAACTTTTACATTTCTTCATTGACTAATAATAATTCTAAAAAAATGGCATTAGTGAGTGATCCTAAAAGATTAGTTTCATTGAATACATCAATGCGAAAACAAGCTAGTTTGTCAGAGTGCTTGACTCAAGCAGCTCTTACTCAAGCTCGTCTTAATCTTTCAAGTTAGTAAAAGTTTAAAGTCGAGTGTTAATCATTTAAGACATAAAGTTTTATTTGTCATACCGTAGATATGTATTGCGATAAAATTTCTATCAATACCAATAGCCACTTTATATACTAAGATAAGGTAATCACAAACAATTTGATAATAAATTAATACAAATTTGTTTATTATAGAACGATCACCTGATAAAAAATCTGCGACTTTACCTCATCCTGGAAGCAGCACATCTTTGTCAGCTGAAATGAGAGCTACACGACCATTACCTCCACCACCCTTTGGGCAATCTTACATTAATTTCTCATGGTTTCATAATGTTACACGAGAACAAGCTACAACTCTTATTCAAGAGCGTAAGAGAATTTAACACATAATTTGTTGTCACATTTATCATTATTTTTTCTTGTTATCTATAGGAGCTTACAGTAATGTACACAATGGATACTTTTTGATCAGGCCGTCAACTTCTGATATAAACAGTCCTTTGGTTCTTGTGGTTTGGCTGAAAGACAGAGTTTATAATGTTCCTATTAGAAAAAGAACAGACAACAGGTAGAAAATATTTTTTTGGTAGAAAATATGTGAATGAAAACTTTCAAACTTACCAATTATAAAAAATATCATATCTATTTATAGGTTTGCATTAGGATCTCCTAAATTAAATGAAAAGACGTTCATAAATGTAGATGAAATTATAACATATTATTCAAAAGAAGAATTAATTTTATATTCAAGTGGAAAACAAATGGGAAGTACTAAATTAACAGATTCACCTCCAAAATGAATTAGAAAGAAGCACTGATAATAAAATTAATTGAAATGAAAAGAAATCAAGAAGAAGCTGTAATATACTGTCAATTATGAGTGACTTTTTATGAATCTCAAAGCGTGCCTTAATTATGTATAATAGACTGCCTTGATGATAAAGAATACTTATCATTTCTATTCCAATTTATTTTTAAATACTAATTAATTATAAAGAAAAGGAAGTGCACTTTTAATATAATTATTTTAACATGACACAAGTGCAATTAATATTTATACTTATCAATCATGTGCATTTACTTTGTATAAGATTTTTCAATCGTACTTTATATTTTTGCACAAATGTGATTTATGCAATTTAAAAAATATTTTGTAAATGAATTTTTTCGATGTATTTATCAATAAAAATCTTTTATTGATTAATAAAATATGAATGTAAGATAATAAAAAATCTGTCGTATATTAATTAAATATTATCTAACAATTCATTTATCACCTGTGAATTATCGTTATCAATAATGTTTTAACGATTTATCAAGTAGACGAAGCTTTATAGCTTTTTTTGTGATAAACACAAAGTCCAAAATTACAAATTATGTTATTACTATTGAAGTTTTTCGCATTTACAATCATTATTGATGAGTAAATATCATTCAAAAAGTAATAAATTCCAGAACCATAAGTTTAAATGTTCAAATCAGAACATTACCAACAGTAATTTTAAACTTACGCGCGTCAAGAGTACCAACGTTGAAAAAAATCCCAATTCATTTTTAAAGTCTCGACCGTTTATAGAAATGGAATAATTAGGGTGCGATAAAGACAGATTATAAGCAACAAGACAGCCATTCTTTTCTAAAAAGATTCATACTGAACACGTTTTACTTGTGCTAGTTGTTAAGTGTTAATAAGTGAGCGCCAATTGAACGTATTATTTAAGCTGTCATTTGTATTACACTTATTCACAATCGAGAATTCAAGATTAAGAGGTGGACCCAGTGTTAAAGTCATTTATTCATTAATTTCTATTACTCCAAAATAAATGTCGTTTGTTGTTTATGACGAAAGACAATCAATGATATGAATCATCAGCCATCATTTGTCAACTTCTAAATGAGATAAAAAAACGAACACGAATCATGATTAAGTGATGATTTCCTATAAAATTTAGTAGTTATTAATCATTTATTAAAAAGATATGGAAAATGAAGCATCAGGAGGTAGAGAAGCTAATAAAATTTGTGGTGTATGTGGAGATCGTGCTCTAGGATTTAATTTTAATGCTTTATCATGTGAAAGTTGTAAAGCATTCTTTAGAAGAAATGCCTTAAAAAATAAGGTAAATAAATGTTATTTAACCCCAAATGATTGATATAAACATGTATTTAATCAATTATTTTTTATAGGAATTTAGGTGTCCTTTTTCACAAAATTGTAATGTGACACCAATCACAAGAAGGTTCTGTCAAAAATGCAGATTAGAAAAATGTTTCAGTATTGGTATGAGAAAAGAATATATTATGACAGAGGAAGATAAAGTATTAAAGCGTCAGAAAATAGAACAAAACCGGGCAAAGAAGAGATCATCTGATGAACCTAGGGGGCCTAAAATGAAGCGGGAAGTAATAGAAGACCCTAATTATGACGAAACATCAGTCTCTGTGACTTCAATAGCCTCGACAGTATCTGAAACATATTTTTGGGAATCAGATAAAAAATATGCAGATTTAGATGGTAATCGACAACAAACTGTTGAGAGTTTGAGTCCCGTAACTGCAGCAAGTGTGCCAAGTCCTTCAAGTCCACCTGAAAGTCGCGATATTATCGGATCAAAAACTCTAGATATGCTCAAAGAATCAACACATTCCAATAAAAATACTGGGGAATGCCAGGCCATGAGTTTTTTATCGAGAGAAAATCCGTGTAGCTCAAATTCTACGAAAATTAATGGAACTATTTCTTCTGAAAATTATTCTAAATATTCTTCTATTGGCAATAACTACACTGACTCTTCAGCTTCAGAGAGTGAGGCAAATGGTGAAAAACATTTACTGTATTCACATAGTACAAAAAATTTTAGACTAAACAATAATAATAACCATCAGTTTGAAAAAACTCTGAAAGAGTATTCTAATGATGTAATGAATCAAAGTGTTCAAGATAGTTATACTAAACGTACAGATTTAATTTCTGTATTGACTGAAAAATCTGATGTTGTAATAAAGTTAGTCTTGAGTAATCCTCAGTTAGCTACTAAGATATTTCAAGATAAAGATGTCATTTCTAAAATGATATCTGATCCTGAAATTGTAACAATGCTAACAGGTGATTCACAGATTTCCAAACTATTTGAATTGTATGATAATGAAGATTGTTGTTTCACTTCTGTAGTGACTAAAAAAATACCAGATAAAATAATTGAGAATACTTTAGAATCCGATGAAAATTCAATCAACAATCCAATATTGATAAATTTAATTACGAACGGCAAATCTGTTGAACGTGATAGTAAAAATTATGAGTCAACTGTAAATAATAGTGATTGGAGTCGAGTTTCTGATGATGTTACGCGAGATGTAGTTCAGGATGTTCAACGAATCCCTATCGCTGTTAATACTATTGAATCTATTTTGTGTGAAGCTATAAAATTGGAATTTTCAGCTTATTCTGCATTAAGCGGAAATCAAAATAGCAAAGAACTAAATGACGCAGAAAGAGCTAAGCTGAATGAATTAATTGTTGCTAATAAAGCACTTCTTGCACCATTGGATGATGATATTACTAATTTAGTTGGTGATGAATGTAGATTTAAGGTAAAATTAAGTTTCAACTGATTAAAAAAAAACCGATTTATTTCATTTTTTAAAAGTTATTAATCTTATTTATAAATGAATTCTTTAGGAAAATTCGGAGCATTCGGATCCCATGCTTCTAGATGTGATAAATTTGACAGCTATTGCGATTAGACGGCTAATTAAAATGTCAAAGAAAATAAACGCATTTAAAAATATGTGCCAGGAAGATCAATTAGCATTGTTAAAAGGTGGTTGTACAGAAATGTTAATATTGAGATCAACCTTAACTTATGACTCTGATAAAGATATGTGGAAGATACCTCATAGTCAAGAAAGAATGTCCAAAATAAAAGTTGATGTATTAAAGGAAGCAAAAGGAAATCTTTATTCAGAGCATGCAAGATTTGTCAAAACTTTCGATCCACGCTGGCGTGACGAAAATATAATTTTAATATTAAGTGCCATTGCCTTGTTTACACCAGAAAGACCTCGAGTAGTTCACAGTGACGTTATTAAATTAGAGCAGGTAAGATTATTGATTAAAAAAAACTAGTACTATGAATCAATCATGTATTTGATTACATGATGCTTTAACATTTCAGAACTCGTACTATTATTTGTTAAGACGATATCTAGAAAGCATTTATCCGGGTTGTGAAGCCAGATCTACGTTTCTAAAGCTTATCCAAAAAATATCTGAACTGCATCGGCTTAATAATGAAGTTGTGGGTGTTTATTTAAATGTGAATCCGTCAAGTGTTGAACCTTTGTTAATAGAAATATTTGATTTGAAGCACTAACACCTGACAGCTTTTTTTGTATCTATACACCAAGTTAAAAAACTAAATCGATTAGTATTTAAGATTGTATCTAGTTAGATAAATCAAAGTTATTTATTTAGAGATAGGTCAGATCAAAATTAAAAGTGCAGATAATAAAATAATAGTAAAATAATAGATGTAGCTGAATAATAACGAATGTTATTCATATATCAAGTGCATAATATTTTTTTAATATGTTTATTGCATTATTATTAATATTAAAATCATGACGGATGAATATGGTTATTTAGAAACCATGTAGTCTCTATATTATTATTTCATTTTACTATTAGTACAATTAAATTGAATAAATCGTTAATGTTTAGATTTTTAATGTCTTGTGATTCAGAAGTGATTTTTTTATTTCATTGTAAATAATTTACTTGCAAAAAGTATAAGTTACCAGCAATAAAATGATTTAACCCATAATCATTTGGATAATATAAATAACTGATACATGTTCGAAAAAAATCCTATTAATTATTCTGAATAATTGTGATATTAAATACAAAAAATATACTATTTTTTCATTAAACTAACTATGGAATTTGCATATTTTCTTTAGCCTTTCCTGTTCATTTAGCGTCTAAATTACCTTGAAAACAAGGCAATCAAGGAAGAACCAATTTTTGAGGTTGTTCTTTTTAACCTTTCACTATTACTCTTCAGACCTGATAATATGTTTTATGATTTGAATCATTAATTAATTAATCTTACAATTTATTCTATTAAAATTATAATATATTACCTGTTGTCATCATCTGAATTTCGAAAAAATTCTAGGCTCCATAATAAAGCGAGGAAAATGAGCATCGGTAATGCAAAGAAAAAGAAAATCGTTGATAAACAGAAAACAGATATGTAACCGACTGCTTGAAAGAATTTTATGATACTCCATGTTACCCAATTCCAAAACCATCCAAAGATTGATGTAATACCCAACATTTTAATAACCCCCAAATTCGTTTAATTGTTTACGGCATAAATTGTCAAATATTTTCTGATAATTTTGAAATTTATTTATTGAGTTTTACTTTTATTTACCAGTCTAATATTAAAAATTATTTTATGAAACAGACACTCGAACAGCTTCGCAGTATTTATCGATCGCAATGATTGATGATCCGTTGGTTGGTTCTAACCCTCGTTTAAAATAAAAGAACGCCTCGGAATTTTCATTGTGTGTTTTTACTAGACTTTCACATGAAATTTTTTCCCCTGCGACATAACATGCTCCGATAGCCGAAGGGGCTTTCAGACGAAGAAGAGTCAATTCATCGACCTGTTGACCTTCGTGAATTTCTTTAGTAAAACCTTTTTCCATGAAACACCATGATTTCCAAACGGATCCAACACAGATGACCTTCAAACCACCAGTAGCCAGTTTCAACTCCTGATAAAAACAAGTGAATGAATATAAAATAAAATCAACAAATGAAAATAAAAAAAAAGCTTACATTATGAGCTTTGCTGGCAAGGGCGTTCACATGTCGTGCGAGATACTGTCCAGCTTGAATAAATAGCAGTTTACAAAGAGAATCATTATTTTCACATCCAGTAGCTAATTCCTTGGTGAACATGGCAAATTTGCTTTTATCAAAGTTGGTATAGAGATGAGTTAACATTTCATTTCTATTAGCTACATGAAAAAATGTTCTCATTGCAGGCCAGATATAGGAAATAGGATATGGTGCCTTCTCCAAACCATCAATATCATCAAATACATATTTACAGGCTTTTCTAGCAATCCAGAAAGCTAAAAAAATTATTAGTATTTAATTATTATTATTAAAGATTTTTATTTTTCCATAAAAAGACTTTACCTCCACCTTCATCGCCCATCATATGACCCCAGCCACCACATCCATGTGTAGATCCATCAGGGTTAATTAATAATGCATTACTACCTGTTCCCGCAATAAGAACTATTCCTCCATTATCAGAACCAGTCTTTAAGCTTCCCATAGTATCAGATCCAACAATATAATTTTTACTCAAATGAGGAAAATCTTCATTCAGAGTCTTTATCAGTTCTTGATTAGTTTTTTCATCTTCACATCCACTTAAACACAAACCCTAGGGCATTAGATGTTTTTAAATCTCTTAATTCTGATTGATAAGAAAAGAGAAAATGATTTATGAACTTACTAAAGAATCTAAAGCTCGTGCTGAAGGAATTTTTAAATTTTCTTTTGCTTTCTCTATCATTTCATTTATCCTTGTAGCAGTTTCTTTCATTCCAATAGCCTACAATAATTCTCTTATCATTTCTTATTGTTGTTATTTATTGGTGTTAATATTTACCCAATGATTAGTACCAGGTCCTGTAATATAAGTCAGCTGAGTGCCGTATCCATCCATTATTATTAAAGTAGAGTGAGTACCGCCCCTGAAAATTAATTTATTTCAATATTTGTATTTAAGTAATTTTAGATTCATTTTTTGCGATAATTTAAGAAGGGTCAAAACGTAATTGTGATAAGATATCACTGAAAAATCACAAAAATATGACCTAATTAATTTAAATAAATACTATTATGATGGAGTATTACTGTTACTAATAAATAAATAAATGTGTATTTTTATCATAAGGAAGTTATTGTTATTATCACAACGATCTAGTTTTTATCTAATTTTTAAAGTCCATAAGTAGTCGATAAACATACGTACCCTTCAATTCCGCCAATTATTATCTTATCATTGCTATTTGAAGCAATTTTTTCTGAGTTCATTAACAATCTTTCTTTTTTCTTTTCTTCTTCCATTTCAATTTTTACTTTTTTTGAAAATATTGTAGATAAATGATTCTCATTGACTGATATTTCCTTCGTCTGAGGAATCTTTGATTTTTCCGCTTTTATTTGCGACATGCGTCTACTTGGACCAATCGGTTCGTCCCGGAAATTTTTGAATGTTGATTAACTTATCACACAGACACAATAATCAATTTCCACAACCTACAATATTAATAATATTATCATGAGAATATTACTCATTGTTATAAGTTATTAAAATTAATTTAAAAAACGTTACTATTCAGAGCTTAAAGTATGTTAAGGAAAAAGAAGATTGACAAATACCAGTTGATTTTGAGTTCCTTTCATCAATTGAAATGATTTGTTGGTATTGAAAGCTCTAAAAATATTGAACAGGATGAACCAAAATTTGTACCAAGCAATGACAGCTGTCACTTGTGTGTGGTACACGGCGTGTGTACCAGCGTGTACTTCCCAGTCAATTTACTGTGTCTAGACATTAAAGCATCATATTGCCTCCTCACCCCTTTGCGCCTCTCACTACATTCTCCACGTTTTTGCCTCTCTCTGTCCAACACTACGTTACAAAACAAGAATTTATGATGAATATAACTTCTACGCGCATGAGTACAACTGAACTAAAGCATTTCCTAACCTGAATATCAAAGTTTATCTTTTTACGATTAATTTCGAAGAAAAATTAAACTGATATTGATGCAACAAAGTTGAATAGTTAATCAAATAAATGTTATTTGTACTGCATAATTTGAAACTTTTTTTGCCGTTATAAGAAGTTATTTCGTTGACTTTTTTTTTGAATTTTTGCTCTAAAGTGAATTGAAAAATAGAATTATGTTCGATTTTTAACTCTTTTTTGGCTATTCAGTTTAATTAATGAGTTAATGAACAAGGATTTATATTTTACGCGGTATTTTATGAATTGTTCACGGATAATTTACCTGCTAATCTTTATATCAAGAGTTGTTATCAGTTTTAGTTTGTGTAGTTTATTGTTAGATGACTGTAGTTTCGAATATTTATTTTTGTAATAAAATCGCATTCCGAATAGTTAATTAAATTACTTAATTACTTACGTATTTTTCATTCCTTCCTAAAGTACTTATTAAAGATATCTAGCATAAATTATGGTTGTTGATATTCCAAATGAACGAATGGCACTGTTTATTCCATTGCAGTTGCCTTTCAAAGTATAAAAATGTAAGTATAAGAATGTTAAGAATTTTTTTATGATATAATCAATATTTATTTTTACTTTTTGTTAGAAATATTTAAGAAATGCCCAATATCCCATTGAGAGATGATCAAAATCTAATGCCTTTTGGAGACACACAAAATAGCTGGACTGACGATCTGCCAGTATGCAAAGAATCAGGTGCAGGGTTTTCTACAAATCAAATTTATAGAGAAGATGGTCTTCGACAAGAAGATCATTCATTTGAAGATCGATGTTTTCATTGGAAATACGATGAATCAACTTTCTTATATGGTGTTTTTGATGGACACGAAGGTTTAAGAGCTGTTAATTTTGCTCCACAACGAATGGCTGCAGAAATTCTTTTAGGACAGTTAAATGGAAAGTCTACTGATGAAGAAGTCAAAGAAGTTCTGAGGTACAAATAACCTTTTTTATTTGGTTTATGATACATCTATAAATTTTCACATATATCTTTGAAATAATCAATTGGCAATTCTTGTAGACAAGCTTTTATCTCCGTGGAACGAGGATATTTTGATTCAATAGGTGATTTGTTAGCAGAAAGAACAAGCCTGCAGTTTGATATTCCAGAGGGAATGAATTCATATGAAGCTTACCAAAAGTTTCCTGAAGTTGTTGATAAACTAAATGAATTAAATCAAGAACTGTCTGCCGGTACAAGTGCAGTCGTTGCGCTAGTTCACTGTAACCGTCTCTATGTAGCAAACGTTGGTGATAGTCGTGCTCTTCTGTGTAAAACAGATAATAATCAAGTTCTCAGAGTTATTCAGTTGAGCATAGATCATAATTTGCGGAATGAGGACGAACTCTTACGTTTATCACAATTAGGTCTTGATATTAAATCTATTAGACAAGGTATATAATAAATTGGATTTTTTTCATATTTTGTTATTAAATTTTTTTTCTTCAAGTAATTTTATGTTTTTGTTAAAAGGCTCACATCTTGGAAACCAAGAAAATACTAGATGTTTAGGTAATTTTTTAGTAAAAGGAGGTTATAGAGAATTTGAAGAACTTCAGATGTCTACGGCTGAGCCAATTATTGCTGAACCAGAAATTCATGGAGGTATTGAACTTGATGACTCTTGTAGGTTTTTATTATTGATGTCTCGAGGTCTTTATCAATCATTAGAAGAAGCTACTGGAACTGATCAAGTTAATAAAGAATTAGCATTGATGGCAGTTGAGCAGGTAAGTTCATAAAAATACTTAGCTCATTATTACTAACTTAAATCATTTGAAACAAGTTAAAAATCATTATTAATAATATTAACTATTAAAATTATCATTTAATTTTTTTCATTATTTAGTTTCGAATTCAGTCAACGATTACTGGTGTTGCTCAAGCAGTAGTGGATAAAATCGTTCGAATCCATCACGACATGAATATGAGTAACTCTGAGACTTCGTCAGTAAATGGAAAACGTGAAGATATTACACTCTTAGTCAGAAATTTTAATTTCCCTATTCCGCATGCACTGAAGAGCCCTACAAGCCAATCTGTTAGATTTAACCCAATTGTTCAAACTGCAGTAGCAAATATTCAAGAAGAAGATGATTATTTATCAACTAGTGGTGCAACTACTGTAGATAATTTTAATCCTTCAAGTAATGAAACATCTTCAACATCGGAAACCTCACCACCAGGTCCACGACCCGATAGAAATGCGAGGATACAGCCTTATGTCGATTTTTCAGAATTTTTTGCAAATGTTGAAAAACGTCAGAAAGATGGGACGTTACCAAAAAGTATAGATTTTGGATGTAGATGATTATAATGATTAATTATAATCTTTTTCCGGGGCATAATGTACTTATAAATATAGCTAAACTTTCAATGAATTAGTAAAATATTTTGTAAATTTTAATAACTGATAAAAATTTCAAATACTGTTACAAATACTCAAGTTTAATGTAAATATGATATTCATTATATTATTTTTATGATATAATTTTATTTTTATCCTTTCAATCAAATGATGATATTATCAGTAATAGATAATCATTAGTATATAAAAATGGTATTGGCAGATTGCTATGGAGAATTTTTTAAATCAATTCTTCTTTTTTCATACAATCATACAATTATTAATTTCTATACAATTATAGTACAATTTGCTAGATAAATATTTGATTATAAAGTAATCATGATTATAAAAATTATATATTTAAAATTTTGTTAAAAGTTAACATGTAATCGTTAACTATAAAATAAAACAAAATGCATTATGCAGATAAGAATTTGTTATCTTTATCTTTTGCCATAAAGATGTTAAGTGAAAATAAAAAATTAAATGTCTAATCTGTTGAATCAATTTTAATATAAATAAATACAAAATTTAAGGTTCAGGCATGCCTTTGAGACGTTCAAAGGCAGCTTTTTCAAGCGCTTCTCTATGATCAGGATGAGCAACATTGATAAGAGCGTATGCTCTTTGTTTGAGAGTCTTGCCGAATAAACTTGCGATACCATGTTCTGTTACAACATACCTTACCAATGCTCGGCTGGTGACAACACCAGCACCAGGTTTTAATATAGGTACAATTTTACTTGTTTTTCCATCAGCAGTAGTAGAGTTTAAGGCTACAATAGGATTTCCAAGACCATCTTCACTCATAGCAGCACCAGTGAGAAAATCTACTTGACCTCCAAAACCTGAATACATTCGAGTTCCAATACTGTCCGAACAAATTTGTCCAGTAAGGTCTACTTCAATACAGGAATTAATGCATGTCATTTTTGGCTGTTTTGCGACTATTCTGGGATCATTGACATAATCGACGACTAACATTTCTGTAAAATAATCAAAAAATGATAAAATAAAATGACTTGGAAAAATATATATCATCAATAAAGCTGATTTTGTTTAAAAAAGAATGTAAATTTACCAATGAAAGGATTGTTATTCATAAAATCATACAGCTTCTGAGAGCCAACACAGAAAGATCCAACAATACGTCCCCGATGAATTGTTTTCTCATTGTTTGTGATGCATCCAAGATTTACAAGATCTACTACTCCATCGCTGAACATCTCACTATGGATTCCCAAATTTTTATGACTTTTAAGTTGTGCAAGAACAGCATCAGGAATGCTACCAATTCCTAATTGAAGAGTTGCTCCATTTGCTACTAAATTTTCTGCAATATGTTTACCAATGCTCTGTTCTTTGTCGGACGGAGCTTTTACTGCATGAGCTGGCAAGGGACCATTGTGTTCGACAGCAAAGTCTATGTGACTTTTATGAATGAGCGCATCACCAAAAGTCCTTGGCATTTGTTCATTGACTTGTGCTGCAATGATATAGACCAATTATATAAACATCAGTTGTGTAGTTATTTAAATATTCATCGGCTTACCGATTATTTTTTTGGACTTAATTAAAGCTGCTCTGACACAATCTACACTTGTTCCTAGAGAGCAGTACCCTTTGCTATCTGGTGGGGTAACATGGATTAAAGCAATATCAGGCTTCATAATGTCACGATTGAACATTTTTGGAATTTCGTGCAAAAAAATGGGAATTGCATCGGCATGTCCTTCATTCACAGCTCCTCTTACGTTGCCTCCAATGAAAAAGCTGACTGATCGGAAGTGTTCTAGAAACGGGAGAGTATAAATAAATTATAAAAATTATTTTTTAAATAAATTAAATATTAAAATAATATTCAATTTATAAAGCGAGCAAGATATCTTTTCCATGTACATATATAATTTTATGATACATATGTTGATTTAATTTTTGATGAACAAATATTTCATTATTTAAGATTATCATATCCAAAATTGTTTTATATTCAACAGTTGGATTTAAAAAATCTTTTTGAAGGTTTTTGAAGTTAATACCGATTTATTACTTTTTTATCATTCTCATTTTCACTTACTCGCATTTTCCTTCTTTGCAAAAGGAGCAGCTCCTTCAAGGTGCATGTGGCAAAGCCGAACATTTTTAACGTTAGATCGAGCTCCATATTCCGTTAAACCTCTTAATAATTCAACCGGAGTGGCAGCAGCTCCTTGGACAAATACCAATTGATCTGAAAGAAGAATTTTTTATTAATAACCTGACACAGTTAGATTTTAACCTCTATGTGAAGAAAACAATCAAAACAAATTGATCCGTTTTAATGCAATAGTCCAGATAAAATATGACCTCACAAATAGTTGGATACAAAATGTACTTACCATAATTATATCTAATTTTTTATTACAGTTATATTAAAGTTTATTATTTGTGTATAAGTTGGGATAATTTAATCAGTAGGCCAAGTAAGGTCAGGCTTCAGATACTTACAGCTTTCTTATACATTGTGGGAAACGGATAAAATTAATTTACTTGTAATATACATATATACTATTGATTCATAATTAATGCAAAAAATGTCGATAATTTCAAGATTATTGTCAAATATTACATGACTTGACAAATGATATAAATGTAAACAAATGTTCAAGGTTTCATGCAGTTTTCTTTAGAACTGGCACATATAATTTGCCATTGACCCAGCTATCATTACTTTATAAAAAAGTATGTATTACTTGGTATGACGTCACACTTCTAAAATAACTATTGAAGATGTGCTATTCTTTATAAAACGATAGTTATAGAAACATTAAATCTCTTTTACTTTCTTTCCTATGGAATAAAATTTAATGGCCAAGAGTTAGGCCAGGAATTCTAAAGATAGCTTAATGGACACCTGATAAAGCGGGAGCTACCAACTTAGATAGAATAAATTTTGATTGTCAATCTTGATCTTACAATACAACCCATAATATGTCCGAGCGATATTTAAGGGCAAAGTCTAATTAGTTTCACTAATGATACATGATAATGAAATCTATGATAAACTCAACTGCCTTGAATACCAAAGTAGAATAATATCAAAGCCGTGTAATAATAACTAATAATTGAATATATTTTAATTACCAGATGCTAGACCAGCTCTTTCTACAGCTTCCTCCGAGGATTTTACCCATGTAGGTTCTTTTTCAGGAATAGGCATAGCTGGTTCGTTGACATAAGTATAAAAAGTCTTGGCTACTGTTAATCGATATCTATTTGAATTTGGGATAGTCTTGAATTTCCCTGACATCCTTGTCATTTGCTTCAGTGCCGCCATGGTATTTAGATTTTTTTATCCTAAAAATATTTATATATCCAGGAGTAAACACCATTGATTATCGCTCAAACTTTGTCATTGTAAGACAGATGACGTTTGATTTGAAATTTGTTAAGTTCAATTAAATCAATAAAATAAAGAAAATATGATAGAGAAAACACTCACAGATATTATTCTATGTGAAGCCGAACTTAATGAACTTTATCACTCTTGATATATGCACTCGATTGAGGACAGGATCAACCTCGACTTGCAGCTTGATTAACTCCGCCCCGTCTCTGGCCTTTATTGCTTCTAGCAGTCACAATCACGCCAATCCAAAAAGCATAAATAAACTTTATTTAAATTTCCCGCCATTATAAAAATACAACGCAAGTCAAGTGAATAACTAAATAAATGAAATATCCTCGTGACAGCACACTTATCATTTGTCTTTTTTCATTACATTTTGTTCTCTCTTTCTAATGTATCTCATGACTACTACCTGATTCGAAAAAATCATTAAAATATTTTAAATCAATCAAAAATTTGTAACTTTTACTTTAAATTGATTCAATAAATAATTTTTAGTTGATTGTTATTGAAATTATTAGATAAATATAAAATTTTGGCTACTTTAAAATATAATTATTTATATCAAAACGTCAATTTCAAGCTTTCTCCCCACTCCTTGTAGCATTTATTTTCCGATCGAGGTGGCAGTAGCAGTCAGGCGGTCAAGAGATTAGATTTCTCGTCAACGAGTCGTGTTCGTTTTCGTTTGTTAAAAAAAGTAAAATAATAGTGAGCAATAATGAATAAAACGATTGGGAGCCATCAAGCGCTCCAGGAGCATATCCTGGCTGTCAAAAGAGACTTCATCGCACAACCACGACTTGGTAAGTATTAATTTTATTACAAAACATATCATCGCCGACAGACCTTGCTCAAGTGGGCGTAGCATCTGATCGATCAACTCTTAGCTCAGCTGATTGATCCAAAAGGAATATTCTTTATTAACTTGCTTTGTTCTATTTAATTATGCGTACTGTTGACTTTCTCATAATTGATTTGATGGTTTTATGTATAGAAGACTATTTAAATCTTTAAAAAACTTCAATATCATTTTGTCTCTTTTCAGTCATGTGACTGCAGATGATCTATCATGGTGGCAGTAATCAGACACATTTATAATTTTTTAATATATTTACATTTTATCAAACCTTTAAAAAATCAAATAATTGGTTAAATTCCCCCTTTTCCAAGGATTCTTATGTCTTACATTTTTTCGTTATTTTATTAATATTATGTAACGTTATCTTAATAATTGTACTGATGAACAAACGGGCGTAGTTCTTGACAGTCCCCAAACTAATAATACCTTTTATTTGTTTTCAGTTTACAAAACCGTCTCTGGTGTAAATGGACCTCTCGTTATCCTAAAGGATGTTAAATTTCCTAAATTTGCTGAAATTGTTCAACTTAAACTTGCTGATGGCTCCATTCGATCAGGACAAGTCCTCGAAGTGTCTGGATCCAAGGCTGTGGTCCAAGTTTTTGAAGGAACATCTGGCATCGACGCAAAAAACACTCTCTGTGAATTTACTGGGGATATTTTGAGAACTCCTGTATCTGAAGACATGCTTGGTCGTGTATTTAATGGATCTGGAAAACCTATTGACAAAGGACCGCCCATTCTCGCGGAAGATTACCTTGATATCCAAGGTCAACCTATTAATCCTTGGTCACGTATTTACCCCGAGGAAATGATCCAAACTGGTATTTCTGCTATCGATGTTATGAACTCTATTGCCAGAGGCCAAAAAATTCCTATTTTTTCTGCTGCTGGTCTTCCTCATAATGAGGTGATTTTTTTTTTTAATCGAGTTTAAAACAAAATTAATGTAACATACTAATTGTTTATACTTTTTTCACAGATTGCTGCACAAATTTGTCGCCAAGCAGGTCTTGTTAAAGTTCCTGGAAAATCAGTTTTAGATTCTCATGAAGACAACTTTGCTATTGTTTTCGCTGCTATGGGAGTTAACATGGAAACTGCTCGATTCTTCAAGCAAGATTTTGAAGAAAATGGTTCTATGGAAAATGTATGTTTGTTCTTAAACTTGGCGAACGATCCCACAATTGAACGTATTATTACTCCTCGTTTGGCTTTAACTGCTGCTGAGTTTTTGGCTTATCAATGTGAGAAGCACGTATTAGTTATTCTCACAGACATGTCCTCATATGCTGAGGCTCTTCGTGAAGTATCAGCTGCTCGTGAAGAAGTACCGGGACGACGTGGTTTCCCAGGTTACATGTACACTGATTTGGCTACAATCTACGAACGCGCTGGACGTGTTGAAGGTCGTAATGGATCTATTACTCAAATTCCCATTCTCACTATGCCTAACGATGATATTACTCACCCTATTCCTGATTTGACGGGTTATATTACGGAGGGACAGATTTATGTTGATCGTCAACTTCACAATAAACAAATCTATCCACCTGTCAATGTATTACCTTCACTTTCACGTTTGATGAAGTCTGCTATTGGTGAAGGCATGACCAGGAAAGATCACTCTGATGTTTCTAATCAATTGGTAAATATATATTTTTTAAATTTAATTGATTAATAATAATTATTCATTAATGAATATTTTTAAATTATTTATTTCAATTTCAGTATGCTTGTTATGCTATTGGAAAAGACGTTCATGCCATGAAAACTGTCGTCGGAGAAGAAGCTTTAACTCCTGACGATCTTCTTTATCTTGAATTCTTATCGAAATTCGAAAAGAATTTCATTACCCAAGGCAGCTACGAAAATCGAACAGTTTTTGAATCCCTCGATATTGGCTGGCAACTTCTGCGTATCTTCCCTAAGGAGATGCTGAAACGTATTCCTGCCAGCACCCTCGCCGAATTTTATCCGCGAGACTCGCGTCATTAAATATAAGTAATTTTAATTAATTTATAAACTGTTATGAAAATAACTATAACACGACTTCTCTAAAATCATGTTATATTTTGTCTGATTTGAAAAAGCTTTTAGAGATATTGTAATGAAGAAAAAATGAAACAGAAGTCGTAAGTTATCATCTTTGGATCCTGTATAATATAACGATTAAGTTATAACATAAAGAGTGTTTGCGTAATTAAACAATATTCTATATAAAAATTATGTTAATCATATGATCCAGAATAGAATGTCTTTTATCAATTGTTGATGGCAAACACTTACAAAATGTTTAATCGTTATTATTTTCAGGAATTTTATTAATGTAAATTGTAATATATTGTTCAGTATTATCATAAGAAATGTAATAGAAACCTGCTCCTATTCGAACTAGTGTCCTACATTCCATGTTAAAATTTATACATAATCCGTTGTCGATTTATCGATAAAAATATCAATTGACTTAAAGCTACATATTATTATTGAATTTGGTTTTCAATACAGCTTGACAAAAAACAATTGCGGAATACTTGGGTTTTATATATAAAAAGGAGCTCATCTATCCGCTTATGATAATGCTTGCCCATAAATTAACTCAATGAAAAATTCTAGAAAATGTTTAAAAATTTTCTTGTTATTTTATTCTATACTTTCGTTAAGTATAATTTTCTGTTTAGCCTTTAAAACCTACATAAATGTAATATATCTGTAAAAAAAATTACTCGGTAAATTACATAAATACTTGCGCAATTATTTATTTACCTGATAATTTTAAACATGTATATTAGAATATGTGCGATGCAAATAATTGCATAATTTTCAAAATTAATTTTACTTCAAATAATTTAGCAGCTAGGTGGCTCACTTCACATTACTGTTTCCGGTATTTTTCTTTCATCAGCCAATTACATGTGTTTAGTTTGATTGTCATATGCATATGCTAAGTTGATATTATTAAATTTTATTTACTACTAAATAATCATTCGATTCAATAAAAACAAATCAACGCTGATGAATCTAATGCAGTTTTTTAATTAAACTCAAAGAAATAAATTGAAAACGTAAGTAATTATTTGTAAATGTGTATTAATGTTTTACGCTGAAATTTTGTGAGGTTATACATTTATGGGGTTATGTAGGAAACAAAAGATGCAATTTAATAAAAATTAAAACCATCACAATTGAGCATTAATGTTGTTGATTGCACTATTAGTCAATTTAAAAGCACATCAAAATTCAGTACTCGTTGACAGTTTATTGGCTCTACAACACCAATATACATTGTACACGTGATGGGAAAACTAGTACATGAGTACTCATACAATGAATGTGTCAATGCATAAGCTTTCACCTTGGCATTTGTTCCTTGATAGAACCACTTTTGTTTTTAGTTTGCTCGAGTCTTCCAGACTGATCATATGCTTTTTAAATCTTAATCATTTTTCAAGAATAAACGAGCTTTACCTTATCTATTCTCGATTAATCAAAATATACTTATACGTGGACAAGCAATTAACGAGTTAGTAATAAACAAACCGTTTTTTTTTTTTTAAATATATTCAAATGTAAGCATATATTTAAAGTACTTAAAAGGTTTGTTATTTGATGTTTGCGTGCTTTTATTATTAATCAAAACAAAAGCATACAGTAGTTTTTAGAATAAATTCGCGCAAACAAGTTTGGGTAAAGTTAGTTGAGGAGCAAAAAAAAATTGCTGAGTAAGTGAATGACCGCGAGTAAAGGATGATGGGCTTTGTGCCAATGTCTGCACATCTGATTCCGCACATTGTACAGTAGAAAGTCCACGTTGATAACCGCGTGAACTAGAGTGGGATATCGATCTAGGAAAATTTCAGCATCATCAACAAATACTTTTTTCTTTCAGTTTTGATTTTTATTTCAATACAAGATGAACTTGATAGTAGCAGTGATAATCGATTATTTACATTCATTTATTACTAATGTGATGTACTTTTAATATTTCATATAATATACTGTCACCCTGTCTGAGCGTGCTCAGTGATGTGAAAAGTGTCTTCAACGAATACATGCTGCTTATTTCTTGATCAGTCAACAATACGCATGGATACATATATATAACGATCAAGTAACATCCTAGTGCGACGCAATGATCGACAGTGCGTGATCGCTGATGGTCCATGTTACTAAATTTTATTATTATTTTAATGCTGTGAAGAGAAAAAAAATTTTAAAAAATGACTGGGCTTGTTGAAATTTTTCTCTTCTGTGGAGTTCTTTATTACTTCTTTAATATTAGGTACATTTGTATATTTTCGCCATTCCTTAATCCTGAATAAGAAAAATTCAATTTAATTTTATTCATTATTATTTAACTGCTATTTGATACACAAAAAACAATTTGTGGTAGACCGGATAATATTATACGATATTATTGGTTGAAGATGGTTAAAAAAAATGATTGAATAAACATTCGATACTGTTTATATAATCCAGAAAAACATTAACGATTTTTCTAGAAAAAAAATTGTACATCAAAAGGTTGAATTTGCTCGTAAATGAACAGAAATTGCTTGATAAGTACAGGCATATCAGCATGATTAAAGAAATAAACTTAAATGGATATAAATTAATTGCTTTACAGAGGTAATAACATGGTGGACGTGCTGTCTACTCGTCTCCAAGAGGTGTATGCCAATTGGGAATCTCGAACGGATGTGATTCGTGAACAAGAAGACAATCCTACACGACTTTCTCTCGATGGTAAGCTAATCAAATTAACTACCTTTTATTTGCAAATGTTTACTAATTATTTTAACCATCTTCAGGGCTTCGTCGTGCTGGTCTCCAAAGCCAAAGAAGACGTATTCAAAGTCGAGAACAAACTAGACGAGTACGTGATCGTGCACTATTTAAAATAAAAGAAACCGAGCTCTTTGTTCCTCCGGTACCGAAAGTCACGCCATTTCTTTATCAATGTTGTCAGACATGTACACCTACATCAAGGGTAAGCTTGCTATACACATACAACATTCTTTCTTTTCAATACCCAAATACCAAGCAAGCTAAAAATACAGGCAGTCACTTGCATACTGTGTTTCGAAGCTGCTTAGATTCTAAGACTGTCTAGTTATATGAGAGATCTGATATTGCGTAATGAAGAAGTGCATTGAATATGAGGAATACACACAAGATATCTACAGTAAAAATCGATCTTAATTGTTTAGCAAATGGTTAAAACACATACTTTGTCTAGTTAGTAGTAAAGTTAAAAATAATAACTTTAAAAACCAATTATTTGATAACAATTGTTGGTTAAGTTGACTAATTAAAGTACTTTATGTAAATCTTCCGTGTCAGTAGGTCAGATTATGCAATTGCGTCGTATTATTTTTTAAATTTTTATTCTAGTAGATGAATCTAAACTTGAATTAGATGATCTAAATTTAATTATATATTTATTATGCAAAATTATTTTAAATGTGTTATAAGAAAAAATTAGAAGATTAAAAAAAAAGTTTGTGTAACGTTAAATTTCGTAATAATTCATTCTTCAGTAAATTAGTAAATTTAAAAGTGTAATGCACGAAAATACTCAGGGATTTTTTTCACGATGGATGAAGATTGTTGTGGTTTGTGGATATCCGGAGAAAGTGAGTTCCCTGCGCGAAATAAAATATTCAGTCTTCTAAAATGAAAATAGCATTAATTTAGCTTCGATACTTCAGTCACAATTGCATACAACAAGGTTTTCGCAACTTTCACATAAACTCGAATGCATTCTTATTCATTACTTAATCGATGAATTTAATATAAAAACTAAAAAATGTTTTGTATTATCCAGGGAACATTTGCAAGTACTGCAACAAAACAACATCAGACATCAGGACGAAATATTTTATTGGTCGAACCAGGAGGAGGCTTGTTATCTAAAATTTTTTATCACTTTTCTTTTGTTTATAATGCAAAAACCTTTGACTATCCAAGAATTACACATACCGTGAGTAAATAATCCTTGATACTTGGAAAATAATAATTAATCTTTGATGCATTATAAATACGAGTCAAGAACGCATGACCCTCTTATGATAATTTCTTGCATATTTATTGTGTAAGGCTATTTACCACTTCCGAAAATTTTTATTATTGTTAATAATAGATATCATGAATTACAATAATCATTGTTCTATTTTCTTAGGTTATGAGTGATGAAAGACTTAAAGATGCAATCAAATTGACAGCTAAAGAGACTGCAAAGAATGAAGGGATCCCGGAAGAAGAAGCTGTTTTTCAAGCTGAGAAACGAGCTCAAACTATTTTATCACGTATGGAAAGTAAACTTAGCAATACATTTCTCAGGATAACTGGATGGCTGCTATTTAAATTACTCCCTTACTTTATTAAATCTGTGATAGTTCAAGACTCGCAAATTGAGATGATTCAAAAAGCGAGTGAAAGAGGAGTGCCTTTAGTCTTCTTACCATTGCACCGTAGTCATCTTGACTACACTATTATTAGTTTTATTCTTCTGTGTAATAATGTGCGAAATGTATTAATTGCTGCTGGAGATAACTTAAATATGCCATTTTTCGGTAGAATATTAAGTGGTCTTGGTGCTTTTTACATAAAAAGACGAATTGATCCTGTGCAAGGACGTAAAGATATTCTGTACAGAGCAACTTTGCATACTTATGTGATGGAGGCCTTGAGAGCTGGTCACAATATTGAATTTTTTATCGAGGGTGGCAGAACACGTACTGGTAAACCTTGCATGCCGAAAGGAGGAATTTTGAGCATTGTTGTAGATGCTTATATAGACGGCACCATTGAAGATGCACTTTTGGTACCAGTTGCCATTAATTATGAACGGCTCGTTGATGGAAACTTTGTCAGAGAACAGCTTGGACAGCCAAAGAAAATGGAAACCCTTGGTACTACACTTCGAGCCATTTGGTCGACTCTTAGAGGCAGCTACGGAATTATTAAAGTTGACATTTGTGAGCCGTTTTCTTTAAGAGAAGTATTAAAATCTATTGAACTCCAACAGAGTCGAAATATGATAAATAAACCAGTAGAAAAGTGTTTGAAATCAACGATGTCAACTTCTTCTTTGTATGGAACTGATGTCGTTGATGATGAACACAGACTTATAGTTGATTGTCTGGGACGACATGTAATTTATGATTGCGCAAATTCAACACCAATCATGTCTACTAATGTTGTAGCTTTTCTATTGTTGAATAAATTTAGAGATGGTTGCACTCTGGATAGATTAATAGAAGCGTTTGACACGCTTAGACATGAATTAGATTGGGCGCAAAAGGACGTTGCATTCTTCGGTGAAACTATTGATATAATAAATCATGCCTTAGAAATTTTAGGACCAGGCCTAGTGAAACAACAACGACAGGAAATAACACAAAAAGTAGAAGGCCAAGCTGTAAAGAAGGAAGTGGTAATTGCTATTCAACCAGTGTCAATCTTACCAAACGTGATTGAGTTAGCGTATTACAGTAATTCAATGATGATTCATTATGTCATGGACAGTATAGTTATCTCAGCTTTATATGCTGAAAGAAAAGCACAAATCAATGATCCGCAAGCGATGGCACAGAATGAAGTCATCATATTTCAACATGTTTTAATAGAAAAAGCTGTCGAACTTTGCGATATTTTGAAAAATGAATTTATATTTTATAAACCTTGTCAAGAGATAGAAAATGTGATACTTGCAGCTATAGATCGTCTCATATATATGGGATTATTATCTACTAATGAAGAGAGTTATTTAGAAGAAGAATTGTGGAGTAAGAGGTACGCGAGAAATTTCGACGATAGCTCTGATGAAGAATATGCCGTAAAAAATGCTTCTAAAAAGACTGAATATAAAGTAAACTTAGATGCTGATTCTTTAGATCGCATTGAGTTTCTTCATACAATTTTAAGGCCTCTTATTGACACTTACACTTTTAGTGCCTTTACTTTAAGAAAGTTAGTCGGTCGATCTCTGCTTGAAAAGGATATAATCCAAGAGATTCTTGGTGAAATCAAGACAAATATAGATCTCGGAGTTGTTAGCTATGGTAATTTTTTTGTTTTTTACTTAATATTCGCAATTGCTTTTTTTTATTATTATTAATGATTTCTAATTAATTTTTTAGGTGAGAGTTTAAGTGTTGAACCCATAAAAAATTCATTGAAATTCTTTGAAAAACGAAAGTACATCGAATGTCATCCAGAAGAAAACGCAAGAATTTATTATTTGTGTGATGAGTATGATAATGATGATGCTACGAATCGAATTTATGAATCAATTGAAATTTATAAATGGACAAAAAGAGTTAATTAGTAATGTGAAAAAGTACTGAAAATTTGCTGAAGCACAAAAAATATTTAAGAATGTAAATAGCTTTGAATCTAAGATTAAGAAATTAAAAGTCTTCCAAAGACGTAGATACGCATAACGATTTATATCAAACATCTGTCCATTAGTTTTATACGTCAAAATTTCTGCATATTCATGTTGTTCAAATTATAAGACGTTTATTTTTAAGATTTATATTCTATAATGATACTCTAGTAATTGTATCTAAAAATATTTTGCTATAAGCTTCAGAGATACTATACTTGATGAAAAATAAATAGTTTGACTATTCTTCAAATCTCTGGAGTTTAATGATTTAGTTTATTTATTATTGGATAACTTCTTCGCAATCCCATACATTTTTCATTATCGATATAAAGAGCATCCATTTTAGCTTTAAGATCATCTTCAAGATTCACTCGGGTACGGAGTAGCTGTTGATGTTGAGCCTCACACTCTTGGAGCTTAATATGTAGTTCATCAACCATCAGTTTTATTGATTCAACTTCCTCAGATAATTTTAATTGTGCTGCATCTTTACATGATTCTGCTTGCGGTCGATGTAATCTTGCTTCAAGACGAGTTTGAGCAACTTTTAAAGCTGCACTTTTGTCTCCAATGGCCTTGGTGATAAGTTGAATGTTTCTCTCAACTGCAAAAATTTCATGCTGGATCTATGATAAATTAATTAATTATATCATTATAAAACAAATAACTTAATTAATCATCTATATTTATCCATTATTCAAAACAAATTTCGCAACAATGGAAATATTATCAATATTTATAAATAATGTTACATTTTTTAGATAAATTAAGAGCTTTCTTTTTGCTTCAGAAATTTCGATAACTCGTCTTGCAAGGGCATTATTAGTGAGACTCCAAGCTTTCCATAATTCATGTGATACTGTATTTATTTTTGTGGTGATATCATTTTGGAGTTGACCAGATTGAGCTCGGATCAGTTGAGATTTCTTAACGATGGCATTGGATGCTTCAACCCAAGATTCTCCATCAATGTTACTGAAATATTTGTTTATTATATTTTTTTGTTTTAAAATAAAAAATCGTCACATTAGAAAAGAGAAATAAGTTTTCAAGATGAGTTCATTTGCTTGCTACGGCTCATCTCTTGGAATTACTCGTCATATACTCACTATGAATCGTAGCTTTCAACACCTTTATAATATTGTAACCCTGGACTGTAAACATTTAACTGATGACACATTGTGTCAATTCCAAGAGCTAAGTTCTTATTGTTGATGTTTATTTCAATCTCATGTTGAACTGCTCGACCATTTTTGAGCTGATATAAATTAACATAGAACATTTATAAATTATTACTCTTTAAGTAACGAAATTAGTCATCAATCCATTAATTTTCTCACTTGCTCTGTACATTTATCTATAAAAACTTTCAACTTCTTTTGACAATTTCTTTCGACCTCAATTTCATTAAATAAAGTTTGTTCAGGTTCATCATGAATTAATTCTAATCCTTAATGATGAAATAATTTAATAAATTTAGTATAAATAAATTGTCAAGTAATTATGTTTCATACCTTGTCGTTTTTCACGATGATATAGACATTCTTCAGCGACATGCAAAGGACCTTCAATATCTTGAATTGCACGCTGAAGTGTTCTCATACATTCTTGCATCTTATTATTTTCTATAATTATTTTATCTAATTCGTTTGCTAATTCTCGTTCCCAAAAGCCAATATCAGTTATTCTCTGGCCTAATAATTGAGAAGATTCTCTTTGTCCTTGATTCAATTTTTCTTCTGTTTCCCTGAATGTAATGGTTCATTTTTACACTTTCTACAAACCGTTTTGATGAAAAAATAATAAATCTTTTGTTGATAAATATTTAATATACCTCACAACTCGGATTGCAGATTCTCTGAGTTGATTAGAATGATTACAGCTGGAATTTATTTCATTACGAAACTGCACGTCTTTTTGTTTCCACTCATCTGGAGTGTGTCGAGTATATAAAGCAACACGTGCAGCATGAGAAGGATGCTTATTGAATCCTGTGACGAGATTTGGAAACTCTAAAGGTTTAGTAATCATACCAGGAGGTACATAGCAAGGATCAACCAGTTGATTGGTAATTGTTTGTGAAGGTCTAAGAAAATATATTAATAATGGAGTATGTCAACTTAATCATTAAATTATTTTGATATAACTTGTTGTAATAATGAAACTTTTCTTAGAATAAAATCATTTTCGTACAAGGGTTTTACTTGAATAGTCTCATAGCCTAAAGTAGGACGCCATGGATGAGGTCGAGGTGTCTTATACAACTTTTCAATCCTTGGCGGGATTAGTGATCCTGAGACTTGTTCCATGTAAGGAGATACTCCAATTGAACTCCATGGTTGGAGTTGCTGGGCACAATTTTTTTTTAGTTAATTTAATTTAAATAAAATTTATCAATATTAAAAAAAAATGATGAAATGAACAACAAACATTTTAAAGTAAAAATACTTTTTCATTTTTTATTTAAATATATAAAGTATTATTTTTACTTTATTACTATGCTTATAGAAGAATAACTTACTGAATACATTACAGTTTGTTTCATTCTATTAATTTGATAAATTATTTAAAAAATTTTTAAACATCAAATTATAAGTAGCTTTACACGACCGTTTTAAAAAGAGGAAATAACTGAATACATGCATATTGCTGTCAAATTGTTATTTTTGAATTCCGGAAGTGAGCTTCGATACCACGTGATCATCAGTCATATGACTTGACGGGCTGGTCAGGCGCGTGAGTGTTAGTAGATTTACTTGACGAGTGGTCGTCAAATTTCTATCTATTTTAGGTGTTTTAGTACATAATAGTAGTGAAATAAAATAAAAATGGGTCAATTGAGGATTTTGTTAACTCAAATATTAACTTTGCCTTTTATTTTATCCACTATTGTGCCAAGCTTCGCTAATGATGTCCCTGTTCTAATTTGGGGTGGTGGCGACTCCTCAAAATCAATTAATGAGCCTGTAAATTTATTTGAAAAAATATCTCAAACCGAATTTGAGCGAGTTTTTATGGACAGAGTTGGTGATACTCAATTTCCAATACGAGTTTTTTACAGAGATAATTTGTGTAGTGAAGACGTCACATTAAATGAAAGGGTCAGTATTTTCTACATATCAATACATATTATACGAAGATAATAATGAATTGTCAAAAATACATAGAATATTTTATTTTGAAATATAGGATCATTTGAGGCCACTGGAAAATTTGGGATCTTTCCAGTTTATTCTTGCTGTAGATTCACCTCTATTGGTATTAAAAACCTTGCCCTTCTTCAATAAATCGCTTGATGATGAAGTAGAGTCAGTATCGGATGGAGAACTAGTAATATCTAAAGTTACTGACTTTGAATCGCTGCCTGATAAATTCAAGATGATGAGTGAATCAAATCCTAACTTAATTGGTGTTCTTACTGGCAATTCGTGCAATCGATTAGAACGTGTACGAAGAGCTGCTGTTACTCCTGAACAAGCTAATGAAGACAATCCTATGCTTATTTCAACTAAGAGAGTACTTTTTTATGTTGAAAATTCCCCTAGTGTTAAGGTAAATTACTTACTAAGTATTTCTCCAATACATTAAAGAAATTTATTTTAATAACACAGTTTGTTAAAGATATCTCATAATTTTAAAACTAATTACTTTTATTTCGTTGCTCAACTTTTTAGATGGATAATGATAAGCCTATGAGTATTGGAAACTTGACTAAAAATGCAACAGAAGAAGGAAATGCTACTTATGCATCGCCATTAGTTGTGTCAATGGAATTTACAGCAATTAATAATGATTCAGTAAAAACAAGAACTCGGTTAGATCTTAATATTACAGTTAAATCTGCTGGTTATTATACTTTACGTACTGTTAATCTATATCAAGATGATAAATTAATTGGAGAAATGGTAGCTCAGACTGAAATTGTATGGCCTAGAAATTTCTCATATCATTGCACACAACATACAGTATTCCATAATAAAACTGGAAATCGTACGACAACATTGTACTTATCAAATATGCAAATTCAGTTGGATTATATCAAAAAGTTTGCTGATGCCTATGACTGTGTAGGATTTACTTCTATACCCATTTGGGCAGGTATTTTTGTCACTTCTATTTTAGCAATAATTATGATCTGGGGATTGACTATGGTAATGGATATACGTACGATGGATAGATTTGATGATCCTAAAGGAAAAACAATCACAATATCAACTACAGAATAAGTTAAGTGATAATTTCTCTAACTACATATTATGTAAATATATATATATGTATCTGTAAGTCTTGTATATTTCAAGCTTGTTGTTTAGATTATAAGATCTACTGAAAAAAACTAAATGTTTATTATTAACGTAGAAAAATTGTTGAAATCTGTTCTGCCTTATATCCTACAATGTATTTTAACTATTATTCAGTATTTATTATATAAAAGAAAGTGTGTTTTTATGAATGATAAGCGCACAGACCTCTTTAATTATAAGTTAAAGATTATGTGATTCTATAAAAATATTTCCTATAAATATTTCAATAATAATAATAATGACCCCTGTTATTATTATTGATATTATTCCATTCCAATATTCATTTCATTAGTTTCTAGATTTGTTAATTAATAATATGAATAGTTTAAAGTCATTTGAGCCACTTTTATTTATTTTCAGTTATAAATATTTTATTCAATTAAAGAACATTATAATAGGGTGTTTCATAGGTATATCGACTGTATAAAATATTCTTAGTTCGAGATGTATATGATAAATATTAAATAAAGATTATAATATTCATATCAAAAAAATATTAATCTTCTCATGATTACATAGATAATTTTTGAGCTTCACAGTTTGTGACATAATATAAAGCGTACTAAAAAATTGTATGACGGAGATTTTATGAGCCACAAGCTTCAACTTCTACTCCATGTAACATGATAAATGCCATGGAGTAAGGAGGTAGAGTAATTAATTGAGTTGAATCGACAATAATTGCTTTGAAAGGGGGTAAACTTCCGTCTGCTCGTAATTTTAAAATTTCTCCATTCAGCATGATATTTCTGTAAAAATATGAATATGCAGTTATTAATAAATTAAAAACTAAATAAATCAATAGCAAATTAATTTCACGACTAACCTTGATTGTAAATCATCTGATGTAAGGATGTATAAAAATATTTTGGAGTTGCGATAAGGTGAAAGACCTTGAATCGACATTCTAACGCTTTCATTGTTGAGATTCATTCCATAAACAGTCATTGCTGGAACTCGAGCAAGTAAAGCACTTTCAGGAGTGCAATGAGCATAGAATCGAATATGTCCAGAGTTGTCAGAAACTGCTATCTTGATGACCTTTGTCGAAACAAATTGTTTGAAGAAGACACTCACCCACCAGTCAGGATTAGGTTGAAGATCAGGACCAATCATTGCATAATTACCACCAAAAAATGATTGCCTGATGACTACATTTACTCCAGAACTAGCACTACAACCTAACTTATCAAGCCATAAAAATCCTGCGACAAATCTATCTGATAATTCTGGAGCTCCTCCTCCGAATGCTGTACTTGTTTCAGCTATAAAAGATTGTCGATTTTTATTCTATTCCCAATAAAAGTTATTACTTTCTTTATTAATCAGCATATTAACTCACAAATCCACATCTGAAGTTTTTTTCCAGCTGTATCTATTGCTCGTTGAACTTGGTTTATTTCAACTGATAATTTATTGAAAACATTAGGATTAATAAAATCTCGTACTGTAGCTTCACGACCATTTAGATAATACTGATGCCAGGTTACAAAATCAACACTATCTTCATTATATTTTAAAAATTCGGTAGCGTAGAGTTCTCCTCCTTGGTTTTCATCACCAATGTGATTTACTTCTGGACCTACTAGGATACTTGAATCATATCCCAACTCATTCAATAGAAGTCGAAGATGATGATAATCTTTGCCTAGTTGTTTACCGGAGACTTCTCTGCTGAAGACGTGTTTAAATGAATTTGGTTCTGTTAATGAATAAATTATAATAATCATTTATGGATATTTGAGATGTTAAGTAACATCTGCAATTTCAATAATTTTGATTTTACCATTTCCCATTTGCCAATCTATCATCATATCCTGTCCTTTAGAATAGTTAATAATTTCTCTTGCATTTGAATCGTTCCAGTATTCATTAGTTCTGATCAATACATTCAAATCAAACATCATTCGCAAATTAGCTTTTGTGGTAAATTTATAGATTGCTAAATAATCGTCTTCAGACAACGTAAAATTACTAATATCTTGTCCATCAATAGGGTTGATAATTTTTTTATTTGATATTGGAAAAGTCTTGTTGAAAAAAAGACAATCTGCAGATGTACCTCCAATTCTAACAAACGCTGGACTTAGATGTCGAGCAAGATTGGCAAACATATCATTTTTGACGGGAAAAGTTTTCCAATCCCGGAGTAAAGAAGAGTCCAAACCAAAAGAAAGAAATTTATCAGATGTGTGGTACAACAGTTCAGAAGTTTTATCGATGACAATAATATAAGTTTTACTCGAATTGTGACGATCTATGTTCCATAAACATATTAAAAGGAGTAGTAGAAATGTTCCAACGATAAAAAATCCAAAAAATGATTTTGTAAAATCTTCTATAAAAAATTATGGATTTTTATTAATAATTAATAAATTTATTGATCATAAAAAATTATTAGAATGATTATATCTATGAATAAAGAATTATTTTATAAGCTTACTCGTAGGTTTGTTTTTTTCAATATTTTCATATTGATTTTTGTTCCAAATATTGTTCTCAAAATACGACATTTCTGTAAATGACAATATTTTTTATGAAAATATTGCCGATTTTTATTAATAGTTGTGGTGAGTTATAAAGATGATGGATCGCACTGAAAGCAGAAACAAAAGATAATTATGATATGAGTTTCATGAAAACATAATTACAAATGCCGGTTTGAGAAATTAGCTCATATAATGAGCGCTCCTTTTAACTTTTCGCGAACTAAAGAAAACTGAAGGCAGCCGCTACAGAATGTTGTTATTATTATTTTATTCAAACTTCAGAGCAATGGCACCATATAGCCGTTAGATGGTCAGCATAACTACAAAGTTAACCTCACAGCCATAAATGGAATTTTTTTTCTCTTTTACTGAGCAGAGAGAAGTCTTCTCTCTCTGCTGAGTAAGATTCAGCTGTCCTTGTGAGTGAAATCTGTACTGCCAACGGTTGAATTGTTGAAGTAGTCACTGAACTGAGCTACTAGCTTTTGCTGAATTCATGGAACCAGTTTCTAACTGTTTAAGTAATAACTCCGTCGAGTATATCTGGGCTAAATTTGCCACTTCTTTTATTAGTCCAGTAGCTAAAAAAAATGTCTAAGGAATAATTGTTCAATGGTGATAAAAAATATCTGAAAATGGATTGTTGTAAAGTCATCGAGAAGAGCATTTGTGCAAAATATTTTTTTCTTTCCACCGTTACGTAGCGAGAATGGTGATAGATAAGAGAAAAAATGATGATGATACTATTTTTGTAGAGAATCAAATTCTCCAGGTGAGCGCCTGTTTATCTGAAAAAAACCAAAATTTCAACTCAGGAAATAATTCCTACCAACAAAATCGTAATCAAAATGATTGTCGATTTTGATTACAAATGTGCCTTTTGACGGGTTACTAGGCCAAAACTTTTTCAAATCTCTAAATGTAAAAATTGACTTTGGACAATCCCAACTATCAATAAATTCATTACCATTCAAAATTCCACTTCATACAAATACTCCAAAATTTTTGTTGTGTTCCAACGAGATTTATTTAAGTAATTTTTAATTTACAAAACAATTGTATTCTAACTAATATTATTCGTTATTTAATATTGGATATACGTTTAAAGGAAGATAATTTTTAACAGAGATTTAGTATAGATTTGTCGAAGGAAAAATTGTAACTGATCTGACTAGTGAAGAATGATGATCATATTGTTATATACCATACCTATATACTTATAATTTTAAAGAAACATTAGTTTTATAGTTCTAGAAAGTTAAGATTTCTCTACAAGGAAAACCTATTTTTTATATGCATTCCAAGTCCTTCACCGAAAACCCTTTCTCATATCATCCCTGATTTCTAAAATATGAACCTTGGACTCATCCCGATTTCTCCAACTTTCCCTTACATAAAAACACTTCCTTTAACCCTACAAGCTAGATTTCAACCCCTCTCCTGGACCTTCGGGTCAGCCCTCTAAATAAAGCTCCTTCCTTCAATATCCAGAGACTTACTTAGAATCTATCATCTGAACTACTCAGATCTTGCTCAGAATTGCTCATACAACAAATATTTTGTAATATCGTGCTCCTATTTACTTGACAATAAACGAATAGAAATTAATAAAATATCGTCAAGTCATTGGGAATACAACAATATTTATATTAGTGCATGGTGTGCATTAGGTGCTATGGTTGATGGTAGGGCAAAGGTTCCAACGTGGAAAGTTAGGAAATTTGGGCGTTAAGTCAGTGATCGTCGTTTTATTGCATTTCTTTGAAAAAGTCATAAAGTTAGAAATTTAGAAAATTTTTAGTACGAATTAGAAAGTTTAATAATTTTATTTTAATTATCAGTAAATTCTTTTTGTATTAATAATAGCTTTGTTTTAATAATTTTATTGTTAATATTGGTAAATTGTTAGGTTTTCAAACAGTGCTATTAAATTGAAAATACTAAAAAATAAAATATAATAATAATAAAAAGAGAAATGAAAACCAAAATTTCAACTCAGGAAATAATTCCTACCAACAAAATCGTAATCAAAATCGACAATCATCTCAGTCATCCAACTCTAACTCATCAAATCGGAATTCACTAAATAACAATGAATCTAACGCTGCTACTTATATATGCAATACTGAATCAAATCCAAATCAACCGAACTCAAATGATCAAATAAATCATTTACTCGCGAATTTCAGTCCATCAAACATTTATAATTTCAATACAAATGATAAATAGCATCATATGTGCTATTTAAATCTCCTATATCATCGACCCCTAATAAATTACTAAAACTATTAGTTGACACAGGTGCATTAATATCTCTAATTAAAAAAGCAAAGTCTAACTTTACCAATTCTTACTGATAATAAATGTATAACTCTTAATGGCATAACTCCTAACGCTCCTTTAAAAACTCTCGGAGAAGTTGAAATCCCTCTAAAAATTTATAATCAAGATATTATTGTCAAAGCTTAACTCCTCGATGATGAAACAAATGTTCCTTTTGACGGGTTACTAGGCCAAAACTTTTTCAAATCTCTAAATGTAAAAATTGACTTTGGACAATCCCAACTATCAATAAATTCATTACCATTCAAAATTCCACTTCATACAAATACTCCACGACCTAAAAATGTCGTTAACTTAGGACCACGAACGGAAATGGTCATAAAAATTAATTTATCTAGTCCTCAAAACTTAAGAGAAGGCATTGTTGAATCACAGGAAACAAACAGTATCATGATTCGTAATTCAATTGTCAACATTTTACCTGGCAACCAAGCATTTATTAGGGCAATAAATGCAACTAACAAATAGATCCAGTCCTTTACTCCTCAGGTCAATGTACTTCCCTTACCTGACAAAGACAGTATTTTGTGCTTCAATGTAAATACTGAAAATAATCTCGATCGGAAAAAGAAACTTAAAAATTATCTACGCTTAAATCATTTGACCACAGAAGAACAAGAATCAATTACACAAATTTGTATTGAATATAATGATATATTTCATCTTCCTGATGACTAACTCATACGACAACTGCGACACACTCAACTGATACAACTGACGAACGACCAATCCGAGTAAAAACCTACCGCTACCCTCAAGTACACAAAAATGAAGTTAAAAATTAAATACAAAAGATGTTAGACCAAAAGATCATAAAACCTTCAATAAGTCCTTGGACTAGCCCTTTATGGATAGTTCTAAAAAAATTCGAGGCTTCAGGCAAACAAAAATGGCGTGTCGTTATTGATTATCGCTTATTAAACGAGAAAACTATCGGTGACGCGTACCCTATACCAAATATTGAAGATATCTTCGATCAGCTAGGTCATTCGGAATACTTCACCACTTTAGATTTAGCAAGTGGATTCCACTAGATACGAATGGATTCAAAAGATGTACCCAAAACTGCATTTTCAACCCCTGAAGGACACTTTGAATTTATTCGAATGCCATTCGGTTTAAAGAATGTTCTAGCGACTTACCAACGCCTAATGAAAAATGTTTTATTAGGATTAACTGACAAGCAATGTTTCGTATACATAGATGACATTGTAGTATATCGATCATCTCTAGAAGATCACAATAAAAAACTCATAAACGTATTCAAAAGACTTCGCGAACACAATTTAAAATTACAACCAGATAAATGCGAATTTCTTAAACGATCTTGTTTATATTTGGATCATGTTATTACTTGTGACGGAATCAAACCAAATCCTGATAAAATCAATGCTATTTCTCAAATGCCTATTCCAAAAAATCAAAAAGAATTAAGAATATTCTTAGGAATGATCGGGTATTACAGAAAATTTATTCAAAACTCTTCACTCATCACTAAACCATTAACCTTGCTTTTATGAAACGATACACCCTATACCTGGACTGAGCAACAACAAACTGCTTTCGAAGTCCTTAAAAATAAATTAACAACTGAACCAATCCTATGATATCCTGACTCCAATTTACCATTTGTATTAACGTGCGATGCATCTAATATCGGTATCGGCAGTGTTTTATCTCAAATCATTAATGATAAAGATCTACCAGTAGCATACTATTCGAGAATCCTTAACTCAGCTGACCAAAACTATTCCACAACTGAGAAAGAATTACTGGCCGTAGTCAAATCAATTGAACACTTTTGCCCCTACCTGTTTGGACGATCTTTTACTATCTTTACTGACCATAGACCACTCTAATGGTTATCCAATTGTAAAAACCCCTCTTCACGACTAGTTAGATGGTGACTGACACTTAATGAATATGAATATAAAATACAATATAAACCTGGCAGAATCTATTCGAACGCAGATAGCTTATCAAGAATCTTTCCTGAACAACCAGTATCAATGAATCACCTAAAACATAACATTCTAACATCAATTAATGACGAACTGAACTACAAAAACTTTATAAAATTTCACTATACAAATTCAGACGAATTCGAATTCGAAACTGAAAATAGACCTTTAGAAAAGATCAAGAATCCTATCATACTGTTTTGGTCATGAGACTTAGACGAAAGCAACTTATATTTCAAATACATTCAAGAAAACTTTGACCTCTCTGATTCTCAACCTACCCTTAATGGACTAATCAAAATTACTAATAAAACTCAAACAATTTATATTTTATTTCCTAAGAATTTACATCATGATAAGATGGAAAGCAAACATTTATTTACTAGTTTAAAGTGTCTCAAGAAGATCATTAGTAATGAATCATTTACAATTATCCCCCCTAATAAAGATAAAAACATAAAACCTTCTTACCTCTACAAAATAACAAAATTTCTATTTCCTAAAAACGAAATCAAAATATTTAATACAAAAAGAATAATCCCCAAAGATCAAAATGAAATTAACCATATACTAAAAGAGAACTACGATAGTAAACTATCAGGTCATTATGGATTTAACAAAACATATAGGAAAATTACCATTGGCATGACATGAAATCTGATATTAGAAAATATATCAAGACATGTCATTCATGTCAGATAAATAAAACTAATTTTAAACCAACTAAACAACGCATGGAAACTACAACCGCATTCGATCAACCCTTCGAACGTTTGGCTATAGATATAGTCAGCCCTCTACCATTGACAGAATCTGGTAACAAATTCATACTAACAGCGCAAGATGATTTTACAAAATATTCTTTTGCTTTTGCTACACCAAACCATGAAGCCCAAACTGTTGCTAAAATTTCAACCAACTCAATATTTGCAACTTTCGGAATTCCTAAAACTTTCCTTTCTGATTAAGGCACTGACTTTATGTCAAATTTAATCAAAGAACTAAGCAACCTATTCAAAACTAAACATGTAACAACCAGTCCTTATCACCCTGAAACTAATGGAGGTCTCTAAAGAACCCATTTAACAATCAAGGATTATTTAAACATTACATCACGGCTGATCAAACTAATTGGGATGAATATTTACCTTTTGCCATGTTTAGCTTCAATACATCGGTTCATAAGTCAACTAATTACACACCATACGAACTATTATTCGGTCATAGAGCTTATTTACCCTCTTCCATTACTGAAGAACCAAAATTTAGCTACACTTATGATGAATATATAAAATCACTACAATATAGGATGAATCAATCATTCAAAATAGCTCGTGAACATAATATTAATGAAAAACTAAAAAGTAAAAACTATTTTGACCACCATACAAACCCAAAAGAATTCAAGGTTAACGATTTAGTATTGATATATCAGAAACAAGTTAAACCTGGAGTATCAAAAAAACTAGCTAATAATTATAAAGGACTTTTCAAAGTAATTGAAGCTTATCCAAACAATAACGTTGAAATTATTAATAACAAAAAAAAGCATATCAAATACCATGCTAATCGATTGAAATTGTATTTTCCAGATGATTCTAATAATCTTGCTCCTCCTTCTTAATCCAATCTATTCCTTCCATTTCGAAAATACCCCTCTACCTTTTACTAGTGGTATCTTTTATAATAAATTAGAAACAGCAAAAATATCTAACTCAAAGTTTACATTACTAACCCATCTAAATACAACTTATCTTAAGGAAGCTCGTACACTCATTCTCGACGTTGCATCTCAAACTAATGGACTTTGTTCCAAACCAAAACTCAATCATGTAGATCACGTTCAATCATCATTACATTGTAAAAGAACAGTTCAATTGATTCAAAATGATATAAACAAGCTAAGTGAAAATCATGAAATTCTACAACAATTAATTTTTGACCAAACACGCGTAAGTCGTAGATTAATTAATGGCATATCAAATGTTTTAAACTGGCTAATCGGTATACCTGATGCCGATGACGCTCAATATTACAGCGATAGTATCAAAACTTTATTTAACGATAACAGACAAACACAAACATTACTTAAATCTCGATTCAAATTATCTCAAGTACAGTCAGAAATTTCAACCACTCTCTAGTATCTTTAAAAAGTCAAGAAGAAATTTTAAATAATAATTACGACGCAGCCAGACTCCTAGCAGACGGACATTCGAGCTGGGACGCCAGGGTAGTCCCCCGCATGCACAGCAGTCTCGCAGCAACCGCTATTCACGACTTCTCCGGCAGGTGCAACAGCCAAGGTAACAGAAGGTCGCCCAAGGTCATCACAGAACGACAAGAGATTTCCTGAGAATTTTCCGGCATTCTCCGTCAAAGTATCATCAGGGTGAGCTCGGAATAACTACACTGTACCTATAAAAAGGGCATGGGGCGAGCCCCCGTTAATTACTGTAATTGTAAATGATACTTATTGGCCCTTCTGGCAATTGTTTTGTTTGTTAACGCCACCTCGTACCCGGCTAGTATTCTAGTAATTGCTGTAATCAGTATTATTAATTACAATTGGACCAGTACGATCAATTATTGTAACGCGTGTAGTAACATGTCCGCTTCAGGTCGCGGATTGGTGAATCCTGCGAGTTGTACGCTGATATCTTTGAATAAAGTTTCTATAATAGTATTACTCGTGGAAGACAATTCCCTAGGGTTAAAATCCTCCTGCCTATTGCATGCAGATTTACAGGAATTGACTTCAGAACCTCCAAGAGATACTGGAGACCTCCGACGAATATCATCAGCGTGCCGACGGATATCTCTCACACCCGCATTCTGCGTGCGTGGTACAGCTCATCGTCGTTGCCCCAAAATTCATATTATTCGCTCGTCATACTATTCTCTTGCTACACATATATGTTCTCTCGTTACATATTCCTCTCGCATAAATTACTTTACCACACCAAAATCGAGGGATAAGGTAAGTGAAAAACTACCTATATATGTATATATACTAAGCAGAATTATAAAAATTACATTCCTCACTCTATTGAGTTCTTCAAGATCCGAGACCCCGAAATACCCGGCTATTCCGTATCTATAACAAAAAGCTTTCGTTACGACGAAAACTTCTCTGAAGCGGTTTAAAGTAGATCCTGGAGGAGAGAGCCAGAGGAATACTCCATCAAACTTTTCCCGCGATTTTACACAAATCTATTTCAATTGGAACCATTGGACTACGACAAACAAAACGCAACATACTATGTTCCCCTAATCTGTATCGTTGAACACGATTGCTGTATATCGACACCTGAACTTGTCAATCTACAGAATCCAAAATTAAGACCAGTTCAACTCACCAGCGTTAATTTAAATGATTTCAAGTTTGCTAATAAGAAACTTGAAGACTTGAATGAAGTTCTATCAAATCAACTCAAGAAACCCTTCATTGTGACACATTCGCATTGGTACACATCAATACTAGCCGGACTCGTCGCTATTATTGTCTTAATCATTCTCATCAACACACGTCGCTACTGTGGATGTTACTACTGGCTAACAAGACTTTGTTGCTTTACTAAAAATCGTCAAACCGGAGAAATGATGCCACCAATCATAAAAAATTTTGTCAACTGCAGTTTTGATTCAGATTTACGAAGAGATTACAGAGGTTCAACTAGTGACATTGTAATTTACGACAAGGAACAAGCAAAATTACGTACAACCATCCCATTACAACAGTCGAGATTCCAGAGGAAACAGATGAGACGACACCAATGACAATCATCGAACAAACCACCAGAAACTGAAGATGCAGCACTACACCTTTATAATGATTTACCAATATTAACAATAAAATTATTAAACTTTCTAATTTTTACTAAAAAATTTCTAACTTTATGACTGTTGTATTCCCAATGACTTGACGATATTTTATTAATTTCTATTCGTTTATTGTCAAGTAAATAGGAGCACGATATTACAGAATATTTGTTGTATGAGCAATTCTGAGCAAGATCTGAGTAGTTCAGATGATAGATTCTAAGTAAGTCTCTGGATATTGAAGGAAGGAGCTTTATTTAGAGGGCTGACCCGAAGGTCCAGGAGAGGGGTTGAAATCTAGCTTGTAGGGTTAAAGGAAGTGTTTTTATGTAAGGGAAAGTTGGAGAAATCGGGATGAGTCCAAGGTTCATATTTTAGAAATCAGGGATGATATAAGAAAGGGTTTTCGGTGAAGGACTTGGAATGCATATAAAAAATAGGTTTTCCTTGTAGAGAAATCTTAACTTTCTAGAACTATAAAACTAATGTTTCTTTAAAATTATAAGTATATAGGTATGGTATATAACAATATGATCATCATTCTTCACTAGTCAGATCAGTTACAATTTTTCCTTCGACAAATCTATACTAAATCTCTGTTAAAAATTATCTTCCTTTAAACGTATATCCAATATTAAATAACGAATAATATTATTTAGATTGAAATGCAACACCACATACTTCAACATCAAGACGAAGAGAATAAATAGTCGAACATCAACATCCAATTATTTCCATTATTCAGAGAAAATAAAAAGAAAGGGGTTGAAAAATAAATTGACTCCAATTGTAAAGTTCTATTACTTGTATCGACGTCTTGAAATGTGGTATCAGGTCAAAAATACAGGAAACTTACTTTAGCCCTTAAATTTGTCGGTAAGTATCTTTTCTAGAAATAGCCTCTTTTTTAGTGTGCGTGATGGCCACAACGCGGCACTAGAAGATGCCTGTAAAATCAAAATAAACACCGCTTTTGTATCATAAAGTGAGGGATCATAACATCAGAAACTGCCTTTGTTCTGCTGAAAGTCTAGTGGGTAAAATTTCATGCAGACTGTATTTGAAACACTTACGTCCGACTGATGCTTGAAGTCTTACGTCCAGTACTATCGTTAGACTTACGGCTATATCGGCTATGAAATATCAATTCAGATGTAAGCAGATTCACAAAATTCAGACCTGATCAGATCTGATTAAATCCGAAAATTTTTACCAACTCCGAGCGAAAAAAAAACAGATCTAAAAAAAGTTAAGCATTTTTGTAAAGACAATAATCAGATCTGAACTAATTGAAGAAAAGTACATCATTTTTCGTTTCAGACTTCGTATTACTTATTATCAGAGAAGAGAGACCAGCATAGAAGTCCAATGCTGTGTTAAAAATTCGGACGGAGTTTCGGTCAACATGTCGGTAATTTCAGGTCACAACATAAAAGCTTCTGTGAACCCAACAGGTGATGGCACTGCTCCGAATTATTTTAGCCACGCCTCTCAATCTAAGAGAGAGGAAAGACAAGATTTCTGTTCTCTTTTACTCTTATTGTGAATATCTCAATGCAGTTAAATTCCTAACACGAGCTCTTGTCCCTCAAATATAAAGAGAATCGGACTCAGATCGAGTGACCGTTTCTATAGCCACTCATTTGTAGAGAATTGAATTCTCTATTGAATAAGATATACTTTTTTGCATTTTTTTTTTTCTTAATTGTTCATAACAGAAAAAAATGCAAAATAAAATTAATCAATGAGACAAAAGAGAATCCAATCCTCTGCTAATGAGTGGCTATACCAATTATGATAAAACTCTTATAAAATCATTTTTTTTAAACGATGGTATATCACAATCAATATGGATCAAGTCATGGGAGTATCCTGATAAGACCCGACAGTTACCCCCTTGTGTTTTCGGTTCGCAACTGTCCATTTACAGTATTCTCGGCTTGGCAGGTGATTTAATCGCAGAAGATGTACCTTTTTTGCTTACTTCTTGTTTAAATCAAGACTGCATTGAAAATCTATTCGCGTACATTCGACGTCGTGGTGACAATAACCCGAATCCTTCAGCTATGCAATTTCGACAGAATTTGCAATGTAGCATTGTGTCAGGGTTAATGTCTCCTTCAAAAACCTCCAATTGCCAGGACGATGATGATCATAGCGTGCAGCTAAATCACAATAAAATTGATCAGCAGATCCCGAGGGGAAACGATGATATCAACAATATCTCTTTTCATTCGGAAAGCAAATAAATCGAACTTCTTCATGATTTCACTGTTGATGATATTGATTGTGATATACCATCGTTTAAAAAAAATAATTTTATCAGAGTTTTATCATAATTGGTATAGCCACTCATTAGCAGAGCATTGGATTCTCTTTTGTCTCATTAATTAATTTTATTTTGCATTTTTTTTTGTTATAAACAATTGAGAAAAAAAAAATTGCACAAAAGTATATCTTATTTAATAGAGAATCCAATTCTCTACAAATGAGTGGCTATAGAAACGGTCACTCAATCTGAGTCCGATTTTCCTCACATTCGGGGGATTGAGAACTTAGAAAAAAGTTCCAATAGCATAAGTGCGGGTCCTATATTTAATTGTTTATGCCTCTTTTATATTGAAAAAATGGTTTTATACGAATTTTATCATAATTGGTATAGCCACTCATTAGCAGAAGATTGAATTCCCGTTGTTCTCATTAATTATTAACTTCCCAGTGGGAAGTTATAGTAATGGGTCCGATTTTGCGAATCGCTAATTTTGACATATCTCCACGTTTTAAGGTCCCGCGAATCCAATACGACCGTTTTCCAGTGGACGTCTGTGTGTGTGTATGTACGTATGTGCGTATGTGCATATGTGCGTACGTACGTTCGGAATTATTTTTCGCTTCGATTATCTCGAGAACAAAAAATGATATCGATGTGGGACCACTTGCATTCGACGCGTAATTACGTAACTTAGAACTGAAAAAGTTTTCAGGAAAATCGGTAGAGCCATTTTTTTGGCAGAATCAAAAAACTGGAAAAAAAGGAAATTACTTGAATTTTGCAATTTATCAATTATACCATTTTTTAGACAAAATTTTAAGATCATTGCAGAAATATAAATATTAAATGATTGGAATACTTGTATGGATATATGATGACAATATTTCATCGAAAAAAAGAAATTTAAAAAACAATATCAGCAATGAAAGAATTTTAAACTCGTGTCAGGATTGAGAAAACAGCATTAAAGACGCTATAATAGTCAATAATAATTGTCAATAATATGGAATTGTGTTCATAACAATTGAACATTGTTACTAACAAGTGATGATTGGTCATAGTAATATTTAAATAATAAGTTTTAAATTGTTATAAACAATAAAAATAGGGATCCATGCTATATATATGAGTACTTTTAACGCATAATTTTTTCGTTTATTAAAAAAATGTTACCAACCGTATGACATAAATGAAAACATGCTTTTTTCGTGTGTAACAATGAAATTCGTTGTAAATAATGAAAAAAAGGATCTATGAGGTACATTCGAATTCTTCTAACGCACAATTTTTTCTTTTACTGAAATAAAGTAACTAACCATATCAAATGAATAAAAACAGACTCATTTCGTTTATAAAAATTCCATTTGTTATAAAAAATGGAAACGGGTTCTATTCAAATTGTTTTTTTATTTTTTCCACTGGGAAGTTGGTCGTGTGGACCTTTCGGGTCGCCCCCAGACCACTGCAGAGCACTGATATTTTTATTTTGCATTTTTTTTGTTATAAACAATTAAAAAAAAAATGGCAAAAAAAGTATATTTTATTCAATAGAAAATTCAATTCTCTACAAATGAGTGGCTATAAAAACGGTCACTCAATCTGAGTCTGATTGTTCTCACGTTCGTAAATGCTGACTGCATTTTTTACCTCCCATAAAGACTGGACTTCTTTACTGGTCTCTCTTCTCTGCTTATTATATACGAATTTATCTCCTCCGATGTTAAATTCTATAATTTAAAATCTGCGCGTCCATAGAAATCGAGTTTCCGTGCATACGTTTTCATGAGAAGACGCCCGTTGTGAGCACGTGCTACGGGCAGCGTGCTGACGGCATAAACTACAAAATGGCGTTAGCTGTACAATAATACATGGATAATATTTTATCATGTAGTGGATATTCTAGTTCTAAGTTCGTTGAAATATACCAAATTTATTTAAAAATGTATCTAATACAATGTCAAGCAAACGATCTCTATTATAAAGTACAAGATAATAATATTAATAGTATTGGTGATATTGTGCTATACATGTAACAAGGAAGACGATTTAATGGAGAAACAATAATGATTTCAGGTAACTATTTCGTATTTATTACAATACATCACTCTTCTACAATTTTAATTTTTTTTATAATATTCTGCGCAAAAAATCAAATCTGATAGGGTATTTTTCCATGTACTTTTTATCGTTAATTATTTTGAATATATGTATTTCAGACGATGAAAATAAAATTAATGAACACCAGGCAAAATTAGAGAGTGGAAATATGGATAAAAGGAAACTTGGTCGAGCAGAAAGAGAAGCAGATTTAAATAAAAGAAAACGCACTATACCATCACTCTATTCCTCTGATACATTTGCTGGTTTGAAGTTAAAGAAGCCCAAAGGCAATTCAAATCCGGAAAAGGTATTATATGTATATTCATTGATAAAAAATATTTTCCGTTATTATACTGAAAATCAAACCTGAAATAATGAGAGATAACCCTAGTTGAACATTCCGATGTAATTTTTTAAGAAAAACTTTTTAAGAATAAATCGAAAAATTGCATGAGAAATATTACACCTTTTATAAGTGTCTAAAAAAAATTTTCTTATAAATTCTTATGAAACAAGTGATATTTCTCATGAAATTTTCCGATTTATTCTTACAACTTTATAAGAATCTTCAAGAGATTTTTGTATCGTTTTTATGGGAATTCATAAGAAATTATTGAAAATATTCTGATCGCTTCGTATAAAAATCTATACAACGAAATCTATATGTACGTATCGGAACGTCTTATAATCATTCAATGAGAATGAATAAGAATTCATAAGCGTATAATGATTTCCAACTTATTTTATGAGTGTTTATGGGAATAAATGAAAGAAATTACAAGGATCAGTAGTAAATCATTTGCAAATAATATCTTTTAGTTTCGCAATTAAATTTATAAGATGCAATGAGAACGAATGTTTTAAGATTCTAAGAGAAACTTATTGGTTAGCACCTTTCAACGTCCTGACGACTGTTTTCGTGAGAATCCATTATATAAGGCCGTGCAGAACGGACAGACAGAGACTTGGCTTTGAGGTTTCACCTGAAGCAGGCGAGGACCTAATCTACCCCGTGGTTATAACCCGAAACCGTAAAAATTCTGCTGATACAATTATTTCATTAAATTAAAAATCAACGATGCGTGTGTGTCAATAGATTTCTGCATCAGTTGATTAAATAAGAAACTAGCAGATTTCCGCGACTTCGTACGCGTAATGTGCACAATTGCGTTACATAATAATAATTTGATCGGGAAAGTTGCTAAAGAGCGAGTTCATAGTTTGAATAAGCCAATTTCGAATACCTGCGTATAAACAGGAAAGTAATTATATACGTAAGTAAACAATTCGAATCTTATCGTGAGATTCGATTTCTGCTCCTTCGCAACGATTTATAATTGTTATTAATGAAAGGAGTACGGTTTCATTGATTCTACACAGTTAGTAACTTCATTTCAGTAAAAGAGAAAATTTCCCGTTGGAAGAACTCAAACATATTGCATAGATCCCGTTTTTCATTATCTATAACAAATTCAATCGTTATAAACAAAAAAAAAGTTTATCCATTTTACACGGTTTGTTACTTATTTCAGTAATAAAAAATTTTCTCTTGGAAGAACTCAAATATATTGCATAGAACCTGTTTTCAATTGTTTATAATAATTGTTGGTGAGCACATAATAATGAATTGTAGTTATTCATTAATTAACACCTACAAGATATTTAGCTAAAGTCAAATGTTATTTGTAACTACAAGAGTAACATAGGAGTTAAAGACATCTGTTCGTACAAAATTTTAGTTCTTTGCTATTTTATTTACAACGAAACATGTTTAACTGTATTATTATAAGATGTTATCAAGAGAATTGTATGAGAAACATTTCTATAAAGATAAATTTTTTCTTGCCTTTTTACAAAATAGTGATTCCAGAAATGGTCTCCATGTCATATCTCTGCAAATTAAATTTGCTATAGGAAGTTTATTTTGCTGAATTTTACATTTTTTTTAATTCTCGAAAATTTCAGAATATGGTATTACTTTTTCTTTTTTAGATTCCAAAAAAAAGAAAAATTACTCATAAAGTAGAAAAAAGTAACATTATTTCTTCAAGTTTCTAATATCACTATCCCCAATGCCGCCAATAAAAATTTTTCGTTGACCTCCATAAGTGACGATAGCGATGCGTCGCCATTTATAAAAAAGGTGAATATTTTTAATATCAACTATCCTAATATGGTATCTTTATTACTCAGATCTTAGTACTCAGCGGTAACTTCAGTAAATTATAATAGTGGGATTTTTTTCAGAAACATATTCTTTCGCGAAATGAGGACTTGATAGCATTATAAGAACTGAATAAGACTGTAACAAATCATAAAATCGAAGGTAGTAAAAATAAGATAGGAAAAGAAAATATTGGACAGACTAGAGACGAATATTACTACGCAGAAGGATATAATACTACTATTAATAAAAATAAAAATGATACTAATAATGATAAAAAAGATGTCGATCAAGATGATAAGAAAGAGGTCGAAGTCACATTCAGGAAAAGGTTGAAATACTACATCTTCAGGTCGTAGCGTCAATTATTGGTAATCCACTCATTTTATCACATACAAAATTATGGATATTCTTATTTACTACCTTACATTTACAGAATATTAGAAATGTATTTTTTACAGCTTAAGCTAAATCAACTTTTAAAAAAGCTGAGCCAAATAAAAAATTTCTTACATCGAAAAAAAAAAAAATTTATCAATTTATTTCATAAAGAAGAAAACAATAACAAGAAGATGAATGGCAACAGCACTGAAATAATAATAAGACAAACAACAATATAATAAGAGAATATAAATTTAATTGATTAAACACAAAAAGTAACAACGGAAATAACAACATTTGTGAAAGAAACAATAAAAAAATTAATAATCATATTTGTTCAGTCGTGATTCAATTATTCTTCGGCAAAAGATGTATATGAACAGATCTTCTCGAACTGAATATTATCAATCGAAAGATGTACATTTAAATCTGAAGTACTGGTGGAAAAACCTAACAGACCCTGGTCTTACATAAACCATATAAGGCCAATTTACGCTTGACTTGGGAAGTAAGCTGGTGAATGTGTGACGAGGGCGTTACGTAAAGTGTGATCGGGCAAGGCGAATGAAAATGAAGAGGGAGATATAAGTTAAAGGCATCTATGCAAGACATTTGAGTTCTTCCAACGCGTAATTTTTCATTTGCTAAAAAAAAAAATGACCTAGTGTCGAGTTGTGTTCACCCAGTGAATTGCGGCTTCTTCCACCAACTCGTAAAAGATCCTGCTGGTCGACGAATAGAAACATTAAACCCCATTAAAATTTTATGAGATTTGATTGGATTCAATAAGGTCAAGTAGAAAAGAAAAATCTGCCCAATTGAAAGGTATTGGATTCAATTGAAAATGTGTTTCTATAAGGAATTCCAATTCGATTACAATTGGAAATGTATAGGATTCAACGGGAAAAAAGAACTTAGATAAAAAATGACGCCACTAACAATACATGGTACACTTGATAGATGGCTTTATGGTTCACTCTTATACCATAACACTGAATCGAGCATTTATTGAAGAAAGGTTTCAACACTTTTAAAAAACAATTAAAAAATTTATTTTTTATCAATTTTCTTCTTATGTTAAATTTTAGTACTTAAACACGAAGAAGAAAAAAGTGATAACTTTTAGTCATAGGAAAAAAAAATCAATTCTGACGTTAATCTAAATATGTTCTTGCTTCTGTAAAACGTGTCTTTATTGCAAATCTTATATATTAACCTTTAGAACTGAAATTCAATTCATCTGATGTCAATATTGAAAATTTATGTTTCTCTACGTTGATATATTTTTTTTTCATGCATGAATTTTTCTTTAAATTTGCTAATTGCATTAGTTGCTTTAAATAACGAATATTTTAAGCATAAGTAATCAATTATAATTAATAATCATTTCTTTTTAATGTTAGCAGAAAACAAGCTCCAACAATGATGTATCGTCGAAAGAACATAGTAAAATGCAACGTGATCTAAAAGAAATGAGAAATAGAGTAAGAGTGTTAGAACAACAATTACAATTTGAAAAAAGCAAGAATGAAACTCTTCAACATTCAATAAATAAAATAATCTTGGAACAAAATATTCAAAATAAAATAGCTGATGATGTTGCATCGATTTTAAGTAAGTTTGCAATATTTTAATTGTTATGTATATTTAAGAAAAAAATTTGTATACATTGATTCTGTTTTTAATCAGGATTATATCACAAACAAATGTCAAATGACTTTAACACTCCATCAACATCACGTCAGGATCTGTCACCGATTGGATTGCCGAATGTAACTGAAGGGACAACCCATGTGGGTTATGACATATGGATTAAGTCTGACGTATTTGATATAATAATGAGTAATACTTCACCTGGTGTTGTTATTCGAGATTTAGCTCGAGCGTTATTTTCCGAAGAAGAACTTTTGAATAGTACCGTATCCGGTAGACCTTCTAACAAGAACAAGAAAAGAAAGGAATTGGAAAACGTAAATTTAGAAGTTCAAGGGCTTTCGGGCTCGAGAATAAATGCGATAAGGGGTGAGTAACTATATCCGAAAAATCTGAAAAATTTAGAATTAAACGTATCTGAAATAGTACTGCTGTGCTTAGGTAAAAGATTTTTAATTGAATTGGTAACATTAATATTCTTTATCATTCTATCTATAGTTAAAAATCAAAATATTAAAAAAGCAGTAAATGAAAAAGACTGTTAATTACCTTAGCATGGCAGTGCAGATAACTCTGACAGAATATTTTTTGAACAAATGAAATAACATCTAAATCTTACATTGATTTTTTTAATTTTATTTTAGATACATTAGAATACTATTTAACGATGAGGCACAAAAAAATGCCACAAGTGAAAAAAGATCAAATAATAGCTCGTGTCCGATCTGTCATAGCATCATTAATTGCTGATCAAAAAAAAAAGATAAAAGTAATGAAAAAAAAGTCAGATGGAGTAGATGAACAAAGCAAAGTAGAGAAGGAAAAAGAAAAAGAAGATAATGCTGAAGTAACTGAAAAAAATAGAGAAGAAGAAGATAAAGGAAAAGAATCAGAATATAATGACAATGTAATTATAAAAACAGAAGAAAATCAGGAAATGGAGGCAGAAGATGTTGATATAGATGAAAGAAATATAGAAGTAACTGAAGAGATAAAAATAGAATATGGTAATTATGTTGATGAAGCCAGAAGATACAGCAAGCAATATTTTTGAAGAGGAAGAAGTGGAAGACAAAAAGGATGTGGCGGTTAACGGAGAAATTTAAGTTTAGAGTAGTTAGTAGTAGATTATGCATCAAGGGACTTAAATGGGCTATTATTGCCTCGCATAGATGAAGTCGTGCGTATGTGTGACTTAAGTGACGTCATTTCGCTGAGGCGATGATAGCCATTAGGTCCTATTGGTGCATACTATCTTTTATATAAAAAAGGTAACTTATTCTAGGCGTAGAGAGGCATCTGAGTATCCCCTTTTTGTAATTTTTGTACAGAAATGCAGCTAATATTGAATGCATCTTTATATATTACTGATTGTATAAATAAATTTAAGTTTATTAATAAACCAGTAATGGCTAAAAACTAATTAATAAAAATAATTTAATCAGTAAAACTTGCTATTTGAGCTGGTTGAATAAGATTAGAAAAATTACTTTTGATCATTGTAATAGTACATTTCACACCTAGGGAGGAAAAGTAAACTGTAGACTGGCTTAAACCACGTGTTTACCATCCTCGCCTTCGGCTCGAGGTGTAATTTTGCACGTGGTTTAAGCTAGTCTAAATGTCCTCCTTGGGGTTGAATTTTCTGCGTGGAAAATTCAACCCCTCTCCAACGGAAAAATGAACTTTCCGCGCAAGTATGACGAAAAAATATTTTCATTCATCAGTAAAAGTAGAATTTTTGAAGACTGTCAATTTCTTCAGGTGATAAAGTTGGTTTTTGTGGCATGATAGTCAGGCATCCCTGAAAATTATCATTTTTCAAACGATTTCCCTATTACCTACTCAGTTTCAGTTGACATCAAGCTTTCGTCCTCCACCGCACAAAGGGAGGGCGCAAAGTCAACTTCGGAACTTTTTTTTTCTTTGGTATAGCCGAGCCTTAAGGCTGGGCTGAAGTCAGAAAGGCGACTGATTCCCCCTATCCAAATACATGGGATCGGGGAATTTCTAATTTCTTCGCCAATTTACAATTATTTCTATAAAATTAGGTACCAAATTACAGAGGAATTAATGCCGGACTGACGTAAACAACAATTTTTTGTATATAGTGAATATTTTTATTAAAAAAATTAGAAAGAATAATGAAAAAATTATGAATTGACTTGCCGCGCTTAAATTTCAAGATGGCGGCCACATCATTCAGATGAAAAATCACTAATTATTTCATTTTTATACGTTTTTCGCCCAAAATTCGTGTTTGCGTCAGTCCTTGCCACCTGTCTGAATGTTAAAAAAATCAATTCATAGTGTAAAATTGAATAATTTAGAAATAATTAGAAATCTTGTATTCCAGATGATATTCTCCGGAAAATTAGTTTGAAAAAATTCTGATAGGTGACAGCATTATGCTCGCAGATGACCTCAGTCATCCATATTGAAAAAATGCTCAATCCGTATCCAGAACTGATGGTGCCCTGCATTTTGGCGAGTAAATTCTGTATGTGTGTGTACGGGTAATATATGTATGTGATGTAAACATAGTGTATCACTTTACAATGCCCTACACTTTGATGACTATTGCAGTTAGGATAAATAAAAATGATGATACTCATTTAACATTAATTAATATAATACCTGCAAATAACTTCAAATACATATACTCATCCATTATTATCATTTTTATTAGGTATAAATGTTAATAAGGAAGCTCAATTCCAAGTCGGCGTATCCAAGCATGTAGTGTAAAAACAAATATACATTAACTCAATATCGAGATTATGCTGGCCATGTGGTTAGGGCGTCAGAGTTCTATTTTGCCGGGCAGGGTTCGATCCCAGTCATAACCAATTTTTTTTTTCTACTTTATTCGTTAGATTAGCATGTAATTATAATATTGACATGCTATAATTAATCTTTTATAACAATTTGATTTTTTTTTCTCTTTATTCATTGAATTTATTGACGCTAAGTCGAAAAATATTTGAACAGAGCCATAAACTTTCTTTTTGTATAAATACATTGATAATAGCCTGTGTTTAACAACTTATACATCTTTACATGTATTAACAATGTTATGTTATTAACAAGTTAATCATATTATTATTAACATTGAAAAGTAGTTTAAACAATCTGTGGCGAGTTTCGGCACTTTCCCGGCAAGTTCTACCCCCACTCTCTGTGCCCAAGCCTGCAGCTTATAATTTTTAAGCGTATTGAAACCATAACAGCTCAATGGTTACAGCATCGGTCTTTTATTTTGCTAGGCAGGGTTCGATTCCAGTCATGATAAAGTTTTTTTTTCTCTTTTATTTGTTAGATTTGCATGTAATTATAATATTAACATGCCAAAAGTAATTGTTTACAACGATTTGATTTTTTTTTCTCAATTATTTATGTAATTTATCGACGCCGAGTCGGAAAACATATGAACAGGGTTATAAACACTTTTTTTACTATAGCTATATGAACGTAGCTTTTTTTTAAGCAATTTAGAAATATTTAGAAGTAGTTGAAATAATCCACGGGGATTTCCGGCACTTTGCCGGCAAACTCTATCCCTACCCTTCGTACTCAAGCCTGCATTATACAATTCATAAACATAAACATAATGTCAGAGATGATGTGTTAGCTCTGTGAGTAGACCACCAAGCTTTCATTTTACCGATTAGGGTTCGATCCCAGTCATAGCCAATTTTTTTTTTCCTTTTTTTTTCATTAAAATTTTATATAAATACAATAATTGGTTGTTTATATAAGTTCAAAATCAATTCCTATTGTCTTTTAAAGACAACACTTTCGAAAAAAGAGAATTCATAGTAACTCGTTCCTCACCCTCAGCTTATTTTCAGAAAAACAAGTTGTTTTCCGTAATTAATTGGAAGAATAATTTAATCAAATATATGAATTAATTTATGAGTATTTAAAGTCACTTAAGCAAAAAAAAGAAAAAACAATTGCCTATGACTGGGATCGAACCCTGCCCAGCAAAATAAAAGATTGGTGCTCTAACCACTGAGCTATTATGGTTTCAATAATAGTGAAGATGCTTGAAAATTATAAGCTGCAGGCTTGGGCACAGAGAGTAGGGGTAGAGCTTGCCGGTGAAGTGTCGGAACTTGCCGCGGATTGTTTAAACTATTTTTTATTGTTAATAAGTTGTTAAAAAAGGCTATTATCAATGTATTTGTACAAAAAAAGGTTAATGACCCTGTTCAAATATTGTCTCATTTGTCATCGATTGATTGAAAAATAATTTTACATAAAAATTGAAATTTAAAACTCATTTTCGGCATGATAAAATTGCAATTACATGCAATTTGAATTAAAAAAAAAAAATTTTCCGCAATTGGAATCGAACACCGTTCGGTAAAATAAATGTCGAATCTTCTGACTACAGAGCCAACATATTTTCATTTGCTTTGTTTACGTTTAGATATCATAAGCTTCAGGCTTGGTAACAGAGGGTGGGGGATGTGCTTGCTCGTCAACTGTTCGAACTCGCAGTCTTCTCTGAAAAATAAGACGGAGATAGATAGATATATTCTGTGCTCTGTCTTGCTCGAAACAGATTATTCAAAAATTTGTAAATTTCTTGGTGCCCTAAGGCTCCCTTTTTGTAGTGCATCCCTGAAAATTATCATTTTTCGAACGATTTCCCTGTTACCTACTCAATTTCAGTTGATGTCAAGCTTCGGCCTTTTGCCGCACAACGCGAGGGCGTAAAGTCAACTCCGGGAAACTTTCTGACTTCAGCCCAGCCTTAAATATTTTTAATATAATCGAAATTTCATACTTGTATAAAATCTTAACAGTCTCGCTAAGTTGTTTGTTGTTATGTTGATTGTGTCATAAAACATACTAAATTAAAAAAAAAAAAAAAACTGAAAAAAATATTTCAGTTCAAATATTGTTGATTCTGAGATTTAAATATTTGGTATCCAATGATTTTAGGACTTTTTGTAGTTTCATTATTATCATTATTTATGCTTCGCGCACATTTTTGTACAGCCTAGATCAAGGAAGTGATAGGAAGCGAAAGTCTTTTATAATATTTACGTATTTTATTTTTTAATAATATTGCCAATTAGTGACTGAAAAATAAAAAGTTTTTAATTTCCAACAATAATAAATTGATATCAATTAATAATATTTATTTAAATCAATGATATTTGACTTTTGTAATAAATAAATTACTAAGTATTCTTTGATGTAAAGCAAATTATGTAAATCAATATTTTCATTTTAGTGAATGCAAAGCACCACGTGTTTATCAAGCAACAGGTGTCAACTGCATACTATTCCAGAATTCAGATATTAATTTATCTTATACTACGAAAATAAAAAACAGACTTAGGCTTCCTTTACTTAAACGTCAATAAATACTTCAAAAATACATCCCTAGTGAGCATATATCAGAATCTGTCAATTGAAGACAGTAGGGTGCCGGTAGGGATCTTTATGTTAGGCCTATGTTTTTTTCACACAAGTGGAAACGCCTGTGCTATTTTTATTGTAAATGACGTTCACTCTTGTACCCTGGGCGTTGGTGGCGCCGTTTGTGATTCTGAGCTTTTAGTTCTCCCAGTCTCTTTGCCTTGGGCAGACGAGATCCCGGAATAAAGTCGGGACGCGGCTAAATTTTAACTATAGCCAAATGCTATAAAATTGTGTGTTAGCTCTAAAAAAAAGTCATTAGAAAAACGCGAGTATTCAAGTGAACTTTTAGATCTACTTTGATTTAATTCTTGTAGCAAACTCCCCCGGAAAAGTAGTGCAAGTGAAAAGAGTAATTGAAAGCTTTAGACAAACTTGGGATTTTTACACAGTAGATGCTGAAGGTCGATTCAGAAAGCATGAATGCAGTGGAGACGTCTTTGAAGCCTGAAAATGACGTCAGCGACGATAACGACGTTGAAAACAATGCGGAACATCAAGATGTCGATGATCCTGATGATGATGATGAGCCTCAATATGTAGAAGAAAAGGATGTTAAGGAAGAAGTGGATGTTAAAATAGAACCTAAAGATAAGGTGGTTGATGAAGATGGAGATACTCTGGAAGAGACATATGAAATCACCACTACTCGGCGTAAAACCACAACAACGAGGTACAAGATCCAAGAAGTAAGTTCTTGAGCGGCATTTACCTAATGTATTAGAGTATCCACGTGAATATGACGCGTTTTATGCTTGGCAGGATGTCCATATTATTATTGTGGGTGTTATTGCTAGTGTTATATATGCGGTTAAAGGTAGAGTAACCGCGAGAGATTTAAAACTGATCGTGGTTTGTCTTTTGCCGTTGAGTCGACGGGCTATTACGTTAAATTAATAGACCAATAACTCTGGTCTTATGCAACATAAAACTGTCAGGATGACTCCAGGTTGATAAATCTCTCAACCATGTATTTTTCTAGTTTCTCAACTAGCTAAAGGATAAATGAGCTTTTTTGTCGCTTTCTTTTTATGTATTTATGGTTTTAGTGATAAAGAGCTAGTTTCTAGGAATATATCTGACATATTTGGAGAGAATATTTTTTTTTATAACTGAAATGTTTTTTCTCTTCGAGTTATTGAAAGCCTGCTTCTTGAATTGAATACTAGTTGTTAAATAGTGTAAATTAGTGAAATTTAAAGAAAGAACAAGGAAATGGATTTTTCAGATAAAAAAATATTTTAAATTCTTGTTTTAATAGGTCTGCTTGTACTGAATTATTCCTTGACGTTAATGGAAAAAGAATCAATCGTACAACCACAAGTGATTACATGATACATATATACAACAAAATACATCTTTCCACGATTTGTCGGTATATTTTGCGTCATTGTCAAAGACGATTTTAGATTCTGGCAAACGTACTGGTATAACTTCTCGTCTTCGACGCCGGCGTGGAAACATAAATTTCACGAATTCGGCAGATGTTCACTGTTTCGATGGATCCAATTCAATTGTAACTTCCGTTCATGCATACAGCTCATATATTAATATACTTTCATCTTTTATGATTATTTATGATCATCTATTCTTCTGTTAGAAATTAATTTTTTCTGGATGTTTTATTCATGTTCATTTTTTTACTTGCTTGTAAATGAAAACTCTTGAAGTTTCTAAGATATTTTTTCTGATCAATTTATCCTTGTCTGTTGTACTCTTTGATTTGATTGATATTTTGGTAAATATATAAGGATCAGAAAGATTCAAGCAAAACGTATGTCGATATGAAAATAGCATCGAGGTCGAAGCCAAGTGCTTTCTTGATCAACAGTCTCGTTTATTTCCAGTGATGTTCCAATTGATTTCCTTCAATATCATTCATGTTTCATAACAATTATCTTATTATTTGTATTAAAAAAAAAAAAAATTACGTAATATTTTTTCTCTCGAGAAATTTGAAATAATTAACAATATGAAGTATTTAGCATATTCATTCTGACATCTAAAGCCAAAGGTTTTGCAATTTTCAAAAGCCTCGGACTTAATTCAGAGGTTGTTCTAGATTTTCACGAAATTTTTCCGTTGCCTAGAAATGTCATGTAACCATTAAATGGAAGGTTCAAGGTCATGGAAATATGAATTTGCAAAGTTAATAGTCGTGAAGACGTCATTCTCATGAGGTAACAGTCGTTCTTTTTGTGTAATTTTCATTCGTTGACGTCAAAAATTACTTCGCCGTCACTCCTGACGTTTTTCTATGTCACTCAAGTAAATTTTGATTATGTTGGCGTACTGTTAAACTCACAAGAACTTTCGTGAAGACGTAGACAGATGTCCGATTCGGCGTCATTATTTTTGAAATAGTCGTGAGCATTTGCAAGTTGAGCTTAACAATAGTTCCTCATTAAAATACTACTGTCTGCATGTCACGTTATAAATTCTACAAAGTATGCAAAATTTTCAACAATCAAACATCCCGTACACACTTTAATTAACATGATTGTTGTATTTTCTGATAGACATTCTGGGTGGTCAATTTGATTGATGGGTTTATTAAACGGTTAACCGGAAGTTTTGAGTTCTATTTGTGAGAACTAAGCATCAAACGGTCGTAGACTTACCGGTCATCCACCGTACAAATATAAATGTGACGACAAACGATGGACAAATGACTATGAACAACGACGACATTTTGCTCTTACGTGTTACGACAAAGTGTCGAGCAAATTCACGATTCGCATCGTTGATAAAAGATAGAAGAGTAACTCATGCAGTTCTAGAAGTGCCTGCTCATTATAAATCTATCATTTCCGTTTTCCAGTAATCATCACAAAGTCTCTTGTGTTATGTATACAAAAGTCTTCTAGAGATCTAGACATGTGGATTTGAATTAAATTCAACTGATCGGGAACACCATTTTTTTTTTAGATATAAATAATCAAATTCATATTTAGTAGTTGGAGTTCTATTTTTAACATTGTATTTTTGATTGAGAAAAAGATTCTTTTCCTCTGTTATGTTTGCTTATCATTAGGGGTTTTATGTAAATAAGTTTTAAAATAAAAATATTTTTATAAATAGTCAACATTTAGATATTATTTGTTATTTAACAAATAAAAACCAATTATTACATTAAAATTTTTTTGATTACAAAAATTTTTTTGTAAGCTTTAGTAGAATTCTTTTAATAGTTAAAAAGCATCGACATGCTTAAATAAAATGATGTTTTCACTTTGAACGACATGTTGTAACATCACATGTGTCATATCAAAAATTAGAACTATCTTATGAGCAGTTGCTAAATTAGTGTTTACTTAATAATTGGTGCTTAATTAGAAAACAATCATCTTTTCAGTTTAAGAATACTATTTTCTTCAATTATCACTACTAAGTTTCTCCTCAGATATATTCGTAGAATAGAAATGCATTTTTATTAAGATAAAGATGTTTATGAAAATTCAATATAAATAGAATGGAAATAAATATAAAAAGTTTATAGAGCTTTGAAGAACTTTACTCTAAAAAAATTTCAATTAGCAACTATCTATTTTTTCTGAGTTATTAATTATTATAAATAATAAAAAACAAATTTTTATTGTTAGCTTATAGAAAAGAATGGATTTAAAAATACTACAGCATGAAACATAATTTTTTTTATTCAGTCTACATAGAAATAAACTCTTTTGAGCCAATCAAGTAGTATAACCCTATCGTATGTTACACCTTTTTTTAATAGTCAAATTAATTGAACTTGAGCAAAGGAAACAATAATTTCGGTAATATTTTATCAAATGCTTAGTATTAGTGATGTAATATTCTAGGCAGAATCGACAATTTAATGCAGCAATGGAATTAACTGCTCCATTTATTCTCTAAAGGCTTCAAATTAGCTCAGTCTGCTCCACTTCATCATCCTTAGCAGTTCTGATTATTAATTAGAAGTGGCTTCAATTTGGAAATAAACTGCCCAGGACTTGATGAAATTTATGTTTTTGCTTGCAATACATCAACATTAATATGAAATATTATTAAAAATTAAAAGTTATTTACTTTTTTTTTAACAGTAAAATTTCTTCTTAAGAAAAAAGTTATTTCAATTAATTCGATTTAAAGAATAATTTTGGATAAGAAATTATTATGCAAGTAAGATTCATTGTAGTGAAATGACAAAAAAATCAATTATCGACTCTAATTAAAATGAAATAATGGCTCTGAGGAGATAAATGGAATAATTTCGTAGTAAATCCTAATTAGCATTGGAGTAAATAGTGAACTGGAATGAAATAGCCGTAGATTTGACACAAAGCCTGACAGAATCGACAGCTGGGCTCGGTTGGCCTGAAAGCTTAAACAGGAAGTGACCACTCGATCTAGAACTACAGGAGCCAGATGAGAGAAATAGAGAGTAAATGAGGCAAGATAGAAATACCGACAAAAGTGAACTGAATATATGTGCCTACTCTCCACTATTATATGTATAGTGTAATTTGATGATCGTCAGTCTTAATGTCATTTTAATGGCATTTTGGATGCCAATATAGTGGATATAACAAAACGTTACCAGCTGTTCAGCTTATCGAAATCATTTCATGACTTTCTCTCTTTTAAAAGTTTTGCTTTCTTTCTATCTCTCTGTTGTCAACAACTTTTGTAGCAACCGGCACTTTCAAAAAGCTCAAAATAAAATACATCGTCGTTCTTTGCTCCCGTTATTTTTAATTTTCAATTTACACACTTTTCTTTCTTTCCCTTTCTTTGTGAATTTCCATCATTTAAGAAAAACCCGTGATATTTTTATGCATATTTATTTTTTTAACACTTTGGCATTTTAACAAACATTTTGTGCATTTTTTATCTTGAAAATATTTTTAGATAGTCAAATAAATAAAATATTTGCTTTATTGATATTATTATTGGACTGATTTAGTTGTGCTGAAATTTAAATACAATTTATTCGAGTTTTGGAAAAGCACGAGCTCTTTTGCGTTGATCTCTGCAACCTTGAGGAAAATGAGCCTAGAGGCCGTGACTCTCTCACGTCGTATTTATCACGGGTATTAGTGGTGTGCTAAATGGTCTATAAATTTAACCTCGTTCGCGCTTCTCTTAGATACAAAATGTGAAATGTTATATTAATTCTGCAATAGACTCTTCCAAATGCTCATTAACGCTATACTTTCTTCTTAATTAATTAATATGCACCACTTTGTATGTCATAGCATCATTTATTTTTCGTTATTTATTTATCCGCATCATTATCAAGCTGTTCTATTTCTTCATAGTCTTTAAGACAATTCGCATTCTTTTAAAATGTGCAATAAATTGGATTTCATAACAAATTGACACAATAGAAAATTTTTTAAATTTCAAATTTATGAATCGATACATGCATAAATAATTCTCTGCTTAAAAAATTTATTTCAGAATTGATAGAAATATTTTTAACGGAACTATGATTATTGATGATGGAAATTTTTTTTTCACTTTTCTGCAATTTATTTGAATTTTAATAATCGCTTTTCTGCTATTGGTTGTGAGATTACGTTTTTTATCAAAGTATTAAGATTTTATCGACCAATTATCAATCCTTTTTCTTCATCAGATAAAACCAATATCTTTTTATTGGCAATTCTAAAAGTCGTTTGCGAATTCTATCTCCGAAGGTATCTAAAAGATTTGCAAGCTCTGAGCGACATCTAACATCTATCCAATGTACTTAGTCTTGATTTATAAATAAACAAGGTATTTATAAAAGGCTTTTTATACCTAAAAGTTACCTTTTATTTATTTTATTATAAATTTTTTCATATAAAACTGCAATAATAAACAAGACTATTGCGATTTATTTTATATATAATTTAATCTACAAAGACTGGTGTACGCTTGATAATATTTTTTAGATATCACAAATATTTTTTCCTTGAAAACTTATAACTAATAAAAAATTTCTCAACATTTTTTTTTTAATGAAGTATAATATTGATTGATTTACATCACTATTATATAAACGGAAGAGTTAGACCGTGCCAAATATTATTTTTACATTCACAAATGCTTCGTCAGTTCAAATGTGTTTCGGAAATTTCCCATTCCACATAAATCCTTCGATTAATCATTCTGTCTTTTATTTATATTAATAAATTATGTGGAGCCATTGTCAACGACAAATTAATATTTATGGATTTCAACAAGATTATTGGGATTAAAATATTTGGCAAATTTTTTTTATGCAAAATATGAGAAATATGTTTTCGGCTAGTAAATACACAAAATTCAGTTCAAAACTTACATAATTATTGTTTTAGCAAAAAAAGAGAGTGTTGAAGTAGTTGAAAAGTCAATAGTGGCTGGTATTTATTTTGCACATGCTAATTTTTTGCTAATCAAATAATGTTTTTTTGATGTTTATGAGCAAGAATTGGCCTCCCGCAATGTTTCTAAGGCCATATTTCACTGGTATTCGTCACGCCCGTAGTGTCTGTCTGCCTAATTATACCGAGATCTCAGTATTTCTGGAAACACAGATGTAGAGTACATTGTAGACACATACGGTTGGCGGCTCTAGTCTGTCGGGGGTGCTTTCCTCTTCGCCTGGACCTCAGTCTGGCGTGGTCCATTCGCGGGAACACGCAAATCTCATCTTCTTTTGCGGTTTATATTGTCAGAACCTAGCTGTTACCACGTGGAATGAGTGAATTTAATAATCTTCCATTGATTATTTTCATATTTCATGGTGATATCTGATGTTTTGATTGGTTTCTGTGATAAACAGTTTTTGAAGTGGACCAACATTTGGTTTTAAAAATAAGAAATATTTGTGATATATTTTAGTGAAAAGGATCTTTAGTTTCTTGTTTGGTATTTGGAGTTAAGTATCAGCTATCATGGCAACTACTGAAGTCTTTCAAGACTGGGATAGTCCTTACGAAACCATTTCTTCGCGGACCACAACAAGAAAGACAACAACAAAAACCACTCATCAAGAAGTTATTTCGTCGTCGAATAACAATGGGGTAGAGTTCGATTGACCAACTAATTTGCATTCATTTGTTAACAATACTCATTACAATAGATGAAAATGAAAAATTATACCAATAGAATTTTTCGTTAGATAACTAGAAAATTTTATCGAAAGTTGTAACGATTACTATTTGTTATAACAACGGTAATTTATTGAAAAAGAAATATATTATTCTTAGATAAATGAATTTTGCTTCCAATTTGCAAATTTTCTTAAGCATAAACATTGCTAATAAGCATCCATTTAGTTGTAAGAATATTATTATACAAATGCAAATTTTTCATAATTATAAGAAATACAAATAAAAATTACAGCAAAAAATATAGTGGTATTTAAATTAAGTAATTTCATTGTTAATTATTGGATTTTTAAAATAAATAATAATGACACATTGTAATAAAGTATAAATTTAATAACAAAGAAATTAAAAGCTATTTTTCGCCATTATGCGAATTTTATTGCTAATAATACATGCAATTTTATTTATAAATACTTTTCGAAATTTATTCTTCGAAAAATAAAACATTATTTTAATATAAAACTTGATTCACTACAATAATAAAAAAAATTTCATAATTCAATCCAACAAGCTTTTGCATTCATTTTCTTAAAAAAACCCACGTTATTATTAAACTATTCTAAAACAAGCTTATTTAATTTTTTATTATCATTATCTAATAATAATAATAAAAAATAATTATTTATTGTTATTGTTATTATAATCATTTTTTCTATCAATCTATTATTATAAAACACAAAGAATCTTTTATAACTTTAACAATGATTATCCAGTTATTATGAAGCAAAGCTATCCACAATTTTTCAACTATGACTAGCTCGAAATCTCTCCATCGATTTACAAACAATATTTTGCCTCTAACATTTTAATGCTTCCGGAAATGCCCAAGTTAGCTGTATTTATTTGCCATATAACATTTTATTGGTTATAAAGTGTTGCAAGTGCAAAAGCAGAAGTGCACAGTAATGATAAGTTTCCAAGGTTTCCAATGCATTAACGTAATTTTACAAAGTATCTGCTGATAGCTTTGATGATTTTAACGGTTTAAGTGTAAGCATATCCTATCCATTCAAAACATCCAATTTTTGTTGTTCTACGGAGGAAAATGGTGATTGCATTTTTATGAAAATTTATAAATAATATTGCCTGGGTTACGAAAGTTTTTGCAAATTATCTAGGATTGTTGCCAGGCATTCAAGGTAATGTTTGTCTTCAATAATCCGGAAAACATGATGATATCTTGCAAATGTTTAAATTTCTTTGACGTCTCTTCAACATGCTGTATAATAATTTATATGTTAGAACATTTTTTTGGCTTCCTTAATACTTACATCGCATATTACATCCTTTCATTTATTATGCTTAACACATACAAAATACACTCTCTTTCTCTTTCACTGATTTTCGATTTCTCAATAAATTTACTTTTGTTTCTATTGAAGTTTCTAACTGCCAGGACGGAAGTTCATGATGGATTTTTTCATGCGCATGCCATCGGAATGCAAATAACACGACAAATAAATTTATGTCTTTTGTTCTCTTCATGATGAGAGACAACGAAAACTATTTATGGAGACAAGACATTTGGCAGAGAGGTCAACAAGCAGCTGTACTCTGTGCTTTTCTTCAACGAATCCCTTTCATTCTTTATCTGGTAAATTCCATCTATTGTTCAGATTCATCCTTTTTGTCTCCAACTATTATTTTACCACCAAAATAGTACACATTTTGCATTAGATTAAAATTAAATGAGCCTTTCACTAGAATTTTTATAAATTCTTCAGCACAAAGAGTTCATAAATGATTGGAATGTAATGTTATTATTAATTAAGTAGATTTTCTAGAAGAAGCCAATTTATATATGCTGTTATATATAATTATAGACTAGATCTTGAATATGATAGCTATTATAGTGGTTAGATTAATGAATAGGTAAAATAAATCTGCCAAATTAACGATAATTGTTGTTTCATGAGTGAAGTTATTTTGTAGGAAAGAACTTTGCGTTTTAAACATTAGTTTCATCATTTTCATTTAATAAATTCAACTAATTAATTCTTTTGACATGAATTTTATTCTTCATTAATTAACAGATTTTAGTATTGTTATTATTAAATAATTAATTAAATAATTACTTGATAAGAATCAATTTCGTTTATTTTTAATCAAGTTCATTGTCTTCATAAAAATGCTCTTGATCAAATCAACTTGGGAATAAACTTTATTATCACCTGTATTGTCTTAAAAACCTACATTTAGCAATAAATAATAGCTATTGATATTTTATTATGAAAATATTTCTTGCAAGATTTTTTTTGCATTGACAGTTCTATTGTCTTTACCAGACTACAATTGATAAAGAAATTCCAACATTATAATTCATCTTTTGAATACTTTTAAGTTGAAATTTTTGCAATAAAGCAAATCTACTGCTTCTAATTGTATTTTCACTAATAAACCAATTCATAGAAAAATAGTTTGTTTTTATATTAGAATGTTAATTGCTAGCCTACCACGTTTAATGTGGTTCATCAGATAACTTTGTTGACTTGATGAATAGTTGTAAAAATGAAATAAATACATAACATAAATTAATTAGCCTAATTCTCATGAATTGTTTTGCGATTTCTTTGCCCGGGCAATAATAAATCGAAAAGAAAATTCTGATTCTCATTAATTTAAATAGAAAATTACTTTCTAACACTTTACAGTACTTAAATGTATACTCGTGTTTTTTTAGAACTTATAAACAAACTTGGTTAACAAGAGGTAGTGTGGTAACGAGTGATATCATCGCATCAGATACAGAATATGACATCATCAATGTCCCTGGATCCTCAATTGCCTTTTTCATGCTTTTAAAAAAAATACTAAATAGGTATTTTTAGTTTAGAGGCTGATAGATTGAATGAAGTTAAATGTTTTGATATTATGTAGCAATTGAAAAGGTATCAGTGTGATTGAGTAAAAATAGAATGTGAAGAAAAACCTTGACACATGCTTTATCCCAACTGGTGGATCTCTAGATAGAGAGGTGAAAGTTGATTGTGGTAAGAGAGTAGTTTTACTGCTAAGTCTTCTCTTTACTTGGGACTCTATATTCATTCAACAATGCCACTAGTCAACTACTATCTCTCCCACATGCTTACTCACGATCTAACAACTCCCAGTTCCAGTATAATATTCTGGCAGTTGCTGGATTACACTCCAAGTGATAACACCCACTTATTTTCAAATTATTCTACTACTGCTTCTTGCTGAAATAACTACTGTTAGTGGTTGTGATTGGTTTTAATGATTGGCCATTTATTTTAATGGTGAGCTGAAATAATTTTTTTATTGATAATATTTTGCTTCAGATTTTGTAAGAAAATTTTATTAATTTGCTTCAGAAATTTTTAATACCACTATTTTTTGAATAGTTTGAAATTTTTATTTGTCTTAGAGCGAGTTAAATTTAAGAAAAAGTGTTATTTACATAGAAGGAGAATAGGTTCTTTGTTTTTATATAAACTGCGTAATATTTGACCTTTAAATTGTAATTATTAACAGTCATTCTACTTCTTCATCACAAAAATCTAAGTATAACTATAGAAGTTGTGAAACTGATTATTAATAAATGAAACCACTCCCAAAATATACTTCTAATAACATAATGAAAGTAAATAAATAATTTCATCAAATTAGTTCATTTGATATACTTCTAAATTATAAAATCTTCAAGTTCTGTCAATTTTTTGAAATAAATATTCTTAGCACTGTCAAAAAAATTTTCAGTCTTTTGTTTGGAAAAAAATAGCTTTTGTAAAGAATAATAAGTAGTTAACATTTATCAGAAAGTAATTTCGCGTATTGTATTGGTTGAATCATCAATCTTGGCGTTTACTGACCTGCCGCGACGAAGAGTTACGACATATAACGGACATAGCACGTGCTTAATGTTTTACAATCGATTCTGTCCGCTTTGATACGTTACCTTCATGTGTGTAAAGATGCATTTAACGATTGGCAAATGAAAATAGAATTACGGAGGTACTTATATAGCTGAAAGCTAAACTTAATACCAAGTTTTATTCAATACATAAATGACATATCGCTAATAAATGTACATTCAAATGAATGCACAAAGAAAACGTAAGTATATTTCTAGTTAATAACAAAACGTGAGTGAATGTATTTTGTCCAAGTGCCGGTAGATACTTTGGCAAACACATTCGCGACATTTTCGTTTCATTCACACGCTCGAGTTCTATTTGTAGAGACTCTAATTTACGGAAACATAAGAATATCATTGAAGAGAATACCATTTGATTCATTTAATACTACTGTTCATTAACAAATTGATTTTGTTTTTGACTAATTACATTAAGTAACGTATATACAAGATTAAAATGTTAAGGTCTAAGTTAATTTCATGCGTTATTCCAACCTTGTTGTATTACAGATATAAATCACATATGTTTTTTATGAGCTGGTAATTATATGTGATCCTTACGTCATAAACAGTTTTCTCTTGAAAATAATTGATTGCTCATTAAATGATATAATCAAGCAATTATTATACACTTTTTATATCAATACTTTTAGACACAATTTTCTTGATGAATGAAAATATTTTAGTTAATCTCAATATTATCATCTTTTACAAAAATATTTGTACAGATATATTCAGTAGAAAAATTATTTACTGGAATTTCTTTTTTTTTGGAAATCGCATGTTTTATAGAAATGTAAAGTTTCATCAAGTTAGTGGATGAGGAAATAAGAAAATAAACAAATCGTTTTTTTACAGTTGATTTGATTGCCAGTTTAATAACCTGTGTTCTAAATTTATGATTTTCATCCGCAACATCTGTTTTTTATATATAAGATATTTTTTATTTTCTCATATGCGAAAATGAACTTCACTAAATAACTTCTCCACTATTTTTCTTCATTTAAAATTTTTTATTTTTATCGTTAGTATTTTTTTCTATCGTCGTAAACGTTATACCGTCTTTAAAATTCTTCCTGTAACATTACCACAACGGTCGCTGAACGTCATGATCTACGGAGCGAATCGTGTAACGCAACGATTCACACAATAAACTTAAAGAACTTGTACCTGTACCGGTAAATACATTCAACAAAAGATAAGAAAGAATAAGAAAGAGTAAAAAAAGAAAAAGACACCATTTGTGGTTTAAAACCAACCACATTGCGTGTATCTAGACAATTAACTTAAGCGAATCTTCTCGAATGCTGTCTTTTCATTTTTTCTTTTCCGGAAGAAAGTGCTTTACAAATCATTTATAATCTCGAATATTTCAAAGAGTTTGTCGAACAAATTTTGAAAAAGATCCAGAATTATTTCCGTTTAATTTTAAAAGCTTCTTTCCATCAATCAAAAACAATCTAAAAACAACTCTTTGAAGAAATAATAATAATGTATATGAAACTAAATGCGTTATTTTTTCCGCATTTTGTTGAGGTCTATACTCTATATCATTTTTTTTTCATCATGTCAACAAGATATTAGATTTCTTAGTAAATCAAAAAAATGTGATCTTATTATAACTACAGATGCAAAAATTGACATGGAACATATATTAAATAGACAAAGAGTTCGGTTGTTGTGACGTAGAAAGCAACTAATAAACGATGTAAATTAATCAGAAGATTGCTGAAGAATCTTGTGTCCCAGCATAATAAGTTTGCCAAGTTCTTTGGCCAGGCGTTTCAACATACAGGACACGAGATAATTCGTTGTTTCCGTTTTAAATTTCACATATTTAACACGAAAGTTATTCTTTGTTCCCAACTTTTGACGTTTATCATTCTGATACTCAAACAATCTTAGCAATAAAGTAGAGGTTAGTCAGCAAAAGAGTTTGATTTCTTGCAGTTGGAAAAAAAATTGCATCCACGTGGCAATGACCTAGAATTTCTTATCGTTCAGTGTCTCATGTTTTTATGAAGCGCAACAAATAGCGCATGAATGAGAAGTAGGGTGATTTTATTATGATAGATATACAGGAAATGATAAATAAAAATTAATATTCCAGTTAGCCATCATTCGGGCCTAGGTCACGGGCGTTAGATTTGGTCTGTGTTTGTCTCTTGGTGGGTCCTCAAACGTTTGTGCGGGCTTGTTAGTTCACAAGAAGGCCAGTGGCCGCGCTAGTGCTCACTATAAATAATCACAGCACGGGTGATGTCCAAGTATAGACCTTTGGGTGGTTGCCAGATGAGCGAGGAGGCTTCAGCTATTTTCTGACTCCTGTCGCCGGTAAAGGTACAGAACGATGGACACTCCAATCAAAACCTCCTGACGTTCAACAAGATCCTCGAAGAAGAGAATTGTAGAAGAAAAAAAAAATACACTTTTATTTCCTCAATTCCTTTCTTGTTACTGTCGTCAACTTCTCATGACCTTGGAGATTTAAAGACCTTGATGTCAGTTAAAAAAAAAAATGAATGAGATTTGTTTGTTTATTTAGGCGAACAAATTTGTACAAGTCATTTTAGAAGCTTATGGCTTTAGAAATCACTGGATAAACATTTTTTCTTTGGTGATGATCATTGGAATGGGTTTTTAAAAGTGGTATTTTAATGATTCGAGAATTAAATCGTAGTTTAATACGTAGCATGCCGTACATGAATACGTAATGTAGCAAGTACGAAGACTGATGATGGATTTAAGCGGCACGAATGGGTCACGGTGAATCGTCTCGCGATTCTTGCCGTCAAATACTTGGCGAGTAATGGCGCTTAGTAGAGGACATGTTTTTGCAATTAATTTTAGCTTGAAAAATAATCAACTTTTTACATCGCGATCTACTGTATAATTTAACTATAAAATAATTTGTCTAATTATAATGGTGTCAACACCATCAAGAAGTGACGGAAAAATCTTCGCTAATCGTCAGAGAAGAAAACTGAATAATTTTTTATGTAATTTAAAAAATATCAATAAACTTTGTATTTTTTAATTAATTATTCATAGAAAATGAATGATAATCAAATGGTTGAGATCTAGAAAAATCTTATTTGAATTCAAATTCCGCGCCACTGGAGAGCGATAACGTCAATACATGCGTAGAATCGATGCGCAATAATTTTTTACCTATATCACCTTGTCGTCAACTCGCGATATTTCTCCAAAATATTCTAGAAATATACAGTATATTCTATCCGCAATAATTTTAACAAATTCCTAAATATTAAAGAAAATTGGATGTTTGAATTTTTGTAACACTGATAAGAATTTTTTTTATTGTTTTGTCACTAAAGAGTGGTTCTGGAGTTATCATATATGCAGTATATGCGTCAAAGGGCGCTGCCTTAGTCACGACAGGTCAGTCTGTGTCGAGGCGTGTGTTGATGAAAAGTGGGTGAGGTTCGTATTTAATTTATCACAAATTTGACCTTATAAGTAGTTAGGAAATCAACACTTGCTAATATCCAAGCATAAGATCAAGGTTTTAATTAATCAAATGGTAGGACAAATAATTGTAGCACGCGATAATCAATCATAAAATCATAAAGACGCGTATCGGCTTCTTCCGTTGGCTCTTGCCAATTTGGCAGACTGCTTGTCAATGAAAATCGATCCGGAATTAAAGGGGTCAGGGGTTATGGGCTAGCTTAGATCATTGTCTAAACTATTGTCACATCGTTTTAAGATTTGCCAGTTGATTGCCAGCTACCGTAGGCTTTTTTCCATGCTGATCTATTATTTTATCATTATTTCATACATTGATTAAGTTTAAACCTCAATAGATTTTAATCTCGATTTAATTTGGTGTTGATTATCTATTTTTGTTTACTAGACTTCGGCGTCACATAAAACAACAACAATGACAACAGCAGCAAAGCTGTATGGCAAAGATCTCAGTGAATATGATGACGTTGATGTGGATGAACTTTTGTCACAACTGACAGATGAGGAAATTAATATTTTAGCAAAGGAGGTTGACCCTGATGTAAGTTAATTATCTTTCATATTATTTAATTTGAACAAAAAATCATTAGGAAATGAAGTGATTAAATAATTTCATTCTAATTCTATAAATATTTTGAAACATTTTTAAATATTATTGATTAATATTCTGTTAGAGTAAATACGTTAGACTGTGATGCTTATTTACCAAGTTGTCCATTACGCAAGCTAACAAGATTAATGGTTACATTTTGAGATTATGATAATATTGGCAATTATGTTATTTAGGATAGTTTTATGCCACCATCGCAAAGATGCAGTTATGAGTGCAATAAGAGTCCAACGGGGCCATTGAACCGTAAGAAGCTGATTGAACACATTAATAAACAAGCTCTTGAAACTCCAGATATTCCTGAACTGAAACCTTACGTACCTGGAGTAATTAGAGGCAAAAAAGTAAGTGAATAATATCAAATATCCAGGGTGATCCAGAATTATGTATAAAGATTTTACCCTGTGTATATTATTAACCATTTTCGTGTTAAATATTTTTATTTTCAATTTTTTTTAATGTAGTGGGTTCCACCTCCTCAAGACAACATCAAAGAAAAAGAAGCAGAAGAACAAATTTCTATAGATTTAGGCGAAGAATATGAACAAGCTTTATCTACGGCCACTCAAGATGAAATTATTGACTTGGCAGGTAAAGAGACTTCAAGATTGTTTGTTCTAATCACTTTTTTAGATAAGAAAAAGATTAGATTTATATTTAATGATCATTTGTACTAGTTGTTATATCTATTGAATCATAATTTTTTTTAGTTTTATGTTCTATAAAATGTTAAAAAGAGCATTTAAAATTTATTTTTAATTTTTTGTTAATATTGATTCTCTAATAATTCTTGTGTGTTGATTACGGTTCCTCATTCATAATCATTAGTACATAAAAATAATCATCATTTATTTATTACTTTTTGTTATAAATTAAGAATCAAACTTTAATTAAGTGGCCTTGTTAGATTATGTAATTAATGATGGCATATTGCTATGTATTTGCAGCTATTCTTGGATTCCACTCGATGATGAATCAAGATCAGTATCATGCATCACTCTTAAACTCTGGTCAGCCTGTTGGTCTCGGTTGGGATGGAATCACCAAAGCAAGTCAACCTAAGGCTTATCCTATGGAACCACCTAATGATACAGATGTTGATGCCTCTATCAAACAAGTTCGTGAGGATGATCATACACTTATTGACCTCAACCTAAATAACATCAAAGTGAGCTCGTAATAAATTTAAATTGATAATAATTTGATTTAAAATTCATAATTGTATATAATTATGAGTAGACAATCATAGCAAGTTTTGCTAAACCTAATATTTTGATAGAGAAATTAATTAATTTATTTTTCCCTTACACAGAATATATCTGATGAACAATTCAACAAATTATTTGAAGCCCTAGAGCAAAATACACATTTGGAATCGTTGAGTTTAACTAATGTAGGTTTAACTGATAAAACAGCGCAGAGGTTGGCTGAAGCAATGGAGAAAAATTCAACACTGCGTATTTTAAAGTAAATATATATATTTTTTTTTACAAATGAATTGAAAAATTTTAACAATTTTATTAATTTTTAATTTATGTCTATAATTGATATATTAAACGATGATTAATATAATAAAAATTTTTTTTTCAGTGTTGAAACAAACTTTATCAGTCCCCCTGTAATGGTGAGACTTATCAGAGCTCTATTAAAGACAAAATCAATTGAAGAATTCCGATGCTCGAATCAGGTAAGATTATTATCTCTACAAGTCGATTACATCACCTTAATAGGAATGACAACAACGTTCATAATATAATAAAAAAATGTTTTATACAGAGATCACAAGTTTTGGGTAACAAGATTGAAATGGAAATAACACAATTGGTGGAACAAAATCCTACTCTTCTACGATTAGGTCTTCATCTCGAGTTTAATGACGCAAGACATCGTGTTGCAGCACACCTGCAGCGTAATATCGATAGGAGTAAGCATTATCATGTTTTTCATCATCTCATCGTGTAATTTTTTTCTTATCAAAATAGGAAATATCAGATCAACTTATATGATAAATATTACACTTATTCAATTATATAACAACGACATTTAAGACATTCAGGACGCTACTGACATGACTGAATTATTTATTTTATGAGCTTTTTCCGCAGTTCATTTTAGCTTGCTGCAAAAAATACTCTAGACTATATAATTATTTTTTAATTAATTATTGATTGTCGCTTTTAGAAGTTTTTCTATTATTTATTATAGCTTATATTTATTAATTTATTGATTGGGTATTTTTTCAAAAGCATTATTTTTCCCTAGATGGAAGCCAATGTATGGGAGATTATGGGGAATACAAATACAAATACTTCTAAGTCTTCATTATTCACTTCGTAGTCTATCATAGAGCTTTAAACTAGCCAATTCATCATTTCATCAAAACTTTTTTTTTCATCTTAGCTTTATTTACTTTTTTTATTTTTGCTAGCGGTATTGAGGTAATTACTTGCTTAATTAATTCTGCAGTGTTTTTTATTTTCATTCCCTGGTTGATGTCACTCATTTTTATTCATTAATTTTATTTTATTTCCTCATATAATAAAGTGATTATCGTGTGTGGCCTTTTTTTTATATTATTTCAATATTCATTGATAGATTTTTTTATCAATGTATAATATATTTTATTGAGGATTTGATTTGCAAAAATAATTTGTCAATGTTTGTTCACACAGTCTGTCGTGTGGAAGCTTTGGAACGTGCAAAGATTGTAGCAATAGGTTCGGGTCCTGCAGGATTTACTGTAATCCAAATAGAAGATAAAAAAGAAACAATTTAGCGCTCTTTTATTTATAGCGCAGTGAGTAATCAATGTATTCGATTTTTTTTATGTATCTAAAATCGTTTGAAACAATCATAAAGCTTGACAAAAATCCCCATTTGTTTTTTTCTTTCAAATATTTGTTTTACTTCAAGACTAAGTAAATGTTATCATGAAATTTTATTCCTTTATAAAATAAACAAATGAAGTATTTGGGACCCAAACCGAATAGCACGAGATATTTTTCGCATGTTTTTTATGTTATTTATGATTTCAATGTAAAAAAACCAGACTACATATAACGACAGAAATAAGACGAATTTTTAAAAATTATTTTTTGTTTTATAGCGACAGTTAAAAAATTTAATGATATTATAATGGACTTTTGATTTATTGATGTAGAGAAATTAAACAAATATTGTTTTTCCAACAGTACGGAAAGATCTTGCGTTGCGGCTAAAGTCTCGATTCTTTCAAATGAATCACAGGAAACCCGCTCTAATTAAGTGAAGGTAGACAGGGTTTGCGATTATTAATACCAAGCAACAATTAATTTCAAATTACTTCAGCATTTAAATAATTTGAGCATTTTAGAGTGTTTGACATGCTATTAACCACAATTCAGCTTATCTCTCGTCTATTTTATTCTAAATAAAACAATTAACACATGCGTCTGTGCTAAATTATAAAATTAATTAACGAAAAATACGTAAATTTAAATTACTCAATTTAAATAAAATTTTCTCTTTTTTTATATTTAATTGAATTTTAAAAATTCATGGTCTGATGACCTTATTAATATTTACATGATTTTTCTGATAATTGTTGAACCACATTATAAAGTACTCGATGTAAAAAAATTGTAATAATGATAATTGAGTTTTATTTCGTACATTGAATGTAATCCGGAGCTTCTATTCTCATCAGGGGATTTTCATGATGTTCTTCTCCCAAAGCTCAGCTCGTTAATTTCGCGAAACCCCGTCAAGCACGGATGAAGACATGACGCGTTAATTTACACGCGAACCGACACCCTACTGCGCTTCCATTTCTACCCCTCAACTGCAACCCTGGAGACCTTATAATGAACGTCCATCGCGTGACGCTGTTTCGACGTAAACGTCAACCGTCTGACAAGTTGACGTAGCCCTCAATTGTTCATTTTACACTCTAATTTTTAAAGTAAAAACTTTAGACGCATTCCGCACGGAAAATTTTGCGAGGTGTGAATAGAATTGGAGTGCCACATTCCGAAATTGTTTTTTTCTCTTTTTTAGAATCCATAATTTTTTTGATGCACTAGGTTTTATTGATACATCATTTAATTTTAACAAATTATAAACATAATTGAATCAATTGAACGTGAGGACTTTATTAACAAATTAGTTTTTCACTTCTCATTCGTATAATAAATTTGCATAATTTTGCATTCTCCATTGACTGAAATGAATTTTAACTTCATCAAAAATTTTCAGATTTTTCTAACTAACCAATGTATATTAATAATAATTAATTAACACTCAATCAAAATGCACAGACCAATGAATAAAACATACCTTTGAGAATGGGATGTTATTACAATTTTTCGTTCAGTTCAAATAAATAAAAATTCTACATAACATTGGTCTGTTCATTTAAATCAATATTTTCAATAAAATTAATATATTTATTCAAGCATGTCAATTAAATAAAAAAAAAAAATTCTTTATTAATTTAAAAATGACTTAAATGATCTGAAGAACGAAATTCGAATAACTTTGTGGTTAAATTGGTATTTACTTGTTAATTAATAATTATAACAAATAATTGAATTGTGTTTTGACGTTGATGATTAGACAATAAGCTAACAAGGTTAATGAATACTCGGATGTCTGTTTCAGTACGGCAATCTCGTCTCGGGGTCGCGACATCTTCATCTGACGTCCGCATGTCTAGGTAAGCAACATACAATACAAACATACAATATAGAGGATTATGTTATCACGTCAAACTGTGTGAATTAACTGACGTTTGTCATGCAAGGAATTAACACATTTTTACTACCCCCTATCTTTATGTTGAAGCTAACACCCAAAAGGCTTTAAAAATGTATTAAAACATCCTTAAAAAATATATATGTGATTAAACCATTAAAAAACAAGGGCATAAAAGAAAAAGAAGGGATGAATGACCTTTATATTCTTCTGTTTATCTCGCGCGTGCTCAAAATCTTATGGAGTTGGTATTATCGTCAAATCTCGACATGATATGTTTCTAGGTTCAAATTACTTGCATGCAAGTAATATTGTGATTAAACTTTGCGACAAAATCGTGTAATTGAAGAAAAAAAGTCCGTAATTTTTTTTTTCTGGACTAAATAATTTAGAGTAAACCAAGAAAGATCAGATTTTTATCTCATAATTTTCTATAAATAATCTTAAAAATACTCTAATCTATAATATTTATTTTCAAATACTCTATAAAGTTTAAAATAGTACCAAATTTTCATATTTTTTTGATAATAATTTTATATACTAATTTTTTCAAAATCGTCGAGATATACGTAAATTACAGAAAAAATGTTTTTTAATAATCAAAATTCATAAAGATATATATCATTGTCCCAACTATCAATTATTTGAATAAAACATTTCGACATTCACATGGATACCATTGTTTTTTCATCTATTTCTTTTGTAAACATTCCCTTTTTTCACGAATAGTTAAAATGAGAAAGTATTTCTTTGTGGGTATTCAAAAAAAATATTTTTTTTTAGTTGAAATTGAATTTTTTTCAATGTACTTTCGAACGTATATTTTGATTAGTTTTTTCAATTTACAAAACATTGGAAAAAGTTTTAAACACTTTTTTTCATGCGTGAAATCAAAAATTTTCAAGTAAATAGATAAATAAATTGTTACAATTTATTGTAATTATTTTAGAAATAATTTATTCTCTGTGAAATGAAATTGACTTAAACTCCATGGAATAGTTAGATACTGTTATTTCTGTTTCACTGACAGTGCTAATATTATTTAAAGATGCTTGGCATGTTACTTTTAATTACACTCTACGTAAAGAGTATCATTAAATAATATTAATATTCTACAATTGTTATTGTTTCACTTTAATAAAACGTAACATTAGAGAATACTTGCAATATTGACAGTGAAAGTTACTATATACAATAAAAAAAGCCGTATCGATCAAGGTATTGAATACAAATGGATTCATTTGCAACTCAGAACGGAAGCCAGACAAATAGACTGTAAAACCACGCTTCTAAGTTGCTTATGTACTACTTCCACCCTTGCAAGTCTGCCTCAAGTCTCGGTCTTCCTAGTATTTCTGTTCTGTTTTCACCTACGCAATACATCTCTAGTGGTTTTAGTGATCGGTAATCTTCTTGAATTGGGTTAACAGATCGATGAAATGGCAAACTGTAGTATGGGCAAAAGCCGCTTTTCTCGTGAAGGTAGAACGGATCTATGGAAATGGAAATTGAATTCGTTATCTCTAACCCGAAATTTTCTATACGTCGGTATTTTATTTTTATGTTATTTTATTTTATAACTGAAATTTTCGGCAAATTTGTAGAAAAAACATTCGAATATTTCAAAACATTTTTCATCTCTATGTCAAGTATTGCATTCAATTACGTTTATAAATTATTATTTTCAATCATTCATTTTTATTTTTTGAAAAGAAAAAATTTTTTTTATTAATTCTCTATAGTTTTTTATTCCTTATTTGCAACGGCAATTTTCAGTAAAAAATACGGAGCAAGTACTTTTAAACTGTGATCGCTGCTTTTGACAGATAATAATAATTTACGATATACCATTTTCACACTATTTCATGAAATTAAGTTTAAAATATTTTTCAATCTAAGCACTATTAGTTCTTAACTACTTATCTTTATTTATTGCTTTTACTAATGATCAGGAAATTATTATTAATATTTATTTATCATTAATTCTTTTTCTTTATTATTTTTTTCTATCTTAGATCAGCTAATGAAGAAGATTCTACGCAACAAAATAATTGGTCTGAACACAATCAAGACACGGTAAAAGCATCGGATAATGAAGAAGATGGCCGATAAATAAAAACACAAGAACAATTAAACATTTTTCATACGAATTCGACTATTATTTATTCACTCAGCTTTTTATGCAAACAAATACAAAGCATATATTATTAGTCAGTTAAATTAAGCATTAAAAAACAATGAAAAAACTTTTCTTTATTTTCTTCGATTATGAGAAAAAAAAATTTTTTTTGTTAATTATGGACATCTCTATCAAAATTAAATTTTTAATTCTTAAAATTATTTTTGGTAATAAGCATGTCTTTTATATCATACGATTTATTTTATAACACTAAAAAAAAAAATTTTATAAAATTCATTTTAATTGTAAAAAAAAAAAAAAAATAATAATAATTGAAGAAAATGATAATGAAAATTTTTTCAAAAACAACCTCGAGACGTGACAGCTTTGTCTAAAATTCTAATTAAAATAATAATGATAATATAATATATTTAACCTTTAATATTATAATTACCATTATTAATGAATAATTGTTATTATTACCATTCGATTAATGAGTATATTGATTATTTTAGCACCGCTATACAAGTAAATCTGTACATATTGTCTTTAATTTTGGCTTCAAAGCCAACTTTATTCATGTGTAAAGACATTGAGACATTTAAAAGTCTGTGTCTTTTTATTTTGTTTTTAATTAAATAATGCACGAGTGGAAGTACGATCCTGTAATTGTATGAGTGTCATTATGGCGAGAATAATTGGGCTAAAAGAAGATAGAAGCATTATTACTCTATATGTGATTCAGAAATTGTTTAAATTTTAATGGCATTAATTTAGTGCCTCAATATAAAAAATTGTATAATCCTTTTTAATATAAAAAAAACTCCATTTTTATTGTGTAACTTTTCTTCGTTTTTTCGTTAATGTATACTTTTTACTATTTTTTCCGAAGTGAAAAAATAATAAAATTTAGAATGGTAGATAATGGTAGAAATGAATAAATGAGTCAAGTATGCGTATGATGAAAAATCAATTGCGCTTCAATTGTAAGTGAGAATGAGAGGGAGAGAATGGCAAGTAGGAGGTGAGAGAAAAAATACAAAAACGGATTTGTCTGTATGTGAGAGAAAGGAATAATATAAAAAATAAAGAATGAGTGAGTGAATAAAAAGTGAAAAAGAATGAGAGAAAAAGAGAGAGAGAGAGAGAAAGGATGAAAAATACGATAAAGGAAAAGAGAGGAAGCAAGAAAAAGTTTAAAGATTTATTTAATCCGTTCCGCTCACTAGCCGCATTGATGTGATTCAATTTACATTACGTATGCTGATATAACTGTAACTGTATTCATAGAAAGAAATATGATTATACAAGAAAATTTGATAATACGATGATCATATAATGATGTGGAAGAGAAAGGAGAATATAAAAAATACAAGAAAATATATGATAATGCACGCGCACGATAAAAGCCTTGCTGCTAGCCTTATAATTGTAACATGAGATTTGAATAAAAGGATAAAAATGAATGTTTTTATTTCAATCATAAATGCGTAAAGGAATGTATCTTCCTTCTACCTTACATAATTTTATTATTTTTTTTTTGAAATTTAAAAGATTCATTAGAATTTAGAAACTGGCAGCTTTTGAACAAAAGTACCTAAATCTCCAGTTAGCAAACTTCATTAATGAATTTATTTTTTATAAAAGAAAATATTTTTTCAAGTTTTTTCCTATTATTTACTCTTTAAACAACTTTTACAATAAGTAGTTGTGTTGGAAAAGTTGATTTTTAACTTCCCAGTGGGAAGTTATAGTAATGGATCCGATTTTGCGAATCTCGAATATTGACATCTCTCCATGTTTCAAGGCCCCCAGAGTTGAATATGACATTTTTCCAGTGGACTTCTGTGTATGTAATCTTATCATTCTTTCCGCTGGGAAGTTAGTCGTGTGGACTTTTTGGGTTGCACCCAGACCTCTGCAGAGCATTGATATTTCTTAGTTGTTATTGGTTCTAGATTATCGAGAAGATGTGCTGTGTAATATTCTTTAGACAAATCAAGAAATCGTCATTGAGAATGTCATATTTTTTTCATTGTAGTGTGAATATGATTAACCCCTAAAGTCCGCTCACGTGTTAATCGCAAAGCTTGAGCGAACCAATCATAGATCCCGGTGGAAAAGCCGCGTGTCAAGGGTCGTTAGCAAGATTACATAATGCCTCATGAGCATACACTTCGAACTAATGTCTCCCACGAGTCATAAAAGCTATTACGTTACTCCAATGCTTGAAATTTGTTCTGTTATATTCAGCTTTCGATCATTATCCTTACCGAAACTTTTTTATCACTAATTACTGTAATTACTAACTAATTGTTCGTCTAATTTATTATTTCCATTGTGAAAACACTGCTTATATCAATTTCCACTGGCTTTTACAATCCATTAAAAACAGTAAATTACTTTCAACTTTACAAAAAAAATTCTGTTAATGAATATTTCATTTAAATATTGTCATGATTTAATATCAGACAAATACTTGATGTAAAAAGCTCCTGACATGAGTTTTATTTAACAGAGATTTTAGAATTGAAATACGACGCAAGTTAGTAGAAAATGGTTTTTTAGCATGCTCTTTCAAAAGTAGAAAACAACAGCGATAGTGTGATTTGCTTGAAAGAAAATCCCTGAATAGCCCTTAGGCTCTTACCAACACATCATTTTCTACTGTATAAAACTTGTAATATGAATCATGGCGCGATGCGACTGTGCAACTTCCCTTACTAACGTTGTGTTATTTATAACCCCTATTCTAAATCACTCGAGCCATTAAAGTACGATACGTTCGAAGGAATGTTTCTCACTTTTGCACTTTCTGTATTCCTTTGTTTTTCATTACAAAAATATGTATTATCTTTTCAACTAAGGCTATTTATCATTTCTCTTCTTAAAAAAAATATTCTGATTATTAACATTTCACTTTTTAATCTGGTCGAATTTAGTCTTATGCTGGCCATACTTTGTAATATTACATTTATTTAGTATTTTAAAAGTTATTAATGCTAATATTAACTACTTTTTTAAATTTCTAAATAGCTCCTAATGTAATAAGTTTTCAATATTCAATAATATTAGCTGCTTTGAAAAATAATAAAAGATATCGTCGTAATAAAAATTTTATGAATTTAGATATTAGTTTAATTATAATTATTATTAAATCTAATGTAATACATTTAAATCTTAAGCTTCGAAACACTCAACAAAGATTATGCTCTGTTGCTTTCTAACTTTATCGAAACAAAGATATTCCAAAAGTTCACATCCTTCCGAGAGCGAGCCAACAAGCCGTTGAAAGCTCAGTTGAAATAATTTCAATTTAATTGTCACGTTGGTATTTCAAAATAGATTTTGCAGTTGTTATTCATTTATCAATTTTACATTAAATTAATTGTAATTCAAGTAATGATTATTCAATAGATCATTATTAAGTGGTCTATAGATTGAGTGAATTTGCAATCTATTTAAAACCATGTCTGACGAAATCTTTTCTTGAACTACTTACAACTTCTCAATTTTCTCTGGCAATTTCATTTCAATTATTGGATCTTCAATTGAATTTAACAACATTTAATGGAACAAGATTTAATAGAAGAAACAAAGTGTTTTAGACGATTGTAATAAACCAAATAAATAGAAAACCAATATTTAGATATTAAACTAAATGACAGTTTGTTGTTTTACTATTATCATCAATAATGTAATATCCTTTAAATTAATGCTTGACATGTAAATTGTCATCAAACATTTAGGAAACTGTACTTCAACTGAAATTTCGATCTTTGAGACATTCAGCGTGATTGATCCGTTTCACATTGAAATTAGCAAAGTCTGGTTTGCTCTAGATACAGTCAGTTGAGTTGATATTTTATGTACTAGATTGCTGCTATTCACCAAGTATTTGTAATATCTATCATTGATTATAGAATTCTAGAATAAACAACTCATTTCATGACAAATATTTAACACTCTGCAACTAGGTTATTTACAACATATTTAAAAATAGATTAACATTTCGAATAAAAAATTATTTATTTAGATTAACTTTATGTGCAATATAATGCTTGAAGAATTCAATAGAAAATATTGCTTTTGTTTAGATGTTTATTACCATGGGAGATCTAGGTGGTTAATGTAGTAAAATAAATTTTTTCTACCATCCTAAATTATTCTCTGCATGCTAAACAGTAGCCAGCAATATTTTCCTGTTTAAGAAATTATTCTCGCGACTAACGAAAAATATTAGAATTCTGATCTCAGGATTTCTCTAATAACATAAAGTAGTAGTAAAACATGAGCCATTTGCGTGCTGATCATCAAACGTTTCCGTCTTACAAATATAAGGCAGATCCATATACCAACTCGAGTCTCTATAATTAAGGCTATTCGTTATGCACCAAGTGCAATATTTGTGCAGCACCTGTATATAGTACTTACAGTCCGGACTTTCCTGTAAGCACTCTAAAGCGAGGTTATTCGTGACGGCTTAATGACTGCGTGGAGGATTTTATAATTGTGTATATAGTCCATTGTAATTCGTGTCAAAGTTCCGAGTGTTCATTATCTAGACGAGTGGTACACCTATACGTATGTGCAAAGTGTATGTATGTAAATATTTGCTAACTACAAATGTTGTTTAGGTAATCATTCAATGCTGATTGATGACCATCATTAGTATTTGCCATTATTTTCCCAAACTGTTGGTTTGTGGAATGAATATTAGTTTCTTGGACTTCCGAATAATTTGTGGAAATTCCATCAATATTATCCTGGAGATTATTCTTTTTTAATGCGAGTCATTTATTTGTTTAATTAAATATACATTATATTTATTGGTACATTGGTAAAAATGATTTATTTTAATTTATGAATATATTTATTTGGAATTCATTTTTATGAACCAACAGTTAATCATTTATGAATTGAAAAATTTGTATAATGGACTAATAATTTATTTATTTAATTTTGTAAAAGTTGCTCTATAAAATTTAGTGATCATTAAAATAATTTTTTATTATGCAACAAAAACATTTTGCTTCATTTTTCTGTTAAGAATAACTTGAAAACATTTTTACATTGTTCTAGATTTTAAATGAAATATTTGTTGCCAGCTTAAACAGAATATTAGTGAAAAGAATTTTCAGAATGCTTCATTATTAAGAATCGTATATTTTTTATTTACAAAATATACCTATTTATACTCAAGGAAAATATGCTTTTGTTAACTTTTTTTGCATATGTTAAGAATTCAAAGATGTAAATATCTTAGTATCTTTTATTGGCAACTTTAAGGTATATTAGATTTGCAGTTGAGGATTGAAGGAAAATAAAGTGTGAAAAAATGTATAAAAACTTGAAGTAGTAAAACATAAATAGGTATGAAAGGGTTACGAAAGGACGCGATAGAAATATGTTTCTATGTATATGTAGTATAAAATAGGAAAAAGTAGCACGTACTATTATATGCTATAAGCGTAATATCTACTTGAAATGTTTGAGATTTAGCCTTTACAAATCACATATTTGTGAATCGTAAAACGGATTTTCTCTATTTATTTCAAGTTGGAAAATTCACTCTAAACAGACTTTTTGAAAAGCTTTACATTTAAATGTTCTCTAACGTTTTTGAAAAAAATATAATTTATTTAAGTATTGATTTTTACATTAATTTGTTTTTTAATTTTATTCTTCAACAGATTGTATTTTTTTAAATTCTTAAATAGAACATTAGATGTCAAGACCATTCTTGTGATAAATAATTATTATAAAAAAATTTATTTTCTGAAATTTATTTTAGTAATATTGCTTGAAGCCCAAGGGAATATTTTCAAGCTCAGCGAGGTGAAGGCTTTTTAAAAACGACAAGAAAAATAAGTAAAAGAAGCGAGGAAAATCGAAAATACTGAGAAGATGGACCTAGGGACCTAGGGACACTTGCAAAAGGAAATTGACTGCAAAAAAGGTACAGGAGTATACCGTCTTTTTACCATTATTATGTCTATGAAATATCAAAAAATATTTTACTAAAAATTTTTCATCTTTTTTTCAAGTCAACTTTTATCTACCTAGAATAATAAAATGCTTTTCGTTTAAACAAAACTGAACTTTTGACTGAAAAAATAAAAAAACTCTCTTTGCTTAAAGATATTTGGAAAATGTAAAAACATTTGAGTTAAACATATGTAACGCAGGAAAAATCTTTTTGAAGATAAAAAATTGTTAGATAAAATCTGGGAAATTAAACGGAAAAAGATGAATAAATAAAAGTGTTTAAAACTATTTAAAAATGAAAAAAAATACAAAAAATAGTTAAAAAAGAATGTAAAGCTTCAAAAGTTGGAAAATCTTGTGGCATATCCTCTCGAGAATTTTGGATGTCCAAGAGGATGAGTGAGGGTGCTAGGGGGTTAAAGAAAAGGGGCAGAGAAGCAAGAGGAATAAAAGACGAGATGTAGAAAGAAACATGGCACTTGGTGGTGGGTGCGCAGGGCGTATTAAATGGTGGTGCTTTCGTTCTTTTACGACGGATTTGCGCGGACAAAGCCTGAACTCGTTCCAGTGAGGAAGCGACCCATAAATTGCAGTCAAGAAATTCTTGTGGGAATGTTGGCTTGTAGTATTTTCGTTTTCAGACAAAAGATACCATCTTAGCTTGCCTGTCCATCAGCAAGTGAAGCTGGAATATTTCAACTCTTCAAAGTACCTTTTTAGGCTGTTTTAATTCTTATAAGTATTACCTTTTATACCAAATAAATGAAACTCTAAATCTCAACAATAAATATAGTTAATTTTTTCGCATTTATAGCTATTAAAATCTTCAAATGGATATTGAAATTTTTTTTCATAAAATGTTCTTTTCTTTGAAGTAAGTACTTGTATTGTTATTTAAAAAATTTTCAACTTATTCATTATTAGAAAAGTTCTTATTATCATTCTTAAATTATTTTTTTAGTTGAAATTTATTGATTATCTTTAAGACTTTTTCAGTGTGAATAGCTTGAAACAATTTTTCTTTATTAATGCAAAAATATAAATTATTATTCAATTATTTTATCTACTTGAAATTATTCAATGTTTGTCAACCAAAATATTTCCATATTGCTTGTTATTTCATCAACATATATGTATATTATACTATACTACGTATTTTCTTATTGGAAAATTATTAATAATCATCTTAATAATTGTCACCAAGTTATAAGACTTTCAAAAAATTTAGTTATTGAACTGAATTTAAAGGTATTATGGGAATAGCTTTAGAATTGACTGGAACTCTAATACAAATCCAAATGGGGCAGTCAACCGCAAGAATGTTGATCGATTAGTATCTGGATGATATTGAGTTTGTGGACCACAAACGAGGAACAGGGGTGGCAGATTCTAGGTCAAACCAGGTGAATTGGACTGTTCGTTCAAGCGTCTAACCAACTGGAATTGCACAGCAACGATGTAGGAATACTGAACTTGTTATTCTGTAGCCGACGTTGACGTAAATTTCGTTATAACTTTGCTTTCGTTTACATTCGTCCTTTTCTGCTTGGCACTATATGTATAATTTCATCTATTTAATAAGTGAAAGACTTCACGTCAGTTAATATTACACTCAGATATTTAGTTTAACATTGTAATTAAATTGTCAAAATTTTACATGTTTACATTGATTTGAAAAGGATGGTTTAAATTATCAACATATTTCATTACAAATATTTATTCAAATATGTTTCATTTTATTGGAAATAAAGCTTACTCTCCAAAAATAACTTGGTGAATATTCTTTGTTCCAAAGTAGTTTTCATTCATTCATTTGTAGTTAGCATACATTGCTGGGATGTTGCTACACTGATAATATCAAAGTTTCTGTTGTATTTAAAATCAGTAATAACTCGTTTGAAATAACTCTTTTATATTATTACCAATTATATAAAATCATGTATTAATTAATTTCAGAATTAATTTCAATATGACATAGACTGATCCATCAAAAGTTTGATCCATTATTTTAATAAATTTTATCATTTCTAGATAAGCTAAAGCTAGAACATAGTTAGTTGTAAATAATAATAATTAGAAGTTGAACCAATGTTTCAGATTAAGCAAGTAAATTAAGCTGAAGAGATTTAGAAATGCTGAGGATTGATTAATATGTATCTTCTAATGGAATATTAAGTGAGATTTAAAATTATTTCTCAACATTTAATTTTATGTCAAAATCTATCACATGCACAGAAAAAATTATCTGTAACAGCAACAGATTTTCGGTTTGTTACTATTACATTTTTTTATGTAATCTGAACAGAAAAATTTGTAGGTGTTACTACTTTAGCTTGTAATTACAACAATAATCTATAGAGAGTAGAAAAAAGATTTTCTGATCAAATGAAAGTTCATAACAATGATCATTTGAATGTTTAATGTTCTATACGCCTGATAATTTTTGATGTTTTATGTCAAGTTAACTAGAAATTGACATTCGTAACTCTTTTTTACGGTATCGACACAACTTTTAAAAAAATTATTTTCACATGTTTGTGATTTCCACAGTAGGATATTTTTTTTAACCAAAAAAAGGGATTGAAAAACGACACATATTCTGCCAGTTGAGTTCTGTAATTGTTTCCTTGAAATAACAAAAAATCGTGTAACTTCACAAGAGAAGTTTCAAATGTCATTTAAACGATAGTAATTCTCGCCTTTCGGTTGATATGAAAATGAGTACAATGGACACAAAAATCAATCGAAATATTTTGAAGATATTGTAAAAAATTCGTTATGAATGTTATTAAATTTAGAGAAAACTATTTAGTATTATTGATAAAAATAAAATATTTGTAGCAAAATTGTTGATTCTTAATTTTATAAATTTTATGGTTTTCTACAATACTCTAATTATTATAATATTCATAATTAAATAAAAATAGCATTCATAAGACGTTTCAGATACTGGAATATGGATTAATCAGACTGGTTTGATAGTAAATATGCATAATAACCTTGTAAACAATAATTCTACTGATGATTGTATTTATATTTGCAACAGCTTTTTTTTATAATTACAGACTAAAGTTGTAACACCTACAAATTTTTCTGTCAAGACTACAGAAAAAAAAATATGTCATAATAACAAACCGAAAATCTGTTGCTATTACAGATATTGCGTGTACTTCCGATTAAGTGTCACCTCTGAACAGGATGAAACTTTAGGCATTAGCTGACCTTGATGGAACATGAAAAACTTCCAAAGGATTTTTGGCGTAAATGCCAAAATCTATATATTGATGCAGTTTGAACTGAACTACAATCAGCTGACTCTGAGATAAACTTCTGATTAGGTGCCACTCTCGATTTCGACCAAAATTGTTTGACGAGTTTACCTTAATTAGTGATAAATTTTTTTCCGTGCGATTGTTTATTAATATATCTTTTCCACTGTTAATATCAACAGTTTGGTCTATAATCTTCTCTGAAAATATGAAGAAGCTGTTTTACTGAATTAATCCTTCGTTATTTTTGCTAAATGAATTTCATAATTAAAAATCCATTAAAAGTGGTTAAATCATAATAACGAATTAAGACTAAATTCAGAATTAAAGGAATATTGATGAAATGATATAAAAAATATAGGGCACAGCTTGGTTTATTCGGTATAAAACTGCGTGGGAAATAGCAGAGTATGGTGATAGTGTAAAGTGTAAAGTGCCCATTCAATCGGCTGACACATCCGGATGGTCCTGTCCCGGTAAAATGGCTGACCACAGAGAGTTCCGGCTTAGGGGAAGTGTTTGAATTGATTCAATTTCGATTTGATTTTGGTTTCGATGCCAATCCTCATTCTCTAGCTTTGATGATGAATTTACGTAGTAATCTCTCTAGCTTCCTATCACTTTTTATCACTACATTTACTTGATAACTCCCTTTCATGTTGGAATAAATTTATATATTTTTTGCTCATTTATTTTTACTTTTGAAGTGACAAGAAATTTTACTAACAGTTCAAATAATTTTATCTAAAATAAAATTAAATAAATTTAATTGTATTGTATTATTAAAACATAAATTGAATTCTAATTATTAAACATTAAAAAGCTCATGAAATTCAAGTAGAGATGCATTAAATAGAGCTTTATTGAATTTGAACTGAAATACAGTGTAAGCTATTTCCAGCTTCTTATTCCTTTTATCTGCACATGACATTCAATGCATTCTATATACAAACATGCACTTTCACTTAAGGAGCAACGTTCTAATTGCAAATACACGAGAAATTATAATGAGAACCGAGTAAAATTACTAGCAAGATTCTGCAGAAGAAAACGTCATGAATAAGATATAAGGTATTCGATTTTTAGAGAAAAAAAGACTCGAAAAGAATAAAAGTGCTATTCAATAGTATTTTTATTAATTAAAAGTTTTTGTGATTAATTAGTTAATTTTAATGAATTTATCGAATATTTAATTAAAGCTTCACTGACTTCAGAAGAGAAATTATAGGATGCACATGCAGCAGCATCTGTTAAAATCAGAGGGAAATAATTTTGTAATAAACTAATGTATATAGAAACGACGAGAAATATATACACGTACACGTATACATTTAGGATAAGAAAAGTTAAAGCAAACTTGTGCTAAAGTTGTTGGAGCCTAGTTTTGCAGAGTGGCTCTGGAAAGACGTAAATGCAGTGTGTATACATATATAAGAACATAAAAAAAATGTCGATCGTTCTTATGGAAATGCTATTTATGCAAAAAGCTCTAAAACTTTATCTTTCAAGATTGATTGGATACTTGTTAATATTTCATAAACAAATTGTAGAGTCAATTTTGTTAAATTCACTTACATACTTATTTGAAAAATTAATTTGTTATGTAACTTTCCATTCTAAATATTTAATGTCCTAGTTTTTAAACTGGCGCAGTTTGAGAGAATATTTTTTTAATTAAATAATTATTTTATCAGTAGTTTTATATTTGGTTGAAACAAGAGAATTATTACTTGCACTGGTGCACGAAACTCTTATATCTAAAAGTAAAGCATGAGATTGCTGCTATAAAAATTAAATAATCAATATGTAATGCAGAGTGGTAGCAAATGTTGATGTAATTAATATAACTGGTTTTCACGGTGGTAAATACATATAAAAAGTTTTGATTATTTATATAACCATTAATAAACTGTATTGAATACGTAATTGTTATAACTTTTATCAAATTTCAATCCAAATGCATATAGAATTGTTATACAAACTTTTGCTGTGTTTCATTCTTTTTTAATTATATTACTGCTGGTGTTTTGTTCGTAATGTTTAAAAAAATCATAATTTAACTATTACCTCAACTACCTGCAAAAAATATAAATTCAGGTTTAGACGTAAGAAGTAGGTTATTAGTTTGGTGAACGAAAATTCACTCTTACTTTGTGGTGGGAATGGAAGTGTGGTCTACCAAAGTGGTAACCTATTATTAATATATTATCTAAACAATACATAATAGTATTTTACTTCCTGATGCTGCGATTTATTTAAAAAAGTTTTAATTCATTTAGTTTTAGAAATTTTTATGCTATCTGAGTTTTTAACATAGTAACATGCAGCTTTCAAAAATTCGTGATAAACTTTATTATAATACGAGTAGATTAGTTTTGGCCGTGTTTATTTTTTTAAGTCAATAAGTAAGTTTGTAATTTTTTCAATTGCATAACGTTATTTAAAAAATAATCTCATTAATTTGAACCAATGTTTATCAAAGTTATTGATAACAAGTTGACAAATCAACTTTATGCGTAAATAAAATGAAAAGAAATTTTACATAATTGTAATGCCGCTCAATTTATTGTTCAATAAATCAATAAAAAAATATGTCAGAATTTTTGTAATATACTGTTTTGAAAACGTGCAGAGGAAACAGATCGCAGAAGTAGACACGAAAAAGGCAGCATCAGTCAAGAGTCGAAGACTGCTGCATCATCCCCTGGAGAGACGTCCGGTGCTTCCCAGTTGGTATCCAAGGATTGTCTAGGTGATGATAAAAAGAAGTATGGTCTCTTCCTAGTGAGATAAAACAGCTGACGTAAGACCCAGAGATGCCAGAAAGTGTCGTCTCCGGAGGGAAAGTGTTTGCACATTTACTACCGAGTTTTCTTAGGTGTGAAAGGAGAAGAAAGTATGACAAACTTGAAAAGTGATAAATTTCTTAAGAACTTGGTAAAAAAGTCGTCGTCATTATTGTCTCCTGTCTTGTTCCTCTTTGTACCTTTTTGTATATCTTCTTTTTTAAATCTTTACCAAAATCTTTTTCATCATATTTCTTCAAAACTTTAACAATTGAATTTTTTAAGCTCCTTCAATATAGTATTTTTTCCATTAATCAACAATCATAAAAAATCATACAAAAATATTTGATTATTTTTAAAAAAAAACACCACTTGGAATGCATCTGAAATTTTGTTACTCATTCTCAATGATCACTCTTTATTTTTAACTCTAGAGTTCGGTAAAAAATGTATTAAAAAGTTTTTCTCCTGCAGGTTGAATTTCAAATTATCTAACTGATACCTAGTCTGTCAACAACCTATAAGACTCTTTAAAAATTCGAAATTAGAAATTTTTTTTTACTGAATAAGGGATTTAAAAAAAAAATATGAAAAAGCTCTCTTATTCAAGATATTCTATCAAATGTTGAAAAATTTCATCAAAGTACAACTGAATGAACCTCCGCAAATTTGATTTCCCAAGGTAATATCTGTGATTACAACACAAGACTCTTTGGACGTGGTTTATTTGATATTTCCAGTTTTCCAAGCAATTTTCTAGTGCAATAAAGATTCTGTTTTATTTTCTTTTCAAACAATTGCTCCTTCGCTTTAATGTTGTTGTTATTTTGAATTGTATAACAGAATGTTTTTTATTTTTCCTCCTGTCTTCAACACTCACTTGACCAGTAAAAAATGATATAAAAAAATAACCAACCATTATGTAATAAAAAATTGGACGAATTTATTTAATATTTTGTTAAGGTTTACTTCTGTGAAACAAACAGAGTATTATTGAAAATAAGTGGAATGGCAAACTAGAGAAGAATAGGAACAATGCGAAAAGGTTAGCGATTCGAATTTAAAAGGAATGCCTGTCTCAAGATAGGTACACTCTATAGGTATAGAGGTAGACAATAGGAAGGAGGAAAGAACATTGGAGGAATAAGAAGAAGACTACGTTTATCGCTGACAGTAAAACTTACGTTCTTTGATATTGGATTTCATTCGATCGATCTTGTAAAACTATTCTTAACAGCCTATTTTTTAACTAAAGTAGAATAAAGCTATCTCCAAATATTATAGCTGTTATTTAATATTTTTAAAAATTATTTAAACTTGAAAAATTCGATTAATTTGTTGAAATATATCGCAATGATGTTGAGATTGTTTAATAATTTCCTGACTTTCGATACTTGAATTTAACTTACAGTTGCTTGCACTGCATCGTAGTGTGTATCAAGGAGTTTGTTATTCAGAGCGTTCGATATCTCGTTTTGACGATTTCAGGATTCTAAGCACGTCTTCTGGTTATCGTTAGTGCCTGAGGAATGTTTTTTTCGTCGGATCATCTAACCGAAGAGTGAAATGCATCTTTCTTGTCAATCTCACATGGTAACCATTGCCTACTTGTAGTAATCATTCATTTTCTTCCAAAATAATTTTTAAATAATTAATTAGAGGATTTTTTTTTGTTATTTAAAACGAGATGCTGATGGTGTTGGAAAGAAATTACTTTGAGAAAATGGAATTTGTTGATTGCAGTAATAATGTTCATTTTTTGTGCTGAATCTAAAGATTACACAGTGTATTTTCCAGACCATTATAATTGTGATAGTTAACAGAAAAAAGCTTTAATGTATTGTCATTCACTAATACGATGAGAAAAGGACGCCCGTAAAGGATTAGCGAGAACATCAGCGTCAAGAATAATGGATTATCAGACGTGGTGGAAATTAGTAAGTGGCTTCAGGTAATTGCGCGAAACCAACATGCTCTATGTCCTTTTCCAATCCCTTTTCTATTCTTTTTTCTTTCTCTTTAACTCCTGCTCTATACCTCCTACCATCCTATACACGTCTGTCAGCGGATCCAGTTAAGCCAGCTCGAGAAAAGCGTCGACATGACGGAATAATTTGCGGCTCCGTTCTTTCATTCCCTCAGGTGACTTTGAGGCTTGACTAGGAAAAAAAATGTCAAGAAAAAAAAATCCATCGTCCAAAGTCACAAATCCTAGTTCAAAGGATCATAGAAAAGGAATAAAAAATTCTTAAGTAGAATTTAATAGAATTCCCTTTCAAGTTGGATTTGATTTTTTATTATTTTCAGATTAAATAATTTATAATCTTCTATCAGTGACATACACTTTAAACTGCTTATCCCGAACATCTGTTTGCATGAGGACACATTTTTATGAAAGAGAACATTTTATCTATCCTACATACAAAAAAAAAAAATTATGATAATAAAAATGTCTTTCAGGATTAGCAGAAAAAAATTTTAATTTGTGATAAAATTTTATTCAATCATACGTTGTCACTAAAAAAAATGCAAGAAGAACAAAAATAGTTGCTACTACATTATTAACTATTATGTTCTAATTTTCTAGAATAATAAACAAAAACTAGTAATAAACAGTAACTAGTGTATACTAGTTACTGTTTTGTAATTACAAGCACAATTTAAGGGAATTTTTATAATTTATTATTTTCTTTTTTTTTAAATAATTATGAATTTTTTATCAAAAAAAAATTGTAATTTGCGATAAAATTTTATTCAATAATACATTGTCAATAAGAAAGAATGCAAAAAGAACAAAAAATGGTATAGGTCGATTATCACATGCTATCGAATGAAAAAAAAGTTCATTTGTTCCTTGTTCCAATATCATTTTAACTTGTTGCACATTTAATTCAGCAAATAGCACAATGAAGATTATCAGAAGGTACCAATTCCTCGATGTAATAAAAGAATTTAAAAAAAAAAATAATAAAAAGAGTAAATGTGAGTAACATATTTCAAATGTTTGAAGATACTAAGAAAGTTTCAAATCCTACACTTATTCAATGGATCATCAATAATGATCATTAATCTTCCGACAACAGTTTTCCTGATTCAACATAAATTTTATGGAAATTTTATGAAAACAAAACAAGTTTGAATCAAATAATGGAAAAAAGGACAAAACAATGAACAAGCGAACCAAAAGAGTAGTGGAGAGCTACTAGCAAAAAGAGAGATAGATAGATAAGTAAAAAAAGAATGGCTAGGACGATGAGGGAAAAATGTAATATATACTAGATAGAATAGACCAACATGTATAACGATTATTTGTTTACTCTTGTCGTGCATTTAGTGGATACAATGACAGGGAGTGCTAGCATCAATATTGTCAATGTAAACTTGACTATTTTAACTAATACTGTCAAGTCCTTGCTTACATTGTTCATGATTATTTCTCTTAAACAACTAGCTCTCCTTTATTTAACTTTTTTTTCGTCTATCAAACATTTCTGCTCAACTGTGTTTATAAAAATAAACATTGTAGCTGTTCATAGTAAATATATTTTTTTTACCTAATGTTTATCGAAGTCAAATTATTCTACTTAAAAATGAGAATGAAAAACTGTTCATTTGGTAAAAGTTGTTCAAAAATTTCTGTTTTAATTGTTATTTAATAGTAATACTGAAGTAATGTCATGAATTTATCAATAATCATGTCTATTGGTTATACCGATATCAAAAAGTCTATAAAGTAACTTAATTTATCAGACTTATGTGTTTTCCAATGACTATCATGAATGTGTTTATCAGTAACTGGTCGAATACAGAACCCTTTTACATTAATTTTCTTTCTAATAGGTCCATTTTGAAAATTTTCTTTGTAAGTAAGAAAATAAAAACGATCATCATATTTCTTAGCATAAAGTGGTGAAGTTGACCAGCTAAATCCTTCGTTTGTATTTAAACTGGACTTTGCTTCAGCTACAGGTGATACTAAATTACCCTCTGTAGGGTTTACATAAAATTGATCAACTATATTTTGAGTGGCAGTTGCATGTGCGATACTACTACTTCTAATGAAGCTCCATGATCCATCAGCATAACCAAACAGGCGTGGAATGAATGCTGATTTAGGTAAAATAGTCACACTGAGAAAATTATTTTCACCGACATCGATAGCAAATTGTTTATACTCAATATTCAAAGTATCATAGAATTTCTTATTTTCATTACAAGGGCTAATTATGTATGTGAATCTTTGAGGATTAACACCTACACCATCATCTTCAACAATAATCTTATCCCATTTAAGTGCTAATACTCCATCAGGACCAAAATCACCTTGAAGCAATCTATTGTCAGGACTACGCCTAAAAGGTATACCCCAATCACGTTCTCTAGTAGCACAAAATACAGTAGCATCATTTCCAGAAAAAGCATGGATTGCTTCAGCACCAGTATGTTGACCAGTTAGTGGACAAATGGAACATGGATCGATCAATTTATCTAGAGGTTTAATATTGGATGCAATATCTCGGTGATAATAATCATCAGCATCAATTAAATTATCTTTAAATTCTGGTGGGATTAAAATTGAAGTCCAGTTCATGACACTTGTTACTTTCTTTGGAGTACATACTGGAAATTCAACATCATCATCTTCATTTTTGATACGAGTACTCTCTTCTTCTTTTTTACACACACATTCGATAGATTCAAATTTATTGTTAATATCATTAACTTTTCCATCACAGATAAAAGGAGTTTCACAAGCATCAAATAATTTTAAATTTCCAATATATCCTGGTCGATAACACACACATACTTTCATGTAGGAATTGTCTTCATTAGATTTTTTAATTAATGCCCAGTAACCATGAAATATATTACATCGATTGCTGAGATGATGGATATTCATGCAATATCCTTCATTGGGATCTTTATTTTTAATTGTAGTACTTCGAGAACGATCATTATTAAAGTGAACTTTAGTTGCTTTATCAAAATGTTCACAAACTGTGTTTGGATATTTACTACAAGAATTAACATCATCAATTTTGCACTTTTGTTTATATATTTCTGGTATATTTTCTGGAATATCAGGTAAATCTTTATCATCAGGAATAGGTTGGAATCGTGCTTTAGATGAAAATGGTTGTAAGTTGTATCGAGTTGATTCAGGATCTGTGTTTATTAGAGAACAAATAATTAAAACAAAAAAAGCCACAGCTACCATTGTGTACCACTTCATGCTGATTGACTATCTGCGAATTGTTTGAAATTACTTTTAAAATACCTTAACTTGTCTATTGATATTTTGTTTCTTCTAATATATGGTGGCAACAAATTAATTTCAATAATATAACATTTGACAATTACAATATTGTCATGTGCATATTAATGGTTTCTTATTCGAATGATGTATGAATATTTTACTTTGCTTTTTAACTTTCTAGAGTAAAAAACTTTAAAGATTAAATATTCATGTTATTTCAACCTTGTTGCATTAATTATTATACAGAACTGTAATTAATCATCACAGCAACCCTTTTCATATTTTTTTTTTCAAATTCACCCTTCAAAATATCTTCCAGTTTATTTGATAATTTGCTCTCTCACTGTTTCTCTCAAAACGTTGTTTTTACTCTACTATTATTTTTTCTTGTTCTAACTCTCTTTATTTTTATCCCTATAATTCATCCACCTCACCACTTTGAGGCTATTTTTCAATCTGGTCAACACCCTCAGTGCCCTCTTTTGTTATATCAACTTTATTACGTTTCAATGTAGCCTTTTTTCGTGACTATGTAGTGTATAGTGATAAGAAAAGCTGCCTGGCAGTGACTTTGAGATATTTTCTTTGAATCTTTATATATTGGTTTTCAAACGATTCATTAACTAATTCAAACTGTCAATTTTTAGGGTTTTTTATGAAGGAAAAAATAAAAAAATTCCGGATGAGTTCAATCTATATTTGTTTTCTCGGAAGTAAGGGTGAATAAAAAAATGTAAATGTCGATTCAGTAGATGCATTTGATTGCTCACTGATGTTGGGGGATTGAAAATGATGAGTCAGAGAAAAAAAGTGAATTTTTTGTCTTCTGAATTGAGACGAGAGTAAGTTAAATTTCATCATTGAGGGGGTGTCGCAGCACAGTTTATGACCGACAGCTATGTCGGATCTATGCCTCGACGATTTCAATTTCGATATCTGTAAGATAATGGTACAATTCGTCGAGCTATTCGCCTTGCCGGAAGCGAATGAATTACAAGCAACAAGCCTGAGGGTAAGTATTGAAGATATAAACCTAGGGGTTGAGATTATAGTTGCTGCGAGTTATTGAATCAGGAACATGTCCATACAAAAAGCTCGTATTATACCGTTGTAAAATTGACATTTGCTTCAATGGAGTGTAATAATCTTAGTGGAATATTTTCAGATGATTCCGGATTTAATTAAAATACCGACCAGATATAAATATACGATCTCTACCGAAAGAAATTAAATCCCTGATGGAGTACTAACTGGTATTAATTTTGATTGAGATCTTTTTATTTGATGTGAACTTCCTCTATGTTAATTTCTTAATTATTTAATTGTTAAAAAAAGTAATGTGGGGAAAAATAATAAAATCATCAGCGAAGTAATAAATGTAATGTTGATGGTAATTGGTATAGCATTTCCCTGGCAGATTTTAGTCTTAAAAAATTTTTTGCGATTTCATGGGCTATGAAGCAGAAAATGGAAGACATAATACACCCGTCACAATTTTACATTCGAGAGGATAATCTTATCCGTTGAGGAATAAGGTGCGTGGGATCCGATCGTCGTGGTTGGCATTGACATTCAATTTGCCAGTAGGAGTGTCGTGGGGTGAGTTTGCTTCAACTATGTAAGGATGAGGTAATCCCTAAGGGCATTGAGTGGAGAGTGGACGTTGTCGCAATTTATTTAATCCACCTATGTTAAGAGTTTTAACAGATTCTTCATGATATTATAATAAAAAATAACTTAGAAGAATAGACACAGGGGAAAAAGAGTCAAGTGGAACGCTTGAAGAAATGTTTGCATTAATCCATTGAAAATTATCAACATTTGATAATATATTAGTAAATTTTTTGATTTACGTTTATTCTTCATGTTCTATTCTACCCCATCCCCCTATTTATATCCACAGAACATTATTGGCTATGTCTCATTATAACAAATCTTCAACTGATTTGAAATTCATTTTTGAATAAAAAAACTTTTTTATCAATTTTATTCACCATCCAAATGGCTTGGATGTACAAAAAAAAAGATCTATAAATGGTGAAAAAAAGTGTGAATAAAATGATTTGAATAAAAAAAAATTTCACCAACTGTGAAAAAAAGAGACAAACAGACAGATCTGGTAGTTTTAGTGACTGAAGAATAGCTGGAATGAAGAGCAAGAAATTCTAGATGATGCCACTCTGGTGCATTAGAGGTGACTGGAGAGGAAAAGGATGCTAGCTGGACGCAGTGGATGAGAAAATAATATTTGTCAACGAAGCACAGACTCAGATGATATCAAAGCAAAACAAATCATATTCTCACCGAGTCAGTAGATCTTTTTATTGTATTTTTTTATTGAGTTATTTTCTTGCCATCTATTCAAAGGATCTTTGCTATATTAATTCAACAAATGAATGAAAAATTGGTTCATTCAAACTTTATAATCAATTACATTATTAAATTTATATTAATAATAATTCAACCTACTTTATTTACTGATGAAGCCATTATGTTTATGGGTATCTGATGAATAATAAAATATTCCTGTCCATCAGTTTTTATTATTTCTGTATAAATATATTTTTAAAAATATTTTATTATTATAAAAACCCATTAAAAAGGGTAAAAAAGCTTCAATTAAGTGTTGAAAAACAGTAAAAAGCTTCCTTTAAAAGTATTATAGCAGTAAGATAATAAACCGATGAAGAAACATAAATGTAATATTTTGATATCCTTTTCATAAATTAGTTGAGGCTAAAAGCGCAACTGAATGTGAAGATAAAAGGTATATAGCACTCTTTATCTCTCTCTTTCACTTTGCCACAGTTTAAACCGTAAATTTGATTCGTTGTTTATGAAATTGAATTCGCGAATGGAATCGTTGAATGCTCGTATGGATTTGTCTTCCGGAAATAAAGCGTTTCGGCCCCTGTACATGAATACAGTGCGATGCAATTACCAGTGAACGAACCAGAGAATGAATACGATAGAGTTAACACTAGCACTTGCTTTACTTTAGTAGTATGACTATGTTATTCCTTTGTATGTTTAGATCAGTTTAAATTGAAACGAGCTTTCAGTGTTACTGAAATCTCTTCAAGTCTTCTAACTATTCTGTAATCATGACATGTAGGCATCTCTGATACTCTTTTCTTCTTTTGTAGTTAAACAAAACAACAAAGATTTCTTCAAAATTAAATTAAATTAATACATCAGAATCTACTCCTTGGTCAAGGGTCTTTTTTATTTGCTACAAATGTTTATTATAGAACTAGCTTTAATTAATGTTTTTTATACTTCACATATTTCTTTCATTAGGTATTATATTCTTGTATGTAACAAATCTTGATAATGTAAAATTTCCTGAAAATAGTGAGTTTTTTGTATTAATATTATTCAAGAGATGCTTTGAAAAGAGTTCTGGATTTTTGTTTACTTTGTTTCATTTTTCATTTATTTTTGGAACGTCAGAGAGCTCTTTTATCAACTAATTATGGACAGAGTCGTTAGATACGTTGATTAAAAATAGGTCTAATTATGGCACAAGCATTTACATGAAAAAACATACATGAACATTTAATTAAATTTCTCCACTTTAACTAATCATTTTCTGAAACTAATGATAAGTTAAACATTGAAATAGTTATTCCTTAAATATAAGAAAAATGAATATAATCCACATAAGTAATCTAGTCTTATTCTTTTATCAAAAGAAGTTGAAATACTTTAGTGCTACAAAGTCTTTGTGAAAAATTCGAGTCAACAATCTTCCATTTCTTTAAGTTAGTGAATATTAGTTGTCTTTTTATCACACTGATGTGCATAGCTTTTATTATTAATTAAAATTTATGTGGCTTTGCATAGTTGCTTAAAGATTCAAAGTAATTGAAGATTTTCAACATAAAGACGATGTTTGAAAGCATTGGCCGTTGTATTTCCTTCAATATTTAGTCAGACTGGCAAACTCATCAAAACATTCCTAACCTAATGTATGTTTTAACAGTGTTGCTACCTCGTAATTGTGATAACATCCTTGGTTTTAGTCAGCCGTTGTTGGTAGAGTTATAGTAGTACAGTGTATATGTAGTTTGCAGCGTCTAACAATCTACTCTTGACTAGAGCCTTGCAGAACCTCAAACCTGAGTGTTACCTACTCCATATGAATCAGCAGAGCTTCAATATGGTTCCCTTAATGTTACAAGAATTTATGCATTCTGCTAATCTAACATTTAACCCCAACTTTTAGGTGTAACCACCCACAAACAGAGCTAATTAGAGGAGATTTAATAACCTAACGGCTCGGTGAACAGCCTGATTAATTTTCGTATATGTATAGGCATACACTTTATATGGAACATTAATTAATTTGACCATTCGAATTCATAATTACCGTATATTTGATAGAAAATAGTTTATTTCAACCGTGGCTTTGGAATAAAAATAAAATCATTGCTAGATCACATTTTTGCTCATTGATTTATCAGTGATGTCATGTAGCATTGAATTGAAAAGCCAGTCGTTCAAAAATGAGATAAGTTTTTAAATTTTTATTCAAAGGTTTAGGAAGTTGTGATTAATTTATTTCCCAAATGATATAATTGAACTTATTCTTTTCAAATATCTACTAGTTTGAAATAATCATCCAATATTTGATAAGCTAACTATCAACTTAGTTGAGTTGTTTACTCAGATTGATTTATTCTAAATGCTTTCAGTTGTCATTGTTTTTTTTTTTCGAATCAGCTTATTATTTCAATCAAATTTTCTTTATTACAGAAGCAAATTAATTATTAGTCAATAATCTGCCCAGTCATCAGCTATCAAGGATTGCTAGACGTTATGATATTCATTAAATCGAACATATCCTATTACAAAATTAAGCCAGTTTATAAACTGAATAATCGATTTCATATTACATCATTTTGAATCCACTTGAAATAACAATTGTTTATACCGAATATTTAAAAAATTTCAAATAAGCTTTTCAGTTTCACCAACTTTACAAACCACCTGTAAACTGTATGACTTTTAAAGTGATATGATATTTTTCAAGTTGAATCTAAGTAAAAAATAACGATTTTCTTGATGGAAGATAGACAAAAATAGGTGACGTGTGTATGGAATTTTATCTCGTCAACTTTTCAAGAGATAAATATACAAACAAGATAGAAAGCGATGGGTATGCAAACTCTAAGAGAAAAGCACCATCTGTGGAACGCATAAGACATAGGACAAGTTTTCTCTCTCGAGTCGAAGTCTCCCCTAGGTGCAGGTGAAGAGAAACAGACAAGCACGGGTATACAAGAACTAGAATGTTGAGAAGTATATTTGTAAACATACATGCCACCACCAACGAGCGATGTCGTTGTAAATCCCTTTACATTAATATTAATGTTTCTTTGGCTTGTACCTGTGGTTTCTATTTCGAAAAATACATAATACTTGCACTGACTTCGATCATATTATATACGTATATTCTAACATATGAAACATGTGTCACCAAAATTGGTATCTTAATTTAATAGTTTCCAATAGTTTATTTATTTATCAAAGAGTTTTTAAAATATGAATTTATTGAAATGATTATTTAATGAAAATTTTATCAAACTTATGCTAATCTGGTCTGAGTACAGGTTCAATCAAAAAACTTAAATCAGTTCAACAACGATCATATCAGTATAGCTGGAAGCCAATGCTTGCATTCCTCTGATCTAGAATGGAATCGATACAACCATGATCGTAACTCGTGTGGAAGAAGTACTCGTTGTCCTAAAGCTGGAATTAATTGATAGTGATCAGATCGAACAACCAAAGGGCTATATCCTAAACCTAAGGTCATGAAGGATTAGCTCGAATTCATGTTCATGTATGTGTTACAAACAGTGGAATGTCAGAAATAATTGTACTCCTCTGTTTGTTGTGGCTTCACGAGGTACATACTATTTTGAAGCACATTAACTTGAAATCATAAAACAAGTAGAGATCTAACCCAACACCCTACCTACTTGACTCTCATTTCAATTGAATTTCGATTGAGAGACTATTTTAACTACTGCATTCAGTTTATAATGCCTGCTGCAGATATGTAAAATTATATTCAACAGCTTTTTAATTATAATCGATTGAGCTAAAACAGATGTCATTCATCAATGACATTATAATGAGGTGTTATGAGTGCAACAAGTATAAAATTAGAGTTTAATTGAAGATTATCATAACGTTGAAGTTACTAGATGCGTTACTTGAAGTACTATAAATAATTTATTTTACTCAATAAAATTGGCGATGAATCAGTCTATAAGTGAACTTTGATCCTAAAGTACTGTTTTTATAAAAAGAAACAATTTACAATATTTCGTCATTTTTCATTAAGAATAATTGACTAATAATTAATTGATTTACTATTTTAATAAAAGTCGGCTTCATTTGTAATTACAATGTTTTAATTTAATGATTAATTATGATGTAAAAGTTTTATCATTTTCAACTCAAAAAAAAAAAAATTTTTTTACCTGGAATTTCAATGCTCGATAATTTTAACAGTGAACTCCTGTCCACTTGTTTCAGATGTTACGCCATAAAACTTTTTTAATATATCACAATATTTACTCCAAAACTTATTATTTACTCCAAAATCTACTATTTTACTCCAAAACTTATTATTTACTCCAAAATCTACTATTCTACTCCAAAATTTATTATTTACTCCAAAACTTATTATTTACTTCAAAATTTATTATTTACTCCAAAATCTACTAACAAATATCACATCAGTTTACTGTTTTATAATTTTCTCCATAGTTTATCTTTATACTTAATATTTTAAATATTAGAAAAATATACTGAACTACGTAAAAATTCTAAAGGAAATTGTTTTCTTTTTTTCTTTAGTAACGTGTTTTAGTACTCCATTACTTAGTAACGTACACGAAATACATCGCTATAATTACAATAACATGTATTTACGTTTTAGCAACAATCAGAATGTATACAAAGTAAGATAAATTAATAGAATATGTTGTAAAAACGTATCGAAAGTTGTACATACTCGTTTTAACAACAATACATCGTCGGCCGGCACAGATAAGAGAGTTGTACGATAGAGGGAGAGACAAGCGCCTCGACGAAGGAAGGGAGAACGTTGTTGTGGTGAATCGAGTGCAGTTCTTCGCGATCTACCGTCCGGTTGACACGCACTTCAATGTAATTGTATTTGTACCATACTTTTTAAATTACAAATAAGCTAAATTCATTTTCTAATAATTTGTCTGTCATCTTTTATACTTTTTCTAACTATTTTTCATGAAAAACAACAATTAATTATTGTTATTACCGTAGATTGAACGGCAATTATTAATTTGTAATTGGATTATGACTGATTATAGGATATGATAAATTTATTACATTAAAGTGTGTTCAAAGAAGTGCTAGAATTTCAAATGAATAATTGTTAATGAAAACAATTTAAAATAGACATTTTTTAAGTGATAAAAGTTGCAAAGTTTTGTCGACTCTTACGCAGTTGCGGGCCGCAAGAGAGCGCAGTCGCTCGGACGACGTCGTACAAACTAGTCGTCTTCTCTCGTATTCTCGTTGCTTCTCTTGTGACTGTTTCACGCGATCAACGATCGAATGATTGCATTTAAATTCAATCAATGATAATTAATGGAAAATAATAAATAATAATTATTATTATAATTACAAAAGACAGCAACTGTGTTGTGAAAATTGTGAGTGAACAAATAAGTAAACTACGACTATTTATAAAATACATTTTTTAAATTAAAAAAAACTGTGAATAATCTGTGACAAAATGAAGTGCTGGAAAATGCCGGTATTTGGTGTGTTCCTGATTATTCTCCATGTTCTTGGAACTGTTCGCGGAATCACGGTGGACGAGAAAATGCGAGAGGATACTGATTTGTCTGAGGTAAGTTTTTTTTAGAGTCATTCGTTAGTATTCTAGTGTTATTTTGGTGAATGTATTCGATGAAAAGAGTTGTTTGATTAGCTTTGTTTGCTTCGTGCTACTGTTTATAATGATTTCCACTCGCTGGAATGTCTCGTCTGTTAGTCGAGGTCATGCTAGTAGCGAAGGACACGTACAAAATTGAAGTCAGGTCGACTGCAGAAATAAATCGAACGCGTTCTCCAGCGTCCTTGAACTTTAGGACGATGCAGCAACTATTCGGAGAAATTATTTTTGAACTTGAATTGTACTTTAGAATTGCTTTATATTTGTAGGAAAAGATTAATTCATCTAGGGATTAACATTTTTCTTGTTTATGATGAGAAATGAAATGAGCTATTGTTATTTATTTTCTATCAATCATAATACAAATTTGAATAATTATAAGCTTACTTGTCACACGATGATTTTTTTGTTTTCTTCTTGGTCAATGAACTATTAATAACTTAAATTACGTAATTCTGTGTCAACCAAATTTTTTAGTATTTATAGTGAAATTGAAGAATAATATTGGAGTAGTTTAAGTACTTTATTATTTTGGGATAAAAGAAGATATTTAAAAAAATTCTATGAATTAATTTGTTTTAAATTAAAAAAATTATATTTACTATTATTTTGGTTTATAACCTGTCAAATCAGATTAAACATTTTATTCGACAGCTGGTCATTCTTTTCTTCAACTATCAAAGTTTGATTTAAAATTCCAAAAGATACTGATATGATGTCTATATTTTTAACTCGTAAATTCCAGGATTATTTTCATGAGCCATAAAATAATATTTTATCTTTTGTGCTCTCGAATTCTCGCATTTTTCCGTTTAATTTTCAAGAATATACTTGAGAATGTCGACAGGTCACATTTTATGTAAAAATCTCATTTTTCTTATTATTAACACACATTTTATCCTTGATTTCAATTCATAAAATCATCTTATTATAATTGTTAATTAAATTAATATCGTAGCTAGTACATGAATAATGAATTTTAAGTATAGCTTTCTTTATTTATTTTTGTAATGATTTTTTTTTACGGATATTTACGGTGAATTAATGGATGAAAAAATGCTGGTGATGTGAACACATGAGTGACACACACACACGATTCATTAATCACCGATACAAAGAGTAGATGATTCTTTCGCATGACTCGGCGACTGTGTCACGCGCAAAAAATTCACTATCCCCCATCACTGTTTCCGGTCTTATAGTTTAACCACGATGCAGTCAAGTGTATGTAGTCTAAGGACGAAATACCACACCCAGTCACACCATTTTTCATTTTTTATCGTCTAATTCTATGTCTACTTTTTTCTTGGCTTCCTCTCTTATTCTTTAACAATAATCAAATGATAAATTTTACTAACATGAATGTTTGTCAATGGGACATCAATCGTACACTATTGTAAAAAATATTATAAATGCATTCGTTCATTTTGATTAATTAATTGATTATTAGTGATAATTAATCAAATTAGTCCTAATTAATCAATCGAGAAACTAATGTTCAAAGGTATATACTTATTCTAATAGACCTTTCATGTCATTATCATTTTTCAACTATTTTTAGTTAAATAATTGACGATTTTTATTTTCGTTGGTAAAAAATTGATTTATAAATGAGTTTTAAATCATTTAATCTTTTTAATTACTGTTAAGTTTTGTTATTGTTATAAATGAAGTCGAAATAGACAGGCAAAAAAATAAGTGAATCATTGATTCAAATGGTGGGATTAAATGAAATATATGTTGTGAAAAAAATGAGCATTCTTAAATGTTTTATTATTGAAACTAATTTAGAAAAAAACCATTAAAGTCGTATTGATAATGAAAAATGGCTAAAAGATGGAGTCTTTGTGGAAAATATCCCGCATGATACTTCAAGTTGTATTCAATTTATATATCATCCACATCCTCTCTATCCTCATCTCAATCCCATGGATATCTTTAACAATCGTTTTACTTCAGAGCTTCCGAGAAGCTGATGCTCCTTTATCTCTCATTGTTCTCTCTTGTTTCTGTTTCTCAAAAGAGAGATACACTCTATACGGGCGTTTAAATATAACAGATAATGAAATGTAACTTAGATTTACTTTCAATTGGGTTTAACTGTTCGCCTGAGCATGACTAAAAGACCGTTTTTTATTTTATCAATTGATTACAACTAAATTAATAAGATAATTAATGCTTAGAGACATTAATATGACTGGTAATGATTCGAATATCGAAAATAAAATGGCTTTTTGATGACCGCTAATTTTTGGTCCGGAAAATAAGAGAATAGCTCGTATGATGTAATCAATGGGGAAAAAATGTGTAAAAAAGTGGAAGATGAGAAAAAGAGTTTAAAACGTAATTCAGGGCAATCAGCGAGTTCGGGACAATTGACTCCAGCTTCGTGACGCAGCTGAACAATACTAATTGGTTAATTGAAGCGTGTCTATAGTTTTGTATTCAAGACTTGATATTTCTTTCATAATTGCTTCTATTTTTCCTCTTTTCCTCTCATTTTTTACTCTTAATCGTTCTTGCAGTGCTTATTGCTCGCTGTTGGTCTTGATTTATCACCGAACATTGAACTGGATGGTTGACTGTTACACATGGTGATTCTTTCTTGGCAACGAATATACCATTTTCATTTAAATAGTAACTATTTATTTAGCATGAGTTACGTTTGAAAAAGAGAAAAAGCTATTGTATTAGGTATAACTATATAAACAATTCATTTCCGTTTTTCCACCTGACCTAGATAGTAATATTTTTTGTTTTGTGGGATGGATCTGTATCCTTGGCCTTCATTTGATGCTTCGCTTAGTTTTATTTAAAATGAAAAGTGTTGGTTATTTTTTCTTTTAAATTAAAGTAATAATTTTCCTTTTAACTATTGATTTAAATTATTTTGTAGTTAATATTTTGGTATGAAATTAAGGTATTTGAAAACATCAATTTACTCGAAAAGTTCAAAAAAATTGGTTCAGGATGAAAAAATTCACTAAAATAGTATAGTAGTAATAAAACTCTATGATTCAATAAAATTTGTTGTATTGAAAAAATTTTTATAAAAAAAAGATTACGATTCATCAGTTAAAATAAAGCATAAATGTTTTCAATCCTTCTTTGAAGTTTATTCAAAAAAATGTTTTATCAATATTTTCGGTAAACTTTTCATTGAAATCAATTCAGTTATTATTCACTCAAAAAAAAAGAAAACTTCTGAATTTATTTAGCATTTGAAAAATGATCTTGATTTCTCGATACACTTCAAGGTGTACTCACTTGAAAGCATAAAAAGTAAATAAATAAATCAGTAAATAGACAAATGAACCAACAATGGAGTAGTTTTCATTTATCAAATTGACTTTTGTCCTATTTTCATTCTTATTTTTCAAGCAATTTGATTCCATCAATCACCATCTCTTCCTCTTTTTCATTTAATTTTCTATATCTGAAAGCAGAATACATGAACTTTGGATACGCATGTAAAGTTGATTTACTCACGAACAATAGTTTTAATCGATTTTGCGGAATATGCCAGCTGTCATTCCCAGATAATACAATTCTGGAGATATTGTCCTCCTCAAAGACAAGTAGACGTAATGTATTATAATACCTACGTATAAGCATCAACTTATATTTTTCATTGACTCATCTGCTTCTATTATTTGTGCTAAATTTTTTAAAAATGAATTTAATCATTTTCGCTTTGATTAAATATTCATCTCTTATTTTCGCACAGAAAAATTTTTAAAATAAAAAAGAAGAAAAATACGATTTTTTATCTCAATAAAAATTTAATAACACTATGATGCATAAAAGAACAATCAATTGAAGCAATTAACTTTGTTTATTAGGATTCTCAGCTTCCTCTTGTGCTGACTTTATTTGACATAGAGTTGATAGTAGAAATCGATAGTCGCAATAGCGTCAAATGTCCTCTCGAGATGACATTTGCAAGTGGAGTAGAGAGAATTTGCAACAGAAAGTGAGGCATGAGAGGAGAGCAGAGAATTGGAGTGAAGGTAAAAGAACCGGAAAGAAGATGGGTATTGAAGAAGAGTGAGGAACTTTATGTTCAGACTTTATTGACTGGAATACGACTGTTGAATCGTCTAGTTAACTATCACTGTTCATATCTCACTTTGATTCATAATTTTCCCTTTCCCTTCTTCACACTCATTTTCTCTATCTCAAGACCTCATCTTTTGTTACATCATGTCAGAGCATAAGCTTATGGGTTTCGATTTCATATCAGCTTAATCTGACCACATTCGCAGGAGTATCTTTTTTTTATCATTATGTAGATAGACATCATCTATTGCTATTACTTTAAACGAGATTTTTCTCATTGATAGGTGAACTCTCGAAACCTCAAAACCATAACAAAATAACCAAATAATATTTAAATATGTCAATAATATTATTTCTCTAAATAGTTGAACAACTTTTGAAAAATAACATTTATTATATAATATTAATTAAATTTTGAATGAAATCTTTCTGAGTATTCGAATAATAATCATCAAATACCAACTCATGGATAACGTCATTGTAAAACCGTTCATAACTGTGTGTGGTTGAAACAAAATTCACTTTTCAGAGAAAGCCGTCAAATATTTATGCATTTATTACAATTTGTGGTATAATTTATTGTTTGTTTATTTTACGAAACTAAAATTGATTGTAAAAACATCGAAGTAAATTTCAAAAGCTACAATTATATTAATATTCATTGAAAATTTATTTAATAGATAATAAATATTCAAAAATTACACAATTTACTTATTACACAATTCTATTTATCATAAAACCGTATAAAAAGTTTCAATAATTTTTACAAGTTCTTTATTCAAATGATTAATATGATAAAAAAAAAAAACATGAAAATACTTACATTTGAAATATCAATTACAATTCATTAATTTAATATTTCACATAGCTGATAATGGTGAAAAGTCAAAGCAAAATATTTCTTTGAAATAACAGACTCGTATGTATTTTATATATTTATATAAAACATCAAATGGTCAGTGAATGTATTCGGATTACATTACACAGTGTCAGCATACTGTTAAAGCTACGGGTGAGAATGAGCTATGATTGCTACTTCAATTGCAGCTCAATGACATCCTCTGTTAGCCATTAATCTATATATTAAACGTGCTACACATATAACAAAACGATATATGGTTATTTAAAACGTGCATGTAGGTGCTATAAACGAGGGCCATTAATTTATTCTATGCCAATGTACAGAATTTTTTTTTTAAATATCAATTTATTTATTTTTTCTTCATAATACTTGTTTTTAATTGAATTAATGAGTTATTTCAAATTTATTTCGATGGTAATATAAAATATTTTAATTAATCAAACAGGGATTTAATTTATAAAATTTCCTCTAGAAAATTATGTGGTGCTCATGACCTCTGAAACTATCGATTATCCCGCCAGAGGAGGAGACAAATATAATAAAAGAGGATTAATCTCTTTTGTTTGCTATTTAATTTTTTTTTCCTTACAATTAATTAAATTCAAGAATAAAAATAAATGAATAATTAATCAAATGAAGTATTTAATTTATTAAGCTCAGAAAAAATAATAAATAATTCAAGTGATGATGGGAAAATATTATGTTCATCCAGGCAGAAGAAAAGAAAAAATAAATAATAAATTGAAAATTTATTCTATCTTCTTGCTACGTGATCTCTTTAGTACGTTGTTAATTAATTTTTTTTTTGATTCATTTCATTATAATTCTGTGATAAACTGCGAACTGATTTGTTAGGATGTTCATTTTCTCATAATTGATGATAGAAGTGTATCACAAATTTATGTTTCAGTTTATTTTTCTAAAAGTGGTTAAAGAAAAATATTTTAGAGAAATAAAGGAATGCTGGGTGATGAACGAAAATTTACAGAATATGAATATAAACAAAGTTGCCATCTTTTATCTTCATATTAGATTCTACAGGAAAATAAGGCAGTTTGTAGATTCAAATATAGGTGACACTTTACAGTGACGTCTTCTTTCAAGAAAGAAAGATCGAAGCGATTTATATGCTAATCAAAACTACTCTTTTTCCTCTTTTTCCTTTGAATTACCATAACATCAATTTAACAATGTCTATCGATCATTTTAACCATCAACCCTTCTTTCTTTTCGTTCACTATAGGTTACCTATATACTTTGTACACTTATTCGTTCGTTTATTAGAAGAAGAAGGCATTTTAGTTTTCCATCACCATTACTGATATACTATATCATCACCATAAAATCAATCATCAGCGTTTGCATTTAATTTTCTTAGCAATTTCACTGTCAAAACAGTTCCAACTTGTAATAAAATTTATGCTTACTTATTATAATGTAGTCTGTGTTTTGAAAAAATTAATCTGAATTAATTTGACTTATTCATAATTTCTTGAAGTAAAAACTTCTCAGTAGTATTCTAATGCATCTTAAGTTTCAAGTATACTTCAAGATGAATTTGGTAACTCATGAATTGAATATTTGATTTTTAAAAAAGCTTTTGATGTTATAAATTATATCAAATGGTACGTAAACAGCAAAAATCTTATAAAAGGTATGGAATAAAAAACCCCAATAAATAAATAGTAATGAGTTGAGTCTGTGGTCCAAAATATTAATTCACATGTTGATAGAAAAAGTTACTCTTGTTTAGTTCTGTGTGCCCATAAAAGTCTTCAGTTTATTTCTTTTCATCCAATTTAATGTCTTCCATGAATCAAACTATCAAATCAACCTCATGAATTTTTAAAATAAATTATTCAACTAGGAACTTCTGGGACTAATCAATGGAAACCAGTAATCGAAAATCATCAATTTAATTCTTAATCAATTATACAACCTTACCAGCTCTATAATAATGGGCCTTTATCTGAACTTGACCCATGATTCCATCAAGATCACAATCACTAAAATCTAGATTCAAAATCAGCCCCATAGATCTAGATGCAACGTTGCTCCAACCATTCTGCTGGACCAGCATCTAATCTAAAACCCCTCCCTATCCGTTTTAGATCCTGATCTACAGGGTTCAGGCATGGATCATGAATTTCTGCCACATAAACAGAGGACAGAGAAGCAACACTGATGAGGTTAGGTCTAGATTGCACGCAGTTGGAAGCCGTTTATTCGCTCGTGCTAATCGATTAGCCATTGGATCAGTGAATCTTTGGTGGTGATGCTGGTTTCGTGATTGATGAATTATTACGGCGTCTGGTAAATGTTAGTTTCCAATCAGACCTTGTGATACTGAATGGAAATGCATTAATTCGTTACATGATTACAAAGTTACCCTTGGTTTATACTATTAATATGATCGTGTTATTGAAAAAAGAACTCTATCAAGTATCTGCTAATGAATGTAATAAATATTAAGCACACCTGAATTCAAATGTTTTATGAATGGCTATTAATTATTATCTTTGTGAATTATCTTTCATTATTGATTTATTATAATACTTTTGTTAAATAGAAGTTATTGTGGAATGAAACTCTTGTGGACGTATTAATGTACTAACAAAATTTTTATAATCAAAAAAATGTCAAAAGAGGGAAGCAAACTTTAATGTTTAATATAAATCCTCTTATTTTTTTGTAGTTTTGAACTTTTTCAGACTTTTTCAATAAAATCCTTGAATGTTGGTATAATATTAAACTCTCGAGGTTTTTCAAAATATCCTCAGTGCAGCCTTAGACTTGTTTGTCATCAAGTAAATGTTCTCGAACCAATAGTACACTTGCTTTTGCAGTGGAAGTTTGCCAGCCGATTTTAGACAGAAATCAAAGTTGAATATTTACTTCTACGGATGTTTCATTGTAGATCTTGAGAGTTTCAAGACAAGTATTCTTTGGCATTTGAATATTTTTCTAAACGACGATGCAGAATAGGTTGACGCTCTTATGTAGGTATGAGGGTGAATGAATTTTTTCTGAAAGTCAAAATGAAGTTTGCTTCATCATACACGTATGAAAGACGTACTTTTTTTTGCTAAAGCAAAACTCTATTTCTATTGTTATTGCTTGTTCTTTCACATAATCAACATGAGGACTTTAACTCAAGTATCTGTAGTCTCTAGGGTACATCACATGGTTAAAGATAAAGACTCTTTCGTTATGAAAGAAAACTTAAGGATATCGATCTTATAGCGTAAATTGTGTGCCATTCAGTGTAGTCTTAACAGAAATAATTTAGAAGTGTTACTATTTTAGTCTGTAACCGCGTCAAGTAATATTTTTTGTTCTTGATTGATTCTTAGGTAGATTCAAAGTAGTTCTATAATAGATCCATATACAGAGAAAATAAGTAAGGCTTGTAACACTTTCCTTAGCGAGAAATTTGTAATCAAATATATTTTAATAAACCGCAGCATAATTATATGTTTCAAAACATAATTATTAACAAAAATAAAAAGTGGTCGGAATTAGGAAGGTGGTCGGAGATAGGTCACTTTACGTTAAATGCAACAATAAAAAAATTGAGGTATATATTAATGTACAATTTCCAGTTGACATAAATTAAAATGGACTTGACGTGTAAAGGAATTTGTCCTTTACGGTAAAGTCGAACCGCATAAATATTTTGACTGGAAACGTAAAGTAAATTTTCCTGTCCAGGCTGACCGTCCCTATTTTTTCTCGCTTGTCTTATGACTACTACTAGAATTCCAGTCGCTCGCTTTTTTACTTTTTTCTCCGTACATAGATCTGCCTATAAACTGCTTATAGGGCAGTTTCAGGGGACAGTAGCTTTAGAGTTCATTATTTGTTTTGATTTCAAAATAAGCTTTCTATGCAACTGTCTTTATAGAACAAATCCTTTCTTAGAAAAGGCATGACCGGATCCGTCATCGCTTTATTCAGAAGTTGATTGGTTGTTAGAAGTAATGACGGGAAAGATTTTTAATTTGAAAATCAAATGAAATATAATTTTTCATGTTTATTCACGTATATGATTCGATGCTGAGCGTACGCATCGTGCCTGTACTCTGCTAGTATAATAAATTAAAGCTCCAATTTTTGTCTGATTTTCTTCCGATTACTTATTTATAACAAATTCAAATGTACGGATTTTATAAGAGTTATTTATTTTATTCTTTTAAGTCCATATTGTAAAAATACATCCTCAGATATTACTCCTGAGCAAATAATTGTCAGAGTGTAATTACAGAAGTTTAATAAAACGTACAGACGACTGATGGATGGAGAAAAAAAATATTTACTTACAGAAGGAAAAAAGAATGTATAGATAAGTAGTTGGGGCGGCAAAGATGGTATAAAAGCAAGGGTGAAATATCAGAGGGATACTTTCACGCATTAATTCTGTGACGAACCGGAAGTGATGACAGGAGATCCTGTCAAAGGTAAGTTTGTAAAAAACATCGATCTTTTTTTTAGAATGGTTGAAAAATCATGAGATATAGATATTGGTATGGATAAGAGTGAGCGGAGAATAAACTGAATAAGAAAAGCTACCAAGAAGAAAAGACTCTCGTGGGAGGGATGGAGACAATTCTTGCCAGAGGCGTCACACCAGAAATCTAGCCACCTAACCAATCTCAATGTTTTTTATTGTCTTTTCTTTTGCTTGCCTCATCACTTGCTATTCTCTCGTTTTTTCCCCTTTTTGATTCTCTTCGTAAATCGTCTTCTCAACTACTTGGTAAATATTATGGTCTTGTTGAATTATTTTCAAAGATGAAATTCAAAAGCACATTATTTACATACTTCAAGCATTCAATTTATTTATATTTATTTTATAATAATCATTTTTCTCATCGGTGTTTCATGATATATATTGGTGGCAGTGAGAGTCTCAAATTTAAAATGTAAAACAGATTTGACGATATTGAATTAATTTAATTATTTATTTTAAGTAATTTTGAAAAATTATTGTGGATGGAAAAATGGTCGACTATTTTATTTGTTCCATTTTTTTTGTGAGAAAATTGTAACAATAATTTCTACAATGATTAATGCTTGTTGTGCTATTGTTAACATTTTTTCTTTTTTTCTGTTTCAGGTAAGGATCATTAACTTTTTCTTTGTATTTTTGGTATCACTACAGCTCAGACACAAAGTTGAATCAATTCTGTGCTTTTTTTTTCATCTCATATATCAGAATTATTTCGTAGAATCAATTGGATTCCTTTGAACTTTGAACGATCAGTAATAGTAAGTTTTATCATTTTCTCTGTAATATTTTTTTTTACTGAAAAAAAAGAATTAACAAAGTTGAATAACGTTTGAAAAAATATAAAAATTATAAAAGAAAGTAAATAAAAGCTTTTATGATTAAAAGATAGTATTGAGACGGTAAGAATGATGATGGAAGAAAGCGAAAAAATAAAAAATGAGATTAAAAAAATTTTTGTAAAAGATTTAAAATCTATGAGTCATCGTGTCATACTTTTGTGAATCGGCAAAGATCATTAATTATATCACCTGGAGTGATACTTTTAATCATTAGTTTTTCCATTTTTGACAATTCAAAGCAAGTTTTTCCGAGTACAATATAAAGATGAATAGAACAGGATGCATCTGGTCCTGTGAAATTGGAATTACCGATTCGAAGGGTGAGTCTGCGTTTCTGATCCCTTGAGATCATAGGGAATTAGTTGGATATTATACACATTCGTAACTGCGGCTTGTGTAATGCCGAATTGATATTCCAGAACACATACGCGGTTTCTAAATTAATCATAAATTAATTTTGACCTTCCAATAATTGTTCAGATAACAAAAAAAATTTTTTCGATTTATATTATTGCATTGATCTCGACTTAGAATAGTCCATTTCTTTTTTAATTACTTTATTTAACAGTGAAATAATTGGATATTTTTTAAAATTATTATCAGTTATTCAGAAAATTGCATGTGTGATTGGATCCAATTATTGGACGAATAATCAACCAATAGATTGTTAAAAATAGAATTATAAATATTTCAATTAAAAATTCAATTTAGCAACTTTAACATTAAACAATAGTAAATGATTCATGACAAAAATTTTTTGAATCAGATGATAAAATGATGGTTTCAACATATTTAAAAATAGCTTTTTGTTTAAACATATGATATTACTTTGGTTTTCAATGCTTTGTTCGATATTTTGTAACTGGACCTATTGTGTGGGTGTCAGCAGTTGGACTGGATTATTTACTAATTCCTTCTCTCATTTCAGTAATTTTTAATGAAAAAACAATGACTATTATCTTAATTACACTTATTCTCATCAATTTCAAATGTTTTTTTTTTAAAATACCAATTCCATATTTGGAATATATTAAGAACCTATCAAAACATTTGTTCAATTTAAATGATTGTTTTTGAAGAAAAAATCCTGAAATGTGTTTAATCGGACATTTATTACTAAAATCAATATTCAATCCAGATTAATTTTTCAGTAAATATATCAGTTATTTATTTCTTATAAATTCTTTATAATTTTTTTCTTTCAACAAACAAACAAACTCCCCTCTTGATATTTAATGAAAACAAAAGAGTCCAGTTTAATTTAGAAAAATAGAGGCTTATATAAATAGGAATCGATAGCTTGAATACTAAGCTATCTTGCTTTCACTATCTATATATACAATAAAAAGTATCTACTGAAAGCTTTTTAATAATAACAAAATGAATGCCGAAATTTCTGACAATAAGCTTCGAAAACGTGACGTATTCTAAAAGACTGATATGGCTGAAGGGTAGAAATATTTGCTATCCACTTTATACAGTCTTTTCTCTTCTAACTTCCGGTCCTCCAAATTCCCCTTGAATTTAGATCCACCCCAGAATAGATTCACTACACCCTTCTTCATGGTTTTCTCGCACACTCACCGCACGCCTTCATCTGTATTCTCTGTTCCTCCTTTCGTCACGGCTCCTGTAATTTGTTCACTCACTGCCAACCCGCACCAGTCTGTGAGGAATATTACCCTCTTACCACAAAACCATTCTAAATCTACTGAATCGTTTCAGTATTATTGAAACGACGGTTAATAAGTATTCTCGTTAGTCTCATGATCAATAACTATCTAAAGAAAAATATTACTATATTGATTATAATGACTTGAAGTTTATATTATCTAATACTAAATAGATACAATAAAAACTCATTATTTAGAAAAATGGGGTCTTGGATGATGAAGGAATTATTTTGGAACATACATTCAACGAATAAGTTAATTTAAAAAAATTTTTCATATAAAAGAAATATAATTATAGTTTTTTGATTAATGATGACGTTTTTAATAAACTTGCTAATTAAAGTGAGATTGTTTTTTTTGTTTTATATAGATTCTGATGCCAATAAAATTTTATATATTATGAAAATTTTTCCACCTTGGTATGGTTACTTTATTTTCAATCTCATTGTGATGATAACAAAAGATAAAAAATCAATTTTCTGGCCTAATTAATGGAGAAAAAAGATACAAATATAATAGCTCTTCAAGCTATTTTTTAAAATTAAAAGTTTGAAATATGGAAATTAAAAAAATTCTGATTAATATTTGACATTCTTTCTATTATTTATAACTAATTTTACTTTTTTAATCATACACCAGAGTATTCTTCTAATTTTTTGCAAAAAATATTAATAAAACCCTCACACATTTTTTTTATATATTTCAAAGAGTAGTCTAATGGATTATTCTATAGACTTGATAACATAATTTTAAATAGAATATTAATATTATGTGAGCATCTAGCTTTTTAGATGTCTAATGTATATTTAATAATGTTTTTGGAAAGATATAAGAATATGTAATTGCATGATGATTCATTTGAATGCATGTTTAACAGTGATGATTTAGCTTATCAAATAAATAAAAATTCGTTATTGCTTTTATATGAAATTTTAGTATAATAAATTTCCTGTAAAGCCGGACGCTACTTTTAATACCGCATCCCCTTTAATTCTATCCTCCTCGTAATGGAAATGCAATATCCCTGGGTCTATTCGTCATGTGACACTCGAGCTACGAAATATTGCGAAATATACTGCATTAGTAGTAGCATCATATTACATTTACTGACTAAATTCGTCCCAGTCTTTCGATCGTGTGTGGCCTAAAATTTCAAGTGCTTCTTTGTTATTTTTATATCACTATTTCATCCAGCACTCATCACCAAATGATTTTTCATTCGTTGTAGCTAAAGTGCAAAATCCACTTTAACATCTTTTTTTTTACAGAGTTATGTCAATTTTATAGAATAATTAATGATATTTAATTGAATTATAGATTCATTTTATTATCAAGAATATTACGATCATTAATCATTATTCAAAATTTAATTTTCAGTTGTTTTATTATCATGATTAAAACTATTTGATATTTTATTATTTAAAATAATTTATAATAATTTCTTAATGAAGCACAGTATCTTTTTTATTTAAAAAATACTCTAGTGATTTTTATTCTGAACTTTTCTTCATTTAGATATGTTTTTCGCACATTTTTTGAAACTTTAGATTAAAATAACTTATAGATAATATTATTTAATTCACCTTAACTATTTACCGTTAAATGCAAATAGTCAGCAAAAAAATTCAGCAGATAAGTTATTGTTTTACATAATATTGATGTGTAGAACATTGCATTTAATGAAGTTAGTTGTTTAACCGAAATTAATTATAAAAGTTTTTTTAGTAGTAAAGGTACTTAAATATTATTAAATAACATAGATTTCCAATAAAACAACACTTTATAGTCTCTTTCCATAAATTTGTTCAAAGTTTTTTTTATGTTTTTTCGAACAATCTTAAAGTTTCAATATTTATTATCTTCTTAATCAACAGATCACAAAGTTAACAAGCAGAGCAAAACACTAAACTCAACCCTACTGAAAGTTATTTGACCAGAGTTATTTTAGTTTAGTTTCTTTCGTCAATTTAATTCGTTCTCTTTTTATTGTCTTATATTTTTCACTATTTTTAAAAAAAGTTTCTTTATTTGTATATTTTTTTTTCTTGTTTCTTTATCGATTTGACAAAAGTTGGATATGTTTGCCAAGGGTAAGAACATACTTCTTTATCTTTTATTCTCAAACTTGTTCTGGCGCTTCTCCCTCTTTCACTGATGACGGTTCAAGATATCCCCGGAAAATAGTTCAAGGTTATTTCGTATCGATTTTCCAGGCCCTCTAGTCTCTGCAGGATATCCAGAATTACGTAAGCGATGACCTTCTTTACCTCTGAACCACCTCCCAAATGTTGACTGCACTGCATACGAAATTTAGTCTGAAAAAAAATTATCATTAAAATTCACGAATTTTGCAAAGTTTTTTTCCTTTTGACTTTTTTTGCATGCTCTAAATGCATAATTTCACAGCGATAAATCAAATTTCATGTTTCCATTAATTCTCATACCACCTCTTTATACTTATACTATAAAACATGCTTTCATCGAAGTTTCTTTATGAAGTCAATCATGAAAACTTGAGCAATTTTTTACTTTATTAACTACTCATTCAATTTTCATTAGACTTTTTTTTGTGCTATCGTCATAACGTCATTTTAATTTTTCTAAATGACCTCTTTTACGATTAAATAAAGTAGAGTGTATGATATTGAGGTATATACATATATATTATACGATTGATTGAATTATACGGAATTGCGTGTTAGTTTGATGGCCTATTAAAGAGGTTTTCTTGTTAGTAAAGCAGATAGATTTATATTAGAAAAGAGTGGTTAAGTTACTGATTTAATGTTATCTCAAATTAAACAGAAATCTTTTATTTCACCTGCCTTTCAATTGTCCATACGCTGAAAAATCAATATTCTAGATAAATTAATTGCAATTGCTCAGGACACTGGAAATTCAAAATAATTAATTAAAAATAAATAATTAATTAGTGATAAAACCTTTTTTTAAACATTTTTTTCTGTTGATTTAAAAATTTATCAGAATTTTTTTCATTTGTTTTTTTTTATAAATTTATACCGTAAAAATAACAAATTGTAATTTCGAAAAAATGTATTTTTATAATTAACATATGCATAGAAGAAAAATCATTATAGTGAATTTAACATAAAAAGTGTAACAAAAATTCATATAAAAGAGTTTCATTAAAAGAACTGATAATTGAGTATCATCTACGGAAAAAAATTTTCTGTGTACCAATGTTTTCTCATCAGCACCGAGAAAAATATCATGGATGATATCTGAATAATATTTTTCGCAATTTCCACTTTTGCTTTGGTCTAGTGTGAATCCCTCAGAGTCTCATTTACTAGGATCACTTGCAATATGTCGGCATTTTGTCCACTGTGTCCAATGCTCGAGGGTATGAAAAGGAATGTGAGATCCTCTTTCTCTACATTCACACTTGTACGAGGTTGAGTTTATATAGAAAGGGGTAGATATGTGTAGTGGTGGAAGAACGGAACGGAATATAAGTTGTAGTAGAGGTATAGAGGAGCTTCTAACCCTCAGGTTACGTCATGGGGATAACCAATGGAACAGTTTGGCTGAGCTACGATGAATTATAGACTTCTAGATGACCGCAGTTTTGTTGAAACATTCTCACAATATTTAATGCTCAATATAGCTCCCGTGAGATTTGAATCCCGAGATGGAGGAATAAATTTCGAGTTTGTAATTTGAGTTAGTATTATTCATTATGGAATTTCTTTAAATATTCTGCAGCAATAGTGAGTTAATTTTCTTAATCATAGGTATTAGTGCAATTTAATTTGAATAACTTCATTTAAGTGGGAAATTTGATTATATTTAATTACTTATACTTCAATGAAAGTTCTTCAAGAATTGACATCACAAAAGAAAAATGGTTTTTAAAGAAATACGTTTTATTAATTTTATCATGAAAAAAAATAGTTGATGAGCAAAAATAAATTTCTTAGTCTCAAGTAAAAAATAATCAGGATAATAATCGCTGACTTAACCTTGGTTTTAAACATAAAGACACTAAACTTCGTCTGCGACGAAAGTAAACTTTTCATCTTAAAGACGCTTTACACGAGGAACTAATTAACCAGTCGCTGCTGCAATAGACCTCGACGCGAAGTCGAAAGTGATTATTTTGGGGATGAGTATTCTATGAAGATGCACTTGAATCTTGCTTGGTCTGTGCCTCGAGGGTGACTAAAACGTGCCGAGGGGCTTTCTTCTTAGACTTAGTACAAGATCCTCTTTGACCTTTTAATAACTGTGGCATAGAACTCACACTTACCTATCATCACCAAATTTTTATATTTCACACATATACTCAATACAATTTTGAAATTATTTCAATTATATGTGACAGTCGAGAGAATTTTATATGAATTTCATGGAATGAATTTTGATTGAATAAAATATTAGAGTATATTGTAATATTTATTCGTAAAAAAATATTTAAAAAAATCATTGGAATTCATGCATTTGTTTTATTCATTAATTCATATCATATTCTATTTGAATTTTATTAAACTTTATTAGGTTTTTCAATTAAATAACTTATTTCATTTTATTAAAAATATTTTATTGAAATTGAATTTTTGAAAAAAAAGAATTTATTAATTATTGTAATTATATGAACATTGATCATTACTTTATCAAGTATAATAAATCAAATGTTAGGTAGTAAAGTTAAAAAAACAATAAATGACTCGCGAGTAGAATTCAAAAAATAGAGGATGATCCAATATTTATGATGTTACGCCTCATTGGTCGTATAAATATTGGAATACGTGGCAAAGAATAGCTGAGAATTGGAAGTAAGAAGAATAAAAAAGGAAGATAAAATAAAAAACATAAAATAAAAAATGAAAGAAGGATAATAAAAGAAGAAAGAACCTTAGAGGTTTGAGTTAAGAAGTACGTGCGGACTTTTCAAGTAGAAAATTCAGAACTACATCTATATATAAGTAGTAAATTTACTTTTCTTGTCAATTATTACATCTTGATAGGTTAGAAAGTTGAAGTTACAAATCCAATTGAATTCTTTCTTCGATTCTTCACACTTCAAAACACGAGTAGTCTATTTTTTTGAAATATCAAAAAATCCTGCTGTATTACGATTTTTTATTTTTTTTTTTCAAATTTCTTGAAATGTTTTGAAGTTGATTGCATGAAGGTTGGAACAAGTGAAATGTGAACGATGAACAGTACATAAAGTGGAGAAAATTTATTTAAGTGAATAAATAAATTTTTTATTTGGAATGTCGACAATAAATATTCTAGAATTTACTGTCGACTTTATTAGCCGCCATGAAAACAAACTTCAAAGTTTTTTCATCCCCATTTTCCACCCTTCCATGAGCGTTTTGCAATGAACGCGAAGATCATAGCCTCGTGTTTCTTGTCGTAGTTTTAGAGCATGAAATACTGTTAATATAACTTGGTAAAATGATTCACGAGCAATTCTAAGAGAAATTTCTTAAACGATAAATGAACGTTTACGACAATTATCTTTAAACTATTGTTTACGATAATATGAAGCGTTAAAAATTTTATTCAGCTACATTCAATCCATGAGACTTGTATTTAACGTCACGTACAATCCGCTTGAATTCATGGAATGAATATGAATGTTTTGAATGTAAAAGTGAAAAAAAAAAAAAAATGTATGAAATAATGAAAAAAATTTTTGGTAAAACGCATGTTGAATAATACAAGACAAGCGATATCAGTTATACTATTGATTGATACCTTGAGGCAGTTTTTTTTAAATGTATGTTCGACCGGATACGTCATATTCGTTGTTGGACATTTTTTTTTTTTTGGTGTTTATTGTAAATAAACAAATCAGATTTTTATTTCAATTTTTGTAATAATTAATTAAACTTTTTTTTTTAAACCAAAATGTATAACTATTTTTTTCGGTAAAGCGAAAAATGTAATTTTTAAAAAAATTCCCAAACATTCACGAGCGATAAAAATTTTTATTGAATCCTTCTTCAAGTGTATCTGTTTATTTTCATTATATTTATGCTATAAACATATTCTTCAGCAAATTTAATCGAACTTTATGACATTCGTAAATATAAATCAGACGTATATTTTATCATGACGATAATTCATATTATTATCAATTAAATGAAATGCCTCATAAAAATTCCATCACGATCATCACATCAAGAAAGTGTTAACAGAGACAACTGAAGTAACTTTGCCCAAATGGAAAAGTCGACAGCGCTCTAGAGAAAATCAAGAAGAAAGAGATCAAGTTTTGTAGACCTAAATTGTCCCACCCAACTCTTGCAACTATTTCCATCAAGCGTCGTTCCTTTTTATCGTCTGGGATCGAGTAAACAGCTCGACTCAGGGTCTTTTAGCAAACCAACTCTGACGGGTTTTCGCACCCGTTCAAGTCTACTTTAGTAAAACTTTTCTTCCGCTTTCGTTTTTCTTCTCCACCTTACTCTCAGCTCCACCTACTTTTTTTGATTCTTCTTTTCACACCTCGCATTTAAAACTTGCCCTACTTTTTCAAAGTCCATTCATTTATTTCATATAATGAATTTATCTAAATTAAATTATATTAAAATACATTTATGAATATCAAATTAAAAGCTCATAAATTAAAAAAATATTAGATGCATTTCTATTTTCTTTTTTTTTATCGATTCAATATCCGTCAGATAAATCAAGAGTTGAGGGTTTTATTTAAAATAAATGTCCGTCTCATCGACGAGATAGGTGACACCGGATGCGATAGACAGTCGATATCATGATAATAATCGCTTCAAAAAAATTGAATGATAAAAAATATTAAAAAATAGAAATAAAATCATGTAAATGGAGCATTGATAACATCTATTTATTCAATGCAAATAAAAATCTGCTTCATTTGCAGTACTGTACAATAACACACGTATCAATTAGATGAAAATCTATAAAACCAACATGCAGAGTATGTAAAGAAAAAAAAATTTGATGGAGTGTACTCTTTGAAAAAATTCAATTTTTTAATTTGACTAACAAATTGTTATTTGTTTATTTGTATACAAGTAGGATTTATTTTGAGTATGCCAAAATATCGTGCTCCTATTGGGAATCGTATGGGTTCACTGCAAATCTCGATTATCAAAAACGTGTTGTTCTTACACATCTAAGTGTGTTCAAAATGACGTCAACTATTTGATTAACATTGTAGTCATTTCTTACACGCTTTTAAGTGTATAGATTAATTAAATATACATATAGAGTTTATTCTTTTTTGTTAATACAATATATATAACCAAAAAAAATCAAAATTCATGAAAATATTAAAAATGATTTATTATAAAGATTTAAAAGAAATATGTATATTTTATTATATATACGATTGAAACTAAACTTTTTACGTAATTTTATATACATATTAATTGATATGTATGCAAGAGCAATAATTTTTTAATTGAGTGAATATCGAAGCGGAATTAGGTACAAGTGTAGGTGGCATACGAGCTAGCGATCGTAAGTTCGAATCCCCATGAAACAAATTTTAATAGTATGATTTTTTAAAAAAAATTTTTTTACTTGAGTAGGATTTTTTTTTATATTTCAAATTTTTCTCCTATTGTGTTTAAACTATTTTTTACAAGCCGATCATAGAAGAGCGATTAAAATGCACGTACAAGTGGATATGAAAAGGGTGGGTATGTCAACTGCGGAAACTTGACGAGTTTTCCGAGAGTTTTGTGGATATTGACAGATCCATTTCTACTGCTCTGGGGCGTTAAAATGAAAAGTAAAAGAATTATAATACTATGAACATATAAAAAAATCATACCATTTAAATACAGCTTTATGCGCTAGTCATTTTATTGAGCTATTATATGTTTACAGTAGTAATTTAAAAGTATTTATGTGCAGAAAAAATTGGAGACTTTTTAATTGTGTTAATAATTTTTATTTGATTTCGAGGAAACTTGATATCGTAGGAACATTTCTTATTTATTTTTTTTCTAATTTTTTTATTTACTTTCCTGAATTGCACCAGTGAATATTAATTAATTGTTCAGTGCCAATTAGTTTACTGAATTGGTGACTCAATTAACACTGAAAATCGGTTAATATTCACTAAAGTCATTTATATTTAGTATACTTCACTTGCGATTTTGTGATGTTGTATAAACTGTTTAGAAATTAGAGCAGTCAAGTTGGTTTTTGCTGCACTGATAAGAGCTTTTGAATTTGTTTTTTTTTTATTAGATTTATTTTATTAATCTTCAGGAAAATTCCTTTAGTATGAGGTTTGGTCACTTGATAAATCTCCAACATTTCAATTTGTCGTGAAAAGATTTTATTCTTGAAAAAATTTCAATAGTCCATTGAAAAGTCTCCATTTACTTTCAGACCCTTTCAGAACACATCATACAAACCTTCTCATTTCGCCTACCATTTTATCTTGCAATATTCTGACCTCTTGTATTCCACGTCGACTTTTGACCACAACTCACTGAGCACTTAGGTATCTAAAAGTCATTTTCGTGTGTCCAACTGGAAAAATTGAAAGCTTTATGTGCAAAAAAAAATACAAAGAACATTAAGTTGATATTCACTGTTTTTTTAAAATTTATCTTAAGTTTATTTTTTAATGTATTAATTTGAAGAAAATTTTTTTAAATTCATAATAAAAATCTATTATTTCCACTGAGTAAAACTCATAAATGTTGGGATTTTTTCTGTCACATGGATTTTTATAGCAAGCAAATTTCCTCGATAATGAAGTATCCAGCTTTACGTTTTATAGGCAAAGGTATTATATTTTTATTTAGCGACTACACTAGGGATTAACGAGTACGTTACTTTTCGATGTGTTTTCACCAACACCCGGCAGATATTCCGTGGGGGTTTAATTTCTCGTTTTATGTTGTTTATACCTTCATAAAAAACACTTCGATGCTGTTAAAAATTCAATAAAACACAACCACAAATTTTTGTGTTCTGAATAAAATATTTTGTTCCGCTTTAGAGTTTTTCGAAACGGTAGAAATATTTATCAATCATTCGAAGGGATTTAAATGTTATCTTGTCGATATTTCTATTATGCAAAACTTTTTAAATTTTTGATACTCATCTCCAGTTAGAACCACATTGAAGATATGCAGAGTAAAATTTTAACCAATTGGTCGTCGTTTTTGTTATTTCCGGTTAATTAATTGAATGTGCCAGCTGCACTTCGAATCCACAGATGACCAAGCGATTCATTTTAAATTATTCCATTATGTGGTTTATGTTACAGTGAAAATTATTAATTACATTTTGATGAAAAAATTTTGACACAATTTTGTACTTACTGAAAAAAGATTTTTCCATTTTATAACTAATTCAATACCCAACATTAAATTGATTTAAAGATTTTCAAATATATTATTCAACAGTTTTAATGATGTAATTGAATTTTCAACACTTATGATCTACTTTGCAAGTTTATTAAATATCTGCTCAAGCTAGTGCTATCGCTGGAATAATAACATTCTAGTAACCCCATTACTATTATTGCGAAAACTATTATCCACATGAGTTGATTCGATGAAGAAACCGAGTCTGCTTTTGTATCTACACCCTCTTGTATTTTAGTAGTATACTGTGTGCGCTTACAGAAGACTTAATGCTAACCAAAGTTTCTGGTTTGTTTCACTTCTTGAAGACACGAGCAAAACCATGTATGGTGTACCATGTATTGTTCGTTTTTCAAAGTTATCAGTTTTTAATGAGAACAAACATATATTTCAGATGGAAAAATGTTAAAAGCTATTTTCAAACACGATAAATTTTTGTATCAGTATTTTCTAAAAATTCCTTTTTAAGTAATACAATATTTATTGTTATTTTTTCATTTAAACGGAAATTTTCTAATTATGTTTTTATAAAAAATATAGAATCATGTTTACATAATAATTTTTGTTTTCAGAAAGTTAATAATATTCAAATGGTAATAAAACTCAAAAAGCTTTTTACTTATTTAATCAATATCGTAAAGACTAAAAAAATTTTAAATATATATTTTTAATATTCTGTAGAGAATATCGGATGAAAGTAAATGAAATATCTCAAAGGCATGCAATGGACTTCACAAAGCAGAAAAAGTGATTAGAGCTTTATTGATTTTTTATAAAGGGCAATTATTTACTATTTAAATGAAAGGTTTAGATTCAGCTGCAAGTTTTTCGAAATATAATAACAACGGATTTTCTGGAGGATTTAGATTCTCATCCTGGCAATTACCAGAGGGATCAAGCGGAGCTTCCACGACTCTTGTGTATCTCAGTAGGACAGGGTTGAAGCTTAGAATATAGGAAGGCGTCAGTCTGGATATAAGCTTCAGTACCTCCTGAGTAGACTCCACCCTCATTCGGATATTTCACGCCACGTCTTACTTGCCGTATATCATCCGTCCTAACACATGGCGCCATCCCTCGAGAGCAGAAAGGGAGAAATAGGTCTAGGCTTAAAGCAAAGGTGTGTTAATTTATCACCGACTTGCGGTCTCAACTTTAAGAATGAATACTCCTCTATTCTGCGCCACGAATACAACGCGTGAAAATATTTATTTGACTTTGATATACTGATCATATACAATGATGTGGCAATTGATAAAAATTTTACATGAGTAATAGACCATTTGTAAAATAACCATAGGGAAAAAGATACAAAGTATACGGTTGTGGAAAAAATCCTAGATTCAATAGATAATTCTCTGATTACACGGTGTATTTATAGATTATTAAAAAAGATCGACAACGATTTTCAGATAAATTTGATGGATTAAGTCAGGTGGTTTATTCGGTGGGTAAATAGTTCGACCGAAGTTTATTAGCGATACATTTTAATGAAATCGTATTCAGAGTCGATTAATTTAACATCGTTATTTATTATTACAATTATTATTCTAATTTTTATCATGTTCCAAAATTAAAATCAACTTATTTCTTTCGTAGTTATATTGATCGAATAATTATTAAGATAGAAAAACAGTTATCATTTTAATATTTCTTTCTTAACATACTTCTATAATTGTTTTTTTATATAAAGTAATCTATTAAATACTTTAATGTTCTGAAAATTTCTTCGAATTTAATTAAACATGATTATTCATCGATAAAAGGGTATTAAAAGCATTCACAACAGTTTTATAACACAAAGAATTTTTTTTTCAAGCATTAATTTTATGAAGTACCAACAAAGTAATATTATATATCTATTATTTATCAATTTGATATAATAAAAACTTTTTTGTTATAGCAATAAAAAAGTTTTAAAATATGTAATCGATAAAAGTGTTCATGTAGAAACAGTTAATACAGTTGAAAAAAATATCCGTTGTATATTTTATATTTATTTATGTGAAAAAATATAAGGGAAAGAGGGGGTAAAGTAGAACACCAAGAAAAAATTTAAATTCACAAATTATTCATTATATTAAAAAAATTTAATAATTTTTTATGCATTAATTAATTAAAAAATTGATGAACAAAAAGTACAATAAGCGTTTTTAAAATTATTTTAATAAATTGGTACATTTTCTCGAGTGTTCCACTTGATCCTCCCTTCCTCGATATGTAAATTAATAAAATTTAAACTCCCAAAACTGTTATCATTGTTTCATAAAAATTAACATCTGCTGAATTTTTTAATGAGATTGATAAAATTACGTTAAAATAAGATTACGTATTTTTGGTTTAAAAATGAAAATTTTCAATTATTTAAAATGGAGACTCTATTCAGTTAATAGAAAATTTATTGAATGTACATAAGGGAGTTGATATTCACTTAAATATGCAAACTAAAAAGGCTAAATGTAGTTTTTCACTCTATCAAGTTGAAAATCCAGATGAATTTTCACTGCTTGAGATTGATAGGGTGCTTGAATCTATGAAGCCCTTTTCAAAGCAGCCAATCGACTCGATGTCTCGAGTGAAAGATCATCTCCGATACATCGTAGTAGTATAGTACCATATTTATTCTTTTCCTTTTTATATTCTAGAAACCATCGGAATCGATCCAGTGTTTCATTGTACGCATCATTCAATTCTTCCATACCCATCACACCGTAATATCTAAAACAGAATTTTTCAAAGTCTTCAACTCTTGAAATTGATAGGTTTGAGTTTTCATAAAATTCACAATTCAAATTTTTTTTTCTATAATTAGCAACAAAAATAATATTTAATCAACCAAGAGAAATATTTAACAAATTTTCTCAAATAATATATTTCATAAATTAAAAAAAAACAATTAATTAAAAAATTGTGATTTATTAAATATAAATGAATTATTAAATGTAAATATTTTTTTGTTATGAAAAAATTGCTAGTGAATTTATTATTGAAAATAGACTACATGTTTTTATTAATTAAAAAATAAATTTGTTATTCATTTTCTGGGAGGCAATGAAAAATAAAGAACAAAATTTATATCCAATTTGATATAGAAGTAGTATAAATGATAAAATGACTAATTCGAATTAAGCTTATAATTGTCTCGTATAAATTAAAGACAATGTCGGTAGTCTCACCTTGTAACTCAATCCCTCAAATTAAATTAAAAGTTACTTAATTAATAAAACAATGGCATAATTGTTGTATAATTCATGTCCGACGTCTGTTCTACTTGTTTAAATCTATAAATCCAACATCTAGCAATGAATAAAAAACAATGTCATAAAACATGATGGAATGACAAACTTAGTAAACATTAGTAATAATTTAAAATATATCAGTGCAGTAAATGGTTATATTAAAGCTAAGAAACTTCCTCTATTACAGAAGCAAATCAGTTAGCTTCAGTTATGACGCTTAGTTGGTGCTGAAAGCTTGTATTTTAGTACATGTTAGAGGATATTGGAGCTTTTCCGTTCCTCACTAACGCATTCCGGATGTATGCTAATGCACTAGTGTTCTCTAGCTTCCCAACATCAACCAATCTATTGAGTTCTGTGTTGTTAGATCCCCATATATATCTACCTACTTGAATTAGAACATCAGCGTTAAATTCCAAGACGTACTAAAAGCATGCAGAACCAAAAGCTATAGCTTATATCACTGCTCAGTGAGAATGTAAAGGAGCAAAAGCATTGCATGTTGACATAATCGTAACTCAGAAACAAGCTACAAACCCAAGTACAGACTGATGCTGTAGAAATCCGGTTTTACTTTACTCAATCTCTTCTGCCTTTACCTCTACAAGGCTCATGCTGCTGATGCTACTGCTTCTCTTCATTTTGTTCCTCCTCATGGTATAAAAGCTTTTCCGGTTCCTCTCGCTGCCAAGCAACCGAGCAGGATTATGCATGCAGATTCACACTCGGTCCAGTTGTTTTGACTCCAACCGGATTATCGAGCAGAAACGTTTCCAATGCAATACCCAATGTTCGGCTGTTCCAAAGATGGGTATTGTTCTCAGCTTCTATGTTGGATATATTCCAGTGATGTTATGTACCAGACTCATGGATCCATAATAATACAAGGGCTACTTCTGAATATTGAGATAATCCAAGATTTTCCAAGTCGATTTTCTGAAGTCTCCAGAGGAACATCTAAGACTAATAGAGTTTTAGGGAAGAGTGGTGGAATGGATGGTAGTAATATTATACATATATTATCATTTTACATGCATGCACCCAGATATTTATGAGATTTCAACGAAATGTTGTCTCTGTGAAATTTCATAAACTGTCACACAAGTATATTAATAAAGTTTCTCTTTGATCTACTTCAAGCAGAAGTTCAGATTATATTATCATTATTATTATTATTATTATTATTATGAAGATGTAAAGGATTTTTGCACTACAATGATGAGATTATATGGCTTTAGAGAGTAAAAGGATTTGAAATTCGAAATAATATAAATTAAGATTGTGATTGCATTTATTTACTTATTTTTAGCTACCATTTTTTTTTTTTTTTCAACTGACACAAAATTACAAATAATTTTTCAGTTAAAAACTAAAATTTTATTAACATTTGAATATTTTTGAGTAAATTAGTGCGATTTGTAGATTAAATAATATCTCAATCTTTTTGATGTTGCAAATGTCAATATGAATTTTTCTGTATGTAATAGTTAATAGTTCTTATACGAGCCAAGTCAACAAATCTCTTTGAAAAAATTTTTTCCAGCTGAGATACATGAATATTTGATATGGATTTAGGACACACAAAGAATATAAATTTGATGTAACATTAATTCAAATTTTTTTTTACAAATATTTTTGACAAAAAATTCAATTCTTTTACTTCACTGAATACTTTTCTTTTTATTCTTTTTCAAAAAAGTCTTTTAACAAATATAATCACTCAACAATAGAATGAAGTCGATAATAAGTCGATTTTACGTTCACATCAACCGGTAAATCGAATGTCAAGCTAGATAATCTAAAGAAAAATAAGGAGCATTTAAAAAAAGAGCAAGAGAGAAGAGAAGATATAGGTTAAAGCCAAATCGGTTGGGGATTTTACGAGCAAGTCGAAACGCAGTTGGGTTTAACGGCTGTAGCATGGTCGAGAGATATATATCGAAAGAAGATCGCCAAAATGTTAGATTGGAATTGGATCGAGCAGTGGCGAGTGTGTTTAGAAAGATCGTAGTTCAAAATTATAGTTTCCATACTTCGTTTAAAGATATAGAAGTGCTGGAATCATAACTTAAAATTTCTGGCAGCAGTTGGACGAAGAATCTGCTTGAGAATTTACATTTTTATTGTACGATAAAGTTTCTTTATTTAACTAACGGAAAGTAGTGCCGGTAATTTAAATAATAAAAGGAAAAAAATCAATTTAAAGATACAATATATCAATAGGATAAATTACTTGATTTAGAATTTTTTATTTTTATGGGCTTATTCGGCTTTGAATATATTTATTTTCATCGCGATTATTTTTTTGTACCCTTTTTTTTTATTGGATTCAAGATAAAAATGGAAAATTGACGATAGTATATACCTGAGAGTACCAAGCAGAAAATCGAATGCACCCGAAGCAGATTATCAGGTTGCTTTGTTTTATCCGATGCTTTGGTGTCCATTGGGAAACAACTGGAACTTCCGCAAAGATATTGTATATGTTATAAAAGCACAAGACTAAACAGTACGACAAAATAAATAAGTCTTTTTAGATGGAAAAAGAATGAAAGTAAAATAAAAAAAAATTCAATATCATCAGGAAAGTAATATCGCCGGAATTCATTAAAGAGAGAGAAAAATACAAGCACGGAAACGATAAAAACTGATTGTTCTCTATTTCTAAAGAATTTTTTTAACCGTTCTATTCACGTAGGAAAATTCCATATACGTTTTTAATTTTTATATTTGACCTGAAAATAAAAAATTATTTGTTGGAGAAACAGTTGTTTTAGTTAGCAAAAATATTTTTCCTAGAAATATCATTATTATTTATAATAATAATAATAATTAATATTATTATTTTTTATCAATAAGTTCATACAGATTCATTTCATCACACTGAAAAAAATAAATTGTAGTATCAAGTAAATAGTTTCTAAATAGTGCTAAATAAATAATTCATTCAATAGATTATTCAATATTTATTTTAATTAATTATTTACTAGGCATAAGTGATAATTTACTTGATCCTACAATAATTACATATTTACTTCATGTGAAAATTTTTTTTTTCAATGCATTAACTAAAAAAAAAACAAAGTAAAAAGGAATATTGAAGAGTCTTCACAAGAAATATTCATTTAATTTATTCATTAACCAATTAAAGTTTTAAAGAAATGTATTACTATAAAACAAGTCCCCTGTTTATAATGGCAGCTAATTCGCCATGCTCGCAAATTCTTCCATGTTGAGATCGCAAAGACAGCCCCTTAGTCGTAGAGAACTCGAGCTAAAGGGCCAGAACCATGACAAGAAGTGAGAGAAAGGGGAGTAAACTTTACAGGATCAAACGTTCTCTCAACAATACCAAGGTAGTACTGAATTCAGCTGGAAATAGTTTTGATTGCACCCTTTGGTGAAGAAAAAATCGAATCAGAATGAGAAGGAAAAAAAATAGCAAAATTAACAAAGGCTTTCAGGAGTCTAAAAGAGGGAGGTAACGAGAGCTCATATAAGAGGAGAAATGAGGTAGCTGTGCAACCCCCTAAAGCGCAATCGAACGAGGGTTGTTCTGGGTGTGATTCATGGAGAGTTGGGGGACACCATGAAACCGGAATATATAGTTTGAAATGAAGAGATGAAAATAAAAGAGAAAGCCAAATGAAGAGGAAAGATGCAAAGTAGTAATAACGAGTCGCTACTGAATTAAAAAAATTTTGATTACAGACGAATTACGCGTAACTTGCTCAATTTCTTTTCTGATAAATATTTTAGAGGGAAATCTGACTTTTGATGTTAGTTACGAATACGGTTCTTTGATTTTATAAAATTAAAAGATGAAATACAAAGTTTTATACTAGAACTCTGTATTAAAGTTTTTCGCAATTCAGAATATTTAAAAAAAAAAAAAAAAGATTTATGATGAATAAACCTTTTAATAAATATCGAAAATTCATTATATACAACACTCGTTTGATTGAGAAAGAATCATATGCATTGAGAAATGTAATTTTACATTTACAAAAATGACGTTTTTATTTCATTTTCATAAATAATTCCGAAATGTAATAGGAGATGAGCTCAATGGCTTTATTATTTAATTATAAAATGAAATATTCAATCGATCGCACAATATATTTTTTTGTTTATTGTATTGTGTTAGTGTGAATGTATCATGGTACACAATAGAATACGTTTACTGCAATACCCAAAAAATGTATTCATGAAAAAGAAATTGAAAGAAAAAAATAATACTCTCGTTTATTTCAATTGTGTTTCAAAAGTTTAACAAAAAAATTATAGAAATGCATTGAAAGAGATGTGAAATGATACGTATATGTAGTATAGACAGTGGATACCAGAATAATCGACGAAAGCAATAAAGCTTTAGATTAATTAATTGTGAATTTTCAGAGCAAAATGTAGGAATATAAATGTATTTTATTCTTACATTTATTTAATTTATATTTTAAAAATTTCTCTTTTGCTTTTTTTTTTTATTTTTCATCATTAATCAAAGTTGGTCATTTAATTCAATTTTTTTTTAAAAAAAATAAAAAACCTATAAAGCCATTTTTAATACTGTCTGACAGGTTTCCAGCGAAAATAAAAGCTAGTAATTTTCCTTGTTTTTAGTTTCTTACCCTTCTGATGTAATGGTTAAGTATTTCTGCTGCTTCGTCACCCTCTAATTTTCCCTTAGGCGTCTCTGGTATTCGCTCTCCATTCCCCTCAGCATTCTGATAGCTTACAGGTGGTCTTTCGTGCTAAAGCTACGCGTATTGGAGGAACCTTAAAGCCCACCACCAATGTAATTATATTTATAGATGGGTGGTGCCCATGGGGATAATTTCAAGGGGGTTGGAGCTTGACGATTTGTCTGAATAAATCCCTACTTCCGACCTCTCGTTATCCCCTACCAAATTTTCCGCACTTTTTTCATCCCCAGTCTGTCGAAGGATCGAAATACTACATTGGAGCTTGATACAAAACGAACCGAACAGACTCCAAGGTATTGTAAATATGTTGGAGATCAGTATTTTTTGTTATCTGGGTTATCTTTGCCAAATGGTAGAAATTCTAGAAAAATTTATTCATTTGTTTTTCTTTTTTTAATGAATATTAATTATGACGAGATGGTTTGGATTAATTTTTGAAGTTGTTGGCAGATATAAAGTGCAGATAAATTTTTTGATAGAAGTTTATTCTAGATTCTGGTACATATTTGAGATGATCAATCAAAAGTGAATATTTTTTAGTTTGCTGAATAGAAGGAAAAACTTGCAATTTTCAAAGTGGCTTTTTCTTTGAAAGTTTCTAAAAATACTCTTAGATTTTTTAATGATAATTTTATGATGGATAACTATTAATAAAAAACAATATATTCTCTTATCATTCCCTAATTTTTTTAGACAAACTTTACTTTAGGATAAATTGAAGTGTTTATAAACAGCCATTTTGTATATTATTATGTATATCTTTTCGAATAAATCATCGTCAATGTTATCACAGGAGATTTTTCTTTATTAGAGTTTGGCATGTGATGAAGAATATCTTTATTATACTTACCATTAAAAGTAACATAACGTCATGTTTGTTCTATCTTCGTTCCCTAGAGTCTTCAGATGTTACTAGTACAGTCTATACGATACTCTATCCACACACTGTAGAAAATGTTCTAGATTGTCATAACAAACACACGCCTTGAGTTCCCGCAGAAAGTCCCTATTAGAACCTTGTACGCTTTGAACCAAAAACAAACACTGTCCTGTATGCCAAAATAACTTAGCTGCTTATTCTCCACACCTCAACCTCTTCTTTTCTGGATCATTTATTATCGTAGCTCGGTGTCTCGACGACCCTTTTTCCATTCTTAACGTTCGTTTTGACGCAGAATAAAGTTTCTGTGGTGAACGTTGATTGATTAATCTTGTTTTCATGATAATTACTAGAGTAATTGTTGATCTGATTTAAGAACATTTCACTTTTTTGTTAATAATAATAATAATTCATATTTTTCAATGTCTTATTAATGCGTTTTTTCATCTCTACAAAAAAAATTTCTATTAATATTCTTCACGTTTTATCATGTATTTTCTGATAATTCATCCACTCTTTCTTGGCAAAAAATCCATTATTTCCTGTATAAATCACAATAATAAATGAATAAATACAAAAGCAAATTAATCTGGTAGTTGTATATAGGCTTTTAAGGATAATCATTTAGTAGAGACTTAGACTGTAAATATAGTTTAAGTCTAAACAGATGAATAATTGTACATGTTGGATTTTCCTAAGGAAATATAACTTTTTCATAACAAATTATACAGTTAAAATTTTGGAAATATGTTCTGCAAGCTACAACCATCCTTTGTTTATTATTAAAAATAGGATGTAGTTAAACTTTCTATGTACTACACTGTAAATCCAAGTGTGTTATTCTCGTAAATAGTTTGAACACGCTAACCCTATTCAATATTAGACCCTGTAAACAAACTACAGATTTATCGCACATTATGAAACGCGTAAAAAGTGTCTACCAATCATGTATAGTTTACTTATTAACATTTTACATTGAACACACTTTACGCGTGTTATTTTAACACGTTTGTGAAATCCTGGGATTTGCAGTGTAATTAGTAGACCGGAAAAAACTCTTTATAATCAAAGATTAGACCTTTTTTCACTTAATTACAATTAAAAGAAGAATCGATAAATTTTTAGTGTAACATTTTTTATACCACCTATTCTATTTTCAATATTTTCCATCGAATTATTTATAAAACCTACGTTAATGGATAGTTAATTATTTATTTTAATGTATTTTCATACTAAGTAACTATTAATTCAAGAATAATTTTAACTCATTTAAATAAATAATCCAATAATTTTTTTCATTTCAATAATATAACTGTAAAAAAAAAAAACAAAAATGGTTAGCTTTAATTTTAAAAATACTTTACTTATACTTGTTTTCCACTGTATATTGTATAAGGTAGATAAAATAAAAGTGGAAACTCATTAAACTTACTTACTATTTTCCAAGGATTAGAATTCTTTCATTTAAATTAAGAATGCAAGATTTTATAGTACAGATTTACTGGCAAGATTTGTGGATAGTTTGGTATATTTAAATGTTTTCTGTAAAATTTATGACTTTTAATTTATAGCTTTTAATATTAAAATTACATAAAATAATAATTTTTTATTGAAAAATTATAATGTGCTCTCTATGACATACCAACGTTTACCTTTAACCATAGCAGAATTCTCTCACGATACGAAGTGTAGTGTACGACCAGACCAGTTATTTATTATTTCATTTTCCCTCGCGCCATCACCTCTTGACTTTCAGGCTAGGCACACTACATAACATTCCACCCTCTTCCGTTTCCTGTATATCTCACGTACCTTGGAATACTTTTTATCCTGATACGAAGCAGAAGAACCACACCACTCTTTTTCATGGAAAAATTTCATATCAAGCTTTTCTCAAAGCTTCACCATAAAAATATTGACTCACTATTTTTTCTACTTACTCTTCAATTTTGTTAGTTTGGTATTTGTGTAATTTACAAATATAATGCAAAAGTTTATTTTAATGAATTTCACTTAATCTGCCTATTAGTCATGGTATTTAAATGTAGAACTAAAAGTTATCGATTTATACTCAGGTGTTGAAAACCTTAGAGTCAAATAATTCGGTAGATATAGCAAGCGTTGGTGGTCGAAACGTTGAATTTCCAATTGAACTAAGAGAAATACAAACCTCAAAGCCACACGTAGGGACTTTCGTTTGAATGTTTTGGGTTGTTGAGCAGTTGAGACATCATTGAACACCTGGAACTGACGATTTTCCAATCCTGAATTGATTGCATACATTTTATTCCTTTGCTTTACACATTGAATAGATTGGAGATCCCAAACATCCTGAGAGAAACCATGAATACTGTTTGGAAATAAATAGACTTTGATTGCTGGGCAGGAGAGTAGAAATCTACCCACAAGAGCTTAACTAGTCATCTGTCAGTTAGGACTACGAACAGAATAAATTGCTCATAAGAGAAACAACAATACATGATTGACTGAATTTACATTTTCAAGTAAAAATCGAAATGAAAATGATATGTGGACTTGTGACAAATGAATTCTGTAACTAATGTTTTTTTGCTTTTGATAGATGAATGCTTGATATGTTTGCTAGCTTTTCGCTTTTGTTTATTCTACACCTTTTTCCTACATTTTTTTTTTCAAGCAGGATATCAAAGTTGATGATGGAAAAATAATTTTTTGTGGTATATTTTTCTTTTTACATATAGACGGAACTATACGTGAAATAGAAAACGAAAATTGTAGGATCGAGAACAAAGATAAAAGTTATATAGAATTGGAGTTGGAGATGTGTGAAAAATATCACACTATAATTCTTTTCAAAGTGCAACCAACGCGCTCTCTTCAATCATCAAGTATTCAAACGTTTTGGGTATCAAGAGTCGTGAATTAAAATTTTCCACGTATTCGATATTGGTGAAAAAAATCTTCATTTTTTCCACCTCTTATCGGTTTTAGTGCAACAAAAATATTTTTTCTTCGATCACATGTCTGATACGTGATAGTCCTTTTATTGGAATTTTTTCTATTAGTTACTGTTTAATTAATTAAATCTTTCCATTACACAAATAACAGGATGTTACTTTTAACTGATCGTTGATAATTAATTTTATTATCAATTATTGTATTTGGATTATTTGGAACAAACAAAAATTGAATGAATAAAAAAAATTAATCAAAAGAAAAGTTCTTCTATATTACACGAATAACAATAGTAATAATGATGAAAGAACAGTATTTAGAAATTCGCAAAAAATTAAAGCTCTCTTTTTATTCATCCGCTTGAAGATCTTGGAAATGTTATAGCCGATTATTTGCAATCCCTAGTTAAATGGGAACCACGTGAGAGGATTAACCTTTAGATTTATCCACCCAACGGGTTTTTTAGATATTTTTTTCTTGACCCCTGAAATCCAAGCTTTTTTCTTCCATTATTTCGTTCCTTTTTTTTCTAGTATAAAGAGTCAAGATAAATTATCGAACGAAATCTGATGCTGAAATCCAGCAAGAAGAGAAAAGACGACAAGTTTAGTTACGGTTCGGTTGACGTGGTTGTAAGAAAATGCTCGAACGAGCAAAAGCTCTTGCACGTTCTGTAACATCTGAAAGACTGGGAGAGAAGCTTGTATAGCTACAGAGACAACCTCGTTTGTCTTAAGTAGGCGTGAGTGCACTCTGATGAGGGTAAAGGTGCGGTAAGGTGATGTCAAACCACACAAACGACCACCATGTTATCCTTTCTATTTTCCTTCCCTATATATTTACCACCACCAAAGGAATTATGGTGTTAAAGTTCATGTTAAAGGTCTTACTGTTAATTTAATTATCTTTTTGTTGTCGAGCATGTTTTCTTACATCGAATTATAAACACTTGATGATAATACGATTATTATTCTTCAATTAACGTAAAAATGTTGTATCAATCCTCTTATACTTTATTTAATTTAATTTTTTTTTCTACACCTTGTTCTTTTGAAGACTGATATAAAGCAATACTTTTAACCAATTTATCTATAAAAATAAATTTAGACAAACATATCTATTGTTGCCTATAGCGAAGAAATTAGATTTATAATTTTTTCTAGAGATGGAAAAGAATAAAGAAGAATATTCGTGTAATAATTGATAAAGAAATGCAATCTTGACTAGTAGAAAATTGACTTAATTATTTATTTAAGTTGTTTATATATAGGGTATACTAGGGTCAATACGAGATTGTATTTCTACTCTATAAACGACACCAGCAAAGACCATTGTATCCCTAGAGTCCGGGTAAATGATTTTACGACTTTATAGGGGAGGAATCGCAATTTCTTGATTGATCTTTGGTATATATTGATTTATTCTCTTCAATTTTTATTCATTGAATATTATCGAGATAATAAATCTTCTATACACTGATTCATATTCTTTTTGCCCGAATTTTCATTAGAGTCGTTTTGCAATAGATTCATCAATCATCAATATTATTCGTAGGGAAATAGAAAAAAAAATTTCAGCCCTAAAAGTTATTTGATCCTAGATATTATTTTTTTTTAGTCTTCACATGTTGATGATAAAAAATTAGGAATTTTTTTAAAATATCTTCAGGCAATTTTCATTAACATTCATTAATTCTATACTAACGGAGCTCCTAAATCATTGTAAATAGAAAAAAAAAAGACATGAAGAGATCTAGATTTTTTTGCAGCAATCATGGTTGTTTTCCAAGAGCTTTAACTGTCGTGCTCATTACAATAAAATTCCCATTGGCTAAAAAAATTTGTCAAGCTTTAGAGAATCGAGCGAAAAGTTTTTATCAGAGTATTACCGAATGTTTCAACAGTGCTTTAAGAGTATTATAATGTTTTTCTGCAAAAGATAGCTTATATCAAACATTTACATTGTACTCTACTGAAGCACAAAATAGATTGAGATATAAAAGGTGAGTATATCCGTTTGAAACTTTATAAATTCCCCAACTCATAATCCTGTCATCGGTTATAAGAATGCCAATATTATTCCCATGGAAATAGTAACGTTGAATTCGAATACTCTGGACCTCTCTTCAAGCTTCGATAAAGCCACATATAAAGTTCATACTTGCACGACGACCATTTGCCAGTAGTGTATATGCTGGCAAATGGCTTGTGCTGAAAGCAATCTATATCCAATGCAAGCTCCTTCCTGGCTTCACTTTGCACTACTATGTATAGGTCTCATAGTAGATAGGTAGAGACGTTGGAAAAGTCGAGCTACACTGAGTAAACGTGACGAAGTAAACTAAACGATATCCAGACTGTACAATGCTGAACAATTCACGTATTCACCGACAAACGTTTCCATTATAGCAGTTCACTTGCCTCTAGCAGATGAAATCGATGGTAATAGAATAATCTAAAAACCGTTGAAAGTTTTTACCAATAACAGTAGCAGCTAGTGTTCATTTACTTCTTTTGTAAGGCGAGAACAAAGCTAAAAATATTTAATGGTATCCCAATTGAGTGAGAATTATTTTTTTCGATATTTCTTTTTAATTTACAATGCATTCGAAACTGATACTTTTTTTTTTTTTTTAATGAAGTTACATTTTTTCAATTAGAGCTTTATATAAGAGGTTCTATGCTCTAAAGACATCTTTCAATTACTCTCTCGGATACTTTGATATCATTATTCTTTTTTCAATATCCTTACAGTCCTTCATTAGGTCGTACTTTTTTTTGTCAAGCCAGGAAATAATTTTTTTTTTATGATAAAAAATCTGTTGAATGCAATATCACATTTAAGTCCTTGCAAAGTTAGAATGAAAATTTTTTTTTCATCGAAACAAAAGTATTCTTTTTATTCAACGATATTTTATTTGTCAATAGAATTCATGATAAATAAGTACGTTAAATAAACTGGCAAAATGTTAATTTATCGATATTTTTTATTGTTAATTTTTTAAATAATTTTTTTGTAAATAAAAAAAAGAACGTGACTCTGTTGAGATCGCGAGTTTTTATCTTCGCTAGCATGTCAAAATAAAAAAAAAGTTGTTTTAGTCAAAGATTTTAAAATGTTTTCTCGTTGTGATTTAGGTAGGTCGAAATTTCTGCCCACGTTTTAGAGATTATGATGCTCTTTGACTGAACACGATGTTATGGCACGTACCAAACCCTCTGTTACCCATTTCATCGTAACTAAATTTTTTTCTTCGTGCTTTTAACTTTTATTATATATTTTCATGTACTTGCTCGACTAAGCTTTGATGAAAATGCTTTTGTGATTAGATAAAAAAATCCTCAAATAATGCTAATGAATATTTATAGTTAAAAAATCTTTTTTAATTAATTTTTGCAAAAAATTCATGATAATAATGACAATGATAAATATTTTAATGGACGAAAAGGGGTGATTAATTTATTTTCATAATCAATTTTAACGACTCTCATTACTCAAATGTACAGGATATGGGGATTTGGCGGCTATTTTTCTTGGCTTTTTATGGGATAGCATGAGGGCTGATTGCGCGTGTAACTGCGCGACTGGTACGTGACATATTTCCTTGTGCGTGTGTCTACCCAGGTGAAATAAGGCTCTGATGTATAAGATATTATATTTATGATAATTCTGAGACATCAATCATCCAGTCTGTATCGAATGTCTCGCATGAGTGAATATTCAGAAGTTATTTTGATGTTAAAATTAATATTATCGCTTGGTGGATGATTCGGAAGTTTTTTTTTCTTATTTATGTACAGTAAAAAACTATCAAAAATGAATTAAAAGTTTTTTTTTAAGGAAAGATCATATTCTACACCATTACTAAATTTCAAATGTGCAAAAGTTCCACGTTTCAGGTTTTTGAGTGCAAGTGTTTATTTAAAGTAAATCGATTAATTCATTGCTGGAAAAAAAAGTAAGTGGATACTTGAACTGTAAATACTTGTTGAAATAAAATATTTCCGAGTAATTTTTTGCAACGACTCAACACAAATTATTTGATCTAGTTAATGATGTTCTTCCCTTAATTTCCATCAGAATTTTTCTATTCGCAATCGTTTCAATTGCGTGGAAACATTCAATAAATCATGTGGAAAGTTTTCCAAGCTATCAAGCAGATTAAGTGTTCAAAGGCGGAATAGGATATTGCAAGAATTAATAAGAAGTTTATTTAATATATAGTGTAAGTTCTAAAGAATAACTAGCACGCGGAAATGCTAGAGAAGACACACGGAAAAAACAGAGAATAATAATAGAAAACCAAGTAAAACTGAACAAAGAACTCGAACTTGGATTCCTAAGGCTAAGATTAATTGACTAGAGTTAATTTAACAAAAGTTTTACATCAGAAAGAGTAGAGGGGAATACTTGTTCGTGGTTTCGTTCAAGAGCTCTTCTATATAAACGGAAGAAAGAGCCAAGGAATAGTTAGTTCACTAACGTGAAGATAATTTAACGGAACTTTTCTTGAGAAGTCGTTTACTGAATTGATTAAATTAAGTACTAGTACTTTTATCATGATCGGTTTTAATATCTGCACTTTGGTGTAGTATACTAGTGTTTTTAATGTTTTCACGAACTTACATTAAATTAATTAATTGATTTATTTCACTCATTTATACTCAGTAAAAACAAAATAGTAATGTCTCAAGAAGTGTAGAAATAATAGTCATGATTAATTCATTAATGTATTCATGCAATAAAAGAGGGTATAAATTAATTAATTAATTCTATTTGAATAATTTATCGGTGAAAAATATTTAACTATTAAACACAATAATCTAAGTTGATTTAATCATTTATTTTTTCCTCAACATATCCCCTTCAACTTTCCATTAAACTTATTTTTACAAGACTCTATTGAGTACTGGTCATCGCCATACGACTTGATCTCACCCTTGATTTTATTACTCACCACCAATAAAACCTAAACGTTCTTCCTTTTGAGGAAAATTTCCATCCATACCACATCATCTATCATCCGTCGATCTCTTTGACATGTTGTTAAATCCTCTTTTCCCTTCGACTCTTGATAAAAGTTTAGATTGTAGAAAATATAAAGTAAATACAATTTATTAGAAATTGCAATTGAGATAATCAATAATTTTTCCATCTGTAAAGAATAATTTCATCCAATTTAGACGTCTTAGTTGCAGTAAAATTTTCCTTGGGAATTTCATTGTAGATGACAGGATAAAAATAAATGGAAAGAGAAAATAAAAGAAAGGACTTGAGAGAATTGCGTGGCCCTGAGGGTTGAAATCGGTAGCAATGCATAGGGTCAGACATAGTTTAGGGTTGAACAGAATAAGAGGGATGAAAATAAGTATGTAGAAAAGAGGTAACTTTCACGATAACGTTCTCGTCGACGTGCTTCACTTGCTCTCTTTGGCATGCAATGTAACGCACGCTCGATGCACTGACGTGTTCATTCCCTTCTGTCTACTATTAGACGCTCATAGAAATTTTTTTTCTGTCTTTACTGTATTGTTTTTTTTTTCCTTATTTTTATTCTCACATTTCTAATTTTTCTATCATTCTCACTCGACTTGACAGTTTTTACTCTAAATTCTCAAAGTTTTTTCGGCTTTTTTTTTCACTTGATGTTTTAGGATTTAATGTGATAGGTAACAGGCGTACTGACACTATTGCTGTCGTAAAGAGTGACAGTTAAAGTTATTTTTTCTTTTAAAAATGTATAACCTATTCAAAATTGTGATCAAATGATAGCCATTAAAATTCGATGATTTTCATTTTCATTCATTTTCACATCCTTTTATTATTGATTCCAACATTATTATTTTTATTTTAATACAAGAATCAACAAATTTTAGATTATATACACTTATCTCTTTCACAATGTAATTATAAAATGGTCATCTATTTAATTTTAACTGAACATCTATTACGTTAATTATATTTATCTTTTGAAAGGTTTTAACTTTTGTGTCATGAATTTCAGATGAACACTTTAATTTGTAGATTTTCTGAAAATATATAAAATATTATTTAGGGTTGAATGAATTGATCAAGTATATAGACGTTAAATGTAAATTGAAATACGTTCAAAGAATTTTCATTTGGTTTATTTAATTTGTAAATAACCAGTGTAATATTGGATATTCATTGATCAAATGTTTGAATATCACAGTAATATTATTCTATGACGAAATGTCGCAAATATTTATATTTGGATTAAAACAAAGTTATGTTCAATAATATACGATAAAAATGGTCATTAATGGGAATTGATTATAAAATGATTACTGTAATTTTTTCTAATATTTCTGTTTAATTCAATATAATAAGTATTTTAAAATAATAATCAATATTTTTCATAAACTAATAATAAACAAATTTGTTTCAGTAAAAAATAAAATCGCAATCACTTGAATAAAAACTCTATTAATCACAAGTTGATATAAACTGACATTACTGAATAGAATAATGGAGTGTTCGAATTCTCTGTGGGTTAAAAGCATTTGTAGAAGTACAATCGATCATTGTATAAGCGAAAGAATTATTGAAATGTTTCTGGTTTATACTTGAGTTAGATCTGTCATGTTTTGCAGTCCTTATGTGTCTTTAATGGTATGTCGATGAGTTTTCAAGTAAAGCGAAACTAAAGCGCAGCAACAAGGAACAAACGTGTGTTAAGGACCACCGGGTGATTTTCATGCCATTTGTCTCATTCACAGGGCGCCAGCGCGACGAGGGTAATAAATATCCTCGTTCATCTCGGTCCCACCAAATGTCGATGCGGGCCTACGTTTCTCGACTCACGATTAATCCTTGTTAGACATCCAACTATAAATTCGCGGTTCTGATCCTCTAGTTTCACGTTATTTTCTTCTTTTATTTATTCTTGTTTTTTTCGTTTTTTTTCGATAGCGCGAAACTAAAAATTGATCGAGACAAGAGACATTTTAGTTTTGGAGAATATTTTTTCTGTCACTTTGGAAAAAATTTATTTTTGATTTAATGGGATTGACGATACATTTTTTGAAAAATTTTTTTCGAAAAACTCAATGTAAAATCATAATTTTGAAATTTGAGCTAACAAAGGATTGTTGAGATTTATTTAAAAACAATTGTTATTTAAATCTTAGAATCTTAAAAGAATAATTAAATAATACAGAATGAATATTTATATCAATATGAAAGAGAAACTGAATTTTATTAGAACATTTATACAGATGTATATACAAAAATGCGCTAAAATAGATATTGATTTAAATTTATGATGATAGAGTCAAGCTTTGAGATGAAGATAAGAATAAAGGAGGATTGAACAAGCAATTCTCTACGTCAGATCTATAAAACTTGAGGCATACTTCCGTCGATACCAAAATTCTTGCTGTTCTTACTTCTTTCTCTTAAACGATCTCAGAACTTTCTAAAGACGTGCCTCGATGTCAAGAACTCGCGATTCAAGTGAATAAATTCGTGATAAATTATCGATGAGACTTCGTGACTAAATTTTTCAACTTATTCACAGCTTTTATTTCTGACGTGAGAAATCGGGAATAATTCAAGAAATATTAGAATTTTTTTTTAGTTTCATCATTGATAGGAAAAAATATTTCAGATCGAATAAAAATTAATAATCATAAAAGTCGTGATATTTTTTTTTGTCCTGAGAGCTTTATGAGTTATTTGTGGTATTGTCATATTAAATTTATATCATCAAAAAATTTCTACAGATATTGAAAACATGAAATATTAAATCTTTTTCTATTATAACTGTCTATCAGATTTAATATTACAATTCTATTTTTACACTTTAATAAATAATTCAAGTATTTTGTATCACGGTTGGCGTAAAAATAGATATTTCCATTAAATTTGTAACTAATTAGTATTAAAGCTCTTATTAGCGGATTGATGAGATCAAAAATAGATTGAGTGAATTAGATGTAAAACATCTTCAAATCCATAAATTCAAGATTTATAAAAATAACTTTATCCAATAATTTTTAACGTAAAATTTTCATTAAACAAAACAAAACATGAACAAAATATAAACTTTGCAAAATGAAAGTGGATATTTTATAAAAGTTTATGAAAGTATCTACAAAGTACTAAAGTTCTTTTAGAGAATTTTAACATGTCATCTACTTTACGATCATTATTAAGATACTCATGGAGCACATTTGTACGTTGATAGTATTCAACAACATTCATCTATTTTATTAGTTTTAATTAGTCAAACCATATTCTTTATTATTATTTGTGCTAAAATATAATGTCATTGGACTTTGTTCACGACGCTAGAGTATATCATGATTGAAAATCATCGGTTAACAAAATTTTAAAAAAATGAGCAGAATTTTTTTTCGTTTTCCAGCAGGTGATCGATTTCACGTCTGATTATTTTTAAGTACAGTCAACTTGCGTGTTACGAATTTGTGGGTTCTGTATAAAAGCATATACTGTATTTATATACGCAGTTGATTTTCCTTTTTAATGGTTCAACACGCAATTTCTTGTCGTCGTTTCCCCTAAACTGTTGACACGCAATATCCTTTGAATCTCCATCTCTAAGTCGATGTTTATATTTAAGGCTAATTACGACTTTACATATTAATAAATAAATAGTTGAATAAATATTTATTCATTCAAAATTGCCATCATTATGAAGATAAGAAATCTCACTAAATAAACCTCCAGTCTTTTTACGAGACAAAGATTATAATGTAAATGGAAAAAAAATTAATTAGAAAGTAAATTAATTAAAAAATAATTTCATCTTGACTTAATGAAAAATATTATCAAGTTTTTATATTTATTAGAATTAAAAAAAGAATTCTCCATTGCGACTATTTATTCTGCTCCATTTCACCGATCTTATATAACTTCTTCTCGTGTGCTATCTTTTTCGTTATTCAATTCCTTCAAATTAACCTACAAAGAGAGCACGTAATTATTAATTACCTCGAGCTCTGCATAAAAGTATTTCTATTCAATATCTATCATTATTTACCTTTCAGGTATTTGATTAAATAAAATGTTTGTTAAGAAAAATCAACTCGATAATTAAATAACTAATTACGTACTAAAAATTCCGAAAATCTTTTTTAAAATTTATTATAATAGATTATTTCCCAAGAGATGACAGTGATTATTTTATCTCAGTGTAATTATTTAAATCTACAAGACAAAGCTTTAAAAAAAATTACCTACAGCTTTATACAAACCCATCTGGGTATTCTTTTTTTTAGCATCGTTACTCTTTTCATTTGAGTTTACATGAGTAATAATGTAAACGAACGAAATATTTTACAAAAGGCTGATGTGCATCCTGTAGAAATTACCAAATTCCTAACCGCTAGCAAATTAATTTCCCACGAAAATTTCGAGCATCTCCGGTATTTGCAAATAATTCCACGAGCATTTTTCATGTGTCCCTTTATTCCCTCAGATGTTTTCCGCAACCCTTGTAGTCTTTTTCAACCCCTTTTCCTCTATCACGTTGAAAGGTGAATTCTCTGCCGTCAAACTGTTTGAAGGACACTGCAGGCGGGCATCAGTGCGCTTTATATGGGAAGCTCTTGTCGCCTAAGGGCACTTGATGACATCGTTTGTGCGTCAGGCGTTGCCAGGGGGTGAAGGAATCATCTAGGGAAGTAGTGACATCAACACAATAGTACTGATTGCTATAATTAGCTTGATGGCTAGCCTCCGGCAAGTTTATCCTACTATAGGGCTATTTAGGTATAGGCTAACTAAAGTACTGACTAGAGTGACAGATTAAGTTATTCGCAGTTCAGTTACTTTTTCATGATTTTCTGAACATTCAAGAGACTCTCTGACACTCTCCTACACTTGCTAAAACTATCAGTTGACAGTAAGTGAGAATGAAATTTTATTACAGAGGGTGAAAAATATGATGTGTGAAATAGATAAAATATTTGTTGAACTTTGAGTTGTTTTTATTTGATTTTTTTTATCGTTGCAGTTTAAGAGAATTCAATTGATGACGGTCTGAAAAATTTGATTTGATTGAAATATATACAATATTAAATTTCCAATGATATTTCATTCCTTTTTGAAGAGTATTTATTGTTAAAGCCTCCTCAAATAATTCGTTATAAATTTAAATCTAATGACAATAATTCATTTAAATAAAATCTTTCGAGTTATAATCTTTTTTATTTAATTTTATAACAAATTAGAAAGTTAAATTATTTATTGTTGATGGTAAGAATAAATCAACTAAATTAACTTGAATTAAACTTAAAGATATTACAAATAAAAGATAATTAATTGAAGCAATCTGTGCTATTTTAAAATTCAATCTAAATAAAATTAAATCGAAAACATAAAATTATACTTGTAGAAGGGTATAATTATCCGATAACTCGACTATCCCTTGCTTTGATTTCACTAAAGTAGAAAAGGTAAATCTAACCAGTGGCTTTCGGTCTCAAACCCTCGAGTTAATTCCAGGCTCAAGTCAAAATCTACTCGATAATTCGTTAGGTCGGCCCATTGCGCCCATTTCATTAGTCCAACCTCAGAGGTAAGTTCATGTAACACGCGATACCTCCTACTCATCCTTCAATCTTCTCCTCTTCCTATCCAATAACGACCCTATCTATTAGGTCTTGAAGCTGGAAAAAAAAAATTATTAGCAATTTTTACTAGCTATATTATCACAAGAAAATTGAATGAAAATGTTATCAAATTAAGATCTAAATACAGGAATTTATTAAAGCTGTTGTGAAACTTGACAAATAGTTATGGATACTATGAAGTAAGGGTGTTAAAGCAGCGTGCCATTGCACACGAGCCTCATTCAATTTTCTTTGTTGTGGAGTTCACTTGGGCGTTATACTGAGCATATTAATAGACGTTGGAGTATGCTAACCACGTAGTGGTCGCCATATAACACCCACAATGCTAAATAGTTTCTAGAGACCCGTTGACTCGTTGAGACTAAGCGAAATTGTAAAGAAGATGAAAGAGAAAACTTGAAATTACAATCTTACGTTTAATTATGTTATACATGAAATATATATTTGGCTTGAGGAATGTCATAGATTTTTATTAACTTATCAATGTTAAGTTTAATGTTAAGTATGTGTGTTCTCTAGCTTTTGGAATACTTAATCACAGGAAATGTTTATCCATCAAGAATAATGGGTAAAGACTTGAATATAAATTGTTGATTTTTGTTAGAGCTGAAGATGAAAATAAAAAATACGAGATTGATTGAGAGTCTTAACAATGAGGAAAAAAATTCAAAAAGTAAGAAGTTGTCTTTAAACTTTTTTAATAAACAAATTGAAAGTCTTTTCTTCTGTTCTGTTTTTAATAAAACACAATGGATTAAGTTACCTTCGATATAAAATTTTTTTATTATGAGTGCACTTTAGTTTATTGTAAGTGCACAACACTACTATGTAATTTAAATAATCCATCTTTGGATCTTACATATTTTTGAAATAATTCACTTGAGTGATCAATATTATATACAATAGAAAATATCCCCTTTTTAAAGCATTTGTTCACAATGCACGTTTTAAAGGTCAATATTTATTTATGGGAACCAACATAAGTCAAACAAAAACATATTAAGTGTGACAGATCACATATTTAACTTGTATTGTATCACTTTGAATGCACTTTTACCACAAAATGATGAAATTTTAAATTTTCTACTATTACCTGTGACCAAGTACCTGTTTACACTTTCATGACACCATCATTTTTCAACAAGTGTCGGAAAATTTTTCGACCTCATTTTTTATTTTTATTGACTTTTCTTCACATTAATCATTGGATATTTTGTGTTGGAACATTGAAGATAAAATTATTAATAACAGCTTTTTAGAGTGATTATTTCTTATAATCTAATGGCAAAATTGATTTGAAATGAAAGTAACTTTCAAAATCTGCTGTTTATTTTTGTTAAATCCTAAAGTATTGAAATAAAAGAAAATACATTTTTACTAGATTGAAAATAGAGGAATTTAAAGCCACAAAATGGTTATGCCGGCATAACTTGTGAACACGCATTCATCTTGATGTGCATTATATTATATTACACATGCGGAAGGAAGTGTAAGTCTGAGTGTGGCGTGACTGTGAATAGAACGCAAGTTTCAGGGTAACGTTCCTTATTTACTTGTATTGTAGAAGGATGATGCTAAGGGAAAACGTCAACATCAGGGACATCCTGATGGATTCAGATGTTAGAGGTGTCGTAATACGAAAGTAGGGTCATAAATCTAGTAAATGGCTTCCTCTTGAATATAAAGAATATTCCTTGAAACAAAGAAGCTTATTTTGTGTTAAAGATTAAGACTTTTTATTACATTTGGTCCAATCGTCTAATTAATTAAATGATAATATCAAAAATATTATCTATCAAAGTAAGACATAAAATATAGTAGTTACTAAACTTGATGATTGATTAAAAAAATAAAAAGCTCATTCTAGTTTATCGTCTTAGACTAGGACGAATTAAATTCATTTTGATTACCATCATAAAATGTAAAAAATAAATAAAAAACCGGTAAAAATAGAATAAATAAAATTTAATGATGTAGAAGAGATATTTACAAGTTTTTCATGATAAGCTACAAAGTCATTAATGTGAAATACAAATGTATATTATTATGTAATAAGGTAAAATGTATGACTCGAATTAATGATCTGAACATTGTATAGGTAGCAAGAAAGGGTAACTTGATGGTTGGCTAGAGATTAAAACTGATCGCAAACTACTACTTGGCTGGAAAACGATCACATTTTCTCGTGAATGAAAACTTCGTATAGGGAGTTTTAAAAATTTTAAGTCTTGAGCCCGAACTAAATGGCGCCATGTAAATGGACTCATAAAAAAATTATATTGAAAATACTTTGCAAAAGAATGGTAAATTGCAGTTTCTATTCCTAGAAGATCCACTGAAATCAATACTTAATCAAAATTAGTTTAGATCGTTTTCTTGCTTACCTAATTTTTGTTACTATATCAATTTTAATCTATTTGTTATTTTCATAAGAGGAAAAACGATTAGAAGAAATAAATCTGCAAAAACACATTGTGACAATCTTGAGATACTTGAAGATTTTTTTTATCTGTTAAAAAAGGAATTATTTACGTTTCTTTATCTGTATAACAAAGAAATCTTTTAACTCAATTCATTTTAATCGTCAAGTGAGTTGTTTTTTGCGAATTAGAGACGTAAAGACGTTTGCTTCTCACGGTAGGAATTTTTTTTATAATAGAGAACTGGTAAAAAATGAAATGTGAACGAAAGAAAAAGATGAAAAAAATCTGAAAGAAATGAAAGATTCAGTCTAGAGGTTCGTGAAGTGGCCAAGAGAACTTTCGCTAATCCAATTTTTCTTTCGCAAATTTCACGAGACGCGCGGCCCGCATTTTAAAGCCTCTTACTCTCCACGATCTCAACTCGACCTCTTTTAGCAAGAGTCCCAAGATAGTCCTAAGCTTGACTAGACTAGGTACCGGCCTCATTTTATTTTTTTCTATGTACTTTATTATTTTTAAACCTTTTTCTTTGTTTTATTTTTTCATTCTGATTCTTCTTACTTTTTTTTTTCATTACGAAGCTCATACTTGTTCTTCTCAAGTGTTTTTCCGTCACAGAGATATCCTTAACTACTTTTTTTAAATGTACATTTCATTTTCTCAGTGGCAAATATGCATAGACTTCTCAAGATGAAAAATATTAATAGTCAAGTTATTCATTAAAAGAAAAATCTAGTTATTATCATCAACGCAATTATTTTTGAGTTCTTTCTTATTAGATATTATTTAGATACAACTCAAAAACTTTTTATTAATGTAAATATAAATATTAAAAATTTTTGTAGCTATTTTTAATTATTCTCAATTGTTGTAAAAAGAAGATAAAAAATTTTATGCTATTATAAAAACTAAGGAGCTTAACTGTTTCAACACATACTGCTCATTTTTTAAATCCGATTATTTTTTTCAAAAGGATGATTATTTAATTGTAATTACGAATTAGCAGGTTTTTTTAATCATAATTCTGATGATAAAAATTTAAGCACAATTATAGTGTTTTGAGAGTACTCCAATTCAATTTATCAATATTAAAAAATTAGATTTTTTTTCATTTCAAAATCTATTTTTATTGCAAATAAAAATATCAATTTTTTATCACTACCCTATATCAATACACCTTTCACACATGATTGTTTTTGTGCAATTTATAGCTGGGATCATGTTTATTCCCGCATCAAGATTAAAAGAATGATGCTATCAATATGATATCATATGAACCAATATACTGTCAAAACTAATCAAATTATTGCCAAAGTAGCTTGAGTTTATTTTGCTATTGTTTTTTTATAACACAATATATATATATATATATATATATTTAAACATCACTTCTTTTAAACTCCATTTCAAACTTGGGTAACTTTTCAAATCACACAAAAAATATAACTTAAACTGCCGTTATTTATTCTTGCCTTTTAGACGGTCATGTAGGTATTCCAACAGAAATTGATCAAAGTCAACGATGGAGAATACCTAGCATTTACGTTTTAAGCCATTCGTATGCACTGCAACTTAAACGACCTAGTTACGACCAGCTACCAACTGTGGTTGAAGTAGCTATTTAATGAACTACCATCTTATTTCTCTTCTTCCTTTCTTACCTGTTTCAACCCTTCGTACATCAACCCAAGTGAGGGCTAACCCTTGTAGAGTTCTTTCATTTATGTCAGTCTAAGTTGGTTACGATAAATTTACTTGTAAGATTGAGTTTGGTATCTAACACTTGCTGGAAAAGGAAACGTTTATACTGCGGATTTCCGTAGGAGGAACTCCACAAATACTACCCAACTAATGCACCCTGCCTAACGAGAGAGTTGTAATTGAAGCGAGAAATTCTTCAGGAATTTCACATCGACCAGCTTTTGAATAAACTTCATGAAACCCATGTGCTCACATGGGATTCAAGAGAATTGTTATGAACAATTTTTTAAAAAGTCATTTGGAAGCTAAAAGAGAAAATTCTGAAAAATAAAAACCTTTAGATGACCTAGTATTCATTTAAAAATATTTTACTTCACATGGGATAAATTAAATAAAATAAAAGAAGTTCTTTACGAGTAAAAGTACAAATGTTGAAATAGCTCTTTCAACAATTATATATTTTTTCAATGTAAAAAAATATTGGTAGTTTTTCGACTACATGGACGAGAGTTTTTTATGTCTGAATTATTTAAGAATTTTCCTAAGTGAATATATAACATAATTTAAAAGTTTTCACAAAAAATAAATAGAATTATGGGAATGACTAGAAATAAATGAAATGTTTAATTTACAAATAATTGTTTTTATTTCTTTTTCATACTACTAACTGTGCTGTAATAATCCTTTTTTCAATCTAAATTACTTCCATTCATCCATCACAGTGGCTGGCTGATTTAACCATTAAAGCTCTAATACATCCTTTAGGAAGTATTATATCGAAGGATTATTTCATTTATTCATAATTAAAATAACAGTAATGAATTTAAAAAGTTAAATATTTCATTATTAATTTATTAAATTGAAAATTATATAAGATGTCTTCAGGTTGTCATAAAGTCGATTATTATATCTAGGACAAGCAGGTAACAATGAGACGTATATTCCTCTCAAGCCATGTATACCATTTGAATGGTAGTTTCTCTTACGTATTCACTCTTGTCTAGATGTTTGTCTTGTCGAAGTCAATCAGTGTATTGTTTTAATTGAAGTCAATTGTTCAATAATTGAATGAATTTTCTCCATACATTCTTCTTATTAAGTATATTTTTCTTTTTACATTTCATCAACGACTATGACATATTTTCAGAAAAATTTGGTGCTGTGAGAAACTTGCACATGAGTTATCGATTTACCATATTTTCATAAAGTGCTCGATAACTATACCATTAATCATCGATTTTACTTCGACATGTGCTCAGTTTACTGAAGGAAAAGATTTGTGAGAGGATCAGTGAACAATTATTTCTGTAAAGAGATGGATAATGAAACTGAAATATCCATTACTTATATTTCTGCAATCACACATGTTTTATCACGAAAATTCAGTAATTTTTCATTTTTTTGAATAATTATTTTCTGAAGATTACATTCAACTATTAAATTCAACAATTAATTTCTTAAATTCATACTCAATTAAATATTAGCAATAATTTTTTTTTTTTTTTTTATTCACAAAAGGTGTTGAAATTTTTTTTTCAATATGTCAATCATTCTGTTTAGTAATATGGTTAATTGGTCGTCATGAATATTTTTACACATATTTTTTTTGACATCGTCGAATATTTTTAAAATGTGTATCGTGCACAAAACAATTTTAACTTTTTTTTTTTTTCGAACGTTTAAAAAAAAAGTTTTTTTATTATAAATCATTTTAATTTTTCTCAATTCATCTCAATTAATAAAGACAAAAGTGCAATACTATTTCTAGTTATTTTTTAGAAGTCATTGAACTCAAAGAATACTTTGCTTATTGAAAAAACAAAATTTATTGAAAAAATCAATCGAAAACAACAAATTGAAAGGTAAATTTATTTGCGGTAAGTTTGATTCAATAGATAAATACAATTTTCGGAACTAATAAAATCTTTTTATATAATTCGATGAGTCTCACGTCATTTTGGTCCATATCCTCCAACCTGGAGTTGGTGCCGTTATTGGAAAACGACAGGAGGTCAGACCAGATGTCACTTCAACGGTGATTGTCGAAGTCATTGTAAGAAGTGTAATGCATCTGCTATAGTGTAAGCCGACCCATTTCTTCCAATAGGTTTTTCGATTAAATGTCATTGTTACATTTTTCTAACCAAGTATCGACGTCCTCAGAGTGATGTCCTAATGTTCATCTTTTTTCTATAGAAAGGACTTTTCATGTATGTCGAGGACACTTTGAACCTCTCTTTTATTTACCATTTTACATGGGCTCATGCTTTTATAAAAGATTCATTTGTATTTAGATTGTTATCAGTTCCTCTTTAGAGTGTCATTTGTCAATAATACGATCCATCTCGGATCAGTTTTCAATAGCCTTATTCATTAAAAACTATTTTCGGTGTGTAAATATACAGAAGCTATCTTCTATTATCATCAAAGTTTTTGAAAATAAATCAAATCAGTCAAAAAAAATAAATTTTTTAATCACTCACAAAAAACATTGATACTAAAAAAATTATTTGACTTGAATAAAAATAATTTTAATTAAACTATTAATAATTGTTTAATCAGTTTATAGTGGAATTTAAAGAAGTTTTTCTATAAATTGTAAATATAGAAAAAGACGAAAAATAAAAATGTAAGGCATTGTTTAAATAAATGAAATCATGTGAGTAACTTAAAAAGCTCTAAATTCTGAATTATTTAAAATATAATCAAGAATGCAAATCAATTGCAAGTGAAGCTGATTGATAAGACAGCTGTCCAAGTGATTCGATAAGAGTCACTATCAAGCTCCCATGGGGAATTTCCGGGAATTGCTCGAGAGACGAAGAGCTTTCAAGTATTTTTGGAGTGTACTACATCCCGACATAACTATCTGTCTTACGTTAAAAGAACAATTCTCACTATTCAATTCTATTAGGTTCTGATGGACAAGAAAAATTAAAAGACTTAAACAAAATGTAATGTATAAAAAGACATATGGAACAAAATTAGTCAGCACTTTATCTCTCAGGAAATCTTGAATGTACGTCTCTTAAATCCGTATGATAGCTCATTCTCTTTAAGAAAAGCCCTAGTAGAAGCTTTTGAGTCTTAATGTAAAGTTACAAAACCAGTAGTGTACGTCTTTACTTGGTGGGTTGTTTTCAACGACTGAGGGTGGCTTCAGTAACGTTCGAAGGGCGAGCAACGGCTGTGAAAGCCTAATGCTCCTTTTATGACTTGTGCAGTACGGCATCATGTTACGACGCGTTCATGTTGCTCTTCTCTCGGTTGCACCGTTGAGTAGATTTGAGTCGAGATCTCAACGTTGACTTTAAAAGAAGCTGAGAGGTGTCTGCATGTGAAACTTGAGGGAGAAAAATATTTTTTACGAGAAAGTATCTTTTTTTAATGGGACACCAAAGAATCTTCACTTTTTATGTTCATATAAATTTTTTCGAAATTTTTTTTTCACTCTTTTTTATAAATAAACGATTTTTGAGTACTCCATTTTATTCAAATTTTATAGAAATATTTAAGAATGATCATTTTTTGATGATATTTTTATCCATTTTGATAAATTGATACGTACTTCAGTGTTGACAAATTTGCTGTTGATAAGTTACTGGATTGATGACATCATTTTGATCATTGCTTTCAAACCAGATGATAAATTTACGATATTTATCTAAATTTTCTTTATTTAGTGTTATCGTAGAAAATCAATAAATATTCATTACAAAATTTATTATATATAAAATCATAGGAAAAGTTTTTTATTAAAATTTCATTTTAAAAAGGTGTTTTACTATTTTTTTTTTGATAATCCTTACTTTAAAGCTGGTATTTGGAAGATGTAAAGGTTAGTGAAAATGTAAAAAGAGAAATAAATGTCAATACAACTTGCTGATTATATTACGTAACATCTAAATTGAATAGTAAGATTAGTCGGATTGAGAAAAGAAGAAAATTCAATTTCACTCGCACTTTACTAACTTTGGAAGTAACCTTTCCTCAAGGCAACGGCTTTGAGGGCACTCTTTAATATCTACATTATTCGAAATAATTTTGTTTTCTGTTCTATTTCATTTATTTCTTCATAAAACGTTTCTTCTAGTAATCCAAGCATTTAATCATAATAAAAATATTCTAAATTCATTTAAAAAGTAATAAATCTGTTTATGCATTCAAATAATATTTACAATTTAATTTTGTGAATAATAATTTTAATTCAAATAAAATCCTACTACATTCGGTGACTTTGATACCTAAAAATAATGATGAAATCAAATTAGTGTTGCTGACAACAATCAAACTCTCCGAATGTGTTGGATTGTATAAATATATGAAAAGTTAGGAATATGTTTAGCTGTAAAGAAATCTACAAATTGTCATTATTACAAACACTTCTCTTTTATATCTAATATCAACATTCAACAATATCGACATCATCATACTTTGTTCCTGAACATTAATCACCATAGAAGCGTCGATACGTAAACATTAATCGACGTGAGTAATGAAGGTCTGCATGACGTTGGGAAGCTTATCAGAACAGACTCACCCTCTATTCGCTCGACACTATGACGGCGTTTAATTGGCTCACGTTAACTGTGCGATAAGCAAAATTCTTGGAACAATGATGTGAGTCACGGAAGATCATGAATAGATTTACATGTCACAAAACGTTTTTTTCAATATCATTATTAGTTAGATTTCCATTAGTTTAGGTATTACAATTACATAAAATATACCATCAACTCTGAAAGCTCTATTGAATTTTTTATAGTTATTTTTCAAATAAAATACAAATAAAAGTTATTTATTTCGATTTATGAATTAAATTGAAAATTTTTTGATATTGGAAATTTTGTCATTGAAGCTGTTCAATACTCAATTAAAAATGGATCAAATGGTTTTGGGATTTTGAATAGCTTTTTATTTCAATTTAGGATAATTCATCGCAGACAAACCAGAGATCCTACAACAGCTTTTAACTGAACAATAAATACTTGGAACCATTTACTTTTTTGCTAAAGCTCGTTTTTCCATTCCGCAAGTTTGTAAAACTTTTCGAAAGAAATATTGCGTCAGAATCAACTTAAAAGTAGCTTGTTTTCGCTTTTGTTTCATGCTAGACATCATGGACTAGCTATTATTGTTACTTGGGGTAGTTTTGGGTAGAAAACTGGCAGCATAAAAGTCATTTTCTTCTCTCCTTGCCAGTTTCCCTCTGTCCTCATCATCACTTATATTCCGGGCTCGACGAACAATGGAAAAACTTTGAGATTCCGGCGTGCGGAACCGCTAGATTCCGGTCGACGCGCTCGCTTCTCTCGCGGAAATCATTGGAACGTCCGGAGCCTCCAGGAGTGAAGGTGGGGTATGAGAAAAAAAGTTTAAGTGATAGAGACTCTGTCATAGGGTAGGTTGAATGTGACTCAGTGAAAGAGAGATGGTAAATGAAGCAAGACGAAAAGCTTGCAGCTTTTCTTGTGGTTTTGCTGATGACACGACGATGTCGAAACGAAGATGAAAGAGGTCAGGATAGACTTAGACTTAGAGGTCTCGAAGAGAAAATAAAAGGTTTCCTGAGTGCCGGAAGAATCGAAGTCTATTGAAAATGTCATCGGGACTCATTTTACGCTTGGAAAAGTTTATCCGTTTGTTTTGCTTGGGGTTAAATGATTGGTATTAGATCCATTACTACTAAAAGGCTCTTAACGTTCTTCAAGTATTATTCCCATTATTTTATTTTCAATTCATACAGATTGAATTGCTTTATATCGCAAATAATTATGCTTAAATATTCTTTTTAAATTATAGTTGAATAAATAATTTATCTAATTAAAATTGTTTTTTTGTTATAGGTAAGTTCAGAAATCGTCTTAAACTTCAAATAACTAATTAGAGAAAGAATCAAGGATGAATACAACGGCATCACAGTAAGCTTAAAGAATTAAAAGTAGAATAAGTAACAGAAGTTTTCAAAAACTCATAACGATAATCTTTTACTAAATAAAGTGATATTATGGTCATTAAAAATGTATTAATGAAAAAAAATTGAAGCAGAAATTATTTGTAAGTAAATTTTATAAAATTCTGACTAAAGTTAGTCGAGCAAAGAAAGAATGTTTAGTATTGTGTTCCTAGGATAATATTCATCTTGTTCTTTGAAAGAAACTAACTCTAAAGAATCACCAAAAGCAAAATGACACCAACCCCAATATCGTATTTACCCCTTGAAAACTTATCCACCCTGACGGACGCAAAAGGTTGAAAAATAAGCAAGGCAGAAACGTTTAGCAACTTGTGTGGTGAACCGCACTTGAAAAGGGCCCAATTGTACTCGCAAGCTCATTTGCATCACAGTGAAGTAAACAGGGGTAACGAGATTTCTAGCAGAGTGAGTTTTTGCTCACAAGGAAATGCATATACAGTACACACATGTTTGTGGGGTGTTGCCCAAACACATCGTTAACACTATTCCCCATTACAATCTCACTTTCACCTATATTTTCTCGACTCTACCCAAATCCTTTTAAATTACTACCATCCAGGATCTTTCTCCTGATTCTCCTCCCCTTTTCTTACTCATTCAAAGCAACAGAATCGAACAAGCGAAAGAACTCTCGTTTACACGCGATTCGGGTACTGGGGATTATGCATTTGATCCTAGTCCACAAGTCTATTGTTGTCTGGATTTACTCTACCTCTTGTTGCTTGTCTCCTCCTTCCAATGGTGGATTATAATGAAGAATCTAAATATCACCACATGGAGCTTTAGTATCCCTTTGGATTTTAAACCCTTTCATTTAATACTATACCCTCTATCTAACATGATCCCAAATCTTCTTTCAATGCCTTCTAATTCCTATCTCTAGTACACAGAATTAATCATTTTTCTATTATTTTTACTTTAATTACAACACTTCATTCTTGAACATATCTTTACTATCCAGTTAGCTAATTTTCCTTTTCTCTTCACTACTTTGTTCGAGCTTAATCTATATTAAAACAACCCTTACTGTTATTGCATTTTTCAACTTTAATAACATCATTATCAAACATATTAAATCGAGATAAAAATATCCTACTTTATTTTATAAATGAACAGCTAGTTATGTCAAAATAAAAAAGCAAAATTTTTATAAAATATCTATATTTTATATCTCACGTCAGATTAATATAATTTTCAATAAATAAATTTATTGTTAATTGCATGGTTGAAATAATTTTATAAGTTCTGTAAAATTTTGACGAAGAGAAGTACATTAAATCCTTTGTCTTGTATTAATCCTACTTGAACATAAAACTGGTTGAAAAAGTCAGGTACTTTAAAACTCTTAACAAAGTTGAGGAAATATTACATAAAATTACTCATGTAGTAGAAGCGGGTGATAAAGAAATTTTTAATTACAACATTGTTTCATATTTACCAAAGGCAACTGGCACAAATGTATAATTTAATTTATCGTACTCTACATCTTAACGGATTTAAACGGGGTCGAGCACAGTCGCAAATAGGGTTGTTTTTTTTTCTTTGGTTCATTGAGTCATTGTTTGATATTTTAGGGTTTAGGCAACCATTCAAATAGCTTTCAATGGTTACTTAATCCATAATTAATAGTCCAAATATGACACAGTTGTTGGTTTTTACACGCTTTGATGTTTGAAAAGCTGCACGAGTTGTGACTGTTAGTATTTTGCATTAGTATTTTGAGGTTTTGTATAGAATATTTTTGGTATATGAGATAATTGAATGATACTTTAGGTCAATATTTTCTCATATGCATTTATAAATTTAATTGATTGATTTATTTATTGATGGAAATATATAATACATATTGATATTGATATTTGCTTGTAAATAAATGTTTACTAACAAATATACATATACTGTTGATGCACAGGGTCAATTTATTATCATTCTCCCATGAAACGTACAATTCACATCAACTCTTGAATAAAAGCAGAACTTTAGCACAATAATAATTCACCATCCTCCAAAGAAAATATTGATTCAAGAATCATTAGTCATGCATTTTTTTCCAATATTATTTACATCAGTCATTTTTGACATCTGAATGTTCATTTGAGTTGGTGAATAGGTCACACATCGTTATTAATACTAGAGAATTCGTTAAAATAGAATCAGTAGGAGGTACGAGAATGTGTGATGAGGACCATCATCATTTTATCCAATTTAAGTGATTGTGTCTCATTAAGGAGATACTCCAAGTTCCTTGTTTGGTGCTCGAGACGTCTCGAGGGACCTAAAAATTGCTTGAGATTTATATTTATCTCTTGTCAGCCATTATAGATTGAAGCGTGAAAAATTGTCTCGTATATTCCAATAAAATCTTAAAAATGTTATTTTTAAATTTTTCCTGAAGAAAAATAATAAAAAAAAAAAAAGATGCATTAATTTAACTTTTATTTATTTATTGTGGTATTCATGTTCTAGAAACAAGGGAAGAAATATAGATAAAGTATAAAAAATAACCGAAGCTTTCAACGCTTATTCTGCGGCTTGACTTCAGTACCAGATACCAAAGTAAAAATAACGGAGGTCATGAACTTTATGTTTTGTTTATTTTACAAGAGCATGAATTAGAAAGAAAATAAGCTAATGTCATTAATAATTCAAAAGAATTCAGAGAAAAAATATTTTGGCCAAGTTTCATTCTCCATCTATTTTTTTTTTTTTTTTGCATTTTTTATTAAAAAAGAAAATTTAAGCCTTGAGACTTTAGAGACTTGAGTTGTGAACTACTAGCACTCGTAGTTAGGAAAGCAAAACAACATCGTCAGGAACAGGTAGAAGGCAAGTGATGAAGGGTGGAAACAAAACATGAGAAAACAAAACACAAGCTCGAGGGAAACTGGACGCCATAATTAATATTCTAGCATTAACTCACTCCCTCTCGGTCTGTATATTTCTCTCTTTCCTTTCAACACTTGCTCTGCATATGTTACATAGCTTTTCCTACAAAAGCTTTCTTTCCATTCTATGATCTTTCCTTCTCCACTCACGTGGTGATAAATTTGCATTTTCTCCTAGCGAAAACGTTTTGTTAAACAGTGGGCTCTGGCAGCTTCGTGGCAAGGGATGGAAAAGTGCACATAAAGTTACCGTAAATTTTATTAAATCCACTAGAGAAAGAGGGAAAGGAAAGATGAGTACACTTTTTACCATCACACTTTATATTTATCTACTTTTTTCCCTCTGTATTTTTAAACACTTTCAATAATACCATTATAAATCTTTGATAACTGCGGAAATTAAATGAATTTATTGATCATCTTTAACATCTGTGGAAGTAATTTATACTTTTACACTGGCAACTTCATTATCATCATTATAAAAATTTATTAGACCAATTGACGTATTTGTTAATAAAACAAATATTAAGAGAAAAAAAAATTTCATCATTTTATCTGATATTTATAATCATTAAAAATAATTTTAAGAAATTACTGTAAAATAAAGCAATTATTTGACTTATTTTTAAGTTAAAATTCTAAACAATCTAGTTTACCTTCAATTTACTAGTCTTTTTATGCTGAATAACGCATTTACCATAAAAATTGCAAATAGATTACTGCAATATCCGATCACTAGATCATCCCCCTAAAAAAATCCCCAGACACAGACTGCACGAGAATATTAAATTCACGAAATATTTTATAATACGATCACTACCACTGAACCATCTTCAAACCACGCACGAGTAAAATAGTAGTAAAATGATTTTTTTTACACAGTTTGAGTTTATTCGGATGGCTTCTCAAAGCTACCTTCGCCCATGCGAAGTTTAAAGGCCCCAAAACAGCAACAAAGATTCGTTGAAATAAATATGTAAGAATAAAAAAAATCACATCACATAAAGGCATCGTGGTACAGATTCCCGGGTTTTGTGGCTGAGCATCCGGTGTCGAGAAAAGGGGACTGGAGCATCTGGAAATAATAACCAAATCCTTTGGCAAGCCATAGCATACACACACACATACTAGTTTTATTCTTCATATCTCTTTTCTCCTTGTGCTTTACCCATTTCCGACCACCGACTGCGAATTCAAAGGCGCTTTAAATTCCATTGATGGTCTAGCCTTTCCAGTCGTTTCTTCGATCCACCAAGTTATTCTGTGTCTCTCCAGAGATTTATTGTTCTTTTTACTAAACCTGAAGACGAATACTTGCAAATATTTCGTCAAAGCACTGGAATCAAATAGGAATTGTTCAATATTATGATTTATATATTTTTCAAAGTTCCTTTGTCTTTATATATTTATTATTTATAAAAAAATTCCTTTTAATATTGCTATGTAGAGAAATAAATAAATTTTTTTGCTATTAATAAGAATTTTTTAAAAATAATCATCTATTTATGTTGATAGATGATTAAATAAATATGATGCTAATTTTTCGTTAGAAAAATAATAGACTCATTCTATACAAAAGATTAATATCATATAAATATTTACTAGAAATACGTAATTCCACAGCTATTATGTATTATTTTCGAAGAACCATACTTTCTTTGGAATTATGCATGCACTCTTTTACTGGTGTATTTATAAAACATGATATATTTTCTTGCGGTTTGATATGAAAAAAATGAGAGAATAACCGAGAAAATACAAATCCTTGATACGTAACACATACAATTTTGGATGAAAAGAAATAAGAAACTGAAAAGAGAGAAATATTTTAATAATTTATTTAAAAAAAATTTTTTTATCATAAATAATGAAATTCTGATAAACTTAAATGATTTTTTAATTGCAGATTTCTATTTCTGATATTTATTGTAATCAAACAAAAATTAAAAATTATTTATTCAAGAATATTGTCATTCATAATGATAAATAATAAGCTTATTTATTTGAAATTAATTGAATGAATAAAAGGAAAGCAGTTAATTTAATTGCTTTGACTTAATTTACAAAAATACCTTTGAATTTTTGTCATTGCATTATAAATTAAATTAATCAAGTAATGTCAGTTGAATTTAAAGTTTTCCTAAAATATAAAACTCAATGTGTATAAATTGGTACGAGAATTAATCAACCAAGAATAATAACATTGGAGAAATAATTACAAAACTTTCCTTTTTATCATATTAAACTCACCAAGTCTTCTAATATTCATTATACGGTGATGATACATCAGAAAATGTCATCAATATATCTATAGGTGTACACTTGTGCTTCATCTTGCTTCATAAATATCCCAAGCTTCGCCCGAAGTTTTTTAGTTCTTTTTTTAGTACTTTCAACAGCGCCATATGCCATACGACCTATATGAACTATACAGACGATCGCGTGTTGTCCTAATGATTCACGTCCTTCGTCAGGTAGTGAGGAAAAGACCATGTGTACATGTAGCTCAAGTAGTCTACACGTGCTACGAGCTTATCGATCATATGTGAATTTCCCATATGACATGAAACCCTTTCTACATCTGCCCAATGCAAACACTCACCACACGTATAGAACTAACTATTCGCTACATTTATTCCTCATACTCAACATTTCAACATATTCAAAATAAATTCTCCTCTTGTCATTTTGATGCCGACAAATATTTCGCTGGCTTTCATCACATTGATTTGTTACCGTAAGAATATCTCAACTATGAATGAAAATACATTCAGTATTCATTCAGTAGGATAGTCACGATTCCTATTTGACTATAGCTCATCGCTCTTTTCCAATCATAGAAGTCCAATCAAATTGCTATGACGTTCGTTAAAAGTGAATTGGTAGTATCAGAAAAAATTTGACACCTCGTTAGTAAATTGTGCATGTAAAAATTTTCATCTATTACTTGGTAATGATTATGAATAATTAGAATTGTGATAATATTTCTTTGGTTATTTTTAGCAAAAGTATTTCAAATTCTAGAATGTCACAAGAGTTGTTTTTTTTTTCTCATCAAAAGAAGTTTGTATTTAATATTTTTAGATAACAATTTTTACTTTAACATTGCATGATAAATGTTTAATAAATTTCGAAACAAAAAATAAATATTTTATAATAGCTTTGAATTTGTTGGTTGTAATTATGTTGTGAAAATGAATATTTTTTGTTTGAATTCTTTCCGTGTCATGGAGTGAGATTAATATCAGTGATTGCCTTGTGGTTTACAAGTAAATTATAAAATAAAATATTGAAAATTAAAATTAAGGGTATTTCATTATTAAAAAAAACTGTTTTTTTTTATATATGATAATTAATACATTGAAGAATAATTTTTTTATTTTTTTCTTGTTCAATTGAGTACGTCAAAATTAAAATTGTTTCTCTAGAGTTTTCAAAAATCACCACAATAACGTAATGTATATAAATTCATAACAAGTTTCTCACGTATTAAGTTAAACAGCTCATGTTATCAACTATTATATTCTTTGATGAACATCGTAGTGATTATAAAGTTCACTTTATTCTGGGCTTTTTACATCACTATATGAGCTCTAGAAAATTCAGAATTATCAACTTTTCTATGCTGAAAAGTTTTACACGGATTTAATATTCATGCATAGAACTTATAGTATTTTCTATAAAAAGCTTTTAAAATGTAATAAAAGAGTGAAGGATTTTAAAAATTTAAAAAAAAAATAAACATTCTGGAGAAAAAAATAGACAAAATATTGGATAAAATAATAATGAAAATTGTTTAGAGTATTCCTCACGTGAATAATTTAATGCAAAATGTAGTGAGCATAAGACTTGAATTCTTAAGTTAAAAGGTGTAGTAAAGTAAAGCAAGTCGCCTCAACGATCGGAGAAACGTGTGGGGAGAGAAACGGTGAACAATTTGTCGCCTGAGATGGCTTGGGGTATAAATGCAAATTTCTCATGGTAATTAGTGTGCCAGAGAACCCAATGTAGTTCCTAGCAAGGACCTGGCAACGGTTTAAGAGCCAATGGATGTGAAGGGAGATAACTAGATCCAAAAGGGTGCTGAAGAGAGTGGACATGCAGTCAGAATGTGATGAGAAGGGTAAAACAGAGACCACAGGGTATCATGCACTAGGAATGCATAATTGGAAGACTGTTTGCTTTACGATGAAGATCACTAGATTCACTAGAAGTTAGAAGAAAGGTGCCAGTGTAGGTATCATCTCCTTTCTCTTCTTTTCATACAATCTGCAAAATTGGACTGCGCAATAGAGATTTCGCAGCTGATGAATTTCAATTATCTTTATTAGCTGGATATTGATCTGAATATTTTTGATTAGACAAAGTACGTCGATTTTATCGAACAAATTTCATTTCCTTTCTTATAATTAAGTTTAAATAAAAAATTATAAATGAAATGTGGTTTTTACTCCACTTTAATTATAAAAATATTTATTTCATGCTGTGTAGTTTATTTTTTACAAATAAAAATTTTTCAACTTTTTTCTCAATAACTTTGAAACAAATTGATATCAGATACCTTTACAAAAAAAAAGAAGTCGTAAAAGAACTTCATGAAGTTAGCTTTGAAATAAAACTCAACCACAATTTTTTTATTTAAAAATCAACAACGCTATCTGGAAATTGATCATTATTTTCTTTCTCACCACTAATTAATTAGCTAATGATTTTTTTTCTCCAACTCTAACGCTCTAATGGTCACTTTTAATTTAAAAAATCTCTAAAAAAATGTTAATTTTTCAATTGTGATATCACGAGTTCATAAACAAAAGATTTGATATTAAAAATAATATGAATTCCAATTTTTTTAATTAAAAAGGAAGAATTTTCTTTAATTTAAATTGTCAAGTACAGGCGAAGGTATACAAGATTAGCAAAGAAAAAAGATAATGACTGAGGCAAAGAAAATAGTAGTATTTTCATGGACAAGTAGCTATCAGATGAGTTTCATTGTCCACAGCCTCCAGCAATTCTCATTTGTATCCTCAGTCTTTTTAATCCACTGCGCGTGTTGCCCTGAAGCAACGCTTCGGTGTGCCTTTGTGCTTGCCAACTTTTTACGTTATTTCTGTCTCTTTCTTTCAACTTTTTATTCACTTTTTTTCTTCATCTTCATTATTTCATCTCGCTTATGTTCCATGTCTTGAATATGCAACTTTAGTCATGACTTTAATAATCTCTGATGTTTCTATGTCACACTTTTCTTTCAATTTATTTATTTTATTTTTCTATTAAAATTACTTTTTAAGATATTTACTGCTACTCAACTTTATTGGTTCATTACTATATCCATTAACTACATTATCAAGTCTAAAAATGGATTTATACTTTAAAAGGTTTCATTTCGAACACTTCGCCAATGATTTTATTATAATTACATTCAATCTATAAATTCAAAATTGAAAGGATGAATGTACTAACTGTTAATAGATTTATTAAATGATGGAAAAATTGATATTTTGCTGTAGTACAATGTTTTAATTAAAATTTGTAATTTTACAATAGATTACCTCTGAATATTTATAACCAATATTTGATTGCAAATATTAATTAATATCTGCATAGAAATTTTTAATAAAGAATATTACAATTATTAATTTTTCTTTAGAGGAAATAAAAAATATATCATTTCAAGTTATCATTGATTAATTACCTCTGATATTAGATTGATCTAAAAAATAGTTATTTAATGAGCTTAGCTAACAGTAGAATTTTTTTTTCTAGTGTGAAACAATATTTTTCAATTTATTCTTGATTAAAGATAAACGTCTATCATAACATTAATTTATAACATTCCGTGTGTAAGTATTTTCTATGCCTCTGTTAAGTCATAAGATTGTGGATTATTTGCTAACAATATATATTACACAATCTTACCCGCTGTGTTTAGTTTCTTTTCTATCAGAAAATTCATCTCACACCATGGTAGAAAAACTTGTGCTAATACTTTCAATCGATTTTCTGGACTGTTACCAAGACCTTTTAGCCAATGAAAAGAGAATGAGATGAACACATTAGCATTCATCAACGTTTGAACGACTCATCATTCAGATAATTGAAAGTAATGGATCCAAGACCTAATTTAGTTTCATCCAAACATCCAACCACTTTTTATGTAAAAATAATAATTTCAATGCAGTGGATATTTTAAGATAAAATAGACAAAGAATAATGATAGCAAATAATTGGAATAATCGTTTATGTGATTGTTAGATTATTAGACACAAGTATAGTAACAATGAGTGATCCAATGTCAAGACCTCTTGATGCATTATTCTGCCAAGTTAATTGTCCTATCCTGCGCCAGAGTAAGTGAGTCATCCTCTCTCAGTAATATCCAACCTACGGGGTCACTAGCTCTTGTCTTAGTTCGTCTCGGATCGTCTGCAGTGGTATTCACTGAACCATACTCTTCTACAGACAGTGACACATCTTCTTGTCACGATCATCACTTGAAATGAATGGAAATTTCGATTTAATTGACTTGTAAATTTTGTAGAAACTTTGATACAAATAATTACAAAGAAGAATTGATATTGTTACAATTATATACAATGATAAACATATAATGATAAAAGAAAATGATATTACGAAAAAAAATGATATTATGAAAAAAAGTAAGTCTTTTAGCTGTATGACTGGTCTATTATTAATATTGTAAATAACATCAACACATGTTCCCAAATAAGCCTGAGGATGAGTAAAATTTTTAGCTAACAATGTTTACTTGTTCAAGCGTTTGCTCATTCAACAGTGCCATCTACTTGAAAAAAAATTGATTGAACAAGAAAATTTTTATATCAATATTGAAAACAGTTCTCTCTCAAGCTTACTTTTGGTTTCCTTCTTTTCTTATGTCAATAAAGAATTATTTGCTTATAATTACTGTTGAAATATGATACTAAAAATATTTCCAACTACTTTCAACGCTTTTCTCATTCAAGAAATTCATTGAAAAACTTTCGGATTATAAACATTATGCAAATTTTGAAAAGCGTTGAAGCCGAAAATAATAAGAAAAACAGAATAATTTGTGGTTTTTGTGAATACAAAAGATATTATTGAATGAAGACATAAAAAAATAAAGTAAATAAAAATTCTAAAAGAATAGAAGGAGAATGAAAATTAGAATGAGGATACAGAGAAGTAAGAGACTTCTTCAAACTTTAACAGTCAAAGAATAGCAGAAAACCCGAAGCGACAGAGAGTCGAGGAAATTGAGAATAGAATTGCACACAGAAGAGTACCCGAGCGAATCTAAAGCCACAGAGGGTTACATTTGGGCTTACTGCTCAGTAACTAGTTACAACTTTTTCCATTCAAGAAGCTTCGAGTCGGAGTCTACGTCCGAGATTTTGTTTTCGTGAATTTTATTTTAATCATTTATTAGTAGAAATTGGTATCGATGTCATTGTCTGTCAGACGTGCTCCGCAGGAAGTCATTAAAAATTTTTCACATTTTTCAATAGAAAATACTTTTCATTAATTTTTGGATTAAAAAACAAAAACTAATGCATTTTTAATTCAATTATTCTTTAGTCTATCAAGCTTATATCCTAGTAAAAATTTTTTTTTAATTCACACTTTAATTTATCAAGTAAACCTATGCAAACATTTTCCGAATATAACCACTTCTATATGAAAATTTATTCCAACTCTATTACTATATGAGAAACAATGAAATAAAGGTGTTGGATCCAACAGGAGAAGAGCAACCTGGAAGATTGATTTAACATAAGAGGAGAGTTGGAGAACGAGTAGATGCTAGATGAGTTTCATGTATTCCTGTATATCGTCCAATCTCACAACGAGAACTAAACTAATTCCCGAGTAAATTTGAGCCCGGCAAAACGACACAGACGATAAATCAGCAGGTGGGCTTGGGGCCAAAGTGTGTATATGTGATGCGATACATACAAGAGACTTGATATTCACCCTCTTTTAACCCGCTTTCTATTTACCTACTGCACTATACAATATGCGTAAATTTCTCTATCGTATCTGTCTTTCATGCCGACCACCCGAATCTATCCAACAAATTTGCCGAGAAATTGTCAGGACAATGTTACGCTTCCTCTCTACTGATAAAATCTACGCGAATAATACAGTTCTCACATGAATGACTTATACGCTTTGAGACTAAAATGTTACAAGCACAAACTCATACATGAGAGTTTCCTAGATAGGGGATGAGCATAATCGAGTGAAAATTAATTCAATTGAAATCTCGAGCTGTGAACATAGCATGTGCATTAGGTCTCTTGATGCCCCAGAATGTGTCTATGTAACTAAAGAACAGGTTTACTAAAAGACATGTGTATTTTATAGGCTTGTTTTATGTCAGCTATTAGTGCAAAGAGAGTTTACATGCATTTTATATCTTGAAATATTATTCATAGACACTTTGAAAGTTTCTTGAGAGTTCATTTTCAAAATATTACAATTATAGTGAGTTTAATGTTTTTGGTTTGTAAAGCTAAAAAATAGTTTCGAGCTAAAAAAAATTATGAGGTCAAAATTATTGTAGTATGAGTAATTTAAAAGCAAGTTGAAGTGCACTAAAAATGAATAAACTTGAGAGCTAAAAATTATTTTTCAAAAATATGCAATGTAATTAGCTTTCGTTTATTTTCAATTCTTTTTTAGAGTAATTTCAATTTAATTTTAATTAATTATTTGCACTGGAGTAATTTGTTCTTTATTTCTGGACCAAAAATGATTCGCAAATTATTTTAATGTCCTTCATAACAGAGCTTCAAGATGATAATAAAATTATTAAGTCATCGCAAATCATCAGAAAGTTATTGCTGCTTGATAGTTTGTTGAAGTTAAAACGCCAAAAGATACTTTGTAATGTCAAATTTTTACGATTGTTCCCTGTTGATTCTCGTAAATATTTCTGAGTGTCGGAGTGGTACTTTGAACGAGTCACTCTAGACTATAGACCCAGAGATTACTAGCTCGTGTCTAGGACTAATAAAATTAACGTCAAGCTCAAAGCCAGAGACTCTACAAGTCGTAACTAGTATCAAGCAGATTTCTGGCCCTATAATTACTCCAAGTCATTATCGTTAAAGTATTTACTGCAAGGTAAGACATAGTAATGTTATGGTGTTGGTCATAATCTTACATTTCTTTATGAGAGTTAGGAAAATAATGAGATTTGTGGATCAGTTTCTATTACAATGGTGCTAGGGTAATTGCATGAGACCGAAAGGATTTAAGCTCACAACTGATCTAGTGTGGAAGATTAGGGTTTCGGAGAATCATAATAATCATAACAATAGATGAATACTTGAGATAATACAAGTGTTTGAGCTTCGAGATTTTCTGGGTATTTGGTTAACGATAAGGATAAGAGAATTAACGAGAGAATTAAATTTAGACTACTGTAAATGCAATTCAGGTAAATATAAACATATTTTTTTTATTTTCGTTCATTACCCTTTCACCTATTGTTTTCATTTCAGCAGAATGAATAGTTATTTATTTCATTTTATGAGAAATATATATACATATTTTGTTTTTGATAAAAAAATTTTTTGAAAAAAACATTTTAATATTTGCATTGTATTGGATGAATTTTGTAGTTCAAACTGAATTCGATGTTGGTATTCAAAAATTTTTTATTGCGTAATAAATTTTTCCTGTAAGTGATAATTAATCATATTCATTAAAAATCTAATAAATATTTTCCGATCAAACAAAAATCACGGCTGTATTTTTTTACTTGTGTTCAAAAGCTTACTCCTTGAGCTCTCAATATTCTTTTTTTACAAAGGATCCTACGACTATTTATTCCCGAGTAATCGAGTCATAAAGCTAAAAAAACGATTTTTACTTCAAACTCGGATAACTCATATTCAAAATAAAAATTCTAGAACAATAACTAACAAAAAAAAGAATTTTCTAGTTCAAAGTATAAGCTTTCACATTAAATTGGAAAAGAATGAGCTATTGGATTTTTTTAGTTTATAAATCACATATTAAAAAAAGCTTTGAAATAATATTCAGTAATGTTTGAATTTAAGAGAAAATTTAAAACTAAAAGTCTAAGCTTTTTTTTCTCATGAACAATCTACTTTTATTATTTATGTTGGTATTAAATAATATAAAAAAAAAAAATTTGTTTAAAATTTCTAAATGACAATATTTATTCAGTTTAGTATATAAAAGCTTTCTTACAGCCAGAGCAGTTAATAAACTAATTTATATTTTCATGTATCAAATTAATTCCAAAGCAAGCGGATATTTAATTTATTACATAGCATTTTTAAAAATGGGTTAATAAATGAACAAAAAATAATTTTTTTAACAAATAAATTATCCTTTATCGTAAAAACTTTTTTCAAAGTAGTTACGTGATAATTAAGGTCATGAGCGATAACAAGAGAATAAATATATATACATAAAAAAAGAGATAGACTGTAGTTTTGCATTCTAGATAAGCTTGTACATTGTTATCACTTCTATGTAATTAATGGTTTCATGACATCCTTCCGTTGAGTTGCAAATATCAATGTCAATCGGTAATGTTACTGAATTTTTTCCTAGTAAACAAATAATCAAGTTAATTGGCAGTTTTGATGTGTACGATATTATAGATATACCGGACAAACATCAAAATTATTCATTGATATTCATTTTAGATTTTGTGAATAAATTGTATGATTCAAGTTTAGGCAATTGATTGATTATTGTTAGCAAGTTTAATACAATGTAGCTGTTATAGTTTAGAGAATAGCATCCATAGCTTATCAGGAATGCAGGATAGATACAAAATAACTAGACCAAAGCATGAAAGGTTTATCAAATTTCAAATGGTGAGCATAGTTCATTACACTGATGCAATACTCTTGACCTAACGGTGGCATAATACGGGATATCCTTTGAAATTGTGCATGACTAGGTTGTCGTTACTACTGGTATAATGCCAGTGAGCTACACTATTTAGTGAAGAGCATCGAAGTCATTACAGTAATAGATACAGAACCAATAGAGAATTGCATGTGCGTAGGATCATATATTTGATTCTACATACATGAACACTCTTTGTTTAACTTAATCCTCATTCTCTTGTCAATAATCCTTTGATGTCCATTGGTGCAAATATCAAACATGAGTATTATGAAAGATTCAAGTGATTAATAATTTCAGAGACGTCGGTTTTATGTTAAATACTTACTATCAAATGATTTATTTCACTGGAAAAGAACCGTATTATATTTAAAAAATTTTTTTTAAGATTAATAAAAATTTTTTTTCCCATAGTCGCGTTTAAGTTTTAAGATTGTTTTTACTGTTTGAAAAAGTTTCAATAAAATTTATCGTAAAAATACGTAATTTAGGAATTAAGTGATATTTGGAACATTGTTTTAATATGCACTTGGTCGGTTTTTATACCTAATCACACTGGTATAAAATAGCTCCACCTGTTCTAAATAGCCTTATTTTACTGGGTAATAAATTTTAGAAAAATCTTTAAATTTTAAAGTGTTATCGTATCTTTAAAGTGCTCTATGCTGCGTTAAATATCAAATAAAATTATTCACTTACACGTTACTTTCATTAATTAATTTAATAAGTCAATTACATTTCAGAAATACATTGTACAAATGATTTATTTGATTAATTTTTTCTTTTTCAGGTAAACTTTTCACTATCTATTAGGATCACGTCTAGAATAAGTATGAGATTTCAATAACAATTATATTTCATCACCAGGTAAAATTAAATATACTCTTATTCTTGATATTATTCATTAAACTTTTTCAACAGTTGGAATGATAATTCAATTATTCGCTTTTAATAATTTATTAATGAATCAATCTATTGTTTTATCGAATTTTCAAAAACTTTTGAACAATTAACTTATTTAAATTTTGCCTGCTTAAATAAATTTATTGATTTTTTTTTAATAACTGTAAAGTAATGGCAATCTTTAAAAAACTTCCACTCGTATCGAACTTTGTTAATAAAAGAGGTCAGATATTTAAAGCGATTGCTTATATCATAAATTCAAAATACCAATTATCATTCATCCATAAAATAATTGCTTAGTTAAAAAAAAAAACTCTTTGCCCAAATTAATGAATAACTTGGAAATGAGGTGATGATTTTTATAAAATTTATTATCTCTCTGATTGAGATAATTATTGCACCAATTTCATTTCAGACACTCGTATCTACGATTTACACTGTGAACACAATATACCCAAGTCCTAACGAATGTTCTTTGGAAGTCTAAGATAGGTTTAGACGTAATTTCCTGAAGCTAACGTCAGTTGAGAGGAACACTCTCGATCTTCCGCTGTACATCTATATAGTAACCGTAGCCGATGGGTTTGTTGTTCGGTGAGATTCTCCAGTTCTACGTGAAGTAGGTTACCGTGATTGTGACGTCAGTATGCGGTAACCCGGTTGTCCCTTCCTGGCTCTCGTATATTCGGCACTGCGGTAAAAGCCAGCTGGTTCATATAGGTCTAGTCTCTGCAGCACTTTCTGACTCAACCTTTCACCTTCACCCTTATAAAGACAAACAGATTTCACTTATTATATACTTGCAGAGACTTCGTATTAACGAAAAACAAAGCATTTATTTTATATTTAATTTAATAATAAAAATCATATTGCTTTAATTAAATGAAATGTGAAATGTAAAGTCATCGACTATTGAAGACTGGACTTTTTAAAAATTATTGATAGATATTATTTGATTGAAATTGAATCTTCTAGAGATAGAATATTTCTGTATAATATGATTGTTACATTCTGTTCAGTAAACACAGACGATGAAGTTTGATTAACAGTCTAATTAACAAAATTAATAGTTTATAAAAGCTTTAATCCTGAGATTTTTCATGCTTACTCGGTTTGATGCTGAAGTTTAATTAACGAGGTATTTTCTGGGATGACGGGCGGATATAAAAGAGTAGTTATTACTTACAATACAACATAAAGACGTTTTGATTCCTTCAACAATTGAAACGATCCTTTTGTTTCTAACTGGTTTTATAAGTTCTAAGTCACTTTATGTTCAGTACATAGAGTTTTAAAAATACAAAACAATGTTATTAAAGTGGAATTAAATTTACAATTTAGAATAATGTTAAGCTATAAATACTTTGAAAACAAATTTAAAGTTTTTTTTTTTTAAATAATAAAATTTTATTGATATTTTATGTTAATAAATTGAAACAGAAAATAATATTCATGTCTTGAGATATAAATTTATATGAAGCTTTCAAGTGAAAGACAATCTATTAATAATTACAGCATTTAAAGTCATTTCTCAATTGTGTGAAGCTGAGGCTTTATTATTCCACAAAGTGAATTGAACTAATTTGTAGGATTTCAAGAATTCAACAGTAGGTTAGGACTTGACCTTTCTATAGGACACAGAATTCAAGCGTCACCAGCCTAGGGAGTGCATTCTTGCACTTCATTCCCCGGAAGTGGAACAATGGCATTGCATTTGGCATTTGGCACAACTCCAATTTCTACATTTATATACATACATAACTATATATAACCATATCCATAGTTATGCTTACTCACTAACTATATCCTTCTATGTAGGTCTTTTGGAAGGTCTTCACTTTCTGGTCTCTTGCTTATGTTCCGCTTTTATTCGCTGCAAAAGCTCTTATAGCACCGACAGTTAGAACACCACTCAACTTATGCGTTAATATACAGTGAAAATTAATAAACCTTCGGTGATAATTCTATGATTGAATTTAAAAACTTTACATGCCTATTATAAGATTATGAAATAATATTTTCATTAATATTAATGAAATTAAATTGATTAGATTATTTGCTTAGAGAGATAATAATTTTTATGAAGAATTTTTACATTTTAAATAGATCCTAAGAGAGTATAAAAATTAAAAAAAAACTAAATTAAAATAAATAAAACCAAGTAAACTGTCGGTGCAGCTATGTCTAAATTTCTTCAGGGTAAATTTTGTTCACGTTTTCTTTCTACCGAGCGGAAAGTACGCAGGCTTCTTAATGCTTCGACGGCTACGGATGCGGTCGAGTGTATAGCAGAAAGTGCACGATCTAAAGATTGCGGAAAGCTAAAAACTTGTCATAAAAAATCTCTAGAGGATTGAAAGATTTTAAGTTTTTCTTCAAGCTTGATGGTACTTGGAAAAAAATGAAATAATTTAGATATTACCTTTTTAATGTATATAAAAATAAAAGTAATGAAACAAAATAGAAAGAAAAATGTTTTTTAATCTCTTTGGTGCAATGACTTGCAAGTGAAAAATTTACTTAGTCGTTAAGTCACCATATGTAGCCTGGATAAAATCCGTTCTAGCAAACTTCTCCTCGGTAATTTTTTGTCTACTTTTTACGAATGTTTTTGTAACAGTTTTGTTTTTTTTTCTTCTTAAATTTTCTAAGCCACGAGTAATCACGGTTAGATTTAAAAAATGCAATCTCCGCACCAGTAGTGGATTCTTTTCTTCACCTTTACGTGCACATTGAGGCAACACCAGTCGCTAGAAGTGGATCAACTCTTATGGGATCTGAAATTACCTTTTTTAAGATTAAGTTCACTACCAGACTACGAGAAAACTATAAAAAATTATTTATGTGTTTTATTATCACAAAAATAACATCTTATTTTTTTTATAATAATTATTTTTACGTTTTTTCAAAGCACATTAGTGCAATGTAGTTAAAAAAAATTTTTATTCTTTCTACTGCTTCATTTCTTTTTCTCTACTTCAATAGCTCAATTAAATTGATAAAAAAATTTAATCATAAAAAAACATAAAATTTTATGATTTCTAGTAGTGTAAGTAATTCTTTAGTCAGCTAGATTTAGAATCAAAAGACGAAAAGTTTTGAATTTTTAATCTTTCTGAGAATTCATGAAATTAGTGATTTTTTGTGACTTAAAAGATTATGATAAGTAATGGTAAAGAAGTTTGTGGTAAAAAAAAAACGATAGTTGAGCGACTTAAGTTGACTTTTCCTTAAAAAGATATCGTTTGGATGATTCTAAGCTGGCCAAATACTTTAAATGTATAGAAAACTTTGACGGTTTTCGTTAAAGCGTAGAGATATATGATCGTCTTTAATCTCAAATTTTTAAATTGCACTCAGAAAAAAAACTATAAATTTTATTTTATTATAAAAATAAATTATCTAAAACATTTGATGATATAAAATCGTCATGTTAAAAATAAATCAGCAAATGATTTAATAGTCATATTAAAATTAAATGAAAATAAATACGTATATATATTTCCATTCACATCGAGTTTAGCTGACATTTTGTTACACTCGATTACTTCTCAGCTATACCCACTATCCTCTTACTAAATTGCAACCCCTGCAAATCGAATTATTTATGATCAATTCAGTAAATTAGAAAAATTTCTATTCTCCTTAAGTGCATCAGATTTTCGTAATAATGCATTATCGACTCCTATTGTTATCTATCTTCTCTTTTTTTCTCTCTAAGTCAAACCCTACCATTTTTATTTTTCTTTAATTCCTCTTGCTTAGTGCAGAAGTCACCATTAGAGTCACCCTACAACTACGAGTCTGGAATGAAGATGAAATAATATCATCTGCCTTCTTGATTTTCTGCCATGCTTTTATGTGTTACCACCCCCAAATGACTCATTTCTCACTTCTCACCAAAAAAAATTTATTTCTCCAAAATAAAATGAAATATTCATAATTCAAGATTGGCAAGGGAGAGGTGTGAGTATATGGCAATAATTTTACATTGATTTATAAACGTAAAATAAAATTTTTTTCTCTCCTATTTAGATTTATTATATTTTCGTATTTTTTTTCTGCTTCAAGTTTATTTAATATTAAATTGGTGTGACTTGTGACCACGTCATCAGATTGGGGTGTTTGTACCAGTGATTTCTGTCGTGAAGAGAGAGTCTAGACTCCGTATAGCCCCTTAGACTCAAGCGTAAAAGAGGGTTGGATATATTATACAAGGAGGGAGATATCTTATTCATGGCAAATTTAGAATATTGAATAGGACTTTTTCTTTAATTATTCCAATCGTGAACAATTTTTCTTTCGCGTTTAATTGATTAAAATGTATTTTTTTTCATTCAATTACTTCTCTACTCAGAGACATAAATTTTAATCATGAATATAAATAATGAAGATATTAAATTATTTTTAAAAATAATACTTTCTCTTTAAAACAAATTATTAAATAGATCTTAAATTCATAAAATTTTTAAACTAAATTTCCATGAATAATATTAAAATTAAAGCTTATCTAAAGATGTTAGACTGGAATACATAATGAAAAATATTATTTAAAAACTTATCTCTTTAAATTTATAAAATAATATATCAACAATTAATTATAATACTCTGAAAAAAGCATTTCTCTCTAAAAAAAATTTATCTCGTTTAAAATTGCAACAAACTCTAGTTAAACTAGCAATTCATGAGCCTTCATTCGCCCTAGCTCAAAATAAATGACCCTAAATTACATTAAAAAAGTACCCGAATGAATGCATTAACGTTTATGTGATATTTTAAGCTAGTTATCACTCGAACAAGAGCAATACTACTCTTACACCTCTTGGGACGAAAGAAAAAAATTATCAGAACATGTTTCCTTCTCTTCTCTTCTTGGCTATGATGCATACACTGCCTCCAGAGACCAAGAAAGGGATGACTATGATGTCTGGCTGCCACATCTCCCATGCAACTTGAATCGCTGCATTCTCTCTCGTATACCACCCAAGAGAAATGTATTTTCCCTCCTTATCTAACATGTACAAGAATCAAGCGTAGGTCGTGGTAAACCAGCGGGTGGTATCAAGGGCCAAAGGGAGGGCTTTGGGACACTTATAAATCACAACAACGATGACAAGCGAGCGCATCAGGGAGTGCCCGATGTTCGTGAAATAATTCACGAGCCGACAAACCGTTTTGTTTGAACTGACACTCGAGATATCGACGATTTACTCATTCATCCTTCTTTATTCGGTTCTTTTACCATTTTATATTTTCTAATTTATGTTCCGTGACGATTTAACGAGCGGAAGAGTAACTGTTGAATTTATCGTGTCAATTTGATGAATTTTTCTCTGCTATTCTTTTATACTTTTGATATTTATTTTTGTTTCATTTTTATTATTTGTTTTTTTCTACTGCTTCAAGAGTTAATTGAGTTTTACTTTATACGATTAAAAAGAATAGTATATAAGCATGAATTCAAATGATAAGGTAATGAAGAAAAGAATATAATAACTAAGAATTTCGAACATTAAACGATAAAGTTTTAATTGATTCGCAATATGAACCCGTAGCGACAAAAGTTAAGAAGTAAATAAAAAGAAAAGACAGATAAAAATAATAATAACTATAGTAATTATTATTATTATTTCACTAAAATTCAGTAAAAGTATTTCAATTAATATTTTTATCTTAACAAGAATGACCGTTGCTCTTTTAGCTTCAATGTAAATACAAAAATATGATTTGTTTAAAATATAAATATTAATACGAATGGAAATATTTATTGTTGTTATGAGACATTGTAAATAATTGTATGAATACTTTTTAATGAAAAAACTTTTATGGTAATGAAAAATGTTGAAATAATTTAGTAATCGATCTGAAAAAAGTTACAAAATGAATAGTACACGGAGGATATTACTTTAAAAAGCCGCAGGAACATATAGGAACAGATGTGGCACAAATAAAGTTTCTTTCACTTGGAGTACAATAAAAATAAGAATAAAACTAGAACGCTGTATCTCTTATTTTACCCTCGTCGACCACCCACAAGTCCGACCAACCAACCATCCCTAACCAAGCCACGAGTCCATAATTCTTGGCTGTCGGAGGTGCAACCCAATTACAGTAGCATTAGTTTTCATTCACGAATTGTTAGGGAGAAATAATTTATTGGGTATTGAAATGTATCATAGTATCATGAATTTTTCGCTATTTGAAGATTTAATTTATTGTATAACTCTTGCAGTAAATAACAATAAATATTTAAAAAATTTTCGAACTCACGAAACACAATTGTTTGTTTTTTGCTATTTGCTTAAATAAATACTGTACAATATTTGCTGTGATATATTTTATTGAGAATTAATTATCGATTATTGATAATTACATGAATTGAAAAATATAGTCAGACACTCACCCACCTATGAGCAACAAAGAATACACGACTGCAAAATTATTACAGTAAAGTTCATGTACAGTACACTAACGTTACCATTATTCTTCAGTCATGCGATACTTTGATATATATCTACAGTGTATTCGCGTGGCCAGGACCGGTTAATCCGTTGAGGCTTACTCGAATTTTCAAGCTTGTTTGATATCAGGTTACAGTCTTGTTAATCGAGAATCGATAATCGTCATAGTTTTCTAATTTCTCTCCAGTCTGGGTCACCTTTATAAATATCAAAAATATTCCCTTTTATTTATCAAATATTATTTAATTCATTTATAAACTCATACCAATTACATTTAGAAAATGTCTGACCGAATCGAGACAGTTCTACTTGTCCCACGAAATTTTCCTCTCTACTTTCAAAGTCGATTTTATTATTTCATTTTCCTGAGTGATATTTTAATAATTTCGAGCAAAACATCTCGAGTAGGAATAAAATATGGCCATATATTGGTCTGATGACATTTTCCTATGGTATCCCGTAATGTTACTATCTCTTAACTAATCTCAAACTATCTTATTACTATATTGCATATCCAAGATTTTCATAGTGCAATATATGGAATTTTAACATTGAATGCACTCTATGTGTATTATTTTAATTCACATGGATTTGCAGGATACCATAAAACTACTAATTACATAAATAATTACTAACTAGTCTTGGTGTCCAACTATCTTATTACTGTCTCTGTACACTCTAAAAAATAATAGTTGAGTTCCATAGTTGGATTTACAATTCTGTGTTAATTTCCCATTCGACAGCAAATTTTTGAAATATTTTTTCTAACTATTCATAGTAAATCCGACTATATATTTCTCTTAGTGTACTACCCACATAATAAAAATAATTACTACTTATATGACCTTAGTGTTGTTTTTTCTGAACTGACTTTTTTATATGGGTCATATCAAATAAAAAGTTTTAAATTGCTACCCGAGTTCTTGTATCTGAAATTCCGAAAATACAAGTTTTTATCACCAGAAATATTTACCCATATAGAAAAAAATATATTGTTAAAATATAATTTTTCGTCATGCCTGCGCGGAAAGTTCACTTTTCCATTGGAGAGGGGTTGAACTTTCCACTCAGGTATGACGAAAAATTATATTCAGCCCTAAGGAGGACAATTAGACAAGCTTAAACCACGTGTTTACCCCCCTCGCCTTCGGCTCGGGTTGTAATTTTACACGTGGTTTGAGCTAGTCTACTTTTCCTCCCTAGGTGTGAAATATACTATTTTGGCTAAATCCTGAATAATTAAATATAAAAAAAAAAAATATTTCTATATATTTGATTATACAAGATTTAGCCAAAAAATGATATTTGAATCCATTTTTAAAATAAAATATATTTTTTTCCATATAGGTTCTAGCGTGTTAAGACTTATTTCAGCTACTACTCTAGCTATTAGTTTGTTGATTACCAAACTTATCTGTAGGCTAAGATGATAAATATGCAGACGAAAATTCACTAATTAACGTAATTAAATTCTAAATATAAACTGTTTAATAATAATATAATAAAAATAGAGAAGAAATTTTCAACATACATGCAATCGTAATTTGATTGAAATTTCGTATGCCAAAATTCCAAAGGAAATAAGTTTAAATTGTATTTTAAAATACAACCAGTCAAGCAGAAACGTAAAAGTATAGAATCAGCACTTGGCGTATTCGATCAAGAAATAGAGTTTGGGGTAAGGTAGGTACACATGTCGAAGCGTGAGTACTCACAGGAGCGAACTCTTGTCCAAGTCTCACGTCTCTCTTCGAAATCCAGTTCTACTTGACGCTGCAAAGGAAAGTCCTCCAAGTTTTCCATCCCTTCGAGACATTGGAATTCACGTACTTTGAAAACTGGAGTTGAAAGAGAAAAAAGAATACGAGGAAAAGAGTGAGGACAAGCAGGTTGAAGGAAAATCTTGCTTGAGAAAACGGTCTAGTCTCTTTTGTTGTAACGTAAATGACACGCGGCTCCACGTGCTTCGAATGCTTATTAACATCTTAATTATTTCAATCCCAAAGGAAGAAAGCACAGAAGTATAATTAAATATTTCAATAAAATTACCATTTTTTCATCATTTTAATTATTTTTATTTTCTTATAATATTTTTTTTTGTCACAGATTTAGCATAAAATAATCATTTTATTACAATTAAAAATATTTTATCTCATTCATAAAATATATTCAAGTTATTTGATGAATCAAAAAATGAAATTATTTAAAATGTAACAGTTGGTGATGAATCATTGTGAGGATGATGATAAATCATGTTCAGTGAAAAAGATTAATAAATTAAACCGATGTAATTAAATAATTAATTATTATAATTTTTGCTTCGAAGATAATTGCAATGGCGTATTTATCAATTCGTCACCAATTAATGCAAACCCGCAGACTCGATTATAACGTCCGGCTTAACAACTACACTCATCGGTCGACTGATGCCAATCCGTTGTCATTACAATTTCCCACATATTCTCTTCATCTCTATACCCTTTACTACCTTCCTTCCGTTCGATTGGTTGTGGTTAAACATTATGTCTATGTGATTCGCTTATCTACGCAGCAGTTGGCTAATTTGAGTAATTTTGGATCATCAGACTTATGCATATGTTCGTTAACTATCCACCTTTGCTATTCTTATCACTTAAACCTACGTATCGCTTCTCAAATCTTTTTAACAAAGAATATGAAATTTTTTTAGGGGACATAATCATAGATCTAAATCTATACATACATCATAATTATATATTTTATATATAGAGGAAGAGAGGGTAAAGTGGAACGCCGGGGACAAAGTAAAACGCTCGAGAAAATGTACTAATTTATTAAAATTGTTTATCAATTTTTCAATTTATTAATGCATTAAAAATTATCAACATTTATTAATATAATGGTTAATTTGTTTATTTACGTTTTTTCTTAGTGTTTCACTTTACTCCACCTTCCCATAGATATAGAATTTTTATATTATTGTGGTGTTTTTCACAATGATTTTTTAAAATTATTATTAAAAGAAATTGTTTTATTTTTTTTAAAGTATATTTTTTGAAACTAATAGAACTGTTTTATAGACTAAATAAGTAGTAAAATAATACAACGTACCAAGAATTATTTATTTTATTCTATTTCTAAAAGTTTTCTGCAACAAATGAAATACGTGACTTGTTTTTTTAAATAAAAAAAATTTCTCTCTGATATTAAGGGGCATTTCCATCTTTGGCTTGAATTTTTTTATTTTCGTTGGCGTGTTAAACACTTTTCTGAAGTAGTATAGTTGTTTTCTTTTTAGTTGACAGAATCTATTTTCCCAGCTCGTTGGTTTAAGACGAAAAGAGGATTCAAAGTGAATAAAACTTAAGCATTTCGATCAGACCACTCAAGGTGTCTGTCATGTTGATGATACAAAGCAATGCCTGTGTCATGTTTTTCCATTCTTTCGCGCTCGATTTCGCACTACGAATAAACACCCTAACCCTCCGGCATGATTCGGTCATTCGACCGAGTGTTTTCGCTTCAACAAATAACGAACGAAATTATTCAACGGAAGGAATTTCATTTAGCTAATTTCATGATAATTTACTACGAATTTCATGAATATTTATATCTAAAAGCATTGTTGGAAAAATCGAATTTGTTGGGAATTTATTGATTCTTCTATTTTATTTTTTTGCTTTTTAAAATTCTGTAACTGTTTTTAATACAAAAAAAAATTTACACCTCTTTGATTCATTTTTTCTTTTTACATTTTAAATTCACTATAATTCAAGAAGTTATTTCTTTCTTTAAGAATATGGATTCACGAACGGACATGATAATTATTCAATTCTTCAAAAGATAGTGAAACGCAAAGATATTTCATTTTTTTTTATTCTTATAATAATTTTTTTTCCTTCATTATAATTACAGAAGAGTCTCCATAAAATGGTCAGCTTGGAACATGTTATAAAGGTTTTATGGAACACTAATATTAATCAACTCATTGAAAGCTTAAAGACTTGATGAATATATTTAATTAAAAGATATAATGAATTTAATATTTATATATTATTAATAGTCAATAATTTAATCATCAGTAAAATGTTTTTTCGAAAAGTGAACAGCTAGAAAAGTTGTAGATCTTTTTAATGTCCAATGTAAAGAATTGAATAGGAAACGTGTGTGCTGTTGAAATCGAGCAGAAAGATCACCCAAACAAAAAAGAATCAAAAATTCTGTCGTTCATTGATATATAGACCCTTATCGTGTGGAGTGAGTGTACAAGATGGGAAATAATTTTAAAGTTAAATTGAAAGGAAAATAAATAACCACAATGAAGACTGTTAGTTTGGCTCATTAATTATTGACAAAGAAATTTCCGATGTGCAAATAAAACGGAGACTGCGTTTAAGGGATAGAAAAGGGGTGTTAGTCAAATGAGGGTGGTTTCTTCATGATAAACCGTTACTTTCCACGCCAGAATATTTTACCCTTACTAAGCATGCAAAAGATATGGTCATCAGCTTATCGTTTGAAGGTCACTTTAATTTGTTTCTACCCTCTAGGAAGACATGGGATGATCATGGCCCTTCAAAAATTCTCTTTAAAAATTATCATCCTTCTTTTATGGTTAAAAAAGGGTTTCTTCATGGCCTTAAAAATTTATGAATTTTTTAATCTCTCCCCTGAGGCATAAACAAAATGTTAAGATATGCAAGAGGGTTGGAAGTAGATCTGTAAAGATCTCTCGATTTCTTATTCTTTATCGTAAAATTTTTATCTACAGTTCGTAATACAAAAAAAGGAAAAAAGTTCTCTGTGACTCTTCACCTCCCTCAATATTGCGCCATCACGAGTAAGGGTGTTATGAAAGATGGTGAAATATACAGGAGAAAAGTTATCGAGTTTAGTTAAGGGGGAGTAAGAAAGCAGCCAAGCACAAGCTATAAAGATGTCTCTGGAAAAATTCTTAAACCTCCCTATCCATATAACCAGTATAGCACTTGTTTTTTTTTTACCCTCTTGAAAATAAGTTTACTTTCGATCGCTTAACTTGCAAGATTATTATTAAGACAAAAGCTTCTTAAGTATATGTCATTACTGAAATTTCGGATGGGGTTGTTGTTTGCAATATCTGTCGTACGTGGGAGCCATTCAAGTAATATTTTTTTCAATTTTATTGATCAATAAATTGTTGTACATCAGAAATGAGAAAGTTAATTTTCTCTAGACATGATGTGATTGACTATTGAAAAAGTGATACCAGTGAACTAGAAGAAAGCATTTTAATTTATCCAGAGGAAAGAAATGATGACAAAGAAATTTTAAACGATCCCGAAATACTTGTAAGACAGTTGAAGACTATTTCTTAATCACAATTGTAAACCCAATGATTAAACATTCCTAAATTTAATAAGAGCTTTGACTCTTCTTTACTCTAATATTTGTAATTTTCTTCGTGATTGAGCATAAGTTTAATTGCTAACATTTAAGTACTTAACTGAGAAAAGTAGAAAATAATACAAAACTTTGTAAAATAATTTAAATTAGATATCCATGATCTTCTCACCCCTTCTCATAAATGTGATAGATGAGTAAGTCTTTATACTTTACTTCTAGTTTGCAAGTACGGACTTGAAGTTTTTTCTTTTCCACAAAAGCAGCATTTCTACAACTTTGATTGAGAGAGTTTGCTTAAAGACGAGAACGAGGGTTGAAGAAAGAGGGTGGAAAGGGTGGTTCGTAACTACTTTCTACGTCCGGCAGGATAGCATCACCTGCCTTCCATCTGCTTTTGGCCAATTAAAAGTTACCATACTTTGATTTATCGAGTGTGACTTTTGGTTGCTATAGTAAGAGGTACTACCCCTTCTCAAAAAGTATTTTTCAACCCCTTTGACGTATTAATTTTTTCTTTAAAATAATTGCAATATCTTGTAGTTAGTGGATTTAATTAAATATATTCTCTAATCGATTGAATGAATAAGCTGGCGATTTGTGTGCAAAAGCGTCACTTTTATCACGCTCAATCCCCTTATCATCATCCCCCTTTTTAGTCGCTTTTGCATTTTATAAAAAAATATTTGAATATTTATGATGTACATAGTCTCAATTGAATTCTAAAACAGCTTCTAGATTTTTTCGTATTTTTTTAAATGAGAGGTGAAGGAATACAAGGATCCTATGAAGGGGTTAAATTTTTTTCATCAACGAGTGAATTTTTTTTACAGGACATAAAAAGTAGACAAGCGTTTTTCCATCTGTTGTGTTTCCGTTTCCATTTCATGAATGTGACATGTACAAAAGCCTGTATATATAGATGGCTAAAGGGTTGATGGCAACGCCTGAGGGTGCGAAAATGGAGTTGTCCGGTGGTTTTAACCCTTTTATATTAATGATTGCGATTTCATACTATTTTCTCTCGATAACTCATCCCTAAATCCTTCTAAAAATATTGTCGAATATCCAAAATTAACGTGTTTTATTTACTTTTTACAAACTCCTTTTTTTACTTATCCTTTATTCCAATATCACTTACTCTGTTTAGAATTTTAAACACATTGACAAACTCAGCATTAATTGCTATGACTCACGACATGTCTCCATTACTCAGCTGAACACCCTTTGAAACCTATTTTTATTGGAGAAAAATGAAAACAGTTCTCGAATAAAGTCAACTATTCGTTGAATAACAATTTCTCATGATCTATGGTAACATTTGTTTTTCTTTGGATAACTTTGTAAAAGAGTTGATTCAAAAAAATTGATTTCACCGATCATCCGCACTTGTCACTTCCAATTATATTTTCATCGCAGCAATGATATTATAAGCAAAAAAGTAAAAGTATTAAAAAGAGAATATGAGAGGATGAAAGAGAGTTTTGAGTAAAAAGAGGATGAGTTAAGGTAATTGCATGAGATACAAGGGGATTTAAGGCGTCATATCAAATTATCCAGACCCTCTGTTGGCGAGATATAGATAGAGCAAGAAACATCTTATGGAATTTGTAATGAGGAAATTTTGAATTTTTTAAAGGCATAAAATAGGGTGAGGAAAATTATTTTTAATAAAAAGTTTAGAGTTTTTTAACATTTCTTACGAAGAACAAAAATGTGTTTGACTTTGGAAAGAGAATAAAATATTCATACTTTATAATTTATTGACATTAACTTGGTATTTATTTTTACGCAATTATGGATTTATAATCGATCGATAATATTTTTATTTTAAATGAATAAAATATTTTTTTAAATTGTGAATGCCATTTTTTAGAAAATTTTATATTGAAAACTTAACTGGCTAAATTAAAAATATAAATTGACATGTGATTTAAAAGCCACAAATGCCATGAGATAAATATTCTCAGTAAGTTAGGGTTGATTTTTACCCTCTTTGGTTTAGCTCCCTAAAATAAACATCCCCTAAGTCATTGAGAGAGATGTTAGACACAGTCATGTTCTGAGAGGGTCCTTCTTGGATTTTATTTTTGATCTCACTGACCCTTTACATGTCTCGACAGCCATGTAACCCTCAAACAGTAATCACAGATGAGCCTTAAGGTTTTTATAAATCTCTCGTGATGTTCATCGATAAAACAAGACGGGCAAAAACAAAAAGAAAAAAAAAGTTCTAATCGAATAAAGTAACTTAGTGGACAGTAAAAAAGAAAGAAAAAAATTCGGATATGGAAATTCCGAACGTCTAAAGTCTTTGGAAAAAAGGAAGTTGAAAGATGTAAGGAAGAGTTGAAAGGCCGTTGGACAACCTTCCGGTCTATTTTCCAATTTCGTTAAGACTTCTAGAAAAACGATCAATCTACGTTACTCGTCTAAAGTCTGATAACCAGTTCCAACCTTACATTGAAGACGAATGACCCAGAGAAAAATTAATTTTGTTGAAAATTAAATAAATCAATAATTATGCAGAATATTTTTTCATTATTTTTGTATATGACTTCTTACAATTGATAGAATATTCATATCAATAATTACTCTCAATTAACGTTTATAATTTCTTAATTAGTAAATTTCAGACTTCACACTCTATTCATTGAAAATTCAATTATCTCATCAATAAATGTTCATAATTAATTTATCCAAACTATAATTAACTCAAAAACTACGGCAAGTATAACATACAGAAAATGAAGTAATTACATAATGTAAAAAAAAGAGTAAAATGTTAAAAATTTATAATAAAGTTTATAAATGTTTGATGTGACAAAATAATTTTCGCTGGATATTGAGTTTTTATCTTTTATAGAACAGCTTTCATTACCATCAAATCTTTAAACACTTAGACACTTGAATAGGGCTGATCTCAAATGAATAGAAATGATGAACAGCTGATGGGTCAATGACCTGAGTGTAAATATGAGTCAAGTTCAAGATTTTAAAGAACAGTAGGAAAGTGTAGAGACAGCTTGAGTGAAAAAGCTCTACAGTTTATTTTTTTATGAAGAATAACAATTAGTTTAGAATTTTTTTCTCCATAAAACCAACTTGAAAAAATATTTTTGTGCTAAGTAAAATTGATTCAATTACTTTCAATGAATATCAAACAATATTGCAAGTTTTGATCTATTTATACTAAGCATCGACTCTAATTTGTCCTTCAAATTCAATCATCAATTTATTATGGGCAAGTTTTTCCACAGGTTGCATACCCAATTTAATAAGATTACATCTCACAGAATTTAAGTTAAACTTGTCTGGAGAACATGGCAACTTGTGTCTCGCATCAACTGCTGGGTCATTAATATTAAAACACTCTGATTCAATTTGTAACATTTTCACATCTGCTTGGAATTCATTCCTACATCCTGTGCAAGTAGAACGTTTGTTATCAGCCAGTGCATTTTTCAACTCAATAGAACCCAACTTAGAGCAATCGCATTCGGCAGTTTCACGATTAAACATATCTGGTGCTTTAGAGCCAGTATCAGTCAATTTAATAGTACATGGATTTCTAAAAGGATGAAATTTATTCAATGGATGTTCAATATATTGATTACCATAATCATCAGTTCCAAATACACAAGTAAACCGATCATATATTGATTCATTTTTATCATATAGAGACACGGTTTTTGGGTCAACTGGTTGGCCTGTCCTATTGTCAATTAATTTATTGTTACGATTATAATATTGATAATTATTACAAGCGATGACTTTATCACCAGTTGGACCTCCAAATAATTCAGGAAATTTTGAACGACAAACAATATCCCCACTAGCAGTTATTACAGCATAAGTAGTTCTTAAATTACATTGAAGTCTATCAGCAACACACCAAATACCTGGGTTTAACCTAGTATTATTCATATAAACCTCCTGCTTTTCTATATCAGTGATAACCAAAGCTCTTGCTGAGCCTGATTTACAAACTTTTTGACACTGGCTGTCATATGAATGGTTATTAGTATCAATATCAGCTTCTGTTAAATTGTCCGGTACGTCTCGTAAAAACAATGCATTTGTAGAAGTACATTTTGTTAAATTACTGTCATGATGATTATTCACAAATAAATTAATGTTTGGTAAATTATCCATCAACTGTCCATTCATTAATTGTGCTAATTGTTTATTTTTCACTCTTTCTTGCAAGTCATTATAATACTCATAATATTCTGATGTAGACATTCTTAATGCACTGCAATACAGTATTATAAATATACCAAATACAAAAATTATTTTAATAATGTACATTGGTGCTTATACTCGCTACGTGATATTTCATTAAAATTGGAACTAAATATTTTTATAGCGGCTAATATAAGTAATATTAAAGGCATTTTATGTTTGACGTTTGTGTGTATATGTTTGTGATAAAATGAGTACGGTCAAAAATTGAACAGTTCAATATATTGGACACTACTAAGCAAACCTCTCGACTCGAAAGCCCTTCACAATCCCTCTAATTTCTATCACTGTTGATCCACGCCGACTATTGATTATTGATAATTTAATCACATGCAATAATAAATCATGAGAACCTCATTATGATCACGAGAGAGCTATTAGCAAACTGCAGAGTTCACTTATCAATCGACTAATTAATAAATTAATTACCTAATAAAATTCAATGTAGTGAAGACAATTAGTTATTAATTATTATCATTACTCATTATTTTTCCTTTTAATTTTTAATTAATTATATATCCAAATACCACCTACTCTCTCTTTAGGCGTATAAATAGTAAATATGGCAATTAATCTAAATAATGAGAATGTTTTGGATTATTTAAATATGGTTTTTAAGTCAATTTTATTATTTAGAACAACAAAATTCTAACTGATTAAAGCACTAAATAGTTATTCATGAATTACGTAAAATAGCAAAATATTAATAGAGATTTCTAGAATTATTCTGATTATACTAGAATAATAATAATTTGAATTAAAACTTTAAAGGGTACAAACTGAATAATATTTAGATGAGTTCTTGAATGATTCTGGTTAAAATTGCTAACTGTTATCAGTTAATGATCTTGAAATAGCTTTAATGATGATCATTAAATATAATTGAGGGTCATCTTGATTGAATAGCTGTTCAGTAAAATAAACTGCATCGAAATAGGTATATTGATTTGATAGTTATAATGCTAAAGATAAACACCTATACAAATTAAAAGCTTCAAATTTATTGAAACATTACGTCTTGCTTACTGTTAAAATTACGTGAGCTCTTATAGAGTCTGATAACAATGCCAATAGAAAGCCACTACTAATAAAAAATATTTGAAAATCAAAAGATGAAATATAATATTCATATCATCCCTTGGGCTTAGAATTCTAACCTTCATGGATCTTGCTATTATTGGTTGCGTTATTGAATCCATCGGGAAACCACTCTATTGTAAATTGATAGTTTGATGCAGAAAGAGGAGAAATGGATCTAAGAAAGAGAGTAAAAATCGACATCTAGACAAAGATAAAATGTATAGTGAGATAGAGAGAGGAAAAATAGATGTGGGCTTCGGAAAAGGGGTAGCACTGTATAAGACGTGGTAAAAGTGAACTCTGAGTATTTGTTGAGGTCGCTAGTCTTGACAAACCCGTACTAAAAGTCTCTATATATTGGATACGTGGCTCACATTTCGATATTACTATATCCACATCGCTAGTCCTTTTATACTTCCTTCGTTATTTTATTCTTTTTTTCTTGAAAGAAAAAACGCGTACATACGTGTATTAGATACTGAGAACGAAGATATTTAATGAAAAAAACAAAAAAAATGAAGAAATTACAACTATAGTATGGACTGAATGAACACTTTTTCAAATTTATCTTTTTATTCATCTTCTGTTGATTTGTCATTTTTGCTGTTAATTTTTATAAAAGCAAGAAGTAAATGAAAATAAAAACAAAAAATTTGCAGTAACTGAAGTGGCCTTTGAATTTTCTTTTTCTTATTTCATTGAAAAAAAAAAAAAATCATTCAATCTTTTTTTATTTTGTCTTTTGAATTTTTTTACTCTCTTTTCTATCCTCTTGAGAGCTACCGACGTTTTCGTTACAGAAGACGTGGCAAGGACTTGATAAAAGACGAAAGAAAGTCCTTTGCCACCAGCTTCACCTCAATTCGAGCGAATGAAACAGACGAGGTAAAATTGGATGGTTTTACGATCTATTTGAAATACTCAATGAAATCTGAGTACAATTGATTTACGAGTTTTACCTTCAATATTCCTTCTGAAATAAAAAAATTTTCAATTCTATAGATTTTAAAAATTTTATCCTAAAAGATAAGAATTTTTATATATGATTCTGTACCTTAGACATAAAATTTAATTTCAAAAAATATGGCTTTGGTACTTGACTGCTACAGGAAAAATGTCAAATGTATTATTTATATTTTTACAATTTTCTATATTTATAAAAATTTTCAAACCACCTGTAAATGTTTCTTTTTTCTTGTTGGATAACTTAACTCTCTTAATTAAAAAACTGCAACAAAATTTATTTTAGCTTATATTTTTTTTAAAAAATTTTTTAATCATTTTTAATAATTTATTTTTTAAAAAATTACCCGATTGTTAACGTGTTTTTTTTCTTAATTATATATAAAAACAAATTATTTTTTTAATCATACAAATCGTAGTTCTAAAAAAAGAATTACTTGTTTTGATATCATATGAATACAATTCACACAATAAATGTTTTTCAATTGTGATGAAAAAAAAAAGTTATCAGAATACATATTCATCATTCTACTGCTGTTGTTGCAATATGATTTAACAAATTATTCTTTTCATTTACTCTATAGCTTAAGTCATTTATTTTTCAGAATACTATAGGAAAATAAATTTTTTACACTTCTATACTCTTCTCTTTATAATTTTCCACCCCCTTCAACATTCACTTTTCTTTTACGTTGCCCTATTTATTCGTTTTTTTTGCCCGATGCATTAAGCGTGTTCACCCTGTACTTTTACTCCATTTTTATTTTTTTCTCTCCCCTTTCTCCTACCTCACATCTTCTTTCTTTTATGATTATTTTTTTATTATTATTTCACCCAACGTCATTGCACCACATTTTTCCTCCCTTGGTCTCCAACTGAGCCCGATGTATCACTGGATTATACAATCCACTTTTTTATCCATCTTGTTTCTTTCCTTTCATCATTCCCTACATTACTTTCTTTGCAACCTAACACCTAATGTATCAGATACCCAACAACCAACAAAATAAATAAAAACATATCAACACCCATTTTTTTAGAAATAGATTTTAACTATTTGTTTATTTTTTTATAATTTTTTCAAAATTACATCTATCAAATGGTCTGATCTGATTCTTATAAAATAATTTTCTTTTATGTTACAGTTTTATAATCTGCTAGAGCATAACATGGTGGCAAACTTCACACTTATGTCTCGGCATGTGACAGTCTTTGCTCCAACGAATCGAGCATTCCAAGATAGTGATCGAAAGATTAAGGATTCTTATGTTCTTTATCATATTGGTGAGTAGAATATTTTATTTAACCAGTTTAGAAATGATGAAACTTAAATAAATGCTATATGTAAAACTCATTATGAATTTATGATACATCTGCTTTAAGTATTAAATGCAGAATTCTCAATTATTCATGAAGGAGTATTTAATGTACTGTCGAATTAAATCGTATATTTATTGATGAATGCCTTTCAAAACTTTTTTATTAATTTTGGTATCAACAACAATTACTGAATCTTTAAATAAGAATTAATTTAAATTTACAACTCTAATGGGTTTTAAATATTTCCTGAAATAATGATTTAAAAACTGAAAAAAGAAACACTCCAACTATATTCAGTGCTAACGACTATCGAATAAATTACAAGTAGAAGCCACTTTATCCAGGCCAGGAAGCCCAGGAAATGTGCTTATGGCACATCTAATTGGCATTGGATCTATTATTCAGAACTTTTGGGTTTTCTTTATTCTTCTTATTATTTATATTTATATCTATTATAACTCCATTAGTATTATAAATACACATACATCGTTGATAACTTCATTCAAAATTAACGATTACATTTTACAGTCGAAGTTATTTCACTTCTTGAATATTTGAATAATTCATCTGAAATGTCATCAGAAATCAAGCTATTTTACTTTTTATTCAATCAATATACATATATTTCTTTATTTTTGTCATTCTAGAATATAAAATATAGTTTAACTATTTAGAAAATTATTATGATTAAAAATATAATTGGTGGAGGTATTTTTGTTAAAAATAAATACAATCTAAAATTAATCTTGAAGTCTGTTAATATTTAATGAAATAGAATTATAAAAATCAGATTATTCCTTCAAAAGCACAAGAACTCCCAATAGTGAATAAATTAAGGTTGATAATTATTTTCAAACACAATTTCCGTAATAACATTAGTTTGTAACTAAACCAAAGTATAACCAATATAATAGCTACACAAACGCCATACTCACGTATTTTCATCAGATGCACATGACACAACGTTGCAAAAATGAAACTATCATTTTCACAGAAACACTGATGAAGTTGACTGAAAGTATTGATCAAAGACATGAAAATAACTTGGAGTTTGAGATTGAAATTGAATATTATATTTAACTATATTTAGTAAGTAACATGCAAGTATATGTTAGTTATAGTTGATAGGAAGTTTTGAACTAGACAACAACGTGGTCTATCAAGAATTCACAAATATTAACATCATAGAAGATAGAAACCGTCAGCTTCAGAGTGTGACTAACCACGTATTCAATAGTTGAGCTCGTTGTTAATGTTCTTTTTGTTTTCATCTTTTTTATTCACGAGTTTAACATCTCGTTTAATATTCTACTCAAACATTCAAACATGATCTTGAATAATCATGATGGCAGCAATCAATCGATAAAAAAAGAATATTCCTCGAGGTCATTGAAATTACTCTTTGAATTTGGCAAACTATCAGATCAGAGGGAGCAAGGGGTTTTGGCAAACCCTATATACCACCAATCGATTAGATTCTTCCGCAAGTTGGAACCTTGATGACCATTGCCAGAAACCAATAGGGACGATTTTAGTTAAATTGGTTTTTGCTAATTTACCTCTTGATTGCAATCAGAAAGAGCAGATGAAGAATTTATCACTTTTGCTAGATTTTTTCCATTTATTTAAATAATAAATTGCTGGTTCAATGATTTATTTAACTGGAAATCATTAAAAAGAGACTTGGAAAAATTTTATATTATATTATATTTTTTTCATTATTAATATCACATTATTTGCTATTATTAATCTACTTTACTATTCATTATCTATAAGTATACTTTACGAAAAGCAATAATAATTATTGCTTTATTCTCAACAATTTATCTCCTCAAACCATGCATTATAATACCTCAAAAGACTTAAAACAAGAATACTTAACCGCTTATTAAAATCAAAATTATTAATTACAATATACCAAAGCTGTTACATATAAGGTATCATAGCCAATATAACTATTAGTCAAGATCAATACTCTAGTTGAAGTACACGCAAACCTGAGGTTTCCGGAAATTGACCGCCAATATTCTAGATACAGAAGGTGAACTTGATTGTTGAGAGGTTTCAACAGCGAAGCCGAGCAGATAAATCTTTATCCATACTATATATAATATTTTCATAATAAGCAATTATACTTGATTCTTTAAAAATAACTAAACCAATTATTTATGACTATATAAATATGAAGAATGGTTTTATTCAATTTAAGTAAATTCTTATCATCGTTGTCTTTACCTCTTGAGCTTTCAAGTCCGGTTTTAGAGCAATTTTGTATATCGCCAGTGAAAACTTTCACAATTAGTCTGGAAACTTTCATAATTTTGAGGCTTAAGCACCGTTGTTTTGCGGAGGAATTGAAGAGGATGAGCATCCAGAACCACCTTTATAGCGGCTTCAATTTATCATTTGGAATATTTTGTTAGGGTTTTGGAACTCATTACTCAATAGATGCTTTTTCTAAAGATAGAAAAATTTCTCTCAGTTTCTAAGAAAGACAACAACCTTAACATTTTGAAGTTCTTGTGTACAATTAAAAGTTAAAAAAAATATTCAAAACTAAACAATTAGAGTGTTTTAAAATAAACTTAGGATAAATTAAAAAAAAAATTTTTCTAACATCATAAAAGTTATCTTTTTCTACTTTTTTATGAAGCAAAATCTCTTTAACAAGTTATCACATAAAACATAGACTTTCATTAACAATTGATTTTCAGAATTATCAAGTCCATCTAAAGCTTCCAAAGACTATCATTTTTTATCTTTCTTTTTCTGATACCCAGAGGTTACTTTTTTAACTGTCCAAGATGTTTTTAGCAGATGTTCTACAAAAGAGTAGTCCATTTCTAACATTATCTAGAGAAATTGAATTCTTTTCTAGCATTTTCATTCAGAATTGTGTTAAAGAAATGCCTTTTTTGGTGTGTAAAACATCTAGGGAATTTTTTCCCTATGAGGTTTCAGGTGACGACAGTAAAATTGACGCGCCAACTGTACACTGAGATTGATTTCCACGTCGTCTGTCTAAAGGAAAAGGACTCGTTCTAAAAGACATCAGAGACAAAGAGGTATAACGAAAAAAGGTCCTTAAGATCTCATGGGAAATGTTCCGAATATTTCTTGTCTATTTTCAGTGGTAATCACGACGACAGATAAAATTCAGTGAAAACTTTTGCTCTTGTTTTACATTTCAAATGTTCATTCATGTCATTTTTAACAAGATAAAAGATCATCCGATTTCAAATACAAAAAAAAATCATATTCTTTTTTTTTAATTTTACATTACATTATTTCCAATTAATTATTAAATAAGTTAAGTATAAAAAAAAATATAAATAAAAACAAAGTATAATCAGCTTAAAATATTTTATAGCATTTTTATTATAATTAAAAATTAGTCAAATTTACTGAACAAAGCTTTTTACGAAAATAAAAAATAATCTTTACAACTACAAGCTAACATTTTCTATCAGGAGTGAGACTTTAATAAATCATTATATTATGTCAGGTACAATGAATATTAATTTTTTCAAATCTGAACTAAACTCGATTTATCGAGTAAGTGGAATGTAAAACCTCTAATGACAGATAAAAATGAAACTTTATGACTTTCATAAGTTGTTTCTAAAGATTACAATGATCAATTTTTGCTAGTTTATTACTGTCCAGAATCTCTCCATATCGTTGATAGTTCGGTAATTTAATGCTGCAGCTGGTGTTAGTAGCACTACGTGACATGGATGAAGTATAATACGCAAGGGAGATTCTAAATCTACTGAAAAGGACAGCAGATATGCATTGAAACCTCAGCAAAGTTATAATGACGGTAACCTAGAACATTTGACTTGTCTCATACAAATTTGCTTCTAACTTTGGTCAACTATTTTCTACCGGAAACGATTTAATACGTCTCAAAGCATTTCTCATTTCATTGGTATCGAAAATTATCAATCAGACTAATAACGTTGGTGATCGAGTTGAATATTCACTATGACACTTCAGGTCACTACTCGATGAGATTCAATCAATGCATAATCGCTTCAAAGGATCTTCAACCGTCCATGTGATATGTCTTGGAGACAAGTGAGGGCAATTCCAAAGCCGGAATAGAGTTGTCTCATCTTAGAGAGATGTGGTATAAATCCCGTGGGTCTTTGACCTTATTCTCAGTTGGTGTATCCTGAACTCTCCAATGTTGGACTTCGGACATGATCCACACACAAGTTCTACAATGTGTAGCGTGTCTCCATCGTCCCCTATGGAACACCAAACTTATCTCCAAAACCACCACAACCGCGGTATCTCGCGAGAAAATTAATCTCGAGAGCACGAGGTTGAATTCCTACCTGATTCTCTAGATTCTGTGATAGCAACAATTAATTGGATCCATTCAGAAGATTATTCCCAAGTTTTATAATTGTTTTGGTAAAAATTTTATTTTTTATTATCTCTTCTAGTTCGATTCACATACTTTTCGTTAATTTAAATTATTTGTATTGTTCAAATTAAAAAATTTATTTCAATGACTATAAATCAACTCTTTTCCTATTAATTTTTACACATCAAAAAATAATTATACTTCATTAAGTTTAATATTTAATGACAGATATTCATCCAAATTATCAGTTGCTGAATTAATATAATTCTCACTAGTAATTATCAGCTTTCATAAAATCCATAATAATTGTATATACTCTGGCCTACCTACTTTCAACAAAACATGAAAATTTCATTGGTTATCATCAAAATTAAACGACCACCTCGTCGAACAATCAATAATTACACTCGCTGTAGGATGATAGATAAATTGAAGAACATTTGTTTGATATCATTGCCTCCTTCCCTCCATACATGTATAAACAAGCACAGTATGAGTACACCCATGATGCATATATCACCATAATTCAATAAATAATTAAACACTTGTATTCACTAACAAATTTATTAAAGATTTTATGACTACGTTAATATTGTCCCAATTTCAATAATGTATAGTCTGAATTAAAAGCCATAGACGAGTAAACTCAGTTAATTGAGAATCATCAAATATAATTGTTTTGAGAGTATTGTAATGAAAAAATTTAATATATATGTAATGTAAAAACAATTTTATTTTCTTAAAAAAAAAGTATATCATTTTATTTGAAGAAAACAAGAGTACAAGAATCTGGCTAATTTCCAAGGTGAATTCCATTGGTCCCATTAACTGAGAAAGAATTTTAAGAATTAGAACTTGAGATTCTCTTATGCTGGATCCAATTAACCCTCTCATTATCCATTCATTAGCACTCTCCAATGTCGAAGAAGCATAAAATCAGCATTAAATTGACTCTCATAATTTTTCTTACTTTCATTTACTTACTTTATCTTTTACCTATTCTCTACGATTCTCGTGTCTTTCCTTACTTCTCTCCGATAACTAAGTAACCAGTCTTTTTCCAAGAATTTAAACAAAACCAAAAGGATTAATAAATAAAGGAAAGAAGAAAACTTCCAGGATATGATTCTTACCACCGGAAAAGTTGGACTTAGTATTCTTACCAGTCCGTCGTCTACTTCATGGAGATTTTCATTGGCCAATCATCAATATGCATCACAAGCATTAAATTATTCGTTAGTACACGTGCTGGCATTTTCTATCCTTTCTTTTTCTCGAATTTTACTGTTCCATTGAGTTTTTTTGTAAATTAAGAGTAAAAAGAGAAGAAAAAAAATTTGAAAATAGAGAAACCAGAAGCGGAAATGAAAGAAAGAGGATTGAAAAATATGCAACTATGTGGTAAGAGAGGGGTTACTTTAGAGGATGATTGAATCAAATTTTAGACTCGGAAATCATATGGAGAATTCGCCAGAGGCATTCAGAATATTGGGAACTAAAATGCCGTATTTCTACGCTTATAATCGATTCCACCCTTTCGTGAAAGCTGTCGCTTGTTCCAGTTCTTAACTATCACTTCTTTTTTATTCAGATGTTGAAAATATATTCGGCAGACTTTTAAAATTTCTAAAAATAAAATTAGCGTTGATTCATAGAAGAATAAACTTTATCAGAGAACTATTATCAATAGTGAATTCACTGAAGGAAAATATTGATTGTAGCAAATCAAATTCTCTTGTAGTTTGTATCGAAGTAATCATCATCTAATATTATTGCATACGTGAATATTTCGTTAATTTTATAGTTATAGTATTATAGAAAATTTAATGATTTATGGTAATGATCCCCTAAGATATTATAATTTGAGTTTATGTCGACGCCTTATCGCTCGTTAAAGCTCACAAGGGAGCATAGAATATTCGACTCTAGTGTCTAAGACGTTCATGAATTAATTAGATGTTTTAGAAGTAAACCTTTGAGAGAAGATGGCAGAGGATGTATTAAAGTTAATCCTATATCATAATGTTCTTTACTTATTTAAGTTTTTTTTAAGTAATAAATTGAATTATCTTATTTAAACGCATATACTTCTTTCAGTGTAACTTAGTCTTTTGTTTACAAAAAAAACAGCTATATAAATTTTTATGAGTAATTATATTATTTAATCATCATAAAATCTAGCTTCTACTAATTTACAGGATAAGAATAATTGATCACCCATGTTTTTAAATAAAAATTTATTCAAGAAATTAATGTAATTTTAATGCTCTTTTATAAACCAGTTGAATGTAATTATAGATCAATTAAGCTCCGAGAAATTTTTCATAAAATGTAATTTATTATTAGATTTTATTAAACTTAAAATAGTTCAAAAATTTATTATAAAAATATTTCTAAAAAATATATACAGTTTATTAATTAAATAAAAATACTCGACAGGAGCTTTTTTAATAAATAATACTTCGCGATCTAACAAACTCATTTCCATAAAAAAATATATTCAGTCATAATTCACTTGAAGAACTCATAAAAAGTATACGCTGCTATTGCAATAACAAAAAATAATCGTTAAATTTTAAGTAAGTCGTTTGACATGATCTGTTTTTTTTCTTGACGATTTAATAAATCCTAAACGTTGTAATTCTGCAACAGCTCTAGTAAAACGAGCCCTAATATCAATGATTAAGGAAAATATATTAAAACACTATAATAATAGTCCTAAATTTTGTTTCAATTATTTAATCACAATAAAAAAGGATACTGTATTTCAGGATCAACTTCCGTCTGTTCTGACTCATTATTAGGATCTACAACCATCAAAAATGCCTGAAAAAAAAAGAAATTCATCAACTGAATTTAATTAAATAAATCCTAATAGAATATTTTATAACTAAATGTACAAACACGTTTTACTTTAATAAGCAATGATGTTTAACCATCCACGATATCATCTAGCTTATTTTAGATTCTTTGAAGAAAAGTACATTAGGAATAGTGTATGAATATATGTCGACAGATAAGAATGCAAACACAAAATCGTTTTGCAAAGCTCGCACGGGTGTCTCCTAACGACTGACAGCAAAGCTGCATGAATATGAATTAAGCTTCGTCGATTAATATCACGTCAGTTAAGCTAGATGCATATATAAATATTTTATCTGTAGCTTTACTTCAAAGCCATCATTGAGATTTAAATACCGAAATTTTGGTCAAAGCTCATGAAGAATTGAGCCTGATAAATCATGAGTAACGTTTACGGAAGAACGATAAATTTAGAGAGGAAACTGTTTAAATATTTCTATTTGATAAATTTGAATAGTATATGGCGAAACATAATATTAACTTCAACGTAAATACAGAAGATTATTATAATTACTCAACTGTTGATGCGATTATTATATTATATTATTTTATAACGTGACAGGTTTTATTTAATTTAGCTTACTATTTAGATAAAATAAATTTAATATTATTTAAATAAAAAATATCAATTATTTAAGTTGTTTTTAGAAAATTAAATGTCTCAGTAAATCTATAATGTTCATTTAAAAACAAAACTATGTGATTTCATCTTAGTTCTATAGCGTTCACGAATACTATAAAAATTATCTTTAGATAGAAAAAGCATCAAATAATAATTGGAGTATGAATTCTTTTTTTGCTGCGAAAAATAATGAAACTAGTATAAACAAGAGCTAGCTTCACTTCGTTATAAAAATTTTAAAGCATTGTTTCCAACTGAAGTCCCACTTCTCAACAATTATTAAATCTATTAATAAATATGAATTTTTACCTGAAGCCAGTCATACATGTTGATAAGTTTTCTTGACTCTAAATGCAATTTGTAGACTATACTCAGGTCAGGTAATGTAGGTTGAATTGTTTGATCGTTCTCCAAGTTACAACAATTACACTGTCAATCAAAATTATAAGTTATGTCATATTCATTTTAACTCTATCAAGCTTTAAGACATTTGCAATTCATTGGCCAGTAAATAGGCAGTTGCATGCGTATTATTTTGATATACTCAAATTTCATGCATCTCGTTTCGGGTTTTAAAACTTTCTACCACCTGTTCATTTTCCTCAAATATTTGAAAGTCTAAATAGCCTAAGTTAAATGAGAGTTAAACTCCGCTTGTTGATTTGCCGCTTTCATCACATAGAATATCAAAATATAGTGATGTTGCATATTATTTTTACTTACATTTAAATAAATTTTAGGATTATTTAATCCCGTGTGAATAGCGGCTCGGTGAGATCCACGTAAATGTTGTTTCCCTGCATATGCATCACTAAAACAAAATATCTCACTAGCCGGTAGACGATTGGGATTTTTTAAAAATACTGGAAAAACTTTATCATTTAGATAATTGATTAAATCTAATTGAGCTTGTTTAAATGGTGATCTAGATTGTTGTTGTGAATTTTGAAATAATTTCTATAAAAAAAAAATTCAATATCATATAAGTTTAACATTAATAATAAGCATGAAAGAAAATATTGCATACATTCTGAAATTGAAGTCTATCAAGTTCAACATGTGGAGTAAAAACTTTGTTCGTTGATGCCTCAAATTTTCCTGTACTAGCATTTTCAATAATATTCAAATGATCTCCCAAACTAGCTAATAAATCTTTTAAAGAAACATTTTCCGATTGACGAATTATACTGATGATAGTTTGCAGTTTAATAATTAATTCTTCTTTCGACATGAAATTTAATAGCTGCATTGATTTTTTGTACTCTGGTGTCTCCGGTAAATCACAAATTACTGCATTAGCATAAACTTCGCGGAGCTGAAAGTGACTTTATTTAGATTGATAAAATGAATGAATCATTTTTAGATGGATTATAAAATACCTGTTTCCCCAAAGGAGCACCGGGTAATGAAGTAGTCAGAGAATGTAAGCACTTGAGAATTACAAAAAAAGATCCAATATAATCGTGAAATTGATGTAAAATATCTGAATAAAAACTCATTGCCTTTTCACTTATATTCGAGTCTATGTTTTGTTTAGATTTTTCAAGGTATTTAATAACTGATGGCAGCTCTGAAAGTTCTTTAAAATCTTCAGCAGATAATTCCTTCAAACGTTCCTTTATTTTTGAACGATCACAACAAAGTGACGTTAAGTTATTTTCAAAGAAATGTTGAAACATACAAAGCTAAAAGAATAATTTTTTTTTTATAAATGAAATAAAAAAAAAGTAGGATAATTAATTTCAAAGTTGTTAAATAAAGAAATAATAGTACTTTATATCCTTGAATGAATCCATTAACGGAAAAATCGTAAAATAAAAAAATATCTGTAAGCAATTGAAACGCTTTTCCTGTTAACATAAAAGGTGATTTTCCAGACAACACTGTTCCCTCTAGTACATCAGATAAACTTTTTACTTGCTTTTGAGTGTGAAAAACCTAAAAAATGTATAAAAATAGAAGGAACACGTGAATAATAAATTTATGACAAACAAATAAAAATTATGAAAAAACAAGATAAATCAAAAGACTTGAAAAATTTTATAAAGTTTTTTCTCTATTTGAATATTCCAATTAAGAAGCTAATTTCTTACTTTCTCAGCGCTTTTAAATTCTACTTGTTCTCTGTTATTTGTTTTTCTCTATTTTTCTCTTTAAAAAATTAGCAATTCATAAAATTAGCATGTTCTTTGCAATCTTTATACTGAACAACTTTGTCATGTCATTTTATTTTTATCGTTCTTACTACGTGTTTACTCGTCATAATTTATTTCACATTTTTATACTTTTTCTTCGTTACTTCATGTTTATCTTTATATTTTTGGTTCAAAATTTATGGTAATTTATTTAACTTACTTGAACTCTAAGTTTTGATGTTACGTCATAAGATAGAGATCTGTGAACTGCATGAAGAGTCGTTGCAACCCCGAAAACTAACACGAATTTTATTACTCTTGAGTAGGAGCTAAAAAGGAAAACTTTTAATTTAAAAAATTAAATTTTCTTTAGATATAAAAAAGTAAATAAATTTTGTACTTTTTATAACTAAATAAAATAAAACAAAATAACCAATTTCCTTCTATACCTTAAAACTGAAATAAAATCTCGAAGCACGTTTGGATTGAAACTCTCAAAATCTGGGATTATTATAACTAATGGAGTGTTTGGTTTACAATTCTCCGAATACCATAATTTTAATTGTCGAAAATTACATTGACTTTTCTTGACCTCGCAAACCTTAAAAGATTAATTTTAAATTAATAAGAATTTTTTTTACTGTATCTATTGTTAGGTCATAAGATTTTTTATTACATCATCAGAACTATTTATTAACTGATATATCGATTCCTCCATCAGTGTCTTCAAGTTTCCGGAATCTCTCGATGGAATTACTGCGATTTGCTTAGTAATTAAGGATAACGCAGCAGATAATTTGCGAAAAAATTCTCCATGATCAGGCAAATTGACTCCTTAATTGGTAACAAAACAAAATCAAATGAAAAAACTTTTAATACTATCATGTAAGCGGGTACAATAATTGTTATAATGAATTTTACCTGTTAATAAAATTGCTGTAGCTATTTCACCAGAAAATTCATCTTGATTACTATCACGTGCATTTTCTACGTATTTTTTAACGTCCGATAGAATTTGTTTGGACATATTCACATCAATATTCTGAAAATAATGAAAATATATATAATTACAATTTTTCCAATTTAGAAAAATGACTAATTAATGAAGTAAATTTACTTTAGCAGAATTTTCAATAATTGACCAAGCATCTTTATAAGCTCGATACCAAGGTGTGTTAATTAGTGGATTTGTATCAATTTTTTTCGGCTTCTGATTTAATCTGTACTTTCCTTTATACGCAAATATACCCTGAAATGAATTAAAAATACGTATTGAATTTTTTTTCGAATTTACTATTATGGTATAAATGTTTTTAATAAATATACCAATTATTCATTTGTTAAAATTTTTTATTTATTTAAATTGCATCTCTCATTGTTTACATATTACATTTCAATTTTTATCGATTAATACTTTGGAATACGCTGTAATATTTATTATGACAAAATAAATTCAATTAATAAAAAATATAGTGTGAATCATAAAACATATACTTGTTATTTAATTAAATGTAAACTCAGATTTAGAAATTGTCTTGTTTTACTAAAAAAGTAAACATTTATTTCTTAAACTGTTTTAGGTTATGTTTGAACATGCAACAGGTAGAATCCTTCGTAACTTACCTTCGATACCGAGACATTATCCATTTTACGAAAGTTAGTTGCTAACAATTCAGTAATTCACGATAAACTTTCAATATTTATCTCTGTAGTTTCTTTAAACATTAAACAAAAGCCGATAACTTGTATATATTTAACTAGCACGTAATATAGTAACCTCACAATACATTAACAAAGACCAGCGTCATTTGAACTGGTCTCAACTGTCGCAGAAGCCGGTATATAAACGTGTAAAGCCACAGACAGCTGACTGTCTGCAGCTGCTACTACTGCCCTCCCTTCATAACGTAGCTGTTTTGAAACTTATTCAAGGTCTGCATTAGACACTTGACTAATCTCAAAAGTATCTCATTTAACCGCCGTAACAGACAGTATACTACTGATGACAATAAAGAAGATATTTCTGGGAAATCAATATAATGCAAGATAAATTTATTTTCCAAATATTAAGTTACATTGAATTTTATATAAAAAAAGAAACTTATTATCAATTCCTAATATTAACATCAATTATTCAAACCAATAAATCAATTTGAGCAAATAATTTATTTACAGTATAAAAGTAAAAAGTTTTTGGAACTAAGAATCTGTGTTTCGATAAGAAATTCAATTTTAAATTGTTTAATTTCATTTTCTTTAAGGTCACCTGTTTCAGTAAATTTAATAGTGATAAAATAATTTTTTCTTCAGAAGGTATAATATTTTCTTTTTATGCTATTCTCTACCTAATTATTTAACAATTTCGGTCGACAAAAGAAAGATGAAAAGTGACTAAAATAAAACAAAATGTAGCAGACAGAAACGTGGAAACTGTCGTTATCGTTGATTGCACGGTCAATTGTCAGACAAGTGTAGAAATGAAGTTGGGCTAACATGTATGAGAGAGAATTGTAGTACAATCTCATAGTAGGCGATCACTAAAGATGTTTCTATCCCTATGTACACTATCTGCTTCCACACTATCATGTACTATCCTTTCTACTTCCATTCTCATGTTCTTTTACCTAATCTATGTAATCAAAGTTACCTTTATCTACAGAGAAAACTTTTCTCAGTAACTGCAAGCAATTTTCACACCTGATAGCTGATATCTACGGACTTTTTTTGCCATGTGAAATGTTATTGGTGTAATTGATCGCCATTATTGAGACAAGGAAAAATTTAGAATGTAATGTACTTTTGATTAGCTGAAAAAGATTTAGATTTTCATCAACGAGATGGAACATTTCCATTACGTAATCTAAATTAGTTGGCATTAAATTTTATTAGAATCCTAAATACTTAATATTCATGGTTTATTTTCAAAGGTAATGAATTAACTAGCTATAAGAGAATAATGATTATATCATAAATATATCTTTATAATTACATTTATTGTTAATTCAATCATTTTTTTTTTTACAGCAAATCTTCCTCAAACTACTGATGAACTGAAAGAAACAATATCATCCGAGCATGAAGGCAATCCACCTTTGTGGGTCACAAAAGTAGGCACTCCGCCTAATACTGAAATTTACATCAACAATGCGAAAATATTGCCAGGCAGTAACTTCAAGACCAAGGTTTTCACTGCGCAAGGAGAAAAAACACAGGTCAATATTCTTTAATTAAATATTTAATTATAAAATCCCTAATCCATTCATCGAAGATTTTATTATTTTTATCGAAGGTAGAACAATAGTGAATTTCAGATAATTTGAATATTTGGTTTTGGTAAAATTAGATTCTCTTCTGTATGACAACAAAAGTTAGAAATTTCGTGTTACGAATAGAGGAGAGTTCTGAACTAACTCAACCACAAAGGGGACGTAGACAAAAGGGTCTATGTCAACATGGCATCATTCTAACGAGCTTTTTATCAACTTTACTGAATCATCTATGGTTGTTTCATCACGCGCATTAATATAGTTCAGAAAGTGTGAATACAGATGAAGAAAGCTAAAAGTTAAAGAAAAACATAAATTGAATTCATTAAAAATTTTTCCAGAACTAGATTTTTAACTATATGAAAAGAACGATAATAGGACATCATCCTGAGTCGTAGTTTGCAAATAACATTGAGAAATCAAGAACCTTTGTAATAACTCGTAACTCATAACAAAGCAATTTCTTTCATCATTTGCACTCAAGTTTAAGCGAAACTCAACCAAAGAAATTTAGTATTGCACAGGCTTCAAGACGTTTGTTATTGGAATATATAAAAGAAAAGAGTGGAGCCAAGCTAGGGTGAGATGAAATCTTGACTTGAACGTTGAAGTAAGAATGCAGCATAAAAGTGGAAACATGTCTGCGATGCTTCAGGGTACATGAATTTTTTAATTTTAAAGCATACTTCTTTTGTGCCTCTTTATAATATTTCTATAGCTCACACAAATCAGTGTTGAAAAAATTGAGGAGTTTTCAAACTTTATTAAATATTTATCATTCTGAACTTCCATCAATTTCAAACATAGATTAAATATTAATTATCAAGTGATGGGTTAAGTAGACTTTTAAATAAGAAGTCTACTCACGTTTGAAAACTTTGATTACAAGTTTTAGAATTGTGTTTTCGATATCATTAAATGAAAAGCTTAGATTTGTTCTTCAATAATGACTAAAGTAATAATTAAATAATAATGAAGTCAAGTGAACATGGAAATGAATAGGAAAATAATTTATTCAGAAGTAAGATAAGCGAGATTTGAGTGTGAAAACGTCTGATGAAAATAAGAGAATTTAGTACTAAATGAGTTTTCGTTGAAAACGCAGCAATATTCGTCGACGAAGTGTGAAATATGTTGCTCAAGTTATCTTAATACAGTATAAAGATGAAAGTTTTCATGAACAACATAAGTACTAGTATAACGACGTTGATTTGCGTTCATTAGAGATAGCATTACTATGACGACGAATACAGCAATATTTCGGCATTTCTCATTTCTAGTACGATCAAGTTTTCTTCATTTTCATTACGGCTAACTAAGTTATCTTGTAAGAATTGCATTTAGCTTTCTCGCTCTATTGAATGTATAATTGTACTTGCTAATTAGATTTTTCAAAAGTACTTTCAAATATCGAAATTGGCCATTTTATTCGGATGTTCAATATTAAAAGTATCCCAAAGTAGTACAAACGTTGTATATTGAGCTACAAATAATATTGTTATAACATTTTTTATCAATCTAGCTAAATAATGTATTTTATAATTCAATAATTATGTTACAGCTCTTCTTTATGAATCTCTCAACGTTAAAAGCCAATTTTCGCCCGGAAATTAATATAGTCAATTTTTTTTTATTGTGACTTTTAGTGTTCAAAGACATGTTATTTTCCTTTAATTTATCTATTAACTCTTACAGGAAAACTGATACAAAATTATTCTTTTTCAGAGAATAAAATTTTTTTCTAGCTAAAGGCTGTTAGGTAAAATTGTATGAGTTTTCAACTGAATAACAAATATGTCAACATTCAGGAAAATCGTTCGGGAGGTTTGTGGTAATATTTACACAGTAGCAATAAACAAAGGTGTTTATAGGTGTATTCAGCTATTTGTGTTTTTCAGAGCAAGGTTTTGTTTGTTAAAAGTGAATCAAGTATAATACAAATGTTAAAATATTTATTTTAATATTTTGAAGTTTAAATTCTATTCAATAGAAAACTCTTCTATAATTCAATTCTATTTATTTTTAAAAGAATTGTTTTTCAAGTACTTTTGTAAAAGCAAACATTTTTACATTATAAAATTAGATATCATTTAACTCTAACATTTATTAATTCTTTAAAAATTGAAAAATTGCTCAAGTTCTATTGATCTTAGACTTGGAGTTTACTTGTACTATCATCAATTATTCTTATAACATTTTTTATCCCCATCTCGACAAGAGCTAAGAGGATGATCGATCGTAAAGCTTCGTGTACTTGGCTATGAAGCAATCCGGAAAGATTGGCTCTCGATTCTACTATACACGACATGTTGATAGTTGCGGCATTTATGCATAATAAACGTTCAGGACTAGTTGTCGACAGTAAAGAAGATGACGGAGAAAACGAAGAGATGAAGTATATATTCTGAAGTCGCAGAATCAGGAAATTAAATTATCGAGCGGCAACCCTACGGCGTTGGGTGGCTTTAACTATAGACACCATGTAAGTCTTGTGCTTATAGGGAGCTTTGTTAAGGGATGAAAAGGCTTTACAAGACTTCCGGTTCATTGTTTCAGCTAAATTGACTAAATGATTTGCGAAATTTTCTTTTTATATTCATAATTATATCGTCAATTGAGTTATTTAGATGAAAAAATGATTAAACGTCTAATCAAAGCGTCATTCTTGACTTGCAAATTTTTTTTTAATCAAAATTAACGGTCTTGAAGAATATAAAATAGGAATGAATATAAAAATCTAAGGATTAAATTTCCATTGTCTTGAATTTTTTCTTAGTCTCTGTCTTCCTATTCTTCTAAAGGAATGGCGCCTTGGCGTCGCGACGCTACACTTTTACTCATCTCTGCACTAAAAGGGTAAACCACTTATTTGAAGTGATTGTCCAAAATGTGGGATTTTATTGTTCCATTTTATTCTCAATTAAATTTATTACTAAAAATGAAAATTCATACTTGGTTATATTTATCATTATATTCATTAAAGTTTATATCAATGATTACTTTTAAATTATTAACCAAGTTTTCGATCATTTTTCTTAGAATAATGTAAATGAGGTTAAAGGAAATGCAAAATAAATACTGTACTATAAAGCTTGGAATATCTAGAATAAATGGTAGATAGTATTGAAGATAAAGTGGTAACGTAAAATGTTCCTGTCTCATGGAATAAATGCAAGTATAAGGAATAAAATCGTTCAGCTTCATCAGCAAAACTCTTCGTTATATAGTCTCGCTTGGTTTCACGACTCAGGATTTTATCGTTGGGTTAATTTAAAAGATAAAGAAGATAGGTACGCAATATCGTTTTATTTTTTCGCCATTTTTTTCTTCCTTACTTTCACTGGACTTTAGTTAGAGTAATAACCATCCCAAGCATTGCTATTATATCCTCAAGGCTCTCTAATTGAAAAAATACCAGACGTTTTACAACCTCAAATGTAACTTTTAATTTTTTCCCCAGCAATAGATTATCTTATTTTATTTATTAATTAATTATTGTTTCTTCTTTTGATGTTTTAATATTTACAAAAATGTATTAATTATTTCTTTTTGAACGTTGTAGGTATTTTAAAGAACAAATTGCAATGATAAGATGCAGAGAAAAAAAAATTTTAATGAATAAATTTCAACTAAAATTAAAGGAAAAAAATAAAAATTGTATATTTTAATCAGTCTATACAATTCTAGATGTATTTCGAGATCGTGATCATATCCCACACCATTTGTGACTCGATTTCTAACTGGATGGAGTGGGAAATTCGGTGGTTTAAAACGAACAGAACAATGCATAATTTTCTACTCTCACTTTATTGTATTGTTCTTTGCTCATTCCACCAGCCTGTAGTTGTTTTTGTTCCGATATGTAATGATTTGCAAATTAAAAAAATGTACATGAAATCATTTCAATAATATCATTAATTTAATGAGTCTCGATACATGAATAACTAAATTATTAATAATGATTGCAATTTATTTTGCTTTAAAAACAAATACTAACATTTAATTCGATTTATTTGTCACAGGTTCTGCATAAAATATCTGAGGTCCTTGAACCAATATTGCCAAATTCACCAGAATCATTGGTTTCATATCCCAATGCATTTGAATTTCTAAATACCAGCGATAGTTTGGACCTTGGTACTTATAGATTGCGGTAAGCTTTGATAATGTTTATACAATAAATTACCTGTTTGGTTAATGAAATATTTATTAATAATGTTTTTGTCAAAACTTAATTTAAAACGCATCCGAATGTTCCAATTTAACACGTTTATGTGTCTGACTATACGTAACCTCTTTCTACTTAAAAATCAATTCATCAAAAATCTTGAAAGCAAATTAATTATTTTTAACTGAGTTAAATTATAAAAATGAAGTTAACCTTTTTTATTATACATTCATGTTAAAAGAATTTTGAATAAATTATTTAAATTTTTTGCTAAACTAATGGAAAAAACAGTATTGAAGAGGTTTTATTATTTCTAATGGATAAGAACATGAAAAATAGATAGAATAAAGTGAAAAATACAGTAAACATGTCGTAGATAACAAGAAAAATACTCGGGACGTTATCCCTCGCCATAATACACACAAAAGTGTATCAAAGTACATTGTAAGTCAGGAGAAAATTACGAAGAGCTTCGTATCCACCCCTTGTGTCTATGCAAAGGTAATTTTCCGCCTTCACGAAAGAATGCTCTGTTCACCTGCTCACCCACATTTTTTTTTCTCTCTTTTTTGCGTTTTGCTCTCAAAGAGGGTTGTAATGTCTCAGTACCACCTAAAATGTTTTCAAAAATGAAGAATAAGTGAAAAATACTTTAATAATAGTTATTACATAAATTAAATGCTTTATTTCAAGCATAAAATATTTAACACTATAGAACTAACAACTTTTTATAATACTTTTTACTTTAAAATCTTTTTATTTTTTATGTTCAGTTAATAAAAAATATATATTTATTCATAGGATATTCCGTCAACGAGTAATGGAAAATCAAAAGCAAGATATTTTTAAAGCTGAAGGTGGTTTTACATTCTTTATACCAGAAGAAGAAGGATTTAAGGTAAAATAAAACATTGATAATATTTTTATTGATTGATTTATTTGTTTATTTTTATAGGAGAATAAAAATATTTTTACTAGCTGCGTTACATTCTTATCATTACTATATGTAGAAATGTAACTTGGTAAATTTGCTTCAATGCAAAAACGTGACGTGCAAATCGAATGATAAAGGCATCAAAGTCACTCACCCTCAACATTTTCAAGCACGATCGTTCGTGCCTATGACTACACGCTTACATTTTCCCATCCACTGCTCGTTTTCGCGTGTTACCAATGTGGAATTTTGCTTTTTACTACCTCTATTACCCTACCACATATGTTCTTCCGACCAATCTCGGATTCTCTATTTTTTTTTTTCTTCTTCTTTACTTCTCCTCAACTTCTTTCCTTCTTCCTCAGTCTTTTATATGTGTTCGTTTCCTGATTCTTGAAAGAATTTTAGAAAAAATATTTCGATGAAAAGTCAAATGCACTGTCATTTAAAAAATTTCTTTGCCGTCAAGTATAGAAATTACATATAAAAAGTTTGGTAGAAAAATAAAATGAAATTCAGAGAAATATCTTCAATAGAATGAAATTCAATACACAACATAACTCATTGATCAAAAAAATTATAGAAAAATTTAAAAATGAAATATTCAATAGAGTAACTTTATTTCATCAAAAAAAAAAAAAAGATTCATATGAAACGATTAACAATTACCTGAGTAATTTAATTACTTCTACAAAAAAATTTACATACAGCACTGACTTTTTTAATGAATAATGAAATTTAAAAAATTCTAGAAAAACCACTGAGTAAGATGAAAATGAGTGTGACAGTTGAATATGAAATAAACTCGAATTAAAATAACTTTCTGTGATTTATAAGTACATATGAAAGAAAATTCAAAAAGTAAAAAACTTGACGAACAAAGTAAAACAACCGTGCAATTAATGCTCCCAGACTAATTAAATATTTGTTCATCCAACGGCCATAAGGTAAACCGCAAAGACCTGAGAAACAACGAGGATTAGTTGAAGCTCATTAAAGCACAAATAAAATCGTTCTTTTTTTCTCGAATTAAAGTACTCATAATCTTATTTTACATTAGATACCGCTAAAGTTACATAAATTATAGTTACATTATTAACTTTTTAACATCCAGTTAATGAAGCAATGATCGCATAATTGAAATAACCTGTCGAAACATTCTGTTTTATAAATAACATATCAATATTCATCGATTCTTGTTCCATAGGTAGAACGATCATCTAAAATTGATCACCAAGTAATCGATGGTCACGTGATTCCAAACCATGTTTTATTCACTGCTCCAACTCCAAATGATGTACCTTACAGTACACTTGCCAACAATGATAATTTTAAAGTTACCATCAGTTTTATTCGTGATCCTGACGACCCAAAGAAAGGTAAGCCGTCATTAAATATGTTTAATCAGATAAGATTGTAAAAAAAAATTAATAGTACATGTAATTTATCTTTTTACTTTAGCAAAGAAAGATTTATTCCAAACCAAACATGATGGAATGCTAAATAATAATTAATTGTTTTTTTAATCAATTACAAACTATCGAACAAGAGTAGGCTATTTAAAGAAAATATTTATCAGAATATATGTTTATTTTGTTTAACTAATGGGAATAATTAAAAACTAATGAAAAACTTTTATGTATTTATTGATGCCATGGATATTATATAGGAAGATATTGATAATTTTTAATTAGAATATTTAAATTAAATGCTTCTGCAATTATTCGATAAAATTGCAATTAATTGGTGATAGTTTATTCATCGCTTTTAATAATTATTCTCTTTGTTCTATTAATTGTTATAGTTATATCAACTCTTTCATTAATAATATCAAAACAATTCTGAATCACCAACTAAATTCAAAGTGGAATTGTTTAATAATAACGGAATACAATAAAACAAAATATATTTTATCTCTGAATTCTTTTTGCTCAACATTATGTAAAAAAATATACTCGAAACATTTACATTTTTTCATTAGTTTTTATAGTATAGAAATATTGCAGAAGTGCAGTATTACGGTAAAATAAATTGTTTTAAATAAAAAAAAATGTATGTAAATAAATTCTGCTAATTTACCATTTTTTTGTTCAACTTTTATCTACTTGCAGTGTACGTAAAGTCCAACACACTCATTGGTGATTCATCTCATCCAACCGGGGTTGTTTTAGCGAAAATAGTGAAACCAAATATTCCAGTGAAGAACGGGGTAGTTCATATCATCCAACGACCTCTCATGGTAGTAGACACTACAGTCAAACAATTCCTCGAGGTCAGTATACAATTCACCCATTCTTCTCACTACATTTAACATATATATGTATCTTCTACTCGAACTTTATACTATTAACAACTAAAATTAACATACATAATACAAAATTAAAATTTCTACACCGTTCATAATCCTAATACTTTTAAATAATTTCACAAATAATTCCTCTAATCTCAACTAAATCTTTGTGAATTCTTGTTATTGAAAGCAAAAATATTATTACATTTTGTAGTTATTATTGGAGTTATTATCATCAAACTGACCTTCATTTCAGCTCTTTGACAACCTAACTGAGTCTATTGAATCTGTATCGATACTCATATACTCACTTCTGGTTAACAGGGATACTAAGTAATTGTAGACCAACTCAATAGTTTCACAGACCAGCACTCTGAAGTTGTTGAGACAGAAACCATCAACTATTGATCTTATATAAACGTTATAAATTTAACTGATCAAATTGAACATTCTAAATTGCATAGTTGAAATGAATTTAGCAATAATAATATCTCACCAATTTCTTCCACGATCAGTAAAAACATTCATTTCAATTAATTTAAATGAGAGAAGGAAACCACTTTAATTACCTCATTATCATCATGGGTTTGCTTAGGATTGATGGAAGCAAATATCATCAATATCCTTGGCTGTTGTTACTGCTGTTAGTTAACCCTTGGTTTAGAGCAACATAATAATGAGAGGGCAGATTTCACAGGTTGCAATACCAATAACTTGACTATAGGCACGTCGAAACGATATTATCCCCTTTGACACTATCAAGCTATTGTGTTCCGATATATTGGTACAAACAAATGACTACTGAATACCTTTCGTTGTCATATACCTATCTGTAAGACAAAGACAATTATAGTACTAAACAAAGCTGGACTTGACAAAGCTTCGATATGACAAACATTTATATAATAAAATTAAACTGTTTGGCTTTCAATAAAAAATTATCACATCGGTTTAGTTACTTTTACAAAAGATATTCTTTATTAACTTAAATTACAACATAATAAAAGCGAAAAAAAACTAACAAGAAATCTGATAAACATATCAACAGCACGTACTGCTAATGTCAGCACTCAAGCCTCTTTTATATGTCGTGTTGGATCAAAGAAACAAACTTATATTATGATACCATGCAATATTGTTGGAAATAAATTTCAAAGTACATACATCACATGTACAGTAATGCAAACTCTTTCTCCTTTCATTCTTTGACTTTCATCTACTGTAGCTTTTATAAAATTCTACATTTACAAGCATGATGTTAACGCAAAAACGTGAAAAGCCTTAAAAATATATTTCTGGAATGTATTCTTATCTTGTTATAATTTTTGATCCAACACAAATTTGTCTGTTATTGTAAAAGCTGTGTGTTGTTTGAAGTGATTTTATTCGAACAATTGAAACAAGATTGAGAAAATGTTTATTTTTATTTCAATTTCATTAAACAATAAAAAAATTTTTCTCAATCTTACATCTTAAAGTTCTACTTTTATCACTTAAAATCACTTGGACATCGATTAATCGCTTAATTTCAGGCGTCTAGCACTGTGATGACACGAAAAAAAAAGTTTTGAAAAAAATCAAAAATAGTGTACAAATAACAAGAAGAGATCGCTTTATGCAAAGACAAAGGAATGAAGTATGAAAAGAAGAAAAGGATATGAAATTGTATGTTGGTGTTTATAGGACAGCACGAAAGCTATAATTAAAAAAGAAAATGATTAAAAAAAAAATATATATATATATGAAACAAAGTTCTGCCGTCACTGCACCGCCTTGTATTGTTTTATCACTGCAGATTTGTCTGTCTGCGCCTTTGCTAGCAAAAATGTAATCTATTCTCTTTTTTTCCTCTTATACACACTCGTCATATGAATAATCAGTCAATTGAAGAGTAGGATAAAATAGAAGATACAATTAGTTAAATTACTTTTAAGCTGATTATTTCATATTTTAGTTGAAAATAAAAAATATTCATTCATTATAAAAATTAGTATTGAAAAGCGGAATTTAAAATTCATTTTTTATCGCTAGAGAGTCTTCCCAGTTTTCATCTATTTCTTCTATCATTATATTAAAGCTAGTTTTGCTTTTTTATTTTATAGTAAACCCTATAAACGATTTTTCTTATTGAAAAAATTTCAATTATTTTTGATAAATCACACGTTAAAAAATTTAAATTGAATAAACTTTAATTCATCATTTGAAATAATTCATGCTAAAAAACTGATTTAAAAGCTTTGCTAAAAATCATTTGGAATTTATTATATGTACTCAACAGACAAATACACCTCAGAGTCACGTAAATAACATTAAACATAAATTAAAAGAGTGTAGAAAAAATCTAAAAAATATTAGAGATGATAATACTCTTGAGGAAATTTTCTAAGTGGTCATATACGACATGAAGATGTCCCCTCGGCTCTAGTCATTTTCTCTAACTCACCTACTTTCAAGCAAGTTTAAATGTCTTTAACGATTCCCTCGCGAGGCTTCAGGCGTTGGCTGTCCAGTCAAGAACCTTTTTCACTTCGTCTTAAACTTTAAGAGATACGATGGGGAATCCCAATTATGTCTCCCACGTGAAACTACATTTATTAAAAAATATATCTGAAGGGAAATAAGCAATAGATTATAAAGTGGACTTTTTATTTAGTTTCTTCTTAGAAGAAAATTGATTGGAAATTAACCCTTTAAGAGTTTTAATATTTTAATGATCATAAAATTATGAGAATAGTAAATTACTTTTTGTCAATTATAATAATATATAATAATATTATGAACATAAGTCAGTGTAATAGTTGTTGAATAATTTATAATATGAATATCATTAATGTTAATTGTAATTAAAATTGTAACGAGAACGTGTAATACAATATTAATTGAAGCCCGAAGATATGATAACACTATATTGAAATATTATTACAATGTGATGGATTGAATAAATTACTTTTTAGATGAGAGATAAAAAGTTTCAAGCATATTATATCAAGCTAATATAATAATAAATAAATCTAGAGTTTATGAAGTATTTTATAAAAGTCGTAATTTTAAATAATCTTAAATATTTGCACAGAGACTACTCAAACATATTTTTAGAGATACAATTTGTAGAAAAAAAACTTGGAGAACATTTTAACAAAAATCATAAGTTTTATTATAATTTTGATAATTTAAAATAATATTTTTGAATAGTCAAAAACAAAACTTAAATAACTTCTAGAACAAAAAATATTTTAATTGTTATTTCAGTCAAAGTAATAGTATAATTTATCAAATTGGTTCAAATTATATGGTTAATTATATTTCAGTAATTTGGTTGAGAATTGAGTTTAACATCAACTAAAAACTTGTATTAAGTTCTTAATAAGATCAATTTTCTTTCATAAACCAGAAAAGATTCATCAATCGCAAAATTTTCTCATGGATAACCATCAAAGGTATATTAATGAATGAAATGTATTTCACAACAGACATTAAAATTCCGAATAATTATGTTTATTTATTACAATGATGATTATATTTGCTTGAAATGCATACCTAAATAATGGAATATACTAGAATAATAAATAAATTTTAATTGCAATACTAGTTGATAAGTAATTGAAACATATAAAAGGCACATAGACGGATGAATTAATCGGGCGATTTGCTAGCAAGTTGTGATAATAAAATAACGTACTACAAAACACGATGCACTATACTATGGTTTCATAAATATTCAACGCTTGAAATTACCTCAGAGCCGATTATCGACTGACGCGAGAGTAATGGCTAGCATAAATGTCCGGAAATCTGTGCACCAAGTGCACGCAATTGTCCACTACCCTCTTTTGACCAGCAATCACAGTTAAAATATCCCCCAGAGTCATTATACTTTCATTCATTCATTCATTCGTAATCAACTAGAAAATTTTTTAATTATTCATGAAATTTTTACATTTTTGTAACTTTAATAATTAAGGAATGATGATATTATTGTAAAACGATAACGTGTGATTTTTCAAAAATACAAAAAAAAAAATGAAAACTATCACATCATTTTATTACGTATTATGTTTTATCATAGTTCATGAAAAGTCGTATTTTATACAAAATCAAAGAGATAATATATACAACGATAAAATTTTCATATAAATTCAGCATATTCGTCGCACATACTCTGGAATCACTAGGATTTTTCAAGTTTTTTTTTATGTCAATTTTTTTCGAATGTTGTATACAAAATTATACATACTCTAGAAAGAATTTAAAAAGAAGAGAGTTAAAGGTAAAGCATAAAGATGAAAAATAATGTAGCTTTAAAGATAGAAAATAAAAAAAAGAAATGAAAATAAATAAAAATGAAGAGACTAAAAAGAACAAGGAAAAAAAATGTAAATCTACCGAGAATCGCTGTAGGGCGGGTTTTCATGAATTTATATTAGCACCATGCGTCACAGAGAAGAGGGTGTATATATCTCGTGTTTGTACTGATGTATATGTACCAACAGGCAAGCATAATTCCATAAGATAATAAGCCTTCCGTCCGGTGTAATCGCTACGATGAATACACAAGTGAGTGTCTCGTAATACTCAGAAAAATAAAGTTGAAAATATTTTTCAAGAACTCATATTTTTACCAATAATATACATTTAGGCTCATAATAACGTTACTTTTTCCAATTATTTTATGCATTTAATATTTTATCATATAATCAAAAGATATGACCTACGAGAACATCATTTTTTTAAATGAAAATAGTTACCTAATTTTCGCATGAGGCAGAATGACAAAATTAAACAAGCATTTTAATAAGAACAAAAACTATCTAAAAGTTGAGAAAAAGAAATGTTCACTGTCAAATACAGATTTTCGACTGAACGAACTATCGATGAGGGTACCCTCTTTAGTCATTTTCTTTTTGACGCGTTTCAACTTCCGGAGGTTGATGAAAGCGATCGCGCAATCAGCGTATTTCAAACTTTATGTCTACTTCAATTCTATAATGTCACTAAGACTGACAGCAATCCAATAAATCCAATTTAATAAATTGATAGGAAAAAGAGAAAAACGATGAAAATGAAAAAAAAAGCTCCAATAAAACATATGGAATAGTAAAAATATAAATATATATATATATATTACTGAAATAAATAAAATAAAGAATATAAATTTGTTAGTGAAGGAAAAACCTAATACAACATCACAATTTTTTTCTGTTTTCTGTTCGCTTCTTGTGTTACGGACCAACTCTCTGGTTTCTGGTTTTACTGAGCAGTCCTTTAAGGTAATTTCGCTTCATCCTTTTTTTTCACTTATTTACTTTATTTCGATCATAAAATAAAAATAAATTAAATCATTTGTTTCGATTTTCATAATTAATTTGCAAGCAAGTTGCATTTAATCATTTCATTGATTATGAATATTAATCATAAATATTTTATTTATATTGATAATTTTTCATTTTTCGTCAGTAACTTGCTTGCTTTTTATTTTCATATCACATTTATCTTCTTCTACATCTGCTTCCTTCTACATCATCATTTAACATTTTTTTCTCGTCCTCATATCTAATCCTCATAATATATCTCTTCTCATTTCCATAAAGCTATTTTTCATTCGACAATTAATTATCCAAACTTCTATCTTAATTTACTATCTGCATCAATGTGTTATTAGAAGTATATTCTACTATTTTCAATAATTCAAGATATTTCTCTTATCACTAATTGCAATAAATAAACATTGCCTTGCACGTGCTTGCTACTGGAACAGTGAGAATTTTGTAGACATGCTTTGTCAATATTTCGTATGCATGCTTTTCTATATTAAATTCCATGTGTAATTTTTGCTACAATTACATTATTCATCGATATCGAAAAATTTATTAATATTTTATTTTTTTTTAAATAGAGAGATAATTTATTTATTTATTTATAAAATTCTTCGAATTTAATAATATGACCTTTTGTCCTTTAATTTGTTTCTAAAATATAAATATTTCAATGTCTTTATTTTAATATAGACAATAATATTAAAAATTAAAAGGGATTTTTTATTTTGAAATAAAATAATTTCAACTTAAAATGTCTGGTATAATTTATAATTGTTTTCTCAAAATGATATTAAGAATTAATTTATTGAATTATTAATATTAATATTATCAAAGAAATTTTTTTTTTCAACTGTTTTTATTCTTTTATTATTCTATAATAGATGTAAATTATTGTAAAGGACAAAAAGGTGTATTAATTTAACTTCACATAAGTAATAACATTTAATAAAGTTGTTAACATCTACTCTAGCTCTCGACGTAATTAAATCCATGGAGATTTTTTTTTATTAAAAATCCTTCTATATAATACATGTTTGTTTATTTTTCCACTTCAAAGATACTCCTAACCCACTTTGATCCTCTTAGTTACTCTATTTCAGTTGTTTTTATTTGTACCAAACATTCAGATGGCAGTTGTTTTGTTAGTAATCGAGATGTATGAATTTTCACAATGCTGATATGAAACACTCGGAATAAAAATTTAAATTAATTCATTATCCGATTATTATTAAGAGACATAATAAAAGCTTTTTCTCCATCAATAAATACGTTTGCATGATAAAGAAACAATGAAATGAAAAGAAAATTTCAATTATTTTTAATTTATAGATGAACTAAGCCATATCATTTTATATTATTTGGGATAACAATAAAAATTTTTAGAAATTAGAAAATACTTCAATTGATGTGTGCAATACTGATATAATGGGATTGATAACTTGAAGGTATTCCACCACTGTTTAAATTGCAGAAAGCTTTTTATATATTTGCAAATGCTTTCAACTACTCCAATCTGATGGATAGATGATCGACAAGAATGTTTAGATATTGGTTGAACTAGTTAATTGTGTATAGATAGATGGAATGTTAAGTGTAATAGTTGCATGAAAAAATGCACTTAAAATTTGCACTGTAGATATGAAAAAAAAAATACAACAAATTATTCACACTTTAAAAGAATATTAATAAAAATTAATCACTTATAGAGCTATCAATATTAATTTTCAATTAAAAATATAATTGTACACACTAGTTAATCAATTTCAACATCGCGACATTTTCATTACAGAAAATCATATTTTCACAATCATATTTCATGATCAATACATAATATTATATATTTGATAGTTATGATAAAAACTATTTAATTAATAGCTAATGTTGATTAATAGTTTTTACTTTAGTGTGTGAATAAAATGACATTGATTAAAAATGTATTGAAAAAATTTTTAAAATATTATCATTGTAAAATTGAAAAAATGTAAACATGAAAATAGAAAACTCGAGATTATGCAAAAACGATAAGCGAGCAATTGCACACTCGAGATATGAAAGTATGGGTAGATGAAAGAAAATTAAAAAAAAAAAAATGAAAAACAGAAGCAATCAACGTATGTTGCTCTAAAAATAATTAAAAATAAACAAAAAATTCTAATAAAAGTCGTAATAATAATAACAATAATAATTTAACTGATTCGAGAAAACAAAGTTCGGTCAAGTTTTTAATTTGTTAGAATTTTTTTCTTGTTAAAAATATGGTTATAATTATTTTTATTAATTAAATTAATTAATATATTTAATTTTGTGGTGCTTTGCATGTCTCTATTGGATTCTGCATGTCGTGTAGGGCATCGTAAGTACCGAAAAAATGATTAAAGATTCCAGTTTTAATGTGGAATTTTTATTGATAGAATTATCTGTATTTATCCAAACTCCTTCCTTTATTATTCCATATCTGTTATTTAGTTATAGAATTATTAACTAGCTTTTTCCTTTTTTTTCTTTTTAATTTATTTATTATTTAAATATAATCTTTTAAAGTTCATTTTTATTTATCAATAGATTTATTTATTTGATTTTTTAAGACATAACTTAACTTTATGAAGTAATTATTAATTGATTTTCTTAATTTAGGATGATAAAAAAGGACCTGTTTACAAATTTTATCAAGCAATGCGAGACTATGGAGATGATTTTATCGACGTCATCACCCGGCACAAAGACATCACAGTCTTTGCACCAAGCAACGCAGCATGGGATGAGGAAGGTGTTAAACATATCGTTCAAGATAAAAAACGTTTTCGTGAGATACTCAATCTCCATTACGTCCAAGAGAGACTACCTCTAGATAGCATTAAACAAAAGAGTATTAGTGGGGTAAATATTTATTTTTTTAATAACAGTTTTTCAATGTTTTTCATGTGAAACAAATCATTTGACAAATATTTATCTCATTTCCTTAAGATGCCACGTGATGGAAAGGGAATTTATGGGGTAAAGAATGCGAATTGAAAATTAACTGAATTTTATTTTGCATGAAAATATGCACGTGTATTATTCAACTTATATTTAGTCACTTTTTTAGATATTATTTTAAGAATCATTTTTTTGGAGAACAAATTTATTTAAAAAATTAACTCATTTTTTTTTTGTTTCTAAAAGTAAAAATGAATAAAATTTCATGATGAAATGTTTTTAAATGGAAATTAGTACTTCTTAAAAATGCAAAATTATGTAAACTGACAAATAGTCGGAGGAAAATGTTTAACAAGTCATTTTAAAATAATTCAATTTCATGCGCAAGTATTTTGTAGAAAGAATATTCACTTTTTTCATTCTCGTACAAGATGTAAAGTTGGCCGATATAGCAAGAAGGAAAAACTAAGTGAGTGAGCTTATATAAAGAAGTACAGGATAAAATAGAAAAAAAAACAAGATGAAAAGTACAAGAAAATAAATGTAAAAAAAAGTGTGTTCAAAAATAGTGAAAATAGGATAGAAAAAAAAATGAGACTGAAAGACGGAGAAAATGGAGCAATCGAAAAAGAAAGCTTCACTGCGATTCAACGTGGAATTTATCTCAGGCGCGATGTAGCGCATTAAAAGGCGAAAAAGTGTCGAAAGAGTTTGAGTTGTCTTGGATTGAAAACGAAATCATTCAGACGAATACATTAGATCGTTTTCCAATTTCCAATTGTATTTTTAAAGTCTTCATTTATATCTAGCGAATGATCATTTATTTTCCGTAACTTTTCTTCACTAAATTGTAATGAAAACGAATTTCTATGAAGAAAATAGATTTGTTGTTTTTCGCATTTAATGCTGCTTCATTTTGTTAAAAGTAAACTTTATTGCTGTAAAATATTTTTTGAAATTTATTTCAGAATGTTATCAGTTTTGATTTATCTAAATATAAATAGGATTTTTTCCATAAATAATTGACAAAACGATAGGAATATTTTTATTATCAAAGAGAATTTAAACATATAAATGTATTTATTCAAACGATCTCAAATATTGTTTTTTTTCATAAAATTGGAAATGATTTATCAATTATTAATGAAAAATGTAAATATATTAACGATAGCAATTGCCAATTGTTAGAGAAAAAGAATCATTTAGGAAGAAATAAAAATTTGAGCAATTTAAACTGTTCATTAGTCAGAGAGATTAATTTTCCCGGAATATGTGGACTCATATTAAAGCAATGAAAATTATGAACAAGCACATATTTCGATAGAAATACAATTTTTTCAGCAAAGATAAATGCTTAGTATATCGGAGCAAAGCTGCAATATTGTCGATATTTTCCAATCGTTTATATCCACCTGATAAAAACGATAAATTCCATCATCCTTTTTCATCCCCAATCCCAGTAACCAAAAACACAGCAAGTTTATTCGCTCAACGATCCGATTGTTGCTTGTGTTATACTACTCCTGTACTCTTGTATAGTAATACAAACCTCCTCCTATTTGTATTCTCGTTCACCAAATTTATGGATGTAAATATTCTAGTGTGAATCTGTTACTTTTTTCATACAGAATACGACATGAAAATCTATTGAAGCGGATTTATTTTACAATCAATAATAATTACTCGAGCTGGTTGAAGTATTTTGGGTTATTTGAGGGTAATTGATGATTAGTAAATTAACGTAGAACAGTCGATAAATGTTGAAAGTAAAGGTAGCAAACGGGGACCAGTGGACATCATTGATGATGTTATCTATAATGCGTTAGTAGTAATGATGGTGTAATTAGCGAATCAGTATTACCACACCCATTTAGCTTTTATGATAATCCATCTATTAATCAATTTACACCTTACACACCTTAATTATTGAGTACTTTTAGGTCAATCGATTTTGTTAATTATTGAAACTATTTTCAAATCGCATCAATGCATTTACTGTACTTCCTCATTTTTACTGGTGGTTATTTCATTCATTATTTGTTCAGTAATAAATTGAATTTTAATCAGTTCCAATTGATTGAAGGATTACAATAATCTCGGTGTAAATTGGAGTGATGTTAATTAACATATGTTCAAAAATTACTTTTAATTAGTACATCGCGACTGGTGCTGATGAATGATACGTCAAAAATTTCTTTATAACTTAAAGCAATGGATTTTCATTAAAAATATGAATTAAAATTATGCTTTAAACAAAAGATTTACCAAATTAAAAACAATTTACATAATTAAATTTTTTAGATAAATTTATTCCAAAGGTACTTGAAAGAATTTTTTTTGCATGATAAAAGTTGATGTGTTTGCATTCCAATTGCATGATCAAAATTAATGGATATATTTGTGTAATTAGATTAATGTGATTGAATTTAACTGTTTACATTGATTTTCATTCAAAGGTATCCACGGCAGCAGCAAAAAAAAGTTTATACTTTAATGTGGTCGAGAGATCGAACGGCAGTCAAATGGTTACAGTAGAAGGTGGAGGTGTAAATGCAACTATAATTACCGCCAATATAGCGGCAACTAATGGAATCATTCACATTATTGATCGAGTACTTGGTATTCCCTACACTACAGTACTAGACAAACTTCGAACTGATCCGATGCTCAAGTAAGTAATTATATAATTACTTTATTAGTAGTTGAAAGTAACATAACAACAAAATCAAATAGTTAATAGGATTTAAACTAACAGATATACGGAAATAAATAAGTCAATTCAATTCTACAAATAACACAATTAAAAATTGATATTAAAGTTAGAGATCCTTGATGAGGTCAGGAATTATTAAAAGCTATTGAAGTGAAGGATATTCTCGAAGTTATATTAGAAAGTACTTGGATATCTGGGTAATACACCAAAAGAGGGTCTTATATTCAGTCAAGTTTAATCATTCAATTTCTTGTTGTAATCGGATTTAATTTACCAACCTTTTTGGATTTATAATTTCTTTTTTTTTTTCAATTACTTTTTACTGCAATATCCCAAAACTTTTTTTATAAATATCAGAAAAGTGATTACATGAACCATTGAAAATAATTGTCTGGTTTCTTGGTAAATTCTTTGTAATTGAAAATTTTTTGGAAGAAATATAAAATGCTTGAGGCATTTTGTTAAAAACCAACTTTCATTTTGTAAATTTCATTTAAAACACTCCAAATTTCCATTTTCTATTACCATCAAGTAAACGGGAAATTGTTCACACCCACTATTAACTACATTGACACGTCAAAGGAAGTAAAGTGATAAGAGACAGAGAGGGTGCAAAAAGCTATTTAATATTATTTTACAATTTAATTTTTAATATGCCTGCTAGGCATTGGTAAATAAAATATTTAAAATTAAAAACAAATTGATTATAAGGATATTGTTGATACTTTTAAAAACGAATTCAATATTTTATAAGAAATTGAGAACCAGATTCCTACATGTATAATATTTTTTTAAAACCTTGTATTTTAGTGATAAAAAATTAAAAAACGAGAGAAAGAAGTAGATTGGTCGACTCAAGAAGAAGCTGAATGTAAATTGGCTATTTTCACAAGCACGTCCATTCGGTACCGACCTCGACTTTTCACGTTCCCTCGTTTCTAACTGGAAAGTAAAGTTTAAACCCAGTAAAAGTACATGCAATTACTGACGGCTTAATAGTCACTACTTCTTGCTTTTTTTTACTTTTTTCATTCTTTATTCGATATTTCCTTCTATCCTCTCTCTCCTTCAATAATTTATGTTCACCTATTGCCAGTTATTAGGTTTTAATTAATACACAATGAAATGTAAACTTCAATTTTTATTAGATACTCTATTTTATAACAGTCTTTAAACCACAAGAATTTATCCAACTAAATAATAACTTTATTTTATATTTGATTAATTACTAAATTAATTTGAACTTTTTATAGTGCAACATATTATTTGGGGAAATTGCCCGGCTTTAATCAACAATTGAATGACACGACGAAACGTTTTACGTATTTTGTGCCACGCAATTCAGCATGGGAGAAGGTGAAAACTCAGATTCCATCAGCCTACAAGAAGATTTTCATGCCTGAATACAGTTATTATGTAAGTATTAATTGTACAATAATTTTTAATTATATCTCTTGTATAATTGCTGACTTATTGATCAATCATCAGTTTGATAGTTGAAAAAAAATTAAGATGATCGTATTCTGCATTTTTAAGGCAAATCAAGTTCTGGAGCGACATTTAGTTATTGACGGTCAAGCTTATTCAATGGCAGAACTGAAGAGAATGTCAATCAACAATAATTCTGTACTTCTATTCCCTGTTCGGGACAATTTAAAGCTCCGCATTAGAGAGCATAATGGAAGTAAGTATATGCTTTCATTTCTATACGAGATCATGTTCTAGTGTAATTGCTTCTCTATAAATTTATATTTTCTCGATTTCTTATCTTTTTATATTTACACACTCCATGTTACATTTCATTCCATTTCCACTCTTTTTTATCCGTATATTTTTCCTTACTATTACCTGGACATTTTTCCTCTTCATCATAAAAACTAACGACTTACAAGTGCCATTTCATCTTTATGTAAATCCTCATTTTTCCTTCATCGTTTTCCGTAATGTATCAGTTTCTTCCTAAGACTGAAAACTTACCTTGGAGCTCATGAGGTCAGAAAAGAATTATATCAATAATAACAATAATCATGATAGTAATCGTGAAAGAAATAATCATAGTGTGGATAAAAATTTAAAATTTAATAAAATGTAAATCTTGAGTAGTTTGACATGAAAATTTACCATTTTCCAATTCTGTACCATACTCCATTTAATGTTATTCCACTTCATGGAAAGTTTTCAGAGTGAGAGTGTAAATTTATTTTTTTGGATTTTTACCATCACCATTATTTTGATTTTATTGCTGTTTTTGTCAAATATATATCCTTTTTAAAATCCAAGAAAAGTTTAAGGCTATTGTATTTCATTACATCTAGCCGATCCAAAGTATGATGAAAATGCAATCCATCCCCCTAACAGTTCCGGCGATGGTGAGTCACATAGGAATTAGCATTGACGCCATGTTAGGACGTTTAAGCGTCTCTCTTGCTGTATGCCTATTCTGATTATTGCTGCCTCTCAGGTTGCATTCAAATTGCGTGCTTTACATGTAGACAATGTGACAACACTATAGCACAATAGAGCAATCATATTTTTCCTAATAATTACAATATTATCAAGTTTATCGAAATAGCACTCTATTGAATAAAATTCATTAATGAAACATTTACATATTTCTTATGAATTGTAATAATCAACTCTATATATTTCGTTATTAAATAGTGCTATTCTGATAACAGAAAAAAACATGAATTAATTTTCAATAAATCCCACATAATCAGAAAATTATTTCATCACTTGAGTGTACTCTACATCAACCAAAAAAAATTAAATTTTTCATAACATCCAATACTCTCATATAAAAGCAACTGTATAAAAACCCTCCTAAATTCAGATATGAGATTTTCCACCTGGCCATCGGTCAATCCATTTTCGTTATATATTTTTTTTTTTGCGTTAAAATACCAATATTTCTCTCATCCCTTCAACACATTCACCGAGTACCCATGACTAGACAAGCCATAAAATCAGTATTTATGTTGCCATAAATACATCGGTATCTTTGTCATCCTCCTTCTCCATTTCCACGTCTTTCTCTTCATCCTCTTGTACCTGTGGTCATCGCAATAGTGAACGATCTTGTCGATAAACCGGTCGTTATGTGATCACTACCCTATACCCTCCTTACTCTGTACTCTGTCTATGCTGTCTACGTCCATTTAGCTTTTTCTAGTAGATTCTCTTGGGACCATTCCCATGTTACTTGTATTTGAAACGCGAAAAGTTCGACTTCTAATGCTACAAGCTATAAATCGATGACGGAAGACGTCGAAAATCGGTCGCTATTTTTGTAATTCTGACCAACTCCATAAGAAAATTGATATATGAGACAGAAAAATATCGGTTTATACTTGAATAATGTCTTTTCTAGTTTAAAAAAGAAATTATTTATCAGAATATTAAATATTTGTCATTCTAGTCAATAAATTTATTTAATGATTATTATTGAAATAAATATTGAATCATTGTCGTATAAATTAGATTAATTTGATTAAATATTAAATATTATTCATTGCTCAATAAAGTTATTTAATAGAAGTTATGAAAATAATCTATCATACTCTAAATTCTAATTCAATATTCATTAAAGTGAAAGAGGATTCAATTTACACGATATCAATAACTATTTACATAAACATTCTTTGAGTATTTTTGAGCACTAACTACCAAATCCTAACATATTTCCATTGGAAAGCTTCAAAGCCTCAGTTCATTCTTGTTATTTAGTATCAATTCCGTACATTATTCTACGTTTAATCCATTTCGATTTCATGTGTGAAAAAAAAAGGATTGATGTAAATGAAAAAAGTTACTCTATAAAATTAAACAACTTAGTTGATTAAATATAATTGAATAAATTTTATTACTTTCAATTTTTAATAGAAACTTTTTAAATGAAAATTGATGATAGCTTTTACAGAAGCTTTAGTTATCAACATAGTCTATTTTACTTTCATTTTTTATCAACTTATAATTTCTGTTGCAAAATTGGAATGGATTAAATATAATTCAATTAATAAGAGAAAAGATTTCTCCAATATTTCATTTTCTCTTTGTCACTTCTATCGAATATTTCGTTCCATTTTATTATTGATATCGACATCAACATTGACATTTGAATCATCGAGCTTTTTCTGCTTGAAAATTGCAAACACTGCAGTAGTCAAAAAGCTCTCTTCCTTGACTGTTTCTTTTTAGTTTATATGTCAGCAATATTTAGTCTACTGAAAAAGTTATTTCGGTTTTTTTTTACCAATTTATTCTCGATACGAAATGATAGAAATTTTTTCAATAAAAAAATCTCTTGGCTTTGAGAAATTAAAAAAAATTGCTGATATATGGACTTATCTTTATTTCTCAATTAAATATTTAAATAAATGAGCGTGAGCATCAGACTTCTAATCATACTGCATTTCTCCTAGGTTACCAAATTGAATGGATGGGATCATGGATTCAAGTATTCCGTCCAGACGTTGCTTGTACCAATGGTATTATTCATGTAATTGACGAAGTGTTCATTATACCCGAAGACCTCACAGTGACTGGAAGTGCGTCAGTAATGGCTATTGCGCCTCATATAATGACAATTATTATTGCTAAGTGGTTTTTATAGATTCATTAGAAAAGGTTTATTTAATGAGGTCTTAAAATGACCCTAAAAACACTATAACAAATTAAATACAGTTGAAAATTTTTTTTTGTTCTTCGATTTTTGGTTGTAAAACGATTTTGATAGAATTTTTTTCGGAGGTATCAATAACATAATGAAATCACTCAAAAGACCTGAGAATTATACAGAGGCTAGAATTAAATAATTTGATTATTTATTAATCATAAGATCAAGTCTCTAACCGTAGGGGTATGAATATCACTCTACAGTATAGTAGTAATTAATTAAAATAAAAGTTGTCAACATTAGATCATTATAATTGTACCAAATGAATATTTATAAGAATTCCTTAGGGGATTGAATAGGCTAATGTATTGATAATTAATTTTTTTTATTTATAAAAGAAGCAAATCTTATTTTTATGTTCTTTCTTGTTCATAAAATGAGAAAATACTCAATAGAATTTCATACTTGGTTTGTAACAACAAAAAGTTAGTAAGCCACAAACGATTAAAAAAAAAGTTTAATAGATAAATGGTAAATAAAAGAAAAATAAACAAATGAGTAATATAATTAATAAGTAAAGTAAAAAAATTCCATGTTATGTATAATAAAACGTACATATTAATTACTTGATAATTGATTAAATATTAATAAAATAATGAATATAATGTTTATTCTATACATACTTATATCAATGAACATAACTGCCACGTGAGAATGCTACATTTGGAGAAAAATTAGAGTGTGTATCCGATGTATGGCTTCAAAAAAAAAAACATTAAAGAGAAAGAAATAATTAAAAATTGATGAAAGATGTCAAGGTTTTTTTTTGTTAACATTAACATTTAAAATTTGCATCTACTTTGAATAATAAGACAGAAATTTATAAAGTATTTATCAAAATGTCAGGTTGGGCAAAGTTGATATGTACAATATCACCGAAAATAATATCTTTATTAGAAAGACAAGTACAGTTCAATAATATACTTCAGTCAACAAAAGTTTAGTCTTTAAGTATTGCTAAATTAATTTTGTATCTTTTGAAATTAAATTTTTTATTTATAAATATGTTTAAAGTAAATATTTGTGTCATAAATTCATATTTAATTGGCAATATGTATGAAAAAATTAATAAATTTTGATGATAACAAATAAAGTCAAAATTTGTACGTTCTGCATTGTTTAATGCCCAATCCTGAACTGAATAAAAATGTCTGAATAAATCATTAAAATTGAGTAAGATTTAATAGAGGAATTATTACATCAATAAGAGTATGGTTGAACTATATGTAGAGATAAATTTACAAAACTTGTCAAAGTTCAGTGAAAACTAAATTATTGATTATAATAAATATTTATTAGAGAAGAATAATAACCAAAGAAACTAATAAAAAATTGAAATAAATTACAGAAAAATAAAAAATATCGTACAGTAAGAAACTGAAAAAAATAAATACTAATTCTTGTTGGAATAAATAATATTATTATCATTATTACTGAGTATAATAAACTTTAAATAACACTGTTTGTTCAAGAAAAGAATATGAAAAAATAAATTAATTGAATAATTAGTGGGGAAAAAAAATATTATAGATACATGAACAAAAAAGAAACTATACAAAATAGTAGAACTCTATCTTCTTCACTCTGTCTATCTGTATAGATATATAAAGGTGTTTTAAATGTTCAGCTTACTATTATAATTAATGATAAACGGTAAAAAAATAATTCTAGCCGTGGAAATTAATGATATTGTAAAAGAGGAAGGTATAATCATCATAAAAAAATTTAAATACTTGTTACTTTTTCACTGCCACATTTTTATCATCATATTATCTGTTTATGGCATACCATTCCATGTTTAATAGCCCGAAAAATACTCTATAACCCGAAATAAATTAAAACTAAAACTCGGAAATAAAGTTTTACGTTACAGAAGATTTTATTTATATGAAATACAAGTAATAACAACTGATAAGAATTCTTTTTTAGTTAAAACGAAGTAGTAACTAGTTCTTGATTGTTAAACTTTTGCTGATTGAATAAGAAATGGTATTTATTATAATAAAGCCATAATTAACGGATTCAATGCAGAAAAATTTAATTTTTATGATTATACTTACAATTACGTATTGTAATATTTTTTCTGTTTTAATCACTAGCATCAATAAGTATTGTCCTATATATCATGATAATTTTTGTGAAGCTTTCTTCTGCGAAACAAGATTCATTCTTTGCATGAGGAATCATTCTCAGGGCAAATAAGAAATAGTACTAGATTCATTTTATTTATTTATTCAGTTTGAAATTATTTCCATAATTATAAAATTATTTTTATAAAAAAAAACAAAACATTCCGTTTTCTACTCATACAAAATTTTAAATTAATTAAAAAAAAACAAGTTGTTTAGTGAGAAATAAATATTTCTATCAAAAATTAATTCAACATGAACACTAAACAGCTATTATTAACGAACATTCGTATGCAGGCTATATAATAAAAAATTATTTGTATTAAGAAATTAAAAATGAAATTAATGTGAAGATCAAAAAAGAAAATGATGGATAATCACTTCGCCACTGTCATTATTTGTACATTTTGTAGATATATGATGAATCATCGCTTTCATTCGTAAAAGAAAATATTTAAGATATTATTAAAACTACTATAAACAATATAATTAATATGGAATTATAATTCTTGATGATAAACGACTCTAGTGTTCAGATGTGAAATCATTTAAAACGATTTGCAACTATTATTAACGATGCACTCTGCAATATTGGTGAAAAAATTAAATTTTTAATAGCAAAATTATGAATAAAATTTTGAATATCTAGTAATGTTTGTCAGCAATAAAATTAATCTGAATTTACAATAGAATAAATTGAAGTTGTTCAATATTAATAATAAAATAAATAATCAGAAGAATTAGGAATCACTTTGCATGATTAAAGAAAACAATTATCAATTGAAATAATTTCGTTTGACATTTCTTATCAAAGATTTGACATTTTTTTACATTTATAGAGCAAAGACATTAGCTAGCATGAATATCAAGAAAAATAAAGCAAAATAGAATACAACAGCTTTCATCAAATAATTGTAATAAATGTTTTAACAATTTTATACACTCGGTATGAGGTAAGCGATGAAATTAATTTATGATAATCAGATTTCGTATGTGGTTTGATGAATTGATAAGTTGTTTATAATAAGAAAGAAACATAAAGATCATAAAATTATGATTGAATTTGAGAAAATCATTATCACTTGAAATGTGAGAACTAAAAATTTGATATTAAGTGCAGAGTTTAATGCGTGAATGAATCAATATAAATTGAGAAACAAAACGGATTGAAAAAAAAACAAAAAAGTTATCGATTTATAATTAAGATTTTAATTAATTTATAAATAGTTATTATGATAGCAAAGAAAAATTTTTAAAAAATAAGTAATAAAATAAATATAATTGTAAAAATGAATGATTCATATTAATGATTGACAATTGAGTATTTTCTTGCAACATCAATTTGATATTCGTAATTAATTGAAAAAATTATCCAAATAGATTGAATGATAAATACAACGTATTTTATTTATTCTAAATATTTATTTCACTAGTTAAGTAATCGTTTATTAATATTAAATTACTATTAATTAGTTCAGTATAATTGCCTTTATTATTTATAGTACAATTAATCGAACACATTTTGTGATGTTCAAAATAATGTAACATTTGAAAAATATTTCTTGGTTTTTATGTGAATCACGTTTGTGAAATTGTAGGTTCAAAGAATATTGTAATGAAAATTTATAAAATACATTTGATGGAAAATAACAAACAGATAGTTGAAATTTGGGAAACACTTAAAATGAATAAACATATTCAAATAATAATAGTAATAACGATAAAATTGTTAATCGATACAACAATCATAGTCACACGCTTCTCAAGCAGGTTTTTCTTAGATTTTAATGATGAACAATTACATAATTTGTACGCTCTTTGTAAACACTCTGCTTTTACTGTATTATTTTATGATAAAATAATAAAGGAATACTTCTGAACAAAGTAATTTCATACATTGTATGATTTAAAACATTTATTTGAACTTTTTACCAGTAATATATTTTATTTTTTGACATTATTTAATTATAATTCTCTCCGAAAATTCCAAATCATCAGATGTCATTTCGCGCCATTTTTTAAACAACTTTTTTCTGGGACATCCTACTGTTTTGATGACGTCATACACTTAGTGTTCTTAATCTCCAGCAGACAGCACTAGTAGTTCCTACATATATTAGGTCGCAATGGTGTATTAGCTTGTAAAACATGATCAAAACAAGGTAAATGTCACTTGTTGACTTTATATTCACTGAAAAACATGTTAAACACATTCTATAATAATTCAACTTAATCAAAAAATGTAATAATTAATAATTATACATTGATAATACAATAAATTCATTGAAAAATTGTGGAAATTTTGTGGCGTATATCATAACATGGCTCATGACCTAGTGCAGACATCAATAAACGCATCTTGTCGAAGATTTTCAATACATTCTTGAATATCAACTGTGATTTCCAAAGTTACATGGTGATGAATATATAAATTTATTCAATTCTAAAATAGCTAACAAAATTTTAAGAAACTAATAGCTAGGATATCATCACTTTCATGATGGAAAATATCTTTCAAAACGGCAATTATCAAATCATGAGTGATTCAAATGATATGACTTCATTAGACATTCAGAAACAGGTAAAAATATATTTTTTATATATTAAATTTCATAAATTAAAGTGATATTATCGACAATGTTAGATTAATCGATTAATCATTTATAAGAATACATCTATTAATTGCATTTTCTTTTCAGGATTCTTTGTTAGATCATATGGAAATTGCCATAGTAGAAGCTGAAAAACGTGCAAATGAGGGTCTTAATTTAAGAGAATTCTATACTGTGTACCTGGTTGAAACCAAGTTAGTTCATATCAAATTTGAATTATATCTAATTGTGAAGCATATTGTTATAATCAATGTATCAAAAAATAAGTTATATGTATACTTTCATTGTAAAGAACGCAACTTTAACATTATAGTTCTACTCCAATGATACTCTTTTTTTTTTTAGAGTGATTGATCCAGATTTTAAGGATGCTCTAACTACAATAAGTTCTTTGTGGAGACGATATACAGAATTTGAAATGCTCAGAACTTATTTAGAAATTACGTATCCATTTGTTGTTTTGCCACCACTGCCAGAGAAAAAAGTTCTTTATGCCTGGCAAAAAATCACGACTGATACTTTTGATCCTGACTTTGTTGATAGAAGAAGAGCAGGGCTAGAGGTATATAAATCTTTACTAATATTTTAAAACTTAATTACATTCATCAAATTTACATGCAATAATACTTGGTTGATTACTTTATATGCAAAATATTATTTAGAAGTTGGTAAAACTAATTAAGATTGAACCATCATCTCGTTACTATTAATAAATGATAAACCAGAACTACTTTGTTATCAAATAATTGACATGCTGATGTCCCGGAGGTGCTTATTGCATGATATTTAAATTTCATTCATTGTTAATACCTCCAACAGTACAGATAACCATAGATTTATGAAGCGAACAATCTTCGAAAAAATGAAAAAAAAATATAATATAAATTAGACTATGCATAACAATGAAGAGGTGTTATATTAGTTCAATTAGAATTACAATTATATATCAACATTGCTATTTTATTCAGTTTTATGATTAAATATAGAATAAAATTGAATGAATTGTAATTAAAATATTATAAAAAAGTAAAATCATGATAAGCATTAATCATAAAATCTTTATTTTTCTTGGTTTATAGAACTTTTTATTGAGAATAGCATCTCATCCAATATTATCGAAAGACAAACATCTAATGGGATTTCTTCAGCAAAGAGATGGTTGGCGAGAAAGTATAAAAGAAAGTGGATATTTACAATTGGCCGAAACAAAACTTAAAGCTCTTAGCGTTGCTGTAAGACTGAAAAAACCAGACAAACAATTTGAAACAATAAAAACTTATGGAGCCGAACTTCAAGTACGTTTTCTAAGTTAAATATAATTATTACAACAATGAACGTGAGACCATTGATTAATTTTTATAAAATATGTTTCAACAGAATAATTTATGTAATCTCTTACGTATACGAGCGAGATTAGCTGAAAGACAATATACATTATTTAAATTACATGCAAATTACGGCCGTGTATTTAGCGAATGGAGTGCCATTGAGAAAGAACTTGGAGATGGTCTCCAAAAATCAGGACATTATATGGATTCATTAGCAGCCACTATTGATAGTCATCTTGAGGAAGAAGAATTAATAGCTGATCAATTAAAAGAATGGCTATTTGGAGCATCTGCACTTCAGGCTGTAGTAAAACGTCGAGAAGCTCTACAACTTGCAAAAGATGAAGCAACTGATAATCTTAATGCAGCTTATGAACAACGTCAAAAAATTATGCAAGGTGAGGAAATATATTGTACTTTTAAAACCTAAATAAATAAAGGTAGTATAATCATTAAACTTTATCTTTAAAAAGTAACGGTTATTCGATTTCTAAGTATCCAAATCATATATTTTTTTCTGCTTTTAATAAAATATTATTCTTTATAAAAATATCCTTAAATTAATTAGTACTTCTCGTAGAACAATACAATTTTAAAAATATGTTCAATGATAAAACAAATATTTGTTATCCAATAGGAAAATCTGGTTTAATGTCACGTTTATTCGGTTCCGTTGATACGGAAGAAGTGCGGGAACTGAAAGTTAATCAATGGCAGCTGAGAATAGAGCAGAATGAACAAGCTGTTAAAGAAGTGGATGAAAATTTAGTGTAAGTTCAATAAATAAATTTTCAATAAAGTTAATTAACTATTGAATGAATTAATCTGTAGACTTGATATTAACTCAAACCATCAGTATGCCAGAAATTAATAAACACACAAATTGATTTATAGAACTTTCTCAACAAAAGCAATGGTAGATATTGAACGATTCCAGAACCAAAAGGTAGTCGACTTGAAAGAGACACTTGCAGCTTATTGCATTTTACAGTACAAATTATCGAGAAAGGTATATAAGTTAACGAATAAGATGTTAAAAAATTTTAATTTAATTAGTTATAATTATAAATAGTATAAAAAACTGAAGCTTATAAATGTTTGTTCTTATAGGGTTTGCAAGCTTGGCAGCATATTAAGCAGTGTATAGAAAGCATGCCATGATTTATTTTAATTGAAAAACTAATTATTTATTTTTTTAATTAAATCACAATATCTTGGAGCAAGAAATTAAATACAACTATTATCAGTTATTATTTATCACAACCATTAAAAGAACAATTATAATACTATCTAGATATAATATGTACATTCCGCCATTTACAGTTTTATTATTAATAATATAATGTTTACATATAATATTATTTTTATCAATCTAATTAATTATAGTATATATTTTAAAAAACTATATACATATTCTGATAGCATAATTAACTTTTCACATATCTCATTGTTATCGTTACTGGACAACAAATAAATATGTTCTTTCTCTATAATTAATTTTCTATAATTTCTTCGTTAAATGAAACTCAATAATTTTATCACAATCAATCAATTATCTTTCTAGCGTCCAGTTTGATTTATATATATAAAACAATAAAATCACTTGTATAAATTGTTCTCTTTTTTTAATAAAATAGAACACAAAAGACAATTAACACAGCAAATATTTAAAAATGGAGTAACATATAAAAAAAGTACACTTAATATACAAATAATGTTTTAACAAAATAAAGGTATATGTATACTGTCATACCTATTAAAAAATTTATTATATTTATCATAAAACTAATAATTTCGATGTTTCAATAAATATGTCTACTTGAAAAATTATAAAATTTCAGTTAATAGAAAATCATTGATGCAATTTATAAATGATATGAACCTTCAAAGTTATCTTTACGCCAACTGTATAAATACTCATTATTCAAAATGCATCTTTATTCATCTCCCGATTAATCTACCACTCTTAGTCATAAAATAAAACATTTTCAATTGAAATAAATCTATAGATAATATTAATAATCTATTATTACTCTAATGTAAACATTAGTATTTTTATGACAAACTTTTTGATTAACTTAACGTTATATATCTAAAATTGAACTTCCTTTGAACACTCTTCTATTATTAGATGAAAAAAAACTATTGAACTTGAGAATACTTATAAAGAAAATTCAATTTATGAACGAAGATTTAAAATACTTTTTGATGTTAAAAATGTTTATTTTATTTATTATCGTTTTCAATAACGCTTTGATCAATATTCATTTCCTACATTATAACGTTTGTGAATTTTTTATTAAATAATATCACAGTATTTTCCAACTTGCAGAATAATTTTTAATAAAAATGATTCATTCTCTTGATTGTTACTATGATTTCATGCTAATGAGCAGCTTGATTGCAGAATAAATTTTTTTCTCGCCAACTTTTTTATTAATCATTTCGATAATTTTTTTGTGAAGACTGACATTTACTCCAAAAGTTATTAAAAAAAAGTAATAGTGTGCATCAGGTCTATCGAAATTCTCCTATTTTTATTTTTAGTTCGAAGTAAATATTTTTTCTATAAATTCTTTCAAGCTTTTTCTAAACTGATCGGTGTTCTCCTGCAATGTAGCAAGTTGTCATTGAATACTCTTCACGATTACTTTCAATATCACTAATAACTACATCTACATAATTTCTCGGCCTTTTTGTTAATTTTAACATTGTAGTACCTGGTAACCACTTGAACATCCTCCACCATTTTTTTTCATTAACAGAGGGCAGACCAAAGTTCTTGGACTTGTTATTCATATTGCCAATAGTTTCTTTATTTTTTATAATATCACCATTGATTGACACTGATTTATTATCATTCTCATTTTTCTGAATCTTCTGTAGTTGATGTTGATCATCTAGTAAATATTCTTGAGTATGACTAACATCTTGAAACACTTCCGTTTGAGCATTTTTATTTGTTTCTAAAAGCTTTTGTTCTTGCTCATTAGATTTAGCCTTATTATTTACAAAAAAATCCGAATTTTCGTTGAATTGACCAATCTTTTGGATTGATGGATGCTCAGTAACTGGAGTAAGATGTCTATCTTTTAGAGAAGCTGATCCTTCAGAACTTTCTTGATTACTTATAGTACCACCTGTTCCGATAGTTTTACAGCCAAAATTTCCCAAAGCTCTTTGCCGAGACCGAGAAAGACTAGAATAAGACCTTGGCTCTCGTTGACTGGATGACTTTGAATTACCGCAGCTTCTTGCCAATGTTTCCTACATAACAGGAAATTTAAATTATTATTATTCCAAGAATTTATTAAACGATATGAATTACTTATTACACATTTATACTGTGCAACAAAGTGTAAATCTTTTTATCTAATAAAATGGATATGTAATGATTATTTATTCAAATACATTTTTTTATTATGAATTGTTACTCACTTTGAAAGCTGCACGAAACTTATTGGACATAATATTATACAATATTGGATTAATAGTCGTCGAAATATAATAAAGAACTCCGGAAATATATGTGAAGAGGAGGTAGAGGAATTCCATCCATTTACTTTTGGACGTTACATGATCGCTACCTGTTCCATAGATAGCAATTAGTCGTTGAACATGAAACGGTGCCCAACAAATGAAAAAAGCTACAACAACGGCAACTGAAACATCAAGAAAAAATAAATAATTTTGCATTCGATTAATTGTATATGATGATACAAGATTAACCAAACAATGACAATTAAAGTAAATCCAATGTTTAAACAAATGGGGAAAATCTACTTTGAAATAATCAATTAGATTCATGAGAAATGTTATTTTTCATCGTATTTGTATTCTAGTGGATGTCCGCTTGATAACTTGTCAGGGCATGACATATGAGATTCAAACTCATTCATTATAAGTAACTTTGACGTAATGATATTTGTCCAGGATAGACATCGTCAACGGAGGACGATTGCTCTGTTACAATCATCATAATCACAATTGGTAATTATCTATGTGCAGAATAACGTTTTATTTATATTTGACGTTATAACTCGTAGTCATGTTATTAGAAATGACTTAATCGACGTAAATTCGAATATTTTACAGCTTTAATGTTGTTTATACAGTTCCAGATTTAGTCTGGTTATTTAAATTTGCACTAAAACTCATGCTATTTGACCCTTAAAGTAAATAGCATGGTATATTATATGGAAGAGTATTTAGAATGATTTAATTCACTTGAGCATTCTTTGTTGGCAAAATAGATGAAAAAATTTGTTTTAATATTCAAAAACTATAATAACAGAGAGGGTATTATTTCTAAAGTCCAAGAAAATAATTCACTAGATATCATAGCATGCTTTTTCTCAATTTCAAAATTTTGGACAAGAAAACTCGCGAACTCTGTGATTACTTCTTTATTCTTCTGAATCTGAATAATCTTTTTTAATATCATGCTACCTGAATAAAAAAAAATATTTTCAAAACTATTTTATGCTAAAGTATACGCAAAATCTATTTTGCGTAAACAATGACATTTATATAATACAATAAAATTTATGTATATTAATGAGATTTTGAAAACTTTTGCAACGTCATAATTAAAGATGATTAAAATGATAACAATTTAATGATAAAAATCAATGTTAATAAATAAAAAAACAGTTAATATAAATAAAAATCTAGAACTAGTTTAAGAAAAAAATATATTTTAATTTACAATAGTTTCTTCGTAAGCAGATTATTATCTTTATTTATTTTTTAATTGTTGTATAGACTGAGCGAGGAATTTAAATGTAAATACAATTGTTTTAATGATAATAAATGTTTATATAAAAACGAGAATCAGTGAATAACTTCAATGATTTTAATAGCGCTATAAAAACATCCGATGTGATCATTAAATGAACATATTCAAGGAGTTTCTCATTAAAATAGACTATACAGTTTTTTTTAATTAATAATGACATATAGTGTTATTAATGTATTTATAAAAAGATAAAGTAATTATGGATAATGAAATATTACTATACGTGATTTGTAATAATGTGTACATGAAAAATATCTTTGAATAATTTGGATTAATTCAGCTTTATCCATTCAATCTATGAAAACACTCATATTTTTTCATTTTATTTAATAGGATTTTATCCTTTGAATTCTTGTACAATTTATATAAATATTGTTAAATCATGTAATATATTAAATTTAATCATCATCACAGTAACATATTATAATCAATGAATGTTTCACTTATTTCCATGAACATTATACATATTCTGTTATTATTTTAGTCATAGGCGCCATGTTATTCAGACATACATCATTTCCTAGCTAAATTGTGCGATAGCTGAGATAGGATTTAATTTTAATGATGATAAAATCCACTTAAATTAATGTACATTTTGATTTAAAAATAAATAAAATAAAAATACTCCAACTCATTATAGCTTTTGGTAATTTTATAATGAAGTTTATTTTCATTCACTAATATTTATACGTTATTTGTGGCCAATTAAGAAATGTATAAACAAAAAATTAACGTTTTTATTTATTCAAAAGTATTATCACGGCTATAACAATTTTAATGAAGCTTTTAAATCAAAAGAATCGTTTATATTTATTGGAAACTTTTTATTCCAAGTTTTTTTTAATCTGTATTCGATATTTAATTGAAAAGATGATTAATGTAATCACTGCAAATCTCAAATATGAAAGTGTTTTATTTCAATACATATAAAGTGTTTTAAAATGACGTCACCAATTTGAGTAGCATTGTAGTCACTTTTAATGCACTCGAAAGTGTTTAAAAAGTTGCTACAATATTAATCAAATGGGTAATGTCATTTTAAAACACTTTTATGTGCATTGAAATAAAACACTACGATTTGCAGTGATTAAAGGTACTCTGGTAAATCTATTATTCTATAATATTATACTTTTAATTTGATAAATTAAAATTCATTAGAATTCAATAGCTCTTAGCTTAAACAGAAAAAATTCTTATTTTCAGTTTTATTGAGACAATTGTAGTCTAAAGTCTAGACGATCTATCTATCTCTCAGAAAGAAATATACCTATTTTGAAAATTGATTTTCGTCGGCAGAAGAATAAAGAATTCAAAACTCGCAGTTGCCAGAAATTTTTCTCATGGAGAGCTACACTGTGTAACTTGTCAGTCAAGTTTTTGACCCAAGTCAAGTTGAATTTCATGTTTAAATGTAATACCACAAAAATGAATTTTTACGTATTCTAGAAATATAATATTTAGCAATTTTTATTTTTTAGAATGTTCTATCATAAGAGAATGAAAGGAATAAAAGTTAATGAATTCAAGTAGGCCCAAGTGTGAAAAGATTGAATCGAGTGTTCAATTAATTCGAATAAATAACAAATTTTTTTTATTCCATATTTGACTCGTTTGATGAGTTATGTAATAGAATCACGGGCAAAGTTTAATATCACTCTTAAAATTCTGATATGTCGGCTCATCATGATTCACCAGCTTGTGGGGGATAGAAAACATTATGGGTAGAATCATATTCGTTACTACCACAGTCATACATACATTCTTTTTAGTCATATAAAAAAAGTAAGAATGACAAACTGGAAGTGGAAAATTTCAGAATATTTTTATACTTTTTTTTAATTGATGAAAAACATTCTCAAGTGACCTAAAAAATAAAAAACAAATGTTTTTATTTATGCATTCGAAAATAAAAACAATATAAAGAATGATAAATTGATGAATAATAGTTCAAAATTCATTCTTCGATATACATCCATACATAAAAACAAATTATGATATTTATTCAAGCATGATATTAATTAAGACAGGCTAAACATTAACCGCTGAATTTGAACAGCACTGAAACCATAATCATATGATATTGATACAACCACTGATAATTATGCAGATTTCAATAAGAAATCAAACTTATATTAACATCATATATCACATTAAATCACATATATGTATTTGTAATGATGTATATATGAGATCATTGTTAGCTATAGAATACATTCTAGAGTCATCATCATTACCATTATTAATCTACCGAACCTGAAACAGAATATTAAAGAAGTTGTTTTTTACATGTATCTGATTTTTGTTGACTACTCGAGTTGAATATTTTTAAAGAAGCTTCAAGCAAAATTACTTCACAGTTATACATTACTTTCAGAAGAAAATCTTTGGCTTAATTATAAGGAAGAAAGTACCGCCCATTCAACATGCGAAATTATTGGATTATTAAGTGGAGGCATCAAAGATGAATATTTCACTACCGTTAGAGTTGAAATTATTCTTCAGAAGATTCAGTCATTTTCATTAACTTCTTGGTAGAATGTAGATTTGAAGTATGTATACCAATTATTAAGTCTATATGATGTTGAGAAAAATATTATTATAAGTGCGAAATATCTGGCTACATAAGAAAAAAAATTTAATCTGAGACGAATTAATATAAATGATGATTTTGGTCTGATATGTATTTTAAATTAACTTGTATTCACTCAGATGAGTAAATAATACATGATACATTAATTTTTTTAAGTATTTAAATATATAAAATAAAAGCTAAAAATAGTAAAAAATCATTAAGGAGACAAAAAACTTCGAACTTTTTCATTTTTCGTTTAAATTTAAAATTCGATTAATTTAAATATAGAAATAGTAATAATATGAATAATCGTTTTTCTTTCTGTAAAAATTTGCTACAAATTCCTGTTTATAGTTTCAACTTGAATAATACTCAAATTTAGAGTTGAAATATTTGAAACTAATTCTGTTCATACAAAAAAGTATTTTTAGTGTTATTCAGATATTGAAGGACTATTTGAAATGTTTAGTTCGACTAGACATATAATAACAATAAAATCGCAGATAAAAAATATGTGCTTTCAAAACGATTGAACCTTGTCGTGCTGGCAATCATTTGATTCAAGAATGACATAATTTCAGTTTAGACTGGAATTTCTTCAAGACATTGTTCAATACATAATCTTCATGTCATTGTTATTTATTAACGTACAGTTTATTGCTTTATTGGAAACTAACAAGCCTTAATGTGAAAATTTGATGACAATTTTTTTATTATGAATAATAAATTGAAAAATGCTTTTCATATTATAATATTAAATATTAATATTTTTATTTATTTATACCACTGATCTTGATAAAGTGTTGTCATAAATGTTTGGATTTGTGAATAAAATTAGTGTTCTACTTACAAAAGGTGAAACCTTAATCGAAAGGTGATTAATGTTTTAATAAATATGTAATGATAAAGCCTCTAGTATAATTAATGGTAATTTTTGCGCATCGTATTTCATATTACTGATCATATATACAATCTTATGTATTATATTAACGACGGAATTTCCAAGACCTTGTATAATAATTTATTGCTACCAACAATGATTTACAAAATTAAAAATTCGAATAAAAAATCTAATTTTTTATTAAACAAAAACATTTAGGCAGAATTTGTATTTTACACAACTATTCCCGGTATTATTAATGTGGCCATGACCTATTTTTATATCTTCTCTGTATTAATATCGCCAGATTCTCATATCAATAAACAATTTATTTATGAAAAAATTATCATAATTATCAATGAATCTTACTACGATTAGTCAGATAAAGTTTTTTACATAATCATATTGACTAAACAAAAAAATATTCTATTGACTCACTTGTAGTTTCTATTGATTTTGAATAAATTTGTTATCAAGATAATTTACAAAGCTTTTTAGGAAAGTTCTCAATTTCATTAAGTATTTATATAGCTTTCTCTCTTTGTTTTAAATAACAAATTACTCAATTTACACATATATTTATGTATTTATCGTAAACAATTTCACCATTTGGCAGCAATAATTCAAATCGAAAGAACGAGAAACCAACGGAAATGGATAAAGAATAAGAATAACGAGTCATTCTTTTCATTCGATCATGAATAAATACACGAATTTTATTCTAACAATTGTCGTTAATTTTTTTTAACTACCAGTCAAATTTATAAAACTACAACGCAAATAAAATAATAAATAGTAGTAAACACTTTTCTTACAATTATCACAAATCATCTCGACTAACGTTGATTTATAGTTAAGTTTGAAAATATTTAAAGTTTTAATCATATACTAAATATTTACAGTTCCAAAATATTTTTTACACTGCACGTATTACGGCTTTCAAGTATTAGACCATGTATCAATGACAATCTAAAAATGATAGGCAAAGAAAGAAAGAGAATACAAAAAATATGCTGAACATGGATTTTCTCTTCACTCAAAAAATATAAAAAAAATCAAACATAAAAATGACAGTACATGTTCATATTATATTTGTGTTCGGAAAAATTGACACCCAGTGAGATGAATTGTATCTAAAATTTTGATGGATTTCCGACATTTGTATTAGTATGAATTATTTTTTCATTTTAATCTCAACTAGAACAGTTTTCTAGTCTCTTATTTTCTAATTAAACAAGTAATAATTCATTGAACTATTAAACATAATTTATTGAATTAGTTAGTCACTGGGATGTAATCTAACGCACAATAATTAAAGAGCTTACAAATTAAATTTAATATGGCATCTTATTGAATTGCTTTGAATACGAAACAAATTCAATTAATTTTATAGTAATAGTTTAATTTGTTGAATTCACTAATTTCGCTAAATGTTTGAGATACACAGTGACTCAAAATTATCAATATAAATTACTAGAAAAGCATGAGTGCTATCTGTAATGATATTTAAAACGAGCATTCTGTTTATATTATTGACATATAAAATCAATAAAAAAATTTTCACCAACTTATAGGTTGACCCAATGTTTCTATCATTTTTATTCATAAGAAAGAATATACGGTATGAAAATAGTCATTTATTTCGATTTTACACATTTGATTTACCCTTATTTTTCACTTATTTTGGCAAATGGCAATCCATCATTTATCCAATTCAATGATTTTTCAATTTTCTATTAAAATAAATATCAATGTATTTTTATGACATGATCTAAAATACTCCGTAAAACTGAATTGTCAAATAATTTGTGCAATTTGTCGATAGAGTTCATTGTCACAGTCTAATTAAATGTTCGCTGAATTATTATTTCAGTTTATTTAATATGAATAAAAAATTTTTAAAATTTATCATCACCAATAAAAACAAATTTTATATCACTTAAAAACAAATTTCAATATAGTTTTAGTTTATTTAAACTTCTTTTTTTCGTAGAGATAGTTACGTTGATATAAATGGTTAAGTGAAGGCTTTACAGACAGAGATTGGCATTCTGTCATTGAGTTGAACTAGTCTGATATTATCAATGAAAAATATTTTCCGATGTAATAAACTTCGTGTTATTATGTTTTTTCCAACTGTTTCAGTTATTTTAAAACTACCATCTATAGCTTTTTATACATCAATATTTATTCTATCATTTTGAGTAGTATCTGTTGGGATTTGTAAAAATATTTATTAGAAAAACACTAAGCTAACATTTTTTTTAAATTATCTTAGAAAATTATATGCTTTGCTGTAGATAGATTTTAATTATTAATGGCTTTAAGTAGTAAAAGCTCTCAAAATAAAAATAACGCATTCATTTTTTTTTACAATAAGTATTTAAGATCTAAACTTTAAACCTTTGCGAAAAAGCTCATTTGTGAATGTAAATCTCTAAATATATTCTATTTTTATTATTTAGAATATTAAGAGTACAATTTAAAAAGAATAAAACTCACCGAGCATTTTTAAAACTCTTCTAGAAGATTTTCCTGTGCTGTGTCGGCTCTCACATCTTCTATTTTTACTATTCGGAAGTTTTCTTATCCCTTGATTTTCAATATTCCTTTTCTTCATAGCATTTGATTTACGAAGCTTTAGTCCAATCATAGAATAGAGTACAGTAATAAGCGTCATAGGGATAACAAAAAAAAGAAAAGTTGAAAGCTCAAACGAATGTTTTATCACGAATGTCTTGAGAGTACAAACCACTAAATCAGGACTTATATGAGGATGTGCAATTATTCCAAACTGCAGAGCTTGAGGTATTGCGAAACATAAAGAAATTAACCAAATGAATAAAATGAGTTTAATTGCACGAGATAATTTAGACATTGTCTGAGACAAGAACGGATGACAGATGGCAACATATCTTTCGATTGTAAAAGCTGTGATTGTAAGAACACTTGCATTTGTTGAGCATTCAGCTGCAAGCCCTCGAAGAATACAAAATCCTTCTCCAAAAATGTATGGATATTTAGACCAAACTAAATAGACTTCTGCTGGTAAGCCAGAAAAAAGGAGTAATAAGTCAGAAACAGCCAAACTGAAGAGATAATAATTGGTAGCTGTGTGCATAGACTTGTTGCGTGCAATAACAATGCACGTGCTGATATTTCCTATGGTGCCGGTGAGAAATATAGATAGGTAAATTATGGTGACGGGAAGCACCACATATAAAGCGTCTCGTCTGGAACCAGCTACTCGATAAGCTGCATCTGTTGTTGAAATTGAGTTTGACAATATTGATGAAGTATTTGATAGATTGCAGTTCGCTTTGAACATCGATTCTGTTGTAAATGCTGTCTCCATGATTTTTAATCAACAATAAAATTAAATAATCAATCATTCATTTTATCCAGACATTTTTCAAATAAGTTTTTTTTATTAATTTATTATTTTTCAATTATTTTATCCTAAAATGAAGATTGAAAATTTTTCGCTTCACTAGTCTTACTTGGATGTTTCGAAACATGTCACGCAGAATAATTTTACGAGTTAACTTAACTGAGAGAAAAAGTTGAAAGAAATTTTTTTTACTTAAAATATTATCACAAACTTTAAGAATTTATAACAATCATTCAAGAAAACCAGCGCCACAGAAATACGAATCAAGACTGCTCGATGATCGTAAACGGTCAGTTGGCTTCGTCGACTGTACGATAGTGGGGAATGATATTCTGCGCCGGCGAAAGATACGCATACAAGAGAAGAGATTCCAAAATGCTGAAGACATTCGTAGATTTTTAAAAGATTTTATGTATAGGAAGACCTTCATAATTTATTTATGTATTGCTCATATATCTGGACCTTTTGTCCATTCCTTCGTGTAAAAATTTGTAAAAAATCTGAAAGAAAAGAAAATGGAATTAGAAATCATAAATTGAATAAAATATTATAATCAATATTTCATGATTTTTCCTATTTCAAAAGTTTATACCTCGAAAATTATTTCAACCAAAAATATTATGTATGCAATTGTATCATTAAAAATTCAGGATTATTTATTAATTATATACAAATATTTATTAATAGAATGCCAAAGTTCTTGTTGATAATATATTAATTAAATATATGTTACATACTAAACTTTAATATGGAAAATCAAATTATTTCTTAAGATAATACATGTACAAAGTTTTTATTGTTTTCATAACAAACTTTTCAACGATACAGGATTAAATTCTATGTCATAACGAAAGATCAAATTCACTATAAGCCTGCCTAAATACGTTTTATATGAAAGTAGAATATAATGAGATAATAGCATTTCTCTAACAAGTTGAAGTTTTCAACTATATTAAACACTATTCATAAACATAAATTTAAATAATCACACTTGTTATTACTCACCCAAATTATTAGTATATATTTTGTTACATGCAACATATGTTATATCTAAACTTTTATATTGTAGTTATTAGATGATTGCAATTTTTATTGTCGTCGATTACTCTGTAATTGATTAGTGTGAGTCTCCTGTTGTGTGCCATCACTGACTAAACCTGTTTTTAATTAATTAGATACTAGAAACAATTTCTTTTTTTTATTCTCATTATCCGATGATTCTCTTTTTTCAATAGATTAAAATTTTTATTGGGCTTCAATTAAAAAAAAAAACATCAATGCTTTCCAGTGGTCTGAGTGCGACCCGAAAGGTCCACACGATTAATTTCCCAGCGGAAAGAATGAAAAAATTGGTTGTATTTTTAGAATCTATTATTATTATTATTACTATCGTAATAATTATAATTATTATTAGGCGAGCAAGCATGAAATTTTTATGTCAATTAAATAATTAAACTACTTTATCATTTTTTTAGTTTTTTGATTCTGCAAAAAAAATGACTGGACCAATTTTGCTGGAAACCTAATTAATTTTAAGTTGCGTAATTATGCGTCGAATGCAATTGGTCTCACGTTGATATCATTTTTTGATCTTGAGATAATCAAGACGAAAAATAATTTTGAATGCACATACGCACCTATACACGTACAGATATTCACTTAAAAATATTTTATCCGACTCTGGAAACCTTGAAACGTGGAGATTTGCCGAAATGCGGGATTTGCAAAGTCGGACCCATTACTATAACTTCCCACTGGGAATTTAATATTTATATAAAAATGATTCAACAGATTATTTTACCTTTCAACTTTGATCACAGATAAAAGTGTTAATAACATTATGTTTGAAAATTGATTTAATAAATAAATACAGTAATCACTGAAAAGCATTAATATACAGTCGGGCAGAATTTATTTACTAAGTAAATTTATAAAAATCTTCAAATGAGAATACAAATTATTTATAATTTCTGTACCACGTCTTTGCCATAAACTAGTTAAACAATTTCAATAAGGTTGTATATTATTCAAAGATACCATTATAACATAAATATGTAATTTCAAGAAGAATTCATGTTCTTACAGAATTCTAATAAAGGATCAAGATGAAACAAAAGGAAATCATCTTCAGTCCAACTTTGATGAAAAACTTTGTCCGGACTCGACTGCAATGATCAAAGTTCGTAAACTTCATTTCTATGCTTATTTAGTCTTTACTCACCTATTACAAAGAAAAACCGCTATTATGGTAGACTTTGAGACCTAATCTAGTCGGTTTAGACAGACAAAATAACTGGACAGGTCAATGTCCGTTTTTTATCTAAGATATTCAGATTTTTAGCTATTTTCATCATCACGGTACTATACTGTGACTATTTCTCTAATTTTAACTGCGCCTGTTTCACTGAAAATGTTTTAAAATAATTGGTTAACTCAAATAAGAACGATAAATTACATTGATAAATTATATGCTAATAAAGTATAAATAGAACAGTTTATCATCTCAATTTATGAAAACTGTATCATACGAACCTCATACATTATCCATTAAATTTTAATTTTACATCAGAGCTTTTTTTCTTTTCCCAAAAGAGTTAGAGATGGAATAGTGCATTTGTAGGTAAATAACTGTTAGTACATATTTGTTTCTATTTAAACAGTAAATATATTATATGGTTCCTACTCAACATAAAATACTACTATCTATTTTACTCACAAAAAGCAATATAAATAAGTCATGTTGGCTTCAATTGCACTTATAATATTTACAATGAAATAATATTGTATATACTGTATGTGTCATCAACGTTGTTTTTAATTTTTTGTTTTACTTATTTTCTCTAACTGTCTCCCATAATGATGAAAAATTCATTTTTTCGGTACTACAAATATTATGTTTGTTAGACATCTCTATTTTTTTTCTATGTTTGTTTTAATTTTTCATGAGAATATGAAATTAGGTAAATATCAAATACATGTAAGTAATTTCAGATTTAGTTCCCATCACAGAAAACTGATTACTGTGGTGAATTAACATCTGTGTGTTTTATTTCTTTTTATATTAATGACGAGTGAAACCGTGTGAATGTGAAAAGTAACGATCGACATTTGTTTCGTAAGGTCTTCTCTTCAATCGTAAGATTACCAAGCAATTGTTGTTTTTTCTACCGTGAATATTCATTGAAAATGCAAACATAATACTTGAAATTCTCAAATTTATCATTTCAAGGTCTTTACAATGCATAAAAAATTTTTATCACTTTAATTAATCGATTTTTTTATTTAAAAAATAATCTTAGCTTATATATGGCACAAAATTTTCTTGTTTAAAAATTCGGAAACCATCGATCCATTAATAATTTATCGATTATCTAATACTACTGTTCTATATTCTACCATATCTATTTATTTTACATCCATATTTGCGCAGAATCTACGTGTGGGTTATGGCTTTTCACACTCTCTTGAGTTTTCACCTGTATAATTGAGAATAATTAATATATAGTTATTGATTGACATTATAATCCAGTGCGTATATTATTTCAAAAGCAAAATACATCGACTACTCACTTCGAATATATTGCTATGTCCTTGGTAAGGATATATGCCACCAAATATATAGCGGTAAGATCCGAAATGTCCAATCCGATATTTTCCTGGTTCTGCATTTAATGGAATTTCCCACTTGATTTCCACTTCACTAGTTCCCAAAATTACCGACGTTCGAACCCAATGAAATCTACGCATTATTGCAAAAAAATATATTATGTATATATTGACGACTACAGTTGCATAATAGATTAAAAATATTCTACATATTTTTTTTTTGTTTTGAAGTGATAACTTTCAAACTATTCCAATTACCTTGTTTCCCAGTCTGCATCAGTAGCAATTTCAATCCAAGTATCATTTTCGAGTTTTTCGACAGATAGGAAACTTCTACCGGTCATTAAATTATTTCTGGGATGTCCAGCCACCTGTAATAATGACCAAAAAATTTCTGTTAACATTAATTTTATTTTGGAGTCAAAAAAAAAATGATCGTAAGATTATATGAAGTATTTAGAGGCACAATATGAAAATTTAAACGTGAGATAAGACTCTAAAATAGAGTAGAAAGTGAGAAAAAATTGAATAAAAAGTGCATCAATACATGAGTTAGAAAAATATAAGTTTACGATAAATTTAATAAAACCGTATTATAATATGAATCCCTCAAGGATAAAAGTACGATCATCTTATTTTATGGGATCGTGCTATGTATTTCTCGTCAAGTTTAATAGATAGCATTGACACAACCTTTATGGTACAAGTATATAATAAAAGAAATAATTGCATGAAGTAATATTCGATTCCTAGTATATATAGATTACGGGCCATATCCAATATAAATGAATAAATATAAAGTCTATGAAGAACAAGAAAATTTTTCTCAGGTGTTTTTTTTTATGTACAAATTAAATTAACATAAAAATGTAGTAATTCTCTATTACTTTAACATACTATTAGAATTTTACTTTGCTAAGTGAATAATAATGATTGAAAATCTGGTAATCTAACAAAGTATAGTTGAATTCATGAGCCATGTGCGTAACATTATCACAAGCTATAAGAAAATTGCTCAAAGATTGTGTAACATAAGTACATTTGCATTTAATAATATTTACTTATGTAATTGATGCTAATATTTATTAAATTTTTTCTACTTTCTACTTTCGTATGAAAATGTATTTTCTGTTATCTTGGTCCAACTGTATTCTTTTTCTATTTTCGTTAAATTATTTTACCTATATGTATTCGTGCTTTAATCACCAATTAGTATTTATCAACTACTAGAACTACAAAAATATAAATATCATTACATTTCTACTTTAAGTACTATAATCATAGTTACAACATTAATTATTGTTATTATAAAAATTTGTAGATATGAATAAATTTTGTTACCAAATGTCGTTAAAAAAAAATTATTTTTCATGAATTCCCCAACAATACAAATAAACTGAGTGAAAAAAACCTCAAAGACGATTGTTGGAGCTTATTTCTTTTCATTCTAGTTAATTAATTTTACATTAAGTTCGCAAGGAACTATAAAGAAACCAAAGATCCTAAGTCGATAATTATTTGCTGTGTCAATCAGTCGATTGAAAAAAAAAGAAACAAAAAAATAATTACAAAAGTCACAGAGACAGTATCGCCTGGCCAAACAATTTTCTCCGATTGATGAATACAATCTCCAAAATCTTTTCCCCATTTTGGCGTATCATAAATCACAGAAGTTTGTAAGCTTATTAATCTCTCAAGAGTAAGATCGGGCGGACTTGGTCCTGGTTCCAATTTTATACCCTGCAAAAAATTCATACAAATTTTCAATATTATCATCGTATCAGTAAAAGTAGCAAAAAATGAAATTAGAAATCAATTCTGATAATTTTCAGTAATATATATGACAATTTACATCCTAAAGCACATTAATAATTCAGATTCAAAACTAGTTTCAATAAGATTGTGAAAATTGAAATTTTTTTAATTAAGCTGATTTCGTGTAACTATACAAATTACTTCTTTCAAAATTATTATATAAATTGCTCGAGAATGTAAAAAAAAACTCTCCTGAGAAGTGTATATCTATGTAAAGAGTTAATAACTTTCGAAAAAATTTAATAATCTTAACATATCTCTTCCGCTTTAGGACAGAATTTTACTCACTTGAGTGGCAGCTGCTGCTAGCTCTCTATACTGTTTCAAATAAACAGTGAGTGTATGCGGTCCATATATTGTAGATGCTCCTTCATATCTTTGTATCTACATGAAACATACATACAGTTGAAATTTATATACCAGGCAATATATCTAAAAAAAATAGTACATTCATACTTCATACTCCTCAGGAGTTGTGATGTAATCGCTGTACGTGTTGCAGAGTCCAGCGATGACAACTACTGGTTGTATCTTAGTATTCTCTTCAACCACAGATGCAATCATTTCCCGTGTTCTTCTACCAGACATGGTTGTGAATTCGCCAGGTACACCAGCTATCACCAAGTCACCAACCATCGCCAAATGAGTCGAGACTATTTTTGGCTGCCACAGATATGGTAATCGCATCTGTAAATACAAAAAATGACTTACAATAAATTTTATCACATTTTCATAATAACGAAGCGTATATGAGAGAGAACAAAATTAGGCCAAGTATTGCATTTCTTTTCTAATCTAAACATTTCAACTTTTAAAAATTTTTTTATTCGTCAACAATCCTTAAAAAAAAATTTCCCAAGTTTTTATAATTTTTAATTAGATCAATTTTACCAATGCTCGCAACGAGCTATTTTTAAACTCGTGTACAATATTAAAGTTCATTGTCAAGTAAATAGTAAATTATTTAAATAAGCTCAGTATCATAAAAAATCGCCAACTTTATATCTAATGTATCTAAGGTACATAAAAAATTAATGAAGGGTAAACGAAAAAATCCAATAATTCCTCATAAATTTTAAGAACTTCTAGGGAACTTTAAGCAACTTTTTCAATTATTTTCATGTTAATAATTTTGTTATAAATAAAATGTTAAGCTTCATTATTATATCTCTCTGAGTCAAAAGTTTATTTTTTTTAATATTAAATTATATATGTCAATCATAATATTATATTCTATTATAGAAATAAGAAAAAAAACGCTTTTTTGATATCAAAAAATGCATTATTATAATAAAAGTCATTTATTTTTTATTCTACCTACCCGCCCTGTGGCTAAAAGTATCGGTTTAGCCCCATGGCATTTGATATCTTCATCTGTGGGAGCCGCAACAAAGTTCCTCACTGCGTTCCACATCGGATTTGATGTTTTTGTACCTTGTTCAAAAGCAAATGACCCAGGCCCATCAGTGGTACCAGCTGCAAAACTATATCCCATAGCTGGTAAACAGGTCTCCACCTGGAATTAAATGAATAATTAAATGAATTTTAAGATAATAATTTTTACAATACAAACTTATTATTTTTCTTTAATTAATACCTCTTCATTATTATTCGTCGATTGATTGAAAAATTCCGCTTTTTGACCTGGCATTTTCACAAAACGATGAACAATTCGAACTGGTCCTTTTAATTCTACAGCATTTTTTTTGTTCCAAATATTCTGTAATTAAAAAATTTTATTTGTGACAGACAGTTAAATAATTTGTTCGAGATAGCTTAGTTTAATTGAATAAAAAGCATCAAGTGAATTATATTTGACTATTGTCAATGAAAAACAGAAGAAATTTTATTTCTATCAACAAATGATTTTTCAATAATTGTTTAACGACGGAAGAATTTAAACAACTCCTGTATCAAAAACTGTAATTAAAATTAAAACACAAAATATGCTAAACGTTGCTATTGAGAAATTTTCGAGAGAAATTTAGCACGAATTCATCTGCTACAAATCAACATCTTGAGGTGCAATCGACAATGAAAACATGTGGAACACAACGTGTCAGTTATATTCACGTGGCTAACGCCCGTGACGACATTTCATCTATATTGTCCTACTCAAATATACAATTTGCATTCGTATTAACCTATACATAGGTATAATTAGCATTATAATAGTGCAGAAATGGGTTCCAAACCATGTGGTACTTGTGCGTGTCGTTATTGCGTTGAGACACGACGGGGAAAGCGCCGGAACCGCGGAAGAAGAGGTATAGATTGCAGGCGTATTTAAATAAAAAATATGTTTATATATTAATTAGATATTACCTTAAAACTTTCTGCTTTTTCCATTTTAACGTAATACTCTGAATAATTATCGGCTTACTTTAAAAATTGATTATAATTTTAATATTTACATGTTGATTTAGAGTTAATGAGCAATCTTTATCTTTTATCAATTATTTATAAAATCTATTTCATATGCAGTCTTCTTTAATTAAGTTATTATAAAAGATTTATAACTTTGTATTCATAATTTTAGTAAAATTTATGTTAGTTATAACCAGAATATTATTTATTTATTTTATACACAAATTTTATAGTCAGTCTTTCCGCATAGTTTGTTAGAAATATTACACATAAGAGACTTTACCTTATATGTTCATATAACTTCCGTATGCACAAAGAGACTTTTCTTTAAGCAAAAGATATATACAAATATACATAACTACCATACATTATTTGATTCATTGTTAAACGAAGAAAAGGCTCTAATTTTTTTGTTTTACAGATAGACGTGTCTTCTACTTTTAATAATATTTTATGTAAGTCTAATGCTTTGTTCAAATGCAAAAGTATTTAAGGGAGATCTAGAAGGTTTTTTTTCTCTTAATTTTCTTCACTTCTCATTTTTATCTTTTAATTCTTGAATAATGGATGTAAATTAAGTCTTCAAGAGACAAACGGATGAATAAAAACTTGAACAGTTTTTATTTTTTATATTATGATAAAATAACTGACAAATACCTGATAAAGCTGAAAAATTCGCCTTATTTTTAAAGCTCTTCATAAATTTCAGTATTGATTTAAATAGATAACAATTAAAAAAAAAGGCAAATGTTGGTACAATTTTCGTGATAAACTCAAATTATCTGAAAATACCTTGATAAATTTAGATGATAAAATAGTGCAAAAATGTCAGATAATTAAATAAGCTTAATTTTTAATCATTCATTGAAAATTATAAAAGTATTAAACAATTTCATTTATCTTAATAATGCAATATCGCAATAATTAACGTGTCCATAATTACATGATTGTTTTTTATTTATAACGAGATATAAACCATTTATAGTTACATTACATTAATATAATCTTAAACTGAAATATAGCATTTATTCAAAATAATATCATATATTGTGATAGGATATTATTTACAGAGTATCTCAAATTAAATACTAAAACGATGTATTTGATTATGTAATTTGTATTTTATATCTAAAGAGAAATTATACAGTAGAGGAAATTTAAATATATGTATATATTTTGGATATTCCCGTACAATACATAACTTCAAAGTTATTAAACTATAATATTACAATGATAATTGTACACGGAGAGAATTTTTTTCACTCAATGTAAGTGCACGTTTCGGAATTTATAAGTAAAAATATTTCTGCTTAATAGTGAATTTTGGGTTGTCATAAGTAATTATTTTATTAAGTCGCCTCTTAAATATCATGTAAACCTACGACAATCCCAAATTCACTGTTTAATAAAAATATTTTTACTTCTAAATTTCAAAACATGGACTTATCACGTACATTTAGTAAAAGAATTCTCTCCGTTTAAAAATAAATTTTAATGTTGTATCGATTGCAATTATTAATTTACAACTCTCTAAAAAAACGAAATGCACTGCAAAATCAATGAATATTCACTGGTTTCATTTTTAGAGAGTAGAGTGTTGAATTTAGAAGCAATCCTAAAGCATGATTATTGTGCTTAATTTACGTTTGATGTATAATTTACATCAAAATATCTTCAATATCCTTCAAAATAAAATTATTAACTCAAAAAAATTAGTGACAACATAAATGTTACGCGTGTGAACGTGGAAAGATGTTTGCTCCCATAATAGGCGAGCTTCACCACTCAGATACATATTGGACTAATCAACTGTCGATTCAAATGCAATTGAATGAAGCAATATGTCGTAAGAGCCCTTATATTAGACTGTATTACTTTTAAGTTTATATACAAATATATTACGTCGTAGTACGTGGTAATTGGTGAAATCGATTTTATCATTTACCTTTTTTTTTTTATAAATAAATTTAAAATGAAACTTCGTTGATACTTTCCAACCGATTTTCATAGATTGTAAAATCATCTTTAGGTAATATATATTTATATCGATTACGCTTTTCAATTAATTTCAGATGATCATACTAGTAATTAAAAGGTAGAATTTGCTTAAACAAAGCTTCCAATTATTGTTGTTGATTTTCATAGATGTGAATTAGTAGATTGTATTAATGAGTAAAATATATAAAGCAATTACAAATACCTCGTTATCGGTTAAAGGAAGGGGTATGTACTATGAAGATAATGAATTGTATCAATGAGAACCTAGTATATGAACTTTAGTACAGAGAAAATAATCAAAGCTAATGCAACAGATATTCTCTCTTGGTGTATCTCAATCCGTTTTACTGTGATGCAACCACCATAAAACATAGTCTTCATGTTCTTATCGTGTAAGAATTATAGCGGAACTCATGTCCCTCGAAAAGTCTGACCTACATCGACAACTTTAATGCTGAGATATAATACATAAACTTTGCGCGTTTATTCACTATTTACCACCTCATTCAGTGGGAATGCATTATTGAAAAATAAAAAAAAACTCTTAATATATAGATCAAAGGTATCTTTTTTATTTTCAATTATTCTTCCTTGTTCTAAATGTGAAAAAATGACTTCATAAAATAATAATATTGTTTCATGTGAATAAAAAAATAGAGCTTCAAGTTTATCATTTTTATTTGATGTATTATTTTTAAATGCGAATCAAAAATGTTTGCTTCAGTAATGAAAGTGAAATAAAATATAAAAATTATGAAATATTTATGTTATTAATCCTTTAAGAAAAAAGATCAACTTTTTAAAAACTCATTGCCAAGTGAATGAAAGAAATAATGGACATTTTTTTTCTCTATAAAGCTTTTGTGTTAGAAAACAATTGAATTTTAATCGTGTGAAAGAGCCACAAAAATGTCAGTCTCTGTCGCAAATTTACAAATACCTATGAATGCATTTAGAAAACTGACCTTCAGGATATTTAAACAAAAAAATAGATCTGAGCTTAGTTTGTGCCCTGATAATGAACTTCCCTTTAATTGAAATCCGTAATTTTATCATCTTTTAGTTGTTTTTGTTTATAACAAATTGCTATTGTTAGAAAACATATTCTATGTTTTATCACATCACATCATTTATAACAACATTTTATTGATATTTATTGAATATAATTGGAATTTTTATAAACAATATTTAATTATTTACATACATACATTCATTTTTAAACCTTTTAATATGTTTCTAAATGTCTCAAAACGTAAAGAAATGATAAAATTACGGAATACAATTTTAATCAACTCCATTACAATGATTTCCTAATGGAAAATTAATATAAAAATAGAGTACATAATACTTTAATGAAAATTGCTTTGTCCGAATTACATGGATATTATGTTTTCAACTAAATCTCATGAATATTTACTTATCAACCAACGGCAACAATTTTAAAATCAGTAAATTTTTGCATCTTTCTTTTCATTCTTTATATTTCATTTAAAATAAATTAAAAAATTTATTATAAAAGAATAACTATATTTATCATTCAAATAATTTCATTAGTCGGGTTGTAAAGTCACGAAAAGCCATTTTTATACAGAAAAAAGTATAGAAAATAATATAGTCAAACATCAAATAGTTAAATCCTTTAGTAAACTCGATAATAGATGGTATAACAGTCTTTTTGTCATAATTTTCACATTTTTTCAAACTCCGTAACCATATGAGCTTAGTTGATGATCATTAATCTTTCTTTTCGCCCTTATATAAACCTTTCTACTTATTTATAATCTCATAATCACTGCAAGAGTTTTGAAACTTAGATGATATGATTTACATCATTAAATCTATCTTATGTCATTTGCAATGCAGAACATAAGTTAAAAGTTCTTAAATATTTAAATTATTATTTTTCTATACAAAAATCATATAGAGATAATTATCTTAATAATTTATGACTGTGGAAATAAAAATTTTATTTATAACGATTAAATATCACGTTATAATTCCCAAGATTATTTTTTATAAGAAACAAGGACTCATCTAAAAATCAAGTTAGCTAGCATTATCTGTAATCTTAGTATTGGTTATTAATGTAAATCAATGTGTATGCAAACAAAGGATTTTACGACACTAAGTATAATTTTTTTATCTTTTAGACTCTTTGGAGCAATATGGCTCACCTAATTGGTACGTTAATTTGCTCTACAAGATCACGCTGAGCTCAATATTATAACAACCCGTATTATGCAAGATTTGCTTGATTATGCAGAATCCATGAACTACACTATCCAGTAAAACTAGAATGTTTCGTCGTTGTCTTGCTCTTTCTCGTCACTATTCAATTTTCTTGATTATTCTTTCCCACGCTAGTCCTCACCCTCACAGATTAAAAATTCACCTACAATGCTAATTACATTGTTCGACATTTGACTATATAAATTTCATTCTATTTCAATAACAAAATTAGACGTTATAGGGTTTTTTTTTTCAATTTAATATTCGTATCTTTATTTTAACTCAATACTCGTTCTAATTACTTTTGGAGTTCTTTGACTATTATACTCTAGTTTTAATGTTTGATTTAGACTTTAAAAAAATCCAATTAATTTTTTAGGTTTCGTTGTTACCAAGAATATCAATTAAAACTGATTTACTGAACAAATATTTAATCATAAAAAATATTAGTATTTAATTTGTTGATTATAATAATTAAATACAATATTTTGGTAAGCATTTATATTGATGATTAAAAATGAACTTGTTATACTATTACATTTCATTTTTCTATTTTAATCAAATGTTAAATTTAAATTAAAAAGAAAACACTATAACCATGTATTGTATTAAATCTTGAATTATAAAAAAAAATGAACAAAGCTCAAAAAATTCATGTATAAAAGAAATAAAAAAAATAAAATTCTAATGAATAAAGAAACAATTCAATATTGTGTCACAGACTTGGATAAAAAACGTAACTTGTCGTTCTGTTGTATGAAGTCATAGAAATATTGACCCCAAGGATATACACATTTAAGATTTTTTTGCACCGCGCCTCTTTATCCTCGGTCATTATGGTAACCACAAAAGAATATAAGGGATTTGCATATATCATGAAGAGGAGTTGATACACGGGAACTTGGGATAGAGTTAAAGTTGTATCGTGTTGTTCTGTGTATCACAGTGTGTGGTTCACAGGATTGTATTGAAATGGCAACTCATAAACAATGCATTGCATAACTCGGGCAGTGGAGTAGTAACATGAGGATTGACACAAGCGTGACACGAGAGAGCATATATAGATGGGAGGGATATGATGACGATGAAGAGAAAGAGAGAATAAGCAGTTGACTTGTGATTTCTTATATATGCTACACTTGCTCTTATAACCATGTGTATGTACAGATACTATGAGCGTGGGACTTTGAAAACTCTTTCCACACCCTAAACAATGAGACAGTATTTTTTTTTGCTATTTTTCCGTGTTATGTGAAACAATTAATACTATTAATTTAATTAACATATATTTGATTTTTTGAATTTTTATTCTATTCGTAGGATGGAGTTTTGAATTTTTTATTTATTGAATTGGATTTGATTTTGTGGTCTTTGAGAAACTTTTGTCGACATCTCTATACTCAATCAGATATCATTGGATTTACTTTTGTTACAACTGTTTCCACTACGAGATCGGTGGAACCTTTGGGAACCTGATCATTATTGTAAAAAAGATCTCCTACATCCCTCAAATAAGTATCACGAGAAACTGCTCTCTCAGAACCGCTCCAGATTCTATTTTAAATGGCAGACTTGTAAATCTTACGGAATCAAGATCTTGCAAAATATTCTGTCGATTATTATAATATTTCCTGATAAATGATGTACTTTTTTCTTGTCAATCTGTGAGAAACCTGACAAAACTAATCAATTATTTTATCGATTTACATTTATTGTACGTCCATTCTTTGGAGCTTTAATAATTTTATATTTTTTTTTGAAGAATTTTTTAATTTCTTTATGGAAGATAGAAAAAATTAATTTAAATTTATAATAGAAGTCAATAGAACTGAAATCTTTCAAAAAATTAAATCCATCTTGTGATTAATGGGAAAAATTTAATTTACAATATTTATAATTGAACACTTTGAATATTTATAAAGAATTTAATTTAAAACATCGATAAGAAATATTGCACCAGATTTGAAAGAATGATTGTTGAAATTGTACTCAAGTTTAATGAAGAATCTATTTATGTTTGTTTTTTCGTTTTTTTAATTTATCGAAAAATTTTAGAGATATTCTTTGAGAATTTTGCTTTCGACTGAAAATTTCATGTAAAATAAAATTTAGTTTGAGCAAAGCTTATCACTTTTAGAAAAATATTTCTGGTTTAGAATGTAAAAGCATTTTAAAAATTTTTATGTAATAAAATACAAATAAAAAAAGTTTAAGTATTCTTCTATAAAATTCAATTCATATTTATTCCTATACAAAGAGAAAATGTTTTCCTTGTCTTAAATTAATTGTAAAATATTATAAAGGACTACTATCAATGGAATTCTATGAGATAGAAAAAAATTTTATATTAAAAAAATTCCATCAGGTAAATGAATAGGAAAGTCATGTTAATTTGATATATGACAAGCTAAAAGACAGTAAATAAAGATAAAAAATGAATAACGAGTTGAAAAAAATGCTCGAAAAAGCGTAAATTTGGATGACTTTCGCAAAGTTCTTATTAAATGAATATATTTTGTCTTAATAGTAGAGTCATTATTATACTTCTTAATTCTATTTTTATTTCAAAAGTTGATGCTACGCGGACGAACGCGTGCGACTCTTGTGGCGACGTCAGTAAAACGCAAAGATGTTTACGAAACTCCATTACCACACGTGTGTTGGAGTTGTAATAAATGGCTATACGCAAGCCCGTAGTTCCGCCGATGTATCGGTGAAATGCTAGGATGTCATGCCTGTCGTCCTGTGACCATGCGGACATTCCAACCACCTTCAGGACAAAATCCACCACGGAAGTTCTTTTTGCCATCATTCCATGAAAATATTATATTACACAACTTTTCCCGAAAACTTTCCTAATCACCCAAGCTAGAATTAAAGTCACAGTGTGTGGATTAACATCAACGTTACATCAATAAGACATATATTCAACTAGTAATCAGTAAATGATTATTTTTATTTAAATTATTACTTTCTCTTACCGTCGATTTGTCAATTGATCATTTTTAAGTAAATATATAAATTTAGTCGAATATTGATAAAGAAGAATAATAATTTAATAATGAATCATAATTTGAATTAATATAAAATGTTGTTAACACAATTATTATTTGTTTTGCACAATTTAAAATATTCTGATTGAGTCTCTTTAATGTTTGTTGAACATTGGGGAAAATGTAGTTATTACTATCAAATTTCGAATAACTTTTTATACAAATTTATTTATATATTTTAATTTGTGGACTGAAAAATTTAATTTATTTTACTAAAAAATCTTATTATGATGGAATAACATTTTTAATTAAATAGTTTATATTTAACGGATGAGCGATACATTTAAAACTTTGTTCCCTTCGGCCACAAATTGTTTGATTTTTTTAAAAAAAAATCTTTTTGTATAAAATATCCTCTAACTACACTTGAAAAAAAAAAATCTCAACAATATGTTGATAAATTTACAGAAAAGTTTTTGTCTGTAAAGCAGAGTAAAAAATAATTTATACCTTTGAACTATTTATAAATGATACAAATTTTATGCAACATGAGAAAGTTTGAGTCACAATTGTAAAAATGTCTTTCAACAAAGTATTCCACTGAATATCTGTCAGTTCATTGAAAGAAATTTATTCTGCTTTTAACTTAAATATGCGTTCTTGTTTAACGATGATTTTTGGTGAGAGGAGAAAGACAGCAAAAGTGCATGAAACCTTGAGAAGTTACCGCGGGATGTTAATAGTAGGAGGAATACACTGGTGTTTTTAAGCCGGAACGGTACTTAACTAGGTGGGAGATGTATATAAAAACATCAGAGAGGGATGATGACTATCAGTACCTTGTCGTTCGTACTTGAAATACACAACCCATCAACTGCTCATTTAATCACGATGATTAAGGTACGCGTGTGTTATTGTGTACTTGTTGGTGATTTATTATTCAATTTTTATTTTATCATTCTATAAAATACTCTATTTTATAAGGATAATTGAAATTTTATTGAAATAACAAGTGTAAATTAATGCAATTGCCTTGTTAAGATTCAATAACTAATTAACTCTTTAATTGCAGACATTATCATAACAAATAGATCTATTCATATTTTTGTAGTAAAATTATCAAAAAATTAATTAAACCAAATTTAATTGAAAAAGGTTTAGATGAAAAAATGTCTAGTTCTTTATGAAATTTAATTATAAAAGGATCAAAGTGATTGAAATATTTTTTGTTAATTAAATTAATAGGGAAAGTGACCAAGACTTATTATTAACACATCATTCTATGTCTTTTTTCAAGGCCTGAAGAATAAAAAGACTCTACGACGAAAGTACATACAATATTCTATACCTCTATAGATGAGGAAGTGCGTTCTTAATGTCTCATACAGTTGTATATACTTTCCCATTTTTTCTTGTTCACTTTCGCATCAATTTTCTATGTTGAATTTTCAATAAATCAATCACAAGAAAAAATTGAACATCCATAAAATCCCGAGAAAAATTTATTTTCCAATAAACCAGGAAAACATTTCACTACTGATTAAATATTAGATATAACTAGTAGTAATTAATAATTGATATTTCATTTTGTTTTATAAATTCCAGATATTGAGTTTATTACTAGCATCAGGGGTGTGTAATGCAGTGTTAATTGGAGATAATAGCGCACACGGGAACTATCCAGAGTATGCTCATTATGAAGGGTTAAGTAACGAGTATGAAGGACATCACATTCTCCCTACTGTATCTGTACCAATTCATTCAGTATCAGCTGCACCCTTTCATGCTGAGCCTCATCACGACATTCATCCTCACCATCATCCAATCGAGCACCACGATCATCATCACGACCATGATTACTACGTAAATATGAAATCTTTTATTTGATTGCAATTATCTTATTATCTTGAGCTATTTTGCTATTCTGTTTAAATAATATAATTTTATATTCATAGAGAAGCATCTTTTTTTCCAAATAATTATCATTAAATATTGATTTAAATAAAATAAAATGATGAATAGAGTGATTAAGTTTGTCAGTAAAAAAGTAATTGATTAATATTGTGCAGTATTATTGGTTTAATAATAAAATGTATTTTTCCCTTGTTCAAGTCTCATCCAAAATACACATTCAATTATGGAGTTCACGATCCTCACACTGGTGACGTAAAAACCCAGCATGAAGTTCGTGATGGTGATGTTGTTCACGGTTCATACAGTGTTAATGAGCCTGATGGTAGTGTTAGGATAGTTGAATACACAGCGGATGATCACAATGGCTTTAATGCTGTAGTGAAAAAGGTTGAACCTTCTTTACATCCTGCACCCATTCACGTTGCCAAATACGTCACAGCTGCACCCGATTATTATGGATATGAATTTGATAAACACCATATTTAGATAATTATTGTTTTATAAAAAAATTATATTTATAATTTATGCATACTCATGTATATTTTTTTAATTGTATTTTGTTTCTTAATGTGTTCATCAACTATTGTATAAGAAAATTTATAAATAAAATGAATGATTGATATTGTAAAAAGAATCGACAATAAAAAACAAAAAAAACAGAAATGAAATTCATAGTTAAATAATTTTTTTATTGTAATTTCAGTAATTAAAATAAATGATAATAAAATGAAATAATTATATTTCAATATATTTTTAGCTGTTAAATATTATTATAATTATAAGTGATCTATTGAAGATTAAATCGAAATACAACTGTAAAATATCTCATGAATAAAATTACCTCATAATTATATAAAGAAAATTTAAAAATTTTAAATTTCTGTAATTGTATTTTATCGGTTAATTAATTAAAAGTAAATTTGACCCATAATAAAAGAGATAAAAATGAAAAACTGTTACTTCACATTTTTTTTATTAAAAAAATTTCTCATTTCTTGTTGTTCAAAAAGACAAATGTCTATGTTTATTATAGATGCTTTTACATAACATTCGTTACGAAAGTCACTCAAAAAGTAACATACATATAATAAACATTGTCACGTACATGATCGTGAGACAGAGGAGTCATAAAAAACAACGTAGATGTATGAATAAATTAATGGTTGATCTAATTGATAGTGATTGATATAAGCGATTATTTAGTTTAATTAACAGCTAATTACAAACTAAGCTTCTCTCCTTAACTTTTACTAGAGAAAAAGGAAGCACTTGCCGGGAAATAAGGTTTAAATAAAGGCAGCAAGTGAGTAATTCATGAAAAGTCATTCAAAGTTAGAAAAAAAAGCTCGAGAAACCGAATGAGAATAAATGAAACTGAGTGCTAAGGAAGAAAAAGTCATTCCATATTCATAACATTATTGTTTAGCACTTAGACTTTGTTAAATGTAGTATAATACTAAGTAGTTTTCACTAACTAGAATCTTCCTCGATGACATGGAACTTATTTTTATTCGTTTATGATCATTTAAGATTATATTGTGTTGTGGTAATGAACCTGCAATAATTTCATCTATCATGAGAGAATTAAAACAGAAGAAATTAAATAACATGAATCTAATTGCATATTTTTTAAGTTTACAAACAATCACTTGTAAACATGAGCATTATCTTAATTAAACATTTCATTTTATATATTCCGTTATTATAAAAAAAATCTGATGAATATTTCATGAATCATGATTTTCATTTACAAAAATATATTTCCAAAATAAATACAATAAATAGATTCCAGTCGTTGAAAAAAAACAAAATTGATATTCGTAGTGTATACATAAAAGTATCATATTCAGTTAAAAATAATTATTTACGGTAAAAGTATTTTGTTATCAACAGTACATTTATTTTGCTGAGAAAAATAGTTAAAACTGTAATAATATTGTTGTTTTTAAAAAGTTGAAAAGAAAATTGGTCATAAATTCTATAAATTGAAAAGAATTTTTAAAAAATGGATTACAGAAAAAAATTTCAACCTAAAAAATGTAAAAAAATTATAGAAATTGCATTGTATTTTTGAACAAATATAAATTTAGATGCAAAAAAATGTTTCTCCCATTTAATTGTTGATAATGAATTAAGCAATTATTCATGCATGAGCGAATAAAATATAAACTTGGCCCAAACAATTACTTTCATTTACATGCATTTACTTTTTCAACTGTTTCATTGATAAGTGAAGGTAATTAAATACTCCAAAAAGGTCTATTGTATTTTGGAAAAACATTAAATCCAGGTCACGTCCTTGCAATTTTGAAATACTTAATGTTCTAGACACTGATAGTCACTCTACTGTGACCAATTTTTCTGACTATAAATTTTGCCTGAATTCAGATGTCAATTATTAGTCATTATCTAGACTCTTAATAGCTAACAGTAGTCAACATGTTGAAGGTACAGATAAATAAATTCAAAATTTTTAAACCATTACTTTACTTTAATAATAAAATATTTATGTAATAAAGTTTTTAAAAGTATTGTAAATTGCTGTATTAATGAAATTTTAATTTATTCTAGTTTGTAACTATCTTTACAATTTTACTTGCTGGTAGTCAAGCTGTACCAGTTGAAGATTATGATAATATCTACGATGAAAGTATTTATGAGAACCATGAACCTGCAGTTTATCATCCAATTAATTACCCCGGTTTGTACTCAGGATATGGATACGGTTACCCACACTATGATTACTACGTAAGTTTTATTTATTTATTTTTTTTTTTTTTCATTTAATAACTTCAACAAGATTATCAAGTTCTCTAGCTTATTCTTGAACAATATTATGAGAATTATAAGCTCAAGAACTTCTTAAAAACGAATTTTCGTTTCAATTAATTTAGTTAGTGATGTGATGAATAATAATCTATGAATTACTAACAAAGGATTTAATTATTTTCTCCTTTAAGAAATACCCTCAATACGCGTTTAATTATGGAGTGAATGATCCCCACACCGGAGATGTAAAATCTCAACAGGAAGTACGTGATGGAGACGTAGTCAAAGGATCTTATACTATAAACGAACCTGATGGAACTATTCGAGTAGTTGAATACACTGCCGACGACCATAGTGGATTCAATGCAGTTGTCAAGAAGATTGGACATGCAATTCATCCGGTTCCTACTTCCAAATATGAAACTATACCCATTGCACATGTTGGTCATCATAACTATGACTATCATTACTAATTATTAGTTCTATCAAATATTCAATTTAATTTATAAATATATAGATATACTCTAAATGTTAAAAATTATTCAATGCAAAATTTTAATATTTTATAAAATTAATAAATGTAATAAGAATATATTTTGTTTTCGTATTTACCAAAAAATGTACATAAAGTAGATATTGTTGTTGAATATATACTCACCAATCACAAGTGTAACTGATGAATAATAAAATTTAAAACCAATTTCTTTATGAATTTTTTGAAAAATCATTAAATCAAATAAATTAATTAATTAATCAATTCATTTGAAATTATTCTTATTTGAATGGATTGAAAAAAATGAATCAATGATATTATCTAATAACTTCATTGAGAAATAATTATGAATATAAAAGTCATCAAACTAATTGATGATATAACTTTTACGACTGTTTACAGTTAGATAAAAACACGTGATAGCTTGGAATCTGATAAAACAATGTCTACAACAAGATCTAAATCTTAATCAAATTATCAATAAGCTATTGATTCTAAGTATCTAATTAATCTATCATTCAATAAATTTGTTTGTCAATAATACTATTCTCCGTCAATTTTTCCCGAGATCTTAATCAATGAAGCAGCGCGAGATTAAAATCTTGCTTCACTGGAGAAACCGTTTTTTTCTTAAATAACTTCTGTGTAACAGATGAACTTAAAAAAGCCTAATGATTATAACTGAACCATTAATATAAAAAAAATTGTGTCACTATTAGTCAGTAATAAGTTAGAATAAATATGACCTAATTTGAATGGATAAATGAATCATGTGTAAAAAGATGTTATAACTGTTCTAATTTACTGGATTCTTGATTACTACCTATTTAAGTGAGTCACACTAATCGACATTCTATTGATCATCACCTTGGAACCACCCATCGGGCGTAACGAGATCCTTTGCGCTAGTTCACGTCAAACCCATTAGAATTTCTTGTCATCATAGAACTTTGTATTTCTTTCTGAATTTTTTTTTGTCTTCACCTTACTTTTTTTGCTTGTTGGTGCTTAATTCTAGCATTCTCTCACCTATCTACCTTATAATTGGCCTTAATGTTGGAAGACTTTCGCCTACATTCGGTAACTAACTCCAAGTATTCGACGGTTGTGAAAAAAATAAAATGAGATTACAAATAAACGAGACCTTGAATTACACAATTGAATGAGTACTACTTACGATTAGATGGGGAGTCAAACAACGTGTACTGTAACACTGTTATTCTGATTCTTGTTTCGACTATAAAAGACTCACGCACCAACTGCAAAAGTATCAGTTGTTCATTTTTACACTTCTCAGACACATCTCAAGTTTTAAATACTTTTTTAAAATGTTTATGGTAAATTATAATTATTTAATTATTGTTTTATATAAATTAAAATTAACAACGCATATTTTAAATTGTCTACGAAAATGTGGTAGCTATTTTCAGATTAATTTTAAAAAAAGAAAAAAATTTTCTTGCAGATTTTAGTAGTTGTAGCTTTAGCAGTTGCTACAGAAGCCACTTATATTGATCATGGTGAACATTTGAACTCTCATCTTGGATACGGATCTCTCTATGACCATGGTGGTATCTCTCACGGAGCATTTGTTGCTCCAGCTATCCCCAAAGTCGCATATGGTCTCTATCCCCACAGTTATGAGAGTTACGGAACTTATGGATATGGTCTAGATCATCATGATTCTTATGTAAGTTGTTTAAATGTATTACTAAAAAGTTTTCTTTGACTTCACAATATCTCCATAACAATAAAAAAATTTATTCCATCTTTCAAACTTGCCAAGAAAAAAAAACTTGAAGAATCTATCACCCAAGGGTCTTGACAAAACGATTCATCAACTTCAATTTGTCTTTCTTTTTAGGCACCAGCTAAATACTCATACAATTATGGAGTCAACGACCCCCATACTGGAGATGTTAAAAGCCATCAAGAAGTACGAGAAGGTGATGTAGTTAAAGGATCTTACAGCCTTAATGAACCTGACGGCACAATCAGAGTCGTTGAATACACAGCCGACCCAAAAAATGGCTTCAATGCAGTCGTCAAAAAAATTGGCCACGCTATTCACCCTGAACCTGTTCCTGTAGTTAAATATGTTGCGCCACATGTCTACCCGACACATCATGGACATGAATATATTAAATACTAGTTCTAATACCTGACATATTGCGTATAATACTCTACTTATGTCAATGACCGAATAAAATAATTGGATAATTATAATTAATGATTCTTGTTTTTCGATTTAATATTTTTTAATAAGCTCACAAAACTGGTGATTATATTAAAAATTATGAATAGCCTTTGAATTAACAAAAAAAAGTATTCACTTACCGTTGATTCGTTAAATAACTTGTGGGCGATAATTCTAGTACTTTCAAACATATCTTTCCCTGGACCTGACGCAAAGCACATCTCGTTTTTCCCAGGACATGTGTATTGAGCTGAACATTCGTTGCCGGAAAATTCGCATTTAGGTCCACGAGTGTTGGGAGAAACATCACCAAGGTTACTAGAGGCAAACGCAGCTACAAATTCACCCTAATGAAAAGATACAATAAAGAATATTATATTTAGAACACTAGGCAGATGTCTCTTAAAATTGAAGCAAGTTAATTCTTTTCACTGAATGTGAACGTTAATAATAATCATCAATAAAAGGATTTATTAAAAATATCAAGATTTGATCACATCAAAATGATCGTTAAAATTCTACTATTACATATAAGAATTATTTGCTTCAATTCATTATTACATTCTATTTTATAAAGAGCTTATTTTTTTCTCTTATTTACCTGACCTACTAATGCATCTTTATTCATCATTTTTTCGAATAATACTGCAGCGTACCCAACATTATCACTAGACACGAGTTTATTTGTATTGTTCATACTTGTAGGATGTACAGCAAACCAATTAATAATACCTAAAGGTCGACCGTCTGCAGCAATAAATTGTAATTGGGTCATATTTTTGTCAACATCATATTTATATCTAAAATTTGTAAAAATATAATTGTGAAATATAGTATATATATATATATATTAAAATTGACTAGATTTTAATGTTGATTTGTTTGATGTAATTACTTGTTTCTTTCAGATTGAGGATTATTTAAATATGCCATTGGACTTCGATTTATGTTAGCATCTAAAACTTCCCCATGATCGATAAAAAGTTTTCCAGGCACAATTGAATCGTGAGCTCGTTCTATACTCTAAATAAAAAATAAAAAAGAAATATTTTGCATCATTGAATTGAATAGAAATTATTAAAATAAAAGAAATATAGAAGAGTCACTCAATATTATTGAGTCAATTGTATTTTTTTTAAACTTTTTAATAGAAATTTCGAACTTTACCAGTAATAACGTTATTATTATAAATTATATTACCGTCGTGATTCCATTGATTAGAGCTGTAAAACTTTGTTTGATGAACCCAAAAGTTGTGAGATCAAAGAGCATATATAAATTATATCCTCCAGGGCTCGAGTGAGTATGTGTTGCGCTTATCATGACATTTTCTTCAGTATATAAATTTCCAAATTTATCTCGAAGCCTACGAATTACCTACAAAAACATTTAAAGAGATATACATCAAATACGAATTTTATATTAATGTTAATTAATTCAATATTTTTAATTAACTTACAGCAGCACGAACATCATGACCGATCATTGCACTTTCTACACTGACAAAAACGAATCTTTCATTGCCATCATCAATAATGAAACTTCTTGCATAAGTACGTAGATGAAGACCCTCTCCTTTTTGATCAATTTTTGCATATCCCATCTAAAAAAAAGAAAAATATTTGTATTAAGCGAAAACATTATTTAACAATAACTCTATTATTAGACAATATTGTTTTTATAAATTCTATGACTCGAACGTAATTATTGTATACTTACAAAGACAATTTCTGCAACCGGCCCAGTAACATCCGCTCGTCCTACTCCAATATTGTAAGATGCCAAAGTCATTTGAGAGGTAATTGAAATAAAAAATAAAAGAAAAAAGAGGGCACGAAGCCCAATGGTATAACAATATGAATCCATTCACTCCTCAGTACGTATTCTGTAATAAATGATAATATATTGTTCAGTATTGAGTAAATTAGCTTTAAAATCAATTAACTCTAGAAACGGTAATTATAATACAAAAAGTATATCTTTTTGTATTCAGTTGCTACGCATAACTGACTTATTAATCTGTTTATATTTATCTGTATTATTTGAAACGATTGTATTAATCTACTTCATCTGAGATGTAGCCAGGAGTTAATTAAGATAACAGTAAGAATAATTAAAATTAATATAGAGATATTAAATGATAATAAAATTATTCATTATTATGCAACTGAAAGCTCTCTTATTAAATAATCTTTTGAATGATGTTGAAATTAAAAGAGAAAAAAGAATTTGCAAAAATTATCACTTTTTAATGTCGTAATGTAATCTTTAAGATTTCTACTTTCACTTTTAATTTAATAAATAACAACACTTTTTATTAAAATAATTAATACATAAACAAATTGTAAACCGTTAAATGTCGCTTTTTAATACAATTATAACAAAGTGACAATTTAAATAGTTTTAACAACTTCTATAACTATGAACATAACAGAAAATATCTCTGAGTGACTATTATTAATGAATTTTAAGTGAAATCACGAAATAAATTTTAGTTAGAAAGCATTGTTTTCCGCTTCAGTAGTTTCAAACGTGTTTCATTCATAGCTCTATATACTTGCACTAATATTTTCACCTGTTGATATCAGCAGATTCTATCGTCACACCTGTTACTTGAACCAGAATCTAAAAGATATAAAATATCTTCTACTAATAAAAAAATAAAAGAACGGATGAAAAATCTTATCTCAAAAATGGACGCATAGCATAATATAGCTGCTGACTAATATCATTTAGAGTCATATTTATCACAACGAGAGAATAAAGACTCAAGAACAAAGGCACGAATAATAATTGAATTACTTATCACTAGTGTCTTTTATTCAATCGACAGATTATATAGCTTCAAAAAAAAAAACTTGAATACTAAAATAATAACTTAATTATCTGTATTTCACTTGAACTGATAATGAACATTATTTTCAAGAGAAAACCAAAAATGATGTAGATTGAACAGATGAAAAAGATAAACTGGATAGTTCTCGTAAAGGTTCTTCTCCCTCTCTTCACACTGAATGCTTACTTTTCTTCTTCTCTTTTTTCTCTTTCTGCATCTGCAAGCGTTTCAATTCCTCAATGATGCTGATGATACACGTGGTCAACTCTCTCTCTACTCAAGTTAACTATACATAAAGTTTGAGCTAAACTAAAGATAAGGAACTAAGTTGCCAGTGGACACGTACGCCCTTCACTTGCTAGTCATGTTCCATTCGCCAATATATTCAGGGTCACTCACATCTTTTCGCTAAACCGGAAGACCATGGAAGAGCGTATCCTGACTTCAGATCTATTCATTGATGTTGATTATCATGAATTGTAATTCAACTACACAATTAATTGTTGGTGGTATTAAAATTTGCAATGTTATATCTTCTTTGTTGATATCATATGTGATTTTAAATGTAATAAAATAGTGACTTATGTTTTCCTTGACTTAAATGCATGCTCTCATTGCTGTGATAGGCAATTTCGTAATTCACATTCCATGTAGTAGTTGCGAATTTCGAAAACCTAGAGGGAATCCACTTAATCCAATTTTTTTTTCTTTTTCGTATCCGTAATTTGATTCATTAATGTTATAGACAGAAAATTCATTTTGTAGTTTCACATTTTGCTTCATCCTCTTCCTTTTCTGAACTTAAATCTTCAGTAATAGCTGAATCACTGCAATTATTGAACATTTTTTTATATTCTCTTTTTTTTTTATTGAACTTTATAATTTTTAAATAATGAATAATCGATTTTTAAGTATCTTGTTTGAAGAAAAATTGAAAAAACTATTAGAAGTTCTTGAAGAGTTGTTCATAAGCCACTGATGTCACTTTCAATTGCTGCGAACTAGCGGTTCTTTAATGTCTGTTGGAGAAAGTAAGAGAGGAAGAGAGACCTTGCATAACATTATAACCATCATTTTGCTAAGTTACTAAAGTAAAACAACTATAAAGTAGATCGCACATTCAGTGATTTCGAAATTCATGGGAATTCATTCACAGAATTGGTTTCAATTCATAATTAAAAGCATTTTTGACAAGAATGCGTAAAACAGGTTATTGAAAAAAAATATGCTTGATTGGCATAAATAAAATGTTTGACAATGCGTTCAATGAGTCGTTCACCTGAAATTATTTTGTCGACAAGTTCTAAAACTTCTCATTTTCAATCATATTAATAACTGCTGACGATCCTAAATTAATAATACTTGAGCAATTTAAAGTTGGAAATTACTTGCATACAAAATTCATTACTTTGTATTTAGCAGTAGAAGCATTAACAAGTGCTGTTAATAATTTTCCATTGTATCCATTTTTATTAAATATTTACTTAACTAGTTATTTTAATTGATCTCAAAATCATTTTCAATTTAACTGTCGCCTATTGTTTATTGTAGTTACTACGATTTTTGACAAAACGAATACATAATACAAATAAAATGAAGAATGCTAAGAATTCTGAAACTCCGGTGGACAATAATGACAGTGAATCCGTTTACATTCCGATGAAAAAGAAATTTAATAAAATTTTTTCTATTTTAGAACGAAAAAAACTTTTTTATGAGATTTGTGCTATTTTTGGTGTTATTGCAATCATTTTCTTACTCTGGTGTTTGGGTTGTGGTGATTATATATTTTACACTGAATGTATGTATTTTAATTTTTTTTTTTACTAACTATTTATAAATTTTAAACATTTTCTTTCAATATTTTACGACCACATTGTTTGTACAATATTTTTTAAAAAACGAATAAATGTGAATTTTTTCAAAGTTTATTTAATTTTAAAAAGTAATAAAACTCTTCTATTTTTCTTAAACATTCTGTAGTAAAAGAGATAAACTTGGATTATATTTAATAACATTAAAAAAAAAAATTGAATTACAATACTTCACTGAAAAAAGTAATTCAGTAATTACTCAAGATCATGTTTTTTTCAGATTCTAATATAAAAAAAACACCAGCTGAAGCAAAGTTTCTAGACACTTCCAAAGAACTACCAACACTAATGAGCTACGAAACTAACATGGATACAAAATGGGAAAGATTTAAACAAGAATATTATGACGGTTTGTTAGATGATTCAAAGTATCGTTTAAAACGTGATGAATCGAGAGTTCTTGAGACGATTAATGAGGTCGACCCAACAATAGCAAATCACGAACGAATAACAAAACAAAGAATAGAAGTTGATACAGAAATAAATAATTGTAAAGCACGTTGGAAATATTGTACAAATATTATAAATTCGTTAAATTCACAAGCCAAAACTGCCAGTGATGCAATTGAAAGTTTAAAACAAACGATCGAAACAATGAAACCTAACTCAGAAAATCCGTCGATTGAAGAATTATATGAATGTTTGGTATGCGAGAGCGCAAGAAAAAGTGACATTAAGAAGATGGATGATAGAGGGTCCGGTGGTTCTCGCCCTTACAAAAATTCTAAAGGATCAAGAAATCAAAATGTAAATCATGTAGTCAATGTATTTACAAATGATAAACCTATTGAAGGTATTTCTAAAGTAGAATTACCTACGTCTAATGGAAATATTCAGAGGGCAGTATTGATATCCAAGTCTAATACAAGTAAGATTCAAGATGGTGCAAAAATAACTCAAGTTATCAAAAATAGAACTGTTATAGAAAGATCAGAAGATTCAGATGAGCCAGTTAAGTTTTATATTCCTTTTATACAACATCAAGGGAACAATAAAAAAAATAATCATAATCCAAATGATTATTCAAATAGAATGACCGTTAGAGATACTACTTCTTATAATGATCAAAAACGTAATGAATTGATGAGAAATAATTTTAATGCAAACAATCCTCCATTCTATCAACAAAAAATCAAGTCAAACTCTAAAATATTCAATGAAGCACAAATGTCACAGCCAGAACCAAGTAATCCATCAAATCCAGCGATAATACCAACAGCGGAAAACACACAATCTAGCCAGCAACTTCGATTGACTCCTGTGGTACCATTGATACCTTATCCTCTTTGTTATTACGGTGCAGTGGCTCCAGCTCAAGTTCCTATGAAACCTGAACAATTTCTATTTCCTACTGAGACTGGAAACTATTATTTACCACCTGCTACAGGATTTACTAATCCCATAGCTCCAAGTCCCTTTGGAAATACAGATTTAAATCAACGACCATTAACTGGTCCTTTTCAACCATCTGCATATTCATCAGGTTATCCTGTTGTACCTCCTCAAGTTCCTAACAATTATTTTGGTGAGCAGAGAGTAGGACCAACAGGTCCTGGCAATCTATTTCCTGGATATGGATATCCTAGATCTCATTCACCTCCTCTGTATCCTTGTCCTTATGTAACTATGCCAACTTTTCAATTTCCTTTAGTCCCTGGTGTATCCGATCTACAGCGTATGGAAGACTCACCTATGGGTTTTCGAAATAGTCTCGGACAACCGCTGGAACAGCCTTCCTTTAGAGGAAGTACTTGGAGAGAAAGTAGTAACAGCTCAGCACAAAGTAATATATATATATATTTTTTTTAAATAAAAAAACTTGATAATTTAAACTAAAATTAAAATGAATATTTTTTGTATGTAGATTCGCAATTAGAGTGTAAACCGAACTATTTTAAATGCCTTGATAACAGCCTTTGTATTCCAATATTTCAACGTTGTGACGGTAATGTTGATTGTCCTGACGTCAGTGATGAAAATTCCTGCTCATGCAAAGATCGGATTACTAGAGATAAACTTTGTGACGGATATTTTGATTGTCCTAAAGGTGAAGATGAACTTGGTTGTTTCGGTGAGTATTTTGATTTCATATCAATCGGAAATTATTTTTAATTAAGCAAGTAAAGAAGAAACCTAGATTTATAGGTGGCGTTAGCAAACAGTATATACTTTAAAGTATGATGTTCCCATTTTTATCGACATTTTTTAGGCGTGAATTTTTTAAATTGTAAAATCAATACTTTCTTAAAACAAGAATTATTTTAATCAATTTTATAAATTTACCTTTTTCAGGATGTGGTAACGACTCTTTTAGTTGTCAAGACTGGACAAAAAAGAATCCCCATGGCAGTTGCGTTCAATTATCTGAAAGATGTGACGGTGTACAGCATTGTCCAAATTCAAAAGATGAAACTGATTGTAGTATACTTACTCAATCTTTTATTGAAAACCAAGACGTAAGAATCTTTTCTTTCATTATTATTTTATCTTTCATATTCTAACTGATAAGAAATCATTATCTAACTGATTTAGCTATTTACTATTGGATATTCTTCTGGTTATCTCTTCAAAAATTGGCGTGGAAAATGGTATCCAGTATGTTCTCCAACAATGGCATGGGCTATTGAATCTTGTGCATCAGAAGTAGGAACTTCTAGTAAGCGAACACCAATAGTAACTGTCGAGTCTATCGTTCGAGGTCATACTCAAGATTCCTACTTGACTATGAAACCATCAGGGCAAATAGAAATCGTTCCAGAATGTTCTGATAAAGTTGTATTTGTCAAATGTCCTCCAATTCCATGTGGAACTCGAGTTCTTGTTAAAGAAGGATCTTTCAGACCATACGGAGTATATGAAGATACTTTAGTGGCTTCTCAGCAAACTGAAAATGTTACACTTAATACAACGTTAAGTAACTCTAGCAATATCACAGATGTGATTCACCATAAAAATGTTGATGGGCGAAGTATGGATTCACGTATTGTAGGAGGTCGTGCAAGTCAACCACAAGCTTGGCCTTTCTTGGTAGCAATTTATAGAGATGGATATTTCAAATGCGGTGGAGTTATTGTTAATGAACAATGGATTTCAACCGCAGCACACTGTGTAGAAGGGTAATAAAATTAGTGTTGTTATTCAAGAATCTTTTAAATTTGATAAATTAAAAAAATCTTAATACATTGTATACAAAGAAGTACAAAGACCTTCTGAATTGATTATTTACCAAAGAAATTATTTCAGGCATCAAAACCATTATTACCAGGTTTTCGCAGGTTTACTTCGACGATTCTCATTTTCACCGATGGCTCAAATTCGTCAAGCAAAGTCTATCATACCTCATCATGAATACAAAGAATATAATATGCTCAATGACTTAGCATTAATCCAATTAGATGAAGGTCTAAGATTTAACCGTTGGATCCGCGCGGCTTGTCTTCCACAACCTCAATGGGGAAATCAACCAACTGCTGGAGACAAATGTACCGCCATTGGTTGGGGAGCAACTCATGAGCATGGACCTGATCGTTAGTTTTTTTTAAAATTAAAAAACATTAAATACAGCTATAAAAACCATTTATAGACCATAAATATAACTTTTTTATCAACTCACTCTTTAATGATTATAGCTGATCATCTGAGAGATGTCGAAGTACCTGTGTTAGCGCAATGTAAACGTCCTACTGATCATTATGAAGGTGTAGTGTGTGCTGGATTGCCAGATGGTGGCAAAGATGCTTGCCAAGGAGATAGTGGTGGTCCCCTCATGTGCAAAGTTCAGAAAACTGACACTCAGTGGTATGTAGCAGGAATTGTAAGTCATGGAATAGGCTGTGCACTTCCCAATGAACCAGGAGCTTACACTCGAGTTAGCCATTATTTTCATTGGATTAATGAAACTATCCGTAAGCATTTTTGCTAATTAAAGATAATAGTAAACCTGAAAAAAATGTTCAAAATAATTTCGAATGATCAATAAGAAATACCTTTCATTATAAATTAATTTCTCCTTGAAAAATCTTTAACATAGTTTTTTTCTAACTAAAGATCGAGATCATCCTCCTTTGGGATCAGAAACTTTATCAGATTGCCCAGGCTTTAAATGTTCGGGGCATCAAGGAAAATGTCTTCCTCTCTCTCGACGATGTGACAAGAATGTAGACTGTTTAGATGCTGAAGATGAACTTAATTGTGAAAATGTACAACAACCAACTCCAATATTCTTCAGAGGATCATCTAATGAACCAGCTTATGAACATCCAGAAATTAATGATAACGTTCAAAATCAAATGAATGACCCACAATCTGCTCATGGATCTGAGAATGACGATGTCATGAAGATTGATGTAGTAGAATCAATGACGTCAAGATTCATTGAAGCAACCACTGAAATGACTGAACTAACTGAAGCGGTTACTGAACACTCGGAAATATCAGTAACATCTCAAGTCATTGATACGACTCAATCATACCCTGACAGTCTCGATGAGCCATTACAATTCATTTGCTCTCGGTATGAAACTTGAAAATAATCCTAGAAAAAATTATTCAAGAGAAATATGAATAGAATAATAAAGAAAAAGTGTTACATCTCTTTCTTTTTCTTAGATTAACACAAGCTATTCCGATAACTGGAAGGTGTAATAAAGTCATAGAGTGTGAAGATGGAACAGATGAAGCGGAATGTAGTTGCAAAGATTTTCTAGTTAAATTACATCCTTCATCAATTTGTGACGGAAGAATTGACTGTGCTGATGAGAGTGATGAAACCAATTGCAGTAAATATTTCTTCTAGATTTCATGTTTACCTCAATTTTTTTTTGTTTGATTCATTTGATTTATTCAGTTGATTATTATTTTATTGATACATTCACATTCTGTTCATTCATTATATAGACTTCTGTGAAGAGAATCAATTCACTTGTACCCGAAGCGGAACTTGCATTCCTCAGAGTAAAAGATGTGATAAAATTAATGATTGTCCATTGAACGAAGATGAATTAGACTGCTGTAAGTATTGCAGTATAACATTAAATGATTATAATTATTAATTAATATATAAATTCATCTAACAGATGCTTTAACTGATAGTACTTATATCGGAACTGACTTTAATGGATATTCTACTTTGAAATATAAAGGAATAGTTACAAATTTAACAAATCAAGAATGGAGACCAGTTTGTTATGATATTCATAATACTGAGCTCAAAAATAAAAATTATTTAGACAGCTTTTGTCAACATTTGGGATTCAGGTAAAAACACTAAACCATAAAGAAACTCAAGTCATTATTGTATGTAATAATTATTTTTGGAATATTTTAGAGAGCATAAAGCATTTAATTTACGTCAAATAAAACATTCACCTCTAAAAGTCGAGTCTAAACTTCGTTATGCTGATGATTTTGTTGACGAATTAGCATTACAAATCACTAATTCAGAAACAAATAAAGAAGAATTATGTTACGGATTAAATATCCAATGTGAACTGGTTTTCAATCATAGTGTTGAAACTTTTGCTATTAAAGATGCAATTTCTCAAAATCAAACTTATTTATGGCCTTGGGAAGCAGCAATCTTCGTAGATGGTCATTATCATTGTCCAGCAATTCTTTTGAACTACGATTGGGCACTATCCAGTTCAAGATGTACAAGAAATATTGATTTAAGGAAAAATTATACGATTGTTTTGGTTGGCTTATCTTTAACTTATAAATATGTAGACGGACCTGATCAACATATAACTCAAGTACAGAATATTCAGAACTTGGCCCAATTGGAACTTTCAATGTTACGGATTGGATTGAAACAAATTTCTAGATATGTTCAACCAATATTTTTCGACAGAAAGTAAGTTTTCTTTTGAATTGAATAATTCATTGATAAAAACTTCTTTCAATTTGTTTTTTTAGATTTTACCCGGCGACATCTGATGATGAATGTGTAGCAATTGGTACCGATACAAAATTAAACACTAAAATGACATTTCTTCAGACAGTTCTTAACGACTGTCCCCCTTGTCATCGATGTTTTAAAAACAAAATCATAGAAGAATGTCCGGTAAATAAAATTTAAAAAAATTGAGTTATAAAGAAATTGTTTTCAATGAAATCATTTAAAGAATGAATATTACGGAACGTTACTCGAATATTTCAGAAAAATGAAACTACCGAGGATTGGAGCGGTACTGTTACATGTCGAGGGCCTAATGGATGGTATCCTGCTGCGATTTTCCATGAAAAAGATATTTTCTGTGAATACCATACTGTTCAATCTTTAACGAGTATTGATTATATGTATGCCCACCTGATGGAATCTACAGGTAGGTTAATTGAAAAATAACAACTTAATATGTACCACCAGCTAATTTGATATACCTGAATGATAAATTATTTTAAAAATTTGTTTTATAAAACAGAAGGATCTTCATACATACCAGTTGATCCTCCATTCTGTGATGGGAAACGATGCTCACTAGGCAATTGTGTAACTTGGGATAGAGTTTGTGATGGAATTCAAGACTGCCGAGATGGTAGTGATGAAAGTATTACGATCTGTAATGAAAAACAAGGTACTTGTGAATACTTTGATAACGTTTCATGCAGAATACTTTTTCATTTTTTTTTTTAACAATATTTTATCGACCTTAATAAAATAAAAAATTAAATAATAAATATCTTTAAGAATTAATTAACTATAATTAATTGCAGGATGTGGAGTGTCAGAAATGCAATGCAAAAATGGCATGTGTATACCAAAAGAAAAATATTGTAATAAACATGCTGATTGTCCTGACGGATCTGATGAACCAGCTGAATGTAATTGTGCTGCATACTTAGAATTAGCTCATCCTAAACGTCTTTGTGATAACATTCGTGACTGTTATGATAAATCTGATGAAAATCCTGATATGTGTCTCTGCCAAGACATCAGCTTCAAGTGTTCAAACAGGTTTAAATTCTAATAAAACTTTAAAGAATATTATTTTTCTTTTATAGCATTTTAATTATATTATTCATTTATAATCTATAAATTTTTTTTTAAGTACCAACTTATATGGCGATATTTTCTGCATATCATACGAATTTGTTTGCGACGGTGAAAAAGATTGTCCTAACGGCGAGGACGAGATAGATTGTAGAACTGTAAGAGGAACTCTAAAAGATCCGTAAGCATATCAACTATGCATACTTAATTACATAAATTTATATTGAATATTTTAATGATAATCACTTCAATCTATTTTACAGTCAAGGCACAGGTGAAGTTCTTCGTCGTTCTTACGGTGTGTGGCATTCAGAATGTTTCTCGGCACCCATTGAAACTGATTCTGAAGCCAATGATCTCTGTAAATCTATGGGCTATTCAAACGGTACTATATTAAATTCTCTGAAATCTAATGAATATGGTCCGGGCACCGAACTTCATAGAGAGAATTTTTATATAGTTGTATTTAATGAGCACATGTATATGGGTCTCAGAGACAATAAACCTCTTGTAAACATTGTTCCTCGTTCGGAAAATTGCCACAGGGCTTTTGTTCAATGTTTATGAAAATTATAAAGCATATAAACATAATCCAAATCATTAATTAAGTAATTAATTAAAAATTATCAATGACGATTGTTAGGTGTTTTTATAGCAGTAAATCAATGATTTTATATGTAGGTTTTTTTTTTACTAATTTCGTTAAATCTAATCTATTTTGATAGACATGAATTTATCTTTTTTATACTGATAATTATAAAATACCTATTAAATATAAAAAATTGAAAAAAAAATTCAAAAGTGTACTCTATTTCTTTTTTAATCAAAATTTAATTTGTTTTCTCTCACCTTATAGTTTAGAATTGAAAAGTGTTAATTCAAATAGAGTTAGTTAATAAGTGAATGACCTGGAATTCAGTGAATTTACACATTTATTCAAGTCTCCTCATCGTAAATACATAACTGCATCAGCATGAATTAGTCACCTGAGAATGTAAACGGTATGGAGCACAAGTTACATGGCAGATCTAAGGGAGAGGCTAAAGGAAAGATTTAGCCAGCGGCACACACCACAACAGCAGTTTACCTTCAACGGTAGCGGCCTCATTCGCCTGCATTCCTTCGTCTTCTCTCTTTTACTCTCCTTCTCCACACCTCTTTTCGTTCTGATCTAGTATTAATTATTATATTTTTTCCAACAATTTATTCCAATAATGATCAATCCCTGAAACAAATAAATTATTATTTCATATTTGATCCATAAAGAAAAAAAATCTCCCATCTTAAACAGATCTTATCTTAATGAAGAAAGATTGTAATTTTTTTAATTCTATAACTTGAAAATAATTACAGTTATATAATATTTTATTTCCTTCGTTAATGTTACCTTCAATTAAAAAAAGACGATTTTAAGAAATGTAGTAAAATATTATAACAATGAATTTTTTGTAGATTTTTTATAATAAATTAGCCAATAATTTTCATTCCTTACTATTATATAATGATGGAAATACTATTAAAGCCGTCAAGTATAATTTTGTGTCCAAGAAGTACCGTTGATTTCAGTACGTGCTTCAGTGGCTATCGGTTTTAAAAAAAAGTGGACAAGATATTTTACATGCAACAACGTAAAGATAACTTGCAACTAGAATAAAAATCAGTTAGTTCTTATCTAATTTTCCTGTTACAAATTCTTCTTCTTTTTCAACAGCTCATAAAACATTGTTTTGCATTGAAAACTCAAAACTATTCTCTCCTAAACATCAATCTCCTTCATCAACAACAAAAGTATTTTCATTATTTAAAAAACTTCTATATAATACTCAATCATCTTATAAAAAGTTATATTATGATTTACCAATAAGATATCGATCAAAACGCATTGCTATTGAAATCTCTGTGGCAAGTACATAATAATAAATAACTGTAGTATAGACAGCTTTTTGTCGACAACATCAAATAGAGAAAACAAAAAAGGAACGGAAGAAATTTGAAAAAGTAAAGTGCCAAGTAACGAAGCTGATAGTTTTATTAGCCACGATGACTATACCGTTACGCTTGGTAGCTTCCTGCCGACTATCAGTATACGGCCTACACCGTCATCCCTGTTAGTCAGTTTCTGCATACTTATATCATTTCAAGTCGCCCATGTATGATGACCATCATGCTTGGTAATTCAATGAGGACGAAGAATTTGTCCGGTGCTCAAATTCGTACCATGCTCAAACAATTCCATTAAAGTCATTCAATGGTCTAAGATTGACGTATGACGTGATAGCCCGATGACCCAACGAGCATATCTGATTACTCAACCATACTCCGGAAGATGTATGAGTAGAATAAATCAATTAATAAATAATCCTATAGTTCAGATGTACAGTAAACGATTGATTCTAACAAATGATGTGTTCAGTTATCTAGTAGATTATTAGTATTGTTTTGTTTTGTTCAGTTTTAAATGGTCATCTTATGATAGTTAAAAACAAGATTAATATACATCGCGTGTTACACGAGAAAAAAGTCAGAAAACCACTACCGAGAGAATCGTTGAGTTGAACGCCTTAGAGTGCAACAGACCCGATAACTGCTAACGGAACGTACTTGCACACCTTCGTTGAAGATTTTTATTAAGCCTATTGCCAACAGAACATAAGATTAAGAAAATAATAAATACAGATAGCAAAACAGGAATAGCAAAAATACAGATTTTTACCATAACAAACATAGTATTAGCCATTAAATGGAAGGTTATAATATTCCGCTTCTAAATTACTAGGAGTTAACAAATATTCAACAGACCTAATACATTTATGTATATATTAAGGATACATTTCTATTACCACTAGTTGAATTCAAGTTTGATCATTTCGCAGAAGTCAAAAGAAAGTGAAAAAATAGATAATTATTAGATGAGTTTCTTTAAATTAGATAAGTACTGATTGATTTTTTCAAAATATTTAAAAATGAGATAACGTTGAATTTAATTGAATGTATTAATTCAATTTTTATGAAGTAGACTTCATAGAGGCTTTAATTCTTGTTAATAAAGTATTTTCATTTAATCCTCTGCGAGATAGTATCAGAATAATTTTTCATAATTATATAGAAATGAAATAAAGAGGATACATATTCATGAATGACTTTATGCTATTTTTAGAGTTAAAATGCGTATGCGAGTTTAATTGAAAAAAGTACCTGAATCATCCGTATTGATGGTAATAGAAGAATGATAGTTCTTATCCTCTCATTGATCTCTCCAAGATTTTCAACAAATCTCTAACTTGAATAGTTACTCATTGCAATAAAATTTTCCTTTTTCCTTTTTTGAGCATCTTCCTGCTGAGATTCTCAGAATAGCATCGTATTATCTATAATAATAAAAGTAAGTATTTTTATAACAGAAAAAATAGTGAACTTTATTTAAAAGCAAAAAACCTTCAAATGAAAATAAGAAATAACTGGTCACTGTTACCAGTATCTCTCAAGCATTTCTTGATCTCTAAAATGCATACCAACCCTCAAGTTCCGCCCGTTTCTCTTGGCCGGCGCCGGGGAACCGAGTCAAGCCGATTTCTGCCGAGAGTCTACCTTTTCTTCCACCTCTGTCTCACCTATTTCTTCTTCTTAAACGTTTTCCTTTCTTTCTCTCTCCCGCTGCCTCTCTCTTTCTCTTGTAATATACAGCATGTAAGACAGCCTTCGCCATCGTTCACCTGGGCTTGGCTCAACTCAAGTTCTCAGTTTCAAATCGTCGGGCCGGAGGAGAAGAGCTCCGTGACCCTGAAGTTAGTTTACCCGTCTTTATGTTAAAACGCTAATCACTAAGTCTTTCGCTGCTGGGTTTAATAAAATAGACTTTTTTTTAAGTGTTAGAAGGTGGTTATCATCAGTGAATTATTAAGGAAAAATTAATTCACTTTTTCAAATTAACTAATTCGTTGAAAGTGTTCATGTACCTCATTGTAAGGACTATTTCTTGAGCAGGAGGTGAACGTACCGGCAAATGTGAGTCTTTATATATTTTTATGTTGATAATAAAACATCAAAAAAATAGTCTGAAGAACATCTTGTGAATAAATTAATTTTTGGAGGAAGACTGTCATTTAATGTTCTTCTAAATGTTTATCTAGAGAGAAAAAATACAATTCTTCTTTGAAAATTGTTCCACCCACACTTTCTTAGTTCTTCTTTTGTGTCGAATTCGCAAACCAAGGACGGGGATGTAAATGACATGAATTATTGTGAAAAGAAAGGTGGAGGTTGGCTTTTATAAAACAGAAAAGGAAGTCTAGAGATGTGAATGTACTACCACAATCTCTTAGTAGTCTCTCTTCAGACTTCAGCTTTGGAGTATAGCATATAAGAGAGTGTAGAAAATAGTCTTTACTCTTTTGTATAAATTGATGTGGTATTTGGGTTTGTGGTATGCCTTCAGCTTTTACACTAAAATATTCAGGTAGACGATTAACAGATGCACGCAATGATCATCGACCGGATGAGTCTCCAAATTTTCTACTCTTCTCAATGATCAAGTGTATCTAACTAAGAAAATATTTAGAGAAATTAATGAAGTACTTAAGATTAACTGATGAAAATTACAAATGTTCTCAATTTCAACATGATAAAACCTTTTAACTTATTTAGATGGCTATAGGTGTCTTCTCTTATCACTTTCCATGGTAACGGTTGACAGAAAAAATATGTTAATTACGTCTTAGATTTTTTTCACATATTTTTATATCCAACAGCGATTTGTAGGCTTGTCCCGGTCGACGAACTCCATCAGAGAGTGGAGTAAAAGCGAAGCACGCACGATCGGTCACGCTGTAGATCTCCACTTGTTGAAGGTTCTCCATGAAATTTTACGTTTAGTCTTTGCATTCGTACTTGATATTCCACCTATAACGTGAGAAATATAGTTTATGTTAATGATGTAACTTTTTTTTACAGTCAACAAGAATTATTTAAAAGAAAATCTTTCAACCAGAAAACTTATTATTATTATTTCTGTAACTGTTCATACCAAGACCTTTTGACTCCAAAAAGTGAGAGATAATTTCTTGTAGCTATGAATAATTATTCAACTAGTTCAATAATAAGAAAAACTCTTCGAACTTATTCAAACAAAAACGCCTAATTTAAATTATCAAGAAGCTGTAACCTTTAACTATTAGATGTTACAAATGACTTGAATTGTCACTAGAATATTTTTCTTGTCATAGAATAGAAATAAAACATGGTTTCAGTTAAAAAATAATTTCAATTTCACTGAAATAAAACTTATCATGCACGTAAAGTTCCAAAAATGGTAACAATTATGAATCCAAGTTCATTCAGTCAAGACCAGAATTTTTCTCGCATTAATCTCATAAAATTTCTCTATCTGCTTTCTCTTAGTGACTAAAAATCCGGTTATACAAATAAAACGAATCGTCTAGTCGCAAGACTAGCTCTTAACTGTCTAAACACGGTACAATATCATCTGTATAAGTGTAAAAAATTCACAAACTCATATAAATAGTATAAAAGTCTATATTAGTTGATTTATTGTCAGATAAATAGGGAAACATGATAAAATAATATAAACAATTTAGATTTAAAAAATGGTTAATTTAATTATATTGGAATCTTTTTAACGGTAGAAAAATTAATTGGTGCAAAAAGTGCATATAATCATAAGAATATACGTTATATATAATTTAATCAGAGTAATCGATGACTCTTGGGCACGGAAGAAAGTTAGAATTAAGTACAGTTAAACGATATGCAATTAACGGCGGTCTTTTGTTATGAGTATACATTTATTCTCGTGCACCAGGGTATTAACACTACAATTAACGAGAGCGTTACTTTTCTATGCGAAATCCAGGCCAATAATAATTTTTAATCACGCGAAAATTATTGTTATTATTTTTCCTCTACTCATCGTTATTAGTAGAAATGAATGCACCTGATCTATGAATGAAAACTGATTTATCATAATACTCATTAATTTTTTGTATCAGTTTTTATCAATGATGGAGTTATTTTGATTTTAATGTGATAAAATGCTATTGAAACGATAATTCCTTTCTTGATGAATAGGTAGACTTTACTAGAAAAACTTGCTTGATCGTCAATCTTAGAATGTTAGAACTAGTTGAGCCTGATTATATCTTGGATGTCAAATGATTGATCTGATATAGAAAGCTTCAAAAACTATTCATTTTTTTAACCTTCGTTTAAAATGTTTACAATATATTGATCTATATAGCACTTACTACCTCCCACTAATTATATAGTAATGCTAAGTACAGTTATTACTGAAAACCTTAGACCACGAAGAAAAGTCATTAGCTAATCTAACTATACATTAGATTCATAAATTATATACATCATTATGATAAATATGAGCAGTACTCGACTTGGTAATATTTTAATTGAGTAATCTCTAACACTATTAAAAAAATGTAGTTATAAATTTTTACAAAAAATATTGTTATGGTTTTCTCATTGAACAAATTATTCAATGAGTAAATTTAATTATTAGTTAAACTTAGAAAAAAAAATACAATCTTTCTTACCTACATGTATTTTATGGGATTGAAAACTTGATAACTTTTTTGTTGAAAAAATTAGTGAAGTAACTGTTATTTGGGAGGCCGTTACAGAAATATTTTCTTTTAATCGATTAATTCACAGTTTCATCATCGTCGTAAGTCATCACGTGAAACCCTTGCACTCTTATTTTATTCCAACACATGGTACATATATGTATGTGCAAGTTGTACAACTCCATATTCCTGGTCACTCTTATGAAGCTTGTTCAACGAAGACATACAATATCATCAAGTATCCTTCTTCCTCCGTCACATTGAGCTTTCATTCACATTACGTACATCAACCATCTGGATCGAATTCACAATTATATTATATATTAATGAATTACACTATTCTATAATATAAATAAGTTGGTAAAAATAATGCAATCTAAGATAACACTCAACAAAAAAATGATTAGCATGAAATTGAAAAAAATTAAAATACGCAATAATAATCAGAAATGTAGAAATAAATAATATAATATTTTAGTTGTAGAGAATATGTAAATGATTGCATTATTATAGACCATACGCATATAATACATACTTATAAAGTAGCATGGTGATCGATTTGTTCATGGCTCCATTGAATATCAATAATTCCAACGAGAATGAAAGACAAGGTAAAGACGCACCGTTAGTTGTTTCAATGCAGGAAGAAATATATTTCTACCTCTGGAATCCGTTTATTCTTTTGAGTCGTGTTATATATGCATACAAACATATCCAACTAATTACATTGCAATCTGGGTTAAACTTGCTTGATTGCTTTTCATCTGGTTATTATCGTGATCTTGTAAAATACCTCATAAATAATAAACATCTTTCCAATAACTTTATTCTATTACTAGGTTTAATATTATTTTTTAACTTCAATTAAACTTTTAGTTCTGTGAAGTTTTCATTATTTTCACAGATGATAAAATTAATGGATCTAATCCGGCGTTATTCTGAACGATTTAATAAAAGAGGAGAGGGGGAAAGAATATTGATATACGATGCGCTAATTGGTTATATTTACTACGCACTTGTTATCATATTCATTCTTATATTTGAATATTTCTTTATTTCAACTGGATTTATTTAGTGAAATTAATATAAAAAAATTATTAATAGTTTTTGATATACATTTGTATATGAAATGATTGTTTACCTGACAGAAAATAAAGTAATTAAGTCAATTAAAAAAATAAGAGGGAAGAGCTGAGATTGGTGAATAAGATGCGTAATACAATGCGCAGTAACAAAATCCGGAAATAAAAATTCAAATATTTAACACTATTATTACAGATATTTCTGACCTAAAATTTCTTATGATTGTATATAATCATATTTATTGTTAAATATAAAAAATTTTAAAAGGTTATTAGTGACTTAAAAATGATTTCATAATAACAATGAAAGGTTTTGGCCATCTTTGATTAGTTATTCATTTTTTCCAAAGTGAAAGTCAATATTTGATTCATTGAATCAAATGTTTCAATCGTGAGAAAAAAAATGAAAAAACTTGAATAAACAAGTTGAATGGATTGAAATAGAGGGAAGCTTGTAAAATATAGTTCAGTCGGTTTTGCGAATCCGGAAGTAGAATTATCACAGCTGCGTAATCACCGTTGTTTGGCCTACTAAGTGAGAGCTTACTCAGAGTGTAAGTATTATCTACACAATGTACATCTATACATGTATATAAAAGGTATACTCATCGTATTCTCCATGCTGCACACCGTCCAAACGTTGATTATATGGGTTTATATACGTATGTATATTACCTTCTCACTTAATTTATTGTAATGTCTACGAGTACCGACTCTCTTAACCGAGAATGTGATGAGAAGTCATTGTTCGCTTTTTATACAACCGTTATTAGCCGTAGGCTAACGGACTGTCCAAATACACTTTCTAGTGTCGGATTTGACTCATCATTTTTGTATTTTTGTGACTTCTTGAAAAGTCTCGTGTCTTTCATCTATTCTCATAATTAAATATTTATATATTTACAGTAAATAATTAGTAAAATATCTTACCGGTGTAGAGAAAAAAGAAATTCATTAATTTACTTCTAATTTTCTCTCATTTTTGAACAAACAAAAAACTCTCTCAATTATCCAGTTTGATTAATAGCTTTTTAAAACTTTCATAAAAATAAAAATAAATGTTCTTAATGTAAATAATTAGAAACAAATTAATTCGAGCCATGTGAACTTATTATCACATTTCCTTTTTATTCCAATTTTATTAATAAATATCGCACTTTGAACTGATCTTGTACTTAATATTTATCATGAAGTGGATAAATCGATCACTTTTCTATAACAGTAAATGGTTTATATCATCTCGTAAATTAGCATAAATTCTTTATCCAATAAATCAAATCACTTGACCTGATGTAGGGTAGATTATAGAGCACGGAAGTAAACATGTATACACAAAACTAAGAGACTTTGCGATAAATACCAACATCACACAAGTCATACCGGTTTTCCATGGTTGATGTCAGACACAAGATGAACCAAGTCAAGGGAAACTTGATACATGTTTTTTGTTCTGTACGTGTGACGCTTCAAAGTCATTTGGTTACCGTTATTTTCCATTTTCAAGTTATTTTCTTTTTGATAAATTGAAATAATCACGTAATCATTAATTGCGTTAATGGTATGCATAGATAATTAGAGAAAAATTTAATCACTTAATAAATTCCAAGATTTGTTGGTTTATGGAGTCATTCCCACGAATTTTTGATGTCTTCCATTCATTCTTGATCATTTTCCATGAAGTATTAATAATTTATGTAACTACCATCTGACAAAATTCACTCCAATGAATATTCTGGCACCTGGGAAAATTAAAAACATGTAAGAACAAACATAATTCTTAGTGCTAATTAAATAATAACATGGGGTATTGCGAAAATGTAATTTGAAATGGGCGACAAAGCTAATCGTATCGCTGTTGATGGGCAACTTTCGAGATCAACGACAATTATATTCTTTCTTTTAAAGCTTCCCACGGACTGAATTATTCTGATATTACATGGGGAAACAATCTATGACTTGAGCCACTATCTTGCGTCACTATTGTTGCGTACAATGAAATTACTACATATAGATTATAACAAGTTTACCCACCTATCTTTTATTCTCTGATATAAAAATGTTCATTCCTACGCTTAATCAATTACATATACATGTAGGAACATCAACATTTCACTTTTCCTTATTAGAATAAATTGTAAAATATCATTAGCAATTAAAACACACCATTTTCATCATTGGACCTGTAAAATTCTAATGCCATAGTGTTGATAGCAACTTCTATTTGACTATAAATTATATGATTTTGTTGATCACTTTCCGTTATAAGCCGTGCTATTAGTATAGGTAAGATTATTTTAAAATTCACATATACACATGATCAGAAACCGTAAGGAATTTATGTTAACCGGATGAGAAATGGCTAATCGATTGGCGTGGCTCATAAATTAACTAAGGCTATGGAACATTACATTCCTAGATCTTTTTGTTTTATTTTTTTTTCAAAATTTTCCGTTTGTTCAAGCAACACCTGAAAAGAAGAAAATTGAATGGTATGACTCCACAAAAAATTTTGCCCATACTACAACTTTATGATACAAAAGCTTGTTCTCTAGATGAGTCATCAATTCTATTTATTTATAGCACAAGTAAAAAAAAAGTGTACACCAAAACCTTTTTATTTTTCATATATATCAAAACGTCGTAAATAATTTTAGAGTCCAAAGCAAAAAGAATGAAACACGTTTTCTTAAATTACTGTCGAACGGTCCAAAAGGCCTGAAGATGAGACGATAGTGATTATTATACAACAGCAGGGATGACGGACTAGCGGTGCATTCGACCCTGCAACTCGACCTGTTCGCCTCTATCATTCTTTTGATGAAAAAAAAGTCTTTGGACCGTCCCACAATAATCTTAAGAATTCCTATTAAAACTTTCTCATAGCGTAGAAATGATGTTCTATACTTTATAAACATAACTATAAGCTTAATAAATTCTCATGTAGACACCTTAAATAGATTTAATTGGTGTTAATTATTTTATCATTTTCAAAGTAATTTACAATATTTTTCTCTTTTTTTTGTTGCAGAAAAATGTTAATAAGAGCAGTGGCGATCATTTGGGTCGCCGTACTCTTGTGCCATCTTCAAATAGTTTCCACTCAGGTAAGAATTTCTAGTTAAATAATTAATAAACATTTAACATTTACTAAAAGTCATTTATGAATAATGAATAGCAATGAACTTTTATTTAGTAATATTCATCAGAAGTGATGGAAATTTATTTTAAAAATATTCGAAAAAATTCCTTGTATAAAATTAATTCATTAAAGAAAATCCTCTTTAATAGTTATTTTGAATCAACGGATTAAAAATGCACTTAAAAAAATATTTTTTTACCTTTTCCGTATGTTGAGAAATCCTAACTCAAGCACAGGCAGATGAAATAATCGACATACCATCTAAATTCTTATATGTAAAAGTAGCAGTTGTAAAGTGTTTTAAGCCGTTTCTTAATGCAAGCATATTTTCATATACGCGGGAGTGCATAAAACTACATGCCACGCGGTGAAAGCGAGACTCCGTGTATTACACATACACATGTTATTCGCAAGACTTGGCCGGAAATATAATATTCCACACCAAAGATCTTTATTCTTCACCAAACACTATAATTTAGTTAGAACAAAAATAATAAACTATCATATACTTTTATGTATACTTATCTTGATACTGATTAAGTACTATAATAATACTAGCTTCAGTAAAAATGAAAAAACTTAAAAAGCAAAAAGATTGATAGAAACTGAAAGCAAAATAGATAATTTGTTACATTTTCCTGTCTTTCGTATCTACGTGCAACTACCATACCTTATTTTTATCGAGGGAACGTAATACTACCGTTGGTTTTCTGGGATTGTATTTTGCGACCACACTTGTGCGTGTGCACAAGAGCTCGATCTCGTTGGAATGCATCAACAGTTATATATTACCACATATTATCAACTTCTTGTTTAACTTTTGAAACTGTTCTCAGGATATTGCCCAAACTTTTGCATCCATTTATTATAGAAGTACAACAATAATTAATAGATCACTGAATAAATTTTTTATAATTCATCTATTATGTAATAAATATAAGAATAATTTACCATTTATTAAGTGGCTTTATTCATTTAAAATTTTTTTTTGTTACAGGTTACCAATATTTTCACCTGTCCAAATGGTAAGTCGTTATTTCTCACTCTACAAATATTTTATGCCCTTCCTATTCTATAGTTTTCCTGTCCATTGTGAAAAGGTACCTGAGCTCTACTTACTCCCCTAGTCAGGTAGCTTCCTCTGCTCCAAAACCCTAGCCAACAGGTGTATATATATTTTCAAGAAAGCTGAGAAAACTTCCCATGCATTTTTAAGTTCAAACTGTGAAGAAGATAGGGCGTATTAAATCTCTGTAAAATAAGCTGTTGGAAAATTTTTTTGTCTCTTGAGAGCAAGTTTAAAGATTCTTCGAATTGATAGATTTTATCCTTCCTGTTGGTTATTTATTTGTCTGAAATTTTCCGAATAATGTTAAAAAGAAATGAAGATTCTACTTAATTGAATTATAGGGTAGATAATAGAACGCGTTTGAAGTAAATTGAAAACAATGATGATGAATATAATGAGAATATTGCATTTGAAGAAAGAGGAACTGAAAAGTAGGAAATGTAATGGAGCCACGTTAAGTTTAACGAGGCTGAGAGTACGTCAAGAAGCGGACACAGTCGACTAGCGAGTCAGCTAAACTTACTCGGATCTAACGGCAAAAAACAGTATCTTCGCGCTGCTGTAGCAACCTACATAATTGCAACTTGTTGGTAACACTACCAAGAAAAGTAGAACAAAGTTGTTAAGAGCACGAGAATTAGAAAAACACATTTCTCCTATTGTAATAATTATAACACCGTGATAATTTTGCGTGAGATGATATTTAAATGACTCATATTTCTGAAGATTCAGAAGAAAGGAATGAAGAATAAAAATTCTCTTCCCAAATGGTAGGATAAAGTTCTTGTTTTCATGTAGAATCAGAAACTAGCTTAAAACAGCATCTATTATATGTTCAGTAGAATTTTGCCACATCAATTCCGCGTCATCACTCTGTCCTAAAAATATACAATTCATTTTTCTCATCAGTATCAAAGCACTTCAAGTCTCATCAATCTTTTTATCCTCATCATCATCATTAAGATTACGTCGGATCTGAAACAGAAATTACATCTGAGTTAAATGGATTCGTGATTTTCTATTGAAGATTTTAAAAATGACTATAAAGCACAGCTATTTAATAGCAAAAGAAATAATAGAAGTGATAAATTAACATTGGAAAATTTTTACTTGATTACTAATATGAAGAAAAAATAAAGAAAGAATAAGATAGAAATGTTGATGTTGTAGAACGCAGCTTATGCATTATATCCAGTTGACCTTTCAGGCAAAGTAAAAGTCCTCAAGATGTAAATGCAGAAATCAACTGATTACGTAATCAAATTATTAAGTTTACACTGACGATAAGAAAAAATGATTATACTTAAAATCTTCATTTTCATACGAGTTTCACTTTATAATAATTGATCAAGTAAACATCATCTTTATAACAGCTGATTAAAAGATAAATGCTCGGAAGAAGCATTTCAATAAAATTAATCTCTCAAGTCAATTTTCCAGCACGGATTACTTACTTTCCTGATGATTATAATATCGGAATTGTTTCTTCCGTTATTGGACACATTTAGGCCGGATAAACTCCTTAATTGTGTTATTAATCTAACGGGTTTAATACCGCTTAAATTATAATGTACAAGTAGTCTTCTGAAGTTTCCGTAAGTGTTGAAGTTTTTTAGTTCTTCCAAATTTCATGTAATTATTGTAGAGTGTTCTACGAAATTGCAAAAAGAAAAAAGATTAATAGTATTTTCACTAAAAGAAAAGTTTTTTTAATTATAATACTGACCACGACATTTTAGATTATCTAGTTAAAAAGTAAAAATTCTTACACAAATTCTACTAGTGTGACAACGATTTCACTGAAAAAAATCACTGGTATTAATTTGTCAAGCCGAGCATTTATTAGGTTAACGTGCCGATAACCCCTTTGCGTGGATAGAGAAAGATGTCGAAGTTGAAATCGGCGTTTCACCTCCTCAATTCCGTTTACATGTGAGACGTAAGCTTCTGCAAAGTATTTTTCCATCTCTGTTGTACATTGGCAACAATCTTGGAGGCATCGACTCTCGCTTTGTGTGTTGATCGTTGACTTCTTGTGTGCTTGTACTAAAAACGATTGAGGTCGAGTCGGTTAACTCTTATAAATTTACAAACCAACTGCTATTAATAATGAATATTAACATTGTTATATATCCGACAGCATTATACTTACAGAAAAGAATCGATCACTAGCTTTTCCACTTTTTAGCCTTTTCTCTTCACATCAATTCCATAGTCTTGTCCAGAATATTAACATTCCACCATTTCTTTTCTGTTTCTATAACCTCGTTTTCTTCATTGATATTAATATCACATTTACCTCACGCAGGTTGGGAGCTGAAAGGAATACATTGCTACAAATTTTTCAACATCAAACATTCTTGGGAAAAGGCGGCTGAACTATGTCGAAGGTTAGTTTAGATATTAATCATCTCTAGAATTATCTTATAGAAGATGTAACGAGTTATCTAATAACTTTGAATGATAATAAACAACAGTAAATTACACAAAGGATTTTTTTAATTAGGTATGGAAGCGAGTTGATGGTCATCGAGTCCTACAGCGAAAACAACATGTCTGCCAGTATGGTAGGAAAAAATCTAGATAGGTACTGGCTAGGTCTAGCTTCTCTCGATGATTTAAGGACGAATACACTAGAGTCAGCTGCGGGAATGCTTGTTTCTCAATATGCAGGTAAAGTATTCTTCAATAAAGTGTAACAGTAATTGTTTTAACCCTGGACATGATCGAAATCCTTTTAGCGATAAAATAAAGAAATCTCCAAGGATGCATTCTTATTTATATAGAAAAGATATAAAAGGAGTAATACTCTTTTCAGCTTTTTTTTCAGAAGATATAAAAAATAATTTTTTTATTGTGAGAAAATAAGAGAAAATAAGAAGTTTTTTTTTATAGATATTTAATTATATCATGTCGAGATGTTAATTGGTAGATTAATTTTTTATTGACTCATCATACGTATAATTTTATTTATTTATAAATTTTACACATGAACACAAATGAATGTGTCATAGCATCGAGGTCGCAGATACACGGAACTAGCTCTAATATAATATGACTCTCGACAGTAAGAAGACACACTTTTCTCATTTAACAATGACTTGAGACTTAGATAAGATTCACGCAGGCTTGAAATAATTCCGGAAATTTACATAACTAGATTACTGTAACTTTGTGAAATATTTAATGATCTTGTAGATTATTTCCACTATTAGGTCATCAAAAAAAGATGCTAAATTAAATTTTGATATACTTTTTAGGATTTTGGGCTAAGAGGCAACCTGATCCAAATTATGGAGAATGTGTAGATTTTGCTATCTCTGATGATCAGCAACAATCTTGGGAACTCACAACCTGTGAGTCTTTATTACCATTTATGTGTCGAGCTAACGCTTGTCCGGCAGGTAAAAAATATTTTTCTTTTTTTTTCTATCGACCTTCCAAACGATTGATGTAAGGTGTAGTAAAATGAATTTTTTTTTTCCAAGGATCGTTTCATTGTTCAAATGGAAAGTGTATCAACTCTGCTTTTAAATGTGACAGACAAGATGACTGTGGAGATTCTTCTGATGAAATAGATTGCCCAAATAATTGCCAATACTATATGGCAAGTAGTGGCGACGTGGTTGAGAGTCCCAATTATCCCCATAAGTATACTCCTTTGAGTAACTGTAAATGGACACTTGAAGGACCTCAAGGCCACAATATATTACTCCAATTCCAAGAATTTGAAACAGAGAAGAGTTTTGATATTGTACAAATTTTAGTTGGAGGAAGAACTGAAGAAAAATCTGTAAATCTCGCAACTTTATCAGGAAAAGAAGAATTAAGTAATAAACTTTTTGTTTCGGCAAGTAACTTCATGATAATTAAATTCAGTACTGACGGATCAGTAGAAAGGAAAGGATTTAGAGCATCTTGGAAAACAGAACCACAAACATGTGGTGGAATGTTGCGAGCTACACCTCAGGGACAAGTTTTAACGTCTCCAGGATATCCTCAAAACTATCCTGGTGGTCTAGAATGTCTCTACATCATCCAAGCACAACCTGGAAGAATAATTTCTTTAGAAATCGAATCATTAGACTTGGAAATGAATAGAGATTATATTTTAGTGAGAGATGGCGAGTCTCCAATGAGTAAACCAATTGCTCGTCTTACTGGAAAAACTGAGGACAATCCTACGGTGATTATGTCTACAAGTAATAATTTATATCTGTATTTCAAGACATCCTTGGGCGATTCTCGCAGAGGATTCAGTATTCGTTACACTCAAGGTTGTAAAGCCACGATAATAGCACTCAATGGAACAGTTCACTCCCCTTCTTACGGTCTGAATGATTATCCTAACAACCAAGAGTGTTTCTACAGAGTAAAAAATCCTAAAGGAAGCGCACTCTCTCTTAAATTTACCAATTTTAATGTTCACAATACTGATTTCGTTCAAGTATACGACGGATCCAATACTAATGGACTCAGATTGCATTCTGGCGATGGTTTTACATCAAATACTCGTCCTAAAATTACTTTAACTGCTGAAAGTGGAGAAATGCTCATCAGATTTGTTTCGGATGCTCTCAGAAGTGCTAATGGATGGCAAGCAACATTTTCTGCAGATTGTCCACACATTTTACCTGGTGAAGGGGCACTTGCAAGTAGTAGAGATACAGCTTTTGGCACCGTTATCACATTCTCATGCCCTCTAGGTCAAGAGTTCGCAACAGGGAAACCGAAAATTACTACTGAGTGTCTTCCAGGTGGTAATTGGTCAGTTACGTACATTCCTAAATGTCAAGAAGTCTATTGTGGTCCAGTTCCTCAAATAGATAATGGGTTCTCTATTGGTTCGACTAATGTAACATACCGAGGACTCGCTACTTATCAATGTTATGCAGGTTTTGCCTTCGCCTCTGGAAGGCCAATTGAAAAAATATCTTGCTTGGCAGATGGTAGATGGGAAAAGAAACCTTCGTGTTTAGCATCTCAATGTGCTCCACTTCCCGAAGCACCAAATGCTAACATTACAATTCTGAATGGTGGAGGAAGAAGTTATGGAACTATTGTCAGATTTGAGTGTGAGCCTGGATATGTGAGAAGTGGACACCCAGTTATTTTATGCATGTCTAACGGTACCTGGTCCGATAATGTTCCTGTATGTTCTCGAGCTAAATGTCCGATTCTACCTACGCTTAAAAATGGCTTTGTAGTTGATAATTCTAAAGAATATTACTTCGGAGATGAAGCAAGAGTTCAATGTAACCGTGGATATAAATTAACAGGATCTAACATAATTACCTGTGGAGCAGACCAGCGATTCGAAAATGTTCCATCTTGTGAAGACATTAATGAATGTGCATCAAGTCAATGTGATTTAGCTTCAACGGAATGTGTAAATAGTCCTGGAGCTTTCTCTTGTAAATGTAAACCAGGATTCTCGCCTACAATGGAGTGTCGACCAATCGGAGACTTAGGACTTATTAATGGAGGTATTCCGGACGAATCTATCACAGTCTCTAGTTCTGAAAATGGATACTTTAAAACTGGAGTGCGTTTAAATAGCGGTGATGGCTGGTGTGGGAATAATATTGAACCTGGAACGAATTGGGTTATGGTTGACATGAAAGCTCCTGCAATTATTAAAGGATTTAGAACCCAAGTTGTTGCTAGAACTGATGGAAATATTGCCTTCACTTCTGCAGTTCGTATTCAGTACACTGATGATCTCACTGACGCCTTTAGAGATTATACAAATCCTGATGGTACTCCAGTAGAATTTAGAATTTTAGAAGCTACTCTATCAGTTTTGAATCTTCCAGTACCAATCGAAGCTCGTTATATTAAATTCCGTATTCAAGATTACATTGGAGCACCTTGTATCAAATTAGAAATCATGGGATGCACGAGACTAGAATGTACTGACATTAATGAATGTGCTATCAATAACGGAGGATGTCATCAAAAATGTATTAACAGTCCTGGAAGCTTTTCCTGTATGTGTAGTACTGGATATGAACTTTACAAAGGTAATGGAACAGCTGGATTCCTTATTGGTAGATCAGAATCAGGAGAAAGGGATGGAGACTTATATCAGAGAAACAAAACATGTGTCCCTGTTATGTGCCCTGCTTTAACAGCTCCTGAAAATGGAAAATTAATGTCAACAAAAGATCAATTCCACTTTGGAGATGTTGTTAGATTCCAATGTAACTTTGGTTATGTTATGCATGGATCAGCAGCCGTTATGTGTACATCCATTGGCATTTGGAATGGAACAGTTCCTGAATGTCAGTTTGCTAAATGCGTTTCTCTTCCTGATGATAAAAATGAAGGACTATCAGTGATCAGAAGTGATGAGACAAGTGTTTTAGTACCTTTTGGACAAAATGTTACATTAAAATGTGGAAATACTGGTCGTTATTTGAGGAATACAGTTACTTCAAACTTCAGACAATGTGTCTATGATCCTAAACCAGGTCTACCGGATTATTGGCTATCGGGATATCAACCAGCATGCCCTCGAGTAGATTGTGGTAAACCTTTACCCACTCCAGGAGCTGAATATGGTCGATATGCAGATACTAAATATCAATCATCATTTTTCTTCGGTTGTCAAGATACTTTCAAACTTGGTGGACAAACGAATCGTCATGACAATGTTGTTCGTTGTCAAGCTAACGGAGTATGGGACTTTGGTGATTTAAGATGTGAAGGACCAGTCTGCGAAGATCCCGGAAGACCTAGTGATGGTTACCAAATGTCTAGAAGCTATGAGCAAGGCTCTGAAGTTCAATTTGGTTGTAATCGACCAGGATATATTTTAATCAATCCTCGGCCAATAGTTTGTGTTAGAGAGCCTGAATGTAAAGTAGTTAGACCTCTTGGAATTGCTTCTGGACGAGTTCCAGATTCTGCCATTAATGCGACAACTGATAGACCTCTTTATGAAGCTAGACATGTGAGATTAAATTCTGTAACTGGTTGGTGTGGTCAGCCAGAAGCTTTCACATATGTCAGTGTTAATCTTGGCAAAGTTTATAGAGTCAAAGCTATTTTAGTTAAAGGAGTCGTTACTAATGATGTCGTTGGACGACCTACAGAAGTAAGATTCTTTTATAAACAATCGGAAAATCAAAATTATGAAGTTTATTTCCCTAACTTCAATCTTACTATGAGAGATCCTGGAAATTATGGAGAGCTCGCTATGATTACTTTACCTAAATCAATTAAAGCAAGATATGTTATTCTAGGAATTGTTAGTTATTTGAAGGCTCCTTGTCTAAAATTCGAATTAATGGGTTGTGAAGAACCTGAAGTCGAACCTCTTCTTGGATACGATTATGGTTTCTCTCCTTGTGTTGACAACGAGCCTCCAGTCTTCCAAAATTGTCCTCAACAACCAATAATGGTTCAAAAAGGTCCTAACGGTGAATTGTTGCCAGTCAATTTTACAGAGCCTACTGCTATTGATAATAGTGGAAGTATTGCAAGATTAGATGTAGAACCGAGAAGCTTCAAGACACCTATAATGATTTTTGAAGATACTGTAGTAAAATATGTAGCTTTTGACTATGATGGAAATGTGGCAATTTGTGAAATAAATATTACCGTACCTGATGTGACTCCACCAAGACTCAGTTGTCCTCAAAGTTATGTTATTGAATTAGTTGATCGCCAAGACAGCTATACAGTTAATTTCAATGAAACTCGAAGAAGAATTAATACCACAGATGCTTCAGGTCCAGTGAGAGTAACATTCATACCAGAAAAAGCAGTTATTCCTATTGGTGGATTTGAAAATGTCACAGTTTATGCAACAGATTCTAGTGGAAATCGAGCTTCTTGCCATTTCCAAGTTTCTGTTCAAGCTACTCCATGTGTAGATTGGGAGCTTAAACCTCCTGCAAATGGAGCTCTAAAATGTGTACCAGGTGATAAAGCTCTTCAATGTATCGCCACTTGTCGATCAGGTTTTAGATTTACAGATGGTGCACCTGCAAAAACATTTACTTGTGATAGTGTTAGACACTGGACACCTACATCCGTTGTACCAGATTGTGTTTCTGAAAATACTCAGCAAGCTGATTATCATGTAGTTGCTTCAGTAACTTATCGAGCTCATGGAGCTGTATCAAGAAATTGTCTTCCTCAATATCAAGATTTGATGGCTCAATACTATTCGAGATTGAACAATATTTTAACTCAACGTTGCTCAGCAGTTAATGTAAATATGAATGTCTCTTTCATTCGATCAATGCCATTATTACTCGATGAAAATCTTCTTAAGATGGACTTTGTTCTTGCTATTGTACCAGCAGTTCGTCAATCACAATTATACGATCTTTGTGGATCGACTCTTAATCTCATTTTTGATCTCTCCGTACCTCATGCCAGTGCAGTAATTGAGCCACTTTTGAATGTATCAGCTATTGGTAACCAATGTTCACCTCTTCGAGCTCTTCGATCATCCATCAGTCGAGGATTTACTTGCAGTATCGGTGAGGTGCTAAATATGGATACCAATGATGTCCCAAGATGTCTCCATTGTCCAGCAGGTACTTTTGCAGGAGAAAAACAAAAACAATGTACAGTTTGTCCCAAAGGATTTTACCAAAATAGTGATCGTCAAGGGGCATGTTTACGTTGTCCATTTGGAACATATACTAAAGAAGCAGGTTCTAAGAGTATCGATGATTGTATTCCAGTCTGTGGATATGGAACTTACTCACCAACTGGTTTAGTACCTTGTCTAGAATGTCCAAGAAATAGTTACACTGGAGAACCGCCTATTGATGGTTATAAAGACTGTCAAACATGTCCAGCAGGTACATTTACTTACCAACCAGCAGCACCGGGTAAGGATCGCTGTCGTGCTAAATGCTCTCCTGGAATGTACTCAGATACTGGATTGGCACCTTGTGCACCATGTCCTAAAAACTTTTATCAAGACCGCTATGGCGCCACAACTTGTACAGAATGTCCTGATGATACTTTCACTGATGATTCTAAATCTACTGGTCGAGAAGCCTGTAAGAGTATAACTTCTAATAGTGCCATTTGTCAACATGGTGGAACTCCCGTTGCAATGGGCCATGGAGTTCAATGCTTATGTCCAGCTGGATTCTCTGGACGTCGATGTGAAATTGACATTGATGAATGTGCTTCTCAACCTTGTTACAATGGAGCTTCTTGTGTTGATCTTCCTCAAGGCTATAGATGTCAATGTCCTCCAGGATACTTTGGAATTAATTGTCAAGAAGAAAAATCAGATTGCTCTAATAATACTTGTCCAGAACGAGCTATGTGCAAAGATGAACCTGGATACAATAATTATACATGTCTTTGTAGGTCTGGGTACACTGGAGTCAATTGTGACATTACAATAAATCCATGTACTGCTGGTGGAAATCCATGTCATAACGGTGCTACTTGTGTAGCTCTTCAACAAGGTCGATACAAATGCGATTGTCTTCCAGGTTGGGAAGGTCAAAGCTGTGAAATAAATACTGATGATTGTGCAGAAAGACCATGTCTTCTTGGAGCTAATTGTACTGACTTAGTCGCTGATTTCTCCTGTGACTGTCCTCCTGGCTTTACTGGCAAACGTTGTCACGAAAAAATTGACCTTTGCTCCGGAAATCCTTGTCTTAATGGTATTTGTGTTGATAAACTTTTCCATCACGAGTGTATTTGCCACCCGGGTTGGACTGGTGCTGCCTGTGAAACAAATATCAATGAATGTGCTAGTAAACCTTGTCAGAATAATGGTCAATGTCTTGATCAAATAGCTGGATATACTTGTACTTGTGAGCCAGGTTATACTGGTCAACAGTGCCAACATACTATTGATGATTGTGCTTCAGATCCTTGTCAAAACGGAGCAACATGTGTCGATCAACTTGAAGGATTCGTTTGCAAATGTAGGCCTGGTTTTGTAGGTCTACAGTGTGAAGCTGAAATTGATGAATGTCTTAGTGATCCTTGCAACCCAGTAGGGACAGATCGTTGTGTGGATCTTGATAATAAATTTTTATGTCATTGCAGAGAAGGTTATACCGGTTCTGTTTGTGAGATTAACATCAATGACTGCGCCTCAAGTCCTTGTCTCAACGGTGCTACTTGTAGAGATGAAGTTGGAGACTTTAAATGTATTTGTCCTGATGGATGGGCTGGCACTCGATGCGAACAGGATGTAGGAATGTGTTTGAATAAACCGTGTCAGAATGACGCAGCTTGTGTTGATCTTTTCTTAGACTACTTCTGTGTGTGCCCATCAGGGACGGACGGTAAGCAATGTGAAACAGCGCCTGAGAGATGTATTGGCAATCCTTGTATGCATAATGGAAGATGTCAAGATTTTGGATCAGGTCTTAATTGTACTTGTCCTGATGATTACACTGGAATTGGTTGTCAATATGAATATGACGCTTGCCAAGCAGGTGCTTGTAAAAACGGAGCTACTTGTACAGACAATGGTCTTGGATTTACTTGTACTTGTCCTCCAGGATATACTGGTAAAACATGTGAAGAAGATATCATCGATTGTAAAGAGAACTCTTGTCCTCCATCTGCAACTTGTATTGATTTGACTGGCAAATTCTTCTGTCAGTGTCCATTTAATTTAACTGGTGATGATTGCAGAAAATCTATTCAAGTAGATTATGATCTCTACTTTACTGATCCAACAAGAAGTAGCGCAGCACAAGTCATTCCGTTCTTTACTGGAATTCAAAAGAGCTTGACCATTGCTATGTGGGTTCAATTCACTCAAAAAGATGAAGCTGGAACTTTCTTCACACTTTATGCTGTTTCTTCACCTCACGTTCCCACAAATCGAAGACCAATGATACAAGCTCATAGCAACGGAGTTCAGGTTTCACTTTTCCACGATCTTCAAGATGTTTATCTTCCATTTAGGGAATATGCTACCATTAATGATGGACAGTGGCATCACGTAGCTGTTGTTTGGAATGGAGAAAATAGTGGAGAATTAATTCTTATTACTGAAGGATTAATTGCTAGTAAAACTGAAGGCTATGGAAGTGGAAGAACTCTTCCTCCATATGCTTGGGCAGTTTTGGGTAAACCACCAAGTGAAAACTCTAAAGGATATACTGACTCTGGCTTCCAAGGACAAATAACGAAAGTTCAAGTTTGGTCTCGTGCTTTACATGTCACTAATGAAATCCAAAAACAAGTCCGAGATTGTCGAACTGAACCAGTTTTATATCAAGGTCTTGTTCTTACTTGGGCTGGTTATGATGAAATTATTGGAGGTGTTGAAAGAGTTGTACCATCTCACTGCGGTCAACGAGTTTGTCCTCCAGGATATGGCGGTACCAAATGTCAACAGCTAGAAGCAGATAAAATTCCTCCGAAAGTCGAACATTGTCCTGGAGATCTCTGGGTCATCGCTAAAAATGGGTCATCAATCGTTACTTGGGATGAACCCCACTTCTCTGATAATGTTGGAGTAGTGAAAATTCAAGAAAAGAGTGGGCATCGATCAGGACAAACTCTACTCTGGGGAACTTATGATATCAGCTATGTCGCTTATGATCAAGCAGGAAACTCTGCTACTTGTAGTTTTAAAGTCTATGTTCTTGCTGATTTCTGTCCTGAACTTGCTGATCCTATTGGCGGAACTCAACAATGTAAGGACTGGGGATCAGGAGGACAATTCAAAGTGTGCGAGATTTCATGTAATTCTGGATTGAGATTTTCTCAAGAAATTCCCAAGTTCTATACCTGCGGAGCTGAAGGTTTCTGGAGACCAACTATTGATCCTAACTTACCAGTTGTCTATCCTGCTTGTACTGCTGCTACTCCAGCTCAAAGAGTCTTTAGAATAAAGATGAATTTCCCTACATCAGTACTATGTAATGAGGCTGGACAAACTGTGCTAAAACAAAAAGTTCGCAGTGCTGTTAATTCTCTTAATAGAGATTGGAACTTCTGTTCTTACTCTCTTGAAGGTAAATAAAAATAAATAAAAATCTCCTAATTAAATTCGATAAATATTAAAGATTGATGACAATTATTAATAAATAAAATTTCATTAGGTACTCGAGAATGTAAAAACTTAGATATCGATGTCCAATGTGATCACAGAATTCGAACTGCTCGGGAAGTTAATGAAGAGGATGGTGGAACATACACAATTTCAGCTGCAGTACCTGCAGAACCGTAAGTTGCTCTATATGAAATGTATTAAAATAATTAAAATTAAAGTTCTTTCATTAACATAAAATAATCCGCGAAAATTACAAACATAAATATGAATAAAATTATTTTACTTATTAGAACAAGACATGCACGCCAAGGAAGTGATACCTACGAAGTGGAGATTGCATTCCCAGCAATAAAGTAAGAGTTCCCCCTTGTTCGCGAGAATATTCATGTAGTTAGCTCATGAAATTGTTTACATAATCACATTATTAAGACTCATATTTCTCATAAAATTAATTAATTGCTATTTTATAATATTCAACTAAAGCTTGCACGTAATACATACTAACTTTTTTATGTTTTGTGTTAAACAATAGTCAGTAAAAAGGGAAACCAATGAATTCATCATAGGAGCATCAGCATTAATTATTAATTTACTCTCGTGCTTAACAAGTATTTTAAGATTATTCGTCAAATAATTGCTATATCTAATAGGATAATTGTTAAAGGCATAGGAACAAGAAGAAACAAAAATAACATGGTGGCTTATGTTATCTAATGATGCCAGCGAATAACGGCTGTATATATGAACTCATAACAACTGTATTTAATTTTCTCGCAACATTATTGAGTTTATTTTCTAATGATTGAACTTTGTTTTACAGTGATCCTATTCAAAATACCAACTCCAATGAACGTGCAACCGTCCAAAGCCTTTTGGAGAAGCTTATCTTAGAAGAAGATCAATTCGATGTTCATGATATCTTACCAAACACAGTTCCTGATCCTGCTTCATTGACTTTGGAGTCTGATTATGCCTGTCCAGTTGGTCAAGTCGTAATGGCACCCGACTGTGGTAAAATTTTATTTCTAAGATTGAGTATATTGAAACATTTTAGTAGATGTAATTTAATGAATAATATTTATATTGTTAGTACCTTGTGCTGTTGGAAGCTATTACGATGAATCAACCAAAAAATGTGAAGCCTGCCCAATTGGAACGTACCAAAGCGAATCAGGTCAATTAAAATGCAGCAGTTGTCCAGTGATTGCTGGTCGATCAAGTGTGACAATTGGACCTGGTGCTCGAAGTGCAGCTGATTGTAAGGAACGGTGCCCAGCAGGAAAGTATTATGACGATGTTGCGGGCTTGTGTAAGAGTTGTGGTCATGGATTCTATCAACCGAATGAAGGAAGCTTCTCTTGTTTACTTTGTGGTCTTGGAAAAACCACAAGAACAGCTGAGGCTGTGTCTCATGAAGAATGCAGAGATGAATGTGGATCAGGTCAGCAGTTAGCAGTGGAAGGAAAATGCGAGCCTTGTCCTAAAGGAACTTATAGAACCCAGGGAGTTCAAGCTGCTTGTCAAGCTTGTCCTCTTGGAAGAACTACCCCCAATATGGGTTCAGCTGCTATTGAAGAATGCTCTCTTCCAGTTTGTGAACCTGGAACTCATTTAAATGGAACTCTAAATGAATGCATACCTTGTAAAAAAGGAACATATCAATCAGAACCTCAACAAACCTTCTGTATTCCTTGTCCACCTAATACTAGCACCAAAGGACCTGCTGCTACCAGCAAAGCTGAATGTACTAATCCATGTGAAATGAGTGGAGAAGAAATGCATTGTGACGCCAATGCTTATTGCTTGCTCATCCCTGAAACCAGTGAATTTAAATGTGAATGCAAGCCAGGATATAATGGAACTGGAACTGTTTGTACAGACGTTTGTACAAATTACTGTGACAATGAAGGAGTTTGTATAAAGGATTCTCGAGGTCAACCTTCTTGTAGATGTAGCGGTAGTTTCACGGGCAAACATTGTACAGAAAAGTCAGAATTCTTTTACGTGATTGGAGGTGTTGCTGGTGGAGTTATTCTCATTATTTTCATAGTATTATTGGTTTGGATGATTTGCGTTCGAGCTTCAAAGAAAAGAGAACCTAAAAAGATGATTACTCCAGCTACAGATCAAAATGGATCCCAAGTTAACTTTTATTATGGTGCTCCTACTCCTTATGCTGAATCCATTGCTCCTTCTCATCACAGTACTTATGCACATTATTATGATGATGAAGAGGATGGATGGGAAATGCCAAATTTTTATAATGAGACTTACATGAAAGGTCAATAATTTTTTTTATATTTACTGGTTTATTTGTTTTAGAAGAATGATTATAGATAATAATTTTATAATTTAATATTTACAGAAAGTCTACATAATGGAGGTAAAATGAATAGTTTAGCGCGTTCTAATGCTAGCATTTATGGTACGAAAGATGATCTTTATGATAGACTGAAACGTCACGCTTATCCGGGAAAGAAAGGTAAGTAATTACATCAAAGAAAATCAGCCTGACGGACTCAAAATATATTATCGTGAAAAATTATAGCATAAATAATAAAAATAATCACCATCTCACGAACAACCAAAGTTTCACTTAAAATTTCTAATTTCTGTGACTCATAAAAATGTCATTCTATTTTTTTTTTTGAGACCGTCAAATATTCTACTATTGATGATATTTAAAAAAATCTGCCAATTTTATCATAAGAAATTTAATTATGGTTCCAGACAAGAGTGACAGTGACAGCGAGGGTCAGTGACCACCGAAGATATTTACGTTCTCTTATACTGATGAATAATATATTTATTGGTTAATAATAGGATGTACAAAGTTTACGAATCTCAGGAGAATTTAATTAAGGGAATGGAATTTACCAGTCAACAAAAAACAATATGGAATGCTATAAATAAACATGACTTGGTAGTCCTGAAACAATGATAACTATTTTTATAGTTAACGTCAGTCTACTTAAATGCAAAATCATTAAAATACATATTCAAAACTTTCTCCTGAACTCTGAAAGTCAATCGAATATCTTCAATATGTAGTAAAGAGTGTGCGTATGTGTGATTGTAATTTTTGTATTTAAATAACAACTATTTTCTTTTAATTTAGAAATAAATTCTTTTTTACTTAAATCAGAATTTTAATAAGTGTGACAGTGGAATGTATGTCTGAATGTATTAATTATAATTATTTTGATTAAATAGACTCCATAAAAAATTTTTATATTATATAAAATTGTTATTATAAATATGTATCTGTTTTTTGTAATATACTTACAAATAAGCAAAACAATTATTTTTAAATAATTGTGATAGAAATAATTAAAAAATGATATTAAAATAAAGTTATTTTAAACTTTGTATAATACATTATGACTATTAATACATGTTCTACAGATTAGAAATTACTCCTACTTTTTAATCAATACTTTTGCAATTACAGTCAGCTAACTAAACAAAAGTAAATAATTCTGTAAAATATAGATTTATAATTAACGACTATTATTTATAATAAATATAATAAATATTCCATTTTTAATCGGTTGTTTTAATGATAAGTCATTTATTAAAATGATTAATAAATGTTTTTTAATTGCCATTAAGTTGCTATAAATTAACATCAAGGTTCTAGTACCAATTTAATACTCGTTATTTTAGAAATGTCTCTTTGATGTTTTTTAAAAAATTCCAATGTTCAGTGCAACAAAGTTAAAGTTAATAATAGTGTTAAATGCGCAATTTTCAAATGAGTACTTATTATCAGAAATAAGGTTTTATATAATTTAGGTTTATGTAACTCGTACATTACAATGACTAACAGTGTTCAGATATAGGTATCTAAGCCATGCTATGGTTAAAATTCTTCCAAATTATAAATATTCTATTGAGAAACACATTATATAATTTTTACTTAAGATCACCAGACTTCAATAATTTAGCAAAAGTTATCAATACACATCTGTTATTTAGATTCAGTTAAAAATAATATTCTTCTAATAGATAAAAAAAATACAATTCTGTATATCTCTATTATCATTGTAAGGAATTTTATATTTTATCAATAATACAATTAAGTCAATAATCTAATAGTAGCTTCACTTTTTATCTATTAATTCTAGAAATAATGAAACTTTAACTGATGCATAAAAATTTTGACGTTGAATAATCAACAAATTTACGTTGTTTATTACTCTCATAAATTTAGTTGGCAAAAATGTATCTCACGCAACTTTCATCTATCTTACATCTTTCAAGTTTAAGTCTCGTGATGAACAAATCATCTCTTTTTCTACCTTCTGGGATTTCCACGAATTTCTTGAATTGGGGCTATAATAAAAAAATAAGATAAAGCCGGATTTGACTTTCTCTGTAAGAGCAACAGAGAATGTAAGGTACGAATAAGTAGTTAATCAGGTTGTTGTCCGAACTATCCACTCATATGACGTGTCTTTTTTGCCCACGTGATTTCATTTTCCGCACATTCGATTGGTTTTATATGACGTCAATTAAATCTCTATTGGTTGAGAATGACGTACACACCGTTTGAATATTCTGCGCAGCCGAACATCTGCTCCAAACGTCTCGTGACGTCCGCGAGTGAACTTCTCAGAATCGCATTTTGTTCACGACCGCCGAAGTTGTTGAACGTGTGGACGAGCTTTGTTAGAATCAGGTGTGGAAATAAAAGTAACAACGCAATCTAAAAATTTGAATAATTCAAGTGATTTGTGCTCACGTTTTTATCCGCTCCAAGTGGCAAAATCCCCATTACCTATTGATTTTGGGAGGGTAAGTTAAATCTTCGTTCTAGTCTTTTACGTAATCACTGACATTCCAAAAAATTCCAATCCATGTCTTCATACGTTGATGCAAACAAAGAAAACTCAGGTTATTTTAAAAACTTCGAATGTTCTCGACAATACATTTCTTGTGGAATTTTATTGTCAAAATAGCATTTAAACAATGTAGAATATTTTTTTACATTCAAACATATTGAAAGAAAGTGCTATTTCATTCTGCAGCAGTATTCACTTAGTACAATATGCCATGTATTATTTAGACATATACATATATACATGTAATGATAATTTTGACACGCAAGCGTGTGCAGTTTGTTGATTAACAATCATATTTTTATAGCCGCCAGTCTTTTTGTTCAATCGTTGTCTTCGGCATATCTCATTAGAGGTTAAATGGAAAATCTTGTTAAATTTATTCCTTACACTATCATGACGCAAGTTGATAATATGATAAGACTGAAAAAAGAGTTATGGGAACACTAAATTCCTTACGTAATCGTTGATACGTAGAAAATGTAATTTTACAGAAAAATACGTTTTATCCGAGCTAAATCGAACAGCAAGCAAAAATATATTAAATAGTCCTCTTCATAATGGATCTCATTTAATTTAGATGAACTGATAAAAATGAGCTATTGAACGTATTACTTTAATCATTAATGTTGTTAAAAGTATTCTGCTATGTATTGTTAAGATAACTTTTGATAATAGAAGATAAAAATTGAAATTTCTATATGCGCAGTCATTTAAAGAAAGGAATTATGTTAATTTTATACCTATATATAATATAAATATATCAGTTGACTCATATAATTGTATTGTAATGTTTTATCATATTTTCAGGCATTCAAAATCCCTCCCGTTCAAGAGCGTTCAACGGCCAGCAACATTACCTTTGATCAAGGCAGCGAATTTAACGTAAGTCAAATTAAAAACATGACTGATGTTTATTTGTAGCTATAAATTAATTATGAAATTCAAAGTCAAGTGGAAGAAGACCAAATATTGATATTACGTCATGATTTTGTTTAAATATTGAATAAGCAGTAAAGTTATATTTAGTTTAGAGTAAATCTTTAGTCAAAAGATGAAGTCAAATTTTCAAGAAAAAAGTATTTTAACGTTATAATTTAATTTTGAATTATTACGTGATTTAAAAATTTTCTACTGAAGCATAACAACATAAATCTGTTATGTATTTTTGGCCACCTGAATGATTTCAGCGTTACGAATATGGTGGTCACAAGTTGGTACAGCATCTTACATAACTAAGTTTCTATCTCTTTCCACTTGATGATGAAATTGATTTTGATCAAATAAAATCATGTATTTTTCATTTTAGCTGCATTTGACTCCAGGCACTGATCTATTCCAGGTAACTGAACCATGCAACCATCTGAAAAAGCTGTCATCTGTTTCTCATGGCGTGAAATCTCGGCCGCCATCGTCGGATCCAACATGCGTCAAAACGACACCGCTTTTGAGCCCGACGATGGAGAAGAATCTGATGGAGACGTGGAGTACTCTGGAGTCCAAACCACTCTTCAACAACGAAGAGGATTCAACAGCTTTTATTACATGGGAGGAGAATTATCAGGATCTAAGTGGATGGTGCATGGATCCATTCCAGGGCCATTGCACACTTCCTGCAGGTGAATCTAAGACCACTAAAATTTCAGGTAAATATTAACTATTAATTTTCTTAGTATCAAGAGAAAAGAAAAGAGACTATTTATATAGTCATTTTTAGGCATGAAAATTGAGGATACGGATAAGTCGATTGAGACAAAGGGGGGCGTAAAAGATTTAGGACCAACTCCTGAAAGGGCATTTATTTCTACGGCAGAAAAAATGCCATTAAATAACAATCAAACAGTTCTATTACTTGATGATAAACAGGAGTTAATTGGGGGGACCATAGACGTACCTGAAACGTGGCTGGATTTACCACAATCTTCCATAGCTCTTCAAACAAACGAGTGGATACAACTCGTCGATAACAACGAAGTAAACGAACCTCTTCAACGAGTTTCAAAAGTAGAAAAAATAGAAACAAAGTATGCAGATCAACAAGATAATTGGGATGTAATTAAGACTCTTGACAACACCGACTCAGATGATTTTGATCTTCTGTCTTACTTATGTGATGTAAGAAATTCTTTCGATATGACAATGCAATATTAAATTCATTACTAATACAAATTAAAGTAATTTTAAATGTTAAAATATTTTTTTCAATTTATAGGATAATATGCAGTCGCCTGAAAGCATATCAACAGATTCTACTGATCCTTTACAAGCATCTACGAGCTTAAAGAGTTCAGAACATAAGTCAGCAGTAACTATGCGACTTAGAAGTAATCGACGATTCACAAACAAATCAGAAACAATTACATCGTCAACAATTACATCATCAGAACTATTAGAAAACGAAGAAAAACCTATTTCATCCAGAACTTCTACTAGATCAACACGAGGAGTTAATTTAAAAGTAAAAAAAGATATGAAAATAGCTCATCGCGGTAAAAAACGAGAATATGAAAGTGATTCAGATCAATCGGATGTCAGTTATCGAGAGTCACGAAAGAAAAATAATGAAGCTTCACGAAAGTCTCGAATGAATAAAAAAGCTAAAGAACTAGAAATGATGTCTAAAGCGGTTATACTTGAAAAAGACAACAGAATATTAAAATTAAAAGTAGAAGAGATGGAAAAAATGGTAACTACTCTTAGAGCTGCTATACTCAAATCTGCATTGAAGAAAAAATTTTAATTATTTACTAAGTTCTATATATTAATATCTACCCGTGAAAAATATAATAGATAAAGTTATATATGTTTTGTTTTATCTACTATCTACTTGTGTTATCTACTATAACAGGCAGAGGTGATAGTTGTTTTAGAAACGAAAAATCGATATTTTTTATAAAAATATGTGACGGATGAGGGATATCTATACATATTCTTTAAAAATGCTTTAAAAAATGGCGCTAAAAAATTATTTTTGTTATTCTTATATAGAATACAGCACTATTTGCTTCACTATAATTATCCAAAATAATAATGAAATCAAAAAAAAATTGTGACACATCAATTTATCACTTATACCCTATAGTGTGTCTATTTTATTATATAAGATTCTTAAGATGTATTTAATTATGCAATTTTTTTTATATTTTATTCTTCAGTTGTAATATTATTAATACAACATACAAATGTATTTCAAGGATTCTTGAAATAAATGCATGAAGATTCATTTACCACTTAACTAAGTAAACTGGTTTATTTATTCTTTACATCCTGTTGATTTATGAGAATATTTTTTTACTTTTTATTCGAAGAAGATTTTTTCAAAACTCTAATTATGTTCAATTATTTATTGGTTGAACAAAAACAATAGCAAGTTTAAATATTCAATTGTTTTTCAATACAAAACTGAATGTTATGTTTTATTTATATGTGTTTTCTTTAAATTAATTTTATACAATAACCAATTAAAATTTTTGTGAATATGTTGTTGGATTCTGATAGTATGTCTGACAAAGAACTTAATGCAGTAATCTCAGTAAGTGCAATTTTTATTCAATTAAAACAAATTTATTATTGTGAATTAGTAAATTAATAAGAATAACGAATGGTTTCAAGAATCATCGAAAGAAATTGGATAACATGGAAGCATTAGGCAAATTTATGACTCGTAAAATTAAACAAAACTTTGATACAATTAGTCAAAAAGATTCATCACCTTCGAACTCCAGTAGACGTGAACACTGGAATGATAACTCATTCACGGATGAAAGTTTGAATTTGAGTAATAGAAACTTAGATTGGAAAGGCAGCCCTCTATACAGCATGCCCAACTCTAGTCAAGCCTCTTGTAGCATTCTTTATTCTAAGATTTATCCAGATAACGTTAATGTTCAGAAAAAAAATTTAATATTTAATCTAGAAGTAGAGAAAAATAAAAAATACAATGGTGAAGAAAAAAAGTGTTTGTTATATAGAATACGGAATCGACTTGCTTACTTTCAAGCTTCTCAGGGAATTTCGGATGATCAATATACCTTTGCTACTCTTATAAAAAATATGGGACAAATAACAGCCAAATCATTATTGGCACTTTTTTATTTTATCATCAACGTGATTCCTATGACATTGGTAATTAGGTTTAATTACAAAATAGTTTAATTTACATGAGCTGCAAGAAATAAAAATTAATCTCAATTAATTTATGAAATCCAAGATGGAATTAAATGTTATTAGTTTAAAGTTTCAATTTTAACATTAACGAGTATAGTTTTTTTTACAGATTCTTCTATATATCCTGAGATTTATCTTAGATAAAGTAATAGACATTAAACAGATGAAAGATCGTCAGCAAATAGCTGTACAAACAATGTTTTTGGGCTTACAACTTTCATTCATTTATCTTTGTCTTTCCTTTATTTTTGGAATAATTTGGCTGCCAACTTTTCAAATTGTTATGAAAATTATATCAAGCTGCTTAATTAATCCTACATATAATTGAAAATCACAATAAAAACAAACTAAACTAAAATTATTAATACATAAATAAATGCATATACATATTATGAGTATTTATAGCTTGTCCTATTTTTTAAATAAATGATTTATTTTAGTAATAGTTTGTGTTATCTTTGAAAATTTTGTTAATTCGTGAGTATTCATCAATTTACAGTGAGTAAATAGATTTTTTTTAAGAAAAAGAATAATCAATTTATTATTGATTCTCTTTTTATTTAATTAAAAAATAGAATAAAATTTTTAAAAAATTAATAAACATTTACGGCAGATATTAAAAGAACAAAAACTAGAAGAAGCTGCGAAATCTTCCTTGTAGGAGCTGATGACCAACCACACTCAATATCTTGTTTGAGAGCTTTCATAATTGACATATTATTTTTATTAGAACAGAAACTTTCCCTTAAATCATCATCCCAACCATTATCCCAGCAGCTGTGTTCATTTTCTTCATCACGTTCAAAATTGTAATGATGAAGAGGAAAAGTATTACTGCATCTGTCTTCTTGATATTGTCGATGCTTCCTTTGCCAACCTTCAATCCACCTTAAAAAAAATGTATGAAGAATAGGATAATATTAATAACTACTTTACAAACATTGTAAATTAATTTAATTAATATTAGTTTTTCAACAATTGAATTTTATTCAATTTATTGTAAGTTTAGACAGAATTAATCTAATTCAATGTCTACATTGAAGACTTTTAAAAAAAATAAGAAGCTTACCCAATATCACAATCACAGTTAACGTAGCTTCCGGCCATTCGTAGTCGCATTAGAAATCTTTTGTCTGCAACTCCAGGCTTATGACCATTTGATGGATTCTCCAGAGTTTTAATGTCATTATCATGAAGGTCTATTGTAATATTTCGAACTGTTCTTGCATTTTCGAATATTTCATCGGGTACTCGTCCTACTGAAGTATTATGAAGTTCAAAATGAAGATGAGGACTTCTTATTCCCTATTAAAAATTTTTCATTATTATTTTTATAACTGAACAAATTGAAAAATTTGAAAACTTTAATCTACTTACTTGCAGAATATCTGAATTGAGAGATTTCAAATTTCTGCCAGTAAAAGTAAAATTGTATAACTTCACAGGGAATACTCCTTTCATTTGCTTTTCAAGTGTAGTTTCATTATCCACATCTATCACGAGATCTCTCAAACCATGATTATGTTGCAAGAGACTTGGGAAATTAAAGTTTTTAATGCCTGTATAAGCTGTTATAGCCAATGATTGAAGTTTTGATGCTTTACAAAATGCTCCATTCTGAAAAGAAAAAACAGTAATTTCTATAATATTTTTTACTTCCGGAACAATTCTATGAAATAAAAAAAGCTTATCTATTCAATTGCTTACTTCAAACGTTGACAGAGGTAATCTTCTAATATCTAATTCCACAAGACTATCGGCAGACCCCAAGAAACTGGTGTTGGTAACAGACGTAATGGGATTATAAGCAAGGTTGAATGATTTCAACTCAAGTAATGTGTGGGTAATAAGAGGAACAACAGTTAAATCATTATGACTGAGATCAAGATGGTGAAGAGATGAAAGATTTGATGCTAATTCCGCTGGAATTGTTGCGAGCTCATTATTTGATAAGTAAAGATTTCTCAAAAGACGGAATGGAAGTTCTGGAACTGTTAGAAGTGAAATATTGCTGAGTCCTAAAGTCATCAAAGAATCTTCTAATCCATAAAATGTTCTTCCTCTATTTTCTAAGATCAACTGCTTATTGTGACTTAAATCTAGGTCAATTAGGTGTGGGAGATCAGCAAATACTCCGTCATCTAATCGAACTAGACGGTTGTAGGATAAGTCCAGATCAGTTAAACTCTATAGAATAAAAGAATTAAATGAATTAAAAAATAGTATTGACGTCAATTATTTTTGTAAGTAATTTACTGCATACTTACTTTAAATTTAGAAATAGCATCAGCATTATTGATACTAGAAAGCATATTCCAAGCCATATTTAGCACTGAAACGGATCCAGCGGCTATTGGAGTCATAGTTTTGGTTGGCAGACGCATAAATTGATTATGAGATAGATCTAGTATTTCAATATTGGCATCAGTAAACATGTTATCTGGTAGCGTACGAAGTTTATTAAAAGACAAGTCCAAGATTCGAAGTTTTTTTAAAGATTTTAATGACTCTGCAGGAATATCCATGATATCGTTGTGAGATAGTAGTAGAACTTGGATATTTTTGGTGTTTCTGAAGCAGTCATAGTCGATTTCTATGATATCATTGTATCGTAAGTCTAGCCATTGAAGGTGTGGAAGATTTCCAAAGATCGTTTGCGTTATATTTCCGATTTCATTGTGTGAGAAATATAAATGAGTCAATGAATATTCAACTGGCCGGAAATAAAACTTTGCTATGTCAGTTATATTGTTATGGCTCAAGTCAAGGACTTTGATATTTGATTGAAGAGCACCACCCATATTATAGTATACTAAAGAATAAAAAAAATAATTAAAATGAAGAAATGAATGTAAATAAATTAATGTAAAAGCGAATAATCATACATGTTGATGTTGGGGCAGTGTTAGAGCTATTAAGCTGTAAACTCTTGATTTCATTGTGACTGGCGTTCACTTTAAACGAGGCCAAAGTTCCAACTTGGTCAAACCAGCCGAAGTCGAATTCATCCATTTTATTGTACGACAAATCTAGAAATTCTAGATCTGGTAAATTTTGGAAAGCCTCATCTACAATATTTTTAATGTTATTCCCTCTTAAGTTTAAATACTTTAAACGATTCATATTCATAAATGCTCTCCTTTCAATTCTTTCGATTTTATTGTCTTTTAAGTTAAGAAAAGACATGGATGCCAAATCGACAAATGTGTGAGTTTGAAGATTACCAATATGATTGAAAGCAAAGTCAACTTCTTCAAGAATAGAATGAATATCTCCCTATAATTTTTATTCAGTAAATTCTACGTAACAGTTTGTTGTGATAAAAATTTTTATCTAAATATTCACCTGAAAAGTTCCTTTGCGAATGTCACCAATTTCATTATCTTGGAGTTCAATTCTCTTGATCCTCTTCAGGAAATGAAACGACGTATCAGGCATTGAACGAATTTTATTATTACTTAAATCAAGATATTGAAGATTTGTTAAAGCTCTGAAAGGTTTATTAGGCAATTCACTCATAGAACTGGAAAGCCCGTGTGCGAGTTTCAGGGTCATTAAAGATTGTCCAACTTCAGAAAACGCTTCATCATCAATTGATGATATAGAATTCTCCGAAAAATCCATGTATTTAATTCCTCGAACATGTGTAAAAGCATGACTTTTAATAGAATTCAAATTACTCTGAGTGATATGGAGTTCTTTTACGTCAATTCCAAATTCTAGAAAATCATCGGCTGAAAGAGTATCTTGAGACAATTTTGATAATGACAAGTATCTAAGATTGCGCATTTGTCGAAGATCTTGAAGAGAAACAGGGCCGTTTCCTTTACCACTCAAATCCAAGTTATATAATGAATATTGAAATCCAGTAAATGCTTCCGCTAGAATTAATTTTATTGTTTTTCATATAATTATCAATACCATTTTTAAAACAATAACTGAGAAGTAAAATAAGTCTTCATACCTGGTGAAAAATTAATTATTTTATTGTCACGAAAAATCAAAGTTCTTAAAAAGTCGAATTCTTGAAAAATATGACTTTGTAATGAAGTAATATTATTTCCTGATAAGTCGAGAAGTTCTAACGAAGATTCTAGGCCTTTCAATGAAGCTGAATTAATTTCCATAATGTCACAATCAGTTAAATAAAGCTCTCTAATTTTTGAATCTCTAAAAGCACCTTCCTAAAAAATATCAATATGGAATTAGAAATTATAAAAATTATAACAAACAAAGGAAGTAGAAAATAAAAGTTTATACTTCAATTTCTATCAGCGGATTTCCACTCAAGTAAGTTTTATTAACTTTAAAAAAATGTTGGAAAGATCCAGGCTGAAGAGTTGTAATTTGATTCCAGTCAAGACGTAAAGTATCCAATGAAATTTGAATTCCACGTATTTCAGGTTCTGTCAGGGGCTGAATTATCTGAGAAATTCTATTGTGGCTGAGATCAAGCACTTTCATGTGTTTTAATGTTGATAATTGGCTGTATGGAATAGCTGTAAGTTGATTCCCGTTAAGATAGAAGTAGGAAAGGTGTGCCATTCCATCTCTAAATACCGAAGGATCAATATCTCTAAGACTGTTATCACGTAAATCAAGGATCTCTAGATACGTAAGACCAGAGAATGCATCTGCTGGAAGTTTGTCGATGTGATTTTTCCCTAATCGCAGTGTATGAAGAGAATTTTCCAGACCTCTCCAATTATCAGCTTCAATTACTGATATTTCATTACCTATAAAAAATTTAAGTTCCAGTAAACAAACATTTTTTTCGTATTATATTATTTTTTGATTGTTGACAATTACCAGTCAAATCCAAAATTTTCAATTTTTGTAAATGCCGAAATGATTTACTCGGAACTTTAACTAATTGGTTATATGGTAACTCGAGTTCCCATAGCGATCTTTCAAGCCCTAGAAAAGCTTCGTCTGGAATATCTGCCAGAGGATTATATCGAATCTGAAGATTATACAGGCCTAGATAACAAAAGATAAAAAAACAAATACGATTAACGGAGATGTAGATATTAATATCATGCAAAGAGGAGAACTATCAATTCTAATAAAGCTTATATGACAATAAATCTATTTGGCACACTTACCTGTATTCATTAAAAATTGAGGCTGCAACTGTCGTAGTCCATTATTGCCTAGTTGAAGAATGAACACTTTGGACGAATTAATTGGTTGAGGTATTCTAGGCATAGGAACATTCTCACAGTTCACTATTCCAAGGTCAGGAACTGCTTTAGAACAAGTACACAAAGGATTGAAGAAACACGGCGGGTATTGAACTGGTAACTCGTGCATCCTGACCATTGATGCCCAAAACATCAACACTAGGGTGAGAATCATCATGATGTAACCCATTCTAATGAACGCAAACAGGTTCTGAAATGTTTAAAAAGATAGTTATTTAAAAGATATCAACGAACTATGGTGAATTGATATGATGATTATGATATTTGATAATTGCTAATGAATTTGAAAATTAATGAAAAATATTTACCATTCTGTTCTTGATGGAAATAGACGCTTTAAAAAGAGAGATGCGTCTAATAGACTGAATGGCTGTAGGCTTTTTTCTTTCCGCTCGTGACTACAGTCCAAATCATGGGGCTTCATGAATACTCAAGCAGTTTTGGTGCTTCTCTTTACACGATTATATTCTAGAAAATACTTCCAACAACTCTTATATTTTATATTTTATTAGCATTCAGTTGTAAAAATAGTATAATATACTACATTATTGTCTGCATTCAATCTGGTGTATCTATTGTGATTCATGAATTTTAAAACCAATAAAAAAGTCCTAAAAATATTTTTTAAAGTTGTGAAATATTATTTTAGGATTGCATTTGAGTTGAACACATTTTATTTATTAAAAAAAATTTATAAATTATGTGACAACTATTGTTAGAAGCAAATTCGAAAGCATAAAAAAACAATATGACTTGAACAATTCAAGGTTTTCAGAAAGCTCAAATGTCAATAGATGCAAATACGCAAATGATTGCATAATAATTCGTAATTTATTCAACAAACAATAAAAAAACATGAAATTATTTGAACTTTCATGGCTTAAATTAGCATAATGAATTTATGGATGAATAAAATTTATATTGAATAAAACTTCTGTTAATTAAATATTCAATTTGGAACTCATTTTAACGGGAACAATAAGATGTAATGAACGGAAATTAACATATTCATGACATAAATTTTTCATGAATAATTATTCCTATTCGTAATTAAGAATTAATAATTCGTAATTAATAATCAATAGCACCAATTTTATTATTACAATTTAAATTGATTAAATACAAAAAATTTTTCGCAAAAGCGTTATATTATTTATTAAAGTTACAATAACACTTATTCATCTTTATAAATTTGTAAGTTTTGATTTATGTATATTTGATATCATTAACACACCAATTTGGTAGATTTAATATAAATCATCAATTCGTCATTCATTCATTCTTTTTTCTTGGTGGTCTTTCAGTCGGATAGAAAAAATATTTGGAATAGTATTAATATAACAACACTAAATATTCTATAATATAAACATAATAGTAATATAACTATTATTATTTGTTTCATTAATTAATTAATAAAAAATTATAATAATCGACTGTTGCAGTCTAATGACGCCTGGTCAGGTCCTAGGTATGTCGGAGTTTTAGGAACTCTGGCCATGACAATTATGACAAGTCAATTTATGAAATAATTATAATAATAATAATAATTATTATCATTTGAATAAAATATAATATTACTAGAAAAAAATATTTATTTGTAGAGAATGAAAATAAATATTTTCTTTATAGCGTTTTCTTTGTAATTCCATTATGATTTGTTTCTCGATCTACAATATTTGTAGAATTTGTATCACATGTCAATTGTTCTTTTGAATTATTGTTTACAGTACTATTTCCTTTTTTTGTAACAGACTTTGTCGGTATCAATGGCGCAAAGATAATAATTGCCAATGCCATTAAATGTGGAATCAGGTACATTGATCTAAAAAAAATGTCGTTAAATATTTTTTTCTCCAATTTTTATTAATGTTGTAATTATATTTAAGATCTGTACTTTCGGCTTGACCTCAATAAGATTACCTACCTTCATTTCCCCGTGAATCAGCTCTAACCCTATCGTGTGAGCCAGAAAATGACACCCAAAACTTTTTTCCTTTCTTTTTATTGTAGGCTAATCAGCTCGCACTCCTCCGAGCATTCATTAGTATAATCAAACAAAGGCGAGAATTCCTCATGTGTTCTTGTATGCTTATGGAGTAGTGAACAACGTGGTAGAAGGGGTAAGAAATCAGTGGTAGGGAGTTCAAATGCATTAAGGTAACTAAGCAATTTTTTTCGATTGTAGTCCGATTGTATGCTATTTTTTGGCGAGTAGTGTGGATCAGTGCTAACGTTGGTGTAACGTTCGAGAAGAAATAATTAGTTTTCTTTTTACTTTCTGTTGTGAACTAAGCTACAAAATATTGTTCCGTTTTAAAGTGTAACTTTTAAAAGGTAAGATATTTTTTTAGTTTGCTTGAAGTTAGATGAGTCTCCTGTTAAAGAGCCGTTTTGGTTCATGAGCCGCAGCTGTAGACAGGGCAGCTGCTTCCTTTATCACGATGTACGAGCTCCTGAAAGAGTCGGCGGGTTCAGATGACCAGGACAGATCAGTTGAAGCTACTGGCTCAGGAAATTCTTTTAAATAGGTGGTTAAACTAGAAATCAGTCAATCTGTCTAGAAAGGATCTGTTTGATGGGATTTAATCCAACAGCAATCAGTCTTTCAGAAAAGCTGTATTGTAACTCTAAGTTAGAGCTTTTAAACTGGGCTTTTTGCAGAGCTTTTATTAGTCCTCTGTCGATCATTAATAGATGAAAGGCCCAGTCAGAGATATTTCAAGTGGCATTGCCACCAGTTAAAAATTTTTTTATTTCTCGAAAAGATGCAGACTTTCAGCTTGGGCTGAGAGAGGCCTCTGAGAATAAGTATCACCTGTTAGGTTCGAAAAGAGCATTTGGAGATCCAGTTAGTGATACTCCTTCAAGAGGAACATCTAAGATGCATCAGAGGAAGGTTATGGATTCCACTTAAACGGTCACCAGATTCTGGAGAAATGATCAGAGGAACAAAAGAAGTGGCACGTAAAACCAAAATAATTGTTCACGATTTTATTAGCAATCTAGAGCCTCACGAAAAATTAAAAGGTTCAAACGTGATAATCCAATCCAACCACAGAACAATCAATGCCTTCAGCATAAGATAAGTAGTAAAGCTGGCCTGGATATTCTTACTACCATACTTGATGTCGAAAGTCTCATAATACCTCAATTCAGCAGAAGAAATATTTTTAGTGGTGTCTCCACAATGACAAAACAAAACCATTTGGAGATCAGACTTCAAAAGCAGATGTGTAGCAGTTCTGTTCCAGTTATGGAACCTGAGAAGCCATTTGATAGATCTAGCAACGAGCCGGCCTCTTCAGAAAGATACAAGCTGGAGTAAAAGTGAGTGGAAAAATCGGAGAATAGTTCACGTGATGTATCGTTAAGAGTCTTGGATTGATTCAAATATTTCACTTACTAATTTAATGCTAGAATTTTAATATGTTTATTTTCTAAGTTATTTTTGAGAAAAGAAAAGTTTTTGTTTTAGGTGTTTTTAATTTATATGTCATCTGATTCTTTTTCTGTGCTTCAGTGTTTTACTAAAAGTTCCGAATTTTTAAAATGTTTATTTTTCTTTGAATGGATCAATTTTTTGTGGCAAGAAAAGAAAATGTTTGTTCTATGTTTTCCCTGGTACAGAAGTCATTTTCTTTAGTAGTGGTCATAGTATGCCGAATGGTGCTGGTAGGTTCTAAACACTTCTCATGAACCTCATATCAGGCCTTATAAGGCCTATTTGTCACCTAGATCGGTGTTGATAAATACTTGGAGGAATATGAGCTCGTCACTACATCATAAGAAGAGTGGGGGGTAGGGTCTTATTTTCTGGCTCACGTGATAGGTAAATCAAGGTAAGTAATTTCATAGAGATCAAGCCGAAGGCACAGAGCTGAAATAACCGTTTTCCTTCTTTTGTGATAGAAAACGGATATTGTAGTTGCTCAATAATAACAATGTATGATGTTTATGGATACTTTCATGCTTATTAACTTCGGTAATTATTGGTTGTGCAATTAACAAAGTGATTATAGATAAAATGATAAATATGAGCATTGAACTTCTCGAATACTTACTTATATATTCTAACACTTGCTGTAAACTCTAATAATGCGAAGGTAAATGCGAGGTAGGTCATACTAATGCGGGTTGCCACAAAAGTCAGCACATCGTAGATGAAAGAGTTATCCGCTGAAGTAACAAAAAGCGGACGGATTTTCCGACGACCCTGATGACATAATTTATAAAATTTATTTTCATATCAATTTAAAGATGTTTTTTTTGTTTATTAATAAAATGAAAAAACAAAAAAAAAACATAAATATTCTTAAATATTTATGATTTTAAAATAAAGAATTGATGAAAAAAAATCAGAATTACTTAATAGAATATTATGCAATCGACTAGTTTTTACCCGAGTTGCAATTAAAAATTAATAAAAATATTCACAATAAAAAAAATATATTCTAGAGTTGCCATTAACAAGTACTATTTAATTATTAATAGTAACTTAATATTTTTTCTTCACTAAACATTGATAAAAATAATTCAATATTGTTGAAGATAGTTTATAACAACAATCTGCACTCGATAATAATAAAATAATTATACTAAATATAACAATGTATCATTATAAACAATTTAATATTATGGAAATAATTTTCTTGTCATTACTAACTATTAGACATTATTTTAAATCATCAATGTTGATAAAACTAATTAAAAATGCAGATAAAATAATATATTATGATAAAAAAGAATGTTTAATGATTATTAATAATAAGTAATTACTTGTTATAATATTTGATTATTTCTAACAGTATAATTTTATTTTTAATACAATTATTTCATTACTGTCAAGTGAAGATTGTTGCAATGAACTATTTTTAATATTGATTAATTATTTTAAATAATATCCCCTGTAAAGAATCATAAGATTTTTCTATCACTATTTGGTGACCGTTATTGGTATCTTTTGAGTCTACTATTTCCCTTTTTATCTTTTAATTAATATTTAATAATAATATTTAACTGCTATTAACGATAATATATTATTTAATTAATTCAATAACTATACTGAATGAAGACAAAATTTTTTTTTAAAATAAAGTATTGAAAGCAGATTCAGCAGTTAAAATAAAATTTTTCAGGGGGTTCAGTAGAAAAATATAGATTTTGACAGGATTCACTAGTAAAGTAAAGAAAAATTATAACTCAGGTTATTATCATTTTAGATATCCGTGCGTTATTCTAAATTTTAAGCAGGTTCTTAAAAATTTCTCGTGTTTTTCTTTAACAAACCTACAGTTGGCAATTGATGAGTTATCGTTTAGAAAACCATGCGGTATAGTCATAGTTATCCCACACGTGTAATAAAAATTTTTTTTTCCATATTATCCGTTTAAACGATATTTTTGGATTAGATGTAATTATTTTTTATAAGCTTATTACTTACAATTCTTGCAGCATATGTGAATAAGGCTCCAGTAGCAAAAGTGAGGTAGTATCCAGGGTAGAACCCATGCCAGATGGAAGAAAGAGCAAACGTTAAAAGAAGTTTATAATTGTTCACTCTTTCATAAACAATTTCACGCAGCCATTTAGTGGTCCCTTTGTTCCAAGCTGCCGTAGCATCTTTTAAATTTGTAGATAATTCAAATGTGAAATAATCAACATTCGAAGTACCATCCCATCGGGGTTGTCCATGGTCATCAAGACCATTGAATCCCATTCCAGAATTGTTACAAATTGCATCGGCAAATAACCATGCATAATAATATCTAGCTCTAACAAAGAATAATACAATTGACAAATACACTAATTTATATATGATTCCAGTGTTTTCTATGAAGTCGCTCTCTTTGACACGTTCTAATGGAAACATAGGAATTAAAGAGATAAATAGAACACCACATATCAAAGTTTGGAGGATTTTGTTTATAACTGCTTTTGTTGGAGATGGTTCAATAACATTAACTTGGTTTGAAGCATCATCGTTGAACCCCTGCAAAAAATAAAGTAATTATAAATTATTAAATATTTCTAAATTTTTGACTTAATAGTTTAATGTAAATTCAAGAAATAATTACAGATAAATGATTGTGTCCTTTGAAATGATTTCCATGAATATAATCAATATAATCACAATAAACAACAGCTGGACCCGCCAATAATGTTTGGAACTGGAAGATAAAGGCAAAATATTCTAATGCTGATGGTATTACTTTTATAGCATGTCGTTTTTGCAGTGGTGTTAAGTCTTCTTCTCGTCGAGCAATTCCATCATGAATGTTGAATGCAGTGCTGGTTACTTTCTGAGTGATCACCATTAATGGACCTTGAAAAAATCATTTTGTCATATCTATACAATAATTAATTTCATGAATATATTACCTGTTATGTCCAAAGTATAGTATCCATAGGTATACATGATTCGGTAAATATGAATAAATGAAAGATAGCCAAGTGCTAAGACAAGAACTATCCTGAAAAATAGGAGAATAATTAAATATTATCACAATTTTTTTAAATTAGTTATTACAATGTACTTAGACAAAGTATTCACCGATGTATGTATCGTGGATCTTGAGTTCGTATTACGATGTAACATAATGCCGGAAGTCCTGCCAAATGAAGAGCCTGCCTGAAATAATAGATTATATATTTTTAATAAGGAGTAATTTGATGATGTTCATTAATCTAATAAGAAAAAAAAACTCACCAGCCGAAGCAAAAATAACCAAGCGAGAGACCTACAATGAGGCCAAAAGAATGTCGAACAACAGGACCGACTTCTTGTGGTTTGAAGTAGATTCTCAGAATTCCAGCAAGAAATAGAGAAGTAAATTGACTTATCACAAAGTTCACCTGATGAATGTAAGTAATATTTACTTTAGAAAATAAAATGTAATTATAGTCTATTAGTTTAATTACTATAATTATCTTGTAAATCACAGCTTTAATGACAATACTACTAATAAATAATATAACGTTTAATGTGATTTTAACGAGTTTATTGAAATAATTCATAAATTAATAATACAGTTTACCAATTATCTTAATAATTTTTTAAACACAAAAACATTTAGTAAAAAAATTAATATTCGGTAGTGAGTTCTTCTTCTCCTTCTCCATCAGCATCTCGACGGAATCTCATTCCAAAAGTAGCTCCAACATTAGGATTAAAATGACCACCAGGACCTTGCTGAACTCCGCCATGTGCTCTCAAAAATGTATTTGGGTTTGGCTTCCATTCGTATTTAGCACCACCTTGAGGGTAAAAGTGTCTGAAATCTGGAGATGATACTCCACCAAAAGCTTCCAATTTAGATTTATCATTGCCAAATATTCTCTGGTTATAATCCAATTGAAGTGAAGGTTTTTCATGTTCTGGTTTCATCACGGAAGCTTCGACAGATCCTTGAGGAGAACGCCGGAATCTGTAGATCTAATAAAAAAAGAGGAATTGATAAGAGTGATAATCAAATGTTGATAAAAGTGACATTGTAAATGTAGTAACTTACCGGTGGATACCTTGGTCGTGGATTGAATGGTGGAGTCGTTGGAATTGGAAATATTGGATGGATTGGGATTGGTCTTCTCAATGGATTATTAAATTCATTGTAAGGATCTGCTACAACATAACAGACTGCTGCGACCAGCATGAATAATATTTTAAATGATGCTTGCATTTCGGATGATTTAGTAAGCTAAAAATTTTATGAAAATTAAAATATTAATTATTTAATAGAAATTTAATGATTTTTCAAATTTATAATTATTTTTGATTAAATTTTTGGTATCTACTTACTTCTTGTAGTTTATCTTCCTATTGGAAATACTTGAAGACTTATGATGCTTGTGAAGCATATTGGTTAGCTTTTATACTCAATTTTGTAAAGGAAAGTTCTTAGAAGTTATACTTTTCTTTCTTTCTTTCTTCTTTTCATTTTGATCCGGGGAATCCTCATCGTTCAACTTTTCTTTTATTCTCGAATTTATTCGATCAGAATGATTTGCATAATGCATCATAATTTTTTGTTTGTACACGACAGATAATATTACACAGGGAGTCCCCTAACAATGTATCAACTACACACTAACTTACATATATGATTATGATGAAGAAGTGGGGAATATCAACAGATGAGTCGAATCTCTCCTTCTATAAATTCTCGTTCAACCGTTGTTCAGTATTTCATTCGTTCGCATAATAATACCGAAGTAAGATAGAGTGAACTTGACATTAGGCTTGTCAAGATCTGATCTATTAAGTGATAGTTATTAGCTACAAGATATTGTCAATTAAAAAAAAGTTTTTAACTTTTTTTTTTTATTTCTTGCAAAAATAAAATTATCTATTAAAATAGAAGAAAATACTCAAGTATTGTATTTTTTTTTTATTTTTATTAAAGTGCACGTGTGAATGTCAACAAGTGAGGAAGTTATAGTAGAATAAAATCATGAAAAAAAAATTAAAAATAACTACACTACGCTCAAGTTATTTTAATGCATATTTTACTTATTAAAGATCACGTAATTACTTCAGCTCTATGCTTCAATTCTTTATCTTGTAATAAAGATATATTTAAATAAAATCAGCCTCAAATACTCTTGTGAAGTACTTGAGCATTTATCAATTATTAGTACTCATTAACCACGTGTGTGAACTTTATGAATTTTACGCTAACTATAATGATATTTGCCATCAAAATTCCCCGTGAATATGTAGTTAAATAAATAAATTATTAGAGTGGGTGTAAGGTTCTCTCATTTATTATTTGATTTGCGTGGGATGAGAATAAGTTTAGATTTTTAATAATTAAAAAGGATAGTGGGATTATTGGAAATATTATTATTATTATCATTCAAATAACAATCTTATAGTTAATAGTTTCTTTTATCTAATCAAAAGATAGTTTCTTGATAAAGATCTGATTCAATTATTTTTATTATAATTATTATTCGAAGTTAATTTAAAAAATGTTTTTAATCACTTCAAAGATTTAAAAAAATAAAAATATACTACAAATAAATCAAATTTTTTCGAAAAAGAAATTTATAATTTCAGTTTAGGAATTTATATTGTAAATGAAATACAAAAAAAATAATAAATCACTTCATGTATTATTATTACTCATAGAGTAAAAATATATACTCCATATGTAAATAAGCATTTCAGATAAAAAATACTACAAATGAAAAAAAATCTCAATATCATCTTTGTTGTTTCAATGGAGCATTAACCTTATCATTCATAAACACTACGTTAATAATTAATCTGTCTGTTAAGTCACGATTAAAACATACATTCCCATGAATTTCTCAGTAGGAGAAATTTTCGTTCATTTAAATGAAAGCATAGGCAACAGGTTTCCAACCTTTCTTCCCATGTTATTCAATTAATTCAAATACTAACAAATATTGAATTATTTGCACATAATAAAAATTGAAAGACGTAATAATTAATTTAAAAGTGCGTTTAAATAAATATAATAAAACCCATAATATTAAATAAAAAATAATTAAAAATCATCAACAAATTAATAACATACCTGATCAACGGGTATACCCGTCTGATCTGAAACCCAATCAAATATGTGTGAACCAGAGTAATACAAATCCTCATTCACTGCCATTATTACAATCTTGTCTCACGTTCTTCAACGTACTGACGCGAGGATGTCGGCATCAAGTCACTATTATATACGGACCATGCGATGCTAGAATACATTTGGTCGAATGAAAAAGGCAGAAAAAGATAGAGAGCAGCACACAATTCAGGGACGCAGTATCCTATTCAGAGCCCCAGTAGTTATAAACGGAGCAATAAGCACTGGCCTATAGGTTTAGATATTATTTCCATCTTCTTATTAGTCTCTTATCCTTTTGCTAAGTCACGTAAGAATTTTATTTCATTTGTGACAAAGTTCAGCTTTAATCAAAAATTTATTCATTCATTTTTGTCATAAATATTCACAGATGTAGGTGTAAATGTTGTTAACTATATTTATCATCATACTTCAAATTAATTCTTATGTCATTTATTTGTTACTTTTGTATACCTATATACATTTATGAAATTTTAATAATTTTTCTATTTTTTAAAATAAAAATTACACCTTTAAAAGTTTGATTTTCAACGTAAGAAATTTTATCCCCTTAGTTTTCTTATAGTGAATGCAGTCCTGTCTTTTATTTTGTTTACCTTTTTGGAGTACTTGCAATGACTCTAAATTACAATTGAGATTTTAAATGTTATAAAGTAGTATCTTTTTTCATCATTCATTTTTCGCTGGTATTTATTTAAAACTTAAAGTACTGTATTGAATGCATTAATATTCAATGATATTTTACTTATTGTATTTTTAAAAATAAATTATATTCCGTAATAGAAAAATATACATACTTTTACACATTATAAATATAAGAAAGCAACTGTTTTTTTCTATATAAATTTCTTTCAGCTATAAGTTAGAACATTTATAAATGTAATTTTAATTTATTTTCTTGATTTGACAAAAAAGTGCAGGTTATAATTGTAAAAACTACTTGCTTTACTAAATTTGGTTTGAAATTGTTTTATATAATAACGGTAACTAATCTAGCAACAATATGCTAGTATTAGGAGCATAACGGCCATTTTACATCATTAGTCGAGTATGTAGCTTTTTAAAAATTTTTTCAAAATATTAATACAATAAATACAGCTCTAAAGATGGAAATACGAGTACTTGACGTTTTGAATTACAATTTTTCAAACTGAAGCAAGACAAGATCATTGTTAACAGATATAATAACATACCACAATGTTTTTATTTTAATTAAATTTTTTCTATACTTTTGTAATTTATATACCTATGGTTGAGTGAATTCAACAATGAATATTGCATTCTAAAAAGCTTGTCAAAATGTGCAATCGTACATTAATGATTAACAATAAATTAATTTATATTCATTTAGCTTAGAATATTTTATTGCTCATTTTTTCCTCATTAGTAAAACTAATTAATTCTCTCATTTATATGTGCAGTAACTTAGTAAAAAAATGATTTTAAATAAATGTTATTGTTAAAAGGTGACTTTAAAAAATTTTTTTCGTCATTAATATTTATTAGTAAATAATCTCAATAATTTTATCTCACACCGATGACTTGAATTTTTTAAAGGTCCGAATAATCTGGATCAATCTAGTTCAAAGAAGCTATATAATGGATCCATACATTACGTTTTTCAACTGTATTTCTCACTTCAACACTATTTACACATACACAAATACATGTGCATGCATACAATGTATATAAAATGTAAGAGAAACGAAACGTGACAAAAGGTCTATGTCAAATTATGTGTAAGTTAAATTTATTCATTTAAAAAAGTCAGTTACTCGTTACCATGTTAATTAAATAATCAAATAATAATATTAATTTAAAATTTCAATTGCTCTCACAATAAACCTTTCAAGAAATAAAAATAAGTCTGTAATCTTAATCCATTCATTTCTGAACGTCAGATGAAACGTAAAAATTCACAGAAAATTGTTAGAAAATAAATAATAATTCCTTCATTGTTGAGTGCACATGATAATCATTGTTTCAAATGAAGAGTCTGACTACATGTATTTTCTGTCTAACAATAAATAACACAAACATGCAAATATAATAATGATTTTGCTATTAATAAAATTATATGTAATAAAACAAACTATTTTTTTATGTAATTCGTCTGAACAATAAATTGTTTATATATCTGATAATCATTATTAAGTAATTTGATAAATTGTTACAAATTTTTAAGATATTTTTTTCAATTACTTATTTAATCTATAAAATAACTATGGAAAAATATTTGTTTTTAAATAAAATATTCAACTATTTTTCATGTTCTTTATCATCTGATATACATTTTTATTTCAACTATGTATAATACTATCAAGAATACGCGCAAATTCACGTACGCGACAAGTATTTATTATATCTGTTGTTATATCTGTTATAATTATAAACAAGTAATCTAGTATTATTTAAATATAATTATATTAAGATTTAAAGCATCATTTATATCACATTTAACGATAAAAAAAATAACTGACTTAATATACACATATGTATATCTATTGCACAATTGATGAAAATTTGTTCTGAATACCACTGACAAATTTATTATTGCCAAAAATATTTATATGTACACATCTATCATCACATGCTGATCAATTTTTTTTATCTGTGCAATATCTTATCGATATTATTTGATTTCAATTGAAGATAAATTTTATAATTTAATAATTAGATTCATTTCTGTCATTCATTAGCTCTAATCACAATCTTATAAAGCTCCAAATTTTGTTTTCATCCAAAAGTTATCTCTTTTGGAGTTTTATATTTATTTAAATTGTTTTTAATTTAAAATTTTAAAAATTAAGTAAATTTCATACTTTACTTGATTGTTATTTTGTATAGTTTCAGCTTAAATCCAAGTAATTCTGATAACACAGCCGAAAGTGCAGAAAGTAGAACCACTTTGGTTATTGTGTACAAATAAGGATTGGCAGAAAGACCAGAAATTTTAAAAGGACTTTCCAGTTCCTGAAATAAATACATAAGTTATTTGATATTAAACAATTAATAAATTGTTTGATGATAAATTAATTTATTTAAGAAATATTTCCTTGTTAGCTACCTTGATCAAATCAGCAGCTAATTTTAGCACACTATTAGCGACCATGAGTTCATCCTTTTTATGAGGCTTTTGCTCTATTTGTAGATAAAGATTGATTTGCTCAGTTATCAATACAGATAAATTTCTATATTTTTTATTAATTTTTGTACCAAGTGTCATAAATCTTAGAATATAGATTCCGAGAGCAAAGCTCCAAAACAGTGCTTCTATATTGTATCTTGAATGAAGACTCTCTAAATCCTACAATAAATATTGTTTATTTTTCAAAATCTTTTCTCCTCGCAAGATTTAAAGTTTAAAACATTATTCGAAATAATCACCTTTATTAATTCTAAACTAACGAATGATAATAGAAGTAATGTTATTAAAAATACAGCCGAAACTATTACATCAACAGATCTTTGTGGACCTCTTCTCTATAACAAGAATAAAATTATTAACGAGTAAAAACTTTAAGCATTTTTTATTCGATTATTTTTTACCTTGAGATATGACCTAACACTCAACCAAGTTTTAATATTTCTAACTTTATTTAGCCTGAAATGAGGCAAATCCGATTTTCGTGCTCGCCTGGAAGAAGTTAAGTGGGAAAATAATTTAGCATACAGTAATCTTTGTTTGAATGTTCTTTCAGCTACAGCAAGAAGGAAGAAAAGTAAACATGAAAGAATTAATCTTTCAAATGATAAAATTAAAATCACACTCCTTTCCCTGAAAAACAAACATTACTTATAACATTTATTTCATCAGTAATTGAAATATTAAAGTATATTAGATTATTTGTTACCATAAAGTCGTTCCAAATGAGACGTCGATAACTTTACAAAAAAATTCAGAATATGTATCATAACCAACTTGAGCTATGTCATTTACTAAAGTCGACCCTGTAGAATTATTGGTTCCATCAAATGATAAATGATTACTTAGTCTTCTTATAGCTGGTATCACAGCCAACACAATCGAGAGTATAAGTCCCCCATAAAAATAATCCATGGTTTCCGGCATGGTTTCAGCTCTGGCTATTATTGCTGAGCTAATATCTAACACTGACAATTCAGCTTTTTTTATGTCTCGACGTGTCCAAATTGTGCATGATACTGAAAAATATAATAGTAGAATAAAACATTGCCAAACAAATGATGGCTTGATGGAAAAAATTACTAACCACGATCTGAAGTATTACAAGCAGAGTTTAATAAAATTGATGGAGGTAATTCTAACTCCCATGAGAACGGGTGTTCCACAAATTCTCCATAATTAAAATTACCATCACTATTTGCTTGAGATTCATTTAGATCAGAACTACAAATAATTTTTAATTAAAAAAAGTATCTAATTAATTTTCAGATACATTATTTTTCTTATTAGTTAATCAATTACAGCATCAATTATTTACCTATAACTACATTCATCACTATTAGTAGTCACACCCATCCACTCAGTCGCTGACGTTGTAGCTTCAGTCAATTGCTGCGTTCCAGTTTCTTCACATTCACCCTCTTCCTCACTTTCAAATTGCCGCATTCTTTCAATTGATTTGGTTGATAAGCCATTGCTCTAAAATTTATGATAACATATAATTAATAATCAATACATCCTTTTATTACTTGCTTCATGTAAAAGTTCATATACTTAACTTATATTTACTAACAAAACGAATAAATAGAGTTTTTAGTACTATAATCTAAAAGCCTTAAGCTCTACTTAGGTGAAAATAATATTTTTAAAGCACTAATTGAATCAATAAAGCTTAGAGTGTACTAGCTTACTACTTAATAGAAACTTAACTATCGTAATATAATTGAATAAAAGAATAATAATTAAGTCAAGAAAAATCGATCAAATCGTGTACATACCGAAATGCTGTTTGATGGTTTTTTCAAGTCAATGTCAGTTTTCCTCGAGATCTCTGCTACTGTTTAAAATATGAAAAATGACAATTTACTAATAACATGAATGATATTCTTCCATTTTAGCATCATCACGAATAATCATGCACCTCAGATACAGAAAATGCTCCAGTATTTTTTTTCAGGATGAAATCGTTAATGACAATTGCCTGATCATGGGTGATCAGATTCAGATGTGATCTAAGTGAAGAGAACAAACCTGGAGCTATGTTTTGTGAATTATCGCTTGAATAAGTTATTAGACGTTCTTCGCTATTCGCTGATGTCACACATTTTGATTTGTCATTCTCATTTTTAATGCGTTCAGAATTTGTACGGTCATTGTCACTTAAAACATTACTATTGAGACTTTCGAAACCATCATCCTCCTGATGAATATTATCGTCATTCCTACCATTTACTACTGCATCACCTGCTAATAATGCCATCTAATGAATTATAAATCATGCTTAATAGTATAATAAATCAACGCTTATCTTAATTAGATGATGTATACCACAAAAAAGTAGTTTCACTTTGAATTATTATTTTTCATCGTGAAATACATCATGTCTATTTGTACTTCTAATTTTTTGAAATATTCTATTAAATCTACTACATTTTAAAAAATAAGACGATTTTCACTTACATAATAAATTATCATTTTTAACAGAAGTTTGAATGGGTGATGTACCCAAAGAATTTTTATCAATCTTTAGTTCGTCAAATGAAGCCTGAGAAGGTATATCTTCAAGCTGAAATAATATTTTTGTCTTATTAATCCTACTCTGGATATTTGATCTTGAAATTTTAACGATAAATTAAATACGTACTTGAACTTTACTTTCTACTAGCGGTGTATCAATACAAACTTTTTTAGCAAATCTCACTGATGGTGGCACATTGGCGTATATTTTAACATTTTCATTAATAGTATCTTGTGGATTTTTTATATCCGATGAAACACGAGTATTTCTTCGAGGCCTCAATTTTCCAGGACGATTTCGCTCATTTCGGGATCTTCTTATTCTTGATTTATTACGTCCAGGGGTTATCGTAGGTCCTGAATTAGTTGATACTATTTGTGAATGAACGATGCAAAGAAAAAACATCATTGCAACTGGCATTAATATCTCAGCCAGTGAAACAATCTATTAAAAATGAATGAATAATACATCAACTTGTATTTTTAATGACTTAAACAATACTTAATTAAGTTTATGGAAAAATGAATTACATCAGACTCGTTAAACTCAGCAGCTCCAACATAAAGACAAATATTAAAAATCTGTAAACAATAAAGGAGACAAAATAATGAAAAAATTCTCGAAGTTGTTTGTTGAATCCACCAATTTTTATACAACGGTAATAGTAATAGTCTTTTTACTGCCAGCCATGTAACTGTACTTAACCCGTGCTTAGGTTTTGCCTTAGGAAAAGAAGAGCCTATAAAAATATTTCATGTATTGATAAATCAATTTATCTAATGATTAATATTTTTTTGTCATAAAATATTGTAATAAATACCTCTGACAAGATCCACATCAATAAATTCTGTTTTTAATTTAGCAGTTCTCATTGGCACATTATTTAAGCCTCCAAAAATTCTTTGCTCAACTGTTTTTTCCCATTGTTGTTTATCATACGTTCCTATTTTTTTATAATACCTAATTTAATAGTAACATTATTGCATTAATTCATCAACTTCTTTCCTTATTCTTCTTTAACAATTAAAATGATAATATATACGTACCAATAAATTAAATCATTTAATCCCATTCTCAATTAATGAATTATTTTTTATTAAAGATGCTTATTTATCAGACTAAACTTGAAATAACTCACTAAATATTTATTTCTAATTTTTTTTTTCACTCTCTAACACCACGCTTTCGTTTCCAGAATATGCTTTTATAATGTATTGATGCGTCAACGTATTGTGGATATTTAGAAAAGCAAATGGTTTGATATTTTGTTAAAATAAAACTGTTATATACCAATATCATAACTTAACAATGGATAAAATAGTATTGGATAAAATTCCGGCACTATGATTGCCTCGTGGAGGCCAGCTGTTCACTGATTAGAAAAAATGTTTTGTTATGTTCTCTCTACTCTAAATGAATTTGCACCCATACCTTCAGATTTTTTCTAATATTCTGACGTGACGTCGTTCCTAACACTTGAACTTTTTTTAGTGTGAGTGTTTTACCAAGTGCACATGTAGCATTAATGTACAGGATGACACTCACACATGCAGCAACATTTATTGATGTTGTACATTTGTATGTGTACATCAATACATACCATACGACATGTATATATATATTTATATACACAACACACTGCAATATAAACTTCGCGCGAAATTCGAATCAAATATTCAAAAAATATCTAATGAATGTTTCTTTTGAAGACAATAATTATTTTCAAAATTTAATTATACATTTTATAAATTATTTCTTAAATTTATATACACTAAATTACTAATTACTAATACGTAATGATTGAACGAATCACTAAAAACTATAATTACAATAATTAACTATAATAATACAATACAAATAAAATGTCTATTTAAAACAACAAAAAAAGTGTTACACACTTTATATCTCATTTAATTCATTACTTTAATGTATATAAAAAAAACATAAAAAAAATCTATTCATTTAAATTATTGAATAAAATTGTTTTTAAAGAAAAAAAACGACAATAAAAAAATATAAATATTGAATACTTAATTTACTTGAAAACAAAAATTATTAAATTCAACTTATTTATTTGTCAAAACAACTGATAACCATATGATCATGATCATCAAAGTAAAAATTTGTCATTTTACTCTCCATTGCGCGAACGCGCAGCATCCGAATGGATCGATAAGGGTTGAGAGATTATATCTGAGATTTGAAGCCATTTAGCTTGTGACTGCCTTAAAAGAATGACATAATTCGTAAATATTTATATCAGTGTGAATTAATTCATTTAACCACACCCAAAATGATTTTACATTTTTTATTATCTTGAAGAAATCATCATTTTTATGGTATTTTTCTAAACACGTAAGTAATATTAATTTATTATTATCATTAATTGAGTATCGATTATGATATAAAATTTTTTTAAACGCAGAACTCATGATTACATGATGAATATCATCATGAATCAATTAAGAAAGCTAATATGCTTCTTCTTCATCTTCTTAATTACCCCAAAATCATCAGATGCTATTGCTGATAATCCCATTACTTACAAAATTGGTGGCGTTCTGTCTAATAATGTTAGTCAGGAGCACTTCAAACAAACTATTGAGGTAAACAAATTCCAAACATAACTGTCATTAATTATATTCTTGTTGTTAATAGTAGAATAAGTATTTTATTGTTAATTGATCTTTTATAGAGATTAAACTTCGATCTCCAATATGTAAACCGTGGAGTTGTATATTATTATACAGTTATTGGAATGGATTCCAATCCCATTCGAACAGCTCTAAGTGTCTGTAAATCTCTTATTGCTGATGGAGTTTACGCCGTTGTTGTATCTCATCCTTTGACTGGTGATTTATCTCCAGCTGCAGTCTCTTATACTAGTGGATTTTATCATATTCCAGTTATTGGTATTTCTTCGAGAGATTCTGCATTTTCTGATAAGGTACATCTATTTTTACTTTTATTCTAATTTAATAAATTTCTTTCAATAACAATAGTTTGATTATTTTTCAGAACATTCATGTATCTTTTCTAAGGACAGTTCCACCATACTCTCATCAAGCAGATGTCTGGGTAGAGCTTTTAAAGCATTTCAGTTATATGAAGGTGATCTTCATTCACAGTTCAGACACAGATGGTCGGGCGCTTCTCGGACGATTTCAAACAACATCCCAGAGCCTTGAGGACGACGTGGAGATCAAAGTACATGTGGGTTGGACACTCTACTTGGCACGCATCAGCAGTGCATAATCCGTGGCCCCTTGAGTCCTGAATTGTTAGACTATGCACGCTTCTCTCTAGATCAACCAAATTAAACTATCTCAAGGATTTTCTTCAAAACAAATGCCATCTTTTTCACCAGCTCTCTCTTCTTCTGTTCAAACAGGACACTAAACGTCTTCCTGAAATGAAACGCACAAATCTATAGCTATATATTATGAAGAAATTCTTATCGTTGTCTTGATTGTACATACCTTGCACGGCAATAGCGAGTGTTTTTTACCTTTTCGAATCTCTCCAAAAATTCATGCAGTTTTTTGTTTTCTAATCTATCATTATTTCAGCTTTATGTACGTATAATTGCTCAGATAATCATACAAATACGTAAGTATTTCATTACTGTCTAAGAAATTCATCCGTACGACCAACCATAAAAATTAGATATAAAAGTGTGTTTTAATGTAGAGGAATGTTATGTATGATGTGCATGGTATGTATTTATATGGAAAATTAAAAAAAAAGAATTATTTACTTGGTTATTATAATTGTTGTGATTACAGTTGAACTTTTTTTATTCAGGTGGAGTCTGTTATTGAATTTGAGCCAGGCCTTCAAACTTTCCACAATCAACTATTGGAAATGAAGAGCGCTCAGGCTAGAGTATGTCTGATGTATGCCAGGTATTTATTTTTTTATAAGTTAATATTTTATTTTCACCAAACTCAAAATCATCACACTGATAAATATGATCCAATATACATGAAAAATTTATGCAACAGCCAAAAAGATGCAGAAGTGATCTTTCGAGATGCAGCAACCTTGAACATGACTGGTGCTGGTTACGCTTGGATTGTTACTGAGCAAGCATTGGATGCTCCAAATGTACCTGAAGGACTTCTGGGTTTAAAACTTATCAATTCTACAGATGAGAAAGCTCATATAACTGATAGTTTGTTAGTATCATCAATAATATTAAAATAATTTTTTCATTGAATTGAAATTCAAATAAATATGTAATTCAACTTATCTGTACTAGGTATGTTCTTGTTTCTGCTTTACGTGAAATGAACGAAACCAAAGTAATAACTCATGCTCCAAAAGATTGTGACAACTCGGGATCAATTTGGGAAACTGGAAAAGAATTATTTGGATTTATTAAAAAGCAAGTTTTAGTAAAAGGAGCAACTGGAAGAGTTGCTTTTGATGATAATGGTGATAGAATATTTGCAGAGTATGACATCATCAATATTAGAGAAGATGGAAAAAAAGTATCAGTTGGGCAATATGTCTATTCACGTGTAAGATTTTTATACTTTATAAATAATTAATTATCGTAAACTGTTTATTTGATAATAATTATTTTTTAGGAAACACAAAAAATGAAATTAAAAGTAAATGAATCAGAAGTAATATGGCCAGGTCGAACTCAAACTAAACCTGTAGGATTCATGATTCCAACTCACTTAAAAGTATTGACAATTGAAGAGAAACCTTTCGTTTACGTTCGTTCTACAGAAGATGAATGTGCTCAAGATGAAATACCTTGTCCTCACTTCAATGCTACCGATAACAACAGTAAATATAAATCATTTAGATTTAAAATAAATTAAGAAATTTCATTAATGATTTTTTCTACTTTTTAACAGGATCTTATTGATGTTAATTCATGTTTTATAAATTTTTTCAGTCACTCGGAAGTATTGTTGCAAAGGCTACTGCATCGATTTACTCAAGCAGCTCTCGAAGAATATTAATTTTACTTACAGTCTAGCTCTTTCTCCTGATGGTCAATTCGGCAGTTATGTGACAAAAGATAGTAAGAACTTTCATAGAATATTTCAATGAAATACTAATGTTATAAAATTAATATAAAAATAATATGATCATACATAAATTTTGATTTATAGCTGGAGGAAAAAAAGAATGGACTGGTTTGATTGGTGAATTAGTAAATGAAAGAGCTGATATGATTGTTGCTCCTTTGACAATAAATCCTGAACGAGCTGAATTTATTGAATTTAGTAAACCTTTTAAATATCAGGGTATAACTATCCTAGAAAAAAAGGTATACTTGTCAATTTTTTATAAATAAAAAAATAGAAAAAACCTAGATATACGTTGTATATTACATAAAACTGTATTTATTACAGCCATCTAGATCATCAACGTTGGTGTCTTTCCTTCAACCTTTCAGCAACACTCTTTGGATCCTGGTGATGGTGTCGGTGCACGTGGTGGCGCTTGTCCTGTACCTCCTCGACCGGTTTTCACCTTTCGGGAGGTTCAAGCTGGCTAACACTGACGGTACCGAAGAGGATGCTCTGAATCTTTCCAGCGCCGTCTGGTTCGCCTGGGGTGTGCTGCTGAATAGCGGAATTGGAGAAGGCACTCCAAGAAGTTTTTCGGCTCGAGTATTAGGCATGGTTTGGGCCGGTTTTGCTATGATCATTGTTGCTTCTTACACTGCCAATTTAGCTGCTTTTCTCGTGTTAGAAAGACCAAAAACTAAATTAACTGGCATTAATGATGCACGAGTACGTAAATCTTTTATATATTTTTTTTATTAAATGGAAATTTCTAATTGAATATAATAAAATTTATAATTTTATTTTGTTAATCAATGAAGCTGAGAAACACTATGGAAAATCTAACCTGTGCCACTGTAAAAGGATCTGCAGTAGACATGTACTTCAGAAGACAAGTAGAATTATCAAATATGTATCGTACAATGGAAGCAAATAATTATGATACTGTAGAAGAAGCAATACGAGATGTTAAAATTGGCAAACTCATGGCTTTTATCTGGGATAGTTCTCGATTGGAATTTGAAGCTGCCAAGGATTGTGAATTAGTTACTGCCGGAGAGTTATTTGGACGGTCTGGATATGGAATAGGTTTACAAAAAGGATCTCCATGGGCTGATGCTGTTACTTTGGCTATTTTGGATTTTCATGAAAGTAAGTAACTTCTCAAAGCACAAAAATCTGTTGGTTAAAAAAATAATTCATTGATAGTAAAAAGATGATTGAAAAATTAATACTCTCTTAACTAATTTTATTTCAGTTGGATTTATGGAAGATTTAGATAAACATTGGATATTTCAAAGAGATGTTCAACAATGTGAACAATTTGAAAAAACTCCAAATACATTAGGCTTAGAAAATATGGCTGGAGTATTTATTCTTGTGGCAATTGGTATAGTTGGAGGAGTTGGTTTAATAATAATAGAAATGGCTTATAAAAAGCATCAAATAAAAAAACAGAAGAAGTTGGAATTGGTAAGACATGCTGCTGAAAAGTGGCGTAATTTAACAGAAAAACGCAGAACTTTGCGTGCTACAATGCCATCCCAGCGGAGAATTCAAAGCAATGGTTTGAATGATCCAGCAACAGTCAGTTTAACTGTTGATTCAATGACACGATCAAGTCTACCACCACGAAGCCCAGGAAGAGCTTGGCCAGGAGACAGTGATATTCGACAACGTGCAATGAGTCGGGGAGAAGACATGAGATTATCACCTGCAGCATATTCAGTTGATGTTTCCCATCTGGTTGTTTAAAATATATATTAATTGACTAAAGAATAAAATTAAAAAAAACCTTTGTAAAATGCTTGTGCTGAGAAATATTTATGGTGCTCTTAGAGTAAATGTTGTAATGTTGTTATCATTTTTGTTACAATTGAAAGTATTATAGGAGATTACAACTAAAACAAAAAGTAAGAGATATGTTATGTATCTTACATTCTAGTGGAGTAAATAAAAATTATGGTGGATAATGGATAAGTTAAATTAACTTATAACTTTATATATGGTAAATTTGTAATTGAAAAAATTAATATAAGTGTCTTGATTATTCCTCTTTATTCTTCGCTTCTTCCTCCTGCATGATTTTCTCAATATAAGTTGATGACATTTAGTTATAAATATTTTTTAAATCAAAATCATATAAAAGTTTACAATTTTACCTTCCCGAGTTTAAAAAAGAATATTATTATTTCTTCAATAAATTCATTTTACTCCTCCAAGAAGAAATACTGTCCAGCACGTTTCTGTTCCAAATCCTGTAAAATGATTTGTTTTAAGATAAGCTTCAGTACTGAATATTAGCATGATATATTTAATTTAATTTATGAGTGATACCTTCACAGATTGACTCTTGTTAATTCGCGGTCGGAAATTATTTGGATCTCTTCTAAAAGTGATTCCAAGTAGTTCCAAAAATCTATTCATTCCATTTAACAATGATTGAGGGCTATGTGCTGTTGTAGATATCGACGGTGTACCAGAGAATACAATGACACGATCAGCTAAATAGGTAGCCATTATAAAATCGTGCTCCACAACGAATCCAGTTTTTTTAGCGTGTAAAATAAACCTAGAACATTTGATAGATTAATTATTATTTATGCATTTACTCAACAAAAGTAAATTGTATTAACTATATTTACCGTTTAATGACTTTAGCAGCGACTAGACGTTGTTCTGAGTCCAAATAAGCAGAAGGCTCGTCAATTAAATAAACATCTGCAGGCTTTCCAAGACAAAGTGCCATAGCAACACGTTGCAATTCTCCTCCAGACAAATTTTGTACCTCTTGATCCATGATATCATCAATTTTCAAAGGTTTCATTACATCCGTAATAAATTGAGGATGAACATAAGCATCACGAATTTTTTCGTGTAACAATTGTCTTACAATTCCTTGAGATTTAGGACTAATTTTTTGCGGCTTATAACTGATGTGTAACATAGGTATACACTCAGCCCCCTCATCAGGGGGTAGGTTACCTGCTAACATTCTAATAAATGTTGTTTTTCCGGTACCATTCTCTCCAAGAAGTACTAAGATTTCTGAATCAGTAAATTGACCTTTTTCAACATTTAGTTTAAATGTTCCCATAGTTTTTGTCATGGCAGGATATTCATAATGGTTCATTCGTTTGACTTCTTCTTCAGTCGCAGACTCGGCAACTTTAAAAACCAATGATTCTTCACGGAAACGAAGATTTTCCGTAGGGACAAATCCATCAAGGAATATATTAATACCTTCACGTACGGAGAAAGGCATAGTTACGACTCCATAAGCTCCAGGAACTCCATATAAACAACATATAAAATCTGACAAATAATCTAAGACAGATAAATCGTGTTCTACGACAATAATAAATTTGTCGGGATGTATCAAAGATCGTATAGTTACGGCAGCATTTAAGCGTTGTTTTACGTCTAAATAAGATGATGGCTCATCAAACATAAAAATGTCTCCATCCTGAATGCATACCATTGCACACGCAAATCGTTGTAGTTCTCCTCCAGATAAAGCTTCAATTCCACGATCTCGAATGTGTGTTAAATCAAGCATTCTACAAATTTCCATCTGCTTGTCACATTCATCTTTTTTATCTAAAAGTTGCTGAACTGTTCCTTTGACAGCCTTAGGAATTTGATCCACATATTGCGGCTTAATCAAAGCTTTCAAATCATCTTCAAGAATTTTCGTAAAATAGTTTTGTAATTCACTACCCCTGAAGTGACTTAAAATTTCCGTCCAATCAGGAGGATCATTAAAACGACCCAAATTTGGCTTTTGTTTGCCAGCCAATATTTTCAATGCAGTTGATTTACCAATTCCATTTGTTCCTACTAATCCTAGGACTTCTCCTGGACGTGGAATGGGTAATCTATGAAGCTTGAAAGAGTTTTTCGAATATCTGTGCGTTGTTTCTTTTTCCAAATTGCTTGGAAGATTGATAATTGATATGGCTTCAAATGGACATTTCTAGAAAAGGAATCGAGTTACGTGAATTAAATAAAAAATTAATCAAACAAAAAGCATAATAACAGTAGGAGTATTAACTGATTAACTTACTTTGACACAAATACCACATCCAATGCACAGTTCTTCGGATATCGAAGCTATTTTGCTGTTTGAAGTAACTTCTATACATAGTTTACCCATCCTCACAACTGGACAAGATCTTTTACATTCTTGTCTACATCTTTTCGGTTTGCATTTATCTGAGTTGACTATGGCAATTCTAGTCAACTTATCAGTTTCTTCCATGGACTTTTTAGGAGGCATGGTTGTGCTTTTGCAGGTTTAATTTCTGTTAATAGAATAATGGTATTATAGTAAATACAGCTATTGAGAATTCATCATGAATATTGTACTGATTTTACATAAATTAGATCACTAATTTCATGAGTTGGAATGTCTCATTACATTTTAATTTATCTCAATTAATACAGACAGATGGTACGCCTTAACCTTACTCTTTAAGTCTACAGCATGTTCTAACCATATGCCAATATAATATTAAGCTTATTAAATGCAAAAAGTTAAAAAAATAAATCGATAATCATTCAGAGTAAACGATGTAAAATCCAAAGTAATATTTTTATCAGAAATTACCTGTCAAATAAAGAAAAACGTGGAGAAGTCCGAAGCATAGGTACCATAACCTATGACTTAAAGAATCTCTCAGCGTGTTGTAGATCTAACTATAATATATGACAACTATCTGAGCGCCGCAGTGGTCAAAAAAAGAACTAATCATCAAAGAGTCGGCAAAATTGTTTTACCGACAATAATCTAATTTATCGAGCGACCTCCAACTTATGTTTGCAACAATTTTTCTTTTTGTGTTGTTTTTTCGTTTTCCATTCGCATAATGTTGGAGTGGTTAAAATAAAATTATCTTTTATTGGTCAGCAGACTTGTTCGGACTTTCCTTTGTTAAGATGTGATGTTCATAAGAGTCACATACAGATTTTTCCTTTTTTATTTTCAAAACATTCCTTTGTAAATAACAACTAACTGTATTTTGATAAATTCTACGCATGTGCAATAGATTCTTAATCGAAGCGTGTACAGGGAAATTAATTCTAAACGAATAATATTTAGATGTATTGTAAATGTTCTATTTTTTTATTTTCTAAAATTTTATGTGTATTTACTTCATTCTAAAATGAAGTGGTCAAGAAATTTTTTATTGAATTTTGTATTTGTTATTTTTTTACGGTCTGGTGAGTAAATAATCATTTTAATATAAATTATCCATGAGAAAGTTTTGAAATATGCTAGTTATTATTTCAACATTAATCTATGTTTTTTAGAAAATTTTTTTAATAGTATATATTGAATTTTTAATTTTTTTTAGACTCAACAGTGGCTCAGACAACTGATGAAGAAGAGTACAATGGAAAATATTTGGGAAAATTAAATTCATATCATCATCAAGTATCTGGTGACGTTTATGCCGTTGACAGTTATACACTTTTACTCACTTCCTTTAATTATGATGGATTTGGAACAGACACTTTTTTCTGGGCCGGAGCATCTAATCGTCCAGGCCCTCAGGGTTTTATCGTTCCAGATGAATGGGGAAAGTCAGTAAAAATTTATTTCCTCTATTTTTTATATCAGGTTTTAGTATTAATAAGAACATTTTTCGTTTTCAGGACTAACATTCTTGAACGCTATTTTAACAAAGACTTTACTTTGACACTGCCTGATAATAAAACAATAACAGATATTAAATGGTTTGCCATTTACGATTTAGCCAGTCAAAATACATTTGGTGATGTTTATATTCCGGAAGAATTTGAACCACCAGCTCCACAAACCATATCTCAATTGACAACACGATCCCATGGAGTAACATCAGAATCGATCATTATTTTAGATGCTAAAACTATTCGTATTCCCAAATTCCGATATAATGGTAAAGGAAATGATACATATTTTTGGGTTGGTCCTGGACCTCAACCATCTAGTAAAGGATTCAAAGTATCTGATGAATATGGATAGTGAGTAACAAAATTAATATATTTAATTATCTATCTAATATCCAGATCATGGAATTGTTTATTTAAAATTTTTTATTCTAATAGTATGGATTCTCTTCGAGAGTATAAAGGCGAAGATGTAACTATTCAACTACCAGGGGAACTTACTGTATTCAGTATCGATTGGTTAAGTATTTTTGATCTTGCAACAAGAAGTAATTTCGGATCTGTAATAATACCAGATGGATTGAATGTTCCTCCATCGTTAGTTAAGGTAAAAAAGAAATTCAAATAAACAGAATAACGCAATTCCGTTTTAGATACGTTTAAAATTAATTTATGTGTGCTCTGTCTAGGTAATAAAATATACGAAACCTTTGCCAAATTGTTTGCAATTGCACAAAAATTATCAAGTCAGTTGGGAAATTTTTGGACCACAAATAACAATACAATTGTCTGGTCAAGTTGGTAAGAATTATTGATGTAAACACAATTTTGATAAAAAGCCAACATTCATGCAGTTCTAAAAAATGACTATTGCGTTTATGTTAAGCTGAGGATGACTATATGGCATTTGGATTATCTGGATCAAATACTAGGAGTCAGATGGAGGGTGCTGATGTTGCAGTAGCATACATGGATGGCGCACGAGGATATGCTATAGATTACAATATTACAGCGAAGGCGCCATGTGGAAAAACACTTGGACAGTATAAAGGTGTATGTAGAGATGAATTAGTTGGTGGGTTAGAGAATAATCAGCTCTACACTGCTGTTAGAGAAAATGGTATTAACATAATAACATATAGAAGGACTTTAATATCATGTAAGAGAAACATTTTAAATATCTATTATTAAAAAAAATTACAAAAATATTATTATCAATAATTTCAATATCATAGCTGATTCAGGAGATCAAGAATATCCTACAGATCGTGAAGTTTACATTATTTGGGCTCTAGGAAAACTTGATGAAAATAAAGAACCTGGATTTCATGATTTTTATCCCAAGTCTAATATTAAAATTAAATTTCATCGTCAAGAACCAGAAAACACATGTGTTGATTTCACAGAAGTAAATAAAAAACTGATAGAACCTTGGGAAAAAACTGATATATTTGATCGAAGTATTAGAATATTCAAAGCAACGATAGGTCCATCAGGAGGAAGAAGAGGATATCAAGGTATTACTGGCCAGACATCAACTGGTCTTGCTTGGTATATCAATGGTCAACTTATTCCTGAACTATATCTACGTCGAGACTTGACATACAGTTTTCGTGTTTACGGTGGTAATAATCCACACAGCCCTAATTATTATCATCCATTCATCATTACGGACGAACCTCATGGCGGTTATGACCGACTTAGTGATGGTGCTCAAAGTCAAGTAAAAGTTTTAGCTGGAGTAGAATTTACCAGAAGAGGAAGGCCTCGACCTACTGCTGTTGGACCACTTTGTTTGGGTAACCATACAGATAGAGATCGAAGATTAGACGACGATTTTTTGACTTTCAAAAAGTTCAATCGAACTCTTTCACATACTTGTGAACCAGGTAAAGATCGTCCACTATATTGAATTTATTTTTAAATTAAGTTATTTACATATGTTGTTTATTTTAGGTGAGGGGGGTATTCTAGAAGTTACTCCAAATTCTAGTTGGCCTGACATTGTTTACTACAACTCATTTACGCATGCCAATATGGGATGGAAAATTCATGTTGTTGACGTCTACAATAGAGTTAATGTAAATAAAGCTACAATTTCACTTAATTCTAATTGGCTTACCAGTATATTAATTATACTGTGGTATCTTTTATAGACTGCATAAATTTTATCTATTTAAAATGCTCAATTTCATAAAAAGTATTTATTGAGTAATTATTATATATTATGAAAATTAATACTGATAGTACTGGTGTTTATACATAAAGGTACTCAGAACTGACGCCGTCCGTAAGTAAATGTACTTACAAATATACACTCTCTATTAAACAGAGATATTTGAGGTATGACAATTACTTGATCATAAGTAATTTTTCACATGAATTATATAGGTGTATCAAATTTATTTTATCAATTAATATAAATATAGGAATATGAATAAAACTATTTATGAATAAAAAACATGATTTATTTAATAATTATTATCTATCGTCATATTAAATAATGTGAATGATATATTAACAAAAAAAATAATACTTCAATTATTTTTTAATATTATTGTAATATATTTTGACATTAAGTATTTTAGTATGTATTTGTTTATTTCTATAATTATGAAATACTAAAAAACATTTTTCATTTTTTCAACATTCCGTACTGTAAAAAATTCGAACATTTCGTAAACTCTGCAAAATAGTTACAAGAGAGTATAAACATTAAAATTCAATTTTTCATAATTAGAAAGATAAGATAATATTAAAATGTTAAAGTTATTCACTTACAAATTTATTTTATTCATTCTGAGTGAAGTTCTAAAAATTCATGTAATGCAATTGGTAATTCATCACATGGAATATTATATTTGAATATTGTTTGAGCTGCAAAACAACGAAGTGTCATGTAATTAACGAGATTTATTGTATTATATGGATTTGATGATATCATTTGAGCTGGTGTTTCCCCAGCTCTATTTGGAGTATCTAGATGAGCTCCATAGTCCAATAAGAGTTCAATCAGCTGAAATATATAATTTATTACTAAAAAGTGTTTTTAAATGATTGGAAATGATTATGAAAAATACTTACTGGATTAATAAAGTTACTAGCAGTGCTTGCAATATGAAGTGGTGTTGAGCGAGATTCATTTTTTGCATTCACATCAGCTCCACATTCTAAAAGAGTTTTTACTACTTCAACGTGTGGAAAAATGACCTAAAAATCAAGAATAAATTGATTAATAAATCAAATTATTTATGTGAAAATTATAAAATACCTGAGTTACATCAGTGGTCAAATAGCTAGATGTTATTACATTGAAACTGGATACACATAGATGTAAAAGAGTATCATCAGTTGAAGCTAATTTGGGGTTTTGTTTGACCAATTTACAAATAAGTCGATGAGTCTCCTCTTTTCGTTCTTTCGTTGTTGCTTTCCTTACTAATAAATAAATCAAATGTGTTACACATTTTACTATTCTATCATAGCTGTCCTGTTGTCTCTGAAAAATTGGACGTATCTAGAAGCAAAAAAATATTCATAAATATTATATGTATAGAAATTGTTTTTTTGTAAATAATATACCTCAAGTAATTGTCGAGCTTCAGGAAGTTGATTTGTTAATAATGTAAATACTGCAACAACATCACTAAACCTCGGTTCCTCTTTATCCTCATTAAAATCAATATAATCATTCAAATCAACCATAATTCTTACTAGAGCTTGAGCAGTGAAACATGTGTCTGTAAAAAGGATCTAAAATTATAAACAAATCTATTAATCGGTTGTTGACTCATGCTTGAAAATTCGCTATTTAATCAGTTAATGAAAAAAATATAGATTATTTATAGTTACTTACTGAATCATTGTCAACTCTAATCTCCAACGCTCGCCGCCATAAATCAATACAGAATTGATACCTATAAATAAGATTATTTCAATATATTTAGTGTATTTTCTATCTTACACAGTGTTACAGTGTAATATACAAGATTCTATTATGTTATAAAAATATACCTTAAAGCATCAAGAAACGTTGCTCCACGATACATAAGTCTGTAGAGAACATCTCTATGATATTCACCCAAAATACGTTCACAAATCAACAAACTTTGTATTCTAATAGTATCTAAATCTAATGCAGTTGAATTCAATTCTTCAAGCGTCGAAAACTCCACAAGATTTCTATATGTATCTCTCTTTGATATCACAGGTCTTTTAGGTAGTGGTTGACCATTAACTAAATTTGAATTTCGGATCATCATTGCCTTTCGCCAATATTTTAAAGCTGTTTGCATATCATTATGTTCATCGAAAAATGTTGATCCCATCAACTCGTTTGCATCAGCCAATTGCTCTGGACTATAGGATATGTTTTCAACTGAGAAATATAAAATAGATAAGTTATGAATACTTAATTGTTTAAAAGAACTGTCTTTCAATTTATTCGATTTTTATTTACCTAAATAATTAAATATTTGTGTAGCTCCTTTAAGACAAGCAGTTTTTAAAGCATCATCATTAGATATAGATTTCCAATGAGGATCGGCATTATTTTCAAGAAGTAATTTCATTGTTTCAAATCTATGTTCTTGAATTGCATAATGTAAGGCAGTTTTATTTTGAACGTCTATTGCATTAACATCGGCACCATTACTTAACAGGAATTTACACAATTCAACGCTTTGAACTGAATTTATCAGACACGTACCACCGTTATCATTAGCTATAGTTATATCCGCTCCATTTTCAACTAAATACTTTACAATATCTGTAAAAGCATAATTAATTGACAATAATTAATAATCATAAACTGTATCAATTATAATTTGAAGTCAAAAAAATGATCCACTTACCCAAGTAAGTCATAAAGCATGCAGATCTGACAGGAGTTGATCCTGTGTCAGAAACTGCATTAACGTCAGCTCCATGAGATACGAGACATTTTAATACAGGTAATTTCCCAGAAATTGCAGCACACCATAAAGGTGTAACAACATGGAGTGATCTGTCATCAGGTACTTCATAAATTCCTCGTTGTTCAATATCAGCATCGCAAACAGTAATGAGGTATTGAACTATTTCTACATGACCTCTTCTACATGCAATGAACAGTGGTGCACAATCATCTTTTATTCTACTAACTATTTCTTTCCTTTGATCCTTTTTTAATTTTTCCAACCTTGTTCTCATTGAGTATGACAACCTCGCTCCAGGTGCTCTGAATTTACATTCTTTGATTAGATCTTCAAACAATTGATCCAAATGATTTTCTGCTGATGGTTGTTGATCGCTCATTGTCTTTGTCTTATCCTTTATAAAAGTAACTATTAGTCTACAAACAAAAGAAATGATAAAAAAATGAGTTACTAAGGAATTTTGAAGGAAATGATCATGGTATTGAATAATCTAAATACCTTTTCAATTAAAATAACATCAGTGTAAAATGATAGAATGTAATTGGCGTTAGCCAGGCAGTTTAGGAAAGCTTTATTGTTTTCGTTTTATTTCGTTTTCACAACACAATGATCGTACACTTCTGATGATTTTAATTACTGAAATATTCTTCACAAATAATTGATATTCTAAAAATCTGCACAAAATACTCCAATTTTCATTACACTGTTGAATAAAAATAATGATGTTGCCTCGAAAATTATAATAAAAATAAAAATATGTGCTGTATTACTATATACCGCCTGACTGAATTATTTGTTGATTTTGCACCTGCACTGATAGAAATGTAAGAGCATGAGTTGTTGATCGCACTGTATAGTAAACAACACACTAACGTACTCCAATACAATTGCGACTTTTTTTGTTATTTCTTGCTCAAATCGCTATATGATTCATTGCTAGCACATTTAGCATAATATGATTAACAAAGATGGCGTATTAACTTTATGTGCCAAGCATGTACATATTGTTAATGATCAAAAAACTGAATAAAATCATTTTTTCGTACATTCTTTCTCTGTGCTCCATCAGAATAAACATCGATGAAACACGAAACTTCTCGAACGACTACGAATAAGTTCAAAGCGCGCTCTTTTTGAAATTATTTCCATTCCAACAGTAAATTATTAATATTGAAGTATTAGCTTAATAATCAAAGGATTATGCAATAAACCATGGGTAATTTCTATGAATAATTTTCATGCTTGTAGAGTATTTGAGTAAAAGTATTTAAAATACTTTACTCAAATACTCTTAGAGTATTGGTATTTGTATTTGAAATACTTTTGGATGAAAGTATTTATTATTTGTATTTAAATACAAAATTTTCTTGATTTCATTTGATTTTGCAAATACTTTTTCAAATATTTTTGATGATATTTTTTAATTTGAAAACGATTTATATCTAATTCAACTCATCAGAATATATAATGATGTATAAATTGTTAAGAAAGTTGTTATAATAATTGTAATAATGCAAATATGTTTTCCGATAAAAAATCTCAAGCCGAGTATTTGTATTTGTATTTAAATACTTTTAAACAAGTATTTTTTACAAGTATATATTTGCTTAAAAATATTTCTTTTAATTAGCTAAGCCAAGTATTTGTATTTGTATTTAAATACTCTACAAAATAAGAATATTTGTATTTAAATACTTTTCAGAAGATATTTTTTACAAGTCTGATAATTTTTAATCATTACGAAATAATGTATTGATTTTTCTTATGTACATATACAAGAAATAAATGAAACATAATTAGTCATGGAAAATTATTTGAAAAAAAATGTATCTTGGAATAAAAAGTTGAGAAATTGAAAAGTGAGAAGAAATTTTATTTTATTTAAAATAGTAATGAAATAATTGAAATGGAATTATTGCAATAATGTTTCTTATAATTAATAAGTCATATTTGGTTATAATTATTTTTTATAATTCTCTTATCATTGATTAAAAATATAAAAAATTTCATTCCAGCAGATGTTTAGAATAATGAATAGATGTTCCTCTGGTTTTATTATCAACATGTAAATAACCATCTCTTACAATGATACAGATGGTCACCAATAATAGTTAACTGTAAATCTATCAATTCTGTATTTTTCATTGTAACAAATAACACGGTGAGACTGCAAACTTGAACAAGAAAGCTAGACATGTGATTTGAAGCTGATTATTGGTGATTTGATTTTCCAAAGCTATACCATAAACCCTAGAATATACCAACTCATTCATATATAAGTGGTATAACTACATGAATCATGTGGAAAGATCCAAATACAGATATAGTATAAAGTCGCAGAACTGAAACACAAAAAAGGTTTGAAGGAAATAAAGGACCAAGCTGAAGGATGAGAGGAAAAAAGAGAGCATAATTTATTGTTATACATGTCCTTCAGTGAATTGCAAAGGTGTACCGACCATCATGACAATAGCATTAAGGGATATTCCACTCACCCGGAATCCTTGTCAACTATCCTTCCACTTCAAAAGTTACCGGCTTCAATGTGTTTATTTAGTTAACGTCAAATTTACTCCAAAAAAATCTGAGTCTACTGACATTGCGGTACTTTTCATGGCTTGTCTGCACCTATTTGTATTAGGGAAATCCACTCGATTGGCGTGCCAAGGCGTGGCTCGTGATCCCATTGTGTTATTTGACTTTTCACCTATTATAGTACTTGGCTTTCACTGTAGCTCGCCATTCTTATAGATTTTTTCTCGACGAGTGCAGCTTCTGATTTAAAACATTCAACAAGCTGGTCGTTTCTATTGTGTCCAAACTACTTGAAATAATACACTCATGGACTATGCTCTACGTCTTAATCTGTGGCCACATTTCATGAATGATACATTTGCAGATTCATAAAGAATCATGAAGGCCATCCAGGACAATAACATTCCTAACAATTCTGACACGTGCAAAATTTATTAGTATTTTTTGTTATTTCTTCTAAGAAGTAAATTCAAGTCTTAGGAAATATTTTTAAAATATATACAATATTTAAATACTTGATGCCAAATTAAAAATTGGAACTCCAGTGATTTGTATTTATTCATGAGACATTTGCAATTATTACATGTTATTTATAAAGATTAAATACATTAGTAAATGGAAAAAATATTTTATTACCAAATCATATATTTTAAAACAATTATATTACCTGCTTCAGTAAATTTTTGTGCATTGATATTATTGAATGAAAAATTTAATTATAAAAATTTTTTTATATCAATGACTCCACTGATTATAATTATTTTTTGTTGTTATCATGATTATATAAAGTTTTAAATGATTTTAGACCACAGAAAAAGCCAATAGAAAAAATTTGCTAAAGATTCATCTTTAATTTTCTACGGTTTTCGACACGTTTACAATAGATATACATACATAGGCTATTCTAAATAAAATTAAATACAGCGTAAAGTATCTCATCTATCTAGCACATAAGAGGTTTAATATTCTTATACTTTTGTGTTTATTTATTCACTTATAACTGACATCTTATTTACTAAAGTATTTGAAAAGATCAAAACCAAGGCACGTTGTGTGTCTAATTGGAATTAGTTCTAGATATCTTAAACTTATGGTGGTTGGTGGTACCATTTATTATATAAATATTCTGTCAGCTCTTTGTACACAAAATACTTTTCCTGCAACTGAAATTATCAAAGGTTTAAATTTTTATAACTGCAATGGATAATAATTATAGCAGAATATTTACAATCGTAATAAAATGTCAAAGTTATTTATTATGAAACTACATAATTATTAGTCATGAATTTTATTGTTTAATAAAGGCAATTTGGTTTAATCACAGATATGATTTCAATTAAACCTTAACTTTCTAATCTTATAATAAAATATTTCTAGCTTTATTTTCAGGCATAAATATTTTATATATTTACCCCTAAATCTCAGGTATATCTTTAAATCCCTTTTATGAATGATATTTAGAAACAGTGAGATACCTGTATAATGAACAAGATCAATTTGTAGCTAATTCCTGTAAAAGCAAATAGTTGCTAATACACTTGTCTCTGTGATAATTCTATTCTTAATATATGCAAATGTGTCTGATCTTTATTAATTGATATCTGCATTGAATCTGACCGTAGGTCAACTCACAAAGTTTATGAAGATAAATTATAGTAGCATAGATATTTAAACATTGTCCTTAAAAAATAAATTTATGGAAACAAGTATTGTATCCATGTACATAGTATGTCATTTCATTTGATTGATTGCAGACCTAAAAATCAGGAATACTAAAAAATTGATGATCCATCTTGAGAGGACAATCCAAGATTCATTATAGATCTAGACACATTTAAACATAAATATCTTTTATGAAAATGACAAACATTTATAAATTTTATGAATAAATAGATGTATTATGTATTTATAAAGTACCACCCACAGTTATAAAGTTTTTTTTTATTAATGATTAAATAAAAAAGTACAACAATAAAGTAACTTTGGTGTTCTTGAATCCTCAAAGGAGGAGTCAGAAACTTCAATATAAAATTTCATTACAGAACAACATTTATAGAGTTTTAAACAAGACTAAAAAGTTTAAATAAAATGAATTACGAGAAGTGTAGATGAAGGACATGTAGTGATAAATTTTATTTTTAATTTTTAAATAGTTTAAATAATTTTGTCAATAAATAAACAAATAGATAACAGGCATGAATAATTAAAGACAGAAAATTATTAATTTACCAAAAAATAAAAAAAAGAAACTGATATAAAGAATTGTGTTAAATAAAACCCTTATGCTTTACAGTAGTCAGTATCTACCATTGACCCTACTGCAAGATTTGATGTCCACGCCCTGTAAGCATAGCCCCCGCATAGCACGCTTTGCCCTGACTAAAAGTTACGCTGTATATATACCACCTATATGCCAGTTCCTTTTTACACATTGTAAAGCCTCACTCCGCGGTATCGATGCATAACCCCTAGTCTGCCCTAGAGTACCCTAACAATACCCCTGAAGCACCCCTAGAATATCCCTGCAATATCTATTGAATTGAGGCGCGCTGGTCCTCACCACGTACAATACATACATAGTTTCCCATAAGTCATTGCATCCTTGTTTTTTTTCTTTTCACTTTTCGGGGTTGCTGCGCTTTTAAGACCCACCCTCGAAAAACTCATCCAGTGCAACCACACGCTGTTGACGCCCCTCTTATGGCAGGACTAAATTTTATTATGTTCCTTCCAACCGAATAAACCCATCCATGGTGAAGTCACGTACATGTAACTTATTTTTACTGCAGCTTAATCATTTTTCAAATTAATTAACAAATCAAATTTATCTTTCAATCTGCACATTTTTTCATTCCTTAATTTACACTTTAAGTTGTTATAGAACATGATTTGGAGTGAATTTATGTAAAAATCATTGAAGCAAAATAAATTTGAGAGAAAGAAAGACACACGAAATGACTCTGTGAGGCTGTAAAAAGATTCACCCAAGGTGCGACCACAATAAAACATCAGCCAACAATGTGCTCACACCAACCACAAAACACTGGTGTTATATACGAATTTATAAAAGCGTAGGATGAAATGCTTGGTTGTTCGTCAACGAGAAATGTACGTTTAATTGTTGAAAACTAAGATATGGTGCTTATATGCTATGACGTTTGACATGGTTCAAGGGTAGGAGCGCGTGCATAGCTTCTTGATCGGTATGGGTTTTCCCAATGTTTCGGCACGGGCCATCTGGTCCTTCACTTGTAAAGATATATGTGTAAGCCATTTCATATTGTACATATATCTCTACTCTTCTTTTCTATGTCATGCCGGCTTTGTAGCCATGATCATTCACGTGGAAATGCATTCTTTGATTAATGGACAACGTAGATGATGTGGTTTTGGGAAAAAGTCAACGAAGATTTCCTTTGCCACTGTTGTAATTATGGCTGGACAGCTTTATATGTACATACTCCTTTCTTAGATATGTTTCTTTCATAAGTACATGGTTGAAACCTTTTTATAATATAGAATGAATAATTTAATGCTGATTTTACTCATTTAAAACTAGACTTTTCTAAGCTCAAATCACCTGAAATTTTTCTCATCAAATTGTGCATTTTTTTTATTTTTTCATTTAAAAGATATTTGTAAGTGTTGAAAAAAATGGTATACACGGTAGAAAACAAAGTTTGATAGTCTCAGTTCAAAAAGGATTGCTTAACAAATTCTTTTCTAGTGAAAGGCCCAAGAGGTTCGCCATTACTAGGCAATTATTACTGAACTTACACTGTCAAACTTTGTTTTTCACCCTGCACACAATTTTTCTTAATATTTATAAATATTTTTTATATGAAAAAATCAAATAAAGAATGTAGAGTTTGATGAGACAAATTTAAGCTTAGAAAAGCTCAGTCTTAAAAATAAAAATTAAGACAATAACTTGAAAATGAATTGAAATGTTATCATAAAATTTTAATATGTCAATGGTCAGTTTTCAGCAAAAATGGCACAATACACCGAGAAAAAAACTGTTGGAGTTTATAACAAAATTCAATCATTACTTTAGTTTATAATACATTACAATAAATATTCTCACAGTTATATATATGATAAGTAAGTCTTTTAATAATGATGGAACTACGTCTTAGACTAAGTTTATATTACTCTCATAAATGTTTATATTATTATTTTTGAAGATAATATTTAGGACTGATTTGAAGATTATTATGTAGACTAATAATAAATAAAGTACTAGTGATGTTAGTTCATAAGAGTCTTTCAGTCTGTTAGGACATACTTTTGAATCTTGATTTAACTCAATAAAGAAAGATAAAATATAATTTAAAATAAGTTTATTTATTCATAATAATAATAAATATCCTTAGCCTAATTTTCCAACAAAACCAATATAAAAATTACCTTGTTATGCAGGGTAATCGTGATACACTGCATGAAAAAATTAAAATGTTCTTTGCGGGATGGTAAAATTAATCCTGGAAATAGTGTGATTTTCCGTACGATCTCGTGAAAATCGTTATTTTGCAGGATAAGTTTTACGATCTTGTTGGGTAAATTTTATATTTTTGGTGCAGTGTGTCACGTTTACACTGCACAGCTGGATAATTTTTACTTTATCCTTCTTATCGTATAACAATATAAAAAAAATAAATAATAATTAATTATTTGTTATTATTCAACATAATATTATTATGAATAGCTTTTTATTATTACCTATTAACTTCCATGATGATCTTCGTGGTACATAAATGTTTTGAATTTCATAAATATTGATAATATGTGAATACTAAAACTTTTGGAAGAAATAATTTTTTCATTGTAAAATTCAACTAAATTTTTTTAATCAATGATAGAAAAATTTGTGACAATAAATTTTTCTTAATCACGCTATTCGAGTTAACAAAGAAAATGTTTTTTAAGCTTATTGCAGATTTTTAAAAAGTGTATTGTTTAGGCAAACAAAAAGCAGTAAAAAAACGTATATTAAATATTTTATCCATTAGGATTGGTAAGAATAAAATCACTCAATGAATTAGTTTTTGGAATTTGGCAAATATTTGTATATTAAAAGTTTCATTTTTTCTTATTTTTAATAAATTAATTCTAAGAAATGTTCTTCTCTCGAAAAATATTAAATATTTTTTTCCTAATCAAAAATAACATTTTACTTATTATTAAAACGATTTGACCTCTATATTAAAATAAACAGTTTTATATTATTGAAAATATTAAAATGAATAACTATTTTTCAAAAGAAACTTTACATGTCGTTATTTTTCGTAGTATTTTCAAACTTTTTTAAAATTCATTAATACCTGAAACAATGATAATAAGCCTTAGTGGGAGTAGAGTCGAAGGGGCCTACCCCTAAGGTGGCCCACCCCAACTCACTCCAGTCATCAACTACAAACTTACTTCACCAAATCAGTGATGCCCCAATCATAGGGTAAGAGGAGGGGCACAACCCCTACCAAAAGGACGAGGGTTCGACTGCTATATAAAGTCTTGTTTTCTCAAATCTTCTTCAGAAAGTGGCCATATGTACCTACGGTGCCCTTTGTGAAGTTTTCAGTGTTGTATTGGACATTCTTGTGCCGTGTCAGAAAAAATTTACTGTCAATATGCATAATAAAAATCGTGACAAGTACTTCCGTCCGTGGAATACCGAAACGGATACGTTAAAATTGCCATCACCTTTATCAACTGGAATGTCAACAAGGACTGATTGCCTCAACTGTACAAGTGAAGAAGAAAACGAACGTTCTCCATCGCCGATCATTGAGGATTTTCCGTCAACTGGAAACCTGGATCGGCTGTCAAACTTCGTCATGAGTGCGACTCAAGAGCCCAATTTCAATTCTTGGTCTTGTAATTCAGACAATGGTGAAAAGTGTGACCATTTAAAGAGATTAAATACTGATAGTACTTCATCAGTATCCGACGCATCTCAGGAGTCAACGTCACCACCGTCGGCACACCTTGCGTCATTGCCAGCACTTTCTCCAACTAGTTATTGGTCTTCAATAATGAATAATTCTGCTATGACTCAAGATATGATGTCTTTGAATTATACGGAATTGTATCGGCATTTCAGTTCAATACATGTACCATCGAATTATTTGCAAAATATGGAAGAAGCTGTTAAGTTGCTGCAGGAACAAGATGCAGCAAAACAAATGAAGAAGCTGAGGCCTAAAAAATTCCGTTGCGAATATTGTGACGTCGCATTCAGCAACAACGGACAACTTAAAGGTCACATTAGAATTCATACTGGTAAGTTTGAATGTCCAATGTTGCTTATGCACACCGAAGTATGTTAAAGATGACATCACCCATTTGATTAACATTGTTACCATTTATAACACATTTAAAAATGTATCAGAAATTACTACAGTGTGAATCAAATGGGCGACGTCATTTTGAACATACTTTGGTGTGCAAAAACAACACTTGTTTGACAATCAAAATTTGCAGTGTAGTTAAACCGAATCCTATCAGACTTATATATTAAAATGTTTATATTGTCTATTACAGGGGAACGACCATTTAAATGCGACTTCGAAAACTGCGGAAAAAGCTTCACTCGTAACGAAGAATTGACAAGACACAAGAGGATTCATACTGGAGACAGACCGCACGTATGTCACTTTTGTCCTAAACGTTTTGGACGCAAAGATCATTTGAAGAAGCATGTGAAGACCCACTTTCTTCGTACAGGATCATTTGGATTTGACGAATCGACTTCGGCATTTAATATCTTTAGGCGACAATCAGGATCATTATTACCTGTGACGTCGCCTTTGTCAACGCTCGCAGCGCCAACATTTGCACCACCAATGATGCCGTTGTCACCATCGATGATTTCATCACCAACTTTGATGTCATCATCATTGCAATCACAGTTTTTTCCACCACCAACAATGATTCCTTCATCGTCATTTCAGTCGACAATGCCGATTATTTCAACACCAACAGCGGTACCAAAAGCAACTCGGCTAGAAGCATCACAATCATCATTAATCTCTGAATCATCAGCAATGATGTTGCCATCAGAGCTTTCATCTTTACCAAGTCCAGATCTTCCATCATTACCAGAGTCACCATGTCCTAAACATTCTGCAGTATCACCATCTTTAACAGAATCTGCAATAAATCACCAGGTGAATAGATCATCAACAATCAATGCTTCGAACGTCAGACTAACTCAATGGACATGGTAATCAAATTGTATTGAGTCATTTTTAAAATAATAGATTTCTATGTAATAGATAAATTCATATCATTCGTACTCCATGATGTATTAACTGACCACTGTACTTGAACTCGAATAGTTATTGTTCACTCTTGTCTAGGACTTTTCAAAATTTGTACTAAATATAAAAAAAAATCCATATTTTTTATAAATGTTTTATCCAAAGTAAATGAATATTTTTATAAATGTATTGATGAAAATTAATGAATGAAAATTTTCATAAATACGTTATATAATGTAGAGAGTACTAATGTTAATATAAAAGTTGTTCGTGGCAATCCATATAATTTGTAAATACAAATGTAAATATTATATTTTGAGAAAAAATGTGTATGTATCAAAGATATTTAATATAGAAAATGTAAAAATTTTAAAGTGTAAATACTTCAAGCAAAGTTTCTACAAAATACATAAAATTTTTATATTCATTTCAGAACAAATAAATCTGAAGTTATTATTCTAAAACCTGATTCATTGAAACGTGATAAAGAACACTTATCCATGTTATTTATTTTACTATACATATGTAGAGGATCAGGTGTTGAACATTTAAGGCGTCTCGAGCGGAAAAATATACATAGATATATAAAAGTATATGAACTTTTGCGCACTAATTTTAGGCAAATAAATAAATTAAATAAGGAAATATCGACAGGAAAATATTCGCGCAACAACAGTCTATGTAATGAAACGAGATGAGGACGATATTTTGTTTATTCTTCAACCAATCGTCCTTATCTCGTTTCATTACATAGACTGTTGTTGTGCGAATATTTTCCTGTCGATATTTTCTTATTTAATTTATTTATTTGTCTAAAATTAGTGCGCAAAAGTTCATATACTTTTATATATCTATGTATATTTTTCCGCTCGAGACGCCTTAAAATTAAAAAAAATTAGCTACGTTTGTAATATGTTTAACATAAGTAACTTAATTTTTTTTAATTACACTGAAAAAAATTTTTTGCTATTATGACCATACGTCTCGCTGTCAGAATGAAACACTCTCAGCTAACCTAAGTTTAGTTACTTCGTTTTGCTATCGTAACAGTACTCGGATAGTTACGGTTTATTTCTGTCTTCACACTACTGTTTTGTTGTCAGAGCTAAACAGCATATCGTTACAGCTCTGTTGTTGTTTAGCTCTGAGAGACAAACGTTTCGTTCTAACAACCATACAAGTGGATTGTCTGACAAATTCTATAGTTATTTTCTTTTTTCAGGAAAACATATTGTTATAATGACTATAATATAGAGTTGGTTTAACTATGAATATTAGCAAAACAGAGTATTGCTGTTATAGGGATTCATTTCGATTCAATTATCGAAATGTTTGGCTCTTATCACGATCCGCATTGCTCGGTTAACAAGACACATCTGAAAATACTTTGTTTCGCCGTGATAGAAAAAATTTGTTTCCAGTGTTCAATTAAGAATTTGACTAGTCTACTTCAAAGATTCGAAATTAACTTATTTATTAGTTCTTCCCTTATTAAAATTAATTTTACTCTCCTAAACTGAATCAGTAAAAACTACCGCGAATCAGTGAATATCCAGTGATAGGATTGGCACTGGCAATCAGTGAATATTCACTGATGCGTAGTAGTTTACACTGATTTAATTTAAGAGATTATAATCTTGGAAAGATAAAAAACAAATTTAAATAATAAATAAATTTTCATCTAACAAGAAATTCTAATAATGAATTTATGAATTCATCTTTGAAAAATAACTCAAGATTAAAAAAAAAATTTATCCTTTATAGAGTCTCTAGAGCTTTGAAGAATGACAAAATTATAACTTGTGATTCTTATAAAGATCTAAAAATAAAATTCATTTTATTCAAGCGAAATTATAATTTCAAAGTCAAATTTTTTGTTGTTTTTTCTTTTATAAATTTTTTTTACTTTTTATCGTTATATTGAACTTGCTTTGAGTTTAATCAACAGTTCATTGCAAATAGTTGTATCTTTATTATTTAATAAAAATAAAAGTTTAGTAATATCTTTTGAATTTTTGATAACTTTTGAGTAATTTTCACCTGTTTTTAGTACACAAATAGTGATGTGCCAAATCATTATATCACCACCAAGTAGATTTTTCGGTATGTGCATATATTAAATTTATTGTAATGCAATAATATGTAGAGAAGAAAACAGGATGCATCCCGTAGCCACCATTTTCCTGTCGATTAAATCAAACATGGCGTCGGTTTGTTACTACTTTTCGTTCCCCTTTTGATGTGACCAACCCTTAAAGTACTAGCAGTCAGGGGTTGCGAACGTGCATTCCCCCTGTCAATTATGCGACACACACCGTTTGCGAAAGAGGGGCTGTATTATTTTGCTTCGGTTTCTACGCGTTTACCACAAGCCCATATAAGATTTTTTTCACCCTGACACTCGTATCGAAGGGAGATTCTGAGGGTTTGCTTATAAATGTTATGGTCGATTTTGCGGTGGGTCGTATATTCAAGGAAAAAAAGTTGATAGCACATCGATTAGTATTGAATAAACGTTACGAATATATTCATACACAATACGAATGTATTGAAATATACGCATAGGATAATTTCATGTGAGTATAAATAATAGGATAGTGAAGAATTGGTGACCCTGCTGAGACATTGGTGAATTCCTCGCTGACATCTTTCTAGGGTCCAATAGAAACTGTCAGTTACCATGAGTATTAAAGTTTGAATTAAATTTGAATCTTTAACATAAATATTAAAATCTATTTTTTGTTTTCAGTTAAATTATACTTCAATTATCTTTGCTAATTTAAGAGTTGAGGAAAATTAAATTCACTTCTAAATCAAACTATATAGATTTGAAGAAAGTATTCAAAAAGTATTTCATGATTTATTTAACAAGAATACGAATGAAAAATAAATTTTTAGACCAAAACTGTACACATAAATATACCGTTAGTGAATATTTTGCCACCTATGGATGCAACATAAAAGCCATTTTATAGATTGAATGAATAGAAAAGAACTCCTGGTGTGCGTTGACGTATGTTGATCTATCGATAGAATGATACTCGATAGGATTCATGACTACTTAGATACAATATATTTACACTGTAAATATTACCCGAGGCTTATTGACACTTCTAATGTAACAAATTAAAATTATTTTATATTTACTAAACATTTATAAAAAAATCATGGATATTAAAATAACGTGATATCTATGTAGAACTGGTGATAATAATTTTTATTTTTTTTTAGGTACTTTCTTTTTAGGATAAGCAATTTCTACTTCAATATTTCTTCTATTTTGTTTTTGATCTTTAATTGAATCTGATTTAATTCGTTGAATTTTCATCATGTATGAATTATGATCATCTTCACTACCATAATGGTGTGTCACCTGATGATTAGGTCCTAACCCATCCATATGAGGAAGAACTTTGATCCTACCATCATTCTCAAAATCTTGGTCATCAGTTATTACAGAAGATTTATAGTGAGGATTATTATCATAATTAAATTCGAATTTAGGGCTGATCTGAAAGGTCAGTTGATTATCACCAACCCCGATAATTTTTGTAGCTGGAGGTTGAGATTGGAACCCAGTCGATGTTGATACAGAATTTTTACAGTAGCACGGTGGATCATAATTATCAGGTGTATTTGTTTTTTTTTCAAATTTTATCAAAAGTTCATTGCCAATTACTTTTGCTCCGATTTCTCTGTAATACCTTGACGAATGTGGAACTGCTTTTAATTGCAAGCATCCACATGCTGAAAGGTTGTGTAATTTATTCATGATTGATAACAGAACGTTGGTGATTTATGAAAGAGTGATGGATTTTTAACATTATTTTACGTAACATCGATAAACACAGATCTAAATGTTTGTTCATACCTGAATGATTGTTTTCTTGCATTGAAATTTTATAATCGTAAATAATGATTTCCAAATAATAATTCTAATTCATTTCCATGAAATTTTTCACCAGATTAACATGATTGACAACATGATAGTCATTTTTTTTTTATCAACAAATAAAATTAGGTTAATAGTTTTTTTAGGCTCATAAATTTTTGGTAATTTTAAAAATATTTTTAATAAAAATCAATTTTTTTATTAATAACAAGTGATATGATATTAAATAAATCTGATTATAATCAATTAAAAGAAAAAAAATCATTGAATTTTTTATGTGAAAATGCATTGAATACTAATTTTTCTCACGTTGAATATTTAGAGCCATGTAGATGTACTAATAGTTTCAAAAGAGTAAAAAGAAATGATCAGAATGAGGAGAAAAAGTCTATAGTACATTTTATTCAATTCTATAATATAAAATTAAATCATTTAATCAATCTATTTTATCGTTCACTTTGAAAATTTATTTATAGAAAAATAATTCTTCTTAAATTGTAGGTCACTTCAACTATAAAAAATATAAAACAACCTTACAAAGAAATAAATGTAGACATAAACAATAATCGATTAGCCTTGAGAATCCAAAGATATTCAGTAATAGATCAAGAGAAATATGATCCACCTTGCGAATGCATTGAAGAAGCTTTAGATGATCCACTGGAAAAATCATCATTAAGCAAAATGAATGAAAACATTACTCCAAAACCAGAAAAATTATTATTCGAAGTTGCTCTACCCACTGATGATCCAAAATTAAATGACAGACTTCAACTAACCACTAAAAGTGCCCATTTACCAGAAAATGCAGAAACAGATCAACCTCAAAGTGCATATATTTTGCGAATTAGAAGAAGAGCTGAAACAAGAGACAAAAAAAGAGAAAATATTGATTTAGAATTTCGAATACCTTGATACTTTATTATCATCTGGACCAATTGAGTCCAAAAAAAATGTTAATAAATTTTGATTACTGTTACTGAAGAAGTAACAAAATCGTGAAGAATCAAAACACATCAAAATATGGTTTTTTGAAAAATTGAATGTTTTAATTGGATACTGTAGTTGATCAAAAATTTCTCACGACAAGTTTAAATTCACACAATAAGAATAATAATAATAATAACAAGAAGTTTTAGAAGTCAGTCAGGTGCCAATAAATATGAATGGACAATAACACTATATGCTTACAGGTCATTCATTCTTTTTCGTAGACACCCGCCCACAATACAGGCCCGTTTTTGACTCATAAAAGTAGGAGTGACATCCACATAATAAGAATGAGAAAAACGAGAAGCAGGACGACTGTCTTGAATAACGTAAGTTCACAACATGAGAAAAAAAATAATAATAACAGTAAAAAAAAATGGTTATGATACTATAACAATTAATTACAACATCATTCATTAATATTATTACAAGTGACTTTTCTTATAATTCACACTCGATACAAAATATGATCAATTGAACCGATACTAGGAACGATTACTCGACAATAATTTATTTTTATACTTTAGATTTATGATGTTATAATGTTCCTAGTTTAGGTCACTTTTAGCTGGTCAGGAAGTCAGTAGTAATGGTACATAATTGTAGTAATATTGATCAAATAATACTTAGATGCTAACAAAATTATTTGTAACATTTTCAAAAGAATTCATAAACAGACAGAGAATTTACTAGTATGTATTGTTTATGATAGCTATAAAACAATTTAAGATAATGAAGAAATTTTCTTGTATAATTATCATTTATTTTAATATCCTTTGACGAAGGTTTTATGTAAGATTATTTATACGGTCAAGGAGGTGTGATTATTCCATTAAATTAAAAAAATTAGAAACATCCGTATAAACAAGAGAACGTATTATACAAATGTTATCCAAAAATTAAAAGTATTATTCTTTCCATTCAATTTAATTTTCTCTATAATTTAGATAAAAATTTTCAACATTCTCAACTCTTGGAGGTTCCTTAATTTTATTCATACTGACAATGTGATAGAGATCACTAACCTAATCTTTAATGATTAAACTATCATTACATTATTAATTACACCATCACTATTTGATGATGAATAATTAACAAAATAAATTAACAATAAAAACAATTCATAATGAATTATTGAAAATTCATCTTTTAAGTTTTAAATATTAATATTATTCGTAACAATATCTCTTTAAACTAAAACAAAAATATTATCGCAAAATATTGTTTAATTAAAATGATTGAATAAAATTTCTGTTGATAGGTACATCGTTTCTGATGTCATTTTTTGAAAAATATGAAACATACGTCAAATGTGTTTTTCAAGACTATAACGATAAATTATAGATAGAACTTGGACTAAGACTTAGAATAATTGAATATTAATAAAATATACAAGGTTATGAATATAATAAATAATATAGTATTGTCAAAAATATTCGATCCATCAAATCACATTGCAAATAATAAAAGTTATTCATCATAAGAATATCAATACATATTCAATAATTTAAAATCAATATAATATATATTCTACAACAGCAATTCTTTAATGTCATTTGATAAGACACAGAAGTATGTGTGTATTACACATGAGTACTATACATCATCTATATTAATCCATGCCAATACACACCGGCTGATAACAAGCATGACTTATGATATACATCTACCGGACATGCGTATATTTATCTAAAACTAATTTTGTCACTTGAATGAAAAAATGACGTAAATAAAGGTGTAATTTATGATCATCATGAGAGAATGAGTTCTGTATATAAACAGTTAGATTGTTGTGGAAAGCATCAGACATCGGTTTCTCTTCAAGCATTCCGATTGCAAATAATCATTACGATAATCACGATGGCTAAAATGTCACAGTTTTCTTTTGTATCTTTTGCATTAATTGTATTCGCTACATGGGTTAATGCTGATAATTGCTATCCTGATTCATGCAATGGACAAATGCATACTATGTGTCTTTACCGAGTAAGTTGATCATTTAATAAACAATGCATTTTATATAAATAAAAAAAATTAACATTATTCATTTAAATTTACAAAAATATTTATTTATTTATTTTTTTCATCAAAACAGTCGCCCCAACCTGCTCCAACCTGTAATGAAGTCCAATCAGCCAAATTAACTCCAGCCGAAGAACGAGAAATTTTGGATGCTCACAACAAACTCCGAGCTCTTGTAGCAGCTGGAAGAGAAACCCGTGGGATCAGTGGACCTCAACCTGCTGGTAACATTCCAAGTTTGAAATGGGACCCAGAGCTGGCTAAAATTGCACAAAGATGGGCCAATCAATGTAGCTTTGGTCATGACAAATGCAGAAATATTCGTAAGTATTAAAGAGATAATTCAGTAACCATGAATTATTTTATTAAATTCAAGTTTCTAAGCTTCATCAACGTCTGTCGTTTCTTGTAGCAAAATACAATGTTGGACAGAATGTTGCCACAAGATCTCGCACTGATGGCCACCGTGCTAAATTGTCTGAGCTTGTTCAGGATTGGTACGAAGAAGTTAAAGACTTTAGCAACCGATCAGTCCCTAAATTTCAATGGCAATCATGGCCCCAAATTGGTCATTACACCCAACTTGTATGGGGTAAAACCACTTCTGTTGGATGTGGTGCTATCAGGTATAAGGATTCTGAAGGATGGTACACTACTTACTTGGTCTGTAACTATGGTCCTAGTGGAAATTGGATTGGCGAACCAATATACCAAACAAGATATTAAATTCAAACTTCTTTAATCCTAGATGTGCTCATAGACATAAGTATTATGAGGTATATAACGTCTAGGTATTTGTAGACATCTGGAAAAACTTGACTTTCTGAAAATTTTAAAAATAATTTCTTCACCTGCCCATCTTCAATACTATAATTATTTGTATGAACATAAATAAATAAATAAAAATATTTGATAAATGAAAAAATTTGTCATTCTTCAACAATATAGGATTGGTAATCAATTTTATAAATTGCTGTGTCCAGTTTTGATTAAAGTGACATATATTTTATTTATATATGTGTCAAGTATATTTATAGATATATTGTCACTGTCCGGTAAAAATTCTCTTTGCTCTTTCTTCTGTAGATGATTGAATCACGCCATGACGTTGTGTTGTATAGTACCGGATACCCTGCAGAGTAGCTCTCTGCTACTTCTCAGTGTCCTCTTCCTGTTGATGTGCCATTTAGCACCATTTTAAATTGATTTTATTTATTATGACATGTAACACCTGACAAGAGGACGTTTCCCCTATTTTCTTCTCATCGATTGCATAATTTTTTACGGTTGGAAAATACATTTTTCATTAATCCCACACAACTCTAAACTGTAAATAAATTATTGTTGAATTAAACAATAATTAATTTCATTAAAAAAAATAAAATGTCAATATTTACAATAATTTAATGGTATACTATTTAATACTTTTATGTTCTCTTTATTGTTATCTATTTATCTATCATTTGACGTGAATGTGTATTTGTATAGTGAGCATTACATGTTAAAAAAACAGTTTAGACTTGTTTTATTACGTCTTAGAAGTTTTCTTCAAGACTCACTCTTCTTAATTTTTATTGAATTATCAATACGATTATATTTTCCTCTTTCATAGAAATAATGATACTGAGGTGTGATTCGTATATAATAAGATGAGATCGGTAAAAGATTCTTTCGAATGCTGTGTATGATGTTTCATATATTATTAGTAACTTTTCAGTTGATCAAAGAAATTTCACGTTCATTGAAAGCACACTATTTAAAAGTTTACTGAAAGAAGTCCCCCTGAACTTGTCCAACTAAAGGCCATTGAAAAATCCAAATTGTTTCGTTCCGGTGGACTCAATGAAATGCCTTCGAATATCCTGCTGAGCCTTTTGACTTTTGAATAAAATCAGTATAACGTTAATGGCTCCTCATGTCCTGTTGTCTGCATACATAAGATAGAAACCGAAAAGGCGATAAATGGGTTTGGCAGAATCCTCTTGGGATTTGATGTAAGATCATTATTTGCAATGATTAGCCCTGTCTCATTCATTTTCTGCTGCATTTGCTGATGTAAACTTTCGTTGAAAGGATCAATAAATTCACTGTGTCACTCGACTCATCATTTTGGCATAAATTATTTTTCTTTTATGAATGTGTTTAAAAATTGAAGATGTAGGTGTGAAAGTGTGCGAACAAACAAGACATCAGTTGCTTCATGGTCGAAGATTTGAAATATAGGAATAGTTATTGTGAACATTTGGATATTTTTTGTGTATCTTGTTGAAGATTTTTTTAAATGTATAAGGAGAGAATTTTTTCACTAAATGTACTATCGAAAAAAAATATTTTTACTTCTAAATTTCGAAACGTGGACTTGTAACTTTTTGCTCTTACATTTAGTGAAAAAATTATCTCCGTGTACTGTGATAGAGATTGATTGTAGTGAAATCAGACATGATATGAAATACAAACATTTGTTATCTGAATGAAAAAGAAACATTTTAAAATTTTTGATAATAACTATTGATTATTTTGAAATGAAAAATGTCAAATAATTCTGGTAAAAATTAAAAAACATCCGCTTTCGTGATTCTCGTGAGTCGTGAGATATTTAGAAATTTTCATGCTTGATAAAAAATGCACAATAGATTCAACAATTTTGAAAAAAACCTGCGGTTTGGAAGAAAAATTTAATGAGAAATCCTGTCATAGGTATTGTGCGTAAACGTGGGAGCTTTGGATTATAAAAATTTTATAAAGTGTAATCGTGTAGATATTATTAAAGTTATAAAGTAAAATACAATGGAGGTTCAATCTATAAATTAAAAATTAGACATACTACCGATTCATATGATAAATACCATAATATAACACTGGTAGAAATCATAGAGCAGTAGGTGGGCCTTATAGCTTCTCAATAAAGGCACTTTTTATTTTTTGAAAAAAATGCCTGAACTATTATTCTATTGAGTAAATAAGAATGGAACGACAAGTGACAAGCGATGATACTTAACATGATATAGTGTAAAAAAGAATTATTGAGAGAATTTGAGATTCAATATATTTCAGCAAAAAAAAAGATTGACAAATAAATATTCTTCGCATCATTTAATTTTTTGATAAGAAATCATTCGATTGATTTATCAACTATCATAATTTATGGTTAATAATTAATAATTCACAAGTATTTCATTTCAACTTGGTCTTATAGCAAAATTTTATCTTGATTAGATGAGTATGTTATTAAAATAGGTCATCTTGAGGAGCTTTGAATCAAATAATTGCTCCAAAACGGTCATCATTAAGTCCAATATTGTTGTTGCGACTTTTTGATTCTATTTATTTATTGTTATCATTATTAGACAAGTTGACCATTCAATGTATTAAAAGTTCCTTTCACATAACTCAGTCTCCCAACTTTCGAGACATCCTAGTGAGCAAGAATCATCACTTTACCTTTTCATCAATACCTACTATATATTATATTCGGTATAAATAGACATTGCAGTTCTACCAGTATTTCACATAATATATAATAGCTTCCTGAATAATACCTTAATATTTCAATAAGTTGATAAATTAAATAAGTTGCTGTCTAAGGAAATAATTTGTCAGCTAATCATTAATTAAAAAGAACGATTTCATCACCAACTGACATACATACAACTTTGTATGAAAGACCATTGTATAATTATATTATCTAGGTCCTTTAAAGAATTACGCAAAAAAATTGTCATTAAAATGAATTTTATTTTGAAGTTGGAGCAGATAAATTAATGTCAATCATCAGGATGCAGTTGGAATTGCTTAAAGATCGAATTGGTAAAAAAAAATTGGAAAGATTACAAAATCTAAATCACAGTCAAACATAAACGCATGTTACATATAAGGGTAATTGTAGAAAAAATTATTGCTTGAATGCACACATTCTTTACGTGTGAGTGCATGTAAGTTATTTACACGAAGTGGGAGCGTAAAAGAACTTGTTGAGTAAAGAGTTTGTCAGAGTTGAATAAGCCTTTCTCTAATGAAAAGAAAATTGGATTTGACTTCAGTTGAAAAAAGTAGAGTGAAAAGTAATCAAGTTTTGTGTAACGAAATTTGTTAATTAATTACATCCTTAATGATTAACCATTTTTCATTTATTATTTTCATCATTGCATTTAAAAGGTTCTGATTAAATTACAAAACAAGGTACGTAATATCTAATTATTGATCATTTTATGTGAGAATTTATTGAAAGTTCTGTATAAACTGGAATAGATTTAACACAAAATTGATTTTCTCATCAATTCTTTTGTGTCAGAATAAATAAAAAATGAATTGTGTATTTATAGGTCATCTCAAACATGAATAATTTTCAAAGATAAACATGTTAGGCACATATGTGTATATACAAAATGATTTATTGTTTTCATACCTTAGATTTTAACATATCCAGGTGCTGATAAAATTTAAATGATAATCAATACAGGTATTGATGATAGTACAAATTTTTAAAAATGACATTGTTACCACCAACTCTAATTCAACAGAAAAAAATAGATGAAGAAATCCCACCTGATCTAGAAATGAGAAAAAAAGATATTGAAGCTTTACGTCAATGGTTATCGAAACAACCTCATCTTCCCCAACATATTGGTAAAGGATTGTTTTAGATGTTGTGGTTATTTTTTAAAGTCAATATTATTATTTGTAATGAAATTTGAAACTTTTGTTGACTTTCATAGATGATGAAAGGCTAGAGCATTTTTTATTTGGATGTAAAAATAGTTTGGAGAGATGTAAAGTGATTCTGGAAAGATATTTTACTGCCAGAACACTTCTTGGAGAATTTTTCCACTCACGAGATCCTTGCGGGCAGGATATTCAAGATTGTTGTGACGCAATGTGAGTTATATCACCTGGATTATTACAGTTATTTTAACTTTACCTCTGTTTTGAATTTATGCATTTTTATGATTAGTAAAATTCATTTGTCATCTTTCAATGTGAGGTACATATAAATTTGAAAGGAATTGGAGTAGATATATGGATAGAATATAATACTATATTCTTTGCTTTAATGTCTGACAGAAAATTCCTATTCATCAAATAAAACATGTATTTCATTCTCAACCCTTACTTTACATTCAACATATAAACATTATCAAATGCATTTTAATTGTAGAGAATATTTCGTCCTGCCATCGTTGACAGATGAAGGTCACAGAGTCACGATTCTCCGAATTAAAGATAAGAACATCGATAAATTCTCTATTCAAACAATTACCAAACGCATTCTCATGGTAATGGATTTGAGATTAGTGGAAGAGTCATGTCTATCAAATTACATGATACTAGATCTTGAGGTACTCATCATCATTATCTTCAATTTTATTGAAGACTAAACATTGAATTGACTAAAACATTTTTTGGTTCATAAATTAATAAGTCTATCAATTAATTTATTTAATGAATATGCTTCCTTTCAAGGGATGGAGTGCTGGACATTTTGCCAAATGCACTCCAACTCATACAATTGTGAGAAAAGCTATGCTAGCAGTTCAAGACAGCATGCCTTTACGATTGTATCAAGTGCATTTTCTCAATGCTCCAAAATTCATCAATAATATTATTAATATTTTTTATCCATTGTTGAAACCCAAGCTTATTAGCAAAGTTAGTAGTTTAATTATTTATTACAATTCTTTGCATTTATTACATATCATTTAAAATTGAAATTAATACTTTATTTATTCAAAAAATTAATTACTTTTGTTCATTGATTTTTTGATTTGATGAATTATTTAACAATTATTTCATTAACTAAATAGTTGAAGAATTTACAATGTTTACTTAAATAGTTTCAAGTTCATACTGGCAATGGTGAAGAACTTCACAAACACATTAATAAAGACATATTACCAAATGAGTGGGGTGGAATGGCTGGAACATTTCAAGAATTAAATGGTACGTATAGATATATAATTGCAAAGTTGTAGATTATGTTGTCACTACAAAAATAAAAAATCAATAATATTCATTTATTTATAGATGCATGGAGACGGAAGATTGAAAGAAATAGAGATTGGTTTCTACGTGAAGAAAAACTATGCAAGACAGATGAAACAATGAGATTACCAGCATTTTCATCAGTACTTGCTACTTCTGAGCTCAATGGAATTCAGGGTTCTTTTCGACAGCTTAATATTGATTAAAGGCATAATAAGCAGCTTTACATATTTTTTAAATACTAATATGCTTCCATGTATACAGAAATAATAGGTCAATGTCATATACAGTTTAAAAAATTCATTATCATTATAAATAATTATCAATATTATACTGCTGTTATCGTGATGAATTATAAATATATATTTCACTCCAATGAATAATAATTTAGATGGATATGCAAATGTTGTTAGAGATATTTAAAAATGAAAAATAGATTAAAAATTTTTCTAGAATTGAATTATGTAGTAAAATATACTTTGGGATTAATAAAAAATAATGGCATGTTATTTAGTTATTTGAAAAAAAAATGTAAATTAACAGTTAGCATCAATATTGAACTTGTTTAAATTGACTTTTATTCTTCAATCCTTTCCCAACATTCACATTCTGTATCCATGCATCTACATTCACCAAGAAATACACGTTAACATGCTGGATTGATTTTTCGGTGACCTACGTCATAGAGCAACTTAGCATGCGCAGAAATTCTACTTAAAAGAGTTGAAATTTATTTAATTCTAAGAATTTTATTTTCCTTGCTATTATGAGTTTATAATTTACGTGTATTCTATTTTAAGTCTCATTCCAATTATCAACCATCTGATGTTCTTTATTGTTTAACCGAAAGAAACAGCCAACTAAAAAATCATCAGAAATAGCTTAACGATGCGCTATCAATGATAATAACATGTAGGAATGTTGATAGTAGTTGTTGATTATTAAATCATAAAATAGGTATGACTCAAAGCTGCGATAAAAAGATGTTTGAATAGTGCAGCAATTGAATATCTGCAATAGCAGCAGTAGGGTGTCAAGAGGGAAAAGTGGAGAGTACAGGTCGTGGTGGTGGGATAGATAATGGCTATAGGTTTGAGCTAGTCGGGTGTAAGCGGGGTAAGTTGGGTTGGTTGTCATAGCAGGGTCATAGCGAGTTCATTCAGTAGCATGCTTGCTAGATAGAAGTTCAGAAACCGGCTGTATTGCTATAATATGCTGAAGAACTAAACTGATTGAGAAACATGTGATCAAGTGAATAATTTTTTATCTATTCGCTTGTATATTTAACAACAATAAAAGTGCTATTAATACAAACTTAAAAGTCATTGTGAAGTAATAATCTTTACTAAACATTCAATAATACTCTGATTAGTCATCAGCTCCACATTTACTTAATCTCTGCTACATTGAATATTTTTTGCAAAATTTGCAATTGGTTATTGACATGATTAAGCTTTTTTAATCATCAAATTTTTCCGCATCTTCTTTCTTATTGTGTATTTTAATTGAGTTTAAATTGTTTTATCATCTAACTTATCAAGTGGAATGGTTAATGTTGATTGACATGACACACTTGACATTGTTCTTGTTTTCGATCCGTGACAACGGTTCCTAATCGACTAATTGTACCAAGTGCAGCTTACTCGTATATATGTACACTCTTATCTATATCTGTACGCGTATAGACTACATAATAAAAGCTTGAAAATGTCACGGATATCAGCTATAAGATTTAGGGTGTGGTTAGTATAAAAATTTCTACATGATCAAATGTGTGATAGAAAAAATCATCCAAATAAGAAAACTAGGTGATCAATTAAGTTGCTTGTACAATAGCAACCGCATGGCAGTTATTATTACGTTACATAATGTGCTACTGATGCTATTGCCACTGCTATACTACACTGTCAGTTACAAGTTGTTATACATCACACCATACACGTAAAACATTAATGCTACTGCAAACACACATATCTAAAATTACTGTTTATTTATTTATTTTTTTACAAGTTTTTTTTTTTTTATCAAACTTAAACTTGTAGTTATTTGTTATTTACTTGGTTTGCGTTTACACATCAGTTTAACCTCGCATATATAAAGACAATAGACGTTACATGTCGTGACGCAATCAGTATAGATTTATTTTTTCAACTAGCCCAATAATAAGCTTTGTAATTGACTATTGACTTTATTGAATCATCTACATATATATGCTCACAAGCAATATGTATATACACGTAATTCACGTATGTGCATGTGTACAAGTATTCGTGAAGGCAATCTAAAATATCTTAATGATTTTAATGATGTTATAACACGCTCTCTTTGTACATTGATTTAGACATAAAATATTGGAGGTCAGGTTATATTAAAATTGGCTAAGATGAATAATGATGCCGTTTTATTCTTTTTCAAGATCGAATGACCACGTGTGGGGACGCTGAAGGAGATTCTGAAGAAGCTGATAAAGTCAACCAGAGTAATGCAAAACAAGTAAGGTGGTGTATAAACAAATATTGGGGATAAAATAGAAGAAAAAGAAGTGACAAATTAAATAATCCCAATCAGCAGCTTCAATCATTGGAACGGTTAGGAGTAATAATAAATTGAAACTGCATCGAACCGAACTGTGTACCGGATTATTGGATGAAAGGAAGTGATTGCCGGTGATGGACAATGAACAGCCACATCAGGAGCTGGTCAAGTGCGTCGTTGTGGGAGATACTGCAGTCGGCAAAACCAGGCTGATATGTGCACGAGCTTGCAACAAGCACGTTTCTCTTTCGCAATTACTCACCACTCATGTACCTACGGTCTGGGCCATCGACCAGTACCGAATATACAAGGATGTAAGCCGCGATACATTGTATAGACTGTTTCATTCCTTCAAAATGTGCCTCGTTTCTCAATCCCATCCTTGGCATATTCTTTCCTATTTAATCCTTCTTCATCTTATTCTTCTACTGCTCTACCCTCCATGACATTTTTTAACTCCTCGCTAAATCCTATTTGCTCTTATTAAATATCATTATTGAATGCCTAAATGAACCTATGTATACCTATTTCGTTACAATGGCCCTCGCGCCACGATTTTCCTCGGCATGGGCCTCGTGTTCCAGGTCCTTGAGCGCTCGTGGGAGGTTGTGGATAATGTAAATGTTTCTCTTCGGCTTTGGGATACCTTTGGAGATCATGAGAAAGACAGAAGATTTGCTTATGGAAGGTGAATTATTTATTAGCTCTCTGTTGACATTATTTTTTACCAATGCCTTCAGCCATCTAGATCTTTAAAAGTGACTTTATATTAGTTCACTTTGTATAGAATTTTAAAAGATGTTGAGTTACTTTTTCAACATTCTGCTATGTGTACTCTATATATAGATCTTGATAGTTGATGGATGAATTTTTCAAGTGTTGATATTTTGTGATTGTAATTAATATTTAATATTTTCAGGTCGGATGTCGTGTTACTGTGTTTCTCCATTACAAATCCAGTGTCCTTACGGAATTGTAAGGCTATGTGGTATCCAGAGATAAGACGGTTTTGTCCACAGACGCCAGTTATTTTGGTTGGATGTAAAAATGATCTGCGGTATATGTACAGAGATGAAACATATCTCAGTTACTTTCGAGATAAAAGCCCATTTGTCAGGTAATTGATCAATAAAAAAAAATCATTCAAAAAGACAACTTGATAAGTGTTGAATGTGATTACTGTGTTTAGAGCGACAAGAAAAAGTGACCTAGTGATGCCAGACCAAGCACGAGCAGTTGCCAGAGAATTGGGAGTTCATTATTATGAGGCAAGCGTCTTCACGTATTATGGCGTGAATGAAGTATTTGAAAATTCCATTCGTGCCGCTCTTATTGCTCGTAGACAGCAACGATTTTGGATGACAAATTTAAAAAGAGTTCAGAGACCATTGTTACAAGCACCATTTTGTCCGCCCAAACCGATACCACCAGAAGTACGTCTTGCTGCAAGCACTTATGAAGAAAACATGAAAACACTCTGGACACGTCCAGTACATACTGACGTGACTCTCATCGTTGGTACCTGCTCATTTTCAGCACATCGGTGTCTTTTAGCTGCTGCATCACAAACATTCTATAAACTATTTTCGATGGAACTTTCTCATGAGCTTACGCCAAGAAGTTCCAGCGAGTCAAGCATGGTTATACATTTTTGATATTTTCTTTTTATTATTTTAACTTATGACATATTTATTTGATAGGTTAATTGTTTGATTTTCTAACAGGTAAGCACCTTTGGTGAAGCTACTGTTGGGGATTTTAATGATGATACTGAGTGCCTCATCAGAATAGATCAAGTCAAACCAGCCAAGTATGTTATTATCTATTCGATAGGGATATTGATTATTGTTATTCAATTGAAAATAATATAATCAAGATAATAAATATTCTCATAGGGTATGGGAACAATTAAAAAGACGATCAAGCTTTCAAGTATTACCAACAATGGATCAAAGAAAAACGGCTGGCACAACTAGAGAATTAAATCATCCTGCATTTTCAAATATTCGTATTACTTTAGTAAGCATTAGTATATAATTATTAACTTAATAAAACAAAAACAATAACCATTAAAAATTTGTATGGAAAATAATTTTTGAATTTTAGGCTGAAAATACAAATGGCATTCAGCAGCCAATAACTGTAGTTACACTGTCAAAGCTCATTACTTCTCAAGCAATGCAACAATGTCTTCAATTTATATATACTGGAAGTTTAGATAAACGTTATCATGATTTACAAGTAAGTATTAAATGAAAAATTAATTATTTAATTATATAAAATATCATCAATATATTTTTGTTTTATTTTTTTAGACAGCCCCTATAGGATTATTGTTGGTGAGTAGCTTAATGAATTTATTACATTCATGAAACACATTGAAATTTTTTATTAAAATTAATAAATTGATTCATAGGAAATTAGACAAGCTGCTGAATTTCTTGAACTGCCACAATTACTCATGGTTCTTCAGAGTATTCAATCAAGATCACAATTTATTAATAGTGATCTCAATAATCAATATAAACAAGTTGTAAGACAGCGACTAGAAGATATTTGTTTAGAACAAGGTAATGATAATTATGATACAAGAAAAACTATGATTAATTATATTACATTAATAAAATTAATAAAATTTAAATTTCCCACAGGATTATTTACAGATGTTGCGTTCGAGTTAGATGATGGAAATATACCAGCACACAGAGCTATCCTTACTGCAAGATGTGATATGATGAAAGCAATGTTTTCTGGAGATTTTCGTGAAAGTAGTGCTAAAGTTGTAAGTATTTATATTACCAAATCTCATTAAAGTTTCTAATAAAAAATTAAATCTACAGATAGTATTCCCTGGTGTACGAGAATACACATTCCATAAATTACTGTGCTATTTCTATACGGACAAAGTACCAGCAATATCTTCAGCACGGTGTTTAAATCTTTTGGAATTAGCAAATAGATTATGTCTCCCGCGTCTTGTCAATCTTGTAGAAAGTAGGGTTATTGAAGATTTAGAAAGGCTATCGCAAAATGATGGCAATGAGGCTGTGGAAATTTGCCTCAGGTTACTAGAACCTTGTAAATTACATAATGCTGATCAGCTGGCTGATTGGTGTATGAATCATTTATGTGTTAACTATAATAAACTTTGTAAAATGTCACCAAGAAGTGTTAAACTTTTGCATCCAGAAAATCAAGAATATTTGAACGAGCATCGTTGGCCACCAGTTTGGTAATTATATCTGTTTATAACTCTCAGGAAAAATTTGTTAAAACCACCTTCATTAACATTTATTATCTTCGCTACAGGTATCTAAAAGATTACGACTATTACCAGAAATGTTTAGCTGAACAAAATAAGGAAAATAAACCAACATTGAAGCGAAATCGCAATCAGTCAGGATGCTTGTGTTTTTCTGGATCAACCAAAACAAGAAAAGAAGATAATGTCCAAGATAAAGCAACAGCTGAACGACCTCTCTTTGAAACATCAAATGAGTTAGGAGAAGTTGTATGACAAGAACAAAGCGGCATAAGCCGCTCAATCAGATTTATTCTGATATTACCTGTACTAATCGTATTTATCTGCACTATTTTTACTATTTTGATACTGCTACAGATTTATACTTAAATATCTAATAATGCCATTAAAATGAATATGATAATAATAATATAATGAGAATATTGATAATAACAGTGATAGTATCAATAATTTTAAGTGTAATAATACTTGAAAAACAAGAATGCTTAGGAGGAATAAAAGAATAACAGGCGAAATTTGATTGAAAGCGATAAATTAATTAATTGTCAACTATTGCATGCATTGCATTTAAAATATTGAATATTTTCTCTTTTTATCTTATTCAAGACTTGCATATTTTTGTCTTACTTTGTTTTATTACTGCTCATTTTTAATCATTTTTTTGTATGTAAACAACTTTATTCAAATATTTGGAATATGTGGGAGTATTTATACTAGTAAAGTATCAACTTATTGATTAATGATGAATTGACTATGTGAATTAAATTTAGAAGCATCCAATGTATATAAATTTAATATTATATTATTGCAAATTATTGTCTAGTCACATTAATTAATTAATAATGCGGTGAATAAATTTACAATAATTTTTCAATACGTCTTTTACGTTGTTTTTGAATTGAAAATTTATGTGTATTTTAAGTGACTCTACCAAAAGTATTATTTTTCAGTAATAAAATCTATATATGCATAAAATCATTGACAAATATTTGGTATTTTCGGAGATGATGAAAAAAAGTCATATCAATAATGAGTAGAAGAAAGAATATTAAGAAATTTGAATTAGAGTAGATGATGAAATCCAACTAAATGAATGTTAAGATAACAAAATTTAGCAAAGATGAAAAAATTTTATCACTGTCCAATATTTGAAAAAATTGACGCATGAATACATATAACTTAATCTAAGATCAATCGTTGAATCATTTATTATATGTGAATTTTTTATTATCAATCAAAGTATATGTGTATGTATATTTAAAGTATATGTACACAGAAAAAATTTGTTAGATATTTTTTACAAACACAAAAATTGTAATTAACTACTGATTATGCATCTATTCGTCAACATTACAAAGAAGCCATATCATTTTAGCTTGAAGAATTCATGCATTTATTGTATATTTATCGAAAAACAGCGAAAAAATGAATAAATTTGTAGCTAATAAGTAGATAAAAATAAGAAAAAAAGCAATAACTTGAAAAGTATTGTACACTTTTTCGGATTCTAAAATCTAATTTTTCAGTGAATTTTTTGCACACTTCAACAACACTGTTGTATTTATATGTACTTAAATATAAAAAATTCCATTATGTTTTAAAAAAAGAAAATTGACAATCTTAACAAAAAAAAAATCAAGAAATTTTTAAAGCTAATAATTCATTATTGGGTACTATCTCAGGCATATGACATACTGTATATATGCTAATGTTATCATAAACATTCAAAATAATTACAAAATATTTATCTTTTATTTAATCACATAAATATACTGTAGTGTTTACTTCTAAGCAATTGTATCGTATGAAATGTTGTACAAGTGAAAATAATTTATTATTGATAAAGCATAAAAATATCGTTATTTATTAACGAAAATCTATAGCTATGCTTTATAAATAATTAATAATCATTAATAACTATTTTCATTGATTCTTGAAATCCATTATTAGAAAAATATTTTAATTTCTTAAAAAAAAACATAATTAATATATTTCACTGATAAATTTACCTTATCATTAACAGTATTAAATTAAAGTGGTGATGCTAGAAAGCGAACTGCTTCTTTGATTTCATCATATAAATCTTTGTAATCTGGGTGTTCTTTAATAAGTACCATCAAACTGCCTCTTTTAACACCCATTGCTGTGCCAATGTCTTGTTTCGATGGAACATAACAATATGGTATTTCTTTATCTTCGCAGACAATTGGCAAATGGCACATTATTTCGATAGGATAGACATCTCCAGCGAATATAACGATTCTAGAATCAATATTTAATAATATGATAAGCTATGAAAATATTATTAAACATTTTGTAACTTAATTTTTTTATTTATTGTAATTTACATACCCTGTCTCTCCTTTTCTCAAGTGTTTCTGAACATCTTTAAGTCCATTTCTTAAATAAGATTTTTGTTTAGAGGCTGAAATCATTGACACCACATTGTTATTCACATTACTTAATCAAGATGATAAATAACTAACAAAGTATAAATAAATTTTTTTAATTACCTTTCTTAATACATTTATAAATTTTTTTGGTAAGTTTTTTTGGAGCCATAGGCATTGCAATTGAATTGCAATTTTGTAATTTCTCTTCATAACTGATGTCTTTTCCACTGTCAACCTCAGTAGAGTCGGCACCTTCTTCTTTTATGTTTGTTATCTCACCCATTTTATTATACTTGGTATTTATAATATATCAATAAAATAAATTATTGACAATTTAAGCTATACTAGAGTGTGCGTGCAAATATTTTACCTATTTAATTTATAATAAAGTAAATAAAATTTATATCGAGACACGTGGTGAAATAAACAATCTTTCCAAGTGCGTAGGTTAAACTAAGCGATTCAAGCGCTGTATTGGATACTGCATTGCATGCTTAGTCGGTAAAAAATATTTTCATATTACCGACTAATGGTGGCAAAGACCGGGAAATTTAGAATAGTAAAAAAATTAACTCGAACTGTAACTCGAAATAAATCGTAATATAAAAAGATTTGTTGAAATGATAAAACCAAAATTAAGTTTTCAAATATATTCTCATAAATCACAATAAAATACTATGGCAGAATTCATATTATTATATTAAATAAAATAGCAAACGTAAATATTAACTTCAAAATCTATTAGTGTTTATCTACCGTGCGCATGCACTCCAAACACAGAAATAAATTTAAATAAAATGGAAATTTATTTTTTTATCAATTTTATACTATGAAATATACGTTACCTATTTTATTCTTTGTATTATAAATCTATTAGTGATCTATGAAGTATACAAATACCTTATATGTGTTATATTTATACTGTATACAATAAAATAAAAGTAATCATAATGATAACAATGATAATAATTATAATTACAATATTATTAATAGCCATAATATTTGTATCTCAATTTAAAATAATAAAAATTTCCAATGACTGTTATAAATACAATGAGTAGGAAAAATATTCGAGCCGAAAAATCACTAATGATGGTCTGGAAGAGAACATGTCTTCTAAGAACTTTTATAAAAATTCATCAATTTATTTAGATTTATAGTTTTCTTTTCGTTACTTTATGATTAAAATCTCTCTTAACACCAGGAAAAGAAAGGACTTTTATTTTGGAAGCGCTGTGTAAATGTATCCGAGAATGAGAATAATTTTGGTGCTCCATTCCCTTTGGCTCTAAAATAACAATAAATCGATTATTTATTTAATATATAAATATCTTCATTTTTTATTTGCTAAATGAACATTAATGTAAACATACTTTTCAACAATCACAGCGGGCATTTGTACCAATTGAACTGGACTCTTAGAATCTTTAAGTGCTTGTTGAAGGTTCAAAATTTGTCCTCTCATAACACTCATTTGTCTGTCGAAGTTATGTCTATCAAATCCTCTGTCTTGCTATGAAAATTATAATAAATTATTCATCAAAGTTAAAAAAGAAAAAATGAATTATGTAATAACTTCAAATATAAATAGATAAGATAAGAAATAATACCTTGAATAATTGATATAAATCATCACAGAGGTCTTGTACAAAATTTTGATCTGATAATTGAGGTAAAACAAGTTCTCGAGTGATTTCACTAAAGGGAAGTTTTGCTTGACTTAGCCATGCCCAATGATATGGATATGCCCTCCAAGAGTCTGGATGTTTAAAAGGGAATGCTAAACCATTATCTATTGCAGCAATTTTTACTTCACCATTTTCTGGAGAACTTTTTGCTAACTCTGGATCATATTTTATTAACCAGTTATCATTCCCTAGAAAAAAAAATCATCTTGTAAGACTTGTGAATACAAATCAATTTTTTCTCAGTTGTTCTTTTTTTGCTTATGACGTATGAATAATTTTTATACATTAAGACGCTTATATCATGTATATATAAAATCTTGTATGAGTAACAGCAGATTATTATAAGGAATTTCAAGTCTTTTTAGATTAAAATGTTACTAGAGAAATTATTTTTAAAAAATATCTATTGAAGCAACTAAGAATACCTCGATCTGTATTTCTTATGATGTAATCAAGAATAACAAGTCGTTCAAACTGTAGTTGAAAATCTCTTGCGAGTTTAGTGGGAAGTGGATCACTCTCCCATCTTCTAAGCCAATAATCCGCATCTTTATATCCGTCCATGAACAATTGAAACGATCCAACTTTAGGTGCTAATCCAAGTCGTTTAAATTGTGAGCCAACCGCAGGAAATTGGTCCATTATAGCTTGCTTCATTCGCGCTTTTTGTCTGTCAATTCTTGGATAATTGAATGTTTTACTAACAAGTTTCACAACCCGAGTTTTTGGAACTACACCTAGTCCCAATTTACGGTCTACCAAACTTGCACCAGCTTCGCTAAGGTAGCCCTGATTTGGAATTAAACAACTGCGGCCAAAACAACATGGGCAGCATAATTTATGCATCCATTTAGTCCATTTGGGGTTCAGTCTTCCATATGGCTCTTCGTCTTTAGGTTTAAATACACCGACTATTTTCTGAAATAATGAAAAAAACGTGAACATGAAAATATAATCTACAGATAAGTTATAATTTTATTTACAAAACATAAGTTAATCGTAAGAAAGTTTATAATAATACTAGTCGACTAAATTAATTTATTATTGTTTTAAATTAGACTTTTTAATTTTCTCATTGAAAGCAATTGTCATCATTTTATATTCTATGGACTTTGACTTTTTCCTTCTCCCACCCATAGAAATACTCTTACCCCTGAAGGATTTTTAACAAAATAACTCCCACTGGAGCCTTGATAAATTCTCTCTGGAAAAATACCATTGTCTATCGCACACTCTGCTTGCCATACAATTTCAGAGAATTGTGGATCGTCTGAAAAATATCCAATAACAGGTTTGATAAAATATACTGTCATTTTTATTTCTCATATAAACGTAATCATTGATAAAAAAAAAATAACCTGGAAATCTATTAAATGTAACATCCAGTTCAAGACGACCAAGGAGAGGCTGGCTCTCCCGGTCGATTCCTGGAGAATCAATGGTTACGTTGATGTCGTTGCTAGAGTTTGGAGCAAATTCAACTTCAGGCAAAAGTTCGGCCAAATCTTCGTTGCACTGAAGGATAAGAGAAGGCTTAACAGATTGTAATTGCAATAGCGATGGTGTTGAGAGATCCACCAAAGCATCAGTTTCCACCACTGCTGCTGATGAACTAGTGCTATTCTGGCTTTGGTACTCTCGATAAGGCACGTGGAGCTGCCGTTGTTCTGAGTCGCTCATCACAGACAGATTTTTTTAAAATTAACGACCGGAGTATTTTTCTTCTACTCCGATCTAACGTGTATTTGTTCTTGTCAATAAAAACTGACCCAAGAGATTAAGTCTGACGACATTGCACCACCTGTCATCACTGCACACTTGAAGTTTTGGATTACCAATTAATTTTCATTTAAATTTAACAGACTGTTGTTTGTAGTTGTTCGTTAAGTACTATTAAACATTGAATATTGATTATCGATTTAAAATTAAAAAGAAAAATGCAGTGACATTAATGTAGACACTTAACCAACCAACTAAAAAATATCAACCGTCATCTTTAAGTCGGATACTTAATACAGCTGATCCAATTATTGAAACAACTGAGACCTCTACTGGCCATTTCAAAGACTTTTTCAATATATTCGCATGACGTTCTCTTGATTCTATCATTTCAGGTTGTGCAGTCTACTTTTACAGCCATTTTATATGTATTGATAATGTGCGTTAACCGCGACGTAATATTGTTTACATAAAATTTTGTAATTTATTTACTGAATTTTTCACTGAGTGATTAAAATAAGTGTATTAATTGGATAAGTAGTGAGTATTATTATAAAAAAATAATTTATCATTTATACCTGTTTGTGAGTTTAGTTTTTGTTACAAAAATGAATACAACAATTGAGATTCATTGGGACCACAATTGAACAAGGTAAATTATTTCTAATGATTAATATTCTTTTATACCAATTAAGATATTTAAAAATAATAGATAATTTTTCGTGATTATATTTTAGATATGAAGAAAAGAACAAATAGAGAACAAAGTTATTTAATTTATAAAAAACAAAAATGTTGACTACTACTGGATTAATGGCATCAAGTGGCTCTGGTCTTCCTAGTCCTGCTCATGAGTCTCCAGACGATAATTTAAATAAGTTTACCTCATTTTTGCACAGTGTTGCTGGGTATGTAGATATCGAATTAGACACTGTTTTGCAAGATCATTGTTATGCTAGACCATGGAATTGGAGGCCAGAAAATATTTATGTAAAGCCAGTAAAAAAAATTTTCTTTGCTCCTGATCAAGAAGTATCGGGGTAATTATTGCTATTAATTATTTCGTGATCATTTTGATGCTTAGAAATAATTAAATACATTACTTTAATAGAAATCAACAAAGTGAGGATGATGAAATCGATGTAGAACATTGTGACATGACAAATGAAGTATCTTTGCCGTATGACTTGACAAAGTTATGTCAAGGTATGGAAGAATCTCAGAAACTGGCAAGTTTTGCTAGACCAGATGATGAAAATGCTGATGACTGGGGAGAAAAAATCGAGAAAACTTTTTTCACAGGCTTACAAAAAAAAATTTTCGCTCGTGTGCTTCATGTCTTGAGTACTGAAAGGTTAACTAGGCTAGCAAAAGTGAATTGCTCTACAGAACCTATTTATCGAAGGATATCTACAGATTCTTCAACACAAAAATTTAGGGAGATTTTAGCCTCAGCTGGATGGGATTTAAGTATAAGCCAGTGGTTACATGGGTTACTCTTAGAAAATCTTCCCCGAGAATATCTCGTAATTTATTTGGACATTCTTCAAACATTACGTGCAAAAGTTCCTCAACTTATTGAAAAAATGATAACTGTTCAACCGAATGCGATGGTGAAACTGGGAACAATACCAGCAGAGTCACTAGGAGCTGTTCTCAAAAGGTCCTGGGATCCTATAGCATCGTGTTTGAATTCAAATCGCCCAAAAAAATTACCAGGGAACCCAGTGATTATTGTAGCACCATCAGGTGTTGGTACCAGTATTTCATCTCGTCAACACAAATGGATTACGCAATTAGGTTCACTTGGTACAGTTGTCACGATTCACTCGCATGTGGGATTGTCAGCAAATAGAATGACCATGATGGCATGTATGGAGCAATTAGTACAAGCAACTAGAGCAAAAATTCAGGACGTGAGAAGTGATTTTCCAGGAAGGCCAATAATTCTTATTGGGTTTAATACTGGGGCAGCTTTAACTTGTCAGGTTGCTCAAATGGAACATGTAACTGCTGTAGTGTGTCTAGGGTTTCCTTTTACTACAGCTGAAGGTAACAGAGGTACTCCTGACGATACTTTATTGGACATACGATGTCCTATACTATTTGTCGTTGGTCAAAACGCTAAATTAACTAGAACAGATGATATTGAGGACATCAGAGAAAAATTATTGGTAGAAAGTAGCTTAGTAGTTGTGGGAACTGCGGATGATTATTTGAGAATTTCCACAACTAAAAAAATATCTGATGGAATTACCCAAAGTATGGTAGATAGATGCATCCTAGATGAAATTGCTGACTTTGTGGCGGGTATAATTTTGCAACCATATCCTTTACCCTTGAGACCTGTTGGATTTTACAACCTTGAAAAAGCTAATAAAAGAGAGCAGAGAAAGAGAAAAAACTCACCGACTAATTTGATGGGGGATGAGTTGAATTTTCTCAATGCTCAGAAAAAATCTCGTCCAACTACTCCAGTTGATAGAGTCACTTTAACGACGAATCAAACGTCGCAAAATTTATCAAAATCTAATATAATTAACCAGACAACACTTACTAAAATAAGGGGAACAAATATTATTAATCAAACTCCTGTACAAAGAAGGAGATCTAAAACTGTTAATATTCAAAAGACCGGTATTGTGGATCAGTCAACACCAATTAAACAACTAGTTCAGGTAAAATTAGTCATATGTTTTCATTATTTTTTTTCTCTTTTTTCAAAGAAATTTGATTGATATATTTTGATGATTTCAGGGAAATTCTACGGCTTCTAATGGTGGACTCACATTGAATATCGGCTCTCTAGCGAGTTTAGGTTCTGGTGGGCCAATAAAATTGGGTCCATACTCAACATCTCAAAGTTCAAACATGCAAGTGAAATCTAACACTTCTATAAAACAGCCTGTCAGTTTAACAAATGTATCTAAGATGATACATTCTAATAATCTATCTAATTTACCTGGAAAAATTAAGACTGTTTCACCAAACACTAAAATATTTAATAAAACTCTGGCAATAAATAATAAAAATGCTGTTGCCAGTAATAGAACTATATCAAGTAATAATTATAAAAGTATGAATATTCAAGAAAAATCTGGGGACGCAAAACTTGTTACAGTTTTAGCTACTTCTGGAAATCAAGTTCGTGTTTCTACTCCAACTTTATCAGGTATTTACTAATAACTAATTATAAGTTAGCTATCACATCAAGAATAACTGATGAAGCATATTTTAATTCGTGATTATGACTTTTTGCTGAATTTTATTTTTATTTCAGTCATTCAAAATAAATCGATGGTAAACTCGTCATCTCATTTAACGGCATTGCTTCACAGTAGGAAAAGTGCAAATGACGGTGGAAATAATTCTGAGGCTTCTGGTATAGCTACTTCAACTGGGTTACATTCAAATGAATCATCTAGCATGAATTCTACCGCAGTTATTACGTCAACGACGACGGCAAAAGGTAGAACATTATTACCTAGTTAGGTATTAAACAGTTCTCGGTAGAATTTGAATTAGTATTAATCATTTTTGATACTTTACCTAGAAGAGTTGTTAAACATCCACTATCTATTTGTATAAAATTAACATTATGATGTTTAGAACTGACAATCACTGACCAAAAATACTTTATACTATATTTTTTAAAATTATTGCACGATTACCGTCATAAAAAATTTTTTACATCTTTTTGTTTAGAAATATAAAATCAATGATTACCAATTTCATTTATAAAATGCATTAAAATGAATTCAACTTTATTATTGGAATTATCTATCAATTACGTAATAGTTGATTATATATAGTACTGTAAATATAGATACAAAAAAGTAATTTGATAAAAAATTTTCAATTCAATTTTTTTAAATTACATAATTTCTATAAGCTACCGTTGTCTTAGCAAAAGAGAATGACTGTGTATTTAAACAAACTTCATAGGTTTATATTTTGTGTTAAATAAATCTTTTTTTTCGGCGTATCGGATTAATTTCATCTTTGAACCCATTTCCTTTTCCACTCTTTCCTTTGTATGTTATTTATATAATAATTGATTAACCTTCTAAAAAGTTGATTTCATTTATTATCGACGTTAATATATATTTTTTGAATACATACAAGTATTTCAAATGTATCATAACCCATTGTTATAGCTATGGAGAGTACCAGACATGCCATGAATGCTGATTCATCCAATACGATTAGTGTTACCAGAATATCTGAAAATACAGCAAATTCGGATCAATTACCAACGTTTACAATCAATGAAAATACTGGTAACCCAATTACACTTGTACCCTGGTTAAGTAAGACTAATAACTGCCAAAAAATATCTCAAACCACACCTAAAATAACAATTAACCAGAAAAATCAATGGAAAGAACAGCAATCATCATCAACAATTCTTAATGACAATTCTTCAATTGACTTAGATGATGAACTAGGGAATATATTGGATATTCCAATTATTTTTGCTAAAGATGACGATAATTTAAATATTATTGAAAAAACTCCTTCATTGTCTCTAACGAGTGCCAGTGATGTCTGTCAACAAAATGTTCCACCGAAAGTTGTTCCCACAACCACGAAGGTTGTTTTACTTAGTAACAAAGAGGGGAAGGTTTACTGTCCTCCGACTAAAGTGCATGCCAAGATTAGTGAGCAAACATTGATACAACCAAATACTTCATCTGAAAATGGAAATCTAATTCAACGAGTACGAGCACAAAATTCATTAGTCTCTAACTGGAATAATGGATCATCAAAAAACGTTTCAAGATCAACAAACCCAACAATTAAATACACTAAAATAATATTGTCTAAACGAAGTTCTGACGTTCCAAATTCTTCTAATGATCCAGTTATTTTAAAAAAAAATACATCTAAACGTTCGTCCTACCAAGTTATTACAGACAATAAAAATCAACAATTAACTACATTGCCTGTTAAAATTATTTCTAAGTGGCAGAAATATAGTGTTGAAGATACTTATAATGCTCAAGATATTATTGAAACTAAAGATGATATAACATTTAATGATTTATTAGAATATGATTCTAAATCTATTGAAAAAGATGAATATTAAAAATATTAAAAAAATTTTGAAGCTCTTCTATCATTGATTCATATATATATTATATTACTCAATTAGAATACATTGTTATTTTTCCTGATAAATTTACTATTTCAAACCGATAAAATTGTATGACAAAATTCATCATCTTTTTACATGCTGCATTATGATTTTATCATAGATTCCAACTTATTAAGATTTAAGGAATGTTTGTTTTTGACCATAATTATTTATAAAAAGTGATGAATAATGGATAATAAATTATTTTTAAAATATTCACTTACATTCGATTTAATTTAATAACCGATCTCCGTTCGTAGACGTAAACATGATATATATTTTTCTACTCAGCTCTGGCCCCAACTTCCTAGCTGTTGTTAATGGACCTGCTGCCCTTTTGATCTAAAAATAAATATGTTAAATTTTATCTCTATTTATCGGAATTCAATTTTTTTAAACAATCATAAGAATAATCAATACCATGATATCTTTTAAAAGAAGTTCTCCTTCCATTTCGGAGCAGTTTTCATATGCCTACATCAAAATGAGAATATAATAATTAATTTTATTCGTTTTTGAATAATTAATTAATTTAGATGAAAAAATTAATGAAAATAATGACCCTCATTAATTGTTGAGGACTAGGATATTCAGCACATATAGATTGAGCTATTGGTAAAGTAACAGAATTGAAGCTGCACAGATGTTTCGTCCAAAGCATCTTCAATCCATAGCCATCTCGATCAACTTTAATAGTTTGTCTATTTTCACCAGCAGCATAAAAATTCAATTGTTCATTTACTCGTTCTCTAGTTATGAGTTTATATGGAATCTCAGCGATTGATTTAGTATACTGATAAATTAATAAACTCATTTCAACTGATGAGTCAATAAGTCTAGTATTGCATTCAACAAAAATTTGTATCTTAACAAGACATTTATCAAATTCTTTTCTAGATATTTTGGGATAATTTTTAATATTATCATACATTTTATTGCATATTTTCTTTTTATTCCTACTTTTATGATATTCAAAATATCCATTTATTCCATAAATGATCAGACTTAGACTTTTTTCAGTCATTTGATCAGATAGTGATGTTACAGCTGCTACGAATGACTCATCATGTATATGTTGAACAACTTTTTCCCAACTCCAGATAATTAATACATGTTTATCTCGTTCTCTTCTTATCACTGTATGGACTTTATTATCATCATCAATGGAATCTTCTTCAGTAATTCTTGTCCATTCTATACTATTTGGAGTAGGTAATGATTTTGTACAACATTTAACATATGAAGACTCCAACATTGCTATTGTTTCAGAAAAAAAATCACAATCTTTTAGATCATCATCTATATCAGCTTCTATAAATCTCATGCATTCTCCAGGTTGAATATTTTTTATGCGTTTTTTTGCCAGAGCCAATTGAAGTTTTTCTCTAGTAGCCTCCTTCTTTGCTCTAACCTTATCTTCATCAATAATTTTTGTAGCTTTTCTTTTCGTTTTACGTTTAGATATTGGAGATGCTGACATCGTTTCCGGATTTTTATCATTACTATCAAACAGCGTAACACATTTTTCTGGTGAATTATCACGAATATTTTTCAAATTCTCATATTGATGATTGGACTGATAATTATCATTAATCTTTGGTGATATATTAAAATTACTTGCACAATATTCATCCATAAATTCAACGGATTTTAAATATTCAACATTTTCGTTAGACGAATCCATTGTTAATGCATTCAAGAACATTCACTAACTAAAATAATAAGACATTGTTTTTGTAATGTCCCTTTGGAATTCGGAGAAGAGATTGGTTAATACTAATAATGTGCAGCACTTGTTCAGAACATGTGCTTACTCCCCATACAGTGTATAATAGCGGAGGTTATGAATGTATAGGAAGACACACACACACATTGATATACTAACGTTAGATTACCATCATAAAATTCTCTGTTAATTTTTATGTAAATTGTATATATATGCAAATGCGTTTTCCACAGATATAATTTATGATGAATTTTTATATTATTTAATAATAGTTGGACCACAATAAAAGTTGAACATACTATCTTCGTAATATATTGGATTTGGAGCTGTGTTAATTACCCTTATATCGTAACAATGGTTAACTACTCAAAAATGAGGTTATTGTAGAAGGTTTTAAAATATTTATTTCATTAAGACATAACTTTTAGTGAATGTTATAAAATATACGGGTTTTACGTATCTATTTTTTCACATAATTTTTGTTCTTTTAATACCTCAAAAAAGAATAAAAGTATTCCAACTTTCAATTAGTACTAAAATTAAATACAAAGAATAAAAGAAGTAAACAGGAAAAAGGGAATAAACAGTTAAAAATTATCACGAATTATATATGATATTTTTTCGTGTTTACAAAAAAAAAAAAGACAATGGCAAAAATGACTTGTTTAACAAATCAATTATTTTCAATAATCTTGAGCAAATTATATGAGAGTGATTCAAGTTGGAAGCTGAAGAAGCTTGGTACATGAGATTATTGTCGCGATGACCGTTGACCCCGTGGTGATGTACAATCGTGTTAGATAATAGACAGTCTAAATAACTTGGTTAAACTTACGGCGTAAAGAGTAACAAGTCAACGACAGCAATACGTATTAATGTATCAATGTTACATTTTTTTTATCACATTATCAACTTGAAAGATCTTTTTTTCCTAAGGTAACACTTCATTCACACGTAATTTGTACCACTTTTTTTAATTGACGAGAAATTACTCTTTTTTAGCAACTACAGGAAATCCTAATAAGTATTATTACGTCTCTAGAAACACAAGTACTAACACTTCAAAATTACCTATTTTTCTATTATTCTGCCTAGGAATAATTTCATCAACAAGTTTTATCTTTCCTATTGATTTTCTAACATGTTATTTTTATCCAAGTAATGAATATAAAGTTGTAGTTAAGTATGATGTATTATTAATTGTACCAATCTAATGAGTGTCATATTAACGAGCTTTAAATTAAATGTAACCAATTGAGAGGGTGATTTTTTGTAACAACTATTATATTTCTATTAGTTTAGGAACAATAAAAAGAGGGGAATGGAAGAAATACTGCTCCAAAAATGGGTATATAGTGGTGGGTCTATTGTAATGAAAAATAATAACCTTAAAAGAGCATTGCATATAGGGTTGTAAAAGAGAGAAATATGTTCATGCGTTCATTACGTATGAAATAAATTCATATCTTTTGAATTGTAAAGCTTATTATAGCAGTAGAATAATAGAATTTCTCGAGAATTATTCAAAAAGTGCATACAGAAAAAAATCATCATTTTTATTTCAATTTAAGATATACAGTCTTTTTACGTACATCATATGCTTTTTGTACTATGTAATAATTTAATTCAATTTTTATGTCATTATTGAGATAAAATTTAATTACTTCATCTTGTATATTACGACAACATATATATTAATTATATTTAATAATAATTATTGAGTATAAATAAGTTGGATAAAAATTATCGAGAGTTTAAGAAAATTATTAATCAAAAAATTAAATATACATACTCTATAATCTTTACTCATACTTCTTTTTTGAATGAAATGTAGAAGTAATCTGAAATTTCAATGTATACTTAATAATCTTTATTTAGTGACTGTTTCTCGAGTAAAATTTGAAACTTCTTCAATAAAAAAAGTATGTTATTTTCCGCCTTTCTGACCTTTATCAAATCAAAATTCTACTGTCGAGAGACAAAGTACACTTCTAGCTAGTTTATTCAGCTTTGTAACGTTGTATGAGTAAGCTCTTGACCCTTTGTGATTGAATTATTCCAAAAAAGACCAATGATATCTGTTTGCTTAAAGTGAAACTCTATATTTATACGAAAAATAACAAAGTCGTTTCCTTTTAATATGTATGGTAGGCTTCTTCTGAGGGTAACTATCTCACAAATGTCAATGATAACTTTAACTATGTTGTCCTAAGATTGTTTATTTTAATTTCTTTTTTCTTTGTTACTATCATTATGGTAACAATAATATTATTTATTATTTTGAATAATGAAATTGATTATTGTGATCAACGGGTATGATACGTTCAATTACCCTTTATCGTGCTGTCCTTCGAAGTTATTTATTCAATTTCTAATATATCAAAGTATCTTTTTAAAAAATATCTCATTTTTTCAAACTGCTTTTGCGAAACAACAGTGACTATATCATTGAATAAATCATCATGATAGTTACAAATACAACTCATCAAATATCAATGTCACATTTTACTCATTGAGATAATTGCAATTAATAATAAAAATATTCATCACACATTTTGAAAAAAACTTTCACATTTTACATAATAAATAAAATTGCATGTAAAAATCTTAATTTAATTGAAACGAGTAAGAAAATAATCATGAGTAAGCTCTTATCTTCGTTCACATACGGGGCAGGATTACGCAGTTATTCCGATGTCCATCGAGGTTGACAGGGCCTGATCTTGTTGTTGAAGCTAGAAATGAGGGAGGGAGGTGAAGATGACATCGCCTCTAAAGTATCAAGGGAGAAGTGGAAGGAGAGTTGACGAGAGCATAAAAGCACTGGAGGAAGAAATGCAATGCTGTTAGATTCTGAGAACCCGTTGCTTTGAGTCGAATTTATTTGTGAGATAGTGTGACATTGAAGAAATTATCATGAGACATCCACCCCGGCATTTGTCCGCGGGTTCTTTCATCGCGGCTTTTCTTCTGCTGTTTGCACCTTCCTTGCGGGCAGGTAAGTGATAGCTTTTATGCTAATGACTATATCATTGAATTTTCAACTTAAATTAAGTCAAAAAGTTTTTTACTCATTCTCGTTAGATAATTTAATGATAAGAGATATGATTTTTTAAAAACTTTGTTTTAAAAGTTCATTTTAATAGGTAATTTGAAATTAGTCTGATTGAAAATTAAATTTTTTTTTTTTACATAAGGTTTATATATTTAAATGTATATACGTATATAAGTATGTATATATAATGAACTCGCCGCCTGTATGATTGAAATGATTACTGCTCTACCGGATAGGGCGCATTTGACCGGACATTTGGTAAATTGATCCTGATGTACATCATCGCAACTCTCCGCATAAAATAGATTTGATATCACGAGGTCTTGGGGACTTTTAGAAATTTTTCATCTCATAACAATATCCAATTGCTACTGTTATCTATTTATTACATTATTAAATGAGATTTTGGTTCAATTATCATAATATTGTATCAATTATATTATTTACTTTTTAAATTAATTTAGTCTTTGATGGATACGATCAGTTTTGATCTTAGTATTGATATGTATGGATATAGATGTTGAGAAAAATTAAACAATATAAGAAATTTAATTCAAAGGTTGAATCTTACATAAGCTATGAACATGTCTTATTTTTCTATCGTTTGATTTTCGTGGAATCACGAAGAGAAGAGAGATAATGAAAGAGATACGTTGTATCATACTTGGTGAATTATGACTACTTAAGAGGGGTAGATAAACATATCTATACACATTAAAGATGTCCATATGTGTGTATCTTTTTTTGACTTTAAGATTTGGCGTTATTAAAAAAATTGTCGTGCTACGAACTTGTAATACGACATAATGTACCATCTACCGACTAAGGTCAATAAAATGTGATATCTTAAGGCACATTAAGGGTAAACTTGCTATGTATTGGCTATATACGTCATAGGTCAAATGACTCAATGCTCTTTAGAACCACAAGATTATCTCTCGACAAATGATATGTTGTTTATAAAATTTCCAGTAATAAATTAATTCTTTGATTCAATGTTCATTATGATGAAAATCCGATATTTCCATTTCTTTCCACAAATATTGCTTCAATAAACAAAGCTTAATTAAAAACGATTTTATTTTTTTTTTCAGAACAATGTATGACTGGCTGCCATGGAAGTAAGTAAATTTATTTTTATTATTCAATTAGAAGATTTTTTAATTGAAAAAAATTTAGTAATTAGTTTAGAGAATGTATTTTTTGATAAAAAAAAAATATTAATAAATAATATTTCAATCAGTGGGAACAAGTGGAGGTTATACACCTGGACATACATACATATACGAATTTGAGGGAAAAGCTGTAACGTCTCTGAGTGCGGCTGAATCCGATTCAACAATAAAGCTTAATGCACTGGTTGAATTAGCTGTAAAGCCGGATTGCATTCATCAATTAAAATTGAAGAATGTCCGACTAAATGGATCAGTAAGTTTATAATATTAATCAGTTAATTGACGAAAATCTCAAAAGGATACACTTTATAGTATTGTTTACTCATCATTTGTATTACCTTTTTAGCCTACACCACAAAAGGATATTGAACAACATGCCTTACAATTCAATTACCACAATGGACACATTGATACGAGTCTCTGTGCTGAACCTCAAGACTCTCAGACATCACTTAACATTAAGAGAGCTATTATTTCAATGTTCCAATCTGCTGTAATGCAAGAAAATGGGGTTACATCCCATCGTGAGACTGATATTTTTGGCAGTTGTCAAACGGACTTTGAATTTAAAACCAAGGGTGATTCGGTCGTAGTTAATAAACGCAGAAATTTGGGAAGATGTTCATATCGTGAAAGTATGAGACATGCTATCGTCCATGCTGCTTATGATGAATCGTCTGACTTGAAATCATCTCCGGTGCTTGACTCTGATATGAAAATGGAGCAAGTTTTCAAAAAAGGTGTTCTCAATAATGCTGAATCTACAGAAACATATAAATATAGTCCTTTCTCAGCTACAGAATCTGGAGCCAAGACTGTCGTTCATTCTACTCTCACTCTCAAAACAGACAAACCAGATTCAAGCCCGAATGCAGCAGTTTCTGTACCAAAGTCATTGGTTTTTGAACCTCCTTGTCCATTAACTGACTCTTCGGCCGATGCTATCACCAAAGCACTCAAAGCGGTTAAACAGGAAACAGAATCTCAAACAGTCAAAGAGCATGCAGCCGAGAAGTTTGGAGACTTAATCAAAGTATTACGTAAGAGTACAAAGAATCATATTCTCAATGTTTGGCGTAAAGTCAAGTCGGGAGCAGATGGATTTGATAAAAATGCTGATGCTAAGACTTTCCTTGATGCTTTATGTCGTGCTGGAAGTGGAGAAGCTGCAGAAGTAATGGTAGAATTAATTAAAAATAAGGAAATTAGTGGTCTCCAGCTAATGGCTTATTATGCTAGTCTTGCACTCATCGATCATGTTAATCTGCCAGCAGTTACTGCAGTTACATCACTTCTCGATTTACCTAATGTACCTCGAATTGGTTATATGGGAATTGGACGTGTTATTGGAAAGTACTGTCAACATCACGATTGTCAAAATGCTGCTGAAATAAAAACAGCTTTGAGTAAAATCGCATCAAAAATCGGTAATGGAAAATCTAATATTCGTGAAGAAGAAAATATTATGATTGGTGCAATGAAAGCTCTTCGTAATGCTAATTATCTCGACGATGAAACAATAGATAAGTTGATTGCTATTGTTAAAGATAAATCAGTTCACAACCGAGTTCGAGTAGCTGCAGTCGAAGCTCTTACTGCCAAATGTTCAATGAAATGGAAAAAACCAATGATTGAAGTATTTGGAGACAAGGAAGAAGACAGTGAAATAAGAATCAAAACTTATCTAAGTTTAGTTGAATGTGCATGCCCACAAACTGTTAACATGATGAAAGAAAAAATTGACGCTGAGACAGTTAATCAAGTCGGCTCTTTTGTAACAACTCATTTAAGAAATTTGCGAGCTAGTACAGATCCAAGCAAGCAAAACGCCAAGAGGCTTTTCGCAGAAGTCAGACCTCGTACTAAGTTCCCTGAGGACTTCCGTAAGTTTTCGTTCAATCGAGAATTCTCATACAATATTGATACCTTTGGTATTGGATCCGTTGTCGAACAAAATGTAATTTACAGTCAGAAAAGCTTTGTTCCACGTTCAATGAGCTTGAACCTCACTACTGAACTCTTTGGACGCTCTTTTAATTTCTTAGAGATTGATGTTCGTAGTGAAAATGTTGACAGACTCATTGAACATTATTTTGGTCCAAAGGGATTTTTTAGAAATAAAGAGTTACCACAGTTAATATCAGAAGGTGATAAAACTTTCAAAGATATGTATGCTCGTGTGAATGAACATCTTGGAAAAACTACACGTGGTCGTCGCAGTACTATTAATCCAGCCGAGCTTGCTCAATTCGCTAAAAATGCCAAGCCTAAAGATACAGAAGTTGATGAAGACGTAGACATTGATCTTTCAATCAGAATGTATGGAGTTGAGTTGGCCTACATTGATCTCCGAGACAAGAGTTCAGGTTTCAATCCAACGCATGCTGTTGATAGGATATTTGACTTCATTGATCGTGCATTTGACAAAGTCAAGAACTTTGATTATAGCACATCTAATCATATTCACTTTATGGAGTTAGATCTTGTTTATCCAACTGGTACAGGTTTTCCATTATCTATAGGAATCGAAGGAAATGCTGTGACTCATATCAAAGCTAATGGCAAGCTTGATATCCCAGCAATTATGAAAGATCCAAATAATGCAATGGTTAAAATTGGTTTTGAACCAAGCGCTAATATTGCTGTTGTTACGAACTTTGCTATAGAGCCATTTGGTAATAAAGCAGGAATTAAAATGATCAGCCGCATGCATACAGCTACCGGATCAGAATTGACTGTCAAGATGTTGAATGGTAAAGGTATTGATATTAACTTTGGAATACCAAAAAAGAAGCAAGAGATCATTAGTGTATCGAGTGAGGTTCTATTTGTCGATAACAAAGGACAAACACACTCACCCAAGTTCCCCAATGGCAAAGAGCATTCTGATTGCTTTGATCAATTTTCCACTATTCTCGGACTAACAGTTTGCGGTCATTTCTCCTACCCTTATGATACTATTGAATCCGTTCGTAACCGAGCTATGTACCCACTAAGTGGACCTGCTAAGTTCGCTATTAGTGTGGAAAACAATGATGCAACAAGTTATCATCTCAGAGCTCACTTAGATACATCTAAAGATGATGAAAAATCATTTGAACTTTTATTTGATACTCCCAATAGTAAAACTAATAGGAAAATAGCATTAAATGTTGATGCTGCTTATAAACCTGAAGAAAAATTTGTTGAAGCTAAATTCGATTCTCCATTTAAAAAAATTGCAGGAAAAATTTCATTACAAAATACTGACAAGAAAAAAACACTTGCTGTATCTCTGGATCATGACATTGATCATTATTATGGAACTATCGGCCTTATAGCAGATGGAAATAAATACAAGCCTATATTGGAATATAAGGTACCAGAACATATTGAAAAATTAGCAGGTGGAAAAGGATCTAAAGGAGGAAATGCTGCGTATAAAATGGAAGGTGATATTGCAGTTGCTGATAGCGGTGATGGTAAAAAGTATACCTTCGACAAAGTAACTCTATTAGCCTCAGATAAAAAATTACTTAGTATAGATGGTTATGTGCAGACTAAACCTAATGGTTTGTTGGTTGACGCTGCTGTTTCTCATAATGAAGAAAATGTAAAGATCAAATTTGATGGCAAAAAACTTAACGATGGTTTCGATGTTAACATAGCTGCAATACCATCTAAAGATCCTACTATTGGTTTTAAATTAATGTGGCATTACGATCGATCAAACGGTTTAATTGATAACAACTTTGTTTTCATCTATGGCCCAGATCTTGAATCTAAAACTAATCGATTTACATTCATTGATAAACTATCCTATGAGAAGAATGAACGGCCAACTCATCCTTACGAGTACTTAAATTCAATAAAAACTAAAACTGAAATCACTTGGCCAGCGCAAGAAGTATTAGTTAAACTTGAAAATCATGTTGCACAAACTGGTTTCGAAAGTGAATTTAATATTCAATACGGTAAATTCAAAATTGGATCTGATGTTGAAATCGAGGTTGAACAAGGAGCACCACATAATTGGGAAGTTGAATGGGATGCTTATATAATGGACAGTAAATTGGCAGTTGGTGCTAAACACAAGAAATTGTCAGACCACAAGAGGAAATTTGAGGGCAAGCTTGAGTTTCCTGGGGCTAAGTATGAGGTTGATACTACTGTAGACTATCAAGTGGATACTCATCGTAAATACATCCAATTTAGTAGTGACATGAAAATCAATGGAAAGAATTTGAAAGTAAATTACGGTCTTGATGCTAATCCTCAACAAATTAAAAGCGATGCCATCATTAGTTTGAATAACGCTAAATACCTTGACTTCCTCTTAAAAATTCAACGAGCCAATAATCCTAATGGAAAGCTCAACTTGAACATGAAGAATATTGTGGCTGTCACTGGACAATTCAATTATCAAAACGGCAAAGGAGACGCTTCAGTTGATGTGGACTTCCCTAAATTGGACCGTAAGATGAAAGGAACCGGTCAATTGACTGTAACTGGACCCAAACACGTTGGAGAAGTTGAAATACTTCTTAATGCCGACAAAGATCCAAGCAAACGAATTAAATTTACAACTGATTCAGAAGTAAAGAAGAATTTCATCAATTCCAAAAATGTCATTGAAATCTTATCACATAAATTTGAAGTCAATGGCAAAGGAACTGTTGAAGAGAAAGGACCTGGAAAGAATGCATACAAAGGAGAGGCAGACATAACTTTGCCCAATGGACGTTATTTCAATTTCAAAGGACAACAAGATATCAGTCGTCAAAATGATCAAACTGAAGCATATGGTAATTACGAATTATCTGATCATTCAAAAAAAGACGCTCCAGGCCGTAAAATAAATTACAAATATGACATGGCCGTTACACAACCTAAGAAAGAAGAATTTGGAACTAAGCACGAGTTAAACTTTGTTAATACTGATGGAAAAGATTTACAACTCTTGGTCGCATCTAGACACATGGCCGACAAGACTAAGCCTGATTTTAAAAAATGTGAATTGAAAACATCTGCAAAGGGTGCTTATTTGCCACGACCATTTGATCTCTTATTTAGCATGAACTACAACAAGAAAAATGATAATGTTGTAGGAATAAATGGATTTTGGGATCTAGAATCATCGTTAGGCAGTGATTTATCTGTTAAAGGATCAGGTAAATTCGAAGATGGTGGTGATGGTACTAAGCCTCATTATTCTGAATTAGATGTAGCATTTGTTTTTCCATCTGAAAAATTACGTAATCTTAAATATCATGAGGCAATAACTTTTAAGACACCTGATGTTCACGGAGAGTTGTATTACAAGGACGAAGCTGCATTAACTTATAATGACGATAAGACAATTAAAGCAGCAATTGAAACTAAACAGACTAAGTCAGAATCCGGAAAAGTTAAAGATGGAACAACAAAGATTTCGTTAAATTTACTCAGTTATCCTCAATTAACATTAGAATCTTCTCATAAACATGACGCAACAGCTGAAATGAAAAAGAGTTCTGGAAAATTAGCTATTAGCTATGGAGATAAAAAAGTCGCTAGTGAAATCGACGCTTCATATTTACCAGATTTATCACAAATAAATATGGTAGCAAAAGCAACAACACCTTTGGAAAAATATCATTCTGTTAACTTTGGACTTGTTCATAAGCACAATAAAGAAGGATTTTGGGAAAATGATATCTCTTTGACTGCTGATGACAAGAAGTATGAAATGAAGAGTGAATTCGAGATGAATCCTTCCGTTCATCGTGCGCATGTCGTCTTTGCTTGTCCTGATGGAAAGACTGAGCTTCTTGCCAAAGTTAACAAACTTAGTGAAACTGAATATAAAGGTAAACTTTATTCAGTGTTCTTATTTAAAATAATTTTAGTATTCAAATTCCTTTAACAAATAATAATACTTATATATAATTAAAGAATTTACAAATCTTTGTGATTAAATGACTTTTTTTAATCAGGTGAATGGAAAATTGACTCACCTAAAGGATTTGCTCATGCGGATGGACACGTTAAGATGGACAGTGTTGACAACTTCATGATTGAGACGAATTTCGATAGTGACAAGATCAAACATCGTAAGATTCATGCAACAATTAGCACGGCGCCTGCAGTCAAGACTGGAAAGAGAATCGTTTTGACAGTGACTAGCGATGGAAAGAATATTATTACTGGAAGGTATGTTTTAAATTATCTTTCTCACTGTCAAATCAATAAATTATTCGCTTGTTGCAGTACGAATTATAGTAAACGGGATGAAGCTGGAAAGATCATTGTTGAAGGAAACGGTAATTTGAAAATTGGAGAAAATACAAGGAGTTCAAAGTTTACTTATTCGCGCAAGCAATTGACACGAGAGAACGATGGAGAAACTGGTGTTGCTATTTTGTTGAATGCCAACTTTGGTCCTTCAGCAGTTGTTGGGGAACTCAAGCTCTCAGACAAAGAAGTACTAGTATTTAATAGCTACTGTGAGCAGAGCAAAGATTGTGCTCACTTCAAATTGCAATCCAATGTCGATACTAATCGTGAGTAATTAAATGTAGCTTTCAGGAAATAATTTTAAAAGTTTCAAATATAAACAAAATTTTTTTAAATTTAAAATCTTGTAAAAAATACAGTAAAGTTTACATTTTCCATAAAAATTTCAGAGAAAACTCCTATTGACCATCAAATAACTGTCGAAGTCGACCTCAAGAAATTCAATGTACCTGTCGAGTTTGGTTTGAAAACCAATACAAAGTATCAAGCCAAAGAAATGACATTTGATCATGCTGCCAACTTATATCTACATACTTCTAAAGATAAAACTCAATATTCATCTAAAATATACATGCATCCTAAAGAGTCGGCTATCATATTGACACTACCAAGCCGCGAATTAGCTTTGATCGCAGCTGTTGATGTTCCGAAAAATAAATTCCCAATGGGTCCATATAAAATTGATATTTCTGCTTACTTAGATCGTAAAAATCATCCTAATGATAAAACTAGCTTTGTTGCTAATGGTGATCTTAATGTAGAGAAAAATGCATTCTCTATCGCTGGTGAATCTCGATTCATTTATCCAACACAGACGAAGGTCAGTAATTTTTTGTATTTTATTTTTTTATCATAAATTCATTAATTGAAGTTTTTTTTATTAATTTGAAGCTCAAATGCAATAAATTAAATCAATCAAACTTAATATATATCCGAAGATACTATTTGAAGTCATTTTAATAATTTTTTTTTCATAGGATATGGTCATTAAGGGTAAGCTCGCTTATGGTGGAGACAATTTACTCGATGCTAATGTTGACATTGACGTTTTTGCAAAAAAGCCTCAGAAGATTACCATAGTTACACGGTTAGTGAAAAACAGTATTCCAAAAGGTTACAATATCACTGGGGATATTGAGATTACTAGCCGCGGACAGCAACTGAAAGTTGACATCGATCAGCACCTAACACTCTCTCCAACTGATATTGGCTTCGGATCTATGATGGCATACACAGACCAGAATCAAAAACCAAAGAGTATGGGTGTGTTATTTTCTCTTAATGCGGTTGAAGCTCATCTGCTTGTTCAAGCTCCAACTAGAACTGTAATGAAAGTCGATTCAAAGATGAAGTCAACATTCGAAACAGCATCAAAGAATTCTATTGAATTAAATTCTGAAGTTGTTATATTAGACAATCCGCCTGTGGTTATTTTATTGGAAGCACGCGATTTCAACAGATTTAAATATCAAAGCTACAGAAAGGATAAACCTGACACGAAATTCGTAGCTGATGGACACTTGGTGATTGGACAAGTAGCTGAATTCCACGCTGATGCTTACAAGAATGGTGAAAAGAAACCAATGTTTAATATTGGAGTTTATTTGGATGAAAGCCGATTCCTCAAACCTACTTTTGGCTATAACAAAGACAATGTCGCTTACATGATTGATTTCTACCGTGAACGCATTGTTAAACATCTAGAACAGATGAAACAAGCTGCTAAAGAAGTAGCTGATGAAGCAAATGTTGAGTTTAAAGATCTTTATGAACATTTGAAAAAAGCTCAGCCTAACTGGAAACCCATTATTGATTATTATGAAGCAGAGCTTGAAAAATTGAAACAAGAATTAAATGCCGACACGACAATCAAAGAAATCCAAGCAACTTTAAATAAAGTATTTGGTGGATTTGTTACAGCTCTTACTGACGTTGTCAACCAATTGAGTAAACGTATGGTAGAACTGAACAAACAATTACATGAAATTGGAGAAAAAATAATGCATGCTGTGAAAGCTACTTATCCTAAATTAAAAGAATCATTCGATAAAGTAGCACATGCTGTTATAGAAATTACTGATGCAGCTAGTAAACTTGTTGCAACTTATATTAAAGCTATTCTTGACATTCTTAATCAACATCAGAAAGAAATTAAAGAACTTATTTCTGTAGTTAGTGAACTTATTCATGATATAGCTAAAGTATTCCTTAAGGCATACGGTGAAATTGAAAACGAAGTGAAAAACTTCATTAAGCTTTTCACTGGACAGGTTCAAGCGTTACCAATTTACGAAATCATGAAAGAAAAATACCAAGAACTTTCTAATTTCAAAGTACCCGATACTATTTTAGTGCCAATTGAAGAAGCTTTTATTCAACTAAAACGAGTACTTCCTACCGAAGAACTTCGAGAATTCTTCACTGTTACGTATAATTACATCATGAAACACCTTAAACATCAGAAGATTGACGACGGTGCTGAAATTAAAAACATTTACAACCATGCGATCGATGCAATTCACTCTATTATTGAATTATTGAGGAATCGAGGTGGCGCTGAACAATTTTACGGGCTATTTGACATGAAACTGCCTACTGGTTTTGGAAATTTGAAGGATCTGCCTGGTATTCCGGTTTTGAGAGTGTCTATTATTAATCTTCTCAGAAATAATGAGCTTCCATCGATTACTGACTTGTATTATGCTTACCGACCTACTCATTATGCATCTGACATCATTCCACCATTCAGTAAAATTGGAGTTGTTGTCGAGGGAGGTCATTTCTTTACCTACGATGGTCGTCATCTTACCATGCCTGGTACTTGCGATTATGTTTTGGCTCAAGATACACGCGATGGCAATTTCTCTGTTGTTGGCAGCTTTAACAATGGAAAACTTATCAGTATCACTATCGTTGCTCCGGGAGAAAGCATCACGCTCAAATCTAATGGCAATGTAAGTAGATTTATACTTGTTAAAAAAAAAAAGAAAATATTACTGTCTTTATGATTTTAGCTTTTTATTCTTCAATTTAATTTTTAAAATAAAATCAATTAAAAATATTATAAGTTTTGTTTTACAGTTGTTTTTTGTTGTTATTGTATTACAGAAAATAATAGAATTTTTTCCCTTCACAGATCTTGGTAAACGACAAAGCTGCAGAATATCCCGCAAGCACAGCAAATCTTCATGCATTCCTTACTCCTCCTATTGTCAATGTCAAATCCGACTACGGTATTCATGTAGCTTGTAGTCATAAAGCTCCGATGATTTGTAGTGTTCGTGTATCTGGTTTCTATCACGGAAGACTGCGTGGACTCTTTGGTGATGCAAATAATGAACCTTATGATGATTTCACTTTGCCTTCAGGCCATGTAAATACTCTTTTCTTGTTAACAAATCCAATTGAAACAGATATAATCTCATTAATTTTTAAATAGAACCAACAGATATTAATGAGTTAAAATTGAAAATTAAATTTTAATAACAATATCATAATAATCAGTAAACCGTAATAGAAATTATGTCAATTAGTTTTCGTAATTTATTGAGCAATTATTCGATTTACTTTAATTTCTATAAATTTCAATTAGATCTTTAATAGATGTAATTATCATAAATAAATAGGAAAAAAAATGAGTGATAAATATTTAATTCCACATTATTTTTTACAGATTACTGAAAAGGAATCAGAGTTCGGAAATGCATACAGATTAAATTCAGGATGTGCTGAAGCACCAACAGCAGATCATCAAAATCACCAACGAAATCCAACGTGTACTGAATATTTCACCGGAAGCTCTTCTATGAGCTCCTGCTTTAATTATGTAAATCCGACAATATACCGTCAAGCCTGTGACCACGCTACAAGTGCGGGAACCCCACGAGCCACTTGCTTGATGTCCGCTGCTTACGTCGCAGCATGCCGTCATCAACGAGTTTATATTTCAATTCCCTCTGCTTGTGGTAGCTGTAAACTCGGAAAAGATGAAATTGCCATCGGAGATTCATTTAGTGTAAAAATCCCCAAGAAGGAAGCAGACGTCATCTTTGTCGTCGAACAAGATTCGAAAAACGAAAAGATATTTAAAGAGCTCATAACTCCACTTATTTCAGAACTTAAAAATGAATTAGCTCATCATGGAATTACGTAAATATTTTTTTTAAATCTTTGTTTAAAGACGTAACATTAAAGTTTATAATTATGGTAAACTATATAGATAATTTTTGAATTTTATTCAAGGGATGTACGTATTGGCCTAATTGGTTACGCTGATAATATGAAATGGCCTCAACATTACACAACTGGTGGAAGCATGAATATTGATGGTGAAGTTAAAAATATGAACTTCAGCCCAAGCTCTCCTTTAATCAGTTTGAAGGAAGCCAAAGAAGGAGACACTCAAACAAGACTTAAGTTTGCTAAACAAAGGCTGGATGTTGAGTTAGGAACATTCAAACTTACTGATGCTTATGAAGAAGCTGTTCGTTATCCATTCCGTACTGGCGCAGCTAAAATTGTAGTTGGAGTAATTGCTAATCCTTGTGAGAAGAGCCCTCTTCCACTTTCAGTGAGTGATTTAATTCGATTTGAATATTATAAATCCTGATGCAAGCGAGTGTATTCATCGTCAAATATTGATTGAATTTATTTTGTTTAGCTTCAACAATTGAGACTCTTTATGGGAGAGAAAGTCTATCGAGATTTAGGACTGACTTACTATCATGTTGGATATCTGAAAGACATTTTAGTATCTGGTAAACCGCAGAAAAATATTGTGGGCTACGATGCTGATGCGGGCTATACATTCAGTGACAAAAAGAAGCCATTGGAAGGCAGCATTGATAAAAATAACTTAGTCCTCAGTAGCAATGATGTGTGTGCTGGTTTCGCACTTAGTGTACGTATAAATTTTAATCATCATTATTTCATATATGCTATATAAATGAAAATAAATATTTTTGTTCTTCTTTATTTGATTGAACTAGTCGGGAGGTGCTGCATTCAGCTCTAACCACTTCTTAGACGCTAAACAAAACCAGAAAAAACAATTCATTTCAATTATGGCTCGAAGACTAGCTGAGGGAATTACGGAGGTGGAATTGAATGAAGATTGTGTGTGTAAACAACAGCGTGGACTTGATGGACATGCCAATTGTAAAATTGTTGGTCGTAAAGAGAAAGGACACACTAAAAATGGTGCTAAGGGTTGAGTATCTGTAAAAGTGAACATTTAACTTTTGATTATTAAATATTACTAGATATTGTGCTGCGCTAAGAAATATTTTTTATTAAATTAAAAATCCCCTGTACGATACTATATATGTAATTCAAATGTGAATATCTAATAAATACATGTATCTAGTAAATGATGTATGTAGTACTTCACTTGTTTAATAAAACAAACCTTTAAAAAATTATTTTTTTGTATAAATTATCATTTAGACAAAAATATTCATGTTTGGTTTTTTTCAAAATGATCAATTATCTGAAGTTGGTGAAATTTCCAATAGAATTACTAACACCTATATGGTTAATCAAGGTATACAGGTAGTATATTTTTCTCATACAATAAATATTCTTGATACTTTTTCAATAGATGAACAAAGATATGAACGGAGCCAATCTGAAATCACAGAAAGACAATTTCCGAGATTTATGTTACCTCAATTTTACATGACTCGTATGTCAGAAACAATTGGAAAATGGACATTTATAAAACTGGTAATAAAAAAATTCATGTCAAATAATAGCAACAATTTATTCTGATCTTAGAAATAGATTTTTTTTTAAATATTAAAGACATTGGAGATTGAAATTTTAAATTTTTAAAAGGTTACAATTTTAATTGATATTCTTAAATGATAATTGACAATTTTCAATTTTAAATATATTTTTTTAAAATAACCCAAACTTATATTAAAAAGTTAAGAATAAATTTGGTTTATTGATTATTAATAAAAGATGTTTCACCAGAAAAAAAAATTAGCTTCAGAATCAGGACAAGCAATAAGACAAACGATAGCAAATATAGCTGAGCTAGTAGTAGATCCCAAGAGAATCATAGAAGCAATGAGATTAAAAATCGTTGAACAGTTACCACCATTTCTACTGTCAAATGATCCTCACATAAGGGAAAACACTGCAATCGTTTATGCAGCTATAGCACGTCATGCGGTTGGAAGACAAGCCATTACTAACAATCCTACGATAATCAATAGTCTTATAAAGGGGCTGGATGACCCTATAATTGATGTTCGTTTAAGAATGGGTGACGTCATGGAAATATTATGTCATGATTATTTCGGTAATTTTGATCAATGACCAACTTTTATCTTCATCATTAAACTTGTGTCTTAATAAATAATCAAATCAATTAAGCTGCGAAAACTTTGGTTGAATCGTATGGATTTTTGGATATTATCGCTACCAGATTGAAAAGAGAACAAAAAAAGATGTTGGTAAGAGAAAAAATACAATATTACTACCAGATGCTTGACTATTTATGTCAGATAATTTATCTTCACAGCCTTGAAGTGTTACTTCTAGCTAAGTCTAACGTAGATCATGCTATAGAATTGGGACTGATTAAAATACTTTTAAGTCTTCTTCAAAGAGCGGACAAAGAAGTGACGGGGAAAATTCTCGCGTGTTTAGCAATTCTGTGTCAAGAAGGTTTAGAGAACTGGAGTTCAGCAGACATTGAAAACGTTTTGTCTAATCTTGAGACTTATTTGAATGATGAATCAGTTACGTAAAATATTCAATGGAATTTGTCTTTTACAATCATTGATTCTAGTAATTCTTTATTTATTTAATTCATCATATAATGTACCTCACTTTAGTCATTTTAGAAATGATTAAAAAAAGATTAATAACTTATATTTAATGATAAAATTTATCATTATCAACGCTTCTGTTTTTTTAATTATATTTAGAGTGTTAAAATCCACTGAATAACGACTGATTGTTCTGCCACAGTTCAATTTAATTTTAACGAGTCAGATAAATATTTATACCCACATATACAAATATATACATCAAATTACACGTGTCTCTATTACAGAAAGAAGTTAATGAAAAAGCAGTAAATCTTCTCAGTTTTATCACTGTTACTGAATGTGGAAAAATCCATGGTTTCATTTTCATTGATAGATTATTGGAGTTGGCAAATAATTATCAAAGTCGCGAATGTTGTGTAATGTCAATAAAGGTACGAAAATTTAGTTATCAATAAGAAAATTATCAGTGCATAGGAAATTACTTGCAGTATTGATTTTGCAGGCTTTGACTAACATTGCAGAAGTACCGAAGGGCAGACAGAAATTGCTAGATCATTCAAAGTTTATCGAACAAATCAATACACATAACAGTAGAACATTAAAACGGCATAAACAAATCTTACTTGAAGTCATACACCGAAATTAATAATCTAGATGTTTATTGATTTTTAGCTTCCTTAAACCAGTCATTAATCTTTCATTAATAAAGCCATTTAGAACGTGATTAATGAAATACACATTTTGTATCTTACTTCGGCCCTGATGATCAATAAATGATGATATTCATTACCAACTGGTAATTGTTTTATTATTGATAGTGTTGAATAATACTTTTATTTAGTTTCATACTGCATTTATCATGGCATCATCAATTTAATGAAGAATAATGTATCTTAATTGATATATTTCAATGAATCAATACTCTAAATTTAAACTTTTCATTAAGTTGGTAAAAATAGTATTATTGTTTATTTCTCAGCAGGTTTTTCGTTATAAATATATATGTATAATCTGACCCAAATACATATCAAATTAATTAAATAGTAAATATAAATCTTTCATCCTAGATGATGACATCTTCTTTATATCAATGGAGATATTTAATAGAATCTGTCAAAGAATATAATTTCAGTGGTATATTAAATTTATCGACAGGTATAAATCCATGATTTATAAAGAAAAAATGTTGATATTCAATTCATTGTTTATATAAAAGGCTTACTCATAATTATAATCAGTAATATGGTTCATAAAATTGCCAAGAAATTCATCAGTTGATCGATAGAAATTATTGGATAACTTTGATGAAGTCAATGTTTGCATTTATTTTTCAATGTAAATCCGTCATAGTTAAATTCTAATAAAACAAATATTAATGACGTAAAGGATAATGGTCAGTAGAGAAATTCCCTTTACTCAGAAAAAGTATTTATTTACGAATAAACTATTAGCCATCAAGAGAATTAAAAATGTCAAAAGTTCATAACATGTCTGTCAAGTCATTTAACATCAATGACAATTTTCAATTAGGGATTCGTTGCACATGAGAAACAATGTATTCAATGAAACTCTTGCATTAGTAAAAATGTTCAACACTATAATGAAAGTAATAAAAGATAGATTAATGTATGGTGCAATATGTAATAAAAATGTAAAAAGACAATACATACCTGAAGGCTGAAGTAAATTTTCATGTATAAAACTCGGTTGAGACACTTCGTCTTATATTACATGTAAATCATTTCATTATAATGGTAATTTTTTATAGGTAATAGAAAATAGTGTCTTTCATTATTTTTCAACAACTCAACAAGTGATGAATGATGCTGGAGAAGTAGAGGGGCAGAACACGTGGTAAACTTGATGAATATAAGCATCGGGAAAATCCAAAAGCCCTGGGAACTTCCCATTCCTATTGATAAATAATTTCGTCGTTTTTTCCTAAGTTATTGTTGCATGACAATGAACTGTCACCACAAAAACTGTTTATTATTTAGTATATCAACAGCTTCGATACATTTATTGATCGCTATTTCTATTGTTGAATAAATTATGAAGATTAATTACAGGGTTATCAATTATTTTATAAACACGTTAAGATAAATTATATAGGATTGTTAATCAAGATGAAAAAAATTTATTATTAAAATAGCAATTGATAGATATACGATTTATGGTTATGATAAATTTTTTCACTTACATGTTAACAATAGTCAATAAACAGGTTAATCACTTTTAATTTTTAATAATAATAGATTAAACAGATTAGAATCAGGATGTGTCTAAATGCTGCTTCATTGTCACTGGTGGGGACAAGAACGCGGTAAATACAAGAGCGAGTTCATACCGTGAGTCAGTTGCTTCGCGATACTCTTTAGTTGAATACGTCTTGTCGCTTAGCATAACGGTAAACGCAGCTGTGTATTGATTTTACTTTTCTGCATTCCTTTATGTATTTTCAAGATCATCGTAAAACTTTTTAATATCCACTTTGTATATTCTATTTATTTATTTACTTGATTAAATAAACAAATAAAAACTATTTACATAGATAATAACACAAGTGTGGAATAAAAAAAAAGGTTAGTAACAGAATTATACATGAATATTAATAATAAAAAAACTGCGATTTGAATGCGAGATTGAACAAGAATGCTGCTCAGTACAGGACTTTAATTTAATATTCTAGGTTGACCTTGCTCGCTTTTTTTATTCTATTTAATGGTTTTATGAAATAATTATAGTATGTAGTTTTTTTTATTATAAACAATTAAATGTAATTTTTTTCTTCAATTTTAACATACATTGAATTCTGTTTTTATCCAATGCATTTTGTCATCATTATTATTATCATGAGACAAAGAATTTGCTTTTGATTTATACGATGACACTTTTAATACTACGAGGTCTAGCTTACCTTGTAAAAGATGACTATGTAATATAAATGCATCGTAAAAAACTATAAATAAAAAATAAATACATTTGATTCTATGTTTTTCCAGGTTTTAGGGATGAAGGTCATCGGATTATTATTCTTTTTGTTGGTTCACGCTCGGTCGCAACTCATATTCCCAGACGAATATGAGCCAACACAATCTCTTCCAATAAGTCCTACACGAAATCGTTATCCATTCCCCACGTTAAATTATCCTCTTACTTCCTCCGCTCCTTTCGGCGTGCCTGGTCCTCACTACAACCGACCGAATTCGTTTAATTATGCAACTACAAAAACATCAGTTCCACCATTACAAGATATTGCTGTTAACAATGAAGATAAATATTGGACAAATCATGTAAGTTATTTTTTTCATTTCCTTTGTGATAATTGCATAATTAGTTGATAGTTAATTATTTTCTATGTACTTTTCTTGTAATCAATTAATTTAAGTAGACGATTAGATTGCATTGCGTAACTGATAATGATTGCTTTTTTGATTTCTTAGGTAAATAATATCCTTTCTCAAGGAATTACTCGGTTTGCTCTACATTTGGACCGTGCTATTGGGAGAAACCAAGGAAGAACTTCTGTCGACCGTGACAATGTCATATTTTCTCCATTAAATATTGCTAGCGCATTAGCAGTAGTTCTTCTTGGTTCTGCAGGAAAAACTTTTGAGGAAACTGCAAAAATCCTCGGACTTGAAGCAGGAATTGACATATCCGGACATTCAGAAATTGTACATCAAATGTTTGGTATCTTGTTGAATTCAATTAATTTAAAGTCCCAAGCATCTGGCATTCCACGTAGTCCTGAAGTTGTTGTTGCTGGAGGCATTTTCGTCCAAGAGGGATATCCTATACGTCCAGAGTTTTCATCTATTGCTAGAAATAATTACAAAAATGATATTATCAGTGTAGACTTTCAAAATCAGCAGAAAGCTGCACAAAATTTAATAAATAACTGGGTAAAGTCTAGAACAAAAGACAAAATAAGTAACATTCTGCAGGATGCACCTCGGACAGATACTAAAGTTATTCTTGCATCAGCACTTTACTTTAATGGCGAATGGCATCAGCATTTTGTTGACACCGCTACAAAAAGGTATGTAAATGTATTATTGATATAGAAAGCTTTTAAGATGCTGATGGGAATTTTTTATTGTAGAAAACCATTTTTCCTCGCTTCGGGCCAAAGTGTTATTATTGATATGATGTATAATGGAGGCCCGTTTCCGTTTTATGAAGACAAACAATTGGGAGTAAAAATCCTTGGGCTACCATATAAAAGCAGTGATCCTGATGCGGTGAGTTATGCAATATTCAGATTATTTATATTTCTTACATTCAAGATATTTTTTGGAAGAGAAAGTTCCGTTTCAAAAATCAGTTTCGTATACTCTACCTAATTTTGGCTCTATAACACTCTCGAATACTTAAAAAAAAACGTTCAAACAATATTTGCGTGGATGTATGAATGTCTGTAAATGACCATTACTTGGCACATTGCCTATACTAATTGACGAATATTTTTTAAATTTTAATGTTTAGAATCTTTTCATCTAAATCTTTATTACTGATTTTTTTTTGCTGAGAATAGCAAAGAGTTGAAAGAAAAGATCAAACCCACCCACTTTTTTATTTGAAATTTTAAATCAATATATCTTTTTTTTGTTTATAGATAAAATTAAAACCAGACGGTTCATATCAGTTTGAAACAACAATGTATGTATTATTGCCAACTTCATCAGAGGGAGATGCTCTGGGTGAATTAGAATCTAAATTGTATCCAGCGGCTATCAATTCATTAATCAACAATATGAAGAACGAAACTTGTATAATTGCGATGCCCAAGATGAAACTTTCAAGCACATTGAGCTTAAACACTGCTCTCCAGTCACTTGGACTTACTTCTCTCTTCACTCCAGGAGTTGCAAATCTAGGATTATTGTCTCCTGGCGTGAACGTTACGAACTCTGATGATTTCATTTTCTCAAGAATCAATGCTGAAAAGAGCACCACACCAAGCGCCACGCCACGAAAGGATTTCAGCGACCGAAAAGGTTATTTCAGGTACGAAGATTCAGTTGGTGGATATTCCGTCCAACAATGGAATAATGGTTTTTATCTCGAAAAAATTCGTAGAGCCAACCGTAAAAAGAGGGAAACATTAGAAGGTACAAAGAATAGAGCAGTGGAGAGTGATCGTTATTCCTACACAATATCCAACCGAAATAAAGATCAACTAGAGACGATTGGTCTAGGGGAGAATAAATATAGCCTTCAGCCATCTCAACGTAATAAAAGACAAGGTCGTCCCATTGATGACGACTTCGTGAGGTTTATTGAGTCTAAAAAGTTTCCATCTTCTGGACTTGATGCTTTAAGAAACAGTCCAAACTTAGCCAATCCTGGTTTGTATGCATCAGATGTTCTCCATAAAGTAGAAATAGATATTACGGAAACAGGAACGGTCGCAGCTTCGGCTACCGGAATCATTCTTCGAAGGTCCGGTGATCAAAAGAGATTCATAGCTAATCGACCATTTATATTCTTTATTAGGCATGACCCCTCTAACTTAATTCTATTCTGGGGTACTGTGAATAAACCTACCCCTAATTATACATAAAATTTATTGTAAATAATTACAGTTTATCAATATTTATATTTTTTACGACACAGATTAATTCTATGATTATTTTATTAAATCCAAAGTTTAATCTCATTTGTCTTAAATATTGATAAGGAGTATTTGTTTCAAATGTATCACATGTATGACATTGCTTTTATAGAACCCTTCAAGTGTATATATGATAACTCAGAACATTTTTCAACGATTAATGGGTTTCCGGTTTTATGTATGCCGTACCACCGTAGTTTCATTTCTACCTCAGAAGTATGAAATAAATCCATATTTCAGACTTCATATTCTATTGTAATAATAATAGTAATATTTTTTAAAAGCTTCACAGGCATTAATATTTTTTTTTCCTATGAGCTTTTTAGCCGTAAGGAGTTAACCCTGATTTCTACTATTTTATAACATATTAATCATTTTTTTCCTAGTTGAATGATTCAGCAAGAATTTTGATTTATTGATTTTTAACAGTAGTATCTTCACCTTCCGTCAGAAAAACATAGTATGACATCTACTTGGGGGGTCACTTAAAAGAATAATCTTTAAGAGGCTCATACCAAAGCAAATCAATACTGGTGAATTTTTGATCACATTGTTTTCAGTTTTAATAATATTAAAATAGATAATGAGTGTGGAAATCCTATTGAAGTAACTTAAGCCCATATTAATTAATGTATTGATAACTTTTTGCAAGACTGAGCAGTGTTTATGTCTAATCAAACAAAATATTTATTAATCTTGTTTGTGTCTATAATACTTAAGTATATATTTCATAAGACAGTATGTATTTAATAAAAATAAAATTTCAATTACAAATTTTATCATAGTTATATTATTCATTATTTCATTATTATCATTATAATTATTATTTATTTACATAAAATTATTTTTAACATATTAACTTATTAACTATTGAATTAATGATAATTATTACATTTAAGTTTTAAACAACTTCACATTTCATCAGAATCACTTGGTCGTGCAAGGTTAAAGTCTAAAACTTCGTCAGATGTTAAGAAACGTACATCGCTGTCTTCGGAAAGAACAGACCCATTACTTTTTCCTGAACCTCTTTTGTACGACTTTCTACGCTTAAAAACAACAATGACCACTGTTGTAGCAATAGCTATGGCAGCTATTAAGACTACAATAATACTAATTATTTCAGGAATTCCAAGAGTTTGTGCAGAATGTAGCTGTTGAACATGTTCAACTAAAACTTGTGATTCTGATGAAATTTTAGGATAGAGAGTAGTAGTCTTCATAGTTGGTTTATCTGTTGTGAGAAGGTTTGCTTTTGTAACAAATGGTGTCTCGACATGTATTACTTTATTAGTAGCTGTTCTACGTTGCATGATTGTTGTGAGTTTTGATGTTGATTTAGTGATCGTCGTCGGTGATTTCCAGGGAGAATTAGTTACATATGGGTCAATATCATCTTTAGGCTCTATTCGAGCATGCGTATAAGATGCGTATTTTGTTAGACTACTTGTTGAAGATGAAATTTCGTGCGCAAATTCTTGAGTTATTTTTTTTGATGTTGTTATGGGAAAATCAGTTATACCTACCAAATGATTAAATATTATTATATTAGAAGAATTTTTTCTTAATTTTTATATTTTATTATAATTACCTAGCACACAATACTCGGCAAAATCAGGACAACAGGATGAGTTTTCCGCACAATCCAAAGTACAATGGCAAGCGTCAGGAGCATTTAGAGGAATAATAGTTGTCCAAGTATTAACTTCTGGAGTATTCCCGCACCTTCCTCGGCAGCTTTGTAATGCATTAACAATCTCTATTTGATCTAGATAAGAAATAATAAATGAACATAAAAATATTTTTAGCTCAAAATGCTGAATTATCAAAGACTGTATATAAAAAAGATACTTTACCAACGTTACTGTTAGCTGTACTCCGACCTGTTACCGTATCAATTTTTCGCTCTTCAGCACATTCATCTCCTTGGAGAATAGCTACGTCGTCTACTGCCAAATCACTGACATAACTTGCACCTCTTACACCTTCAATTATTATCTAAAATAAGAAAGTTGACGTATTTTTTGGATATAAATTGTCATGAAAAAAAAAAGATTTATGCTGACTTGCCTGGAAACTAGAACTGGACTTGGGGAGATCAAATATACCGTGAAGCCAACGATTTCCTTGATTTCCTTGTTTTTCAAACATCATCTGTGACGTACCATTTTCTGGCTTAAAATAAACCCGCAATGCACCTATAGTTGCTCCATACATATGATACCTTTAAAATAATGAATTATTAGTGTTATTATTTTCGTTGGAATCACAAACTAAAGAATTCATTGATTGTAACGATAGTTATTTAGTTAATTAATACATTGTTATAATAATAATTATTATTACTAGATTACCAGAACGAGAAGCATCCAGAATTCGTTAGTGACGCATTATATAAAGGGGAAATAATTCTCGCCGTATCATTAACAAGTCGACCGGAAGCTTCAATATAAAGATAGTAACCTAAGGAGAGAATTAAAATAAATTCGAGTTATAGAAAGATAAAATAAAAACTGATAATTAGATAAATACCGTCATTTCCGGCGCCAAGAGTGTGGTCATAAGTTGGTCCAGTTCCAATATGCGAACTTGGTGTTTCAAAATTATGTCGTCTCCAATCAAAATCATGCCGCGGATCTTGTTCCCACCAACAAAGATCTGGCTTTTCAAAATCACACTTTGTTGGAGCAGCAGCAGTCGTATCTACAATTCTTTATTTCATTCGATATCACAGCTTAAAGCAAATAATAAACATCAACTACATACCTCTGCAATAAGGAGCAGTTCCATTCCAATTTCGTCCGTTGCAATAAATTTCTGCTGTTCCAATTAACACATATCCCGGTTCACAAAAATACATCAATATAGCACCATAATATTTTGAAGCAACTAATGCATGTTCTGGGGCGGGTAACGATGGACATTGTGAACCTGTTACAATTCAAAAAAATCTTCTTAATTGTTGACATTCGATACTCTCTAAGGTAGAACTTACTAACGCAAACAGGAATTGGGGTATCCCAGCTGCCACGAACACACGTCGAGTATTTATTACCAACTAGGGTGAATCCCTCAAAGCAATTAAATCGGATAATCCTCCCTCGTCCTCTCGATCGAACTTTTCCATTGGGAAAAATAACCGGTGGACATCGAGCTGAAATGTTCAAATACATGTAATATATAGCTATTTTTCATTTTGGTTTTATTTAAATTTTTATTCCGATTAATTATTATCATCCATTTATTTTTAACTTACAATTATCCCACGGACCTGCGGTACACTGACCAAACATGGTAAGCAGCAAAATGAAAAAATATCTCATTTTTATGGTTCAATAATTAATAACACAATATTATAAACTTCAATCTGTTTACATTACTCCATTAAACTAAAAAAAACAAATAAATATAAATTTTTATTGAAACGATTTATATTTCTGTTATCCGAGTAAATTATTTTTCAGATTATTCCCGGCTCCAGGGTTAATACTAAAACTCGATCCAACAATTGAAAATACTAGAATGGCGTTGAAACGTTTGTTCTTCAGCAGTAACAGAAAACTGAGGGCGGAGACGCTACTTCCCTCCCGGCTGTGCTTAAGCGATTGGTTACTATCAGCTTCCGTTTTTCTTATCATACTCTCACCAGTGTCAGGCTTTGAGGTCAAAATTATCCTGAATTTATTCAACCTCAGTGTTAGACACGTATCTGTTTATCATTCCAAAAAAAATATGTTCTCACGTTCATATTTTTTTTTAAAAGAATTATCCTAATATTTTACATTTTATCCAGTGTTTAAATAAATATCCTTTTGATGACATTCTACTAGTACAAGATAAGTGAGATATTTTTTTCTTTCATTAATTATGATGCGTCAGAGTATAGTGGATGATGACACAAACTTATAGATAACCATTTTACGCATTTATGTAGCTCAGTTGAATGACAATTTTTCTATCATATTAACTTCAAGGTTTTCAACAACAATAACAATAATAATGCGAACAATTACAATAATCACTAAATGATAATACAAGTAATAATAAAAATTAATCTATTGTTGAGCAATATTTATTTTATAGAAATTAAATGTTAATATAGATCATATTTTTTCATAATATACACAAATAGCTTCAAAAAAATATGCTACATGTATATTTCATGTAGGAATTATCCGAAATTAATTAATAAACTCATACAATCTATAACTAAAATAACAGTAATATTGTTATAACAATGATTCTAGAGGTAACTAGAGCTTTAAAGAATAATATCATTCAAGATATTATCAAAAATTAATTGAATAATTTGGCATAGTACTGAAAGCACCATTACTACATTTGGCTAATATTTTATTTCATAATTATAACGATTTCACTTCGATACTAATAGCCCAACTCGTCCATCTGCGAGTTGAATTTCATATGCATTCGAATTATTCAAATAGAACGGTCTATCACCTTGGATATTTGGTTTTACTGCTAGAATTGAGTTTGTTGGAACCACAATGCGTCCACAATTTTCATTTGTAGCATCAAGACGATTTCTGATAGATATTGGATGTGAACTTTTCGGGACTTTATGATGTGGACAGCATTGTCTGACTAGAGCATGATTTTTCTCTTTTTCCGTAAATACTACTACAGGTATACCTGATTGAACAGCTTTATGAGCATTCTGGTGTTCTTGATGTGTCAATAACTGCTGGCATGAAGTTTTGTTATAAATTGGTTGGTTATATAATGGTATTGTATGCTTCTCAACTTCAGGATAAATAGGAACTCGTTGGGGAGCTTGATTATTTTCATTTTCTTCAATCACAGCACGATATTTTGATGGTTGAGTGAAACTTAAAGCATGCTCTAGACGTAATGAATTATCTGTATGATATCTAGATTGACAGTTATTTGCTTCTGATTCAAGACATTGATCTTCCTCAAATGAAAGAACCTTGAAATTTTGTAGAACTGCATCATTAATTTCCATTTCTGTACTACCAAGATTTTCATAATTCTTTACCTCAGTTTGATTATTTATGGGAATAAAAGACACCTCGGGATTTCGATGACAATGAATATAATTTGGTGGTTCCCAGTTCTGAGGTAAAACTTCTCGTTTTGAATTCATTCTTCTACAAGGAACTTTTGATTGACTAGAACAGTGAAAATTTGCTACATGAAAATCTTGATGTTCATTGCGTGATAGTACTTCCCTATTTTTTAGAGGGAAAAATTTATTCATGGCATTATTTTGAACTGGTGCATTGAAATCTACTCGTGAATGACATGGAAACTGTTTTGGCTGATTTAAATATTTGTCGTTTGCATAAGCTATTTCATTTCTATCTTTATGATTATTTATTTTAATTTTTCCAGAATTTTTATTATGATTTCCATCATTAGACTTTATAAATAAATAATCAGATAATATTTTATGGACTTGTGCAGCCTCATTATTTAAACAAGATTTTTTTCGAGCATCTAATATTTTCTTTATTTCCATATTTTTAATTAAATATTTTTTTTTGTCCAATTCTTCAATAAAGTTTTGACCAGGTAATTGAGTACTCGAATTAACTTTGTACATTGCTTTATCAAAATCAAGTTTAAAATTATGAACTTCGACTTTTTCATTGTTTACCATTCGCAGGATAGTACTTGGAGCTTCAATATATTTGTTATCTTCAAATTCTACATGACGTTGAATTTTCTCTGTTGGTTTTATTATTTCATGTGGAAACATAGATTTACGATTATTTTTGTTGTTATTGATCTCGTGACTTTCAACTTTGTCAACATCAAATAAAACACTGGCGTGAGAATTGACTTTTCGCAATATCTTCGGCACGTGTTTAGTGTTATGTCGCATGAAATTCTTTGCAAAGTTTTGACGATTCTCCATGTCAGCGCACCAACCAAGTGGTGGAGAATATTGATTATTATAACCTGATGAATGTTTGATATTACTTTTACCCTGTACAGGATGCCTAGTATAAGTACTCGACCTATCCCATGTACTATTTTCTTCCACCTCTGCCTTATTTTGATGAGTCATGGTGATAGTTTCTAAATTTCTATTCTCGTTATCACGACCATTCGGAACTTGAAAAAATAAGTTTTTTCTCGCATAATCTGCTATTATGTTCGATGACGGAAGATTATTATCGATAGGAGCAGATCTGTTAGAATCATGTGGGTGAGAATTCATTTCTTTTCTTTCAAGATTCTCTGTTTCGATAAATGATTTGTGTACTCCAAAATCGATAAAATTTTTCATTTCTGGCTGAGCTCGTATTTTACTGTTAAATATTTCATTATTTGATACGGGTAGTTTAAAAGAAATAGCTGGACATTTATCATCGAAATATTTATCATTTGGAGTGCTAGTCGAATTTTGATGTTGTACTTCCATGTAAAGAGCAGATAAAGCGTTTATAACACGAAATTCAGGATCTAAAAATAAATGAACATGACTTAGTAGAATAATCAGATAATGAGGTTTATTTAAACATAAAATAAATTACCAGCTATGTTTGAATATGGAAAAGGATTAATAAAATGTTGCCTTTGAATTTTGGCACACAATTCTTCATAACGAATTGCTGGACAGTGGCCCCAGCGTTTTATTGATTGACTTTCATCATTGACATTTGATTTTGGCAATTTTTGAGTTTGAACTTTATCATCCGGTTGATCAATTCGAGGCGAAAAACTGGAAAAAAAACATTTAACTTTAAATGAATATTTATAAGAGAACAGATAATCAATAGTATTTTTCATTACCATAATGGTTCTATTTGCAAATGATTAATAGTCTCAGAATCTTCTACATCATTATCATTCTCGAAGAGTCTCCTTTTAGACTTGTTGACTCTTTGAACGTTCTCTAACATATTTAAATGCGTTTGTCGTCTTTTTACGACGTTTTGTTCAGTATTCACAGCCTTTGATGCCTTCTTAAAGCTAAAAAGAGGAAATTTTATAGAACTAGTGAGATTTACCAGATTTCATGATTCAAACATTGGACTTATTTCCTATGACAAGTGTACCATTTCCTATTGTTAGATGAAGGGCTGTCTTTGATTGTGTGAGTTTGAAACTGGAGATTTTCTGAATCATGTTCCCATTCATCTTGGGCTTCTTCATCTTTTTTGAAAGTACTATTAGATTCCTCAACTAAATTTGATTCAGCCAATTGACTAATAAAATTTTATTGATTAATAGCTTTAGTACTAAAATCGATTCAAGCAATAAAAAGGAGTTTTAACAAAATTTGAAAAACATACTCCGGTGATGAACTTTCTTCTCCGTTTAGAAGTTTAAACAGATTATTTTGAAGACGTGCTTCATCTATTTGATTTACAATATTATTTTTTGTTTTTCGAACTTCTTTGCTTGTCGCACCATTTCTAAATATTCCGATGGCCTGCGTTAATAAGATTTTTAGCATAAAGTGATTGTAAAAAAATTATTAAAAAACAAACTCTAAACGTTTTAACAAAATTTGATATACGTACAGGTTCAGGTAAGAGTCTCTCACAAATTCGTCTTTTCTTTGTGTTTTTTCTACTGTCCAATCCTTGAGTTTTGTTGTTCTATAAAATAAAGAAGCTTAAATTTTAAATAGGTTGTTAAAATAACTGGAAAAAGAAAATAAACTTACAATTTTCTGACGAAATTCCGCAAACTTAGTTAATGTTTTTTCTAATGAATTTTTTGAAGTTTTATTCACAACGTTTTTCGTCTGAAGAGATCGTCGTGACTGAAAAATAAATTGTTTATGCAGTGAAGTGAAATGACACATGAATGAAAAATAAATTGTATTAGTGAAAGACATTATTTCAAACACATGAAACAATTACATATAATGGAGCTGTTACGATGTTTTAATTTATAATTTATAGTTTTTAAACTAATTGAATTCAAATGTTGCATGCTAATGTGATTATTATTCTTACTTTATTTGAGTGAACTTACCAATTTTTTTTTGGTTGCAAGTACATTGCTACGAAGTTGCTCGAGGTCTTTTTTGCGCTTCTTTTTCTTCAGACGCTGTTTAGGATCTCGTGAATGCGATCCTTGAACGGAATTTGTTAAACTTTTGTCTTTCACCACTTTGGTCATTTTTTTTTTGGTTAACTATGTCGTTTCATTGCACATTTTAGGTCACCCATTTTATGGTTATAATTAGAAGAAAAACAAACAGTCAATAGACACGCGTTAATCTAGTGTACTGAGAATAATAGTGAATATCAAGGAATGTTTATTATTATCACGTGAAAATACCACATGATTGATAATCAATCATAAAATCTCTTCTAAACAGTGCTCAAAACAACCAATTAATTTACGATTCACAAGAGCGGGAAAATTCAATTTATTAACTTGTTAATTACCGTGACATTATTATGATGGTAAGGTAATATCATCAAGTCGTATAATTCAAGTGATTGGATTTTCTATGTTACATACTATTATTAGAATATTGCAAGGTCGTCTAGAACAATCAGATTAAAAATTAATATCTTAAAAAGAAAGTAGAGATGAAGTGACATATAGAAAATATGCTTAATATTTATTGTGTTTATGGTATTCGTAGGATGACGTTCTCAAGAGGTTAAGACAAATATTTATGTCTATCTTTTGTCGAATATTTTATCATTTCTTTATTTTTCATCGTATATAACTCATTTTCTTAGTGAAATTTTAATATTTCTTAATTATGAAACAATGTTTAAATGCAGTTTTTTTAATTAACCTAAACTTTTATTAACTTAAGTGTTAAAAAAATTTTGATTGTTATGGAAAATGATATTTTAGATATTTTTCAAAAACACACTAGCTGACTTATTTTTAAAAATGCACACATGTGTCTAAACGCTTTTATTTTTTTCACAAAAATACTACGTTGAAGGATTAAATTAATTCAACGAACAGACGGTGTTGACAGCAATATTTTCACCCATTCTGTGAAAAAAGTGATAATTGCAATCTGTAAATAAAAAAAAAACTTATAAATTATTTGCAAATCGGAAACTGGACGTAAACACTGTAAAATAATGAATGTATTAAAAAAAGTTTTACAAAAAATGGATATTCTTATATACCAAATGGAAAGAAAAAGATTCACTTTAACGTTATATTATAATAGTTATACAGAACTTGGTAATTATTTCTTCAATGCTACCAGGAATAGAGGGTGGTTATGACGTCATAGGAAAATAAAACACTTCACAAGGTGAGGTAACCTTATATATATGTATGTGCATACTTGTTGCTTGTGGTACCATAAAAAGTTATGGGGTGATTTACTGCCTTCAATAGTTTTATGTTTCAAACATTAATGTACGTGTGTGGACAGGTGTGTAGAGGTGTGAGTTTGTATTTACCAAGCACATGTGCGTGTACCTGTTTTATGCAGAGAAATGAATTAACGACATTTTTCATTTTCACTTTTTTAAATTACACATATTAATTTAAATAAATAAATGCTAAAAATGCATACGTTGGTCACGGATTTGCTGACAATAGAGGTGTTTATTTTAAATTAAATAGGACAGTATTTTGTTCATTATATTACAATTTTTGAATAAACGTATAAAATAGACTTTGTTAATTACTAAAATACTGACTACATAGGAATGTAAATTCGTTGAACATTACATATATCTAAACGTACAGTGGAAACTATAAGCAGAAAATTTAACTGACGCAATTAAAGTTATTTACTTTAGTAATGTAAACTATTATAAGCTATGTTTCCCTTCATTTTATATTCATTTGTCCACTGATACCAGATCATTTTACTCTGTAATATCAACTTCATGTCCACCAATTTTTAAGGAACTTTGAACGAAAAAATATAGATATATTAAAGTATATGGACCTTTACGTACTAGTTTTGTGTAAATAAATAGATAAAATAAGAAAATACCTACAGTAAAAAATTTGTGCACCAACGGTCAATGGAGTGAAACGAGATAAGGACGATTGGTAGAAGAATAAGAAAAATATCTTGAAGTAAAAATCGACAACGTATGTAAAACGAATAAAAAAGTTAGAAATATGGAAAACAATCCGTCAAATCGCTCTTTTCCTGTAAGTATTTCCTGATTTTATCCATCTCTTTGCCTAAGACTAGTCTGCTAAGGTCCATATACTTTTATATATCTATTTTTCTGCTCGAGATGCCTTAATTATCTAGTAAAACTAACTTTCTATCACTTATCATATTTATTATCTATTTTGATAGAAAAATATTATAAATTCTGTCCAAATGCTTTTTAATAATTTAGTACTGATAAGACAGTAACGGAATTTTATGAAAAATTTTGAGTTATCACAAAAGTTGGTGTCAATTATAAAAATGTTTTTTTGTTGCAGAAAAAAGTGAGAGCTAATTACTCTACAGTTGAAAGAGTTCAAAATTTTTGTTAGTTGTTGGAGATCCAAAAAAGCTGGACAAAAGAATATATGCATTTAACATACTGACGGAATTTCAGGATGAAAGAGATACATGAAGTGGTAAGAGTAAATTCAAAAAGCTTTGAAAACAATCCATTTCTAGAGAGCTTTAAAGTTCTTCAACTGAACCGGCAGATTGTACTATATATTGACTGAAAGTTAGCAATCTTATTCTGAAAAAAATAATTTAAAAAGTGAGTTTGAAAATGTAACGCAGACAGTGTTAAATAGAAATATTTGTTCTTACATTCAGCCACATGTGATATATAAAGTCAAGTACACGAGTGAGAATAACAGAACCGCAGAAGTATGGTAGATATGCTCTTGGACTGTTCACTGATATTGGAAGTCTGACACGTAACGGGCGTGACTACTTTGGCATTAGTTGACCCCAGACGAAGAGTTTACGTATATAATACCGATGACCTGGCAACCTACCTGCATATCCGCTAGACTGTTAATTGTCACTAACAACTGGCTCATTTTACACAGGACGAATTTTTTTAGCGCAACTTCATCCTTAGTAAATAAATAACTACTTCTGTATGCTGCAGAAACAACGTCCTCAATCCTGGTGGTACCCTGACGTGATTAATGCTAGGTATATGGCACACATTTTAACATGTTTTGGGGATGTAAAAAACATGCTCAGTGTCTCCAATAGTTACTTTTCAGGTCTAGGAACAAGACATATGAGCCTCTCGACCTTTCAACCCTTGGGTTTGTATACTATATATTCATTATTATCTTTACTCTTTAATGCCCCCTAAAAACATGCAATTTTTTACGCATTAAATTTTCGAGGGTACCGTGAAGTATGTGATCTTCAAAAAGAATATACTAAAACCTCTTATAGATGCTTTTTCACATTATTCTAAGTAAGTTTATTAATCAATTGAATGGTGTGAAATGAATTTTTTTTATTTAAGTTCGTGCGCAGCGAATAATGATTTCACTATATACCTATGTACACATTATATAGAATTTTTTCTCTATATATTGCCCTCTCTCATGTTGTATGATACACAAACACGCATGCCAACAAACTCCCTCCTTTTCAAGTTCTATGTTTCAGCTCTAGCCCGGCCGTGAGCGTTGCGTCGTTGACGGAAAGAGATGCGAAGCTCACTCAGGAATGAGGATGAAGCAGTGGCAAAGGGGTGAGAGACAGAGAGGGAGAGCTTAGAGAAGGGTGGTTGGCTCTGGTTCGCTTTAGCCGGCTGCCACGGGGAGCGTTGCTGCGCAGGACTTGTCCCTCATTCCCGTCGCGTACACCAAAGTTATCGTATCGTCGTTGGTTAGCATGAGCTCCACGACGCGTATGCCGGCGTTAAAAAGGGTGCTGTCGTCACGTCGCGTGAGACTGTAACACCACAGTGAGAGACGAGTCAAAAAAATTGAAAAATACTTTTTAAATATCATTTCGTGTAAAATGAGTTTATTTTTATTCAACAATTAAATTTTTTAACGTGTGGTACACCCTTTGTGAAATTATTCAACGTGTTACATTTTTGAAGCGCCTATCAGTAATGTTTCTTACAAAGTCAAATAAAATAAAGAAAGAGTTGAATTTTAAAGAGAAAATATGACACGAGGAGGTTGGGGAAGCGTCGGATTACCTGAGCGCGCCAGTCCGTGCGACCTCTGCGGCCCCTTCTTGGCATCGACCGTGTTTTACAAGACGCGACTGACCGAGTGAGTACATACTTATTTTCATTTGTCTTATGATCTTCAGTTTATGTTTTTCATTTTAGTTGCATCTGTATCAATCTTATATCTATGTCAGTACTGTACAGAGTAAAAGTACTTGTTTTGGATTTCCATCTAATGAAATTTACATGAATTTTTGATATTCAAATGTACAAAAGGATAGTTGAATAGAAAGAAGAAGTGAATGTAATTTAAACTTACTCCATTGAGGTAGACACTGCAGGAAATGTAAAACAATAAGGATAATGAGGAAAGACAATACCTTTAGTGTGACAAGAGTATGATCACGCGATAACCCTTATCAACAATATCGACCGAATACTAAAACCAGCACTCGACCTTTGATTCATAATTAGAAATAAATTAGTATCATTTCGAGCATATTCTATACATTCAAGTAAGTCAACTTTGCATAAGTTGTTGATCAAAGATTCTGTAAGAGGCATTTGATTTGAAAAAAAGTAATTTGATTTGAAATTTAATTAGACACGTACGATGTAATAGAAGTGTTTGAGAATCAGTGATGAGTTATCTCCTATATAGTATGGTATTTCACGCGTTCCAGAATACTTCTTGTTAATTGGCGATTTATGTTCACTCGTGCACATTTTTCTCATATCCTCGAGCTCAAAGCTAGTATAGTATAATTTGTTATCTTTTTTGTGCTTTATTTTCTTCTTTCCTACATCGTTTTCATTTGTATTTTTACTTTGATTAATAACTTTGAACAACCAGTAGTTTATTTTATCGAGTTCTTCAATCAAACTTAAATCTAACCAATTTTTTGTACGAATCTATGGGTTATTCTGTAAATTTATTGTCTCCCAGAAATCAGTCAACTATAACTTGTATATTCGGTGGTTTGGCATTTGTCTGTAAATTCACCAATATCTACTTGATTGTCACTAAAAACAAAATTATGTAATTGGATTGTGTTATGTCAATAGTAAAAGCCTCATAAAATACCACTCGATAAACATCAGTTGGAGTATGTAGATAAAATTATTAGCCCTCTAAGAAAAAGCTTGATTTAATCTCACTGAGAGCTTATAAATTATATCTTTATTATACAATTAATTAATTACGGAAATAATTGAATAATTTTTTGTTATTTTAAAAATAATTCAAGATCCAATTAGAAGCAAGAATGAAAAATGTGTTAATAACGACTCTTTTCAAAGTTTAATAACCGGATAATTCAATAGAGAATAGTTTCATGTGAATTTTATGCAAAAAATTCACTCTTTGATCTTTAAGATTTTTTATATCAGTATTTAAATCAGTATTATATAAAGCTACTTTTTGGTATCCGATTGATTTACATATTCCACTGATGTTGGCTGATCTTGAAAACAAGAAAAATTGACGAATATTAAATTCGTCAATTTATTGATACATATATCTCTAGAAGTGTTACATATCTTCAGAAGTGTTACATTTAAACAGAAATGGAATGTCCGAATGAATATGCGACGAACGTCAAATTATATTCTATCCAAATGATGACTAATGACTCGATTTCGGATTCCTATTTGGCTTGTTAGTTTGGACCTTCGATTCATTTGCTTCATGCTCTTCACCAATAGTAGCCAAAATAACTTGGCTTCGAAAGCGTGTGATTGTATTCGTCATTTCCAATCGAGTTTTAACGCTCGATAATTGCTCGTGTCATAGATTCAACACGTCAAATCGAAATGTCATAATGGTACATTTGGGAATACCAGAAAAATAGGTATAATTATATCATAGCTGAACTATAATTCTCTATTGGATGGATATAGATATTGTCAACTACTAAAAAGATTTTGATTAAAATAATGTATCAGCGTTTATTCTTAATAGGAAAATCCACTTTGCAATAAACTTGTATATTTTTTGACTTGTTGCCTACAAAAAATGCATCAAAAAAAGTTGTATTAAATTGACGAAATACTCTAGTGAATTCACTTTCTTGATTTCTGTTGGAATGGTCTTACAGTAGTTCTACTTTGATTTCTATTGAAAATGTCAAGTTACTAGTACTTGGAAGTTGAATATTTTCAGTCTTTTCTTTTGTCGAAATAAAATGATTATTTCTGAAAGAAACATAAATAAATAATATTTTATCAAACAGTATTTTTGATCTATAATATTCAATGAATCCTCTTTATGGTGACTCAATACTCATATAGATTCACAATCACTTAGAGTGGTACAATAATTAATATCAAAAATTTTAAATGATTTTTTTCTTTTTTTTAGTGAATGAGGTCATCTTGCTTCAGTCTACCCCAGATTCAGTCTGGTTGTGTTCAAATACGTTATTACGGTCACAGTTTTCTTTTCTATAATCTTTCGAAAGGAAGAAAATACAAAAACGACAGATAAACGTCATGGAAGCAGTGGAATCGTTTGGTATATAGATAGTTGGCCGTTGGCCAGAGCTTGCATGAGCAAGCAGTTGAACGTGAAGAAGGAACGGAAAAGATGTATCCTAAATAATACTGTGATGTATTTGTTTCATCTTGAACTCTCTTGGAGAATCCTAGTTCTGATTATTCAGTAATTTTAGTATTATCTCCAAGCTTGCTCTCTAGACATTCTTCTTCTTATCTATTTTATCAATAGAAAGTGTAGTTCAAAAATAAAAAAGAGCCGAGAGCTATGTGAAAAGTATGTATTCATTACGTACTCTAGCATTATTGGATGGTTTTGATGTCTTAATTTTCAACCCCTATGATAGTAGGTAGAACACTCTAAAGAAAACAATAAGAAATAATGATTCCAAGAGTGGTATGAAGAGCAACAGAGCAAGAGAAGCTGAGACTCCCGTTATCGATTTTGACCTACTCCCCAGTTCTCTCATTCTCTAGTCCCTCGACTGTCTGGGAACCTTTGAAAGACTCAATTAGCAATTACCATAATGTTCAGAGTCGCACGTAAAGCACACGATAATCATTACTGCAGCGGTTGTTTTCATAGAGTCATGTCGATTCCTAAGCTATATATAACGGATCATTTATTCAGATATTAAAAGTCGTTTTTATGTATCTTTTATTAGTTCTTTCCTTTGATAATAACTTTTGATATTTATCATGATTATGGGGTAAATGGATACTTTGATAATTTTATTTATGTTATTTTTCGAATTTGTCTTGATAGAATTTTAATGATCAACAATTTGACATAAAAATGTTGCCTTTTAGCAGTGTAAAATTTTCATCAAAATATTTTATTTATATTTTAAAGTTTATGATAAATTGAAACATTAGTTTACAATTTATATACATTTTAAAAACAGTGATATTCACTGTTTTGTTGTATATTTAGACTTATAACCGGTCGTCATGTTGAGTTAGAAGCTTCGTCAATGGAATATTGTGGAAAATATTGCTCTTGCAATAAAGTTTTAATTATACTTCGGTCAAATGAGAATTTCATTTCAAAAAAATTTGGATTATTTTCAACTATGAAAAAAATATTTATTCTACAATATTCAGATAGCTGTCAATTTTTTTGTGAAATATGTTTCACTTTTTGATTCATTCAACCCGACTATTAATATTTGGATTGCAATAATGTCAAAAGTAATATGAGTGGTAAGAGATATTTTTCATACATGGCAATATCATTTCCCTAACTCTAAAGCTTATTACTTCGATACATGTTTCTTGCATATTGTCAGAAGTCAAGTGGTAGGGAAAAATATTTGAGTAAAATCTCCGAGTTGGCGGGTTACTGGCCTCCACGTAATTACGCTGAGGTATTTTTTCCTCCGGATAGCCCCAAAGCATAAATACATCTCTAGCATGGAAGAGGAAAGAAGAAAGAGGGAATGAAGGTGAAATGAAGAATTCATCCCTCACTGGCGGAATGAAAAACGTTTCCGTTTTCTTGTCACCCGCGAGCTATAGGCATTTTACCCTTTCCCATAATTTACATCTTTTATCCCTTAAACTTTCTTGAAAAACTTTTCTTCAAAGCATTGACGTCATTGTTTTTGAGTTTTGAGTTTTTCAATAGGAAATTCGATGATTACAGTACTTGAATAGCTGCGAATATTCAATCATTAGTAAGATTATTTTCAAGTGATAAAAATTTTTCAACTACTGAATAATTTAATTGATACTTTCAAATATGAAAAATTTCAAGAAGAAAAATTCTCCTTTTTTTTATGGTGCCATTGTGAGAAATAGCTTTCGTAATGGTCATATCATGCTTGTGTGCGATCTTTTGAACCTCACATAAAATATACCACAAAAATATCCAAGGCTCATAATAACTGGCATAAAAATATTTCTGCTAAAAAATATCTTTCTGGTTAAAAATGTGACTGGTATGATAATTTATTAACAATTTTCTATAACACATTTAGCTGGAATTAATATCGCATAAAATATTGGTAAAACATAAATCATCGATTTCTAGAAAATAAACAAAAAATACAATGCAATTACTATTTTCAGGTCAGTTGAGGATTATTGTAAATGAAAAATTTTAATAATAAAATGAGAAAAACTTAAAATATTGATCAAGATGATCAAATATTTTCCAAAAAGATATCTTAAATGAATATTCAACTACTCAGAGATAATTTACGCCAAGAATTCTCTTATCGAGAATATTATGAGCACAGAATATTTGATCATGGATATTGAAACTTAGGTTCAAAGAGAAACTATCATTTAATGTTTAGTTAAGCGCTTTATGTGGTATAATCACTATAAGATTGATATCAATTAAATTATAAAGTCAATTATTTTTGAGCCAACGTCATTCTTCTTCACCGTAAAAACCAGGTGATGTCAACTCATGCAGGATTAGGTTTATATACTTAAATGATTAATTTTCGAAAGATCTCAAGCATTAGTTGTATTTCGTAAATATTATAAAAGTAGTAGCGTAATCCTCGGGCTAAACGTCTGGATGCAAAAGAAAGACAGAACAAAGAAGAGAAAAACTATCAACTCGGTATAGGAAAAAAACCACAGTAAAATGGGAACAATGCTTCCAATCATCGAACAATGCACAATCGCACTTTCACTGGTGAGGAATAGAGACTTTTAAGGGATTCAATAATACAGCGTTCAATAGTTATTGTGGATTTTTTTAACTATTCTGGTAATAAAATAATAGTTAAAAAGTTGTAATGAAGAATTCACTAGTTTGTTTTTAGTGTTTTCTTATAAAAATAAGGATAAGTTGAATGATGTTTTGAAGTAAAAACACTTGTACATATTGCTATACCTTTTCCAACTCCAGTTAGAAGGCCAACCTTGAAATACTTGTGGTTTCACGTATTCCCTCTTCGTGTTTTGAAGCAGTTTGTAGTCATGCGGCGACCGTTTTCAGCCTCGAATAGATCGCGATGATTCTTTCGCAAGTATATCGACCCGTTTGTGTATAGAATAACAGTCTTGAGAGCAAGCGGTCTAGCGTGATATTGTCGAGCTTGTCCTACTCCACCTTTTTACCACGTAAAAGTGCTTTCTCTGTCATCAATTCATTCGATCCTTTTTCTTAAATTATGTTACTGTGCCAAGGTTCAACCTTGGGGCTACACAACCTCAGTGTGAATGTCGAATTAGACTTTATAATATAGTCCTATGGTAAATTAAAAAATATTAAAAAGACATTATGTGAAAATTCACGTGACTTGTACAATTACTTTTGCTGTATCATATTTTATAAATCTTATAACTCAATTACTTTATTGAACATTTGGGGTTCTAGGGAACTGGTTATTTTTCAAAAGTTCAAAGAAAATAAGTTTTAGGCATTATGAATTGCATTTGTAAGAGCAATTTCTTCGATAAAAAGCGATAAAGAAAAAATGTATTGTTGATAAGAAGTATTATTGTCGTTTGTTACTAGAAAATCTTAATGGAAAATGTTATGAAAAGTTTTCTAAAGTCTAGGTAGTTGACTTATTCAATGTTAGTTTAAATAATTTTATTATAATAATTGTTAATTGAGGAAAAATAAAGCTTTGTAATCATTGAATAAATTTCAAGGAAAAAAATTATAGAGTATAAATGAACACAGTGTAATACTATAGACTAAATCGATTGAACATTATTCATTCATGCGTTTGGAATTTCATTAAAATAGAATAACTCCTGGAAAAGAATTCATATAAATTATCATATTAAGTAAAATTACCAGATGAGAATGTATAAAGAATTATTATGTTTAAATATGGATCAGTTAACTGTAGTTCAGCTTTAAAATCGAACCGCTTTTGAATCAAGTTACGCTTGACACCTGATTCTATCGACTTTTTTATGCCCCATGGTACAGCTTACGCCTCTATCTTCTGCATTGCATGGCTTTTTCCAATTGCATTTCAGTGACCGTAACTATAATCAATCCTATGTCTATATATTCACCTTTTTTTTTGCTTTTTTCTCTATTGTAATATTTTTACAGTTCAACTACTATCACGATTTTTTTTTTCAGGTTGATTTTGGAAGATGATTGGGTCGATAGTCACTGCAGCCAATCGGCATAAACTCGTTGGGAATTCCGGAAATCAGAGAGAATCCTAATTTTATTCAACTTAAATGTTCATCATTATCATCAGCAAAAAATTTATCTTCTCGTTGATAAAAGCTTTAATGGATGAATTGCTCCAAAAAGATTTAACACATTGTTGATCGATGTTATTCAAATGAACTAATATTTACGTTAAAAAGATTAAAAAGTTTATATAAAATTTATAAAAATAAGACTAAAGTAGTGATTTTTGAATATGCAACAAAATATTGAAGTGAATAAAAAATGAGATAATAGAAAATTGAATTTAACTGTGGGAAGTTGTGAGTGGAAAACAGTGATAATGAAAAGAGGCCTGACTGCATGTATTTTAAGATAGCGAATTCGGGAAAAAATTCAAAGTGAGCATGGACAAAGACTGAGACGGGGTAAAGTGAGGATGACGTTGCGGTGAGATTAACCGGACTCGTAGAGAATTGGAGTGGTGTTGAGAAAGCTGGTAGAAATCTCGTGGATCGATAGCAGATAGAAAAAATGACTGGTAAAAGTACAACTGGTCATCTTCACGGAAGACAAAAATCACATATAAGTCTTTTTCTACTGTTCCATCGTGCCGTTCTAAGCTTCTGTATTGTATTATGGTTCGACGCAATACCATTGTGCGACGGACAGAAGCCGCTCAATCTGGGGGGTGTGAAACGTCGGGACGTTTATATTGCTGGATTCTTTCCTTATGGAAGGCACGTGCCTGAAAGTCACATTGGACGTGGGGTAATGCCTTCAGTCAAGCTTGCAGTCGACCATATCAACGACAATTCTGCTGTCCTGAGAAATTATCGATTACATATGTGGTGGAACGACACTGAGGTGAGTCTTATCAATTTATTGCTATGTGCACTTTATCGCTTCCAATACATTTATTGTTTACACTATCAATTTCAGGGAATAAAGAAGTTATTATGTATTTGAACACCATTCAGGTGTTGAAATATACATTTAGATGACTTTAATCCATATTTTATTGGATTAATGCTTTTTTTTCTTGCAATTAAAAGTGACATATATATGTAATTTATTTCCTTGGAGCAAGGATAACGATAGATTTTATCAAGACATAAAATTATACCTTACCCAAGTTCTATCTTTATCACAATGCAGATAGAAATGTTGATTGTATAATCAAGGATAGTCAAGGAGAATCTTCTCTAGATCAACCATCATTTTATAATTATTATCTATAAAATATATTAACGAGCTTGCCATACAATTTATTGATATCGACAATTTTTGTGAAGGATCGTTTAGTGACGCTCTCTACATTATTTAATCAACATTAGGGAATACACCACCGCATACTCGACCACCATTGATTATTGATTGCATACGTAATGCAACTCGTCAATCGAATATCCCCTTAAATAAACTTTCTACTCATTGATAATAGGTATTTATTTTGTACTTAACTTCATGAGTCATCCGAAATATATACATAGGCAGCACTTTTTTTTTTAACTTTATTGTTAATGCTTTCGTTTATTCGTATTAACTTAATTAACCGACTATTTACTTTAATTTTACCAGTGTTCTAATTGTGTAATTTTATAAATGCTTTTCCAATCACTAGTGGTAGAAAAAGAATTCGTCCATTGCACACTAATGGCTTTAATATCTATAAAAAACAATTAGCACAATAGAGTGCCAATCAATTTAATCAATGAAAGACAATTTTAATCTGTTTTGGAGCTTTTAAATCAGATGTTTCTGTTAAGAGAGTATAGGAGATAAATTAAAAGGTAAAGTTTCAATCTTGATTTTCTAGTAATTAGGGAGTAATTTAATGTAAATAATTTTACAATAAATTTTAGAGGATTATCTTCATTAATCGTTGCAATATGATGAAAAAATTTTTAATGATTTTTTTTTATGTTTTGACAATAGTTGGAATATATAAAAATATTTTTCTTAGATGAATAATATTTATATAGCAGAGATTGAAAAATTGATTGTGTTATATCAAATATTAATAGTTTTATTAAAGTTTTATGTTTCATCAGGAAAATGAAGTTCTATGTAATATTGACTAATGTAGGAAATGGATTTTAGTGAATTATTAATTGTAGGATGTCAATTAATATACCAACTCGGGAATTAACTACTCTTAAATCTTGATATTTATCTTCAAGACTACAGATATTAGCTTTTAAACAATTTTATCAATGTTTTTTTTTTATCTAACACACTTTTAAAAAATCTTTAATATAATCAATCCTATAATCTGATGATTCTTTTATAGAAAAACTGTTATTCTATTAGCAAAAAATTTTTTATTTATAAAAAATATATTAAACATTACAGTATAGATTCAATATATTCTTAATCAAATAAATCCTCCAATTTTCTTCACCAATAAAAAAAATCTCTTGTTAAATTTCCATAAAATTCAGCTTTTAATTGATGCAAACGATTAAAAACAAAAAAGTTGATTCACTTATTCTCACTTTCAAAAACATTTACGTATTTTTATCGGTATTTAAAAGTAAAAGAATCGTAAATAAAACCGATAAAGAGTAGTAATTGACGTGGGGTTTTCCTGATGGAGTAATCGAAAGGATATCTGCGTACGAGGGATGCAATGATGTACGTCGCAGTAGTCTGAGTCAACGTGCGTTCGGACGCGGTAAAGTGGTAGCTCTTTGGTCGTTCGTTCTCGCTATATTGTGGGTGTCCATCTCACTAGCGTATCAGCTAGTACTCGAGGCCTGACATGAGGAGTGACATTTGATGGGTTATTTATAGTCTATACCCACTTCTATGTATGGGTCGATAATGGAGAGTAAAGGACAGAGTATGTTGCCATGCAAGGAAAATACTCAACGACATTGTTAACAGCTGCACTCATCCATGTTAGCATTATAGGTCATGCAATTCAACTTAATATTCTCTTTTCTGTGTGATGCTATGTTGTAATCTAATACGTAACATTGTTTTCTTTAGTATTGATTTTGTATATAGTCTTTTCCGGGTTCTAATACATGTATATATAAATGCATTCTGTAATGTATATCATTTTTTACAATTCATCATTCCGTGAAGTATTATAGTGTTTACAGCTGTCAAATGATAAGTATATTTCCGTTATGCATATATTCATAACCATTCATTTTTCTGCAGACAAATTTTCGTTATGATTATTCTCTCTCTTGCAATTTATTACGCGGCATACTGTTTTTTATTTCGATAAAATTTTTTTATTTATTTATACTTTTTTTTTTTAAATCTAAACAATACGAATGGTTTTTTTCCACCATACAGAGAAGGTTTCTGTGAAAAAAAAAAAATATTCTTTCTCTGCATAATAGATAAGCTGGTTTTTTTATTGGACGTAAAAAGTATTGTAGATAAAAGTATTGTTGAAAGTATATAGTTAATCAAACGAAATGTACTATTTCAATAATATATCTTGGATCTATTGATAATATTCTTATTGTTGATAAGGATTATGAGCATAATTCTGTTGTTTTAAACAAACAATAGGTGTTTTTCTTTTTTTTTTTTTTTTAAAGTATTATACAGTTTGATATTTAGTTTGACAAAGGCTTTGAAATTTTATTAAGTTAAAAGCTATATACCGTGCAATAATTATTGAATATTCAGATATATCGTGAGGTAAAATAGGTAGATCCTTTGAGGACACTTTATAAAGATAATTATCGTTAATGAGTAATAAAATACTTTCTATGTCATATTTAATGACAATAATAATGATGTTAATAACAAGAATAATAATAAACAAATCATGAGGACAATTAAATTTATTTCATTCGAGTGTAGAATAATGATAAAATGGTATTTCCAAATTAGTACGAATGTGGAATTAAATTGAATATTAATGATTATTTTTTAAAAAGATTTAATATTAAATAGTTATTTATAAAACAGTTATCTTTTTATTTTTAATTTTCTTTAAATTGGATTATAATGAGTTAATGTCTCTTTGGGCTATTAAATAAACTAGTGTTTTTATTAAAGTGTTGGGTATTGATTGAAATTTATTACCAAGTATTTTTAAGGTCGTAGTATCATGCGATTTAATTGAATGTAGTTGTCGTATGTTAAATCACGACAGCAGCATCAGAATGGTTATTACTCAATCTATAAAAGTTCATGTATTTTTTTGTACTCTTCAAGTATTTCTTCATAATGTGCAAATATTATTTCTTAATCGCATCAATTACGGTTGAAGTTTCTTCATAGAAGCAATCATTAATCTTACCGAAGCGGCGTGTTAAATGGACATTCACCATCTTCTTATGTATCAGCTCTCTTAGACTTTATGGATGCAAGTTATTAATGAATCTAACAATGAGATTCTGTAGAACTTAACGGAACCAATGTAATCTTGATGTCATTAACTTAGGAAGATAATCATTTTTGGCTGATAAATAACAGCAAGGAATTACTTTTATTAAAATACATCTTTTGTTTATAAAAATTCTTGAAAAAAAAATAGTTTATAGTATTTTTTATTTATCTTCAACGAAATGTTCCGAAAAATTTTGCAGTAGACTGGAAATTTTAACTAAAATTATTTTCTGCACAAACAAATTTATATTCTGATAAAAAATTTTCACGGAATTTCTGCCAATTTATTTTGATTATTAAAAAAATGCATTTTTTCTCGATATTTTTAGTTATTTTTTTCGATTGGAATTTCTTTCAAATTCAAGATCACAATCGTTTTTCAAAATAATGAATTTTTCAAACAATACATCTCTTCATTATAGAATAGCCGGAAATTTCATATTCCAAATAGAAATATCCTACCTCTCATGGTTTCCTATATTCATTTTAATTAACTTGCTAATGACAATACATCAGTAACAGAATACTTTTTAATTCATAATAATCTAAAAATAACAAAGAAAATCCTTCAATGGAAAGTTCACGTGTTTTGAAATATATATGATGCACTAAGTCAGTGACAGATGATGAGTAATAACATAATAAATGAATGTGTATTGTATATGAGGATACAGATACATCGAAAAATGTATCTTATAACACATCATTTGTCACCGGCCTTAAAGATAAACAACTAAAAAAGCTTTTTAAAACATATTTATTTTTATTTACTGCATATCTATGGTCTTTTTTTGATAAAAATTCATCCATTCATTCTTCAATTAAGCTTTGTTGCACTCCCAATCCATGATTATATTTTTGTTTGAGCTTATATCCAGAGAAATAATAAAATCATCTAATTCATACCATTTATTTGTTCCTCCCAACAGCAGTAGATTTATTGGATAAAAAATAGATCACATGTCTGTATGCTTCATGTAGTCAAGTTTTTTTTAGAACTTTTTAATTGCAAAATTGAAAAAAAAAATGGAATTAATAAAATATTGTATTGAAAAAATCAATACGATGTCGACTATATAATTCAATTTATTAATTATTCAGGAAAGTAAATTATAATACATAAAAATTTTATTAGTTAATTTTTATTTATTCTTTACATTCTTATTAGTTGACATTATGAGTTAAAAAAAGTATTTGATACTTCATAAAGATATTTCTTGATGAAAATTCTAGAAAGAAGTATTTTTTAATGAAAAAGATCTTTCGTTGTTTTTAAGTAGAGATTAAGTTACTAAATAAAAATTATACTTTAATTAAATGAATTAATGATTTCTTTAATAATAAATTTAAACTAAAGTATTTATAATATACTAAATAAAATTTATAATCAAGTTTTTTAAAAAATTACACTTTTTTATACTGATTTTAGTTATTCACATCTTCTGGAGGGGCAAAAATTAAAAATTGAAATAAAAAGTTGTAAAAAATTTCTTTTCTGACGTTTAATGACTATTTTTTATCGTAAAAAATTATTTGAGCTTTTCAAAGGCTGTTAGATTGCATGATCATGTCAACAAAAAATCTGAAAAAATTTGGCATAACAATGTAATGAAATCTTTAATATCATTTTGCAAAGCTCATATCATGGCTGACAATTAAAAAAATAATTTTTGTCTAATTGTTCAATATTAAAATCTTTCATGAAAATGAACTACAAATTATGAGTTAGTGAATTCATATAAATAATTAAGTTGAATCAATTATTTACTTTCAAATGGATCATTCCACATAAGAATTTCTTTGTCACTTTACGATTGGAAGCTCACATAAGATATAATTAAAAAGCTAATAATAAAGCAGAAAATTTTAAATTTAAAATTATTTTATATATGTGCATACGATCATGAATATAATTGAACAAAGAAATATTTTATAAGTAAAAATAAAAGACTGAAATTTAATACAATTAGTTAATTTGTTCTTATTCATTTAAATTCATTCCGAGTTTAGTGTTTTCTCACTAATTCATTTTATTCACGAAAAAAGAAATAAGTGTTCTCACATGTATTTAAAATCATTTTCGGGCGCTAAATATCTACATAAATTTTCAATTCAATTCAGTCCAAGTTGATTTATTTTTATTCTTCTTGTTTGCTAGGCATGGCATTGACTAAATTGAAAAGAATCTTCAATTTGGAATTTTATTGATTTTAAATAACTTATGGTAGTATTTTTCGAGAAAATCGAGAAAGAAGAAATATCTTTTTCTACTCAATGTAATTTAAAAAAATTTTTTCTTCAACTTTAAGTATTATTCCATTGAACCATTTTTCATGCGATTAAGTGTTTTTTTTTTGCTAATGACGATCTGATTTATCAACTTCCTATTAGGAAGTTGTTGTAATGGGGTTGATTTCTGAAATTCGTAATTTTGTCATTTCTGTACGTTTTGAAACATTTAAAAGCATATTAGAAGATTCAAACATGCATGAACAGATGATTAACATTTTTGATAACTGAGGTCAATATCAATACAATATGGTTGTTAATATATTAACAAGCTATAGCTTCACGTGACTCTAAACAATTATAAATTTGTTTACATCCATTTCATTCAGTTATAAACAATTGAAAATGATTTTAATTCACTGAATAATCATCACTATGATTATATTCAATAAATATCAATAAAATTTTGCTATAAATAACTCGATGTGGTTAAATAATTATATATTATTTATAATAATAGCAACTCGTTAGAAACAAAAAAACCAAAAGATGACAAAATTATGGATTTCAATTAATGGGAAGTTCGTCGTCAGGATACCAACCAAGCCCAGACCTATTTTTTAAAAATATCAAGAGCAAGATAACCTGAAATTAACAAATGTATTTAACATACTTTGAAAATATTTAGCATCGTTCAAAGAAAATTGCCTTGAAAAAAAAAGTCTTAGCATCAAGAAATGCTTATCTCTGGAGTGTAAATCGTCAAACTATTTGCCACCATTGTTGTGTTTTAATCTTATTCCTGTATTCTAAGCTGAATGTTAAACAGAACAATATGCATTTTGAAAGTTCCGGAAGTGAAGGCTTGGTTGTGTTTGTAAACCATTTGGCTAATGAATTAATATCTTATGAACTAGTGTCTCCATATAGACTTACGTTATCAAGGTAAAGTTATTTCTCTAGGTGTTGACAATAACAGAGTAAGATTCGTAAAACGAGGTTTAAAGTACGTAGACAAGTAAGAACAGAATAGGAGAAATAGAGGAAGCAAGATGAGTGAAGTTAAAGTTGATACCCACTTAACCTGGTTCTTTTGTTACAGTCAATGTCTTCACTGAAAAAGAGAAAAAGATAAAGTGAACACAAAGAGAACTGAGCTGTGCTCACCAAAAATATCTATAAAATTAAACTTATTAACGTTTTTACTCCCTATATCTATTCAACTATAAAACTTATAGCCATAGATTGGATTTAACTTTTTAGACAATAAAACGAAAAAAATTGATTCGTTAAGTCTTTTTTTACCTTGCTTTCCATCTTTTTTTATTTCAATGATGTTAAAACATAAAAATTCTCATTACTTGCTTGGCACAAATCCCCTTTTTTATTTTAAATTGAGTATTTTTTTTATGTCGATGGATATCCAACGTCAAAATTTTTAGATAAAATTTGATAGTACGTTTTTTTATGGAAATTCCGATGATATTTGCAAGAAATAGATAACTACATTTACAAATTTAATATATGAGTATGTAAATGTCATGAATACTGGCAAATTACAGACTTTTTTTAATATTAGCTTGTAAAAGTAAAGCATGCGAATTAAAATAGCAGGGTTCTAATGGATTAGAGAAAGATTAAAAATTTTTTGATTAAAGCCAAAACTAGAGTTTCAACTGAAGTCTGATTTAGATATAAACTGTATGATCAGAATTTGCCTATTACTGTTGTAGAGTTTAAATTAAAAAATTTTTTTTTTTTTTGAGAAATTTTTTTTACAACTTGAATCTATTGTTTTCTATCTTTTAGAATATTTCTAAGCATTTTTTGAAGTGGCTAATGGTGGAGGCAGAAAATAGTGTACTTGAGAGTTTTGAAGTGATATACTTTTATGAGGAAAGATTTACATTGCATCGAAACATAAAAAAAAATCCTTTATTACAAACTGCCATGTTTATTTAGTATTGAATACTTTTCATTTTATTTTTATTCAATTGCCATTTTCTATTTTACATAGATTGATATTAATTATTATTAAGTAACGTTGAGTTGTTTTCTAATAAAATGTATCCCATAATGATAATGATATTAAATTTAATAAGTAACGATAGACTACAGCAAACTACTCAACGTTGCATTAAAATAATTAGTTATCATGTAATATTGAAATAATTATAGCTAGATAATTTCTTTAAACTTATTTATAATGTAAATTAAATATAAAACTTTTATTATGTATAAAGGAAAAATAGATAACTTACTACAAATTCTGTAATTTTTACGGCGGAAAGGCAAGTTTTTGTTCAACTCTATTCACATAGTTGAATGTGACGTCAGAAGCGTTGACCAATGAAATAGTTTTATTTTTGTATTCTTGTGTTGTACAGTAAAAACTACTTATTATTAAATAAAAATAACTTAGTTTATCAATTTAACAAATTTCTCATCTAATTTAAAGTATTAAAAAATTGTCCAAATGTTCAAGAAAATTATTTTTATGAAACACAAAACTTTCTTGGAGTCAATAAATATTATTTCAATTAAAAATGGTACTAATTACTTGCTTATCTATTTTATCAAGATTTAGTTGAAGCATTTCAAATAAACAATAAATAACTCTTAAAGATTCATTTAGTAAATGATAGTTTTTGAAAATTAATAAAACTTAAACAATATACATGTGTGAAAAAAATCAAATGTTTTTTTCCCAGTTCTGTGACCTTCATAAATTGGAGTACAACATATTTTTCCTGTAAAATGTATTTTTTAACATGAATAGCGTGAATAGAATGCTTTTTCCGGCAATAACTCTCGGGAAATCAATTGAGAAGCGTTATCAGGGCTTTAGAAAACCACCGGTATATGTTTTATCAGGTTCAAGTTGTGTATACACATTTAGAAATATCGAGAATGGAAGAAAGTAAAGAAAAAAGAGTAACTTTGCTCCTGGGAGTCAAGTCTTTGCTATACGGCGCCAGAGGCGGTTGAATATATTATGCAACGACTGACTCATAGTCAAGTTACTCGACACGTGACATCAAGAGTTTACACGTGCTCTGTGTGAGAGTGGAAAAGTTTGTGAGTGGCACATATGCATTATCACTACAAGTATACAAGTGTTATGAACTTACCATAAAAAAAATCAAGAAAATAAGGAAAAACATTTTTTTATTCAATAGAGATGTTAATAGGAAGAGTGTTTTAGATAATTAATGATTATTTGTGTTCTAATTAGCAAGCTGATATGACTTTGATTTATCTCAAATGCTATCTCCAACATCAAAAAGTTCCTCTTAATTAATTATGAATATATTACTATTTGATTTCCTTGGAGTAAAAAATGAGAATAATTTTTCAACGTAGTTATCATTGACTTATCTTCAATCTGACAGATGATAAGAAATCAATAATCAAGTAGATTTTTAAAATTTCTTTTAGAATACTTTATTAAGATTAATTATTCAAATGTAAATCATATTTAATTTTAAATTTAAACTAAATTATTAGAATTGTTAAAAAACTTTTTTAGTCAAGATTTAATTAAATAAAACAAAAAATTTATTGTGAATTAAAATATTTCAAAAAATACTTTCGTTTTTGAAACAAAACTATCTATTCATGAATTAAATGAATTAAATTTGATAATTTCAATTATTACATTGTTGTGCATTGATAGAATATTTCATTTTGTTTTAAATGTAATATTTTTAGTATATTAAAATTCTACTTTGAAATTCTCTATATTTTATCGATGTGAATAAGAACTGAGGAAGTACTTATAATTACAAGAATGATTTTACAAAATATGACGTCAATGTGAATGTGTGTTTGAGAAAAAATGTTCACTAGTTAGTTCAAAGCTTCGATTTCAACTTGTGTAAATTTTTTTAATAATTGCAATGGAGTTAAAAACATTAAAGGTGAAATTTAAAAATGAATGTTTACAACTTAAAAAAAAAAATTGTTTGACAAAGATAAATTTGAACAACTATTGATTAGTTCTCTTTTTTTAAATTTTACTCCAAATATTAGTTTTAATTGTAAGATAATATTTGATAAACATGCATTCTATAAAACAATCAAAAATTCATTAAGCTTTACTAGAAAGAGAATTTATTACATAAAATTTTATAATGAAAAATTAAAAAAATTTTAATAAAACATAAAAATAGAAATAAAATATATTAAAAAATAAACATAAAAAACTTTTATGAGAATTTTTCATAATAAAATTATTTTAAATATTGATTTAAATAATATTTAATTCTTAGTAGTAGTATAATAATAATAATAATAATAATGAAAAAAATAATTTAATAAACTCTAATAAAGTGATGAAACTCAATAGCTAGTCAGCCAAAATCCTTAAAAATGTTTTGACTGACCTGGTCGGGAAGGTAGTTGCGGCAGATTTGCACTTTGTACTAAGTCCGTCCAACTCCTTTCCGTCTTGGTTGGGCAGCTAACCTCAGGAGTCTGCTCCCTTTTCTTTTCTGATTATAACAAAAGACGTCAACAATGCTTTGTGCGAAAGATTCACGAAGGCAACTTTCAAGTAATTCTATTAAATAATTCTGAAGTAAAGTAAGGTATTTTTGTACATTATTTCAGAGTTCATAAATTGTTTTTTTATTATTATCATTATCATGGTTATTGTTATAATATTGAGTGTAACTTGAGACAGAATTAAGAGGATTAAATGCGAGAAAATGTTTGAATAAAAGAGAATTCATTAAAAATTTGTTGTAGTGGTGATAATGGGGACGGATAAAATTAAATGATGTGGAAATAAAAGTTAACCATAACGACTGATCTTTATTATTGTGAAGAAAAGAATAATACGAGTGAGTAAGACATTTAATTTTTTTTCTTCAAAGTTAATCAGAAAGAAACTAACCTTAAGATTTCCTCCCCTACAATTTTTGTGGCGTTAATTCTATAAATCTCAGTCGACTAACTTTTCTATTTCCTACCAAGAAATTTTATTGGAAGTAGAAAATCGATAAAAAATTTTATCAGTCATAAGGAAAGGAAAAAATAAAAAGAGTTTACTCATTAAATTCAATTAATAATTTTTAATTAATTTTTTATGATTCTTGATATCTATTAACTTACATGAGCAAATTAATACTTGCTATAATTGTATTATATGAAGTTGAGTATAAACTTAATAGTTATGTCTAGAATGTTAGAAACTTTAAGATAAGTGAAACAGACATCATTTTGAGGTCCAATGAGAGTTAGAAATCGAGTTATATTTTATTCATTGATTGCTGAATGAAAGTTTTATGTATTTATTTCTAAGCTCAAGACTGGACCAGTCTAGAAGTAATATAATAAAAGTAAATGCCAATTTCTTTACCGGAAATTTTACAATTTATATCATTGATTAGAATCGAGTGGAATTTTATGTTTAATGAATAAAGCTACTGCTATAATAATTAAATAATAACTTCCATCACACCCTGGAATGTCTAAAAAATAGTTTGAAATTTTTGTTCAAAATAAATAGATGGCAATTTATCAACTACTCAGCACAATTTGAAATTCTTTGAAAAATTTTGCTGACAATTTTTTTCTTAAATAAATTCTTTTTATGAAAAAGTAAAAAGACTTAAGTATGATAATTTTGGAGTAACTCTACTCTCTTAAACTATTTCTTGGCACACAAAATGTCCACACATAAGTCATGCTAATCCAAAGTATTTCAAGCAAACCTAATAAGTTAAGAAAAATTTTCAATTCTTTTTCAAACATTTTTTTGTAATTTATAAATTAACATTTTACAATAAGAATATTTTTTACTGTCTAGAATTATTTATTATTGCATTTTTTATAATTCATAAACTTCTTCCAATCTAGTTTAAGAAACTGATATTTAGGTTTATAAGAACAAAAATTTTATAGACAATAGAGACTTTTTCTTTTGATAAAAACTGAAAAAAAAAACAGCTGTATTCTTAGATTATTATGAATAACTTTTTACTTAACAAAATTCAATTAAAACATTATTTAGCAGTTTAATCACCATCAATTCTTTAACAAAGTTATGTTACAAGTTTGATTTAAAGTTTCTAATTATTCATACATCACAATTATAAATCCAATTTTACTAAACTTTCATAAATTTAGTAAACTAACGTTTTTTATTTGAAAAAAAGTACTTGAGAAAATACAATTTTACACCCAAAAGACGCTAAAAGTGTACCTGAATCTTAGTGATCAAGGAATTTCTCATGAAAAAGTATTGCAGTCAGTGGGTATTACAAGATTCGGTTACTGTGACCTATAAATGTATATTTAGGAGTTAAAGGGAATGTAAGATGCAAAGACAAAAAAGTTGCATAAACGATACTCTAGAGAATTTATCTCTAAAACGAATTATTTATTGCAAAAAAGTTTACAGACTAAGTTTTCTCGAAGTTTTAGCATTCTATAGATTGTCCTCACATGCTTGAGTTGGATAATGTGAAAAACCCAAATGGTTTCACATACACTTGTATATAAACGAAGTTTTCCTTTCTCAACTATACCAACAAACAACGTCATCAAAGTTTTTCTATTTCTGTCTGACTGAATTATTTGTTCAGAAAATTAGATTATGTCTCGATACCGTAGCTTCTTATTAATTAACATCATTAACTTTGATGATAGCAATTTGTTATTTGAAATGAAAATTATTTGTAGTTATTTCTTTAGTTTTTATGTTAATTTAAATAATTATGATTACCATCATAAAGTAATTAATAAAAGATAGAATAGTTCAGTTAATGAGGATTCATTTCGATTAAAATAAAATTTATGAGTACTTTAGAAAACCACTTATGTAAAATACTTAAATGCATTCGCAAAACCATGGAATATTGTTGTTGAGTTGTGTTCGAATGTTTTGTGTGTTTAAAAAATTAATCAGAGTACAGCGTTGAAAATATGCGTATTTTTCTCAAACGTTTTTCTCGCGTTTTACATTTATTTTAAGTTAGTAATGGGATTTTATTCTACAAATGAATATTTGATTTTTTGGCACTTTTTCTCTAGGATTATTAGGCATAAAAAAGTGCTTATGATCAAAAAGTTGTTACAGAAAAAACTTGTGTAGTGACAATTTCTGACTAATTGCACTTGTTTTTATCAAATACTCTTCAAAAATTCAATAAAATATTTAAAATATCTAAAAGTGTACTAAAATCATTGAAATGAACTTTTTTACAATAAAATATATTAAATGAAAAGTCTGAAAAAATTTATCTGCCTCCATCACAGCAAATCTCGGTTCTTTAAAGTGTTTTATTTTAGTACACTAAGAGCTTTATATCGAAACACTTAACTGCATGATTCCCTATCTCCAACATAGCAGAAAATTCAAATACTTATAAACGTTTTAAGCGTGTCTCCAATTTCAACGATAAGAAGTAATGCACTTAACTATTTCTAAAAAAAAACCTTGAGCTTTATAGTAATCATATCAAACGATTTTCGCTCTTTACCAAACAACATTTATCAGGATTAACTCTTTCGATAAATTAATCACAATGATGACCGAATCGTTGTTGTACTTAAAAAGCCATCTAAGTGATTAATATGATTCAATGAAGCTCTCATCTTTTAATCATTACGAGCAAATCACAAATCCTTTTTTTGTCAGATAGTACCTGTCACTTTTTATCTAAATAAAGATGTTTCTTTTCTCGCAAGATGACATTGCGCTGAAAATGACACGAGAAGAGACGATAGGAAGTAGGTGAATCGATCGTATCACTTAAAGTGGTAGTTGGCGAAAAAAATGAGTAAATGGTTTGAGGTAAAAATCCTGGCTACCAAATAAATCGGATTGGCTTGTAAGTTTTACCACTTTGCTGAAAGTCCTCATCATTCCAACCACTCAAGCGGCAATCTCAGTGGCTAAGTCTATTTTCACGTCACGCTATTTTCGAATAAACATTTTGGTGAGTTCCAAACTCGAAGCTCAGAGGTTCACCAATGAATAATACATTAGATATTCAGTTGTATTCCTTCATCTCTCATGGATTGTTTGTTTTCTCATATACATACATCAATATGCGAATTCCGTTTGTGAATTTTACTATATCTTTAAATGTTTACTTATCATCTTTGCTCCTCAGTCAATATTATCTTGAAAAACAGCTGTAATAATTTCATTTTGTAGTCGCTTTAGGTCTCGTTACTTATCATCACTCCATGATTATAGCTAATTATTTATCATTTTGTATTAAAAAAAATTATTTTCAATTATAAAATCAATTGGAAAATTTATTAAAGTTGGATATTTTATTTTCGTAAAGGGTTGAAGTTGTATTTTTATCACAATTTTGATGATTTTTACGAATTGGGTTAATTTAATTAATAATTGATCAATGAGTAGAAAAATCAGTGTTGAAATTCACTAATTTATGTTGGACTTAAGCCCATTCTGACCGACTTGAATTAAATCAAAATTTCACATTAAATTACATTCTGCCAACATAGCTTACGCCAAATTGAATACCGAACTTCGAAATTTGATCTAGATTATATTGGCAATATCTAATTTTAATGCGAAATTTTGATTTAATACGAGATGATCAAATTGAATCTTATATGACTAACTATTAGATCTATTACATACGAGCTATGTAAACTTATACTTGGGATTAGACAATTTCAATTAGTATTCCATCGAATTTACCTGAACAATGTTAACTTCAATTTTTTCTATCACCAATCAACCTTAAGTTGGAATAAAAACTTATCTTCTAGAACATTTGAGTGTATTCAAACGTATTCAACAATTAGAAAGACAATTTATTGGATAATGATTTTCTAAAAATACTATTTAGTAACGTATTAATGATTAATCAACTATTGATAATATTGCTAGTTATCATCATTAAAGATGATGATGCAAAAAAAAATAGATAAAAGTCTCCAATAAAATTCTTATCAATACCATGTAAAGGAAAAAAAAACTACCAAAGCTGGTCTCCACGTATAAATTAAAAATATTATCAGAAAGTGAGGTCGAGAAGGGTGATAATTGGTTTTCTCTTCAAGTACTCTACTCATCAAGAGTTGATTAATTATCTATGCAGAGAATCTTCCAATTCTCTTTAGTGCTTTATTCTCGAAGAAACAAAGGTACCTAACGAACTGCTTCATTGGCTTGTCTATGCACTTTGATCGAGAGCAAAATTGAATGTTCAAGTGTCTATCTATTACATTGTAAATGAAGTATTAAAACAATTATAGCTATTATAATACTATCCACCCATTAGACATAATTAATTGTAGATAACACACATATTCATTTTAACTAATGATAACGATGCGTTACTCTTGCTTTTAATTCATTTAATTAGGACATGTCTTATCAGTGAAAAATGTTGGATGAAACAAAAAAAACTAAACAGAGATTGTATTAGGCTTAAAAGTACCTGTCACGCCTTTCTATCATATGAATAGCTCTATATGATGATGGTGTGCTTTGGTCTAAATTTTTTTGCATTACAACTGCGCCCCATTAAAACTTTAATTTACTTGGTTGAATGTTCACTTGTCTGACCACCTCTAACACATTTAGGTTTCTAACCAGAGGAATAATTGAGTTAAAAATACTCATTGGTAAATTCTCGAGTAAAATACAGGTAGTTTTCGTAAATTCCTATACGTATTTCATCAATAGATAGAAAAGTTTTATTTTAATAGAAAATGAGAATATTAAATATAAATACTTTTCTAAATTTATTTTTTTATATTTAAACAATTATTTCTAGTCTACCTTTTAATTTTAATTGGAATACTATGTACTTTATTCTTCATTTAAAGGTTACTGTCATGAACATCTTCAGTAAAAGGACAATTCTAGAATGTTTATTTTTAATTACCATTGAAGTTTCGTCAATTGATTTTTTTATTTTCACTAATTAATTCAAAAAACCCGTCGTTATTATGATTTTATTGTATTTATTCTAAGCTTTTAAAAAAGCTACAGATTACATAATGAACAAAAAATTTGTTTTAAATAATAACTGGTTTTTCGTCTTTCATTATTCCTTCAACTAGTTATTTATTTATGGAAAATATTCTGAATTATTTCTGTGATGATATTGAATGGTTTGATAATTTTTTATATCTCTTCTATCTCTGCAATTTTTTTTAATATTTTTATTTCTGTTACTATTGAAACGTCTCCATTCACGTCTACGATCGAATCTATACACAAGACAAATACAAAAATTAGGTCATTTATTTTCTTGATTGGCTTCTATTCCTGACATGCAATCAGTCAATATTAGTGACACTTTTTCTTGGCGTGATCTTCCATCAATAATCCAGTCAGAATGAAGACCATTACTGCTTCACTCTTCGATCTAACTCTTATATAACTCAATTACTTCTTTATTTTTTCTTCTATAAATTGGTCAAAGTGGTCTTCATCTATTCAAGCTTTAGTAGAAAAACCAAAGCCAACTCAGACAATGAAACTAGACAACAAACGTCTAGTCATTCAAATAAAGCCATAGTCTCTGTAACGTGTACATGTGTACATAAAATCATAGCTTCAAGGATTTACTAGCAAACTTGCTTATGCATGCATGATTAACACTTGTAGTTTTGTTTAAATGATGATTGTGTCTTTTTGCTCTAGTTTTCTTCATGTTGCCAACAGCAAAGGACTTACTTTGTAAATTAGTTAAAGCGTACTTGCATTAGCAATCGTGAAAATTTACTCATCTTATGAAAAACATATCTAGATATGTATAATTTTGTGCTCACTGAATTAGTTAAATTTTTTGTGGTTTGATCTTTGGAGAAAGATGCTTAGTAAAAAAATTCATGCTGAGTTTAATAATGAGATGAAAAAATATTTTCTATATAAATTTGTGGACACTCTTCTACTACAAAATGAAACATTTTCTTTGAATACCAGGTTTAACTTAATTTAAACAAAAATTGAAAAATACTCATGAAGCAGCTCTAGATAGTAGGAGGAATTTTTTTTAATTAAATAAGATTTACCAACAATGGTTGAATTTTTTCATTAGTTTTATTAACAAAAAAATTTTTCATCTTGATAAATAGAAATAAAATTATTTCAAGAGGTTACTGAATTGATTTTCCCTTCTAAGATTTTCGATGAATTCTTTTTAAACTTTTGAACTCAAAGATAAAAATAAAAATTCGATTTACTAATTCATAAAATCTATGATTCCATTAATTACTTTACACCCACGGAAAAAATTATTTTAGCTGAAATAACAGCTGATTTCCAGTCAATTTGATCGCTAACAGAGTCTGTTGGTTTGTGAATAAAAGTATTGATATTTAATTTAGAATATTCCAGGTCGGATGGCCACATCAGAGAAAGAGAGATCAGGGAGAAGTGGTTTACCCATTTGAATTAAATTATTATTATTAATGGTTAGATGGATGCTTGCGACCACATTTTGCGGTTTTCAAAGGAAAAATCATTCCAATGTTTTATAATATAAATTAATTTAGCAAAAAGAAATATCAAAATTTGCTGATGAGTATTTTCATGATTGTAATTATGATATTAATAAATCACCGACATTAAAAATGGCATTAAATAATTGGCTGGCATTTAAATAAATTAAAAAATCATTTTTCGTATTTTTGCATCATTAGGTGAATTTGATAGAATTGTATTAATCATGATTTAATCAATAAAAATAAAATAATGTTTTAAATGAGCAAATAAAATACTTTGAAATGATAATATATAAACTCTTCAACACTCTATTACTTACACGCACATGTATTAATGTTGAAGCCATGTTTATCATCCATTTCCGGTCACTTCCGACGAGTTATTTTTTGCTTTAGTCAGAACCGAATAATACCTATGCTTTTGACCTGGAAATAAAAAATTCGAGGCGAAAGTGGTCAAATTTTTGTTAATTATTTTTTCAAACATTTTTTTATAATAATGATTACATATAATTAATGAAAAAATTTAATTAGCATGATTTTATGTATTATTTTTTAATCAAGTTTTTTAATAACTATAGTGATAAGTAGCTGCATCAAAAAAAAAGTTTCACAATGAAAACACTTTTTTTTTTATTTTTTACTGCATATGAACTTTTTAATTATTTTATGTCTTTGTTTTTAGGTAATAAGGTTGATGAGTTAAAAATTAACGTAAAATGAATTTTTTAATAGTTAAAGTTGAGTTTAAAAAAATGCATTATGCATATTATTAATTATTTTGATAAAAAAAATTAAAATGCAATGACTTAAATTACGTAAAAGTGATTCAAATATTGTCCTAAAAAGTCGATTGGTATTTCTTTTATATCAATACTCTAAAGAATCGAAAAGTTTTTACCAGCAGAATGGCGTTCGAATTCTCATGCATTATACATGACGTATAATTTAGTGAAGTGTAACTCGTCGTTTTAAATGACACAAGAAGTGGCTCGCCAATCGAGAGTTTGAAAAATTAAAATAAAAATTAAAGTTTCCTTTAAGAGAGAGTATTATTCTTCCAGGCAAAAATGGAATATGTTATGTTAATATATTTGAATAAGGAAAATAGTCTTGAAAAAAGTTATTATAGTTGTGGGAAGAAATATAATACTGTCAACCGAGGAAAGTCTTTAGTGAAGGATTACTGGAGTTTTACAAAGTTCAATATCTATGAAAGCATGATATATAGCAGCTGACAAACATCTTAAAAGCTCTCATAATTTGTATACGCTTGTAGGTATATCTTACCCGGAATCGTATTTTCTTTTCATTTTTTATCGCCAAGATATGCAAATAGTTAGTCACTAATTTTATGATTTTTATGTCGGAGCAGAACTGAGAAAGAAGTTGCTGTAATAAGTCTTGGAAATTTTTTTCAAAATTAGTTGGTTATCAAATAAACATTTATTATTGACAAAATAACAATGATTATTCTTAATTTATATAATAATTAATCATAATCAATTGATTATTATCTAGGGATTAGTGAGGTTAAAAAAATGATTTCAATGTTATAGAAAGTTGAATAATAAAGAATAACATTCTCTCCCAAGATAAGAATAAGAAAATTTACATTCGATAAATAGTTTAAATTGTGTTATGAAATTTTAAAGAAGAACAATTTTGAAACATGTATCTTATGATTTTAAAAAATGCTTTGTTAAAAGTTCTATACTAGGCGAAGATAAGAAATAAGGTAAACTTTGTTTTAGTTCACAGGAGAGTGGTTTAAAATAAGAATAGGTAAACTTTAAGAAATAGTCTAGCTAAAAAAATAAACATTTTTATATCACATCAGTAAATAAAAGTGAAGACATTTATTACAAACCAAAGATAACAAGAATTCTATTTATTATTAATTATTGAAGAATTTTTTTTATTGATTTTACTACTAATGCATGACCATCTTGATTAAATAATTAATATAGTTCTGACTTTAATTATTAGAGAACAATTTGTCTTTTAATAATAAGTTTATATTAATCATTACAGAAATAATATTAATTGACTCCACCCAACACATCCTGATTATCAATTATACCTTTTTTTCTGGAATTGATGTAATAATTAATAGTCAAATTTGAGTGGAGTATTTTTTTAATTTTACCACTTCATCATAATTTACTCAGTCCCTTCACCTTTGTGGAAATATCATACCATTTCTACTTCCGCCTTATGACACCCTTCATACAACATAAAGGCAATCAAGCATCATACGTTAATGGAATTGGAAATATTTCCTGTGAAACCACTTTTGGTAATTATTTAGAAGTTTTTATTTATTTACAGTTATATTGGCATTTTTAGAAAATTAAATAATCAATGTACCAAATGACTCAGCAAATATTATTTCATGTAAGTAGCACATGCCGAGATTAGGTCAGACACGTTGCCTCTAGGGTTAAAAATGAAATCGAAAGTAGAAAAAACAAAGTCTGAATTTTTTCTAACTTATTTTTTTTTCTTTTTTTCGATTATTACGACACTGATTACTGTAATTTTTTTAATTAAGTTCTTTTTTATAAAAAATTTCATTTTCTTAGAATCAATAATTAGAGGAATAAAATTTTTCTTAGAATTGGTTTTTCTCTGCAAATTGAAAGGTCATGCAAATCTTAAGAGTTTTAGGATGTGGAGAAGAAAGTTGTATTTTTATTTGTAAAATAAGAAAATGTAGGTCAGCATGTTTTTAAGTAATTAAGTCAAAATTTGAACTTTGATATTTTCTATATGCTTGTTAAAATTGAAATACAATAAAACGTTAACGATAGCTATTACTTAAATTATTAAACTTCATCATTTAAATGCTTTCATTTTTAAAACTTACCATCAGTTAAAGAACTTTATCGTCACCTTACTAAAGAATTATTCCACTTTGATATTAACAAGAATGACTGTCAGTTCCACTTAAAATTGACAAGACAAAAGGTATAATTTTTTGGTTGTTTTGAAAAATGTTTTAAAGTGCTGTGAAGTGTTTCAAACAATTTTTAAAACATGTAGCGTAACCACAGTTGAGGAAAAGTGGACAGAGAATGTAAAAAATGTAAAGCCAACACCAGTTAACAGCCCGAAAAATGGAATACTGTGTAAAAGGATTTTACACTAGAAATTTAATGAAGATAATCATAATGTGTACGAGAGAAAATAAAGATTGTAAAAATTGTTCACTGACGTCTAAGTTAATGTACAGAATACAGAATATTAGTGCAAGATATGAACATCTTCAGCTCAGAGATAAGGTCGTGTCGAGAATAATCATTCTTTCACAAACCATTATTATATCAAGATCTTTTTATTATTTTCTCTTCAATAAAATTCAATTCAATTTATTCTAATAATAATACATAAATTTAAAAAATCATAATAATTTAAAACAATTCCCATTAATTATAAACAACTATAAATTAACTTTAAAAAAACATTTTAAAATAAAAGTAAAATAAAATTCTTTTTAATATGTATTTTAACTTATCATCTTCGATGAAAAATTTTTCATAAAACTTCTGACGTGTGCTACTTTTATATTATAAAAGAATCAAATTTTTTGCAAAATTAATATTTATTAAGTTTGAGAATAACTTATTTGTAATACGAAAACAAAAAGTATTTTTCTTTTTTTTTGATTATTATTCTGAGTATGTAACAAAACTTTGGTGGAAAAATTAATCAAGAAAAGTAATATCTGTTAGACAGGTTTGAATATAAATTTTGCAGCAATGCTGCTCAAAACTTGCTAGGTTTCACGACAAAATTAGAATCGTCACAGTGAGCCGCAAACGGAAAGACCCGTACTTCCTCTAACCATATCTCTTTTCTTTGACTCTCCGTTCAATTTCTGTTCTCCCTGTCTACGACGACACTAATGACAAAGTAACTTTCTTTGGGCCAAAAAGGTTTTTACTTGTGACAGCTCAGCTTCTGAACTTTCACGTGGTCGTAAAAAACATCTGTCGTTTCAAATATTACGATCAATTTTTGCCACATCCGAAGAAAAATTTTGCGCTTACTATATTTCTTTTTCCCCTTCTCTTTTTCCTTTCTGACTTACCATAAACTCATACTCTAATTATCCCCTCGTCAAATTGCAATTTCACATGAATATCTAATTACAATAATAATTAACAAATATTTACTAATATTAGTTAAGTTAATTGAATATCAAGATAATTGATTCTAACAATATTTACCAGATAAAATGAATTTTTTAGTAATTGTAAGTAATTGTGTTTACCAGAAACTCAATTTTTTTCTCTTAACTTTATTAGATTAATTGACTTCAACTACTTTATATTAAAATATAATTAAATTTTACTTATTAGTACAATTAATTTCCATATAATTATAATAATTGTAAAAAATAGTATCTTTACTCAATATTTTTTTTTGCTTTCCATTTATCAAAAATTCTTTACTTTACTAACTTACAAAACAATTTCTTTAATGGGTGTATTCCTAATGACCCACGACCTGCATTTCGAGTTATTAACTTCGAAGTGTTCCACAACGTGTTTTATATAAAGCTTTACCTCTAAAAATTTTTTAATTAATTTTTTTTTTTTTACTTTAATATTTAAAATTTAATAACACTGAATCGTTTTAAGATAAATCATTTTTCGAGTGAGAATGTTATAAAGAATATTTGTCATTTTAAACAATTATAAACTTTGTTCAGAGAGAAGATACTATCAGTTTGTTGTATATAATATTAGTTGGTAATCTAAGATAAGACTTTTAAACTTTTCTCATTTTTTTCAATGTCACTTTTTTTTTACATTCATCATTATAGGGTTAAAAAGAACGGTAGATATTTTTTTTTTTTTTTGTATCAAAACAATTTTCTTTGAGGATGAGAAAATGAGGTACAAAAGACACAAAACGGAATGATGCTATAAAATAAGTATCAGTTTAGAGAGCAGGATATCCTGATAGTTTCTTTTTTATTATTCTAGTAGAAATAGAATCGATGCTACAAAAAGGTCCTAACTTGTTTAAGTTTTTTCCTGGTTCAAACAATGTTAAAACAGGGCCTTATGTCTCATAAAAAAGTTGGTTTTTATTTGTCCTTCTTAGTTTGAATGCACTAAAGTTTCATGGACATTGTTACAATACTGGGTTAGCTCTACATTTGAGTATTAGCCTTCTTTATGGATAAATTTACTTTGCACAATAAATGCATCTGATGAATTTATTCCTACTGTTTATTTACATGTTTTATGCTTGAGTAATTTTTTTCGTCGTCGTAAGAATGAAATTTATTATTAATTAACGTATAAGGAGGAAAACATCTCCAAGAATCAATGTATAAGACGAGCTTTTCAGTAACGAGCTCTTAATTTGAATAAAAAGATCACATTCACGTAGCAATGAAATATTATCACATATGGGCCTGATTACATTTTCGTACATTGTATCGTAATGTTGTTGAAATATTTTATAACAATTTGAAGCTACCCTGCTGTTACCTTAAACCTATCTCATTTATTACTACCTTAGTTCTACTTATTACATAAATAATTAATAAATAATTTTGATGTTATTTTTCCATTCAGGCCTAAATTTACTTCCTTATGAATATTATTACTACCCCATTACCAGCCCCCAACTACCATAGAGTCACTCATTACATAAATAATTACTAAATGGCCCTAGTGTTATTGTTTGAATTATGTGCATATTAGTTGGAACGTCTGATAAATTAAGTGGGCCATATTCAGGACTCCAGATTAGAGTCATATTTCAATTGCTACACCAAGAGAAATATATAATTTCATTTACTATTATTAGTTTGAAAAGAACTCAACAATTTTCTGTTGAATGAGAAATTAACACAGGATTGTAAATCTAACTATTATTGGACTGGGGATTTAACTATTAATTTTTTTTAAAGTGTAAATGGGTAGTCCTCTAATCCTAAATGAATAATTAATAGTTAATAAAATTTCGAATAGAGTAAAGATAAAATTAGTTTAGCAACATTACTCTAATTTACTGTTCATATTTTTTTATAATACAAAAAAAACGTTGAAACGTTGATTTCAAAATTTTGTAAGAGTTGAAGTTAAAATAGAGGTTTAAAGTAGAATTAAATAATAAAGTTAAAGTTGAATTATAAAGTTGAATAATAAAATTAGAGTTGATATTGCGATATTAATCACTCTGAAGTTATTAAATATCCGGATGTATCTATTTTTATCATAACTTTTATAAAAGCGTTATAGATGTATTTTCTTAAAAAATACGTGGAGATAATTTTTTTCTGAATGAGAGTGCAAAAAATGTCAAGTGTACGTTTCGAAGTTTAGAAATAAAAATATTTCCAACAGTAAATTTAGAATACTTGTAAATAAACTTGGTACTTACAAAGGTGTCAAAGTAAAATAATTATTTACGACAATCCAAAATTTACTGTTAAATAGAAATATTTGCATTGCCATTACTCAAAAAGTCCACTAGCCATTTTTTACTTACCGTTAGTGCAAAAATTCTCTCCGTGTAGTCTAAATATCAAGAATTTTCCATGGATAATTTTTTTTCACTTTGAATAGAACTCTGATTACTTACAAGCTCCAATAAAGAAGCATCATTTATATTAAAAAAAAACCTTTATTGCAATTTTTCAATAATAAATTACCACTAGATAATAAATCCAGGTGGTACTTGAATATAGAGATAGGTGGTATTTATCATCTGATAAAAATAAAGTAAAATTTTTGCCAATTTTGAGCAACAAAAGTTTATGTTGGAATGATACTTTTGTTCGCTCTTCACATCCCAGTAATTCTACTGCAATTTTTCCTACAAAAAAAACACTCCCATATCGATCAGTAACAAATCTATTCTCTCGATACTAATGTTTATCTTTAACTCGATTCAATTTCAAAAACATCGATAAACTCCCATAGGGAGAAGTGGGAATTTCAAGGGAAATATATTGAATTAATGAGTAAAAAAAAAATATTTGGTAGTATTTTATGGGCTTGAAACGCGAGAGTTTGCCATTTATATAAAAGCCATTAGGTAAAGGCTATCAGGCGCGAACGGAAGAATGAAAAAAAAAAGAAAATTTCAACGTGACCCAGTTTAATACAGACATAAAAGATATTCAGAGTATGATATGTCGGATAGGTACTTGTGCGATTAGCCAAGTAACTTGAATTCGCTCGTTATCCCGGAGCATTTGAACAAGATAGCATGTTAAATTTATAGAATTGATGGATGATTAAAAAATCATCAGTGACTGCAGCTGTTTGACATTTTATTTACTAAAAATGCACTGAGAAGTATTATCAAAAGTGGCACTTTCTTATCGGAAATTTACTTGTCGCTCGTACCAGCTGACGGCTAAAATGTTTTATTGATTTTCGAACAATGCCAAGGATGTATGAGATCAAGCAATTTTTAAGAAATTCAACAGAAAAAAATGTAAAGCAGTCATACATTTGATGTCAAGTGGGATTCGATCATGCATAAACAAAGCAATTTTTCTCAAAGTCAAATCCAATGATTCGGTTTTAAGATTAGATAGCTAATAATAAGCTGACAATCAATCTTCATCTTTATGTAGCATATCGTACCGGAATACGATTGCAATATTTCAGGCTAGTTCAACTGCGACTCTCGAAATAATGTGTTATTGACATTTTTCCTATTACGCTACAGTTTTCGATTGTTTTTTTTTACATTGTTTATACTTTTGTTTTGTATCTTTCGATTGGAGATTTATTGAACTGTACATTTTAAAGATGATTGCTTCCACTGAGCCATTATTTAAGGATATTATCTTCAAGTATCGTTAAAAGTCCATAAGAGACAGAGAAAGTTTATTTTATAAAGTCTTCACTTCCAATTTTAGATAAATGAAATTATTTTTTTTTTACTTTTTTCTACTGTGCTTTCTTTTATACGAAGAAATCAATTTTACGATAAATTAGTTTCGTTTGATAATAAATTTTTAAAAATTATTATTAGCCATTATCTGAAGATAGTTTGTTATTAAATTGGTTTTTTTCAGATTATAGATTTTTCATAAAAAAAAATTGAATAAAGCCATTTAAGACCATTATCAGATTATTGCTTTGCAATGGTTTGAATTCAAAATATTATAGTATGAAGAAAGAAATGAAATGAGTTCTGAATGGTACCATTTCAGAATATCCAGTAGAAAATCTGCTCTCTTTCTATTATGAATAATAAATGTTATTGGAACTATTATTAAAAGAAAATCACTTTTATTAACAAAGTAATAATAATTTGTATTTATTTTAAGATTTTCATCTTTAATAGATAATTTTTAGGTCAAATTTAAAATTTATGAATTTATAGTTAATATTAAAATCAAATAATTAGATTATATTTTTAAAGGATTATTCTAGGTTTATATCTTATTTACCGAAAGAATGTTTGAAGATGATTATTTTTACACATTTTTATCTAAAATATGCTTTTCAATTCTCTAGTGATATATTTTGTCTCGAATTCATTAATGTATATAAAAATCGTCAATAAAAGATTGTATCAATGACAATTCAACCCGAGTAAAAATAAATAGGCCCAAAACGAGCCCAAAACACGCCCACAAATGAAAAATAAGCCCATACAGGCCCAATTGAAGTCCAATCTTGACTTAGAGAAATTTTCAGCGCCCAAAACAGCCCAATACAGGCCTAAATTTTTAAGGAGCCCAATTGAAGCCCAAAAACATTTCCAGGCCTAAAGCACGCCCAATTCAAGCCCAAAAATATTTTGCAGGCCTAAAGCACGCCCAATTCAAGCCCAAAAATATTTTGCAGGCCTAAAACGCGCCCCAATTCAAGCCCAAAAATATTTTCGAGGCCTAAAACGCGCCCAATTCAGCCCAAAAATATTTACGAGGCCTAAAACGCGCCCAATTCAAGCCCAAAAATTTATTCTAGGCCTAAAACGCGCCCAATTCAAGCCCAAAAATATTTTCTAGGCCTAAAACGCGCCCAATTCAAGCCCAAAAATATTTTACAGGCCTAAAACGCGCCCAATTCAAGCCCAAAAATTTATTCCAGGCCTAAAACGCGCCCAATTCAAGCCCAAAAATTTATTCCAGGCCTAAAACACGCCTAATTCAAGCCCAAAATATTTTCGAAATTTAGATTTTATTGAAGAATATAAATGCACGCGAATATTTTATAAATTATTAAAAGATTTTCATTTTTGCAATTAATAATCAGCATTGGTGCGTCTACACGTTTGTTATAAAAATTATTGGGTAAGAATCTACTGTTATACATATATAAATACTTACATTTTAATACAAATCCTTTTTATTAAATTAACCTTTATACAACAATAATCGATTGTACATTTTTTTTCAAAAGTGTTTGTTGGTAATATGATAAGAAGTAAATGAACAAGAATCAAAATCTTGTAATTTTCATAATTCTTTATTGGATATTAATTTTTTCTTAAGCATTATACTTTTATTCACAATATTCATTAATATTATTCGGTTCTCCGATATAAATATTACTGTTAATGTTTATAACAAAACAAACGGTTACAATTGAATTGATATAACAAATATATCTGAAGAATTTACCGCTACAAATTTATATAAATACGGTATTGTCTTATTTGTAACATTGTAGCTTGAATCATGTCCATTTATATTTGGTTGCATCACATGAAGTGAAGTTTTGAAATGAAACGACGTGTCTACAACTGCTTCATTAAAACATGCATAAAATTTAGCTTGAGCACAGTTTAATTCACATTTACTTACTCTACAATGACATACCTTTACAAAATACTTAATAAAACCTACTTTTGAATGTGCATTGCTATGAATCTTAACACAGTAAGAAATAAATGATGTTTTCCTATTATATAATTTGGAGTAAACATATTGATTATTAATTTTCAAACGGTAAAATTTAAATATCTTACAAGTAGAGTTTATATTTTGATGAACGTTTGTAAGTATCGATCGAAGGTTTCGGCTTTCTGCAGTTTCTTCTAATAACCACATTCTCCCAAGTACGTAAGTATTGTTGCCGATTCGCCGTTCTATACACGTGCGTTTACCTACTGTTCTCAGTTTATTACACAATTTTGCTACATGACTTTCTCTTGGTAACTTCTTTAATTTTGTTTCAACTGATAAGTAATTAATAATTTTTGTACATATTTGTAGTCCAATATATCGCGTTCCATGAACGAAATTTTTGATCTTACCTAATAAATCTTCGAAAGGAAAACAAGACGTTACCCATAGTGGGCCTAGATCTTGAACGACGTCGGGTAAATGTTGGAGGGTGTGAAGGTTGAAAGTTGCAAATTGTGAATCATATAGAGATTGAAATTTTGCAACAAATGATGTTAAAAGTTGCCTGCTCATGTTGAGAGATTCATTACTTATTGATTTTTGATTTAATATATATATACCATAGACGAATTCACAATAATGATTGTAATAATTTTCTTCCATTAAATCTTCAAAGAGCGGTAATGAATAGAAGAAAAAAAAAGATCGCCATTCACTAGCTTTAAAATAACTGGAATGTTTTACCCACGATCTAGGCTTTCGTTTAATGAAATTTGGAGGTTTTATCTGCTTCAGACGTTCATCTATGATATTTTGCACATGGTATAAACTCCAAGGTTTGTAGCGATAAGAAACATCTAACAATAATTTTGTCAGATACTTCACTACACCTAGAAAAACACAGTGCATGACATCTATTGCTGTGCCTCGAATAAAATTTGGCATTATTTTACTCAAAATGGATGGACCATTTACACCAACGACAGGTTTTTTTTTTGTACTTGCCATCATTGAAAAAGTTTCATAAGATACAAGATCTCGATTAAGAAATTCCCCTTCAAATGGATAGATGTGAGTATTTCCAAATACACCTTCCTCTCTAATTGTATATCCTTTGGAAAGCATCTTGTACAGCCATAATCTCCATTGAATCGAATGTGATTCAAAAAATCAGATCTTGCGATTGCATCACAAGTTCCACAAAGAATTAATGCTTTAATAGTTTTAAATCGATTAGATTTAGGAACTTCTACATGAATTCCAGTTCTTAATTGGGCTAGTTGATTATATAATGGATATAAGAAGTAATTTACTAAAGGATCAGAAGAACCAAACCATAGGCCTGCTAAAATCATATTTTCCTTTGAAATTCTTTTTTGATATGGCAGTTCATTAATAATTAGGTAAAATGGCCAAACACTGTATTTTGCGGATTTAAATATTGGTACACCGTCAGTATACCACATAAATGAAATTGTAAATTCCTCAGAATCAGGATTATTTTCTTTCATGTGCTCTTTATATAGCAAACCATCGTAGATATCTTCTATATTACCATCTTTTCTTTTTGACGATGTTGGGGATGTGATAAATCGTCAAGAAATCCTTCACGAAGGAGTAAGGCTTGTAATTGATCAATGATCGAAAGTTCAATAAAATATAACGGTTCGTGCCTGTCATTTACATTAGCGATACATTCACAAACCGCGTTCTCTGAAGTCAAACGGTTTGTACAATCTGGGCAATAATAGTGTTTTTTCATCGTAATATTGTCATTGTTAAAATATTTTGTGAAAAAATAGATAGTTTTTTTATGATGAGAATTCGGTGGTATGTGTGCACTTATTACTGACAACAAATCAGACAGAGCACAACCACTTAAATTGTGTTTTATAGAGTACATAAAAATGCTCAACATACTTTCGGATAGTGTGATAGGAGCATTCTCATATAGAGGAGGATCATCATCTAATTCTTCATCAGTTGATGCATCAACAGGACGTTCATTGTTTTCAGAGTTTGCTCTGTGATCTGTTTCATCAAAAGCTTGACTGTGACTTTCCTCATTTCGACGAAATTCGTTACATTCAATATGATCATTCAGATTTCTCTGAGTACTATAGTCCAATTCTCCATCCTCTCCCTCAACTACCTGGTGTTGTAGTTCCAACTTCTCATCATAATAAGAAGTATTTGCTTCATATACACTACCTGATGGACTAACCTCCATATTATCGCTTTGATTTTTCCTGGTTTATTTGCTCTAATTCTTCATCTTCTGAACTCATATTGTCTACCTCTACGATCTGGCGTTGTGGTTCCAACTCCTCTTCATCATAATCAGAGATATTTTCGTCACTATTACCTTCAGCTCCAGATGCACTACCTGATTGACTAACCTCCATATTATCGCTTTGATTTTCCTGGTTTATTTGCTCTAATTCTTCATCTTCTGAACTCATATTGTCTACCTCTACGATCTGGTGTTGTGGTTCCAACTCCTCTTCATCGTAATCAGAGATATTTTCGTCACTATTACCTTCAGCTCCAGATGCACTACCTGATTGACTAACCTCCATATTATCGCTTTGATTTTCCTGGTTTATTTGCTCTAATTCTTCATCTTCTGAACTCATATTGTCTACCTCTACGATCTGACGTTGTGGTTCCAACTCCTCTTCATCGTAATCAGAGATATTTTCGTCACTATTACCTTCAGCTCCAGATGCACTACCTGATTGACTAACCTCCATATTATCGCTTTGATTTTCCTGGTTTATTTGCTCTAATTCTTCATCTTCTGAACTCATATTGTCTACCTCTACGATCTGGCGTTGTGGTTCCAACTCCTCTTCATCGTAATCAGAGATATTTTCGTCACTATTACCTTCAGCTCCAGATGCACTACCTGATTGACTAACTTCCATATTATCGCTTTGATTTTCCTGGTTTATTTGCTCTAATTCTTCATCTTCTGAACTCATATTGTCTACCTCTACGATCTGGCGTTGTGGTTCCAACTCCTCCTCATCATAATCAGAGATATTTTCCTCACTATTATCTTCAGCTCTATATGCACTACCTGATGCACTAACCTCCATATTATCGCTTTGATTTTCCAGGTTCGTTTCTTCAGATTCTTTATTTCCACGGTTTAATTTGCACAATGTAAACATTGCAATCCGTTATTAATTGTTTTCACTCGAAACTATTTACTGTATTAATTGAAATATCCAGTATACTGTAATATTTGAAATATTTCCGTTCACTGAGTCTTTTGTTGGTAACCATTAATAGTGATACATGAAAATACTAAGTTTTTACCTGAATTTTTATTGCTCTCGACTATACCGAACGTTGACGAACCTTTACGGTATTTTATTGTATACAGTTCCTCAATGAACCCAAATCTTTATATATCTGTCGAAAAGTTTGTCACCAACAATTATGACGTGTAATCCCGCTATTTCTATATTTTCTTATAACGTAAACTACAACGATCATGAAACAAAAGAAATCATCATGGGTGGTAGTATTTGGGTAGAAAGTAGTGAAGTTTCTGTTGTGAATATTAGTGATATTTCCAAAGTTTTAGAACCGCAATTTATTAAAGTAGGATGGAAGGGTGACATACCTTGGATAGATGGTGGATCACAACTTTGTATGATGCAAAAATCCTCCCAATCAGCAGTAAGTATAAAAAAAATTAAACATTACGTCTATTGTTACTATATTCGCATGAAAGATTTATTTAAATAAATATAAGTTGTATTATAAATCATAACACGTACTTATATCTTGCGTAATTGGTAAGAGAATAATATTTTTCATCAGGCCCCGCGCGAAAACTTCATTTTTTTCATTTAAGAATGATTGAATTTTTTGCACAGGTATAACGAAAAATAATATTCAGATCTGGAAAGACAATTAGACTATCTTAAATCACGTGTTTACGGAAATTGTAAACGTGTTTGAGCAAGTCTACTGTTCGTTCGTAGGTGTGAAATATACAATCGTAGCATGTACATCCACTTTATATACGTTTTCAGTTGTAATGATACTTTTTAATACGTACGACAAACAATATATTTTTAATCTTCTCTGTAAATACAAAACATATGCTGTTATTCCCTAAGTACGTTATGGCGGTTTTTGGATTTTCCATCATTTCTTTTCAGACAAATCACCATCCCTTCCTTAAAAAATAAGTATTTTCTTTTATTTCTGCTACTCTGGACAGCATAGATTTTTTGTTCGTTAATTCAGTTTGATGCTAGCATTGAGTGAAGTACATACAGTTGAAGTGAAATAGTTCAGTGAATATTTGAATTTTAAGAACGAAAAATTATAATTGAAATTATTAAAATATAGTGTATGTCGAAAACTACGTTTATTAATAATACATTTTCTATTATCAAATAGGAATGAAATATTTTATTATATTTTGTAGAAAACAAGATTATCTTGAAAGTCTTATCGTTAATCAAAAAGGAAAAATTCAGAAGAAAGAACTGAAGATACAAATCATGGCTGAACGTAGGAAAATTCAGCAGGCAAAAAGCGCAAAGTTGTGACGCAAAATAAAAACACCTCAGATGCTAATGAACTTATTCAGAGTTTGTCAAACATAACAAGTGAACCTCAGAAAAACGAATATGGATACTTTGGATTCTTGTGAAAATTGCAAAATTGCGTCTGCAGAGAATGGAGATCCAAAAGTAAGTGTACACACTGATAGAAGAGATTTGTAATAATAAAAGAGGCTTCTTAACCGTGAAAAAATATTTTGTGACAGTCATAAATTATATCTTAACTATTTAACATAGCTTTGCTACAGCACAACAAATATTTTTAACAGTTAATAAATCTTCTTAATTATTAAAAAATATGATGTAACGAATATAATTCATATTTTATTGTGGATTACATGGTTCTTTCATATAAAATGATATAAAATTCGATTGAGATTAGGATTTAGTTTAATTTCATGCATATTTATATTAATAAAAGATATGCATAAGGCAAGAAGTGAGAGTTTAAACGGTGAATTGATAAACATGATTGTTCTGGGTTAATGTAAAGTTAGGTGGCGTTACTGAAGTTGGTTAATTAATTGTGTAAAAAATATTTTTAACTGTTAAAAATATTTTTTACGATAAAATAAATTTATTTATTATAAAACTACCAATGTGTTTATAACTAAGGCTTTTCATTCTTATAAAATATTTATTAAAGTTAAAAACATTGATTTAAATAATTAAAAAATCGTTTTTTAACATTCATAAATCTCTTCTATTAATGCATAATATAATAATATGTATTAGACGTAAATGATCGTAGTTCTTCAGGCATATTAATTTATGAATGAAGTCACTCGTTCTCATCATTATTTTTAATTTTTAGTTACCCCAGAATTCCTGGAAGTATGTAGATTGCAGAATGAAGCTTTTATAAAAGCATGTAACAAAAAATATCCTGACGCCCAACCAAGCAATCCTAAGGTAACGAAGTTTAATAAATTTTTGATTGAAGAAATAGTTTTATAAATAGAATAATAACATTTTCTACATTCCAGATTGAATTATATCCAAAAACAAATATTTTTATTGAAGAGAGCATTCTAGAATCACTGGTGAATGCGGCCATAATAAAAAAATGCCTTTATTAGGCTTTTAGTGACAGAGCTGACTGGAGGAGAAGAAGAATTAGCGAGAGCGGTTCTGCTGAAAAATTAACTGATCAATTTCCTAAAATTCGCACAGCCGTGATCGGTAATCTACCTTATTGTTAATAATAGAACAAAAATTTTCCATAAGAATTATAGAAATGTACGATTTTATTTATACTATTACAGGTTATATGAAAAATCGTTTCAACATAGTGATTGACACAAAATATTATAATAAAACAGTTAATCATAGAATTCAATATTTACGCAGTAAAAAAGCATCAGAAGAAAAAGAAAATTCCGACAAAGAAGAATAAGCAATGATTCGAACAGTCCAAGACCAAAAAAGAAAAAAGGTAAAACAAAATATTGTCAAGTTATCTGCAATCAATGAGATAATTCATATTATAACATTAATATTAATACTTACTCTTATTATACAATTAATATTTTCAGTTGCCCAAAAAATTATCAAACTCATCAGAAGAAATACCTAACCCAACTGCTAGTTCATCATTAGCATCAGATATATCAGTAGATAGTTCAGCATCACCGTCATTATCAGCAGCAAAAACAAAAATTCAACACCACCATCATCAACAACTACGAAAGCTCCATTAACGAATCAATCATCTCAGAATCTGACTACCACACCACCAGTAGGACCTCATCTTGCAGCTCATCCTTATTTGTACCATCAACAATCTTCTGATACATTCAGCATTACAATCACGATCATTACTACAATAAAAATTATAATTACAATAATCCATACTTTCCTCACCCAAAATTATGATTTTCCTATGCACAGAATAATTGTAATGAAGAAAATGAGAACAACACATTTTTCAACTGTAAATTCATTGTATAAAGGTTAATTTAATAAAAACGATTTGTATTTCAAATGCAAGTATTTATATATGTATAAACAGTAGATTCTTACCCAATAATTTTTATAACAAACGTGTAGACGCACCAATGCTGATTATTCAATTGCAAAAATGAAAATCTTTTAATAATTTATAAAATATTCGCGTGCATTTATATTCTTCAATAAACTCTAATTTCGAAAATATTTTTGGCTTGAATTAGGCGTGTTTTAGGCCTGGAATAAATTTTTGGGCTTGAATTGGGCGCGTTTTAGGCCTGGAATAAATTTTTGGGCTTCAATTGGGCGCGTTTTAGGCCTGTAAAATATTTTGGGCTTGAATTGGGCGCGTTTTAGGCCTAGAAAATATTTTTGGGCTTGAATTGGCGCGTCGTTTTAGGCCTAGAAAAATTTTTGGGCTTGAATTGGGCGCGTTTTTAGGCCTCGAAAATATTTTTGGGCTTGAATTGGGCGCTTTTTAGGCCTCGAAAATATGTTTGGGCTTGAATTGGGCGCGTTTTAGGCCTGCAAAATATTTTGGGCTTGAATTGGGGCGCGTTTTAGGCTGGAATAAATTTTTGGGCTTGTATTGGGCGCGTTTTAGGCCTGCAAAATAATTTTCGGGCTTGAATTGGGCTGCGCTTTAGCCATGTAAAAATATTTTTGGGCTTTGAATTTGTGGCGCCGTTTACGTTTAGCGCCTAGAAATACTTTTTGGGCTTGAATTGGGCTCTTTCCCCCTCCCCCCTTCCTTTTTCTTCTTCTTTTTTTTCGTCCTGCGTTTATGGCCTGGAATAAACTTTGGGTTTTATCCCCGGCGCGCCCGTGAGAAGCCGTTTCTGATAATATGATTTTGGGCTTGAATTGGCGCCTTCTTTAGGCGCGC